>NC_140068.1:6954512-8337518 GCF_964194135.1 Talpa europaea | reverse complement strand
TACCCAATACCTCTTTTGAGTTCTGGGTACTCTTATGTCTTTTCAATAAAAAGTATATACATGAATATTCAAATTTAGTGGAATAAGCGAAGATTATAAATAACCTCACATCTGTTCAGGACAGATGATGCTGCCAAGTAGGTTACAAAAAAAAAAAAAAAAAAACTCCTCTGAGTTCTCTTAGTTTCTTGGATTTGGGAACTTATTTCAGGGAAGGATTATGAATTTGGAATTCAATTTTCAGTAATGACTTTCCTGTTCCTTTCTCTTTATACTTTTATAATTAATTAGTTCTACCTGTAAAGATGCTGCTTGGAGTCCTGATTTGTCACCTTCGACCTGCAATATCCCTTTGATCTCCTGTTAATTTATAATTTTGTCTTTTTCCTCTGTCTCATTAAATTAATGTTCTCATTAAGTTCTCCTTACATGAAGCAAAATTGAGAACTATCTAAGTTGTCATTCCTACTAGATTGGATTTTTTTTTCTTATTCTACCTAATATTTTCCTAAAGCACCATTTTTCCTATACCACCTTGGAAGAGTTGCAATCGTATTTTTTTCACTTTATTCATGTTTGTTGACATTTTATTGGTTGCTCCATGTGTTGAATCATTTCTTGGGGTTTTTCTTGGGGTTTTTTTTTTCTCTCTAAAATAATGTTTTCTCTCTTCCTTTTTTAAATTAGAACAGTTTAGTTGAGATATAATTCACATACAATAAAATTAACCCATTTAAAGAATAGCATTCAAATCATTTTTGTATATTTACAGAGTTGCACAATTTTACCACAGATAATTTTGTCATTTCAAAAAGAAAACCCTTACCAATTAGTAAGTCACTCATTATTTATCCCAAACCTACCCCCAACCATAGGCAACCGTTAATATACTTTCTGTCATATATTTTATATGAACCTTTCATATAAATGAATTCATGCAATATGTGGTCTTTTGTGGCTGATTTCTTTACATAATGTTTTCAGGATTCATCCATGTTGTAACATTTATCAGTACTTCATTTATTTTTGCTGAACAGTATTCATGTATACATTAGGTTGGTTCCATTGGGGGGGCCATTGTAAAAAATGCTGCTGTGACATTCATGCAAAGCTTTTATGTGGATAATGTTTTCTCTTCTACAGTATGGTTTTAATCTGGGTATTTCATAAACATAAAAATTTCATGTTTTATTCACTTTTCTGAAATCTGAGAACAGCAGCTGGGGTAGAGTGGTGTTAAGAGAGGAAGAAAGCTCAGTTTGAGCCACATGCAGACTCTATTTGATTTCCTGGGATCCATTTTATCTTGTTAGGTTATACTGACTCTCCTTTGTCTTTGTTCATTTCAAATAATTGGGAAAGGGATGGATTATATATGGCATGTCCATGAGGTGTTCCCAGACACTTTCTCCCAATCAAGTATGAAATTTGGATCCTTCTCTTTAAACAAGACAATCAGCTCTGTTGGTTTCTTTTCCAATTCATTTATAACTTCCCGAAAGAAGAGGAAAAAGATAAGAATATCCTCTTTCACTTCTTTCCAGAAGCAAGCATATTAGTGATTCACAAGTGGGACTTCAGAGAAGAGTGGGCAAGAAACCAACTCATAGTACTGGTCTCTAGTCTACCTCAAAATCATTTTGTTCCTTTACTTGTGCACAAGGATTTGTTGTTTTCTTTTTTAATTTATTAGATTACACTTGTCTTTTGATACTGTTTTTGGTGCAGTATCAGTCAACTCTCCGTAGCTAAATGTCCACAGCATTATCTCTTGGCACATTCCAACTGGATTGTTATCGCTACAGTAATAACTGCTTGCTAGTCTACCATAACCTATAGGATGTGAAATTCAGCTCCTTTTAGCAACAACTGAAACAGTTGACCACTTCTACATTCCTGAAATACTTTCTCCTTTTGACTTCTGCGACATAGTCAACGTGAAAATGTTGGAGTGTCCTAGGACTTAGCCATGGTTCTTCTTTTATCCATCTACCCTCTTGCTTTGAGTGATATCATATGTCCCAGAGCTTCGAGCACCCTTTGCTGCTGAGTCCCAAGTTTAAAACTTTAGCATAGACTTCCCACAGGATAGATCCAACCATCTATTCCACTGGTAAAAGGATAATGGACATCTCAAATTTTACATATTTAAAACCAAACTTTTTATTTTTTTCTTCTTTGATCTTTGAATCCTTCTCTTTGATCTTTCGTAATTTAGTTAATGGCATCATCATCCACCAAAGTGCTTGGGATAAACACACTAAATATCTATGAATCATCTTTAATCTCTCCCTTTCCCTCACTATTTCTCCTCCACCTCCTCTATTTCATCATCTTATTTGTTCTGCCATTTTTCATAAGCATTTCAGGAAAGCTTAAGTGATGCTTTTATCATGTCCAACATGTACAATAGAAGTTTCCAAGTTAACTCTGTCACTTATGTACAGTCCCACTGCAGGTAGCCTGTCTGTACTTACAGGCAAAGCTGATCCACACTATTGGCACAAATAAAGGTCTGCTCATCAGCCTCACTTGTCTTTCTAGTCTCTAATAGGCAGGAGGCATCCTAGCTGTGCATGTGTTCATCTGCACATCCACCTCATTACCAAATAATCTAAATGTCCTCTTAGCCATCTACCAGCCACTGTCTTACTGGGTATTTTTCTCTTCTCCTTTTCTTCAATTCTAACATTGTCTCCTCATCAATTTTCAAGAGAATATTTGCAGACCTCTAAAGTACTTTCTCCTAGTTCTTCCCGTCAGACTAAACAGAAGAAAAGCTGCTTTAAGGATTGTCTATAAATTCCATAGTGAACTTGAAACTATTATAAAAATTCCTGATTAACCTTTAAGACAAAGCATAATCATGACCCTGCTCAATTTACTGACTCAGTTAAGTCACCCCTCCCCAAGGAAAGGACCATCACCGTTGCATTTTTCATGTAACAGTCTTGTGTGACACTCTCCAAATTCCCAGCCAGTTTATCTTTTTTTTAAATTTCCTGAACTTTCATGAGTATTTTTTTTCTTTTTTTAATTTTAACATTTTTCATTTTTTACATTTTTTAGACAATATTTGCTTCCCCCCACCCCCTCAGATTGAGTCCCCATAGAATCTCCTTCCCCAAGGCACCCCTGCACCATCACCACAGTCCCCTGTGCTCCTCCCTCCTACCCTTTCTCCCCCTCCCTCCTCCTCCCCTGCAGTAGGTCTCTGGTTTATAATTGTCTCTTTTTGCTTTCTTGTGTTTTGTACTGTTATTTTTTTAATACTGATGTCTTATTTCGTTTCCCTATATTCCTGTTATAAGTGAAACCATCCAATACTTTTCTTTTTCCTTTTGGCTTATTTCACTGAGCATAATTCCTTCTAGTTCCATTCACGTTGCTGCGTAAATTCCCAGCCAGTTTATCTTAAACTTCAAATTTATCTTTTTAAAACAGCTGTAATTCTAAGAATAGCATCAAATAATTGTAAGGGGCCAAAAAATAATTCTAACATATAATGTGAAGTCTTTTACCAAAAAAAAAAATTCTAAAACTCTGTCCACCATATGTGCCCCATGTTAGCATGAACCCAAGGGTCATTCTTTACAGCTGCCACCACCCCCAAGGCTGTGGTATAGAGACTTAGGATTCTTAAATGTGTCTATGAAGTCTCAGGCAAATCCTCAAGAGGCCAGTGTTTGAAACCAACAGCACAAATGATCTGAAAATGGAACTCTGGTGAGGAATACTCCCCAGGTTTCAAATTGGCCTCTGGGCTACACACAATGGGTAATGCCAGAACAGAACTGCAAAGACTTTGAAAACTAAATTGATATTGGAAGCACAAACCACAGAAGTGGGCCAGGATGTCTGTTCTGAACCTAAACCTGCTAACTTCCAGCTAAAATAGGAGATCTAAATAAGAACCAGAGTATCATAACATTCTATTCAAAATGTACAGGATATAATCCAAAATTTTTGTCATACAAAGAACTAGGAAAATCTCAACTCAAATGAGAGAGAAAATCAACAGATGCCAACACCAAGATGACACAAGTGTTGGAATTATCTAACAAGAATTTTAAAGAAGCTATCATAAAAAGTGTTTCAGCAGGCAACTACAATCACTTGTGAAACAAATGGAAAAATAGACCATCTCAGCAAAGATATGGAAGATATAAAAAGAAACAAATGCATGTTTTAGGATTTAAAAGTATAACTGAAAGGAAAAATTCACCAAGTAGACTTGCTGTAGATGTGGTTAGATAAAAAAATTATCCCAGATTATGTGGGTGGCCCCAATGTTATCACAATGGGTTTTATTTTTTTTTAAGATTTATTTATTTATGCATACAAGAACTGGCATACAGGCCAAAGGTGTGGGGGTGGTGAGAGGATTTACCAGAGACAGAATGGGGAACAAAATAGGCAGATTGACTGAAATACACTGCTGAGGGGAGCAGTGGGTGAGTCAGAAGAGGTCTGCTGCGCCATGTGGGTAGCTCCCTGTCCAAGGATCGAACTCATGCTGCAGTGGCTGCAGATAGCTTCGTACTACTGTGTCTTAACTCCTTGTGCCACCAGGGAGGCCCCCACGATGGGTTTTAGAGTAGAAAAGAAACACAAAAAAGTCAGCCAGCCAGAGAATAAGACTGATGACAGAAGCAAAGTTTGGGATTGATATAACTGACAGCTTTGAAGATGGAAGGAGCTGCAAGGCAAGAGCTGTGGGCAGTCTCTAGAAACTGGGGAGGCAAGAAAACAACTTCACACTTAGAAAACCTTCTGAAAAAAACACAGTTCTGCAAGTACCTTGACTTTAATTCAGTGAGATTCATCTTGGAGTTTGATCTTAAAAAATAATTTTATGTTATTTCAAACTTTTCTATTTTTGGTAATCTGTTATAGTGGCAATAAATAACTAGTGTAGGTGAATGGTGTATGTATATTATCACAAACACATCAAATCTCTTCAAAACAATCTATCAATTTAAAGTAATTTCAATCAAAATCTGAAAGAGGTTTTTCATGAAACTTGACCAGCTAATGTTTCTACTGTACTTAGAAGAATGAACAAAATGAAAGAGCATTGTAAAATTTTTTCTTAAAGGATCAGGTAACAAATATTTTAGGATTTGTCAACTGCATAAGGCCTTTGTTTTGCCTGCGGCTCTTATTTTATTATTCATACTTTTACAAATGTACGAACCATTCTTAGAGCAAAGTACCTAAAAAACAGACCAATAGCTGGATTTGGCCATAGATCAGAGTTTGCTTAACCCACAATCACATTGAGAAAAAAAAGCTGTAGGGCAATCCATGTAGCATGGGATCACGCAAATAAGAGTGAAAAGCATACAAAATAGTATTTATACACACACATAAGTCACATGCATATAAGTATACTCGAATGCACAGAAATTGAATTACAAGCTCAAATTCAGGCCACTGGTTATTTCTGACAAAAAGGAATAAAGAATGGGGAAAGATGGCATGAAAAGAGGCCTTCAATACTTTCAGCCATATTTATTCCTTAAACTGGAACTTCAAATTTATATTACTTAAGCTGTTGCTTCATATATCCCTGATATATTTCATAATACCAAATGTTTTCAGTAGATTTTTACGCTGCTAGACAAGGAGTGATTCCTCAAGTTGTCATGGACAAATGGATTTTCCTCAATGGATAGGGTTTCCCAAGTTCATCCTTGCTGAGGATTCTGTAAACTTTTCCCAAAATGAAAGGTGATATTTTGGGCACTTGGTCTTCTAGACCAATGGCATCAATCCATTTCTCCATTTCTCCATTGCATTTGCGACAAGAAAGCCTAGTTTCTTTCTCAACGATAGCTGTCTAGAAATGTTCCATAAGTCTATGGTGGTAGAAATCCAAGCTCTCTTTAGCTTCTCCCATTCTCAGCTTCTCCACGCACAGGGCCACTGGTCCCAACAACTTTAAGGTTCAGGGGCCTCCCCAGTGGTGCAGCGGTTGAGCGCTGGGTTGCGAAGCTGCCCGCAGCCTCTGCAGCGCCGGTTCAATCCCCGGCTGCTCCCCGGCCACCGGAGGAGGGTCCCACATGGCGCGCAGACCTCTCCTGCCGCCCATGCCGCCCGCTGTTCCCCTCAGCAGTGTACTTCGGTCCTTCTGCCTGCTCTGCTCCCCGCTCTGGCTCTGGTGAATTCTCTCACCCTCCCGCGCTTCCGACTGTACTTGTATAAATAAATAAATAAATAAATAAATCTTTAAAAAAAAAAAAAAACCTCTAAGGTTCAGATATTTCAAACTATGTGCCAAAACAGTGCAAACACAAAAATGTCCTCTCTCAGTGCTGGGGGTTTTAGAACTTCTGCTCCCCTTCTATTCGTTTATTTTCTTCCTACATTGGGGAAGGGTCTGAAAATGGTAGAAAGACAGTATGGAAAGGAAATATGAGAAGGGATCTGATGCAAACTCTCTGCACCAGACAGGGGCTGGCAGGCATACCCAGCATGGGTGCAAAAGCATTCAGAATGCAAGAAAAAAAGTGGTGTGCTCAAAGCAGAGCTGTCAGCAAGAGTGAGCCCTTAGGTTTCTCGGAAGAGAAAGACACACCCAGAAAGGAGAGTTGGCCAGAGAAGCAGAAATCCCAGTGGGAGGTATATTGGATGGAGAATCACAAGAATCAATAGGGAAGATTCAAACCCAGGAACTAGGGTCTAGCCGTGGGGCTGGGTCTCAGACACAAAGATCCTTGGCCTCAACTTGAGGAGGGCAGGATAATGAGAACCAAAAGGAGACTCAGTTCTAGAAAGCAGAGCACACAGGAGCCCAGGCCAGTCACAGGGACCTGGGCTGCTATGTAGTAAATTCCATGGTGACAGAAGCAATGGAGCTGTGTAAATACTGCCCATCTGCTGTCTGAATTGGTCCAGCACCAGAGCAGAGCTGAGCCTTGCAGTGAAGGGGGAAGACCTGGCCCATCTCCTGTGATTGAGGATGGTCACCAGAGGAGAAGGAAGGGGGCCTTGCTATTCCTCTTCTGCTTAGCTTGTCTCTTTCCTCCTGCCTCTCCCTCCTGTTCACACCCGGACATTAATTATTTGTACTAACATCTGCAGCGCATTTTTCAGATTCACTGCTGGTACAGAAAGAGCATCATGAAATAAAGTTATGTTACTGTATTTTTAAAATGGTGCATCTTCGTTTGAAAATTGCTTAAGTTTTTGAAATGTCTCCCCATCCAGCATGATTAATGTGATACATACAGTGGAGCAGCAGAGTGAGCGGAGAATTAGAGCTGGTGCCAGTTCACCTACAGGCATTTATCTTTGCTTTTTTTTTTCTCCCTGGTGCCAGCGCTAAGCCTGAGGGTAAGCTGACACCTTTTTTTTTCCTCTTTTAACAAATTAAGCTTCATTTTCTTTTTTGCGTGTGTGTTAAGAACCTTGAAGGGAATGAGCAATGTCTGCAGCCTCCAATACCAGCTGCCATGGCTGGAAAGAAAGAGGTGACAGTTTCCCACAGATTCAGAATGATTGTTTTAATGGGGCTGTGGCGGAGGTAACAAGCACAAAGATATTGGACTGCCAGGAGAAAGCAAGCTCTCTCTTCCCCCAGCCTCGCGCTACATGATGTAACATTTAGCTTCTGGCTTACCGTGGCATCTCTTCCCTGCTTTGATTTATTCCCACTTTTGCAAATCACAGAGGTATGTTACAGGAGATGCATTTAGAGCCGTGGTTATAGTTCATTGAGGAGCAAGGCTGTTATCCCCAGCTGAGGAGCCTCGCACACATAGCAGGGTGAGTGACCTAGAATAAAAGGGAAGGAAGAAAAAAAAGAGAGAGCTTGCAGGAATGGAGATGTTATGCTGGGATGAAATTGTATTTACCTTGATTGAAAACTCTTTTATTATGAACATAATTTAGATCAGAATGGAAAATAGAAGTAGCGGCCCCCGCGCCTGGCCGGTAGTGTTGCTGAGCGCACAGCCGCTATGCTAATGTAAGTGCATGTGTGATGACTGTGTTATTGTGTTTATATACGAGAGCATTATGCTCCATCAAAGGAAATGAAAAATATCTTCATAGGTTTGCTCAGTCAGCTTCTTTAGCAGAAAATACTTGGAGGTGTAGAATAGTAAAAGTGGCCAAATTTCAGAGCATCAAAGAACTATGCAGGTAGATGTGGAAATCGCCTATCCGCTGGAAGCATGAAGTGCTGGCCAGCCCCTGGTCTCCTCAGAATGGCTAGTGCCAGGGCCTGTCTCGGGGTTGTAGCATGAGTAGTTTTTGAGCCAGAATTATGCCCACTGCTGGGGTGGGTGAAATGTTACATAAAACAGCAGTGCTGTTTGCAAGGAACTACAGTCTGGCTGGGGCAGTAAAAGACACACACAGAGAGACTGAATTCCCCTGAGCCCTCCTCACACCTTCCAAGCCCCAGCACCTTCCCTTTGGCTGCAGCTACTAACCTACTCATTTCTGCATCTACATTGTGAGAGGGAATAAAGTAACCACTAACCAACACACTTGTTTTGTCTAACCCAGCTTTTCCAGACCAAAATAACCTAAGAAGAACGTAAGCAAATATCAGTCACACACAAATATTTTTTTTTTTGATTCTGTTCTCATAAATTTCTATCAGATGAGCCTGGGAACACCCAGAATAGTTCTTCATCACTTTCATCTTTCCTTGCGCCAGCTCACTGTGCTGTCATATATCATTTATAAAAGGCCAGTCACACCTCAGACATAGCGAGAGACAGTGAGGAAGGGCTGAAGCATAGGGCCTGCAGTCAGACTCTGCTGTCTGCACCCCAAACATGTGATGTCGCCCCTGTTTGTGAGGCTTAGATGATATCACACAACAGGAAGGAGGCAGGGCTTCCTCACCTTAACCCAGGAAAAAATTTTATTATCATTAATGGCAAGACATCCCAAATTAGGTGGTACCCAATGCAATGCATAATGAAATATACAGCAACATCTGTCACAAATTCTTGCTGAAAAGTTTAAGCTGAATCTCTTTGGGTGTTTAAGTACAGGGGATAGAAGTATAGGTTAAATGACACCACAAGGAAATAGACAAACCCAGAAGGAGGGACATTATGAAGAGGAATAGTCCTGGTCTCTTCAACAAGCCAATGTCATGATTTAGGGAAAAAAGAAATAAAACAGCTAATGTACTGTTTAAAAAACAGGAATGAAAATTCTAGACCAAAAAATATTTGAAACATAAAAATGTGACAAGTTGCTGCTGGGTTAAACAAATGAGCTATAAGAGATATTGGGGGGAAATTACAGAAATTTGCATTCAAGTATTAGAGAATATTAGTGAATTATTAACTATATCAAGGATGAGAATGATGTTATGGCAATGTCGAAATATCCTTATCTTTCAGAAGTATATGTCGAAATATTTAGGGGTGGAATGTTGTGATATCTGTAACTTAAATTATTTTCACTTAAAAAAAGTACAAGTAGAGAAAAATAGGGGTAACTATTAAATAAAGAAGATGCATTTGTGGGTAATTCCTGTTTAGACTCTCAATGGCTTAGTATGTAAATTTTCAGTGATATTTAAAAGGATGGGATGGTGCATGCGACTTGTTCAGCACACATAGTAAAAGCTTATTCACAGTGACTCCTTGGCATTATCATTGGTTGATTATTTCAGGGCTGTCCTCACTGCCACTGACTCCCCCCAACATGACCATAAAGTAACCTAGTAAGCCAGGGCTTGGCACCCGAGGTCCACAGCTCTGATGCGCCTGTGGGCTGCCATGTCCAGTCCTTTCTAACCTGCCGTGGCCACTTTTCTGACACCCATGCTTAAAAAAAAACCAAGATTTTCAATTTTTTTAGCTTTTGGTCAGAGTCTTTTCTCAGAACTGGACCAGAGACAAGGCTATGGGGCAGGTGTTATATTCAACTTCAGAGCGATATTTACTCTGAAGGCACTGATGAGTGGGCTGTGATGTGGTGGGGTGTGGGTTGAAGGAGGGAAGGCTCCTGACCCCAGCTGCCTCTTCCCCCATGAGGGGACAACAAGCAAGAGAGGCCCCTCTTGGGCACATCCTGCCTGCTCCTCACTCTCTAAGGAGGAGTAGGCTGTCTCCTGGCAGGTTTGGAGCAAGCACAAGGCACGGACAGCTCAGGTCCTGCCAGTGCAGAATGGTTAACTGGCGAGCTCTCCAGGCACCCAAGCTGGGCCATGAAGGCACTGGGTCGACAGGGCAAGCCCACGGTGTCACCAGAGACTGAGTGGGTGAGATTGTCGAATTCCAAAGTTCAAGATGGAAGCCCACCTCCCTGCTCTTACATGTGTTCTCCCACAGCGTAATAAATCCGGCATTTTTTCCATCTTCATTTGATTTTCCCTTTCAATTTCTAACTCAGATGGAGGGAAAATGAGGTGTTTTGTGTCCACATCCTCCCATATCAACATCCTGAATCAAAAAGATCAGCCTCTCCTGTCTATTCCTACAACTATATACAAGTTCTGCCCTATGACTAATGAGAAGTGCCCCAAAATGCCTGAATTTTAAGAAAATACAGTTGATTTGGGATTTCTGTTCCATGTGTTTCAAATAATAATAGTAGATATGAAACTTTTAAACAACTGGGTAAATGGGTTTTATGTGAGTCCTTTTTTTTTTTAAGATTTATTTATTTATTTTATACAAGAACCCGGGTATAGGCCAGATGTGCAGGAGGGTGAGAGGATTCACCAGAGACAGAGCGGGGAGCAGAACAGGCAGACTGATGAAATACACTGCTGAGGGGAGCAGTGGGCGCAACAGGAAAGGTCTGCCATACCATGTGGGACCCTCACCGGCCAGCTGGGATCGAACTGGCGCTGCAGAGGCAGCGGACGGCTTCGCAGCGCGTTGCTCAACAACCTGCGCCACAAGGGGAGGTCCTTTTGTGAGTCTTTTAAGATATTTTCAAATTGGACAACATTCTGAGTGACACTGAATGAAATATGAAATTGTCACCAGTTTAGATGTTCTAATTTTTCAAAGTAAAAAGTGGAAGAAAATAAAGCTCCGTATTCTGCAAGTGTAGGATTAGTAGGTCCTTTAGTAATTAATTTTTTCTGTGGTTTAGAGAAATGCTAAAGTCAGTCTTGAAGTTGAAATGTCCTTGTTCATGGAAGCCCCACCTGCAGTCATCTTCATGGCCTCTTTCTTGCCTAATGATTTCAACTATGAAAAGATCTATTTCCTAAGAGGACACATCACCAAATTCATAGGCCAAAAAAAAAGGAAAGAGGGAAAGAAACCCGGTAGAATGGATTTTGGTGAGAGTGGAAAACATGGACACATAAGCCAAAGAAATTAAAAACAATGATTTGGGGGAATAGGGTGGGCATGCCAATGGAAGGTGGTGGTAGTGGAGGTTGGTTTTGTTTTATTTTTTAATAAATTTTTAAAAGTATTCTTTTTAAAAAAATTCTAAAACCATATCTAGCCAACAAATTGGCTCCTTATGTAAATTTTAATAGTGGTACAATGCACATAAGATTGATCATCTTACATACTTTTAGGAGTATAGTCCAGTGGCATCAAGTTCATTCCAATTAAAGGGCAACCGTCACACCAGCCAACTACAGAATGCTTCCATCTTGCAAAACTGAAACTCTGCACCCACTGAACAACTCCTCATCCCTACTCCTCCAGCTGCCCCTGGCAGTCACCTTTCTACTTTCTGTCTTTATGAAATTTGACTCTGCTAGATATCTCACACAGGTAGAATCATACAGTATTTGTCTTTTTGTGACCAAAGAAAATTAATTTTAAGTGACTTCTTTAGTATCTTCAGCCCATGTCTGTCTTGCTGTGGTCTCATTTGCCCAATGACACACCAACAATTACACCAACATATAAGTCAGGCTGTTTCACATTCCAAAGACCACCTCGTTCCATTGGACTTTTGTATCTAGCTCTTACCCTGTCAAATAAAGCCTCTGTGCTGTCACCAGTTTCCTTTGTTCAAAGTTAAAATTGCAATGTCAGAATACTCTTCAACTGCCCAGTATGAAACCTCCCTCTGCACCAGTCTCTGGAAGCTTCCCACAGGTGGTACCAGCCTGGACCATGGCAGCAGACACCAAAAAGAGGGGACAACGCCACACTGCAAGAGCCAAAAGGACCAGTCAGGAGGCTGAAGGAGGTCATCAAAAATGAAGATGAATGTCAACACTGAATCAAGACCCCCTGTGCATGTTCAAAAGCCCTCTGGGGCACTGCAGTTTGCCACCTGTGACAATGCTGACCTCTGTCAGCAAAATGAATCTGGTGTGAGAGGCAAATTAGGATGAAGCTCTCTAGTCTCTATCTTTACTGTCAAATATTAAGGCAAACTAGTTAAATCATATTTTTTAACAGTCATTCTACTAACAGATATACCAAATCCAAAATATGGATGGAGTCTTGCTAAATGTTAAGTGTTACATTAGTTCTTCTATATAAACACCTTACTTGGTTAAAGCGCAAACAAACAAAATTGAAAGTTGGTCTGAGGACTCTAAGAGAAATGTTTTGCCTTGGATAGTTGTTACTATTATGAAAGTGACTTTGGTAATAATAACTCAAAACCAGCTTGAACATTGAGCTGAAACAACATACCCTGGCTATCATGAAGGCATACTTTAAAATAGTGTTCAAGAACCAATGATAATATACTTCTCAAAATTAAACTTCTAGATATAAAATGCCATTAATTCTGGGCCTTGGCACATTGTGGAATGATTCTGCCTTTCCTTGTCTCAAATTCTTCACATCTAGAGTCAAGACAATAATTTTTGAAGTTCTTGGAGCTCCTGACACATCTAATCATTTCATCATCACTGAAAAAAAATACTTATGTAATTAAGCAATTAAAACCTAAGACCTTACTTCACATGAAATGTCCTGGTCCTAGAAGTCACATCTCCATGTGCCACCTATCATAGCACTGACACATCAGTGTTCCTAATATAGAGGCAGCTGTAGAGCCTCAGTGTTGAAGACTAAGCATTTTGAAAGCCAACTACATTTATTTTTCAGTTGCTGAAACTAAGTCCAAACTGATTTAACTCACTTAGTTGAGGTCAAGTAACTAAAAGAAAAATTCAGACCTCTTGAATATGATTTCAATACTATTTTCATTACAACAAATAAAAATATCCACATAGTGAGAAAAGAAATTGATCTTTATTTGGTATCCATCTCATACGAGATTTCCAGGGTCATCCCTTGCCCTGACCAAACTTTTCCAAGAGTACTATCGTGACTACACCTAAGGGGGGGATCCTATATTGTCAAAACATTAACTGGGATGTAAAACAATGGTATTGCAATAAAAAATTAAGATTAAAAAATTTAAATTAAGATAAAAAAATTTTTTTAGTGTTCTTTAAGATAAGGAATGCTACTAAACAGAGAAACTAGGTCTATTAGATTAGATAACTGGATCTAAACTACATGGTATTGGCCATAATCCATGAGCTGAATTGCCTATCACTATTGTAACACCAAGAGTGACCTTCCTAAAATGGGCTGCTGACATGGGGGTAGACAAATGATGAACAATTACAGTGAACAATTTGAATCATGTTTGGGCCCAACATAAGTTTGACTCAAAGTCTTCAGTCCAAGTTCCTGAAGAAAGGTAGATTCTAAAAAGAATATTAAAGATAAGCAGATTTCCAGAGTCTGAATACACAGACAAGATAATGGTATAAGGAAGAGTTAGAGATGCACCAAGAATGGGGGTATCTTTTGGATAAGCAGAGTAGAAAAAGTAGGCTACCATCTGAGGTAAAATAACACCAGACTGTTAAAGATATTTTTCAAGTTTCAGAAAGTTTAAAAATAAGAAATGGGGAGGAAAATGGATGGAAACATAGTATCTGCATTTTTTCAAGGTTCAAGTAAAACAATCGGGGAGGAAGTGAAAAACCTATCTGAGAAAAATAAGAGTAATAAAATAAGGATGTCCTAATCAAAAAACTAATGGCTGGGAGAAGTGGTGAAAGACCAATCCAGTATGCATAACTGCTTCAAATAAACATTAAAGACTTACCAGACCAAATGGCCATATGGGAACATTTGGCAACAAATGAGAATATGATATAATTAGCATGTAAGGAACTAGACAGCCGTGTGCTGCCAAACACAAGCTCTGTAGAGGAAGGATATGGTTTGTGCACACAGGAGGGGGTGCCTTTGCATGGTAGGACATCTTAAACAAAAACAAGTTGCAGAACTTTGCAGGAAAAGGAAATATAATAGAAGCCCTGGAGGGTAGAAAGGCCATACATAAACATCGAGATCAGAGTTTTGCAATTGATTACTGCCTATCCAGGCCCCATCCAGCCCACCTCCTATATTCTGTAAGCTACGTTGAGTTTCAGAAGACAGGATATTGTTTAAAAGGATATTCTAGGAAAAATAAATGTGCTCAAGTAGAAAAACATAAGCAAAGTCAGACATAGCCAAAGGATGCAAATTTTTTAAATTTAACTAAAAAAGAATTGAGAGACCAACCACAGTATTAAGATATTTATCAGAATATGAGAGGCAGAGGACAGCAAGAGAATCAATGAGACCAGCTGATTGATGATCACAATATAAAAAGTACATGCAGGTCTGAAAAGGACATAGCAGAATGAATCAGTTTATAAAGGGAGGCATTAGTGACATTCTCACTCCTAAATTAACTTTTGAGGCAGATCAGTCACAGGTACAAAATCAAATAGCAATAAATAAACTAGATGTTCCCAGCAGAATCAATAATGCGTTTTGTCACAATTTTCTTTCCCAAACGTGAGTAATCACTGGAAATAACTGTGCTGTACTCAAGAGTTTAGGAAAAAATCAAGGGTGAAATTTTGGATCCATTGAAACTTGTGTCGACAGATTAAATTGAATGGAGAAACGGCAACCACTAATTGACAAGGGTTTTTAGAGTAATAACCAAAGGAAATGATTTCCTATACATTTGGGAATAAGAAGATCTACAGTAAGAGAAGATCTACAGTAAGGCAAGGTAACTTCTGACAGGAAGGTTATTATATCTCCCTAATATTTTTCAGTGAGCATGTGGGAAAGAAGAATCCAGTAGATGCATTCAGTAACACTTGTTAAGATTCCATTAAAAACTGTGCATATTTAATAATATTTCTTATTACAAAAGCAATATATATCTTTGTAGAAAATGTGAGAAATATAGAGAAGCAAAATGAACAAAATTAAAATCATCCATAATCCAACTAACGAGAGAAGTCCACTGTTAATATTTTGCCATATATTATTTGGGACCAAGCATAGAATTTAATTAACTGTTTTATCTTGGAAGACAACTGACTTTGGCTCCAAAAAATAAAAGAGAGAGAAGGGCAAAGATAAGTATTTTAAAAATTGTTCCAACTCACAAATGAATGCTAAGATGTAATAAGAGACTGTTTACAATAAAATCCTCAGGTCTGCACACGACACTAAATTCTTTTTAATAATGAAATATCGTACCGTTTATGAGAGGAAACTGTGAGAAATCCACCAGCTTGTGCATGGGAGCCAAAAACAGGCAGATGAAATTCCTTTTGGCAAATGTAAGAGATTACAGTCAGGCAGCAATAAGACCAATGATCCCAGGGAAATGATGGATTCCAAGATTTTAGCCACCATCTAGCACATGAAACGTCACTGCCATGAATTGTACTTTATAGACAATGTACTGATTCAACTAAAAGATTGAACATCGTGCAAAAACCAATAATCTACTCTGTAAAATAATGGTATACCTACAGCTAGAATACTCTATGCATTTCAAGTACTACCTTAAGAAAGTTGAGACAACTCAAAAGAAATGATCCAAGGGCCTCCCCGGTGGCGCAAGGGGTTAAGCACCACACTATGAAGCTATCCACAGCCTCTGCAGCACAAGTTCAATCCCTAGCTGGCCAGGGAGAAACCCACATGGCGCAGCAGACCTCTCCTGTCTTGCCCGCTGCTCCCCTCAGCAGTGTATTTCAGTCAGTCTGCCTGTTCTGTTCCCCACTCTGTCTCTGAGGAATCCTCTCACTCTCCCACCCCACCCCCCGCTTCTCTGGCCTGTACCCCAGCTCTTGTATGCATAAATAAATAAATCTTTAAAAAAAAAAGAAAGAAAAGAAAGGATCCAATAGGTCAAAGAAGCCAAGACTTACCATTGAGAATCAGCCGGTATTCTCTGGTAGGAAAGATCTAATTGTGATAGCTGAAATTGAAACAAGATAGTCTTAAAAATGGTGGCAATTCTAGATTAGGTGATGCTCCTGAACCTAGGTCCCTGAATTTAGGAGGTCCATAAATTCTTTGAAATAGCATGCACATTCATATATATACAGATATATGTGAGTGTGTGTGTGTGCCTACATGCATATGCATTTTCATACCTGTGTATATGAATATATAAATATAAATTATATTTTATAATACACATTTGTATTTTTTCTAATGACTAGATGCAAAGCTGTCATCAGATCCTCAACAGGGTTCCTAGTCTCAAATTTTCAAGGATTCTAGATGGTACACGTGTGGATTTGATGGCTAGTTTTGGGAGTAGACCTTGAGGCTCAAAGCAGAAAGCTTTAGAACTAATTACTTGTGTTTATCCCATGAAAAATATTAATTAATGTGGGGAGTTCAATGTACAAGTTTGATGAGACTGTTTGAGAAAATTCTCTAAGCTTCTGAAATTGGGGCTCCACCAGGGTAGAGGTATGTTTTGTTCATTGCTTAGATGAGGAGCTGACATGTAGTAGGCATTCAATAAACACTTGTAGTTCACCGGAGAGCTAGGTCAATCTCGGTGGCCCAAGCAGAGGCAGTGGCTGCTTGAACACTTTCTGGGTGACATTTGTGATATTTACAAGGATGAAGTGGGTTTCCTCCTTGTAGTCTTTCCATTTCATTTTCTGACTTGAGTATCAACTACTAGGAGATCATCTAGATTTGGAGCAGAACATGGCACCAGGGCAGCAAAGAACCATGCTAATTTGGCCTTGGAAGGACACAGTGGGGGAAATGCTAGAAATGGAATATCAAAGCAATAAAAAGTTTGTAAGAGTTTATGAACACAAAATGTGTACAACTGTTAAATGCAACATTGTCAAGCAGATTAATTAGTTAACATTTGGAAAGTGCACTGAAGATGAAAATCGCCAAATAAGGACTTTATGAATTGAACCACTTTCTCATTTGTTACAACTGCATGACATAAGAAACAGACCACTTAAAAGCTCAGACAGCTAATGTGCCCAGGGGCCCTGGAGGGTCTTCGGCCCTCAGGAGACCGGCCCTCACTGCCATCTTCAGTGATCTTGAGGAAGCCTGCTTCCCTGAGTGTGTGTGTGAGCATCCAGCAGTCTACTCCAGACCCTGCAGTTCTCTGTGTTTGCCTGTCAATTCCCAAGCCCTCTACGGGTCCTTTGTAAGAGGCTTCCTAGGGCCTAGTGAATATTTTATAAATAGCCTCACTCAATGCTTCTAACCTGCATTTAGATTTTGTTAAAATGGGATTGTAGCCAAGATTCCCTGGATAGATCACATTCCACTCTTTAACAGTAATGCAATATTAAGTTATCCAGATATTCTTGAAGCCCTGTATAACTAAAGACAGAGCTCAAGAACTACCTCCAACATGCAAACAACAGATATCTCTCTGCAAGCAGAGTCAGTAAAGGCAGCATCCTGAATCAGAACCTGTTTGAACCTGGTAGCCAGTAGCCTGTGAAACCAAATTTTTTCAGTATAACATGTTTTTGGGGAAAGAAAATAAAAAGCTGTTATATATCTGTCATAATTAAGTCTGTTTATTCAGCATTTTTATTTTGACAAATGTTTTTCTAATTTACTGAAGTTTTAAGATTCCCTCCTACTTGCAAAAGGAACTGAAGCAGCTTATAGATGAACACGAAGAATGAAAAACTCAAGAATTTAGGGAAAATATAGGACAGATAATGCATTCCTAGGCTGGAATGCATAAGACACGGTGTAAGTTAGAAGAAGAAAGTATTGGAACTGAAGTTAGAAAACACTGGATTCTCGCCATAACTGGGTCTCTAACGAACTGTGTGGTCTTGTGCAATCTTTATTACATTGGCAAGGCAAAGTCTTGGGAAGCTTTTCAACCTGGTTTTTTTAAGTGTTTAAAAAATAGTATCCTGGCACTTGTGTGCCAGGCTGCATGCAGGGGTGAGGTTGTAGGGGGATCATTGAGAGACCAAAGTGTAATCCGTGCATAAGGATTGAACAGTAGAAATGAAAAGGAAGGAAAAAACTTAAGGAAAACGTGGCAGCACTTGCAAATTGATTGGAGAAGAGAATGTGCAAGATACGGCAAAGATGACTTTGGCTATTTTTGTTCCTGGAAGTGCACTAGAAACTCTAAGCAGAAAGAGGAAAAAAGGTTTTTAGGAAAGGAAGTTGCCTGGACCTGAGGGAGCGACCATGGCCCTGTTGCATGGGTCTCTGAGGACTGGAAACCACCAAATGAAAATGCTGTGGGGTTGTGTCTGGTGCGAGCAGGACCTGGGGCAGGTGAGAAAGACCTGAGGTCTTCGGTAAAGGGGCAGGTAAGGATGTCCAGGAAGTGCATGGCAGACTGGAGGGCTGAGTCAAGTTAGCCAGACCCAGGCACCAAAACTAGCCCCAGACCAGATACTTGGACCAAGCATTAGTCTCTGTCTTTGAATTATGTTCATTTTCACTCTGACTAGTCACCTCCAATCCCACTGAAGTGTTCCCAAAGAGAACTGAGACCAGAGACAAGCTGAGTTTCTGGTGTCATATCATTATGTCAGTTGAGGTGTTGCATTTTCTAGCCTTCTCTTTTTCTTGGCTGGACACACTTAGCTGTAATCCTCTACAGAATGTCTGTCGACTCCAGGCGGCCTCGATCCCTGAACCACTTATGTAGACTCAGTGTGTCTCATCCAGCTGAATTCTACTTGGACTTCCCAAACCTACCCCTCTCCATCCTATGGTCCATCCTTAAGGGTCTTTTTTTCTATGTACTCACTGTCAACCTTCCCAGAACCTTGGACAAGTTAGCCGTGTATCTGTTAATTCAAGTAATTAGCTTCTATGGAACAGAAATTGGACATCTTTTATTAAACATTCATACATACTATATATTATACATTATACATCATAATTAGCATGCATGTGATATATAGTATATATTATTAACCCATTATGATGGATTCCTTTATTAGGCAATTGCACTGACTCTGCATTCAGTAATGTAATCCCCATAGTCCCTTCTCCTGTAATAATATTTGTTAATCCTCAGAGGAGGTAGATAGTTCTAGGGCTTTCCCTTGGATGATACTTAACTATCACATAATAAATTGCACATAATAAATTATAGACCAATAGACTAAAATACTCATCCCCCCAAAAGACAATTAATTTCATTTTTTTGTCCTTCCCCTCATAATTTCAGCATGAAGATACTATAGTTGGTGAAATAAAAGTTAATGTTATTTATGTTAGAATAATTAGTTTCTATCAAATAGAAATTGTGTATCTTTTGGATACAACATAGATACATTATATAACATATAATGACTATATATTATACAACATATAATAACATATGACTATGTAATCTATATTATATAACATATATATTATTATATCACATAAAATAACATATACAACATATAACATATATAGTATAACATATTATATATATCTATGTATATTATACAACATATAATAACATATCACTCTTAATATATTATATTGGCAATCTTTCCACTGGGGTGACATGTAACATATATGTCTTAGTGATTGTATAACTTGATGTCACTCAAATCTAAAACATTTTTCAATAAGAGGGCTTCAGATGATATATTTTACAAACTTTTCTCTTAAAAAAAGAAAACAGAAATGAAATTAGGTAGGTTTATTTAATTTAATGAAAACATTTATATATTTCTCTCTCAGAGACCCTTGATAAACATTTGAATTTGAAGCAGTTTTTTTTTAGATTTATTTATGTATAAAAGAACTGGGGTAGAGGTCAGAGGTGCAGGGGGTGAGGTAGGAGGATTCACCAGAGACAGGGAACAGAACAGGCAGACTGACAGAAATACACTGCTGAGGGGAGCAGGGAGAGAGGCAGGAGAGGTCTGCTGCGCCATGGGCGTCAGCCACCTGGCCAGGGATTGCACTCTTGCTTCAGTGGCTGCAGATAATTTCATGGTGCTGAGACTTAACCCCTTGTGCCACCAAGGAAGCCCCTGAAGCAGTTTTTAGTGTGAGTAGCCTACAATTGTCGACACCATGAATTCCAAAAAGCTTCATCATAACACATATCATTGTTAAGCAGATTGTATTTTACCATAGAAACCAGTTTATAATTAGGGGCTGTGTTCTTGATCAAGGAGTTAAATCCAATAAATCAAAGATATGACCAGCAATATGTCATAAAGGAAAGACACAATTATAAAATTTTATAGCCACTCTAAATAGTAAAATTAGCCCTCAGTTCTTATAAAATGAGCAAAAATAGAACACATACAATGATTATGAATCTAAGCTAATATTAAATCCATTGATCACATAAAAATACAACTCTACCTTGTCATAAATTTGACTAAAAATTAATATTACCTATAAGAAATATTAAACATCTAATTCACAATAACTTTATTTGCTGTCCTTGACTTTAGAAAAACTTACTAGGGAGTGTCTGCGTGAGTTGAGACTCCAGCTGGTGAGCAGGGACAATTGCAGAGAACAGGGTTTGGTACCAAATGGAGTCCATCTTACACGTTTATCTGTCACTTAGATAAATGAACTGAGAACATGCTAATTGCATTTGCAAGGGATGCTCCACAACTTCAGGGTTTAGGTTACAATTAATGATTGCAAGTTGGGAAAGTGAACCAAACTAAGCAGAAAGAAATATAGTCGGGATTTATGATGAGATGGTCATCTAATGGAAGAAACAACCAACCACATGTCATTAAGGAAACATTACCAATAACTGCCAAACTAGGGCAGACAAAACAGTGTTGTAGAAAGTCTAAAAATAGAAAAAGGACTAATCACCATAAAATAACTTTTAAGATTTTATTTTTATTTATTTTTACATAGAAGAATTGGGGTGTAGGCCAGAGGTGGGAGGGGCAGGGTTTGAAAACAACTTAATAGCCTAAGTAAAAAGCAAACGAGATAGACAAAAATAGACATTGAAAAGTAGTAGAGGACCTCCCCTGGGGTGCAGGCAGTTGAGCGCCACACTGTGAAGCTGTCCGCAGCCTCTGCAGAGCCAGTTTGATCCTAGCCGGCCAGCGAGGGTCCCACATGGCACAGCAGACCTCTCCTGTCTCACCCACTGCTCCCCCCCTCAGCAGTGTATTTCAGTCAGTCTGCCTGTTCTGTTCCCCGCTCTGTCTCTGGTGAATCCTCTTACCCTTCCACACATCTGGCCTGTACCCCGGTTCTTGTATAAATAAATCAATAAAATCTTAAAAAAAAAAAAAGGAAAAAGTAGTAGATAGACATGAAATAGTCAACAAAAGCAAAAACTGTAAGGTTTATGGACTGCCTCACCCCTTGCTACTCCAGCAGACACGCAGTCCTGAGGTGGGGAGTGCCCACCTTGAAGTCACCTTGTTGAGCGATACAGATCTCTTCCTGCTTGCTGGGTGTTCTTTAGCTCTCCCCACTTTCTACCTATTTGACCCATAACAAGCACACAGTAAATGTTTGTGGAATGAGAGAACAACCCATGGTCTGCTTTGCAGTGAGAAGAACGAGAGTAGGAATCACAAGTCCTGAGTTAGGATCCAGCTCACTCACTGCATCTGGGGCACATTCCAGTGAGGAGTACTTCAATCTTTGAACACCAAGGACCACACTTATTACTTCTCCCCCATGTTGGGCTCTCACTAGGGAAATTTTGGACTGACAAATCCCCTTCATTAGACAATATTTTTTTTCCCCTTGAGACGATGAGTATTAACACACTGGGTTGATATGGTGATTGCAAGAGTTGAACAATCCCATTTTTACCATCTGCACAAGTTGTCACTGGCAAATATTCCCCTTATAAGTCATAAATAAATCACTGCTGCCCTTACATTATTACTTTTGGAGCCCAGCCCCCAAGTAGAAAACAAGTCTTGATCCTATTGATGGGATCTTAGCCTTCTACCAACCTTGAAATCTGTATTATTTCAGACCGGGAGGCAAACAAGGAGAGGCCAGTACTTGATAACAGTCTACATCTGAACATATGTGATTATGGATAATTATCTGTGAAATACAGAAGTGAAAATGGGGAAAGAAAAGATCAAAGGAATTATCTTTTTTAAATAGAAGCAAGAGGAATAAACATTTGTTTTTGTTGTTGCTGCTGTTTTAAATCTCAACAACAAGCATTTCCAGGCACAATACAGATAGCAAAAGAACATTACTGAATCCCATGAAACATTTGTGAGTCATCTGGAAGGGACTTTTAAAACACAGACTCCTCCCTCACCAGTCAAAGAGCCAGGAACCCACTTCATAGTATTGCTGAGCAGCAAGGACGCCAGTGTGGAGTTAGCAAGATGAGTAAGACCCAGGGCGATACCTCCCAACACAAATGCTGTCCAGATGGGAAGCCCTATTCGTTACCAACCATGTTCTCTGAGAATGAAGATTTATGGAAGGAGGAGTCTAAGGGGAGGGACAAGAAGCAGAGCCACACAAACTGTCTTGCGGGAAAAGACCAGGGAAAATATTGAGAATCCTGTCTGGAGTCCAGAACGCAAAAGCCAGGACCATGGCCTGGATCATTCCTGGCCATGTTGGGCCGTGGCAGTGTTAGCGGGCAGAATGAGGGGCAACCCAGCACCCCCAAACCTGCCCACTATAAATGGGTCCTGCCATCCATTGTATAAAGACAACCATACTCTTAGTGCATAAAACTTTCAATAGAAAAGAACTTTGATACAATTAGTGGTGAACAGAGAAAGACAAAGAATATAGTTAAAATAATTTCCAATTAAACACGCAAAGTTACCCATCCCCTCGTGGGTAAATGCCCAGCCAAACAGGGTTGGCCTAAAGTGGGGACCACTGCCGCCCAAAAGCTTGCCACAGTCTAAGGCACCTTCTGGTGGGGAATCACAGGACAGGGGCAAAAGGGGTCAGGCAAGTCTGGAAAGAAAAGAGCAAAATCAAAATCAAAATAAAGGCTGCCATTATCGGCCTCTCCAAGGGCCTCTCACCCACATCTCTCTTCCAAGTGTCTCCTGCCATCTCCCCAGGGTCCGGTCTGAGGAAGAGAAGCAAGCACAGCCTCTTCACAAGTTTCTGCTCCGTGTGCTGTCTTAAGTCTCCTCCTTAGTCTTCTTTTCCTTCCTTTTCTTTCCAAGCTCTTTTCTCAGTCTTTTCAGCTTTTTCTCCCTGCCCAGCTCCACCCTTCCTTGGTGGGGCAGGGAACCCGGAACCTCCTCTTCGTGCAGCTGTCACATTGGAGCAGCATCAGGGATCACAAGAGGCACACCATGGCTCTTCCTCAGTGGCCTTGGAGATGTGCCTCCTGCCTCATTCAACCTGCCAGGGACAAAATGAGCTATAGGCACTTTGGAAAGTTATTAAACTATAGTCATTTTGAGTATTTTAACAAAACGATAAAAAAAATTCTGTTTGTTAGGGGGAAAAGGATGTCCTAAAGCTAATTCCATGCAGGCTTTGTGGACTCCACCCACACCCCAGGCCAAAGCCACTTTCCACAATGGACAAATACCTGGAAGGACTCGTTTTATTTCACACTGGAACCTGGTAAAAATGTTCATCTGAGACTGCATCCCAACATCCATATATTCGATCATCATCACCATGGAAATGGTGGCATAAAGTGAAAGGGGGGAATTGTTAGGGGGAAAAAGATGTCCTAAAGCTAATTCCATGCAGGCTTTGTGGACTCCACCCCCACCCCAGGCCAAAGCCAAAGACACTGGAAACTCCAAATCCCATTACCACCGAAGGGAAGGTGGCTGGGACCTGAGGATGGGGTTAAGCAGCCAGGTTGGTATAAAGCCAGACACGTGGGCTTTGGGGGGGGTCCCCCATTTTGGCTCTCCGCCAGCTTGCAGCGTCTGGCCAGCTCTGAGAGTGACTTTGGGTTTCCAGGTCGGCGGATCGGGTAGGACGCATTAAAGACTTTATTTCCCTATTTTCTCCCTGAGTTGTACATTTTCCTTATTTCCTTTTCCCTTGTAAATAAACCTTTTATTAACCTTTTGTGTGTGCCTGTAGTGGAGTATTCATAAGTCCCTTTTAAGCGCGCGGTGAGGACCCACAGCCAGGCAACCCGCTCAATATTGGGGCTGCCCTATAACATGTCGGTATAAAAGAATACTCTCTGAAGTGGAGGGTGGGCTCTTGGCCTCCTTTCCAACTCTGCAAGACTCTGATTGTGGATGGGGAAGACAGGGGGAGTGTGTTGTTGTGCTTGTGGGGGAGGGGGATCCTGGGGGAGGGGAATTTTGCCTGGGGGGGGGGGGCAGGCCCCAAAGGTGTGGCTTTCCTTGACAACAGCTTAAGAAGAAGAAAAAAATGAAAGCTTCCAACTCCTTTCTTCTTCCTTAAAGTACTAAGTAGGAATAAAAGACTGAGGGGGAAAAAGGAGGAGGAAATAACAAAAGAAGATGAGGATATACTAGAAAAATTGAAACGCAAGGAACGAGAATAAGAAGTGAAGAGCGGAAAAGATCAGAGAGAAAAAAGAGATTCCTTGAGAAGAAGAAAAAAGAGAAGAAACTGAGAGCAGATACAGGCCAACATGAAAAGAAATGGGAGAATGTTTAAAAAAAATCTGACTTTACTGAGCACAAGAATAAAAAGCAATGCCAAATAAAAGGCAAAAGGAAAGAGCCCTCAATGAAAGCGCTATCAGAAAAAGGGAAAATGTCATGTAGAGATAAAAGAGATTTTTAAAAATGGGGGAAAAAATTCTCCCAGCATTTTTTATTTAGTTAGCCAAGGAAGAATACCAATTCAAGACGATAAGGAAGATGGGAGGGTGGGAGGGAATGACAAATAGTCACGTAAAAAATTAAATGATACTAAAGAAAATAACAAGGAAGAAAGAAGACAAGATTTTGGCAAAAGAAAAGCTCTTCTATAAGAACTTTTCAGCAGCCAGCTAAATTAGGTTAAAAGCCTGTTGTAAACATCATTGTCAACAAAAAGCATTTATTGAATTCCCTTTGAACCTGGAAATGCAAGTAGGGGGAACATGGAGCCCCATTTAAAGAAGAATGAAGACAAATCAGAAAATAAAACTAGTTAACCCAGAATCAAAACTCCAGGATGCACAAATCCGTCTTCTATCCTGCCCCCGACACAGGCTTCCAAAAATACTTGAGGGATGGATAAATGGAAGAATAAATGAATGAACGAATAAATGAGTGGCTGAGTGAGTGAGTGACTAAGTGAATGAGGCAGGGAGGGAATGGAGGGAGCTTCAGGTGTTTCCTGTACACCTGTGCACCTGTACATTCTCTCTTCCCCAACAAACTCCCCTTCCTCCTCTTGTTCTGACAGCGAAAATGACAGAACCCCTGTGATCTGTGGTCTAGTCCCCATAGAGTCATCTCCGCCACATTTCCCTTTAGCAAGGGAGAAAGGAAATGCTGAGTTTTCAACTTTTCAGAGTATTTTTATACCTCATTTTTTTCCTGGCAAGTTGAGTGAGACAACATAATTATCTTTAATTAAAATCAACATTGAAAAGTCCAGTGGTCGTTTTAATGACCCCTACCTAAAAATGAGAGCAATAGAGGTCATGGAATAAGGTTGTATAAATAGTGGGTCCCTGACCACTGCTTAGGGGTGATGTCAGGGCCACTGTGGATGGAGACACCTCAGCTTCATTCAGGAGGCCTCTGAAGAAATGAGATTTAGCTGGGATTAAGAATGTGGAAAAATAGGGCTTGTGGAGGTTAGATCAGGAATTGGAAAATGCACGTGAGCTTGTGCTCATACACATGCGCACACACACATACATGCACACATGCACGTGTGTGTGCACACATCCACACAATTGTGCTACACTGAAAACAGTCAAAGCCAACGCTGAGAATTCTAGTGCCATTTAAACAGTCCTGAATGAAGACCCAGAAACTCCTCTCACTTCCATTGTTTTTATAATAGAAACTAGTTCCTCTCTGCCAAAACCTATCACTAAATTCAAGGCATTTTTCCTCTGCGTCCCCCTTTTTTGAAAAACACTGTGATAAACTTGATGCATGAGGAGGTAATTACTTCGAGTGATTCAATGTGTATCCATCTCAGGCTGAAAGTATGCCGGACAGAGGATGGCCACAGAATCGCCTTGGTTCTACAGAGAGTAACCCTAAGAAGTGGGAACTTTACATCAGTCCCCTGAACACCAGAGAGGCAAAAAACAGGAGAAATAAGAAATAGGAGCAGGCTACAGAAGAACAAAGCAGAACTAGGCAAATATGTTTTCATGTCAGCCCAGAGATTCTCACGTTACATATTAGGTAAGGCCCATTTAAGTAAATGCCACTGGAATCGAGACATAGTAAGCCATGTGGCGTTTTAAATTGTTCAGGAGCTCCGTTAAATAAATAGCATAGGTTTAGCCTTTTTAAAATTATTATATTTAACTTAGAGGAGAAAGACAAATACCAGATGATTTCACTCATATATGGAATATAACAAAACAAAACAAAGTAACAAGCAAAAGGAAAGCAAAACAAACCTTAGAAAGCTGATGGCAGAATCCAGGCTCAGGGGTCTATGGGGAAGGTCTATGTGGGGGGGGGGCCTTAGTGGTGAGCATGGTGTGGGCACATACATTTGAGAAGGTGTGACCTTGTATCCCTAAAACATATACAGTGTTATAAACCAATGTTACCATAATAAAAAGTTACAAAACTTAAAAAAAAAAATGTAATATGGCAAACATTTTAAATGGGATTTTAAAAAGTCACTCTTATTAATGAAACCAAAGATTCGTTTGCACATTATCAAGTTTCTTTTCTATTTGAGAATAATTTCATGTCTGCTTTCTTCTGATTGGAGGTAATCTAGGTGTGGAGAGAGTTACTAGGACAGTATTACCACCATTAAATTTTTAAAAAATCAAAATATTAATATCAGTTTCTAAAGTGAATATAATTATTTAATTTACATAATATGACTCATTATTTTCTTAGCTTGTGCTACTCGAAATGGATATTATTCTTCTGTTCAGTCGAGCAGGGTTTATACTTAGACTCACGTATAAATCAGGGTCACAGAATCAGAAATTAAAATGACTCATATAAGAAAGAATAATAGAATCTTCTTGGAGTTAGAAGGAAACTTGGCAACCACCAGGGGCACTTAATAAATACATGTCAACTTGGAAATTTTACCAATCATGAAGAAACTGGATTTTAGAAGAACAGCGCCAGTTATATGTGAGTCCATCTGATCACTGACTATTTTCGGCAATTCCTATTTAAATGCTCAGACATTGTGTGTATGTGGGACAAAAGGAACCAAGCAATAACATAACCATGCGTCAGATAAAATTTTGGTTGTTGAATTTGCTGCCAGAAATAACATTTTTGTGATTATGATCTCTTTGAGGATCCTCTTAGTGAGACAGAAGACGAAGATCAGGAAATGACCATTAAAAAATGACCCAGAAGGGGCCTCTCTGGGGGCCTAGGGGTTAAGTCTCAGGGTTATCACCACCATGGCCTGAGTTCAATCCCTGGACAGGGAAGTGACCCACACGTTGCAGCAGACCTCTCCTGTCTCGCCAGCTGATCCCCTCAGTAGTGTATTTCACTAGATCTTCCTGTTCTACTCCCCACTCAGTCTTCGGTGAATCCTCTCACCCCCTGCACCTCTGGCCTACAGCCCAGTTCTTCTCTGCATAAGTAAATGAATAAATCTTTAAAAACTATGACCCTGCTGATGGAGAACAGTGAGACTAAAATAAACCAGCGGCAGTGATCCACTAGAAGTTAAAACATCACTGCAACAAAATGGGCCTTTTCTTAACAGCTTTTTTTAGAACAACTTAGGGCACCACTTCATGACACCTAAAAATTAGTTGCCAAAGAAATCCTGGTATACCAGAAGGTCATAAGAGAAAAGCTGATTCTCCAAAGACATACAGATTATATTCAACAGGCATCAGGTCAAGTGAGAGATGCCAGGCTCCTTTCCTGCTGAACTTTCTGTGTTTGCTCCTTCATTCAGCTGATGTCACACACAGTTGTGTAGCCATCCATGAGCTTATTAGGCAATACTAATGCTTTCATGAACAGCTTATCACTTTTTTCCATTGAAACAGAAACAAGTTGGAACATTCACTCCATACTGAACAGCCAAACTCATTTATTCATTCATTCACATTCATTCATTCATTCATTCATGGCCTCGGTGGCCCCGTCTGAATCTTGTTTGGGAAATGATTGGAACATACTGACAGATGTGGAAGCATGATGCAAAACTCAACCAGGGCAACTTTTCCAAAAGCTAATTGAAGACTGTGTTCAAGCCCTGCATATACATAGACACCTGCTATATTTGCATAGCCCAAGCTTGCAGAGAGCTTTAATCAATCATTTTCTCTGTGTGGAATTATCCAACCAGAAAACCATTACTTATTTCACTAGAAAAAAAAATTGTTTCTCTTTTCTGTTAGATTAGTTACATCCCATCTCCAACTTGCTTCCCACCAACAGTTTATACCAAAAGATGTGGACCAAAACCCTGGTTTGTAAATAATCTTGGCTAATTTTAACATCTCCAAAAAGGTACCACTTCATTTACCAATCCATAAAAATGTTATTGTCAGTCACATACCTTTCGTTGATATTTATTGAGTATTCTTCACTGTGCCAGGTGCTAGAAAACTAACAAAAGGAGGAGACAAATGTTGATTAAATCATCATAAAAATTATGTCATTAGAAATCACGATGACTGCTACATGAAAGAATAAAACAGGGGAATTTGCTGTAATTGTAGGATGACATGGTGGTGAATCAAGGAAAAAAACAATACTTGAGCTGAGACTTGAATAAGAAGATATTGAAAGGGAGGGAGAAGTTGGGCAGAAGTTGGGAGAGAGAGATCAAGAGGGGAAGAAGTTGCAGGCAAAAAAAAAAAATACCACATGCACAAAGGCTCTGGGGCAAAAAACTTGCTTATTGAAGAACTGAAAGTCTTAAGAGAATGTAGCACAGACAGTGAGGGTTAAATGACATCAGGCTGGAGAGGGAGCTAGACTCAGACCAGGCGAGACTGCAGATGTCATAAGGAATTCGAAGGTTTCAAAAGACTCTGATCAGAATCATATTCTATTCTTTCATTTTTTGTATCATATTTATATTTTTTTTAAGTAACCCTGGTTGAAAACACTGTCTCTGGTTCCGAAGTACAGATTCATTTCTTCAAATACATTTTACTGCATCACGCCTACCACCAAAGCACCCATAATCCACCACCATAGTCCATCGTGCACTCCTTACCCCCACATCCATTCCTCCCCCTGTGGTAGCCTCAATACTATAGTCAGATTTCTAGGGTTTGTTTGGACTGATATTATGAGTTCCTTTATTTTGTTGTTTTTAATATTCCACGTGAGTGAAATCATCCAGTATTTGTCCTCCCTCTGACTTATTTTGCTTAATATAATTTCCTCCATGACCATCCATTTGCCAAAAAATGACACGATTTCATATTTTTCCCAGTTGAGTAGTATTCCAGTGTTCATCTGTCTTTGAACACTTAGGGAATTTCCATAACTTGGCTATTGTAAGAAGTGTTGATATAAATGTTGGAGTGCATACATCCCTTTGAATTCGTGTTTTGCATTCTTTGGGTAGATACCTAGAAGCAAGATTGCTGGATCCCATGGTAACTCTATTTTAATTTTTGGGGCACCTCCATACTGTTTTCCATATGAGCTGGACCAGTCTACATTCCCACTAGCACCCTCACCACTTGTTTCTGCTCTTTTTGATATGGGCCATTCTCAGAGTACAAGGTGGTATCTCACTGTTGTTTGGATTTTTACTTCCTTGATGATAAGTGGTGATGAGCATTATTTCATGTGCCTGTTGGCACCTGTACATCTTCTGTGCAGATTCACATCTTTAAAGTTCATCCTGGATGCTGTGCAGCAAATATAATAGTGTGGAGGCTTTTCAATAGACCTGAAATAGATGACAACAGTGCTGGCTACAGGAATCCAATGAGTTCAAAAGGAAAGAGAGAATCCATTCTAGGGACGTTTAAGAGGTAAAGCCCACAGACGTGGCTTTGTTAACTGAATCCATGAATGTGTTACTGAATCAGTCCTCAAAATGGCTCACAGTTATTTCTCCTTCCAACTTAACCATACTGACTGAGTTTTACAAAAATTCTCTATACAAATGGTAATTTTAAAAAGGAAGAAGGATAAGGCACAATCTAACACCAGTGCTTTATATAAAAAGGCATATGAAGCCAGGCCTCCCTGGTGGCTCAAGGGGTTAAGATGCAACCTATGAAGCTCTCTTCAGCCACTGCAGCACAAGTTTGATCCCCAGGCAGGGAGCTACCCCCATGGCACAGCAGACCTCTCCTGTCTCGCCCGCTGCTCCCCTCAGCAGTGTACTTCGGTCAATCTGCCTGTTCTGTTCCTCACTCTGTCTCTGGAAATCCTCTCACCCCCCTGTATCTCTGGCCTGTACCCCAGTTCTTGTATGCATAAATAAAATTTTTTTAAAAAAAAAAAGGCATATGAATCCTTATATCTTATGGACCTTATTTCAAGTTATAGATGAATCGTCTAATTTAATTCAGTTATTCTTTTCCTTTTTGAATATTTTTGCAAGAGTTTCTCCTAGGTTTCTAATCTATTCCCTATGTTTACTAATAGGGAACATGTTAACTTTCAAATTAGAGTCAAGCTACAGATCTAGCCCTAGTAGTGGTAATAGATGCTACCAAAAAAAATTGTTTTTGTTAAAGAAACATTGGCCAAACCCTATTAACAAGTATTGTTACTGGAGGGCAGAGCTTTTAATTTGCTAATATACATTGTGAATTTATTTATTTTTTTAAAGATTTATTTTTTTATTTATACAAGAGCTGGGGTACCGTCCAGATGCATGGGAGGGTGAGAGTATTCACCAGAGACAGAGTGGGGAATAGAACAGGCAGACTGACAAAATACTGCTGAGGGGAGCAGCGGGGAGATAGGAGAGGTCTGCTAGCCATGTGGGTTGCTCCGAGGCTGGCGGGGATCGAACCTGCACTGCAGAGGCTACGGACAGCTTCACAGCGCTGTGCTCAATCCGCTGTACCACCAGGAAGGCCCCATTGTGAATTCCTAAGAAAGAAAGAGAACACATCACAACCCATTGGTATGAAACAATTCCCAGTAAGTATCTCAGGGGACTGACAATGGACAAAAACCCTGGGGTTAATGGGGCCATATACACATTAGTTCTCTGAATGAGGCAACACTGAGTGTCTTAGACAAGCGACAGGCCAGGTTAGACAAATACCCCGAGTCCCCAAATGTGGGGCATTCTGAGAAAGACGGCCACTCACTGCTCAGCTTCCAGCCAACTTGTTGACATGAAATATTCCAATTTATTAAGAGAAATCAGGAATGTATATGTCTATATGAAATTCCATCACTTTCTATCTTATTAATGCTGCAGGTCAAGCTACCAGTTTTCAACTTCCAAGGCATTAAAATACAGATTATATTTTACGATCTTAAGACAAAATTACAGTGAACAGCTGGGGCAAGTTGCTCTAGTGGAACATCCAAGAATCCTTCTGTGAAATCCATAAAAGCTTTCCTTCCTTATAAGGAAGCCACACTGTCCACTTAGGAAAATTAACTCCTTCATTGCCTGAAGGTATCATCAGAGGCCCAAAAATAGATCACTTACCAAATAATGCTGTCAGACCTTGAAAGAAATAATGATTTCATTTAGATAAGCACATTTTCTCCTGGTGTCAAGAAGGAGCAGGTCATTCAAGAATAAAGAGTAATAGAAAAGCAATTCCATTTGAAGAGCACATTACGACACCAGAGGCAAACACTTAGATACAGCAACACAATCAAACCAGAGTTTAATTACAGATGTGATTGTCTGTTTTGCTAAAAAGAAGAAATGTAACTGCTTAAATGACAGTCAACTCTCTGTTATTTAGAATCCTGTTCATCTTCTTAGTTGCCCAGCTCCAATTTTTTTTTTCCTTTCTTGGAATATTTATCCATTTAAATATTATTAGGTGCAGGAAAATCTACACCTATCAAGCTGATTATTTCTGAAATTAAATTAAAAATACACACACACACAGAATTAATGGAGACCATGTTTTGGGTCTTTTTTTTCCATTTGTGTTATTGTTATAAAGGGTATTTATTGCTTTTTCTTTGATTAAAATTCTATTTGCATATATTTTTCCCATTTTATCATCAGAAAGTGCAGCATGAATAGTGTGGGGAAATGATGGGACAACATGTTTCTATTTTGTAAAAATCAATGGTATATTTAAATGAAGTGTTAACTTGAAAAAAATGAGATTTTTTTTTTTACTGCTAATAGAACTGTTTCTGTAATAACACCTCTCCTATCTGGAGATAGCTTGTTTCATGACCTCCACAATTTAAAACATACCCAAGAAAATAGAGTTGAACTAGTAAGTCTACATGTGCCAAAATAGATAATAACAACAAAAAATAATACTGCCACCTCCTGTTGCCAGGGCAGCAGTTTCTCTTAAATCGTTTTACAACATTTTCATGTATATAATTTCACTTGTTGCTCTCACCAATATGCTAACAAAGGGTCGGCAATATTATCCACATTTTTCAGATGAGAAATACAGGGTTACTATCTAAGTTTTCATCCCAAATCAGGATAAAGATTGAGGCCCTGTTAATCATAGTGCCATGACAATGAGCATAAATTGGGATGATCCCAGGTAAACTGGAACACATGGTCACTCTAGAAAAAGGATGGTTCACTCAAAGGTATGCCTGTTAGTAGAAAGCCCCTCAGACCTTCTCTCAGAGCTTATTTGCTCCTTGTAAGAGCTGATGTGCCTCCAGTCTGAAACAAGATGCACCCTAGGCTGACAGGTGTGAAAGCAAAATCAGCCCGGAAGAGCAGGGCTGGACCTAGGAGTGGAATGAGGCCACATTCCAAATCCCAAAAACTGCAGCACTTTAATGAACTGAGACACGTGTGCACTTCAAATATTATCTTAGTCCAAAGACACACAGGGCCCAAGTTCTGAGTCAGACAATGGAAATCCTAGTTCCAGAATGTTCTTCCACGATATTTCCAAGCAGTGTCTGCGCTACAAGAATGGGTTAGGAGGAGTAAGAAAAAATGAAAGAGAAAGAGACAGAAAAAGTGATGGAGACCCCTCCATGGGGGCTGGGGGGAGCTCACAGGGAAACAGCAGTTCTAGGTATTAACATGGTTGGGGACCTAAGAGTCAAACGGCAGATTTAAGGCATGAATACTAAACCAGGAATGAGGCTTGTAACCGCCAAGGAAAGGTCCATTCAGGGAGAAGAAACAGGTGCCACCAGGGAACCCCAGTTCCAGCCAGCTTGAACATCTGATCTGGTTATGTTAGAGGGGGAGGATGCTGCTGGGCCCAGGAATTCTCGCAGCGGGATAACTTCCAACCAACTGACCTCTGGGAAGAGGCAGCTGCCCTCCAGTCAATGAACAGGGTCCTATGGGGGCCAAGCAGGATTCTCAGTCCCCAAAGTCCCCGAGAGCCCATGGTGTGTAATGGGCTTCTTAGCGCTAACAATGGTATGAAATGACAAACCCGAACCTTCTCTTTCCCAAAAGTTAAATTAGATGCTGTTTTTAAAGGTGTGGTCATATGTAACTTGTCTTAGAATGATAATCCAACCAGAATAGCTAATATGGAAAGCCTCAGTTACTTCCAGACTAATCCCCTAAGCTACTCAGAAGCTTCAACTATTCAGAGCAAAGCATTTGTAGAGTGTCTGAGGGCCCACATTTCAGCGCAACTGAGTATTGTTTTGCTTGAAAAGAATCAGGCTTCCTCCTAAAAATGCCTTATTCTTAAATTGAGTTGTGAGGCTTTGCATAGCTTTACAGAGATGCTCTGGATCTCCTGTTTTCATCTGGAAATGAGAGAATTACATTCTCAGACCTTGGAACCACAGCCTGACATCTGTTTTTGTGAATAAAACTTTTTTGGAACATGGCACGCATGTTCATTTCCATATTGTCCATGGCGTCTTCCACCTGCAATGGTGGAGTTGAGTCGTTGTAACAGGGACAGGGGACCCACAGAGCCGAAAACATTTTCTCTGTGGCAGAATGCCTGCTATTTTGTAGGAAAAGTTGTCCCATGCCTATCTCAGATTGTTCTTGATTTTATAAATATAGACAGATGAGCAAGCATGGAAATCCACATACATATATGAGAAAAACCACTTTTTATTACTAATGATTTCTCAGATTTCTCATTTCTTCACTCTACCGCTTCTCTGTAGTAGTCTTCTCACCCCTCACAGCATCATACTTTCCCTTCTTTTCAAGGTTTTTCCTACTGCTTCGTTGGTGTTCCCCACTCTCTCTCTCTTTGAACAACTGCATTTCTCTCTCTCTTGAACAACTGCATTTCCATCTCATCCTAATACCTTCACCCTCAGATATCCAGCTTGTTGTGTCCGTGTGCCACGATGCTTACCAAACCAGGGCCCTGACCTTTCACTGTATCACTTCCCGCTGCTTCCATTTGCTCACAGTTTAATTTTCTTCTGATCATAATGAAAGCATTTTGGCTAAATTCCATCTTCTCTGTGAAAATCTCTCCCATATCTTTGTCTCTTTTTTCTGCCCAGTCATATTAAATCACATTGCCAAGTTCTATTTTTACCTTTCCTAAACATATATTTACCTCTGAACATTAATTGATTCCCACTTCTTCTTTTGAATATCCCAATATAGAATACCTACTGGGGTTGTTATTTATGTTTGAGCAATCAGCCTTAGGATTCCTTTCCCACCCTGCGGTCATGAAGAGGACGGAAGCGAAACATTGAAACAAGCCACAATGTGGATTTCTCTCTGTGGTGAATCTTAGGTTGAGCAATCAACTGATGACAAAGTACTGTACATCCCATAACTATAGTTACGACTGCAGTAACATGCTACTGGGCAAGAGAAGGCATAATAAACTGAGGACGCTTTTGTAAAATTTAATTGAGCATCACACTTTAAATTATCTTATCCACTCTGGTGATATTACTTTCAGTGCTAATCAAAAATGGAATTAGGACCTAGACAACAGCATTTTAATCTTTTTTTTTAAGATTTATTTATTTAAGCATACCAGAGCTGGGTACAGGCCAGAGATGCAAGGGATGAGAGGATCCACCAGAGACAGAGTGGGGAACAGAACAGGCAGACTGACTGAAATACACTCTGAGGGGAGCAGTGGGTGAGACGGGAGAGGTCTGCTGCACCATGTGAGTATCTCCCTGGCCTGCCGGGGATCGAATGCTGAACTCGTGCTGCAAAGTCTGTGGATTGCTTCAGAGTGCGGTGCTTAACCCCTTGCGCCACCAGGGAGGCCCAGCAGCATTTTAATCTTAAAGCACCTCAACTACTGTGTGGGTTCAATAACTAAAAATAGAAGGCTGACATAAGGGTATGAAAATTCCTATCTAGGCCTGAATCTTATCTAGGATGATTCATAGAATCATCTCTTAAAATCCTGTCCAGAACTACCACAGACAGTGATTTAGGTTATATACTGCACAAAAGTAACACATCTAATAGCTATAATGATCCTGAAAATCTTATACATTTTTATCATAACTTTGTTATCTTCAAAGTTGAACAAGCTATATATTTATTAAGACAGTTTTTTGACACATAACTGTAAAATATCTTTTTTCAATAGAATTAATATATGTGTGTATGTATGTGTGTATATATATATATATATATATACATATATATATCACTTTATGCTTGGACTTAACGAGAGAATATGTGTCATTTGTGAAAAATCTTGACCATCTAAAAACATTCTAAATGACCTGTGTTTCTAAATAAACGGTTGTTTTTCTCATTGAAGTAGTAAGTGACTGGTATCTTAAAATTAAAAAAAATAATCTTTATCAGAGTCAATAGACTGTAATTCATAAGCTCTGCTACTTGTTTTTCATACCTAGAGGGAATGCAGAGTTGCTATTTTAAATATACAGCCACTTTCATTATGATACAGATAACTAGGTAATAACTCATATTAATTTAGCATTAATAATATACAAAGTATTAAATTGACATAAATTAGAGATTACTATGTAACAATCTACTAATTACATTAGGAGCACTTGTTTATTTGTTGCTATGGAAATTTCATAATTAACTGCTATTAAAATTTTTGGCTTGTTATGTATCTATTATTTTCGAATTTGATTTTCTAATTATTGTGATTAAAAATTCAAATTGTATATTCTATTATGTTTAATAATTTGACTTATATTATTTACCCAGAATGATTTTATGTTTGTATAATTTTAATTAATGAGACATATATATAATATACTACCTTCAAAAATAATTTTTTACTTGAGAATGGGAACCTTTCTCTAACTCATGTGGTAGTGTCCTATAAGCTAGCAAAAGCCTGGCTCCTCCACCAATTGATGGAAAAGATATTATTAAAATTCCTCTTTACAATTGAGGAAGGCTTAGAAATGTGAAATAATGTGCCCATAGCTGCAGAGATAGCAAGCTGTGGGGGCAACAATCCAACACAAACATTTTGGCCAGAGCCTTCCTGTGTCACAGCAGGCAGGTCTGTGGAATTACAGTGTCCCCTCCTAGAAGGTCCTTCCAGAAATCCTGCCTGCATGGACATGTCTTCCTTTTTGATTTTCTATCAAAGTAAAATTGGTTCATAATATCATATAGGTTTCAGGTGTTTGCATCATTAATCAACATCTGACATATTATATTATGTTCACCTTCAAAAGTTTTGTTTCCATCCTTCACCACATAACCGACCTCTTTTTTTTTTCCTCAATTTATTCCCTTTAATGCTTTATTTCATTTTTTTTTGATTATTGGTCCATTTTATTTTTTTTAAATTTTTTTATAATAAATTTTATTTTTATATTCCCCATACAATTTCAACCCCCCCATTTTGACCCCAATCCCTCCCCTCCCTCCACTCACCCCCCAAAAAGTGTCTCTGGTTCATAGATTTTTGTTGATTTTGATTTTCACTTTCTTATAGTTATTCATTTTCCTGGTCCCTTATTTAAGTTTTCTAGATTCCTGCTATGAGTGAGACCATCCGATATTTTTCTTTTTCTTTCTGGCTTATTTCGCTGAGCATGATCCCTTCCAGCGCCATCCATGTTGCTGCAAATTGCATGTGTTTATCTTTTTTGAATGCTGAGTAATCTTCCATGGTGTATATGTACCACCTCTTCTTGATCCAGTCATCTATTTTTGGGCATTTGGGCTGTTTCCAAAGCTTAGCTATTGTAAATAGTGCTGCTATAAACATAGGGGTGCAGGTGTTCTTTGGAATTGATGTTTACCCAATCTACCCAATTTCCTTCTGGTAACTACTATTTTGTCTAAGAGTTTGGTTTGGTTTGGTTTGTTGATTGTTTCATTTCTCTATCGTCCACCTGTAACTGAAATTGTGCTGTTTGTCTCTCTCTGACTTATTTTACCAAGCATAACACCCTCTGGGTCCATTCATGTTGTTACAAATAGCAGGATTTTGTCTTTTTTATAGCTGAGTAGTATTCTATTGTGTATGTGTGCCACATCTTCTTTATCCAATCATCTGTTGTGGGACGCTTAGGTTGTTTCCATGCCCTGGTTATTGCAAGTAATGCTGCAATGAACATTGTGTGTATGTGTGTGTATCTTTTTCTTCTGAAAAATACCCAGAAGAGGGATAACTGGATCATGTAGTAGTTCTATTTTTAACTTTTTGAAGCCTCTCTACCAATTTACATTGCCACCAACAATCCACAGGGTTCTCTTTTCTTCACTCTTAGATAGGTGTTTCTACTAATGATGTCACTGATTAGACAACAAAGGTGAAGTACATTTCTTCCAGAACATCACAGAGATGACAATGAGAATGGGTCATGATCAGCAACTAGGAAGTGCAATACAACACTGGATTCTCCACAGTGCATGGTAGAGAATAGAGTATTTTCACCTGAAACAAATCTAATTCAAATTCTGCCTCTGCCACTTAACCAAGGGTCCCCACCAGTATGTGTGTCCAGTGCTCACTTGTCCATGCCAGCCGGATGTCTGCCTTTCCCTCACCCCCTGCCTCTTCTCACACATTAGCAAGAACGGCGTATTTCATTTTCCAAATATCTCAAAGACCGGTGTGTTTCTTGTCATCCCTATCATTACCACCCTGGTGTCACCATCACTTCCCACCAGATTTACTATAACACCCTTTAACCAATTTCCTTATTTTCATGTCTCATTTCCAATTTATTCTCCCCACTGTATGCACACTGACTTTTCATCTGATCAAAGCAAGTATTTACCTAAAACCCATGAATACCTAAATGCTGCTAAACATCAAATTCTACCCTGGCCTACACAGTCAAGCCCACCTCCCTCTCTAGTCATGTTTTTCCCCTGATGTGCCAAAGCTGCCCTATAACACCTTCTGCACAGCAGATCCTTGCAGATTCTCAAGCACTCCCAGCTGTCTCCTATACTGAGACCTCTTTGTGTCCTGCTTGTTGTCGTTTTTTAGAGTCTGTGCGTTTGGAGTACGGGGTGCTTGGGTTCACTCTGGGAAAGGTTTCACCTGAGCTCCCCTTTCAGCAACACACGGCGAGTTCCCAGGCGAGTTTCTCCACGAGACAGAGACATTAGTTATATTTAAAGGGCAGGTTTATTAAGGACAGGATAAAACAGTTAAAGACACTTGCATCGACACAAGCGGGCAGGAAGAGCTGGCCCAGAAAGGACAGGTTTGCTGAGGGGCCTGCGTGGTTGCAGGTGGGCAGCCTTGACGAGAGCGGCCTCTGCTGAGGGAGGTCAGTGAAGAGAAGTCCCAATGTGGTACAAAACACTGGCAGGCAGGAAGCTGCTGCCCTGAGGAAGAGAGTTGGTGAAAAGAGGCACCTGCATAGGCACAGGTGGGCAGTGGGATTGCTGCCCCCGCCAGTGCAGAGACTGAACTGATACAGTCTCGTCTTCTGTTTGGGAGAGGTCACTCCTTATGAGTCCTCAGCTGGTTGCTAATTTTGGATAACTATGCAGAATCTGAAAGGGACTGAGATTCCACAATGGGCTCAATCTCCATATCTTTACCTTTGGGGTCAGTTGGGCTCAATCTCCATATCTTTACCGTTGGGCCTGTGCTCTAGTCAGCAGTCTGATACCTGCTTGGATGTGATGCTTTGTAATCTAGGCATCTGTGCCTAAGGATACTAGTCTGAGCCTCAGGATACTGGTTTCTGCAGCTGTGTCCTTTGCGCCTAAGGGTCTTGGTTTCCAAAGCTGTGTCAACGGTTATGTTAATCTCTTCTACCCCCACCTCATTGTGTGAGCCAGGTTTCTGGTCTGTGGAGCACCTCCTTTTCAGTTTTTTTTTTTCTCTTCTTGTCCTTCATCACTGCTCATGCTGGTATACCCAACACCCATTTATCTTTTGAAGCTCAGTGATACATCAGATTTGTCAGGTATGGCTTCCCTCTCCATATTCATTCCCCCATGCCTGTCCTGACCTCCACTGGCCTGTGATCAGATCAGGCCACTCTGTGTTAGCTTCTCCTGTATTGCACTTTTATTTTTCCTTCATAGAATCTATCACAGATTACAATTGTATGTTGATATATAGTTATTACTTGATTAATGTCCATCTTTCCCAGTGGACTATAAGCTAAAAATAGAATGACCTTCTCGGTTTTGTTCACCAGGTAGACCTTTGCACAACATAGGTCACTTAATTCCTTTTAAAAGGCTCAAAGAACTATGTGACTTTGAGAAAATTACTTGAATTTTCTCAGGCTCTCTTTCCTTAACTATAAAAAATAAAGGACAGTAACAACAACTGCCTCAAAGACCCATGAAGCATCATACAGCAATAAACAGAGTAGGCACTCAATACCTGGTGGCTATTCATGCTATTGTCTCCTATAGTAGCTATGGGTTACAAGAATTTGTCCCTATTTTCAAACCACTGGTAGTCCTATCAGAAAGGAAGATATTCATAGAAGTAATTAAAACACTATGGACTATGAACTTATGAGCTTAACCAGGAAAAGGCCTGACCAAAGCAAAAATGTGAAGTAGCCATCATTTGGGATACCTTATTTACATAGCCTCCCCCCAGGGTATCCAGGAGCCCCACTGCTTGAATCTCAGGCTCCTGGAGAGGACTGGCTCTAGTATCACCTTCTCTGCCTGGGAGGAGACGTCCTCAATATGGTGGCATAGACTGACTTGCTCAGTGTTGTCCTTTTTTACTCGATAAAGGAGACACTACTTCTTTCTGCTATCTTGCCCCATAGGAGACAGAGAGAGAGTGTGTGTGTGTGTGTGTGTGAGTGTGTGTGTTAGCACGCCTGCATGCATGTTTAGTAGAAAATAAAAATTCTTGAAAGCAAGACAGGTTTGAAGAATCTGTGTTTCTCATGTCTCTATTCCTGCCCAAGTCGACTACAGTGAATATCTGATTATGGTTCACTGTATGAATAAGTGAATGAATGAATGAATGAATGAATGAATGAAAAGGAAATTGAAATTAACGTAAAACAACCCATAGGTGGAAAAGGCAATGACAAAGGAACCCAGCTGCAGAGGTAAGTGTGCACAAGTCTAGAGCATCATTCTGTTCAGAAGGTTTTCAAGAGACAGATCAAAGGATGCTGTTGGTCTGCACTGGCATCTCTGGGCTGTTTACCTTTCAGCTGCTTCGTGATTTACCTGCCACCCCTGCCCCTGGGCCTGCCTTGACAAGAGATCTTTAAATATTGGGGGGCTGGGGAGGAAATCACTTAACTGCTATCTGATTCTTCATCTGTAAAATAGAGCTAATGACACTGACCTTCCTCATAGAGCTATTGTGTGGGATAATTAATTAATAATTGCAGAATCCTTTGAGAGTATAAAGTGCGACATAAATGCTAAGCATTATTTCCATACAGTCTCTGCTGGCTCTTCCAAAGTACATCCTGGTCTCAGTGCCTTTGATCTGCTGTTATCACCTGAAATAGAGCAAACAATGCCTTTGTATCATTAAGCAAATGCATAATGAATGCTATTCATTGTTAAAGGTTACTTAGCAATATAACTTTTTTTTTCTTTTGAATGGGGACAGCCTCCTGTGAGAGGATTATGTAAGCTAATAGCTAATGTATCAAAAGAAAGGGGAGAAAGGAAGCAGCCATAGCAACCAGAGCCAGGAGGCCCATGCTTCCGCCTTCAGAAGAAACCTATGTCCATGCTGAGAGGGCAGATAAGGAAGAAGCAGAGGCAAGGCAGGGAGGCAGTCTGCGGTGGGAGAAGGCAAGCTGAGCCCTCTGCATCCTCCTGCCCTTGCCCCAGGGTGATGGTACAGGAGGATGTGCAACACTGGGGAGGGAAGGGTTGTGTGCCAGAGTCCCTGCCCTCATCCTCAAGGCCCTGGGTGTTTCCCTGCAGGTTCCTTGGTGCTTTATCAGGGAGATTTTTTTTTTTTTAAAGAAAGAAAGAAAAGATTTATTTATGCATGCATACAAGAGCTGGGGCAAGTCCAGAGATGCAGGGGGATGGGAGGATTCACCACAGAGTGGGGAACAAAACAGGCAGATTGAACGAAGTGCACTGCTGAGGAGAGCAGCTGGCAAGTCAGAAGAGGTCTGTTGCACCATGTGGGTAGCTCCCTGGCCGGCTGGGGATCGAACTAGTGCTGCAGAGGCTGCAGATTGCTTCACAGTGCTGTGCTTAACCCCATGCACCACCAGGGAAGCCTGAGATTGTTTTCTTTTGAATATAACTTCTGGAGATAGAGGTGGGAGGTGTGTCATCAGGGAGCCTTCATCCTCCCCTGCCTTCCAACTCATGCTGGCTTATGGCTACAGAGGGGGGCCTGCACACAAAGCCTCCACAGGTCATTAACTTGGGGAGCCAGCACTCCTAGATTCTAAAGGTAAGCTCAGTAGCGCGAGAGTGACCACATTCTCCTTTATAATACTAAAAGCTCAAAACATTCTGATTGGATCATTTATTTCATATTAAAATATTGGGACAGGGTTATAATTCCTTTCCATGTTTCCTTTAGATGTAAACAAAAGAAATAACATTATGTTGGTTGGATTGGACTAGGTTTTTGAAGGTTTAGGCTATTTTTACTCTAGCATAGTTTTAAGGTATTCAGTGTCTGTGTAAGCTAAATGTTTAACTGTTAGAATTAACTTTCAAGCCATGGTTTTCAAAAATGATATAAATTTGCAATATACTTCTCTCCCTCTATTCCTTTAAATAAAACCCAATTCACAATTCTCATCTACTCCTCCATGTTTTACTATCGTGACTATAAGGATTTTATGTCTTCTATTTGGCATTGCTGTTTATTGTCATTCCTCAATGGTTCTGGTTTTTTGCTGACCTGCTTTTATTTCAGTATCCTTTCAAAAAATCTTTCTTTGCTATGCTTAGTTAATTCAAACTTGGACACTGTAGGTAAAAGCTAGTGTCTTTCTTAACATGGACCAATATCACCACCCAGTGGCCAGACTGGTTTCCTTCTGTATTCAGATTTTCCTCCCTGCATTTTTATTCCATTGGATTACGTATAGCAGGGGTGTCCTTGAATATCTAGCCCAGAATCTTTATTTTTCAGATGGGAAAATGGAAGGTCAAAAAAGTTCACTTATTTGGCTAACAACCCCCAATGCCTTGCAAAGACCCAAATCTCATAATACGACACACCCTTCTCTTATGCCAGTATCTTGGAGCTGGAAGTGAACTTCTGGATCACCAGTGTAGGCCCCCTATCATAGAGGTAAGGAAACTGAGGCACAGAAAAGGAAAAAGCTTCCCAAAGTTCACAGAGTTGACTGAACTTGGAGAAGAACCACTCTTAATATTAGCACATTCTCCAATTAGAACGATCCCATTTTAATATTTTATGTTTCTCCCTTGAATTATCTTATACTTGTCTTTAATAGGTGACCACAGTGTCTGAGAAAAAAATGACCAAACTTTTTTCCTTCTCAAAATAAATGAGACTGTATCATAGCAGCTCTTTATTTTGTTTTTGTTTTTAAAGATTTATTTATTTATTCATACAAGAGCTGGGGTACAGGCCAGAGATGTGGGAGGGTGAAAGGATTCACCAGAGACAGAGTAGGCAACAGAACAGGCAGACGGACTGAAATACACTGCTGAGGGGAGCAGCGGGCCAGACAGGAGAGGTCTGCTGCGCCATGTGATTTTCTCTCTGGCCGGCCTGGGATCGAACTCGTGTTGCAGAGGCTGCAGAGGATTGCCCCATAGTGGGGTGCTCAATCCCTTGCACCACCAAGGAGGCCCTCATAGCAGCTCTTTGAAAAGGCAAAATTAACTCTCATGAATGAATGTCTTCCTTGTTGGCACCTACAGAAATATTTCACCACTTTTAACTTTTATGTATACTTAGAAGGTAGTGAATTTAAGTGAAGGGAATTAGCAATTCTAACTAACTTGTGAAAGAAGTTAGAAAGTACTTTTCTTTTGCTAAAATGTCTTGGTTCTGGAACTTAATTGTGGATTAAAAAGAACTGTCCTCATCAGTTTCTATTCTCAAGGATCTGTTTTGAAATATACTGGATTGGGTTTATATTCCTGTTCAATGCCAAATCCACTGTTGAAGGGATAGTAATAAAGATCCCAGAATACATATTAAAAAAAATGAACTGTCCTTGGGAAGTTGGGAAAATTCCATATTGTCATCAGTCCCCTCTTCTAACTCCAGAGTCTTCATAATAAAATCAGGAAGGGGACTCCCTAATAGCAGAGGGGTTAAAGTCTCAGCACTATCAAGCTTTCGCCAGCCACTGCAGCATGAGCACAATCCCCTTCCTGGGAGGTGACTCACGAGGCACAGCAGACCTCTCCTGTCTCTCAGCTGCTCCCCTCAGGAGTGTATTTCAGTCAGTCTACCTGTTCTGCTCCCCACTCTGTCTCTGGTGAATCTTCTCACCCCCCACATCTAGCCTGCACCCCAGTTCTTGTATGCATAAATAAATTTTAAAAATTAAATAAAATCAGGAATATCTGAAACATGGAAGACCCCTTACTACTCTACGTAACTTTGAGTTCCTGTATCTTCAGGTGGAACAGGGTTCACGGAGCATCCACCCCTCCTGTTCTTGCGGGGGTGTGGGGAGGCTCTGTCTCTCCTGCCCTCCAGCCCCTCTGGAGTTGCTGTGGTTTGGGCAGAGCAGCGGCTCTTCCACCTCCCCCACTGCCTCCGGACCTCAGGGCTCCGGGGGTCCCCCCAACTTCTGGTGGGAAAGCTCTAAGTTGAGTTTCATAAAGTTTCTCAAAGGGTCTCCAGTGGGATTGAGACTTGCTGCCCTTCCTAGTATCACACTCCCCTTGCTTGGCTCTTCTACCTTTCCTGTGTTTCCCATTTCCTCGCTTCTGCTTCTGGGATCGCCTCCCAAATCCATCTGCATCCACACTCTTGCCTTGGAGTCTGATATTGAGGTGTTTCAAACTTCCTGCGCATCAGGTAGAGAAGTCCTGGTTTTACCTTGGTGGGATGACAAGTCCAGAGGTCATCTCATCGGTCCCTTTTTCGTGTATACAGGCAGATTTTGTGTCTTACTCCTTCCTGTACACAAGTAGATTGACCTTGACTCAGGACTTTCACGTAAACAAGCCTCTTTCAAGGCATTGGGAGGGACCTTGGAAATGTACTCACATGGTTGTAAGTTTTGGTTAATTTGCAGAAGTAATACACACTTAAGACCATTGTCCCTTTCTAGCGGGCTTAGAGGATGGTTCTTTGGGGATCTTGTGAGGAAGGAAATTGAGTTAGGAATACAAACTTTTATGGAAATTTGGAAAGATATCTTAGAACATTTCAGTAAAACAAATGCAAAATTATAGACTCCTGATTTGTGTGACTGGGAAGCGTGCTTTCAGCTATCTTTAAATTTATGTATTTAGGGCCTCCCTGGTGGCGTAAGGGGTTGGGCACAGCACTATGGGGCAATCCATGGCCTCTGCAGCATGAGTTCGATCCTTGGCCAGCCAGGGAGAAACCCACGTGGTGCAGCGGACCTCTCCTGTCTCGCCCACTGCTCCGCTGCTCCCCTCGGCAGTGTATTTTGGTGAGTTTGCCTGTTCTGCTCCTCACTCTGTCTCTGGTGAATCCTCTCACCCCCTGCATCTCTGGCCTGTACCCCAGCTCTTGTGTGCATAAATAAATAAATTTTATTTAAAAAAATTAAAAATAATAAATTTATGTATTTAAAGAACTGATTAAAAACTTAGATTAAAAAAGTAATGAGGTAAAAAACAAAGCAATACAGTGATAAATAGAGCAATAAAAATCAATAGAAACATTCCTATATCAAGAAACAAATTGCAACAAAAAATTTTCATCATATCAAGTGCAGTAATTTATTAAGAGGGATAAATAGAGAAGAAGTAATAAATAGGCTCGTGGATTGTTTGATAACCCAATTAGTAAATAGGAGTGAATCATACAAATACATTGGAAAATATTAAATGACTTGATTATTTGACACCAAACACTGACATCAATGAATATAAGTGTATAATACATCACTACAATGAGAATATCTATGACAAATTAGGTAATGAGTGTCACTGACTCAAAGTATTTAAAATTGACAGTATAAAGAAAACTGGAAATGCCCTAAAAACATACAGGCCACATATGAAAAAGTTAAAAGAGGTCTTCCAAATTTGACAGAAATCCTAACAATTATAGGATTGTGAGTTGTGAAACTGTAAGAAATGCTTCTAAACTATCAAATTTTAACTGTACAAATAAAGACCAGATTTTAACTGTAAATATCAGTCACTGTAGAGGAAAAGCAAAATTATCTTTCTAGTCTCTCTATGGAAAATATTCTCCAAAAATTATCACATAAAGAAGCACCCAAAGACTTCACTTCCAAATTGTTGGGAAGAAATTATCAAAGAAGTCTGAAAGTAAAAAGTTATAATTTAATAAAAATATTAAATTACTTTTCTGGATGTTATGATGTTTGCGCAATTTGTAATTAGATATTTGTTTTGTCTTGTGATTGCTCTCTTTATTCCAAATAGATGATGACTTTTATATCTAATTTTGCATTCATGATTTTGTATTCTTTTTCCTAAAAGTGAGCCTCCCAGATTACATAAGTCTCTGGGTCCATTTCTTCCCAAGGCTTCCTGTAACAGAAAGGTGGTACATCAGGTCAATGTTCTAGTTACTATTACAAAAATGGGTGCACCAAGAGACATCCTCCAAACTCAATGCATATAGAACAGTGAAAATAGCATGTGATCTTTCTGGCATGACATGACTCATTGTATTTTACAACAAACTGAGTTGGGAGTATATACATTTATTAAAAAAAAATTACCCACCTACTGCATTTGGTAGTGACCTACCCTGCTGGCTCTTCTAAAACCTAAAAAACAGAATTTACCTTATGAGTTACAGAGAGAATCATTGCAGGTGAATGAAGAAAAGCTGGCAGAGATCTTGCAAAAGAGTGCCATGGTCGCTTCTTAGGCACTTGAGTAAACAAGAAAATAAGAAAGTGTCTTACACTGTCTTACTTCAGGTCACAATCCACTATTGTGCAGTATAAAGTAATATAATATATTGTGACAATCATGTCTTAGGAAAGAACAATGATCAAAATGGAACATAATAGTTCAAGAAATTGAGTGCATCATAAATAATTAGGTTAAGTATTCTATGAAATGTGTGTGTATGTACAGTTAAAATGTTCTGTTGTTCATAGTGTACAATCCTTGAAAAGTGTGTAAGAATGTACTTGATTGTGGATTAAAGGACAAGAGAATAAGGGTGACAGCCAGTTATCAGAGTTAATTTTAATAATTTGTAGCAGATCATTTGTAAATTCATTGGAATTTAGGAGTAATTTTTCTATAGAAATAATAGAAAATAATAGTTTATGTCATGATTGGGTTCCTGGGTGAAACCACAGAAATTTATTTAACTCATAATAAAAGTTATGATATGATATATGAAATGAGAGGGTGCAGTGTGGTAAGACTTGATAGATTAATACAATGGCATGATATAACAAGCATAATACAATCAAATGAACTTCTGCAGCTTTTATTGCCCTAAGGCAACACTCCCTCTTCCTTCTCCATGGGTTCTCCCTCCCATTCATAGGTCTCTTGAACAAAGTATAGGATTTCAGTCACAATGTCATATGTATACACGTTACAACACAATTAAACATTTTATGGGGAATTTGGAGTTTGTGCTTTGTACCGCTGCCTGATTTGGGATAACATAATGGCAACCTAGACCTTTCTGCTGAAATTGAAGCACTCATCCTTCCTTGCCCTCACCACCACCCCCAAAACCAAGAACAGCATTGATTCCAGCGCTCCTGCTCCTCTAGTCAATGCACCTCACCTTGCCACTTAGAAGTCTAAATCAGCAAGACTCTTCTTAGTTTGGGTGTGATCGAGAAACATATCTGAGAGCCTACTGTGTGCCAGGCACCACACACATTCTAAATACACAGCAGTGAATAAAATGCATGGCTCCCATTGAAGAGCTGAGAAGTTAACAAAGGAGATTGTGTTTTAATTATAACAGTTTATTGTGGTGATGTGATGCAAATTGTATTGCAGTGTAGAACCCACGGAACCTGTCAGCTTTCTGATGGACATGGTGCTATAGAATCTCAAAGTGGGGGACCTCCCTTGGTGGCGCAGCGGTTGAGTGCTGGGCTACGAAGCTGCCCGCAGCCTCTGCAACACTGATTTCGATCCCTGGCCACCAGCGAGGGTCCCACATGGTGTGCAGACCTCTCCTGCCGCACCCGCTGCTCCCCTCAGCAGTGTACTTCATCTGTCTGCCTGCTCTGCTCCCCGCTCTGGCTCTGGTGAATTCTCTCACCCTCCCGCGCTTCTGACTGTACCCAGTGCTTGTATAAATAAATAAATAAAGCTTTTAAAAAAAAAAAACTTAAAGTGGGAGGGGTCAGACCAGAGACAGAAGAGCAACAAGAAGGTGGGGCATATCTAGAGGCTTCTCAGAAGCGGGCACACATGTACTCGACCAAAAAGACTAGCAGGATTTCACCCAGAAAAGCAAACCGAGCTGCTGAGGCATTCTTGAAAAGAAGCAAGTCTCAGGGTGTCTTGGAGAAGGGGAAGTTCTGACAGAAATATAACTGGCAAGGAGTTTGGGGTAGAATGGTGACTTCTAATGGCACAATTAGGGGTCTGAACTCTTTCCTCAATGTGGGGAACAGTAAAAAGAAAAATATTAGGTGAAAGATCCTGTCTAGACAGGGAGTCCTGGAGGAGGAGACTGTCAGGAAGGCTGACACAGTTGCTTCATGATAGGGAGTCTGGGCTGCAAGAGAACATAAGACAGTCTACACAAAGGCCTAGGCCTAGTTGTTAAAGCTGGAGAGCAACTCCATGAATGAAGTTTTACATTCCTGTCAAAAACAAACCCTAACTAGTCAGAGGGAGGCATTTTTAATTCATGTATTTAGCAAATACTTTTGAAATATCCACTGTGTAGACTTTGTACAGGTGAATGATTAGTTTACGCAAGTGAACAAATAGATATATTTCCCTATGTGCATGGACACGACATTCTAGTAGAGAAGACAGATAAACAAACAAGTAAACAATGTAAAGAATAACTGAAATAAAGGTTAGGTGAACCAAAGAGTGCCAAAGGGGACAAACCAGGACTGAAACTGAGGAGGAGGTAATACCATGGGACCCCCAGGACTGTTAGGTATTTAGCCTGAGTGCACTAGAGAGCTAAAATACTTGTTAAAATGTTGAAATAGGGTAGAGACACACCTACTATTTAATAGATGTTCCCAGGCTCCCCAAGTTCCCCCAGGATACCTGAACCACATTGCATTGTCCCACAGAACTCTAGAAATCCTCCCAGACCAACAACCAAAGAATTATGCTTGGCCTGAGAAGGACCATTGGCTCCTGCACTAGCTCCAACATCTCAGGCATCCTTTCTGGTTGTAGAGACTGGCTGTACCTCTTGGTAGGCTGACTATCAAAAACTGCAAGAGAGGAAGGCGTGCAGGGCGTACTGTGCATCTGTTCTACCAAAATGAAATTTTTGGAAAATATATTGATCTGACAGTTATTAGGGCCATGATTTTTTTTTTAAAGAGTGCAGGGTCTCCCTGGTGGCGCAATGGGTTAAGCACCACACTATGAAGCAATCCACAGCCTCTGCAGTACGAGTTCGATCCCCAGCCGGCCAGAGAGAAACCCACATGGCACAGCAGACCTCTCCTGTCTTGCCCACTGCTCCCCTCAGCAGTGTATTTCAGTCAGTCTGCCTTTTCTGTTCCCCACTCTGTCTCTGGTGAATCCTCTTACCCCCCACATCTCTGGCCTGTACCCTAGCTCTTGTGTGCATAAATAAATAAATCAATAAGGTGCAAAGAAGAAGCAATGTAAAAGCAAAAGCTTAAAGAAAGGTAGTCAGAGGTCAAATGAGCTTCCTCTCTTTTTTGTGTCAAGAAAAGTTCTAGCTGAAGAGGTAACTTTGATGGTGAGACAGCCGAAAAGAGAAGGCGTTCACCAGCTGAAGAGTGGGAGGTGATCCTTCCAGGCAGAGAAAACTGCGTGTGCAAGAAAAGAGAGGAGGTAAGAATTTGGTATGTGTGAGGAATAAAGACAGCATGGCTGTACTTTCTTGGGAAGGTGGTTCTAAATGAGGTTGGAGATAAGCAGGAGCAGATTAGGCTTTTGTAAGTCTGCAGGGAGGAATTGGATTCTTATTTTAAATGCACTGGGATGCTCCAGAAGGGTCGTATGCAGATGTGTGACGTGATCAAATTTACATTTTGAAGATCCCTTTGCTGTTGAATTTAAATGGATCGCAGGGAAGAAGAGTGGAGGCTGTCATCAGAATGTACGTGAAAGCTGTGGCCCTGCACAAGGAGAGGGAAAGTCAGCGTGAGACCTGTTGGCAAGAGGGGATTGCCGGAATTGATGGTGATGATGGGATGGGGCCGGGTAGGAGGGAGGAGAGCTAGACTCCTAAGTTTCTGAAGTTACTGTGTGGGAAGATTTATGAGAAGACAAAACTCTCATGGAGAAGAGCAAGAATTGCATTTGAGATGGCCAGTTTGAGATACCTGAGTACGTGAGACCTGCCAGTCTATGGAAGTTTATTTATTTATTTTGTTTTGTTTGTTTGTTTGTTTGTTTTGGTGGGACCCTTGCCAGTGGCCAGGGATCAAACTGGCGCTGCAGAGGCTGCAGGCAGCCTCGCAGCCCAGCACTCAACCACTGCGCCACCGGGGGAGGCCCAGTCTATGCAAGTTTAGAGCTAGAAATATAAATTTGAGATGCATCAATAAGATGGCAGGGAATCTTTGAAAAATAATGAGATCACCTAGGAAGAAGCAGGAGAGAAAGAGGAGGATCTCAGATTGAGCCTTGAGAAGACAAACACTGGAGGGTTTAGGTGGAGAAAGAGAAGTCAGTGTATGAGAAAGAGAAAGATACCAGGTTACAGCAGTTGAGAGAACAGAGTACTTCAGAGAGAGGCTACCTGCCAGTCACCAGGGTAGTGAACAGAGCACAGAGGTGGGGTGTGGAGAGGCTGCAGTCAGACTGCCCAGGGTCAAGCTCCTTCTCTGTCACTAAGCATCTGTGTGAACTTAGATACTCAACTCTCTGTCTTCATACAATTTCCTCAATAGTAAAAGGGGACAGTATGTTATATATGTTTAAAAAGTTAACATGCACAAGGGTCTGGTATGTTATGGACTGTACTAAGTGCTGATATCATTACACATTAGGTCATGAAAGACTGGAGAGGAGTCCTCTGGCTTTGGAAACATGGAGAACTTGAGAATCTTGATGACTATATTTTAGATGCAAGGATGGAGAAGGCTGAAGAATGTATGGGAGGGGAGGAAATCAAAATGGTAGGCATACCTGACCATTTGGACAAGTTTGACTATGAAGAGAACAATGGATAGAATTGAGAGTCCAGAAATAAATTCACAATTATATGGACAGTTAATCTCTAACACTTATAAAACTATAACAAAGGAGTAAAGAGTATATGTTGAACTAAGAAGACATGGTATGGCCTCCCTGGTGGCCCAAGGGGTTAAGACGCAACCTATGGAGCTATCTGCAGCCACTGCAGGATGAGTTCCATCCCCGGTCAGGGAGCTACCCACATGGCACAGCAGACCTCTCCTGACTCCCTGCTGCTCCCCTCAGCAGTGTATTTCAGTCAGTCTGCCTGTTCTGCTCCCCACTCTGTCTCTGGTGAATCCTCTCACCCCATCACCTCTAGCCTGCACCCCAGTTCTTTTATGCATAAATAAATCTTTAAAAAATCAGTTAAGAAGACATGGTATGTATACACACAATGGAATACTACTCAGCGGTTAAAAACAGATAAACTCTTGCTGTTTGTGACAACATAGATGGAACTAGAGTGGATGATGCTATGTGAAATAAGTCAGAAAGAGAAAGACAAACACTGGATGATTTCACTCATACATGGAACATAGAAAAACAAAAGAAAGGAGCAGAAAAACTAAACCAAACAAACCCTCGAACTCTGTCTGTGGAATTGAGATTAGCAGAGGGAGATGGGTGGGGAGGAAATAAAATGCAGAGAGAACCTCACGTTCTGTGGTGGAGGATTATGGGATCTTGGTGGTGGGTGTGGTATGTTAACATACATCTGAATAGGTGTCAACTTACATCCCTAAATTATATACAGTGTTGTAATGCAATGTCCCTCAAAATAATAACAATAATGATAATATAAAGAAATAAAAAGGAACCTGGAAATGAAAAAAGTTTCACTGTGAAGAGGGGCTGGAAATGGGGCTGGAGCTGAAGAGGACTGTTGGTTCAAAGAATACCTCTGTTTCCTTACTGTAAATCAAAGACACAGGTAGGATTGTTGATTGTGAGGAGCCAAAATTTCTCCTTTCTTTTTTTTTTTTTTTTAGATTTATTTATTTTTATACAAGAACTGGGGTATGGGCCAGATACATGGGAGGGTGAGAGGATTCACTGGAGACAGAGTGGGGAACAGAACAGGCAGACTGACAGAAGACACTGCTGAGGGGAGCAGCGGGCGAGACAGGAGAAGCCTACCTTGCCAGGTGGGATGCTCGCCGGAGGTCCAGGATCAAACCCCAAAATTTTCCTTTCTGCTCGCCCATCCAGAGTGACCTCCTCTACTTCGAGGGCTGACATGTCAGGGTTTGCAGTAGCTTTGCCTTTTCCTTCCTTCTGACTGCCCACTCACACACCATTATCAGGGACTGCCGAGTCTAGACCCTCATCCTCAGTGAAGGGGTGAAGCTGCCAACTTAGGCTTTTGACAGGGATGTCTGCCTGGTCCTAGTTCCCAAGAGGGAGACCACAGCCATCACTTGGAAGGAAGAAGCATGCTGTTCTAGGCCGCGTAACCCAATAGCAGCCGTTCACTAGGGGAATGATGGTCTGACCTGGATGACGGAGACTGGTGAGGACAGTGTTCATTTTGGATGATTTAGGGAAAAGAAGTCTGGTAGGATAGAGCAATATCTAAGTCCAACAGAGGTCTGAAGGGCCCGAGTTCCAGGTGGGCCAAAAGGGAAATGAGAGGTTGTCAACAAACCTGTGTGGGCCTCCTCCTCCAGGCCGAGGTGCACCCCATCTTCCTCATTCTGGCCTTCACCTTTTCAGTTGAAGAGGTCGGAAGCTGCTGTGCATGAGCTCCAATTTGCTCACTCACACGGGATTGAGAACGCAGGCCAGGACTACACAGGGGTCTTCCTCCTGTGATGTCAGCTATACTCTGGCCTTAGGATCTTAACATAGAGATGGACATAGGAAACTAGCTGTGACCTTATTGACAGGCTACCCACAGTCCCTTCTCTGGGAAAGCATGGGGCTGTCACCAAGATGTGCAGGAGACTTATGTGCCTGGAACCTCCATGTTCACAGAGCAGTCTTGTCCCATATCAATTTTTCAATGCATGGAAACTCCTTAAATGCAAATATATTCACATCCAGTCTCATTTATTCTCAATCTTTTCTTCCATTAGATGTTGCGACTTATACTAATAAACTATTAATATAATAAAGGCTAATTATTTTTACATTGTCTTTAGCATGCACTGACCTCTTTATTCACAGACAGATGTGCCTTATCATGTAGGAAAAAATCCTGAGTTGTCTCCTCCTGAGTCGAAAGGGTTGCCTATCCTTATCACCTCATTAGGGTACTTGACAATAATTCACAGGTCTTTGGGGATAATCAGCAGGCTTTCAAATACTGCCTAGAATAGTGATAAATACTATATTTTTTAAAAATAGTGTAACTGCTACATGGTTCCCTCAGGCAATTAGCATGTATTGCTTGCTGTAAGTTGCCCTGCTTCTGTCCCCACAGAATAAGCATTTGGTCTGCCTGCTCAGAATTACCATGTATTTCCTTCTTCCCTCTAGGTAGGTCACTAGATTCTTTTGCAAACAGTGGGCATCAAACGGCCATTAAAAAAATAAAAAATAAATATGTGCAAAATGCAGCTCTTAATATTTCTCTAGAGCATTAGGCTATAATATACAAAATTATAAAATACCATCAGAAAAGGGCACTTTACATACCATCATAGTCATTTTATAAAGTTCAATTTGGCCATTCCAAGCCACATTTAATTTTCTCTGAAAATTCCCACATGGCAGAAAGATATTGCTCTTTGTGTCTTTCAAGTCCCTATCAGGGAACTGTAAAATGACAACCTTTTAGAATTAGCACTTTTTTCCTATAAATACACAATAATGTACTAATATCAAATAAAGGCACATATGTATTTTCATTAAAATAAATACCAAAATAATAAGCTATTTTCCTATATAATCATAGTGGGATTTAAGCAAATTAGAATTCTGCCTCATAGTTGAGTATGAATCATTTGTAATTCTTCAGCTTCACTGATAGGTGGGGCTAGTAATTTCTGTATTAATTACAATATTTTAGCATATTAAAATCTATATCTAGATGAAGCAGATACTTCAAAGCCTCAAAATTGATGAAGCTGCATACTTCTCTTTTAAAGGATAAAACTGTTTGCATTAATATGTGAAATACACCACTAAATGCCCCCTGCTGATTTCACAGGCTTTGCAGGGAGCTATGCATAATTTTCTGAAAATTAAAAGACTGAGAATCAGATATTTATGATGATAGAAATTAGACCTCAAGAACTATTAAAATCTTGGAAGATTCTCTAACATGGAATTTTTTACTGAATTCGACAATTACATAACATGCACCAGACGTGGAAAAGCTTGGCAGTCAAGAAGATCAGAATGTGAGACTCAGCTGCGCACTTAATGGCACCTTAACTGTGCTCATGAATAGCACAGAATTAGAGTGAGAATTAAGTGAAGTAACGCATGAAACTGCTCTGAAATAACAGGTCATACCCTCAGAAGTGTTGATTTTTAAGGACAAATAGTAGGAATGGAGTGGGGAAAAAAAGCAGGGTGAGGCTGGAGTCCAGGGTGAGAATCCAGACTAAAGAACAGAAAAGGTGGATTTATTGAAAAACACTGCCAAGAGAAGCAGCAAGCAAAATGGGAGAAGTCTGCATGCTAAGGAGGATTTGAGGCTCTCTTTTATACTGTTTTTCGGGGCTTTCTAACTTAGGGCACCAGTTTGCAGAGGTTATCTGCTGGAAGTCTGGTCTCCGGCACTGGCCTTTGACACAGAAACATGTTCTGGCCTCTGCTTCTACATTCCTAGAGCTGGGCTGGATTTTCTGATCATGATGGTGGATTTTATGGCCTTCTCCCTAAGGCAGCCTTATCAATTCCAGCCTCCCAAAACTGCCTGCTAGGCCAGGAGTGGGTGCTTAGTTTTTTTGTTTGTTTGTTTAAAGATTTATTTATTTATACAAGAACCAGAGCACAGGCCAGATGTTTGGGAGGGTGAGAGGATTCCCCAGAGACAGTGGGGAATAGAACAGGCAGACTGACTGAAATATGCTGCTGAGGGGAGCAGCAGGTGAAACAGGAAGACCTGTTGCGCCATGTGGGTTTCTCCCCGGCCGGCTGGAATCGAACCCACTCTGCAAAGGCAGCAGACAGCTTCACAGCATAGTGCTCAACCGCCTGAGCCACCAGGGAGGCCCTTAAATTGTACCCCAACAGGGAGTAAGAGGATAATTTTCATATTTACATCTGGGGACAAACTGCCAGGAATCCACAAATTCTCCATGTGATTGTGTTTTTAATTCTTTTAAATGTTGTTTTGCTTTCATGTTGGTGTTCATCTTCTAAAAGATTCATGTGAGCTGATTCTAGATCATGTCGATACACTCCTTTCAATTGGCAAACAACCTGCGAATTTATGATAGTGTCTGTGCAAACTAATTCAACTTCGGGTATTTCCAAGCTATGAAAACAGACACAAGCAGATTTAACATATAGCATCCATGTTCCTCCACAGAAAGACAAGTGTCAATGACAAAAACTCTGAATAAAGATTTCATAGTAGTTTGGATCCAGAAAACTGGTGAGAAAAATTAGCCATTCCCTGGCACATGTGTAACCTGAATTTTAAATTAGTAATATGTATTTGTTGGAGGCTTTGCATATATATTCTAATTGTGTTTCAAATAGTCACATGAAAACTGTAAAATTAACTTTATATCTACAGTCACACTCTAAATTTTTAAATAGTCTTATAAAATTAACAAATTAAATAACTTCAAAAATTATTTCATGTTTTCTGGATGTAGCCTCTGAGATCAGAAAAGAACTCAGACTTAACTCAGGTTAATTCTTCTCTTTCTCCTTTTCTGTGTAATCCTGAGGCAAATCAAATGATGTTATCTCCCTCTTTTTCTTCACAGTAAAATTAAGATAATTTTATCCACATGACCATAGTGAGCAGTATATGAAACCATGAATACAAATGTGAGTGAATTCTTTCCTGGGTAAAGTATGTTGTGAATGGCTCTGAATCGAAAATTTAGGCTTTCAAGATACAATTTTATGTCATCTGGGCAAATCTCCTTAGATCTAAGGGAGTCACTTCCAATTTTCCAAAACTAGGTGGTATGTCAGATGATCTCTCAGTTGCTTCCAGTACAGCCATAGCAAAAGGTGGTTGGGTTTTCCATTGGAATTTCAATAGCTACTTTTTCCCACCTCATGCCTACAGTTACTTGGTTTTCCATTAGCTTTTTAAAAAGCTTGTTACTTTGAAAAATAAAAAATGCTATGCTTCACTTGTAACCAAACAAGCAATTTGCAAAAATGGTTAGAAAAGGTAAATTATCTGATGTTAGATTTTTTTTTAAAGATTTATTTTATTTATTTATGCAGACAAGAGCTGGGGTGTAGGCCAGAGGTTACAAGGGGGGTGGTGAGAAGATTTACCAGAGACAGGGTGGGGAGCAGAACAGGTGGATCTACTGAAACACACTGCTAAAGGGAGCAGAGGGCAAGACAGGAGAGGTTTGTTGGGCCATGTGGGTCAGTGATGTTTAATCCCTTTCTTTTGTGGTTTTGTGTAATACACAGACAGAAGTCTCATCTGTATAAACTAGGATTAACCAAATTATCTGTCTACACCAACTGCACTATTTAATATGTGGCTCTGGACACTGTGTGAATTCAAATCTGGGCCTGTAGGGTAAGGAAAAAGTGTCAGGCTTTTCTACCCTCCCGCCATTAGGATAGATGACGGAACCCTGTGGTCCTGAATGCATGCCTGATGGCGGACACCTGGAGTAGGGTGTGGGCATAGGTAAATGGGATTCACCTGGGCTGAGACTGGGCTTTTAAGGGCGGCGTCACGGGGACGCCAGCAGGAGCCGAGAAAAGCAGAAGCCAAGAACGAACGAAAGCCGAGAGAAGAAGAGAAGCAGAGAGAAGTGAGAGAAGGCCGGAGAGCCCAGAGTGAAGATTTGCTGGGGGCTGGGAAGCCTGCCAGCCTCCTGGCCCCCCAGCACCCCTGCCTGCTGTGTACCTGGTAATCCTAATAAAAGCCTGCAAAAGCCACTGAGGGTTCCAGGACTCTGACTCCTCCTTTACCCCGTCTGCTGAATCATAGAAAACCTGCACTGTGGCCAGTCCTGCCACTACAGGGCCCCATCCACTTAGTGTCTGTGCTGCTTTGGGGCAAGTTGTTGAACCTCCCTAGCTCTTTAGCTTAGTAATAATTGATGAGGTAATAGCTGTAAAGCACTCTACTGTAAAGCTGGGTACTTTGGGGAGAAAAAACTCAAAGAATATTACCTATTATTAGTATTACCACGTTAATTTCTTTCCCTTCCATTTTTTAGCCTTCCAGTTACTGAGAGCCAGAAAGTTCATTAAACTGGTTACATAAACTTGCTCTGCAGCAAGTGTCTGGCTTTGTGAATTTCATTGTTACATTCGCTTCTGTTTGTTTCCTCCCTCCTAAGGGGAGCCCAATAATACTTAATTTCACAAGGCTGATAGTGGAGGATTCAAAAAAATTTTCAATATATGTAAAGACACTTCTTAAAGTCTACAGTACTAAGCAAGGCGCCTTTTCTGCTTGACAGATGCATTCTGAAGGAGCAGGAAAGCCGACTCCTCCTGGCTCTCGCACTCACAAGCTGTGCTGAGACCATGGAACCCTCGGGATTGCCTTCACCTGGCAGAAAACGAGAGCATGGCCACCGCTGACCACCGGCTTCGCGCGTGCCAGACAGTCCACTACGTTCTGAATGGGCACACCAAGGCCCTCCTCCAGCGCTCACAATTTTGAGGCAGACATTCTATCCACTTAACAGACAAAAAAAGCTACGGAGAAGGTAGCTAGAAACCCGCCTCCTGCACCTGTAGAGCTGAGATTCTAAAAATATCTAATGCAAGCGGCAACTGTGGGTCACCAACCGCTTTGCCTTTAATCATGGGTTTTCATGCAGTTAGTTGTTCAAAGAGGAGCATTAGCCCCTGGCCCTGGCCGCTTCCCCACCTGGGCGGGGCTGGGCTCCACGCCACCTGCGATACGCCCCGCCTACTTTCCGCCCAAGCCCCGCCCCGCCCCGCCCATTGTCGCTACGTCACACCCACCCTCGCTAGGCTCCGCCCACCAGCGTGTCCCAGCGCCCTCACGTGCGGAAACCAGCGTGCACCCAGCCTGCACCGCGCGTAGCGGGGGAGGACGTGGCGCATGCGCTCTGAGTACGCCTAAAGTTCCGGCCCGCGCTCATCACTTCCGGCGCGGCAGATCCGACCAATGAGGTGGGCGCGGGGGCGGGCCCTAGCGCTCCCGCGCGCTTCCCCCGCGGGCGGCTGTCGGAGCTGAGGGGCAGGTCGGGGTGTGCCCTGGCCGGCCCGCCGCGGCCATGGCCGCCCCCGCGTTCCGACTCCCGCCTTTGCCCACGATTCGGGAAATCATTAGGTTGTTCAGACTGCAGGCGATGAGGCAGCTCTCCCAGAACTTCCTCCTGGACCTGCGGCTGACAGGTGGCTGGTCTGCGCGCCCCGGGTCTGGGCGCGTCCCGGGGGGCCGGCCGGGGGCGAGGACGGGCGGGGCGGGTCCCGCCGCCGCCTCCCCGGAGCCCGCGCATTTGCTCCGGGTGCCCGCGGGCGCGCGCCGGGTCGCCGGGACGGGAGGTGCTGGGGGGCGGGTGGCACGCGGCGTCGGCGCTTCTTGGGGGCCAGAAATCCCCGGACCCCAAGAATCAGCCTGTCAGTACGCAGCGGACAAGCCTCCGGGGGCTGGAGCTGGGGCGAGGCGGGGCGCGGGCGGGCCTTGTCCCCCCCCCTCACCCCCACCCCCGCCTGGGGCAGGTCGTGTCACCTGCCGGCAGGTGAGCTTCGTGGGCAGGAGCAGAGGCCCCGCGTGGAGTCAGTGTGCGGTTTGGACGAACTCCCACTTTCCTGTAACCACAAGCCGCATTCCTTGGTGACAGTCTCTTCGAAAAGATGAGACATTGCGCCAGGATAAGGTGTGTGGTAGTAGTGTGGATAAGTAGTTTGGATACATATTTCATTCAAAAGTTAAAAGTTACAGCAGTAAGTCACACCCAGAGTGTGTTTTCAGTTAAGTGAAATAAGCACGAGTAAGATGTTTTGGTTCTTGCACATGGGCCAGGGTCATGCTACCATCTGTGTAAAATGTTACCCGCTTATAAAATTCACTGATTCTAGTAGTGGCCAGAACTGGTCTTTTTCTGTCCGTCATTAGCCACATTCTAAGGAGAAATCCACGTTCTGAGAGCGGAAAATATAAGTCTATAGTACATATTTTTTAAAATCTTGTGGTTCCCCCCCCCCCCACGGGACCCTTGTTTTATCCTCGAGTAAATCCAGTCTTGGTAATGTTATTCCCTCTTCTGTGGGAACTAGTTTGAAGAGAGGTTGTTACCCGACTGCCTTGAGAAGCTCAGATGGGAGCAGGGGACGATTGACGCCCAACTTTAGTAAATGAACAGTGACTTTAATAATGCATTTGTATTTGAATGTGCCTGTAGAGCTTGAGGGCAGAGTTGACCTGCCTGCTGTCACAGCCCTCCATTTTATGAGATGAGAATATCAAATTCATTGTGTAACGCCTGTGTTAACATCCCCTCTGAAAAGGTACTGGTCTGTAATGGCTTTAGAATTCACACCTGACCTGGAGCCCTATCTCATTTGCTCTCTAGATGACCTTACACCAATAAACTTCTGAAGAGTTCATGGCAGTTCAATTGGTGTAGTAGTTCTTTGTTAATGTGTTCAAAGGATAGGGAGCGTGTAGAACACCTGGAACAAAGAGATTGTTAGTGGATACTGATTACCTCCCTGCATCCATTAAGACAGATGAGTGGGTAGTTGAGAGATTATTTTTGCCTTTAAATCCACAAAGGCAGGTTCTCAGTTACAGATGCAAAAATGGTACCATAAGCTATCAGGAAACACTGCCCAGAAGTGGCTAGATTTCTACCATTCCTGGAGCCCAGTCAGGGTGACCACCCCATTGCTTTTCCATGATTTCTTAAGATCTGCTAACTTCAATATATTGGTTAAAAGATAAATTTTCTCTTATCACGTGTATGTAGCAAATCTTTAAAAATCTCAACTGCTAAATTTAACTTTTTCCTTGAAAATGACCAAAACCCCAAATTTCTATAAGTCTAATGATCTAGAAAATTGTTGCCATTGCCATATCAATGACCAATTAGATGTCTTTAGGTAAAGAGACTGCCAGCACTTTTTACTTCTTGATTTAATTACTTGCTTATTCAAGTAATCACTGTTCAGCAACTAGGGAAGTAGTGCATGTGTGCCTGGTCTGTCCTTCAAAATTGATTGGTTCAGTAGAATAACGGAACATACTCTGTTATCTGTATTAGCTAAATGTAAAGAAATTTATTGTGGTAATCCTATTTTTGTTATGGAACTGGTACAATTCAGCAGTGATGCGGTAGAGTATTTGAATTGCTATTCAGTTGAGAATAAAGTAATTGGATAGCTCATACAATAAGGGATTCGTTGATTAAGCAATAGCTAATAAGGGTGTAGTTAGATTTTCTTAAGTTCCATACATTGAAATTTGCCAAGATAATTAAAATAACTGAAACTTACTTTCTTTAGATAAAATTGTAAGGAAAGCTGGTGACCTGACCAGTGCTTATGTCTGTGAAGTGGGCCCTGGACCTGGGGGAATCACAAGATCCATTCTCAATGCTGGTGTTGCTGAACTTCTGGTGGTTGAAAAGGACATTCGATTTATTCCTGGATTACAGGTAAGATTCTCAAGGTGTCTTTATTAGGAGGTGAAACACCAGTTTCAATCTTTAGGCCAAAATTCTTAAGCTCCAGCATGTCCAAGGGTTACAGTTGTTCCTCAGGCTGTGTTGCAACAGGAACTTTGTTGCCACTTTGCAGCTGGACACAAGAGGAAGGGACACAGCAGTGATGGAGCAGGTTTGCAAGGCAAGATTGCTACTTGAGCAGAAGTTCTTGTGCCACTTACTGAAAGCACATAGGCTAGTAAAAGCTGATCATGTGCAATGGTATGTGGAATAAGGTCCAGAGGGTGGGATTGGAATAGGGGACACAGTTTTATGAGGGACAGGAAGGGGACATTGTGGCCATATTTGCCAGTTGTACATGAGTGGCAGCTGGTAGCCAGCTCATGGAGCCCACACGGCTGCAGACCCTTAGGTTCCATCCCAGTGATTTTGATTCTGTGGATTGGAGAGGCCTAGGAATCCGCACTTCTACAAGCAACCTCATGGACTAATTGAGCATAGTTGACTCATCCTACTTCATGCATTGATGCTAAACAAATTGTCTTGTATGACCTTTTTTAAAAATCTACCAATAACCATGTGTGTGTCATGGCACATTCCTTTAAGAATACAAAAAATTAATAATGACTCGTTATTTGTATCACTTCTAAGGACTTCATTTAGGTTCAGAAAATCATTAATAAAAGCAAAGGGTAGGGATGATATGCTTCATTGAGAGACTGTTTAGGCATTTGTATAAGCGAATTATTTAAGTGAAGGAATGAAGTTGTACCTATAGATTTAAGATGAAATTTGAATGAAGTGATACATATGTGTATAACTATAGCTGATGTTATTATATGAGAAATATTTCTCCTACTTGAAGGAACTAGGGAAGAGAAAGAAGCCTTTAGTAAGGGAATTCATAGCAGTCTAACAAAGGTTGGCAGTGGACAGGAGAAGACCTGTTTGATCATCTCTAGCATAGAATTAAAACAAATACATAAGAATTGAGGGAGGCAAATGTGAATTTAAAATAAGAAGGAAATTACAAATACATTGGCAAACAGTAGACTAGATTATGTTAGAGATCTCGTAAAGGAATTCTTTATGAGACACTTAATGATTTCAAGGTCTTTGATTCTTCCATGATTCCAAAACTTCAGAGAACCCTTAACCTTTGGCTTAGATGAATAGTAATCTATTAGCTTACCGGCATTATTATTCTCAAATAAGAGGACATATGCCTTAAAATCAGTACAGTTTAGTGCTTGTGTATTTATTGAGAAAATGTTTAATTTTTGCCAGAACAGTTTGAGGAAATCTGAAAATCCAGAGCTTTCTATGCATGTATCTGATGATTTTTTAAGAAACAGTGATTTTTTGGGTCATTGTTTTGCTTTCTCCTATTTTTGTGTTCTAAAAATTTGTATAATGTTTCATTTTCTTTAATTTTGTGAGTCTTTATTAACATAATTGTCTTCAGATTTGTAACTTTTGGGTTAGTATATTGTACATATTACTTGATTAAGTACGGAACATAATAGTGATTTTTTGCTTTGAAGTGCTTTTAAGAACAGTATTTTATTTGAAGGTAGAAGTAGGGATGTGTTTTTTTGGTGAGATTATAAGGTGAAAAACTGAATAACAGGTCTGTTCTAGTCCTTTGTGGGCGTAGGGAAAACTCACCTGACTTTCCACCTTTACGTGACTTCTTAACTCTCAATTTCACCTTCTGTTACGTGCGATTCTTTCTCGTTAGTTAAGGAGGTGAATCAAATTTCTGATCATCCCCTTCTTAATTTACATATTTTTCTCTCTATTTACATATTTTTCTCTCTGATCTTAACCAAAGATCTTTGAAGGCAATTTTAAAGAGCAGCTGCTGCTCTTCCCAACTGCCCTTCCTGCAAGCCCTTTACATATTGTTAGATTTATCATCATCCAACACACTGTATATATGTTACTTTCTCATTTGTTTGTTGTCATTCTCATCCTTCTGGAAACTAACTGCTGTAAAGGTAGAGATTTTTGATTTATTATATTTAGTCTTTTTCTTGGTCCCTTATTTAGGGTTTCTAAACTCCTGCTATGAGTGAGATCATCCGGTATTTTTCTTTCTGGTTTATTTCGCTGAGCATGATCCCTTCCAGCTCCATCTATGTCACTGCAAATTGCATGAGTTTATGTTTTTTGATTGCTGAGTAATATTCCAAATCAACAAGCAACTGTAAACCAGAGCTGCACTGCAGGGGGGGCGGAGGAGGGAGTGGGATCAAAGCAAGGGAGCTTGGGAATTGTATGGGGACTATAACCAAGATGAAAAGGCATACACTGTGCAAAAATGAAAAATGATGTAAAAAATATATAAAATTGGGTCTCCCCTGGTGGCACAGCGGTTGAGCGCTGGGTTGCGAGGCTGCCAGCAGCCTCTGCAGTGCCAGTTCGATCCTTGGCCACCGGCGAGGGTCCCACAAAAAAATGTAAAATAAAATAAAAATAAAATTAAAAAATAATAATAAATTTTTTTAAAGTAGAGATTTTTGTCTGTTTTGTTCCCTGGTGTATCTCTACCAAATGTAAGAATAGTATTTAACACCTAACTAATGTCTCAGGAAGTAAAAAAGTTGACTTTCACTATCTAATTAGATGACTTTTACATTTAGTAGTAAAGGTGAATAATTGTGTAGCATTGATTATCCAAAAGTTTCATGCTTTTTTCTAAATATGAAGGTCAATTTTTAGGTAAATTTCTCTGTAGGAAGTGTATATTCGACTTCTCATCTGTTTCAGTAGAAGCAAAATTAATTCTTAGTGTCTTGTATGCAGGAAAGGAATTTGCCTTAAAAAGAAATGTTGAATACTTAAATATCAAATAGACTTCTTTTTCCTCAAAAGAATGTTTTAATATGTAAAACCACTTTATTTTAGAACTACTAAATTAATCATAAAACTAAGTAAAGGCAGGAGAGCAGTCTATTTTAAGGATTCAATTTTAGTAACTTCTAAGCTAATAGAATTACTTCTAAAGAAATTGTAATAATTTACAAACTGTCTTCTAGCTGAAAGTATGTCATGTAGCTTAATTCAATTCTTATAATATTATCATGAAGCAGCTTAGGGGAAAGAACATAATGGTAACATATAGTTCCCATTATCACATGTTGTAAAAGTAGGAAAATTAGTCTAATATGTGAAAGCGTTATAGTGTAGTTTTGTGGTAAAGAATTTGGACTTTAGAGTCTAACTGGCTGTATTTGACTTCCCCCCTTTAGCATTTGCTGGTTCTATGACCTTAAATAGGTGACCATATCTCTGTGCCTCAGTTTGTTCGTAGTGTTGGTATAAGGATTAAGTGAGTGCCTCATACTTAGTGAGCAGCCAGTATAATTTCTAACTAATCTATTAAATTATTATCCCCATTCCTACCCCTTAAGAAAACTTGCACTATAAAACCTTAACTTGTTAGAGAAGAGATATTTTTAAGTTACTATTGAGGAAGTTTTTGCATTTGTTTATTTCACTTTTATTAAAAATATTCCCCATTATTTTGATCCTTTACAAAACTTAGTAGTAGAAAAATCATTTTCAGTCTTGGAGATTTGGTATAATTACTTCCAGTGGAGAATAAAACTTAAGTAATTCATTGTGTAAATTGTGGGAGCTATAATATTTCTAGGATTGTTAGCACTCATGATTTACATTATGCTTCTCCTTTTCTTGGTTTGGGTTTTTTTTTATTGCTTTACAGCCTTATCTAATGAATACCTTTTACTCTAGGCTGACTTCAGTCTCATTTTGGAAGAATGTGCGATTGAAAACTGAAATAAAAGTGATAGAACAATTTAAGAGTGTCTGCACAAGTACTCATTTGGTTGTAATCAAGTGCCTCCTTCATAGTCAGCTGTGTCTTTAAGCACTTTATGAGCTAACACTTACAGGCTTTGATGTGTAATGCACCGTGTTGTTTTTGAAGGGCTATAATAGTAATCTTTCCTATCCCTCCACCACCCACCAAATATCATTATCATACTGAACCATTTTTCTCTATTAGTGGTTGGTTAAAAGTCTTTGAGGGTCATTGCTGAATATTATTAGGTGCTTAAATGGCTATTTAAACTGTAATCATACCATCATTTCAGTTTGTATGGCACTCTGCCCGCCCCCCATAATTGCTTCTAGGACTTCACATAAAGCTGTGAACAGCATTCATTCCTTTTGCAGTGGGAAGTCTGAGAAGGAAGATTGCGCTCCCCTGTGGTCAAGGAAGAGAAAGACCTTTAAAGGATGGGAGGATTGGGTTTGTCATTGACTGAGACTTAAGCCTGAAGGAGAATCCAAAAGAAATATAATGCAACTTTATGCCTAGAGGTTTATAGGAAAGTTACATAGCTGAATGTGATTATAGGAAGGAAAGTAGATGTGTATTATATCAGTTTTTGATATGTGGCTGTGTGTGTCAGTGTGGAGAAAATTAGCATTTCAAATGTGTTTGAATTATCATAGTATGTAAATTAATGCCAAAGAGCCAAGTTTGCATTGTTTTGTTTTAGTCTTGATTATTAATTATTTTCTATATATTTACATCTTGAAACAAAAGCTTTTAGGTCTGCCTCTTTGTTTTTGGTGTGCTAATTTGTTTTGTTTTAATTATGGGAAACGTAATTACAGAAAAATTTCTTTCTTGACAGTAAATGTTATCATTAAATACAGTTTTTATGTGGTAAGAGCCTGTCCCCTTGAGAGCTGTCTTTGTTTTTATTTATAGCATAGTGAGGTTATTATGTTTTCTAAGATTTATTTCTGGAACTCATCAAATTAAATTTTAGCACATCATGGTAATTTAAAGTAATCCACAAGAATGTTAATACCAGAGGTATGCAATTATTTTTGCTAAACCACCATGGCTAAACATACTCAATTAGAAGATTCCCAAACTTAAAATGTTTAGCCTTTTACCAATATAGATATTTCAGCTGCGTATTTCTGAAACATTACTTAGGTGGCTCTGCCTGATTTATCAGGCTCTGCCTGAACTAAATCTTTGATTTCTTGCCTTTACAAATATTGGGAACCCAAAATCTCACAAGCTAGGAGAGGAAATTGATTGCCATTTGGGTGTTCACTTATTCGTTCACTCATCTGGTGTGGGAAGCCCCTCGGTGGCTGCAGGCGCTATCAGGGTTTCTGAGAAGCAGTGTGCCCACTGGAGTACAAGCTGTCAGGGGAGGAAATGGCTGCACAAGTCATTAGAAATGCTCGGAAGAAGCAGGCACAAGGCTCAGTGTTGGAACAGAGGCAGGCCTTGGTAACAGGCTGGGTGTCTGGTCCACAATCTCCTCTCCGGCTGCCGTGGCGCAGCTCGCATCCTCCTCGTATGCCTGAGTCAGGTGAGGGGACAGGTCAGGAGAGAAACTCCGCTTTGCAGGAACTGGAGAGACTGGGCTTGATGCTCAGGTCACAGCTCCCCTCAGTTGGATGCCAGGTCCGCTGCGCCCCTGAACCGAGATGCTAGAGGGAAAGCAGGTCACTCTTGCCTGGTCTCCTTTCGTCACAATGTGCGTTCTCATTGAGCATATTCACATCTGTATTTGAAACTTCATAAACCCAGGGACTGCATCTGTGTGTTTTTGCAGATGTCAAGGATCAGATTTTTGTGTTGGGTACAGAAGCAGCACTTAACACAACACAAATTTATAGGTGACTTAGCTATAAGAGTCAACACTTAGCTTCTGAGAGCGTTTTCTAAATGATGGTGCTAAGGTAGATGAAATTTTTTAAAAGATTGCAAATGAAAGGGTATACTTTTTTGCCCCTATTTTTACTCAGAGAAGAAGATGGAAAGCAATGGTTGGAAGGTAAACATGGGCTGGGAGATAGCTATTGTGAAGACATGCAGTCTGATTAGATTGAAGGTGCCCATGGGTCAAGAATTAGTGGGTCAAGAATTAGTAAGATTGGGGATGCTGTGGCCAGTGCAGAGGCTGCTTTTTTCTTTTTTTATTTATGCGTACAACAACTGGTATAGCTAGAGGTGCATGGGGTGAGAGGATACACCAGAGACTGAGTGGAGAGCAGAACAGCCAGATCTACTGAAATACACTGCTGGGGGGAGCAACAGGCGAGGCAGGAGAGGTCTGCTGTGCCATGTGGGTTAGCTCCCTGGCTGGCAATTGAACTCAGGCCACAGCAGTGCTAGGTAGCCCTGAGACTTAACCCCTAGGCCACCAGGGAGGCCCCACAAGTGGCTTTTTACTTGGTTTGACTATACCTGTGATTAAGTTAGAGATCCTGGTAATAAGTGGAATTCTGTATATATATATTTTTAGACTCTAAAGATCTAGTTGAATTAAGTTCATCTTTCACATGACTTACTCCTAATGGATTCTCAATATTTCATTATAATGTCTTTAATCTCTAATTCTGAAATTTACAGTTAGGAGTTGAGTTTTTCATAACCAGCCCAAGTGAATGTGTTGCGGCCCTAGATTCCTAGGAGGAAAGGTGGATCATTGACTGGGCTGTTGGGAAAGACAGGATGTCTTGGGGTTACCTGTGCTGACCTGGTCACCTTTCATTCCCCAGGAATCACTTTGATTAAAGTTGGCAATAGGCAGGGTCTGGCTGTCCTTCACAGCAACCTGGGGAGGCGGGGAGGGCTGTGTTTGGCAGGCAGCCAGGAGGAATCTGTGGAGCCTGCTTGGGGGATTCCTCAGATGGCACACACCCCTCTTTCCTTCCAGGAAACCCCCATCTGATGCTCCGAAATCCCTCCTGAACACTGAATCCTGACTCTGCATGTTGCCTTCTTAGGAGTCAGAGTAAAAGTGGTAAAGCGAGAGAATGTTTAAAAAGAAAACAAAACAGTTTTTGCTTAATCTATGGAGAAATATGATTCATTCTGAGGATCAAAATTATATTGGTACATTATTTGTGAAATTGTAAGCGAGTCTGGGCGGCAAGTAGAGCACCACCATTGTCTGTCTGGTGATCGCTGCTGATCTCTGGCTGGTCAGGTTGACTTAATGATGCACAGCTTTGAAATATAAAAATTAGTTTTCTTATTCTCCAAAGTGTATAAGTTCATGGTATTGACTTTTTCTTCAAACAGATGCTTTCTGATGCAGCACCTGGAAAACTGAGAATTGTCCATGGAGATGTGTTGACATTCAAGATAGAAAAGGCTTTTCCAGAAAGTCTTAAAAGACAGTGGGAGGATGGTAAGTGCCTTTGTTTAGACTTTAAATTTTCTTTTATAATTACTTAATTACAAATATTCATTATACAGTGATTGGTTTTAAGTATAGTGAATATTTTCTTAACAGAATTAAATAATGTACATTGTAATTTTTTTTTCTGCTTTTCTACTTCTCAAATATAAATCTAGTTACTTTGTATAAAGTCTGACTTAAATTTTCAAATGTTTTGGGTTCTGTGCAAATAAACTTTTTGTAACGCCATGTAAGGATGAATGAACTGTGAAGGGTTGCTTTTTGCAAATGGTGAAAAAGTGTTTTAATAAAGTAAGCCACACCCAGGCCTTTATTTTTACCTTTGTTTCCTTTGTCTGAGCATTCAGTGACCAACTGAGGCACTTTCATTCACGGGTCTCTTGGGTACCCGTTTTGTGCCACTTTTGGGGATGCATAGACAAATGCCTTATTTTTTTTTTTATTCTTTTTTTTTTTTTTAAGTTTGTTTGTTTGTTTATTTATTTATGAAAGCACTGGGTACGGTCAGAAGCGCGGGAGGGTAAGAGAATTCACCAGAGCCAGAGCAGGGAGCAGAAGGACCGAAGTACACTGTGGAGAGGAGCAGCGGGCAGCAGGAGAGGTCTGCACGCCATGTGGCACCCTCGCCCGGCAGCCGGGGATCAAACCAGTGCTGCAGAGGCTGCGGGCAGCTTCGCAACCCAGCGCTCAACCACTGTGCCACTGGGGAGGCCCAGATGCCTTATATTTCTTGTCTAGAACACTTCTCAGTACAGTGGAAAGAGCAATGTTGGTGTACACCACCCCGTATCCCCCACCTCCTCAGCTGCTGCCATGGCTCCTGCTCGGCCAGGCTTCTGGCCAGCACAGCTGCCTTCCTCTACCTGCCTGCCAGTCTCTTCTGGGCACACTCAGCTTCTGCCCCTGCCCCTACCCCAGCCAGGCTGTACCACAGTAACCCCCTAATGGCCTGTGTCACACTTGATCTGTCTCGAGTTTTCTGCATTCACTAAACCCTTATCTGCTCTCTTCTGAAAGGTGTCTCTGCTCCTCTCTGCCCTGGTACCAGACCCTCCTATTTTTCCTTGGAAAATGTTGGCAACTTTATTCTTTACTGCACCCCCCTCTCACACGTTGTGTCTGAGATTTTCCCTTCTTGGGCCACTGCTTCTGTGCTGCAGAGTGGCCTCATGCCGTTTTCCTGGCCGCGTATCTCCGCGGCTCTCATCATTACATCCAATATGCATTGACTTCCAGGGCATCTGACCCTACAACAGCTTCTCCCAAGTGCCTCAAGGCACTGTGCCGTCATCATGCTCAAGCAGATTATCTTTTTCTTCAAACTGATGACTTCACTGACTAATTAGGACGTATGCTAATTTGGTAGAATTTTTCCTTAATATATTAAAGCTGGTTATAAGAAAGCACTGCCTTCAAGGAATGAATGAACTGAAAAAAGCCATCTATTTTCACATACTTTTGCTTGATAATAACTCATACCCATTTTGATCATTTTCTCCTGCTATGCAGATCCTCCAGCTGTACATATTATCGGAAATCTGCCTTTCAGTGTGTCAACTCCACTGATTATCAAGTGGCTTGACAACATTTCTCACAGGGATGGACCTTTTACTTATGGCAGGACCCAGATGACCTTGACTTTTCAAAAGGAAGTGGCAGAGGTAAGGTTTAAGTTTTTCTAGCTAGTTTATTTTATGCTCGAATGCCAAAGAAAATGATGATGCGTTTTTCTTACAGCCCTTGTTTTCTAAGTTAACAGTCCATGATAGACTCAGAAAAATCCAACACCAGGGCAACCAAAGGTATACATGTTATGACCATGACAGATGCAACTGCTGTAAGATCTCCAGGAGGCATGGAGTGCTTTGCTGTCAGCTAGGAAGGGAGTGTAGTAAATACAGGGCCACAATGACTGTTGAAGCAGACAGAGTTGAATCTGTCCAGTGTTTGTGATCCGTGAGTGGTGTGTGATAATTACACTTGATGGTTGAACCTAAGAGGATGATCGTGACAGAATGTGATCATGAGTTTGGGACTGAGTTGATGTCGCATGGCTCAGGGTATAGACTTGTCACTCTCCCATCCTCATGCACCTCAGGTAGGCCTGCTGTGCATGCATTCCTGTGGCAGGAGCTCGTGCTAGAAAGCAACCCTCCAGGGTCGGGAGCAGTTTTTGAGCTTCCAAAGGTGTTTAAGGAGGAGATCTGCCAACATAGGGGTTTTAAAAAAAAATTTATAATGATGTACAAAAAAGTTTAAGTATATGTATGATTTAATAAGAAACACTGAATCCCCGCCATGCAAGTCAAGTTAATAATTAAATTACCAGTGTCTCTGACACCTGTTGCGAGCCAGCCGCAGCAGTCTGGGTGTCAGGGGTTCCTGAAGGATGGGAATGCGTCGGCGCAATTGTAGAGAAAATGGTAAGGAAAGGAAAGGGGAAGGGGAATGAGGAGACGCAGACACTTGATCAGGGTGCTGACATCATCCTACTGAGGGTCTCAGCAGTCCTTTATTTATACTAAGCAAATCGTGAGTGCACAAGCATAAGGTAGGAAGGTAATAATCATCACATGTTCTTTTTTAGGAGCAGCCAAGGGTCTGTTTGCCTTCCGGCAGAGGTGTAATATTTATTATTCTTTGTCTTAAAGAAGGCACAGTTGCTAAACAAATGTTTTCAAAGTAGTTATTTACAATCCAACAGTTATTGTATTACTAGCAAAAAAGCGTATGTGTCTGCAACTAACATTTCTAAGTTTGCCATGGTGAACAATTAACTAAGGGCTGAGGGAAACAAAGGGCAGGAAGTTACCTGGGGGAAGGGAGACAAAGAGATTATTTCTAACTAACCTATAAAGTTTAGACTACCTTATAACTAATTGATTAAAGTAAAAAACAGAAGGCTTTTATATAGAAATCATCATCTATAGTATGTTGTTTTAATATTGATTTGATATTAAGGAACCAAGGGCCTGGAGGGTGTTAATGCCAGGCAAGCCACACTGATTCTTCCCTAGCCCCCAACTCTCAATTAAGGGAGGAAGTCTCCTAATCCAAACAAAGGTTTTCTACCTATCACTCCTCCACTTATCTAGTCAGCCTAGTTTCCATATTTAACTTTAAGATCAAGGGGCAATTTCTTCTTCCATAAGGTTGCTGGTTGTTGTTCTAAAGAACTACAAATATTTTTATCAGGGATAGGGGTGGAGATGGTTATAGCCTTTGATTCTCAAAAATGGTCAATATGTGACATATCAGTAGTTGTAACATTGACCATTTCCCAGTGCGTTATTTGTGCTGCCGTGGTTACTAGCTCAATCATTCACAAAATTGCTGTTGACTTATTCTTGAATGTATACTCTAACAGCTATCATACCAATTGTCACATCCTAGGGAATTAGCCCTAAACAACAGGAAAAATTTAGTAGGAGTCAACTATGGCTGTCTCCTGGTTTATCAGGAATCTTCTTATACTTGGAGCCTGGCTCGCCTCTGCCACCCAACTGTTATCTTTAACCTTAAAGTGAAAGAATTTCTTTCTCCAATTAGCTCTTGCCTCAAGAGACCACATCTCTGTATCAAAGACTTGGCCGATAGATGTTTACAACCTTTTGTTTCCAGAAGTTTTTTCACTGGTTAATGTAAAGCCAAATGTTGAATTGCTGCCTTTTTGGCAGAGGACTACTAATTTTATGAAAAATGTAATATTTGTATCATGCAGTGCCATTTGTCATCAAATTGGTTATTCAGTGATTGATCAGTATTTGCAGTTTTACTTTTAAATGCGTATTTTAGCAATGGTAGAAACTAGCCATAAACAAATGAGGAGAATCTTGGAGTCAGCTAACGAGATTCCTGATTTTTCAGAAATCTGCCCCATGCCCGGACTTTTGTCAGACGACATGAGTAGCATGGCTCCCCATAGACACCCTGTCATATGCCTCTTTCTGCTTTCATCTCCTGTCACCCACCTACCGCCAAACTAATCCATATTATGAGTTACTGGTATTGCAGGGACTTACTGTTCCCTGCATAGTTGATCACATAGATAAATGTGTGCATAATCAATCCGCTTTAGTTTTGTCCATTTTTGAACTTTATACAAATGGATTCATATATTTTGTATTCTTTTTATCCTGAACATTCATTGGATTCATTCATGTTACTTATAGCTATAGTTTATTTCTATTGCTCTGTATACTACCTGCTCTTTGACTGTGTTATAATTTATCCTTTATCCTCTCTGGGGATGCTGAATTAGTTTCAGTGTTTGTTATTACAAACAAAAAAAAAATAAACATTTTTGTTTATTTAGTTGAAGCACACAGGTGAAATTTCCCTAGGGCATATACTCAGAAGTGGAAATGCTGAATCATAAGGTCTATAAGTCTTCACCCTGGCTAGATAATGCTAAGTTGTTCTCTAAAATCATGCCAGTTTCTAGTCCCACCAAGAATGTGTCTGAGTTCATACTGTTCCATAGCCTTGCCAGTACTTGATATTGCCAGACTTGTGCATTTTTGTTAATCTGGGGAGAAGGGCATGTTACTGTATGGTTTGTTTTTGCCTTTTACTAACTTTATATTTTTTACATCCTTTTTTCATTTTTGCACAATGTATGCATTTTCATCTTGGTTATAGTCCCCATACAGTTCCCATCCCCCTTATTTTGACAGTAATCCCTCCTACCCGCCCCTTCCCGCACCCCCCTCACTCCCCCGTAGTGTGTGTCTGGTTTATAGTTGCTTATTGATTTTGATTTTTACTTTATTATAGTCTTTTTCCTGGTCCCTTATTTAGGTTTTCTAAATTCCTGCTATGAGTGAGATCATTCGGTATTTTTCTTTCTGGTTTATTTCGCTGAGCATGATCCCTTCCAGCTCCATCCATGTTGCTGCAAATTGCATGAGTTTGTCTTTTTTGATTGCTGAGTAATATTCCATTGTGTATATGTACCACATCTTCTTGATCCAGTCATCTATTTTTGAGCATTTGGGTTGTTTCTATAGCTTAGCTATTGTAAATAGTGCTGCTATAAACATAGGGGTGCAGGTTCCCTTTTGAATTAATGATTCTGTGTCCTTTGGGTAAATACCTAGGAATGGAATTGCTGGATCATATGGAAGCTCCATCTTTAGCAGGTTGAGGAATCTCCAGACAGCTTTCCATAGTGGTTGGACCAGTTTGCACTCCCACCAGCAGTGCGGGAGAGTTCCTTTTCCTCTGCATCCTCGCCAACATTTGTTGTTGCTAGTTTTTTTAATATATGCCATTCTCCCTGGTGTAAGATGGTATCTCATTGTAGTTTTGATTTGCATTTCCCTGATTACAAGTGATGCTGAACATTTTTTCATATGCCTGTTGGCCATTCGCATTTCCTCTTTGGAGAAGTTCCTTTTTAGCTCTTCTGCCCATTTTTTGACTAGATTATTTACTTTGTTTTTGTTGAGACTTGTCAGCTCTTTGTAGATTTTTGTGATCACTCCTTTATCATTAGCGTTGTGTGCAAAAATTTTCTCCCACTCGGTGTGGTGTGTTTGTTTTGGTTACTATCTCTTTTTCTGTACAGAAGCTCTTTAATTTTACGTAGTCCCAGCTGTTTATCTTTGCCTTTGCTATCACTGCTTTGGGTGATGAGTCTTTAAAGATGTTACTGAGGAGTGGGCCTCTCCTGGTGGCACAGCGGTTGAGCGCTGGGCTGGGAGGCTGCCCGCAGCCTCTGCAGCACCGGTTCCTTCCCCGGCCACCGGCGAGGGTCCCAAAAAAAAAAAAAAAAGATGTTACTGAGGTGTATGTCATGTAGTGTTTTGCCTATATTTCCTACTATATATTTTATGGTTTCAGGTCTTATGTCTAGTTCTTTAAACCATTTTGAATTGGTTTTTGTGCATGGTGTGAGGTAGTAGTCAAGCTTCATTTTTTTGCATATAGTGACCCAGTTTTCCCAGCACCATTTATTGAGCAGACTTTCTTTGCTCCATTGCATATTCCTTGGTCCTTTGTTAAAGATTAGTTGACTGTAAATCTGTGGATTTATTTCTGGATTTTCTATTCAGTTCCATTGGTCCGTGTGTCTGTTCTTGTTGCAATACCATGCAGTTTTGATTATTATGGCTTTGTAGTATAGTTTGAAGTCTGGGAGTGTGATGCCTCTATTTCCATCTCTTTTTTTCAGGAGAGCTTTGGCTATTTGGGGTTTTCGGTGGCTCCATATGAATTTCATCAATATTTGTTCTATTTCTTTGAAGAATGTCTTGGAAATTTTTATTGGAAGAGCATTGAATCTGTAAATTGCTTTTGATAGGATGGCCATTTTGATAATGTTAATTCTTCCAACCCATGAGCAGGGGATGTCTTTCCATTTCTGTGTGTCTTCTTCTATTTCTTTTAACAGTGTTTTATAGTTTTCTTTGTACAGGTCCTTTACCTCTTTTGTTAGGTTTATTCCCAAGTATTTGATTTTTTTTTTTTGTTTCAATAATAAAAGGAATGGTTTTCTTGATTTCTTGATTTCTTCTTCAGATTTATTGTTTGTGTATAGGAAGGCTACTGATTTTTGTGTGTTGATTTTGTATCCTACTTTACTAAACTGATTATTTTGATTAGTTTTTCTGTGGCGTTTTTGGGGTTTTCTGTGTATATTATCATATCATCTGTGAATAGTGATAGTTTGACTTCTTCCTTCCCTATTTGGATTCCTTGTATGTCTTTCTCTTGTCTTACTGCTCTGGCTAGGACTTCCAGTATTATATTGAAAAGCAGTGGTGAGAGTGGACATCCTTGTCATGTTCTGGACCTTAATGAAATGCTTTCAACTTTTCACCATTGAGAATGATATTGGCTTTGGGCTTGTCATATATGGCCTTTATGATGTTGAGGAATGTTCCTTGTATCCCAAGAATTTCAAGGGCATTTATCATAAATGGGTGTTGTACTTTGTCAAAAGCTTTCTCAGCATCTATTGATATTATCATATGGTTTTTATATTTTTGTTGATGTGTTGGATTACATTGATTGATTTTTGGTTGCTGAACCATCCTTGTGTCCCTGGAATAAATCCTGCTTGGTGGTGGTGAATTATGGATACATTGTTGGATTCTGATAGCTAAAATTTTATTGAGGATTTTTGCATCAGTGTTCATTGGAGAGATTGGCCTGTAGTTTTCTTTTTTGTGTTGTCCTTGTTCGGTTTTGGTATTAGTGTAATGTTGGCTTCATAGAACGTGTTTGCTATTATCCCTTCCTTCTCAATTTTTTGAAAGAGTTTATGAAGGATAATTTGTTTCTGAATGTTTGGTAGAATTCATTTGTAAATCCATATGGTCCTGGGCTTTCGTTTTTGGGGAGGGTTTTGATTACCATTTTAGTTTCACTGCTTGTAATTGGTTTGTTTACCTGTTCTATTTCTTCTTTATTTAGCTTTGGGTGATTGTAAAGTTGTAGGAATTTGTCCATCTCTTCTAGATTGTTGAGCTTATTTGCATATAACTGTTCATAGTAGTTTCTGATTATTCTTTTGATTTGTGTTGTGTCTGTTGTGATTTCTCCTCTTTCATTTCTTTTTTTTTCTTTAATTTTTTTTTAAATATTTATTTATACAAGCACTGGGTACTGTCAGAAGCACGGGGAGGGTGAGAGAATTCACCAGAGCCAGAGCGGGGAGCAGAGCAGGCAGAAGGACCAAAGTACACTGCTTGAGGGGAGCAGCGGGCGGCAGAAGAGGTCTGCGCGCCATGTGGGACCCTCCTCTGGTGGCCTGGGAGCAGCCGGGGATCAAACCGGTGCTGCAGACAGCTTCGCAACCCAGCGCTCAACCGCTGCGCCACCAGGGAGGCCCTCCTTTTTCATTTCTGATCCTATTTATTTGTGCTTTCTCCCATTTTTCCTTTTTGAGCCTGACCAGGGCGTTGTCTATTTTATTTATTTTTTCGAAGAACCAATTTTTGGTTTTGTTGATCTTTTGGATTGAAAAATAGGAAACGGGGCCTCCCTGGTGGTGCAAGGGGTTAAGCACCGCACTATGAAGCAGTCCGTAGCCTCAGCAGCACGAGTTCGATCCCCGGCCGGCCAGGGAGCAACCCACATGGCGAAGCAGACCTCTCCTGTCTCACCTGCTGCTCCCCTCGGCAGTGTATTTCAGTCAGTCTGCCTGTTCTGTTCCCCACTCTGTCTCTGGTGAATCCTCTCACCCCCCTGCATTTCTGGCCTTCACCCCAGCTCTTATATGCATAAATAAATAAATCTTTAAAAAAAAAAAAAGAAAAGAAAAATAGGGAACGCTTCACGAATTTGCGTGTCATCCTTGCACAGGGGCCATGCTAATTTTCTCTGTATCATTCCAATTTTAGTATATGTGCTGCTGAAGTGAACACTCTTACTAACTTTTAATGAAATTGAGCAGCATTTTATGTGGTTTTTTTTTTTGCCCTTTGGAAAGCCGCTCTTGTGTGTGCTTACCTTTTGCTCAGTTTTATATTAGTTTGCACATTGTCTTTATCTTATGGATTAGGAGTTCTTACACACTTTTTAACCAGCCTTTTATTAGTTAAATATATTGCAGATGCCTTCTCTGTGACATGTTACTGTCTTTTACAGTACCTTTTGAAGAACAGTTGTTCTTACATTTATATCTAGTGCATTTTGTGTCTTGTTGAAAAGATTGTTTTATATCCTGAGATGAAATTATCTATGAAATCTTCTAGAAGCTTTATTTTATCTGTCACATTGCTATCAGTGATCCATTCGGGGTTGATTTTTGTGAGTAGTTGAAGTAGAAAACAATTTCACTGTTCCTTTGACATATGGAACCCAATTAACCTAGAACCATTTAAGGAGAAGCCTGCCCTTCACTGGCCTCTATCAACACCTTTGACATAATGACAGAAGCCTGTTTAGTCACAGTGTGCTTATAGACACCGAGAAGAGAGGTGATATGAAATCCAGGAAACAGGAGGCTCAGTACAACAGGTATGGGAGGGAGTTGTCAGAAGCATTAAGTTTAGGTCAGACCACGTCATGATGGGGACTTTACTAAAATTAATCCCATCATGTTTACATCTACTAGAAAAATAGTTACACAGATTGAGGGGAGTTTACAGTTGAATTAAATAAATAGAAAACTATGCAGCAGGGGTTAAAGCAAAATCAAAATCAACAAAAATCTATGAACCAGAGACACTTTTGGGGGGGGGTTGGAGGGAGGGGAGGGATTGGGGTCAAAATGGGGGGGTTGAAATTGTATGGGGAATATAAAAATAAAATTTATTATTTAAAAAAAAAAGATAACATTGTTGGAAAGAGAAGTGAAATAAACGATTGGTGATACATAATTGTTTATTTTGGAAACCCAAGGAAGGAAAAAAGAGACCTATACAAAAATAGCCAGGGCCTCCCTGGTACCTCACGGGGTTTAAGCACAGCACTGTGAAGCTGTCCGCAGCCTGTGCAGCACCAGTTCATTCCCCAGGCAGCCAGAGAGCAACCCACATGGCACAGCAGACCTTTCTTGTCTTGCCTGTTGCTCCCCTCAGCACTGTATTTCAGTCAGTCTGCCTGTTCTGCTCCTCACACTGTCACTGGTGAATCCTCTCACCCTCCTGCACCTCTGGCCTGTACCCCAGTTCTTGTACACATAAATAAATACATCTTTCAAAAAAAATAGCCATAAAACTACTGACAGTTTCAAAAGTTACCAAGATAAACCAAAAATCTCAGAGCCCTGAAATGAAAAATGATTATTCTGAAGATTTTTTTAAAAAAACATGGTTTTTCAATAACAACTTGAAGTGTGGTTCCAGAGAGTCTCTTGAGAGCGGGACTGTAACAAAAGACAGGGAATGTTAAAACCAAATGAGAAGACATGTACCAGGTATTAAAATGTAAAGCTCTAATGAGTGAAGCAGAAGGACCCAGCTTGACACAAATCAGAGGGCGGAGTGAAAGAGCGAATCAGATAGCTTGGTGTGTGATGACGGTAAGACCCTAAGTCCGCAGAGGAAACAAGGATTATTTAGCAAATGTATGGATATTTGGCGAACTCTTAGGAAAAAATTTAGTCCATCACCAAACATAAAAGTTAACTCTAATTACTGTGAGTGCAGATTTACCACTCTTCTGGAGCGTCTAATCTGTTCAGTTTTTCATCTCACGTATTATACATAGTTTTTAATATCTAGAGGGTTTATTTGGGTCTTACTAGATCTTCCCTTTCCTCATTATGCTCATGCTTTCCTTGGCAAATTTGAGCATACGTGTCATACTTGTAACAGCTGTTTTACTGTCTTCGTGCACTCATCTCCTTACCTCTGTCATTCCTGTACTGTTGTACTAGCACTAGCTCACCCCCACCCCCCACCCCCACTCCCCGTTCTGCTATGGGTCACATTCTTCTGCTTCTTTGCAAGCCTGGTGATTTTTGACAAGATACCAAATGTGTGAGGTGTTTTGTTTGCTTTCTGTTGGTGCTCATGGCAAGAGGGTGGGATTTTGTAGTGGGTTGAGTGGTGGGTTTTGTTTTGGCTCATAGATAGGTTACTTTACTCGGTAGATTGAAGTTTACTTTCGCGCTTTGGTAGGCTGTGTCTAGAGCATCCTTTAATCTGGAGCCAGTTACGTCCCACTCTTAAATCGTGACCTTTCCATCCAATACCCTGGGTATTTCAGGGCGTCTCTATTATGGCTCATGGGAATGCCAACTATTTGCAGCCCTGCACGACTCTCTTTTTTCCCTCCTGCTCTCCAGCCTCTCTGGATCTCAGAGTGAACCTCATGCATTTACAGATCAGTGCTCAACAAGACTTGGAGGGACCCCCTTCTTTTCCTCCTTCTGTCCCCTGCTGTTTGTGGTTTCCTGTCTCTCCAGTAATCTGTGCCTGGGCTTCCCAGAACGCCAGCCCCTGTCTCCTGAGGTCCAGGTTACCTCTGCACCCGTTTGCCTGTTTGCATCCCCCTCTCTGCGCGGCCTGCAGAGCACGGCCCCCCCAGGCTTTACGCTGGGCCCTAAGGCCCAGTGACCACAATCTTGCCTGTTGTCTACTTTGTGAGAACTGTTGTTCTGTGTATTTTACACAGCTTCATAGTTGTTTCTGTTAAAGCTTTTTGATATCAAAGTTCTTTTGAGAGTGGACTCTATAACTTTACATTAAATCAATTGTTTAGATGCCGTTCTCAAATAGAGCGAGTGTATCAGAGAATTTCATTTCTTAGATCCCTCTCTCCCCTCTCTTGCTTCTGATCCTCTTTAGTGCAGCGGTGTTCCACCTGGTGGGTTTGTCCCACCCACCCCTCAGGGGTATTTGGCTGTGCTGAGCTTGAGGGCTTCTGGTATCTAGTGGATGGAGATCGGGGGCTAGTAAACATCCTTAACTGCCCAGCACAGCTTCTGCAGCAAGGAATTGCTCAGCATTAATCCACCCCAAATTCAAAATGTCAGTGACTACAAGGTGTGAGAAACTTTGCATTAGCCTTTGTGACCATAAGATCTTTTTCTTAGTAGTCTTGGAATTTTCCATCATAAAAATGTGGGCTCTTTTTGTTTGTTGGGAACTCTAAGATGACATCACCGCTTTGCTAAGAATCTTACTGTTTCCTGCCGATGTGCCGTTTTTCTTCTGTTGGTTTGAACTGACACCAAGTTAGTAGTTTCCTTTGTTATTTTCTCAACCTTTGCATTTGTCATTGGATTTTTTTTCTCCTCTGACATAATTATTATGGTATTTCTGTTCTTGAATAACACAATAGAGATGCAAAATACACTGTACCCTAATTCTTTTTGGGGAATGAGCAAAAGGAACAGAGGCTTACGAATAGAGTAATATTTCCAGTGACTCAGAACGTCACTTGTAGTTATTAATAATAGTGTTGCTTTCATTTCACCACATGTAATTATTTTTAACAACAAAAGTTGATTTTAGTTAAATTTTAGTGTGAGTATTGAGAAAGGTTTTTATTGAGCCTATAATTTATGGAATGCTTTAGCAGTGTGGGTCCTGATGTTCACATTCTGCAAGTGGAAGTTTCCACATACAAGAATATGTAACAGCGTGTTCTTATGTGCCCTCTGTTGTTCAGTCATATTGGTAGCTTTTTTATATGGAGTGAATATTGGTTGACAACATCGTATATGGTTAGATGATATAGGATTGCATCCTTCAGGTGTATGTTGTCACCACACCACACCTGCCACCAAGGCACCCACTGCCCTCTGTACTCTGCTCCCCCACCTTCCTTTCACCCACCCCTCCCCTCCAGTAGCTGCAATTCTGCAGTCAGATTTTCTAGGGTTTGTTACTAGTTTGGTTTTATCTCACCCTTTGTTTTGTCTATATTCAGCCTTTTGTTAAGAACCTTTAACATTTTGCTTGACTTTGAATTACCAAATGAATGAGCACAGTCATCTTATTCCATCCTCTGTAGGACCACAATGTAAGAATTCAGCCTCTGCGCATGAAGAGAAATATAGACAGTGCCAAGTTACAGATCATAAATAGAATCAGGCTGTGCAGCAATGAGTGAACCTTAACAAATCTCATCTAACTTCATTTTATAGATGATGACACTGAGGGGCAGAGTAGGGGGATGTTTCCCTAGAGGTCACAGGGGAAACTGGACTTGAACACAAGCCATGTGTCTGCTGCAGTCACCATGTTTGGTCCTCCTTGTGACTGGACCTGTGGTCTTGTCTTTCTGGATCCAGTGTCTGCCTCTGCCTCCTCCTTTCGTCAGGCGACCTTGGCTGTGCGCAGTCATGCCCCTCTGGGGGAGGGCCTCACCCCGCCATTAACTGTGTGGTTCTCATTGTCCCTTTGGTGTGTAGCTTCTTGTATGTAAATCTGATTTTTCTACATAAAATTCTTCTAGCTGATTAAGGGGAAGAATAACATTGTTTTATGAATTCCTTGACCTCTTGTTTTTCTTAAACTCAGAATACTTTTAAAAATTCAGGGGTTATGGAGTTTAATTTACTGAAAAATTAACTGGTTTCATTTCCTGGCCTTTTGCTATTCAAGTTATCGTCCTTGTGATACAGTTTTAATTTCCATAGCTTTATCTGTATGTATCACAGAATCATTAATTCATTTTTGAATGATTGATGAGATAGTCAACTCGTGCTATTTTCCTGGCCTAGATATTTTTATGAAGTAACGTATTATAGCGTTCTGTAAGTTTCACGTGGGCATCGTTATAAGTCAACATGTATGTGGACTACATTATGTTCACCACCAGAAGTCCAGTTCTGTCCTTCACCAGATATACTAATCTGAAGGGATATATACACCCGCATGTTTATTATAGCATTTATAATAGTCGAGAGCTGGAAACAAGCTAGGTTCCCACTGACAGACAAGTGGATAAAGAAGATGTGGTATATACACACAACAGAATACTACTCAGCTATTCAAAAAAAGAGAAAAAAAAAAGTGAAATCCTGCCATTTTGAACAAGATGGATGGACCTAGGGGATATTTTGCTTAGTGAAATAAGCCAGAGATGGATAAATACCGCATGATTTTACTCATGTACTATATAGAAGAAATAATTGGAGAAAAACAAATAAATGGATGAACTAAATAAAACAAAAATAAGCTTTAGACTGTAAGACTGTAGTAGTTATGCTAGCATTTAGTGAGGACTTCTAATGACATCTTAATGAGCTTTCTGGTCTGTGACTTGAATTTTTCCTCAGTGAGTTAGGGATAGGTATGTGTACTGCTTTCTTCTGAATTCAACTATGTGACTTACAGTTGTGGGTTTTTTTGTTTTTTTTTTTTGACTCATGAAGATAGTTTTTTTATTATTTTAATGTTATATATTTTTTACATCATTTTTCGTTTTTGCACAATGTATGCATTTTCATTCTGGTTATAGTCCCCATACAATTCCACCCCTCCAACCCCCCGTTTTGATCCTCCCCCCCCCCCACCCCGTGTCTCTGGTTAATAGTTACAGTTTTTAATCACACATCCTGGGTGCATTGACCACAAAGGCTGGACTGCTCAAGTTGGTCAAGACATCCCCATTCCTGCCCAAACTGGCTGCCCAGTGCTCTAAGTGAAATAAACTTAATTATGTGTTAATGCCAAATTAGAGTAGCACAGTCTAACAGGTCTACTGCTTCGTTAAATTCTCCTTAATTCATCAGTGGAAACACACCTTTCCACTCTAAATTAAAATAATAGAAGAAAGTCAGAATGAAATAATTATTTAAATGTGGGTATTTCTTTTGGTTTATTTTCACATTTTGATGATTTTCATGCTGAATTTAGTTTTACAGATCTACTTTGAATTGTGCAGTTTGCATAATGCATTTTGAATACTTGAATTGTATGCCAGTGGTAAAATTAAGTTCCCTTTTTCTTTGTGAAGAACTAGAAATATTTTCAACCATTTGATCTTTAAGCTTTTTTTCAAACTTAAATCTATACTTCCACTTTGTGTCTTTATGTTTTTGGTATCCATTTGAGAATATTTTGATTCCACATTTTTAATAAAGAATTTTTTGTTAATGTAGCAATTCATCACTTGTCTTGCACTCAATTTCCCATTGTCTAAATACAGATAGTAGCCAGAAAAAAAAGCTTGTCATCATTTAGGATCAGGGAAATGCAAATAAAAACCATAGTGAGATACCCCTCACTCCCATGAGAATTGCCCATAGCAAGACCAGAAGCAGCTAATGTTGGAAAGGATGTGGGGAAAAAAGGTAATCTCATACACTTTTGGTGGAATGAGATTGGTCTAGATACTATGGAAAACAGTATGGAGATTTCTCAAAATATTAAAAATAGATCTACCGTATGACCCAGCAATTCCATCCCTAGGTATCTGCTATTTACAGTAGCCAAGTTATGGAAGAAACCTGAGTGCCCAAGACCAAATGAGTGGAATAAGGTGTGGTACACACACAGTGGAATACTACTCAGCTGTATTAAAAAAATAAAATAAAATCCTGTCACTTGCAACAACATGGATGAACCTGGAGGGAATTATGCTAATTGAAATAAGTCGGAAGGAAATTTCACTCTTATGAAATATCGACAAACAAAACAAATGAACAGACAAAACTAAACTAAAACAAATCCTAAAATGTGACCACAAAACTGAGGTTACAGGGGACCATGGGTGTTGCAGAGCTAAGGGTAGAGAGAGCCCAGTGGCCTATGGTGGAGGATTATGGGTACTTTGATGGTGGGTGTATCTGAAGAGGTGTGAGCCTAAATCTTACACAGTGTTGTAAACTGTTGTTACCTCAATAAAAAATAATTAAGTGTAAAAAATCGAATAACCAACTTGTTGCACAAAATGAAAAAAAGAGATGAAGGACAGTTTCTGGATAACAAAATAGATACTGCAAAATCTGCAGGTAACTTCTCCCCTAGGAAATTTTCCCAGCATTTCAAATTAAAACCCATTTTTTTCAGTCTTACTTTAAGCAAAGCTCTTAAAAGTCAAGTTATGTGGTTTTCAAACAACTGCAGACTAGAGGCAGCAAAGTAAAATTGACTCTTGGAGGTCAGCATGTGATAGTGAAACATGAAGGAGGAGGACCTGGTGCACAGAGAGCTCGCCCTCTGGAGTAATGCCCCAGCAGTGTCAGTAATCACTGGGATTTTCGGGGTTGACCCCTTGCCCTTCAGGAGAGTTTTATAATGTCTAGCGTGCTCTGAGAATAGATACACAATGCCTTTCAGGAAAATAAGTGTGCCTGATTGTTTTTTTTAACCCACCACTCCGTTTTGTGCAATCTTTTTTTTTTTTTTTTAAGATTTATTTATGCATACAAGAGCTGGGGGGTGAGAGGATTTACCAGAGACAGAGTGGGGAACAGAACAGGCAGATTGACCAAGGTACACCGCTGAAGGGAGCAGTGGACGAATCAGGAGAGGTCTGCTTCGCCATGTGGGTTGCTCCCTGGCCGGCCGGGGATCAAACTCGTGCTGCAGAGGCTGCGGACAGCTTCATAGGTTGTGTCTTAATGTTGCACCACCAGGGAGGCTCCAGTTTTGTGCAATTTAACATATTGCCATATCTTTAATATCTTTTATTTTCCCACGAGTAAGATATTGTAGTTATGTCTGGGGCCCTCATCTATCCCCTCCTTTTCCTCCTTTGAGTTATATTGTCGATCGTTCCCAGGTATGTGTTTTACTTGCACTACAAATCCAGACACACAGTCAGCGATAAGCTTTTAAAGTCTTCTTATAAATGGAGAAATGCTTACCTATTTTCTGTCAATTATATTTAATCTTGAACCTGTGTTGTCAACCCTTGTTACTCAATTTAACTATTCGACTGTATCGTTTAAATTAACCACTGTTTACATTCTCATTCACCTGTTGCTGGTGAATTTTTGAATCTGTGAATTTCTGTTTCTCTATATGCTCAACAACACTTGATTCCATTGGGTTCTTTTTAGTTGTTTGATTTAGTTCACTTACTAGGTATGAGATTGTATCTTATGCTTTAAATGTGCATGCCTGATTTGTACTGTAGTTGAGCTTAGTTTATGGTTATTGTTCATTTGGGTTAGTCTTATGTTTCCTATTTATCTTATTGGTGTATAGAAATGTTTTCTATATTCTGAACTCAAATTCTTTATCAGATACATGGGTTTCAAATGCTTTCGTTTTGTTTTTTTATAATGTTTTTATTATACAGAAGTTTTTAATACAGCAAAATATTTAGATCTTTTTTCTGGCTTCTGCTTTTGCATTTTTTTAAGGTTTTTTTTTTTTTTTTATGCATACAAGAACTGGGGTGTAGGCCCGAGGTACAGGGTGTGAGAGGTTTCACCAGAGACAGAGTGGGGAGCAGAACAGGCAGATCCACTGAAATACACTGCTGAGGGGAGCAGCGGGTGAGACAGGAGAGTTCTGCTGAGCGATGTGGGTCAGCTCCGTGGCCGAGGATTGAACTCATGCTGCTGTGGCTGTTACTTTCCCCCCTGTAGATGCCTACTTAGACTAATAGCACTTACTGAATGAGCTGTCCTTTTCCATTGGCATTTGCTGCATCATGTCAGTCACATAGGAAAATACCCGCATGTGCTTGGGTCTGTTTTACAGCTTTTTTCCAATATCATATTTCTCTGCCTCTAGTAAATCCTATTCTGCCTTAATTTCCCCTACCCTCAATCCCCATCCCACCATTTATGTTCTTCTAGAGCATCCTGTTGTTTTTCTATATAAAAATTAATATGAAATTTAACTTAAAGTTCTTTTAAAAATCGTTTTGGGGTTATGGTTGAAATCAAACTGCATTTATAAGTTAGTTTAGCCGTACCTAATTTTAAAATAAGAATGTTTAGTTGCTTAAAAGAAGAAATTACTCTATTTGCAAAAAGCAGTTTTTTAAAAAAAAGTCAGTACTCCAAGAATTCTGGATAGTCAAGATTTTGTTACACTTAAGTGAAGGAAAGCATGCCATTGAATATGTTTATTCCTATACTGGAGTAATTCTTAAATATTTAAGTATCTTTAGTTTTTCATTGTGTTTGCTAATTTCTGCCTTCATCAGACATTTACTGACTACTTACTACTGTACTATCTTCTATGAAATATAACAGCAATTTGAAAATCGCCAGCCTCCTGGGGTAGCAAAGTATTCTTCATTTTTTTTAGTACATTGCATGTGATGTAACTCATACTTCTGTACCTTAGTTGATGTTGGAGAAAAGTGTTCCCAGTGCTGGCTACCTGTCATGTCAGCCTGTGCATTCAAGATGGGCCTTGAAAAACCCACCTAGTGTTGGTAGACAATGGAATGCTGACTTCATTCCAATTCCATCAATGGGTCAGATGAAATTAATTTTTTACTGAAGTTTCTCTTTTTTGTCCTGTAGAGACTTACAGCCAGTACAGGAAGCAAACAGCGCAGCCGCCTGTCCATCATGGCCCAGTACCTCTGCCACGTTCAGCACATCTTGACAATCCCAGGGCAGGCATTCCTGCCCAAACCAGAGGTGAGTATCTGTTTGGTTTAGTATACTAGAATTAGGATTTTAAATTGGAATCTTCTTCATTCCTCTGAGAATGTGTCAGAGGAAGTTACCTTGAAGATCTAATCTGTATTTATATGGAAACTGTACCATAACTTTTTCTTTACCTCTCATGACTAAGAAGTGTAAAAAGCATAGTATGAATTTTTAATTTATTTTTAAGATTTATTTATTTATGCATACAACAACTGGGGTGTAGGCCCGAGGTGCAGGTGGTGAGAGGATTCACCAGAGACAGAGTGGGGAGCAGAACAGGCAGAGCCACTGAAATACACTGCTGGGGAGAGCAGTGGGCGAGACAGGAGAGGTCTGCTGTGCCATAGCTCCCTGGCTGGGGATTGAACTCAGACCGCAGCAGTGATAACCTCTGAGACTTAACCCCTAGGCCACCAGGAAGGTCCAGAATTGTTCTTATTCCAAGTTTTCCCCTATGTGGACAGAATGATACACTGTCTATGTTTATCCATGTTACCCTGGTGGTGGTGGTATTATGATCATCCTCTTTTGCTCTTAAATGCATGCCAGTATGGAAGCCATCCAGGCTCAAAAAGAGCTATCAGTATTTTTTTTTTTTTTATGATTTCTGCTAGCAACTTCTGATATAAGTTTCATCAAACATTATTCGTCATAAATTATTTTTCCTCTTTTTTGAGATACCTTATTTTGGGAGTGTAATGAAACATGGTTGGATATTCACCTAGACTTTGACTGTTGTATGCTAATTACAGAAGACCAAGTGCTAATTACAGAAAGTTTTTTTACCAAAAATGAAAATTGCTAAATCGGTGTCTGTTTTAGCAAAATCATTGCTGGGTGGGTTACTGCAAAACATGCAATATAAAAACTCTTCTGTTTCTTCAATGAAAGTGTATTGCAGAAAAAGTGTATTTCTGCTATATGGAAAGCCCACGGGAAGCAGAGGCAGGAGGAGTTTTTCCAAAATGCTAAAATAACAGTACAAGACTGTCCCTCTGGCAGGGACAGAAATAGGAGCCCAGTCAGACATGGAGTCTGTCTCCAGGGAGTTCTTCTGGCTTGCTGAATCTCTGGTCAAGTCTTGCAAAGTTGCCCTTACATCATTTGACATTCATTACTTAAAGAAGGAAAAAATGTATTTTGTAATTTTTAGCTTTACATATAGATTATGGATCAAGAGTGGATCTCAGCAGTAGTGTTGGACATGCTTGTATACTGGGAAGCATGGGCTGAGAAGCCTCTGTGTTCTTGCTACCACCTTCCACTTCCTCTCATGTTGTCCAATCCCACTGAGTTTTCAGGTGATGACAGGAATTCAGTCCATCTTTCAGATAACATAGCAGACTTGTCATAGATCTTAGACAGTATTTGGTGGCGGGAGATAGAGATCACATTTGTACTTTCAGGACTGTCTTCTGCTAGAACAGGTGTAATAGTGAAAACCAGGTAACCATGTAGGAGTTTTTCTTTTTGTAATACATGTATGTATGTAGTTTTTGGATAGTGTGAGACCTGATTATATTGGAAACCAGGATCTTTTGGACTTTTATAGGTATGGTTATTACCATCATCTAAAATTTTTGTGCTGTTTAATTTTACTAGTTACTAAGGAGGTTATTAGGATGTTTTCAGTGAAACGTTTTTCCTTGTTTTAGGTCACTGTGTAGGCCTATGTGAGGTATTTGGTGGACTATTAGCAGTTGTTATCAACTTCATCTTTGATTTAGGGATAAGGTACACCTATAGTCAGTCATATTTCTTTCCTCTGGGATCAAGGACTCATGAAATATTATTTGGATAAAAACTAACAGTGTCTTTGACTTTTATTGAGGGATGTTTGCCTTTCTGGCAAATTAAACAGCTTCATAGGAATTTTCTTTATATGCCTTTCATCTTTTGTAAATATTACATACTGGAAATTTATTTGTAATGTAGGAAAGCAGTTATCAAGATGGAGAGGGAAAGTATTAAATGTATACAATAAATCAAATGTTTAAACTTTAGTTCTCAAAGAATTCTGTGCTGCTTGAAATAGCTTTACCATATTAGGACAGATCAGGAATTATCTGAGGAAATCCAGGAAATATTTGAATGATAATAACATTGAGTTTTTTAAAAATTTATGATCTTAAGATAGGGGAAGAGTTTTTCCAAAGATGCTAAAATAGCAGTACAAGACTGTCCCTCTGGCAAAACTGTTCTGATTGCAAAAAGAGAAAGTCATCAACACAACTACACAGTAAAAGATGCCAAGTGCTAAGATAGAGGTATAGGCATATTCCTGGGAAAGAGGAGAACGGGGAGGGGGGGGGTTATTTGTAGATAATCAGAAGAAATTTACAAAGATTCAATACTTATTCTCAACCAGAACTCTAAAAATTAGATAATGGAGAATGTCTCTTGTGCAGTAAGAAAGACTTATTTATAACATCCTTAGGGTTTTTCCCACAAGAATATACTATCCATTATCTATTGGGCTTTGAATTTACTAATCAAGCTTTAATGGCAGAACTTTCGTGATTGGTGGAACTATTATTACCATGTTCTGAATAGTTCAATTCCTGCCACACTCTGCTTTCTAACTTCTCTAGTGCAATCCCCAAAATTGAACCCAAAATTCTTTGCTAGCTACAGAAAAAAACAACCTCATAGGTTCTTAAAGTTAGACTAGTCTGCTCTAGTGTTTCTTAAACTCCTGGAGTTTGTGGTATATAGATTTTAAGTTAGGATTTTTTTATTTTGTTTATTTCAGTGTTAATAAAATTATTTCACCAATTTATAAAACAAAGCACCTCTTTTAATAGTGCAGATTCATAATAAAAAGTGTTTTCATGAAAGAAGAAAACTTGTTCCTTAAGTTTCTTAAGGTTGCTCTGAAGACCGTTGAGAATCCACTTGTTTCTAGAGCTCCAGAATAATTATTTTTTCAGCTTTTCTGCACGGCACTCAATTTTGAGCTGTTCACTAATCCTTAAATTCTGTCATCTTTTTGCCTTTATAAAATATGGTCAAGAGTCTTATAATCCAACATCCTTCCAATGGAATGGACGATCTTAATATCTAACCTCTATCCTGTGTTCTCACCTTAGTAGAAAAGAAACTTACAGGCAATCATAGAATTGCAAGACTCATTTGATTGACAGTGATGGAGATGACATGCCGTCCTGGAAGAAGTATGGACTCTTGCAGTCCAAAACTATCCTAGTTATAAGAACTTAATCAAGTTAATTGGCTGAGTTTTGACACATCCGAAGTAGGGGCAGTAATGCTGCCGTTGAAGGATTATTGCTAAGTGATGGCAAGCTCCTAATGTGAGCATCTAGCATATAGAGAAGGCAGTGGAAGATGGTTACTATTATAATAACCATAAATATTTATAGATTCAGTTGTAATATAGCTATTGTGGGCTATAATTTTTAAGACACACACAGGCATGACTCTCTCAATGCTGTACCGTATTCTATTGAGCCCCCTCCCTGCTTCACTTCCTACCACCCACCCTACCCTGCTGATAGTCTCAGTTCTGCAGTCAGATTTCTAGGGTTGGTTTTGAGTTTAGTTTTATCTTCCTTTGTTTTGTTTCTTTATATTTCACAAAAGAGTGAAATCATCTATTTGTCTCGTTCTTCTGACTTATTTCACTTAACGTACTCCTGTCCAGTTCCATCCATGTTGTTGCAAATAACTGAGTAGTATCCCACCTTGTGTATATGCCACATCTTCTTTATCCACTCCTCTGTCCTTGGGCACTTAGGTCATTTCTGTGAATTGACTATTTTAAACAGTGCTGCAGGAGAGCATACATCCCTTTGAATTACTTTTTGCATACTTTGGGTAGATACCTAAGAATGAAATGGATCGTATGGTAGATCTATTTTTAATATTTGGAGAAATTTCCCACCTATTTTCCATAGGAACGGGCCAGTCTACATTCCTGCCAACAATGCAGGAAGGTTCTTTTATTTCCACATCCTCGCCAACACTTGTTGTGTCTGGTCTTTTATAAAAGGGCGATTCTCACAGGTGTGAAGTGGTATCTCACTGTGGTTTTGGTTTTCATTGTGATAAGCGATGATGAGCAATTTTTCATGTGCCTGTTGGCCATCTCTATGTCTTTGGAGAAGCCTCTGTTTAGCCTTCTGTCCATTTTTTGATTGGGTTTTTTATTTCATTTTCTTGAGTGTTGTGAGTTCTTTGTAGCTCTTGCATATCAATCAGCCCCCTGTCAAATGTATGATGTGCAGATATTTTTCTCCCATATGGTACGAGATTTTGTTTTAATGATAGTTTCTTCCACTGTGCAGAGCCTTTTGTTTTGATGTAGTCCCATTTGTTTGCTTTTGCTTGTTACTCTTGTTGGAGTCAAGTCCCCAAAGATACCCCTGAAGCCAGTGTCATGAACTGTTGTCCTTATGTTTTCTTCTATGTTTTTTATGGTTTAGGTCTTACTATCCAAGCCTTTAATCCGTTTTGAGATAGTTTTTTATGTATGGGGTGAGACTGTGGACAAGATAAGCTAAGGCCTTTTGTGAAAGGTTATGCATGGAGTGTTCTCTGGAGAGCAGAGTGGAGGAAGCAGCAGAATACAGAGGGGAAAGAAGCGAAGGGGAGATACTTTGCTCCCTGAAAGTGAGCTTCAGCCTTCGCCTATGAGAACTAGGAGAGAATTCCAGGGTACAAATTGCCCCATGGAGGTGGAGGGTCTTTTGTACCTGTCTGTGCTCAGTTCATTGGCTCCTGGCCTCCTCCTAAGAGCGGTGGTGTCTACACCCTGCTGCACAGGGAGCGAGGGGCTGAGGTGGGCCAGAAGCAAGGCTCTGGCCTTGCTTGCAGCAGCCTCTGTAGCTTTTTCCTAGCATATCAGCCTTTTGGCAGATTCCTTAGGCGATCTCTGCTCTGCATCCTGGGAGGCTCTAAGTAAGCTTCCTATTTCATTGCTTTCAGTAACCTCCGGCCAGGATTAATTAATGGCTTTCTTTCTGTCTTTTCTTGTAACTTCAGTCTTTCAATCTTACTGCTAAGTTGCCTCAAATTCTTTTTGAAAGTGGGTAGGTTGAAAATAAAAATAAATACGTAAACTAAAAGCCAGTTTTACAATTAGTGAATTACCAGGGTCATCTTTCTAAAAAAAAAAAAAAAGAGTTGTGTTGAATAGAAACAAAATAATTACTGTTACAATCTCATACTGATTATACTCTTACAACTACTCAAGAAAAAAATGAGCAAGAAGTATTATAAATCCAAGGCAGGAAGCAACAAAATTGCATTTTTGCAGATGACACTTTTATATATGTATAAAGTGCAATGAAATGAACAAAGGTTACTGGAGGTAATGAAGAGAAATGCACAGGAGTCTGCAAAATCGCAATGACAAATCCTCAAGAGTCAACGTTAATATATGCTGAAGTCGGATGCCTAAATAGAGTGAAAAAAGAAATGCCATGAGAAAACACTGGATCCAAACTGAACTTACTTCCGTCTACACACTCCAGGCCTTCTCCGCCACGTATATTCAGTATGCTGACTGGGGACACCTTCACCTGCCCCGGCTACAGACCTACGCCTGCAAATCATTCTGAGTCCCCCTTTCGCCTTTATCCCTGCCACCAGTCACTAACTTCTGACATCACTTATTTTTCCTGACCTAATTTAAATCTTCACTTACCTGAATTACTAGATGCTTTCTTCAGCTTTGTGAGACGTGCACACATACACCTGGTCTGTAGGTAAGCACCCCACTGAATGGGAGAAGATAGCATCAAATTATACATCCAATAAGTGATTATGTCCCCAGTATAAGAAGAGCTCATACAACTGAACACCAGATAAGCAACCTCATTAAAAAAGGGGTAGATGATCTGAATGAACACTTCTCCGAAGAAGACATACAGCTGACAAACAGGCACACAGAGACACTCCTATCTCTTACTATTAGGGAAATGCAAATCAAAGCCACAGTAATATTCTCCTCCTGCCTATGAGAATGTCCGTTATTCAAAGGACAAGAAGCAAGTATTGGAGAGGATGTGGAGAGAAGGGAATTCTTGTACACTGTTGGTGGGAATGTAAATTGACGCAGCTATTTTGAAACCAACAGTGGAAGTACTTTCAAAAAAGGAAAAATAGAAATTCCATACAATCCTCTTCTGAGTCTTTATGCAAAAATACAAAACACTAATTTGAAGATCAATATGTACCCCCATGTTTATTGCAGCATTATTTACAATAACCGAGATCTGGAGACAACTTTTTCTTTAGCTCTACCTAATCTTTGAATGTCCTACATTGTCGACTCTCACAAATGTCCGTAGAGGTGGGGACATCACAGGTGAGACACTCAGGCAGCTGGTTTCGGCAGCATCAGAAAAGGTAGAGAGCTCTCTGTCCGTAATGCACTGTCAGACTTTAGGACTTGAAGACAGAGCAAGTTATTGCAAAGAAGATGCAACAAGAGACCCTGGCTCAACACCAGGCTTTTTATGCTTGGAATTTTAGATATTATATAAAATCCATTTAAGTGCCAATTCCGAAGATGTATCAACAAGTTATCTTAAAAAGAGCAAGAACTGTCATTTAATTATCTTATTAAATACGAGTCCCTTTCAATTATAAATCTTAAGCTAAAACATGAAAATAGTAATGAAAAATTAATCTTATTTTTATGGACCTCTGTGTGATACTTTGTTCACATTTTAAACCACATCATTTATAAAATATTTTATATTCTTTAGAGAAAGTAAAACATAATTTAAGGGGCTTTCTTTTTAAGTAAAATAAAGACAAAAGTCACATCACCTTCTAAAATTTCCCCATGCTTCACAGTTATTCACACATAATCCTTCAGATTGTATGCTGAGTTGCCCTCTGGCTGTTTGGTGGAAATAGGTTGCTGCTTGGGTGGGTAGAGCCAAGCTTCTGGATGCTTTTTCATACAGGAAGTGCAGAAAATCAGACCAGAGATAAAGAGCAAGATGGCTGAAATGAATCCAATGTAAACAGCCCCTCCGGGCTCATGTTTGTTGCTTTCTGGAACTGTCAGGTCCAAAAAGTCAGCTATGATCTCCTTCGTGTACCACACTGTTGGTATTAGGCCAGAGATCCCTGCAGCCATGAAGCAGACACCTCCGGCAACAGAAGCCAGAGCCTTGGTTTCTCTGTCCCCTCCTAATCGAGTACATTTCATTCCCACAGCGGAAGTGCAGATCCCCATAGCAGACAGTACGCAGGCCAGCACCATGGTGGCCCGCGCCGCCTGCACGTGGGTGGGGAGCGACAGCATGGAGTATTTCAGGGTGCAGCTGAACATCCCGGTGCTATACCACGTGCAGTCCATCCACAGCCCGTGGAGCTGTACAATGGCTGTGATGATGTTGGAGGCCCCATCCACGTTCACCTTCCAGCTAGGCAGCATAGTGGCTGTGAGCACTCCAGAGACCCCAGATAGAGCCAGAACGAAAGCAAAAAGTTGGAGACCTGCTGATGCCATGACCTTCTTTCCTGCTCCCTTTGTCCACCGAGAGAGTCCTGGTGCTTGATGATGACGCTGGGTCAAAACTAGCTGCTTCTGGGCCCACACGAACCAAGTGACAAAGGCTGGGGAAAAAAGACAAGGTCAGGGGTGAAGGACAGTAGACTAAACAAAAAGGCTTCCATGTGCAGCAGGAGCCGTGAACACACCTGAATGACCCTGAGGTGAAGGAGGATGCTGCAGGGGAAAAGCTCACCACAGGCCCCGAGGACAGCCCTCCCTGAAAGATGGCCACAGTGGTGTGTGGTGCACGGCCGGAGGAAAGCGCCGTCCTCTGCTCTTTTTAAAACTTGATTGATGCTGGCGCTGTCTGTAAAGCAGGCATGTGCCTGGCTAGGAGATTCAGACATATCAGGTTCTGGCTGTAGGATCTGATAAGGAATTTTAATAGCATTGCAAGTTTTAAAGTTTTTTCTTTAAATTAGAATACTTTATAAGAAGACATGAATAGTTTAAACACCTCTCTTAAAAAATGATATAAATATACACTAGGAAAGAGTTAAGTATTCAGAAACTGGCCTTAATTTGGAAAAAATTACTTAGCGCCCACCATATGCAAGGCCAGGACCCAGGTGAATTGCTTGTGGAAAGTAATAGAAAGGGGTTGATAGAACTGGTGTGATTATGCCTGATTGCCAGTTAATACCCATTTGCAAAATCCTTACCTCCATTTGCCCTTGTTTCACCTCAGGTTTAGGTACACAGAACTGCAATGGGTTAGCCACTGTCTGTCCCTCATGAGAATGTGAGAACCTTTTCCTTTGGGATCAGAATCACTTCCTGATCCAAATGAAGTGCCTGCTGCAAAACCAGTTCTCAGCAGTTCAGAAGTAGTTCAGGAGTGGTTCTGTGTAAGGCAAGTAGGGAAAATGCATGCCACGCTCAGCACATGGCTCATTGTTTGTGAAAAGATACCAGAAAGAATCTACCACTTATTTTCAAGAGAAGAAAAGGCATTTTGTGACTGGACTGTGTTTTAATCAGGCAGCACTTACTGCTGCCTTTGAAAGAAGTATAATGGCTTCGGAACACAGCGACACTGGCTTTTTGTGTTTCTGGGTTAATTTTTCAATGGTGTATTAGAGCAGCCCCGTCATGACTCCTAATTCACAAAAGGCAGCCCAGTCTCACGTCCTGACTTTCCGGAACCTCTCTGCCTCAGCCTTCTCTTGTGGAAAGTGGACAGGATGACAGGCCTGTGCCGTGGAGGTCAGTACGTTAGTGCATCTTAAGGGCTTAGAACAGTGTCTAACCAATAAAGTACTCAAATTATAATTGACATTGTTATTAATATGTTTATTTCATATCATGTGGAAATTGATATTTATTGACATTAGTTTTTTTTTTTTTCTCTTCCTTCCTTAGACTGATTTATTTTCAGACTCTTAGAACTGAAAGAATTCTGGATATAATCTTGTGTATTATCATCTTTTCAGATAAAGACATACAGGCAGTAAATCACCCCATAGCCTCTCAGGCAGCAGCCGTTTAGCAGTTCCAGTCTTTTCTGTCCCTGTGCCTCACTCCATCCTGTACTTTTTCTCCTCTTTCCCATGCTCTTCCTGATTCAGGTCCCCCTGTGAGCTTCCTTTAGGAAGCAGGGAAAAATGCTACATCTGCTATGCAAAAAGCGCCATAGCTACTACATTTGTTCCCTTTCTACCAGGGAAAATGTCCAGGGGATACTGACAGGGCAGGTGGCTTAGCTTCAGAGACTCATGGAGGAGGGCAATGCCTCGCCTTTGTTAAATGTCTGCAGTAACACTAGTGATGCCCATGTTAAAAGTGCCCACATTAGAACATTTCCATAGTTATGTCATCTCTTAGAAATTAAATACTGGGCTGTCTGAATTCCATTGCTTCATTATAGGCATAGTTTTCATGAAAATCCTACAAATGTAGAGTGAATTTCCCTGAAATTTTAAGTTCTTCAGAGTCAGGCTTAAAACATCATTAAGCTGCTGACACTGTAGATTTCTTTGCTGTTTTCCCATTTTGTTTTCATGTCTGGGAGCAAAAGTTAAAGTTTCTAGGAAAAAATGGAGCACAAGTTTATATTTTCGTAATAGCTATTTTCAGGTTTGGGTTTTAACGTTTCAGACTCCAGCCAGCTCACTAAATTACTGCCTTCCTAGACCTGTGTCAGCTTAGGGCTTGTTCATGCGTGAGACTGCTGTTAACGTCTGAAGAGAACAGTTCACCTCTTTACTTTTACTTTGATTGAATGACCTATATGTGTTGATCAGCCTATGTTCAGCCTCCCAATTACAACCTTTTTCCCATTAATCAGTATATTTTATAAATTTCAGAGTATTTGAGACTTGCAGACAGCTTGTTCATCTTAAGTAACAAGTACTGGCAGTGATAAATTGCAGGTGGCCAAAATTAGTGTAAACAATACGACATTGCTTTCAGTTAATAACATAGGGCTCGATTACTGTTGAATATTGGACTTTAAATTCTTCTGTTAGAGAACTTATGCAGAAAGAATTCTCCAAAATGAAGGTTACTGTTCTTTTCTTTCTGTAAAAATAGGCCAGCATCTTTTTTCTATTGCTATGAAAATTTTTACTCTCTCTACCACAAGCTTGACACACTTTGTAGCCTGTTTTCTCAAATTTCTCTCTAGTAGAAAATAAAGGCATACTTTGTTTTGGGGGCTGGGAGGGGCTGTGAAAATAAACAAAAGCAAAGGGATGACTTGTAAAAACTTAGTTCCAAATAGCATGGTTCCAAAACACATTACATACAGCAGAACCCATGATGTTAAATTTATGAACAGTTTGCCTTCAGAATGTCTGTAATGGATTTCATTAAAATGTAGAGTCTGTTTTTCAGATAAGATTTATTTACATCAGATCTATATATTTGAAGGCAAACTTACAACTTACAATTGAAAGTAAGTAATATAAGATCTCTGTTTAGGTCTCTATGCATTATAGAAGTTTCTCCATACCTTTAGTTTGTAGCCTTTAATGTCTAAACTCACGTCTGTGAGATGTCTTCAAGTGAGCCCCAGTAAGGTCTGATGAAGAGACGCCACATACATGATGCTCATTCACAGCTTCTGAATATTAGTGGTAAAGCTCCGAACAGTTAACTTGCAGTTCCAAGTAAAGAGCAACATAGAAATTGCAGAGGTCAAAACTGCTGATGGTGCTAGAAGATAAATACCAGGTCCTCCGTCTCATTTTTTGAGCTGTGGGAGAATTAAGAAAGGCGAGGCGGGGAAGGGAGGGAGTTTTGTTACAACAGGATTTGTCAAAACCTGAAAGCTGCAAATGCTTTTGTGTCGCTGTAGAGGGATTATTGGGGTGCTCACAACAGGCTTTTCTTTTAATATTGTTTTAGTCTGTTGTTAAAATTTATTTTTGAATTTTTATCTATGGTGGAAGATAGTTCATTATTTTGTGATCCTAATTAAAGAACATGGTCTGAAATATTTTTAGCTAGATTGTGCTTTGCAAATGATGAGACTCTTTTTATTCTGGTGCTTGTGACTTGTCTGAAATTAGGAATCACAAAATCGGTAACTTCAAAAACAAACATTCAAGAGAGAGTTTCATTGTGTGTGTGTGTATATATATTAAAAAGGAAAACCCAGCAGCTATTGTTAACTAGAATTGAACAAACCTACAAGTACATAACTTGCAAAGGTTGTACTGAATTTTCTTGTTATTCCTTCCACTGAGAAAGGTTTCTGAAGTACAACTTAATAAATTGGCACTTTTAGAGAATGTTGTGAAGAAAGGACACCAGAACAAGGTGCTGAAACATCGTAGATGAAACTGTGAAATCGAGTATTGATTTTCTAGACCATAAAAAATGTTATAGACATATTTCACCTCCATCTACTTTGGGTTCTTATTTCTTTCTCTTCCTCAGTAATTTTAAATCCGTAAGCTATAAATTCATTGTCACTATAGAAAAAGAAGATAATTTCATAATTGGATTTAAAAAAAAAAACGTTTACAGCTGTTAATAGCCATGTTGACCATTTAGGCAGTGAATAATAAAATGCATGTTGCACTTACCTGGATTTTTTCTAGATTTGTCTGCCATGTTTTATTGATGTTAGCTGAGTTCTAAGTCTGATATTTAATAAGATACTATTTTCTTCTCTTAGAAATCTAATACCTGTGGTTTTTTAGCCAGTGTTGTAATTTTGACATAGAAGCTTGTGCTCTTTTATTTCGTGGAAATATTGTGATTTGGGGGTAAATGCTGGATGAAGTGGAGTTGTGTTCTAAGCACTGGTAGTAACACCACTGTTTTTGCTGCTGGGTCAGTGGCAGCCCTTTCAGCCCCTTTAGTGCCTGGACTGGTTTGGCACCTATCATGGGCCTGGGTGCAGACTCCGCTGGCAGAGAGGCAGGTGGAGGGACCAACCTGCTCCTCCTCTGGCCTGCAGCCTGACACAGTTGGCTGGGAATAAAAGGGCTAAGCATGCTTTCATGGCTATACCTGTGGTCAAGTATGTTTTCACTACTCTTCAATCTTAGTGGGAACTTTATCCCATAAAATAGGGTCTGGTTTTAAAGGCAACCTTCTGAAATGCAAGTAAGTCATTGACTATAGACCTCCAATCAACCCAGAATTTCTGGTGTAAAAAATGAGCTCGGAAAGTAGAGGTATGCAGGGAAATATACTGCATCAACTTTCCCAATATGGACATTAAAGAGAATTAAATCTTTTAAGTCCAAAGACTTCCATAGGCCAATCTTATGACCTTGGGTTTATGATCCTTAACTGCCTTCTCTGAATCACCCCCGTTGTCTGGCCCGCTGCTGTTGTAACATCCCTGATAAAGCTTCAGATCTCTGGTGGACAAAACTAAACACCACCCCGCCCTTTCCCAGCGCCCTTTCGTGGCAAACTTGTCCGTCCCTGGATTGTCACCATCCGTGATCGCATACCAACTTCATTCAATCAACAAATCATTTTTTTTCTGAACTTCAAACTAGATTCAGAATTCTGGCACTGCTGAGCCCTTCTGTGCTTGATAACTCTCTTTCCTAAGATCTCTAGGGTGTAGACCTCACAAGGGCTGGGGTTTCTGTCTGTCTTGTTCTTCGTTGATTCCTCTGTGCCAGGAATGGCGCCTGACACATAGCAGGAGAGCAATAGTATTTGTTGAATAAACAACTTCAGGTAACTGATTATCCGTTTATAAAAGAACATTAATTAAACTACATGTGAGCTTTGCATAATTTAGTGCCCTTTCTCAGTGTGATGGTAATATTAAGCAATTTTCCAACTCTTTAGTTTTGTCATTTTGACCTCATAAATCAGCTGCCTTTTATATACTGCTTCCTAATGCTCAGTGCTGTGGTGTTTCCTCCTCGTGTCAGGCCTGTGAGGTAACAAGAATCTTCATTACACAAATGGAAAACCAAGCGTCAGAGAAATAACTTGCAAAAGTTGTCAAAGGAGTCAGTAGCAGGAATGGGAGCCAGGCCCACAATGTTAGGTTTTTTGAAACCCTTGCACACCTGTCACACTGCCTGGCCTTTGCTGAGAACACAATGTGTCTCTCAGTCTCTTATAGCAAATGGTTTCCGTGTGGGCTGGATAAACAGTGGAGACACGTTCACCCCCTATCCGATAGCTCTACCTGTAAACATTTACTTCTCATGCACAGTCTATGAGTGGCCCTCAGGGAAGCTGACCAGTGGCCCAACAGTCCATCTATTTTCTTCTTTAAAACGTTTCCATTTATCTACTTTTAAGGAAAAATTACAGGTGATTCCACAGTGTGCTTATTTTACTTAGCAATGGTAATCTGGAAAAATTGGTGATATGATCGAACATTGTAGATGTAATAACAATATCAACCTTTGTATGAGCCTGTGCTCCAGGCCTGTTCCTCACACATGCCCAGGTGGGCATCAGCAGCACTGGGAAGGCCTGAGCCCCCAGCACAGTGGTCTGGTTTCATTGCATGTTTAAAAGGCTACCCCGCTTAATTCCAATGAAAAGTGGGGTCTCTAGTTTTTTAAAAATGTCTTCTTTCCTTTCAACTTTGAAATAATGAAAGTTCACAGTAAGAACTACCTGTTCTTACTGAGCAATAGCTACCTGCTCCAGTCCTACAAGTTCAAAGTGATTGACTTAATCCCAAAATAATGTTTTTCTTCTGTTCGGTCATCATCAGCTATTTGCTTCTCAGTCCATTAGTAAGCTCCATGTTGTGGTTCTTTGGAATTCCCTTTAGGCTTTTTGGCCTGAAGACTAACTTTTACAACTGGAGTTGGTAGATTAATTGCTAGGTGAGGACTCTTAAAAATGAAGATGGGGATTTTTGGTTTGTGCGTGTTGTCAAATGTCTAATAAGGCAGCTTGTTGCCCTCCCTTTACAGCCCGTCAGGTGTGTTCCTGCACGTTGTGTCTTGTGTCTTCCTCACATTATTTCACAATCCCGAGACTGTCTTTGGGTTTGATGGTGACACTTGCAGGTCTGCCTAGTTTTTTTTTTTCAATCTCACAAATAGTATAAATCAGTATTTATTATGGCCTTGCCATAGCTTTCTCAGCACATTATGTTGAAAAACAAAACAGTTTTTTTTTTTTTTTAAACATCCTCATTTGTTTGTCGTATCTGAGTGCGGGCTCAGCAGACTGGCTCACCCCCTCCTCCTGTTTGCCTTCCTCCCTGAGAGACTCTTACACACATCTGGGTCTCCTGCCCAACCTCTAGAGTCCCAGGTGGGTTCACGTGGACTTAACTTGCCAAATTAGAATGGTGTCAGTTTCCATGACTTGTCTTATTTTTCTATCTCTGCTGACACGTTGGAGGACAGTGAGCCCCCAGACTCTGTGGTGTAGCATGAGAAGGGGGTATCCAGTAGTCATGGAATTCCCCTTTATAAAGGCAGTGCTGTTCAGGTCAGAACTGGGAAGCAGGGCAGCGTGAGCACATGAGAGAGAAACCCCTCAGCAAAAGAGGAGCTGGTCAGGTGTTGATAACCCCTGGGCTAGGAAGGTCCAGGACTCAGACCAGCGAGTGTCAGGCCCGCTTGGGAGCAGTGATCATGGCATCAGTCTCCGGCTGCTCAAAGTAGAGCAGAACTTGTGCAGAAATTAACATTGGTACACTAACAAGCACAAGTTATCTTTGAAGAAAGAGGTATAGGTATCCTGTCAACCTTTGTTAAACACAGTGGTTTGGAATACCTGGAATGCTGTTAAAGTGAGTTTTAAAGTTTTGCCACTGAAATTCTGCTCTAACATGGTGCATAGATTATGGGCAGGATAAATCACTTCTGGGAAATTTGATCTTCATTTGTATTTGTAAATATTTTTTTTCTACAGAATGTGTTAATTACAGTACCATCGGCATCAACAACTTGTCACTCAGTTATCCTTATCTGGGGAGGTTGTACCTGCCAGGACCCTGACTTTCTTTGTTGACTGTCTGGGGATTTAGGGACCTGAAGAGTAAGTGGACACAGGCGCCAAGCACCCCCCACTGTGTTCACTTACTCTGTCATTTCACTTGAAACTGACCATGACCCCCAAGCTCCTGACCCCTCCCATCAGGACCTGCCCACTCCGTTCTACACAGACCTGTCAGGACAGTACCTCCTTGAACTCGAGTCCTCCTTGTATTGCTCTTGATGTCTGACCATTTACTCCTTGTGGCCATTCTTTGATTCTCACCATTCCTGCTGTCATCTTGCAGTGAGGTTCTGTCTTGGCTGCTACATCGCAGCTTCTGCCCATTCTCCCACCCTGCCATGCCCTTTGATAGTGGCCAACACTGTAGCAGGTGTTCAAGGTGTTTCCTCAGACCACAGCCTGCATTGTTTCTAGACCTTTCCCTCTGGCACAGGGTGATCACCTCGAAGTCAGGAACTGGGCTGTACATTCATCGGTGTCCTGGTATCTGAGTTGGCATGCTCTAGAGTTCAGATTCTTGCCCTAGGACTCCAGCGTTCGCAGGGCTGCTATGAGCCCAGAACCAGTCTAGGGACCCGGGCTGGAGAAGGAGCTATCTGCCTCCAGCTGCTTGTAGCCACAACTGCTGGCCTCAGCTGCTGCAGTCTTGACATCCTGGTAGATTTGAGAGGCATGTGTTTAAATTCATTATAAATCCTTTAATTTGAAAAGTTAATAATTGGAGATCAGTTGGTAAATTGATAGACTGTGTTTGGAACAGTGCTGGCAGTGTTAAAGTAGAACTTTTAAGAACATCTAGTGCCTAGGTACTGATTTCTTTATTGTAAGCAAACCCTTCAACAGACTTAAAACTCAAGGAAAGAAAAATAATGGTTGTAATTTAAAATAAATATTCAATTATAAGTAAGGATTTTTTTAAATCTGTTACCATAGTTACCAAGCAGCTTTCCTCTGGTTCTAAAGAAAGTGGGCTCCATAATTCAGACTTGTTCCAAGAAGTGCTATTGTGGCAGGGATAGAGAAGAGGCTAGTCTAGGTTCCCCAGGGAAGCAGAGGGGCCTCCTTCACACTGCATCCTGGAGGCTCCTCCGCAGAAGAGGAGCAGCGTTTGCGTGAGTGGAGTTTCCCTCGTAGCTGCAGTGTAACTGGCAGCCCACTTAGGGTATCAGGCTCGTATTCAGACTTTAGATGTCTGCTTTTGCAGTTTCCGTGGGGTATAGGGTTTTTAAATTTTTTTTAATAAAGCAAAAATTAGACATTTCCAGTATTTGCAAACACCAACTGTGTCCCAAAGGAATTAAATCATGTAAATAAAAATGAAGCCAAATTTTAAAATGTAAGGAAGCTGGAAGCAGCACTTTCTGTACTAGAAGGAGAATGCATTTATCCCTGTATTCGTGCCTTTGATCTTAATAGTGTTTGAAGATTACGAAGAGTTTTGATATTTCATGGGTTTAAAGGTTGAGCTTAAATTTTATCTCATCTTTTACTAAAAGATTTTCCCTGGAGACCTGTAGGCTGTTGGGTCACAGCTGGTGATGGGAAACAATCCCTGTCAGAACTGTCGGTGTAACTTAGATTATGAGGAGAAATTAGATAGAAGGGGGGGTTAGCCGTAGGGGGTTGGCAGTGACAGGTGGGGCAGCAATACCAGTGAGCTCAGTGGTGGAAGGAAAGGGCGTGGAGGGCTGAGGAATGGCTTCTAGGGAATGGCTAGAGGCTTCTTTCCCTACAGTCTGGGCTCCTGTCAGCAGAGGGGTGGGGGATGCAGAGTCTATGGTGTCTAGTGTATCCCGGCTGCTGCTTGTAGCTGCATCCTGAGGGCCGCCCCCGCCCTCCTAGGGGCCTCTTCTCTCTGCGCTGCTCATAGAGTGCTCCGTTGTGCTTCTGTAACGGCCTAAGGACAGCCCTGGCCTTTTAACAAAAGCACTTTGTACTGTTTCACTAAACTGGGAGAAACTGATCAGGCATCAGATCAAAGACAATTTGAAAAGCTATTGAAATTTAATAAGGACATTAACAGTTGACTTTAGATCATCACACTCTAAAGTGAGATTATTACTGGAGGGGTCTAATCTTCACTTTAATAGTTCTCAGGGTAAGGAGCATTTAGGGGAACATTTTCAGCGTGGAAAGGCCTCTCAGTTGGCCCTCAGTACCCTGATGGCGCTGGCAGTCACTGCAATGGGTGCAGCTGTAGCCACCTCAAAGCCCTTGGGGTAGGAGCAGCAGCTGCTGCCGGCAGCTGCTTAGGTCCCTTGGGCTCCTGCATAGTGGGTCTAGCTGCCCTGTGAGCACACCTTCAGGTCTTCCTTGGCCACAGTCTTGTGTCATGTGCCAGGACTACTTCAACATAAAAACAAAAGTGTTCCCTGTTTGCATATATTTCAGGCCAATTTTACAGAGTTTTGTAAGTGAAAAGGCTCTTTAGAAGCAAATTCTCCTTCTGAAAAGTAGGTACACATGACACTTCATAAATTACTGTCCTGTCTTAGCCTTTGTAGAACTTGTATGATGTCTTAAGTAGCAAACGTAATTCCTGGGAGGCTAGTAGTTATGTAAACACTTCCACTTCCTAGACCACAGTCTGTGCTGCACACTTGTGTGTGTGATAACTGCTTTAATTTCATTTCTCCATTTGTCCTATAATATTTTTTTTGTTACTTTGAATCACCAGGAGTCCATTTTTAGAATGAGGCAGGGTGTAATCTCTTATCAGATGGGCCTGAAAATGTTTTATTTTCTGATAAAAAGAATCTCGGCAGTGACTTTCAACTACCAGAAAGGGGTATGTTTACTGGTTTCCATTTTCTATTTGTAGTCTACCCCCTGGGGCCTTTATCATTGTTCCCAGGAAGTTATGTGGCTGTGCAGATGACAGTGATCATGAATTCAGTCTAGCTGATTAATCAGTGTCTGTCCCCAAAATAAGTGGCATCCTAATTGATTTCCTTTCTGGGGAGCTCAGCACTAAATGGTCCCTGGAGGCCCTTCTGCCTTCTCTGTTTTGAAACCCGGCCTTATAGTCAGAACTGCTGCTGTAGCTTATTTTTTACTCATTCAAATGCTAAATAAAATATCCTCATGCTGTCTGTTATCCGCTTGCTAACTTTAATGATTACTTGGATTGATCTTAAAAGGCCTTTGTAAAATTGCATTTCAGAATTAAGTAATCATCAAACACAGATCTAATGGGTGTCATTATAGAACAGATGCAACCAGCTGATTTCTGAGTCAGCGCAAATGCTAGTGTAGCATCTCACATGCCTAGAAAAGATGGAACAGAAGCCCATAAAGTTTCCTTGATGGAAATCATGTGTTCATCATGTGACATGCATGTTGGCACCATGCAACAAAATGACATGTGTTTGCTTCCAACAAGGTGGATGTGGGAGTGGTCCACTTCAAGCCCCTGAAGCAGCCCCGGATCCAGCAGCCCTTCAAGCTGGTGGAGAAAGTTGTCCGCAGTACATTTCAGTTCCGAAGGAAATACTGCCATCGAGGGCTGGGGTAAGAACATCTCCTATCTCTTTAGTACTGCCCTGTGAAGAATTCTCCTAAGGATTAGGAACTTTGCTTCTATGACCCTGCTGCTTCAGCCTGTGTTCCTCTCAGCTTCAGCCCTGTAATGAGCAAACTTTTACTGCCACTGAGGAAAAGCACAGCCTCAGTCTACCCACAGATGCCCCTTCTAGGTGGCGTTTGGTTTTATCTAAGTGCAACCTAAAATTGACAGTCACATGGAGTGTATGATGTCCTTGTGAGGGAGAGTTGGGTCATGATTTCTCAACCAGGATGCGAACCGTGTTTACTCTGGGTATGTGCGCTGCTCGTGCCAGCGCAGCTAGTTCTCCAGACATGGAGATGAGCTCTGTAGAGCCTCTGAAATGTGAGAGAAGAAATTAAAATCCAAGTATGGCTTTGCAGTATTTCAATCAGCCAACTTGCCTCTTCGTTTTAAAATAATGGCCCAATTTGGTTAGATGAAATTTAAAATATTCTTTGAATCCATGTTAAGATGTCCCAGAATATCTTAAGAGGGAAATAACTTTTTATTTTCACATCAGCTGTTTCTAAGAGAAAGGTAATTCTCTTGGGGTAAAGCATTCTAAAGGCTAATTAACTTATCGAGAATCGAACTGTTAATACGTGACACAAGAAATAATGGACTACTTTCCTGCAGATCTTCCTCAGTTTGCAATGGGGTTGGATCCCAAAAATCCCACCATAAATTGCACTTGATAACCCACCATAGCAAACACCATGCATAACCTAGCCCACCTTGAGTGCACTCGGAACACTCAGCCTACAGCTGGGCAGAGTGATGTGTTGGATGCCTATGTGACATGTTGAACCCTGCAGAAGGTGAGCAACAGAATGTTGGTTTGGTTCTCATTGTTAACACACGGGGCTGAGTGTGCCCTGGGCCTGGCAGATATTTGAAGCATTGAACTAAGGTTAAATGTTGGATGCTGCAGCCACAGGGTCAGTGTCTCTCCAGATAAGGCTTGCGATTTGCTGACAGGAGACCCTGTAGATTATCAGCTGTTTACCCTCACGGTCGTGCGGGATTGCTGTGGCCTAACGTCATGACCTGGGAGAGAGAAAAACTCAAACTTTGAAGCACAATTTCTTTCACCATCATAAAGTCCAAAAGTTCTGTAGGGAAAGTCTGTATGAAAATAGGCAAATCAAGCTTATATGTTCTAAGAACGCTGCTAAGTAGATACTATTTCAGACTTGCCTTAAAAATAGAGGCATTGATAGAACTCTGGAAAATATACTTCCCTGTGGGTGCACCTTGCAGTCAGGTGAGGTCGGCCTCCCGTGGCTGGCCATACCCTGTGCCCAGTGGTGCAAACGAAAGCCTTCACCATTGGCTTGTATCCCGTGGCCGCCACCTCCTCCAGGACCTCACGTTGCCACTTACCAGCACAGTGTTGTTTTCAAAGGAGGGTAGAAGGAAGAAGCATGATTTGAAGAATTTCTTAAGTAAAAGTCTGGTTTTTTCTCTTCCCCTCAGAATGTTATTCCCTGAAGCTCAGCGCTTAGAAAGCACTGGAAAACTCTTGGAGCTGGCAGAGGTGAACCCTACTCTCCGACCCGGCCAGCTCTCTGTCTCACATTTTAAGAGTCTCTGTGATGTGTACCGGGAAATGTGTGATGAAGACCCCCACCTCTTTGCTTATAATTTCAGACATGAACTCAAGCAAAATAAAAGCAAAAATCAGGAACAAGAGGATGACGAGGATAGTCACAGACTATAGCTGCTCTTCGGGGCCAGTGGCCCACGGGATGTGTCACTTCTCAGCTGCCCTCTTTCATCTTCTACAGAATAACAAAAATACCAGTTACCAGGTGTGACTTATATCCCTTTTACTGTACAGCTTGGTAGAGAAAATAAATATAATCAAGATACAGTACAAGCTTTCTTTTAATATATACTGCATAGATATGACGTGTTTAGTATAAACAGAATCTATTACAACATTAAAAAATGAAGTACCTGTGCCCTCACCCACAATTAAATAACTTAAGGATGCTTTAAATAAAGCAAAAACTGGCAGCTCAAAGACAATGCCCAGAGGGTTGGAAAAAAATTGACCTTTTAAAAAGCTATTAATCACAACTTCCCCACCTTGCTTTTTCAACATAAATTAAAATAATTAGAAAGCAATTTTATTTTAAGGAATTCTAAGTCATTTTGATACCTGCTCAAAAGGGATGTAAACTAGGTAATTTACAGATTCTGACCAGTTTAGTCTAGTTTTCTGATCCACAATAAATTAAAATAACTTAAATCTTTACAATGATTTCGTGGGAAAATGTATACCACGCAAGACCCAGTAATGGGTCATTTTCCAGCAATTTCCACTTGGCCACCAGTTTCAACAACTCAACCCACATCTGGATTGAAAGTGGACTATGACTTTCCGTGGCTCTCTGTTTCATAAAAACACTCCTCGTTGACAACTGATGTTAAACTCTGGACACTGAATTCTCGCTCTAGAACAGAATTGAGGTCAAGGCTGGCATTTTCAGATTGACTGTCGAGGGACTGATGACGCAGCTGCGCCTTTAGCAGAGTCCCCCTGTCCCTCTTGGTGCTGTTTGCTCTTCGCTTAATGGGACAGAAGTGCCCCCGGACAAGTTTGGGCTGCGGTCCTGCCTGCTGGCCCTCGGTGCCAGGCTGCGGTTCAGCTGACACAGCGTTGGGCTCCTCAGAGATTCTCAGTCTCTGGAACTGAATCTCGATGTCTTTGGTCGGGCTGCGCTGTCTCAGAGCCTGATGGCAGTCCTCGTCCTCGTCACTCAGAATGTCGCTCTCTTTGATGAGACTGTCTGAGAAATCTCCCATGTCAGGGGGCATGTGTTTCAGGGAGTCCTGCCTGCTCCCGGCCGTGTGGCAGCTGCTCTGGGTGCTGCTGCCCAGGCTGCTCTCGTCAGAGTCCAGCGAGCTGCCCTTCCCAGGCTCACCGGGCCACTCGCTGCTGGAGGAATTTTTGAGGACTTTTAAGGACCTGGATGAAGCTGCAAAGAGGAAAGCACACATCCCCTTAGGATAAAGCAACAAACTCCTCAGGTGCCATTTTTGCATTATAGGTTATAAGATGTAACAGCTAATGATTTCATCTCACTTCAGTTACCGTCTGGGACTGGGGTTAAAAAAAAATAGTGGGAAATGTTTTACTTACATGTATTTGAAATTTCAAGTTGGGGAATTTGGCTTTTTCTGGCCATTTATTCAGAGGTCAGTTATTCAGATAGAGCAGTAAGTTATGAACTGTCATAAGATCTAGGATCCTCATTTTGCCCGTGGCTAAATTGAAAAGGTAGTTACTAATCAAAGCTAGGTTCCTTTTTTACGTTAAAGTACTTTGTAATTTAATTTGATGAGCAGGTTATACCGTATTTCTATGCATAGCTTCTCACCATATTCTCATTGCTCAATTAAAAGTAGAAATATGCTGTTTATTATAATTCATGAGAACTCTTTCTCCTGGAATTTCTAAGCAACTTTCAGATATTTAATACAACTAGCTAATCATTTTGTGTGTTTAATTCCTTCCTCTTGGGTAGAAAGGAAAGAGGAGCTTGCTTGTGTTTCTGCAGACAAAGCAACATTTTTGAGGGCCACAATAAATTTGGAGAAGTCAAATTTTGAGCAAAAGAAAGTTCTAAAAACTTCAGCTGAAGTTTTAAAAAACACAGGTGGTAAGTGTAGGAACAGCATGATATAGAATGTTTACCTGCCAGCTTACTCAACAAGTCTGTTAGCTTTCTTGGTGTGAGTTCACTGAGTATTGACTGTATTTTGTTGTGTGGGCACCCTGTGCTGCTCTGAGAGCCGGGAAGCACAGCGTGGCACGCCAGGTCCCGTGCTCCAGGGCGCCTCGGCAGAAGCAGCGGTGAGTAGAGCAGCACAGGTCTTGCTGATCTGGGCTGAGACTGGTTGTATTTTATGAAAGGCGGTCTGGGAGCAAGAGGCATGTTGAGGCTTCTGAAAGGGAAATGAAGTTGCCCCCTGGTTCTCACGTCCCCGTGGGCTGGGGTGTCTGCTTTAGAGTCTGTAAATGATCAGGGTAGCTCTGTCCAGTGATGACAGAGAATGTGTTTCAAGAGCATAGATTGCTTTAGAGAAGCTCATGTTTTCCTGAAGGGACACAGGGGCAGCAAAGTTCTCACCTAATTTGGCTGAAACAGGGACGCGGTTCTTCAGGGGGACCAGGCGATCCTTACATGTTTTCTCCAGCGGTAACTCACACTTTATGTGGCGCCTGAAGTTTTCCCTCAGAATAGATCGAATCACCTTGACAATGTTCGTTTTGCTTTCGCTGTCACTGCAGGGGAAGAGGTCAGCTGTAGTGTCCAGAGTGTCATCATACCTGTTCCAAGTCCCCAGTTCTAAAGTTCCTTTTCTCAGAGAAACTAGTTCTGTCTTATCCCATTGGCTTTAATTTGGCAAAATTGGTAATACCTGCAGCTCAGCTGAAAGATGGTCTCTGGCCGGCCTTCTATTTCTGACTTCGTATGGATCAGCTCCCATATGGAATTATTTTCTGCCCCTGTGTTAAAGGAAACAAGGATGCCGCAGGTAAGAATACCTAGGAAGTTTGAAACTCATGATTCAATGATTTTTTTAAAATGTTCCCCATCCTGGCTCTCCTTGTTTTCTCCTGTGGCTAGTTCTATGCTTAACTTTCGCACGCAGAACCTTCACACTTCTGCTCAAGGTCTCCCCCATCTCAGTGCCTTCTCCCCACCCCGGGTTCTTCTGGGAGTGAGCACAGTGTGCCCTGTTTCTCAGCCCCCTTCCTTGGGAGGTACAGTGGGATGTGGTCAGGCATGTTAGAGGCCCAGATGCCGTAGGATTCCGCTTTCCAGGGTGGAAGATTTTTTTTCTTTAGGGTTCTATCACTTAGTGTTAAGGAATTTTCTGGCATACCTTAATTTGTAGAAGTTTAAATTGGTGGGACTTTAAGGTATCAAGGACATTAGGCAGAAACAAATGTTGAAAACTCTTGATGGTGACAATAAGGGAACAATATGGCAAAGAAAAGCTGTCCCTTTTGGCGTTCACCTTGTGCGAGTCTGGCACGCAATCTCAGAACGTCCTCTCATCCACGTTTCCCTTGCCTCTAAAATAAAACACCAAAAACTCTCCCCAAGGTACTTTCCCATCTTGTCATTCCACAGTTCAAGTCACTTGAAAGTGCTTTTTCTGGCATTGCGCCACACGAAACAATTACCTGCTGTATTCCCCAGTCTGACTTGAAGTGCGGATATGGGAATCAACCAACGAAATTTAAATGGGTCCAAGTCAGCAGCGCTGTGTGCAGGCCGGGAATTGGAGGGCTGTAATAGGAAAGCCCCCCGAGAAAGTGTTACACAGAGCTCTCAACCAGGGAGGACGTGTGCACGATATGGAAGTGTTCAGGTGCTGAAAGGATCAGGTTAGGGATGTGGGTGCACGGTCCTTGGGGAGCAGAGAGCTCTAGACTTCCAAGCAAGAGTGACAACCATCCTTCCATATCCTCATACTGGGCTTATGGGAGCCACAATTAAGTGCCTTTTTTTTTTTTTTTTTTTTTTGAGTAAAGGTAAAGGGCATTTGAAAACCAACTGATTATATGGAGCAAATAGCCATTTTCAGGGATGTAAAATCTGGTTTTCTATGTCGTAGGCCTTAGTGTGGGTGTTTATCTACATCTTCTTTTAAAACAGACAACTTTTGTGGGCAGGACCAAAAACACCTTGCCAATTTGATTTGGCTCCTCACCCTAGGAACAAGAACTGTCAGTAAGGCTGGGGTGGGTGGTTAGCAGGCCTCTGAGTTCAACGTTAGGAGGAAGATAAAGCTAGGAAAAGGTAGCTCTAATTTAAAGTAATTCTTGTCTTACCAATTTCTTTTTCAGTTTGCAGTTTTCTTTATAAACCAGTATGACAGCTCTCTTAAAAACTACAGACAGGAAAAGAGAAAGAAGAGTCTTAATTACTTTATACAAATTGTCTTCCAAGGTTGTTTAACAAAGCTCCGAGAACCCACTATGCCAGCCCGTGAGTGAATAAAACTTCCCTCTGTCCATATTTGTATTATGCAGAAGTACTTGCTTATTTAAAAGCTATGATCTGAAGTTGATCCTGAATTTTTTGAATGTTTGCCTTCTTTATTGAAATCTGAGGACGTGGTGTTCCTCAATGAGTTTGAAATGCAGCAAACTTTTAAGATAGCAGGTTTCAAAATAGCCTCGGGGGATCTGTTCCTGTGACACTTGGCAAGAACCACTAAGCCAAGCACAGAAGGAAGAGAGAGATAATGAGTGTGCAGAGCACAGTTTTAAATAGTTGGAGGCTGTCTGCTAAGTCAGAAGCCATTACCACAGTGACTCCAGCTCCTCCTGGAAATCAGGAGTCACCAGCCTGCTGGGCTTGGCACCTGCCTTCAAGTTGAGATTCTCCCAAATGGAATACTCACCAAATACTGTGAGCTCAAGGTCCCTCCTGGCTTTTCCTAGAGACAGAAATGGATTCAACCAGGATACTGTGGAGTGCATCAGAAGCTCCCCCATGGACAGTTCTGTTACCTGCATCATAAGAACAGGAGATGTGGGGACCGCAGGGTAGGCGGTCTCAAGTTGAACAGCAAATCCCATAATAAAGTTATTTCTAAAGCCACAAGTCCATTCACTTTGATTTTTATAGCCCTGTAAACCTAGAGCTTAAAAAGTGGAGGTTTTGAAAAATCAAGCTAAGCATTGTATTTCCATTCAAAAAACAACCTAAATGTGGAGGCATTTTGCTTGTGTCCATCCCGCACCTGGTGAGATAGGCCCCTGCCCCCGGGACGCTTTCTTCCCACCAGGCAGCAAAGTGACCCAGAGCGCTGCACTAGCGTCCCCACAGGTGCTGGAGCACTGGCATTCAGACTGACTGATGAAATATGTTTTCTAAGTAAGGAGGTAGCCACCATATTGATGTTATAAGAGAAATAGCCCCAGATTCTCCGCCTGGGCTGACCTCACTTTCTTTACCCCTCCTGCCCTTGCAAACCCCCATACCTATTCAGGGATGGGTCTGGCCTCTGTGCCCCACAGCAGAGGAGAACAGGTAGGAATACGAGTTCAATGTCTTTCCTACAGAGTGCTGGCATAGAGTACATATTCAAAGCAATGACTTTTACATTTATGCCTAAAGGTGTCATTTGTGTAGTGTATTATATGTTTGAAGATCATAAAGGAAGGTCTAAGCCTTTTCTCCTCCAGGAGACCCTTTTTTGAGGGGTGCCTGCAGAGCAGGGAACACAGCAGTGGGCCTGCCTCCACCCCATGCCCCCCCCCCCCCACCGACCTCCTTCTCCGGCCCGCTCTGCTCTGCCACCAGCTGGTCAAACACGGTCCCGTAGTCCTCGTAGATCTTCTGCATCTCGTTGATGTGGCTTGCTACTTTTTCCATGGCTTTTAGTGCTTCTGCAAAATAGGAAATCATACTTTACAATTTTTCACTTTTTTCCAGATGACCGCAAATACACCATTTCAGGTAGGCTGGTGAGTTTGGTTTTTAATTCATTTCTTGGAAAAAAATTTAAAAGTCAGAAAAGTTAAGAAAACAACACACACTTCACTTTCATGCTACTGCCCCAGATGACAAATATTCAGTCTTAGTGTGGTACTGGCTTCAGACATGTTTTCATAAAGGAAATGAAATTAGTAGTAGGTGCCTCTCCTCGGCCCCTCTGCTTGTGTTTCTGCAGACAAAGCAACATTTTTGAGGGCCACAGTAAATTTGAAGAAGTCAAATTTTGAGCAAAAGAAAGTTCTAAAAAACTTCAGCTAAAGTTTTAAAAAAACAGGTGGTAAGTGTAGGAATAGCATGATATGGAATGTTTATCTGCCAACTTACTCAACAAGTCTGTTAGCTTTCTTGGTGTGAATTCACTGAGTATTGACTGTGTTTTGTGTGGGCACCCTGTGCTGCTCTGAGCGCCGGGAAGGCCGCAGTGTGCACGCCAAGTCATGTATTTTGATCAGTTCCTGCAGCTGCACTATTAGCTCATGTCTCACTATCAGAACACTGTATTTGAATATCCATGAGTGATATAACTGTGTGGTGTCGTTTGTCAACTTGTTTCTTTTTCAGTTACAGTTTTTGAGATCTATATATGTTGACACATCAATTTTTGTTTTCAATCCTATCCAAGAGCAGTAACGAAAAAGCTCAAATTCAAACCAAGATTCAAATCATTTCTTACAAACAGCCCCTTGTAGAGAAGAACAATAGGATTAGCTTCCATTTCCAATTCTCTGCAAAAAGAGGCAGAGTAGGCTAAGCATTATCACTAGCAATCACAGCTAACACTTACTGGTTTGTGCTACGCTAGATGATTTATGTGAATGGCCACATTCAGTCCCACCTAATTGGGTGACCATGGGAACAATCACCCTGTGAGAAAAGAGGCGCAGACAGGTACAGCCTGTTGCCAGACTTCCGATGAGAGAATATGAGTAGAACTAGAATTTAAAGCCCAGACCGACTGCCTCCTCCTAGGACAGTTCCTGGAATTGGGATATAAAGCACCGTTTAGCCAGGACAGAAGTATCTGTAAGAGCTTACCCGTGCGAGCGAATGTTTGCACTATGCGTTCATTACTTTCCATACAGTAATGAACTGTGGCATGTGAGGGCCACAGTGATTTTGTCAAAATTTCAGATCTCCTCCAAATTCAGTATATGTCATACTTTGCTCTCCTAACTTAGTATTCTGTTAGTTCTGGAAGGCAGTCTTTCAACTAAAAGATCATCTCAAAGCAAAATGAACTTTTCACACAGTATTTGAATACAAACCATAATTTCTATCACTGAGGAATTTCATACACAAAACTTTCAATTTACGATGCAGAAGAAGTATTTTGCAGGGTATTAACGGGCATGTGTCCTCTCCAGGGAATTTATTCCACGTAGCATAATTGGGCAGCCCGCTTTCGCACGTGGCTCTAACCCACACAAGCCATCTCTTTCAGGAATACTCTATGTACTACCCACCGAAGGGCTTTGTGTATTTCACAGGTTCTATTTTAGGCCAGTAATTTCCGTCTTTACAAAAGAAGACTCATCCCATCCCTGTCACATGAAGGCCCAGTCTGCCCTCCTGGGTTCAGTGTCACCACGAGCTCTGCTCAGAGACTGCCACCAGGTGGCGCCCCACCCAGCGTGTCTGATGCGCAGCATTGGGGCTGCAGACAACCCCAGACCTTACAGGGGAAGAAAGAGGCCCAGCCGTGGCTTTGGTGGCACTGCTGGCTAACCAAGTGACCTGAAGTGACGTCTCAACTCACTGAGCTTGAACTACCTCCTTGGCAAAATAAAACTGGAATCATCCCATCAGAGGGGTTTGGAGCTACTCCAATGAGCTCATTTTTGCCAAAGTATTTTGCCCACCCACAGGGACGGCTGTATTCATCTGCTGCTTTCACCTGTTAGCTTAGACCCGAGATCACGGTACTGGAAATACTTCAGAATATGAGAGGGGACTTGCCGGCCAGCGGATGGCAGCAGTTAGCCACCGCTTCCCTTTCTCACCTGTCAGGTGGTAGTGCTCCTCGCTCTCGGGGTCCGTCAGGGACACGAGCTCCTTGAGCAGCAGCGGGTACTTGAGCACCCTCTGCACCGGCTTGATGAGGTACGACTCCAGTGTGGACGAGTGCTGCTTGGTGGGGTTCCGGGCATCCAGGAAAGCCTTGAAGGCTTTGTCAGTTTTAGCTGTGAACAAATCGATAAACACCCTGAGCAAAGCATGGTGTGGGTCTCATCCACAAGGTGAATTACATTCTGCACCACCCGCCCCCTTGCTTCCCACTGCCGTCCTGCAGAGCCACACAGGATGCAAGCACCCAGCCCTTGGGACTTCAGCACCCCAGCTCTGCGGCAGGCTGCACACAGGCAGCTGACAAGGCTGCGGGAGGCATCCACACCAGGGAGGAGCGCGGGGTCGGAGAACAGGCATGTCTGACTGGAAGGAAGGGCACGCCTGTCTGCCTGAAGAGTGAGTTTCAAACCACTCATAAAGCCACACCACAGTGGCACCCAGATCCCACCATACCCCCCATCAGGTTGCTAGGACACGATAACCCGTGCTTTTCCCACTGTCCTAGTACAAATTGTTCCTTATTTTGTAAACTTAAAAGGGCTATTCGTAAAGCATTATTTTTGTTTATTTGGAAGAAGTCAATCAGCTCTACAGCCTGCACCTCTGTTTAGTGTCTGTGTCGGTGGGTGCTCCAGCTGCTGCTTTGGATGCTACCTGCTGACACTGCTGGTCAGCTGCTTGAAATTCAGCCCATTTGAATGAAGAGAGTCCCTTGTCTGGAGTTTTGTTGCAAAGGCAGAATCCAGCACGGCCAGGAGCTGCGGTGCCATCCAGTGCCAGAGTGACCACGAGATGGTACCTCGTCATCACGATGAAGGAGCACTGAGCGAGCCCCTGGGCACTGCGAGGAGATGCCCGTGGCGGCAGAGCTCTGTTGAAGAACTAGAGCCAGGTCGTGGCTGGTTCTCATGAACATGGAGCATGAAGCACACCAGAGCCCCACTTTAACACTGGGATAATGTGGAGTTTGGGGTCTAAGCCAAATGACAGAACCGCATCTGTGGAACCAGGTAAACACTTCCCGAGTTGAAATAAACCTCCGCACATCCGCCATGCTGTAGGGCCATTCCCTGGTTTTGAGAAACACACACTGACTTGCCAACGGCAGCTCCACTTTGACAGTGCCCTTAAGAGGCAGTTGACGACAGAGAAAGGTCTGGAACATAACGTGGCCGCTCCCACCCTGTCGATATAATTCTGAAAGTTCAAGTGCAAAGCCCTCCTTCAACAACTGCCCCATCATGGGAGAGAGCCCTGATTCTGGGAGGTGGCAGAGCATCCTGGAAGTCCAGCCTTCGTGCTGAAGGAGGCAGTCATGTCCTGGGGAAGTCATCCTTGTCCCAGATGCTTGTGACATTACCACAGGTCAGCTTCAGTAGCCTCATGTCTTATCTCCAGGTCCTCAAGAGTATGCAGGTACCGCCTGACAACTTTCCCGGGAGACACTGAAGATGAACCTACATCAGGTGGCCTACCCTCTCCTGACACCCCTTCCACTGGAGAAGCATCACAGGGGAGAGACCACTGAGGACTTGTATTTTTTCCAGTGTTCTCTGTAGACTGAATTACTGATGCCCACAGCCTTGAGCATAAATTCCTGTGCCTGCATCAGTGACTTCTCCCCGGTCTCTGTCACCAGAAATGAGAATTTAAACCTAAAGAGGTGTGTGGTGAGTGGACGAAGCGCCTTCAGGAGCAGAAGAACCCTAGTGAGCACACCTGGTTTATTTTAGGGTGTTGGAGGAACAGACTGGCCTGCAGGCTGATGCAGTGATGGTGATGGCAGCAGAGAGCCCCAACATGCCTGACGGGCACGTGCCTGAGGGCCCAGGGGCCCGAGGCACCCACATCTGCCTATACACTGACCACTGCAGGTCAGCACAGCTCAGGCATCTCTGTCAGTGTCGGAATCGCATGTGCTATTGGCATGAAGAGGAGCAGGGGGCTGCCCACACAGATGTACGTGGACATGATGGAAGTGTGGAGGCATAAATGGGCATTTTCTCCTGGTTGCACCAAAGGCTCGTGTTCATCAACACACTTGATGTGAATTCGGTGATGGCTGGTTTGCAGGTTTAAGAAGGTGGTTAACAGGAAAGAAGGAAATGGTTTAGATTCCTTTCTACTCTGCTCTAGGGGCTTTTGAGTGTCAATGTTTAGAGCAGAGAGTTTGCCAGCCCCCAATCCCCAAAAGAACACAGATTAAATAGCAAAATGACACATAGCAAGTCAGTAGTTTTGCTTGTTGGACACATGCTCAGTTATTAATTGAAATAAACCAAAAACTTACCCTTGTTTTCTCAAATTCAGGGCCAACAATGGAGCATGAACCACTAAAGTTGCATTTACCCTACCATTAAGTACAGATTTACCCTTTCACAGTTAAAATACAAAAGTTAGCTTTATAGAAGGTGGAAGCAACTTACCTCGCTCTAGAACCTTCTGCACTTTACTGTGATTAGCACAGAATCCGCTGTAGAGTTTAAAGTGGTCTGCGTAGTAAAGGAAGGAGCCTCCGAGGGAAAACAGCAGTTTCTGGAAGGGAAGGGGAGAAGCCACATCAGCTGCGATTGAATCACTGCCACTGGCAAGGCCCTTGGCTGATTCTGCATCCCTCTGGCGAATGTCTTTGAGATGCCAGAGCAGTGACGGCTCAGAGCAAGCCTGGGCTCGGTAAACCCAAGGCCCCATCAGCCAGAGAGCAGCCCGGGCAACCCCCTAGCAGGTTTCTGCTTGATTGAAATGTTTCTGGTTGACATTTCTGATTGAAATGTCAGTTGACATGGTGGACAATTGAAACAGTTCTATAAAAATATATGTGACACGGCAGCATATAAGAAATGGGCAAGCTGAGGAATCGCGCCAGTTCTGCCTTATTTGCTGTGACCGAGGCTGTGCCTGTGTTTCCCTGCCCTTGCAACTGCCTTCACCTCTTGCTCGTCAGCCAGCGCACACTGGGGACAGGGCGCCATGGACGAGGAGGGTCTGCAGAACAGCTGCGGCCCTGTGCTGCCATCACGTGCCACCTGCCGCTCTGGCTGCAGACGCAGTCACCCTGCTGATCCTTTAGGAGAGCCGCGCACAGGGCACTGACCTGGTCAGCGGCTGGGCAGATCCCAGAGGCCCTGCTGCCCAGAGTGCTGATCGCCAGACTCCTCGAGGGAGAAGGTGAAATGTGATGGCACGTAGGTAACCTTTGCAATAATTGACGGACAGTACGTTCTTTTTCAAGGAAAGTTTTACTCTACCCACCTGTTTTTAAGTCTGAGATACTTACTCGAAACTGAGAGGGGGTTTCAAGTATGTTAAAGTCGGACGATGCTGCAATCCCATCCTCTAGAGTCTCCAGAAACACCTTTTGAAATTCAAGCATCTCTGGCAAACTTCCAAAAAGTGACTCCATCTGCATGAAGACCAGGATTTTGAAAAGAGCGTATTAGCGATGGAGGTCTAGGTCCCCTTCAGACCCGCAAGTAAACCACGAGTCATCCGCCGAGGTGCACAGCAGGGACCCTGCAGACTGGGTGGCACCTTCTTCGGGCGGTGCCATTTGTACACAGGCAGTTTACACAGCTGGTCCCTGCAATTCTAAAATGACTTTGAATAGGTGTAAAATTTTCAGAATGCAAATCAGGGGAAGTGGAATTCAGCAGAAAAGCAATAATTACTGTGATTTAACATTAAACAAATCATGTTTTAAAAAGAAGTCTGATGCACCTTCTACACAGGGCGTGGCCGTCCTGTGCGGGTCAGCTCACGCCCGGCCACGCCGTCCTCCATGGACAAGTGGCCTCGCAGACTTGGTGTGTTCTTCAGAGATCAACAGGTAGAACCTAGGAGGCCCCCTGAGAGTGAGGCCATGGAGCTAGTCAGTGGCCAGAGGGACGTGGTCACTCACCTCATCTTGGGTAAGGAAGGTCTCACTCTGAAGTGGCTCCAAGTATAACTCAAAGAGGCAGCTCAGGTCCTAAAAGGCAGGAGAGAGTCCAAATGCCCCGTGTTCCCTGGCCCTGGCAACAACTCCAAAGACCCCCCCCCCCCCATTAGGAATGATGGTTTCTGAGTTGTTGGATTTTTTTACTTTCAAACTGGTCATTACTGCCTCCCTACTTCAGAGGCTAATACCAGCTCCACATTTTCCTTTAGTGCTTGAGAGCTACTCTGCTTAGTATCTTGTTGACAGATCCAGAATCTTCCTTTCCTCTCCTGCAACAGGGGAGTCACCTCCCTGTGGAGAAGGGGAAGCCTGTCAGGTGTGGCCACACCTGGCTGACATGCGTTAGGGGCAGGGCAGCAGCTCCAACCGAGAACTGGAGGGAGAGGACAGGTTCTGGGGAGCTCTTCAATTTGGGGGTTGAAGCTCTAGCAAACTTTCAAGCCCCCATATTCAAATACAAGAAAAATTTCCAAGGATTAGCAGCTATGATATTTGCAAGCTAGGCCGCAGTCAAGGCTCCAGCAGATCAGGCCTCAGACATACGAATAGTCTGTTTTCACAAACTCTTTAGGTAAAGGGCTTGTTTTTTTCGGTTAAGAATTTGAAGCCAAGACTGAGATACAGTTTACGGATAGAAAAATTTCTTTCCTTCTTTCCTTTGTACTGTAGAACTTTGAGTCCGAAATACTAGCCTGACCCCAAAGTCAGCTTTTGGCCTCCTTCATTTTGCAATGGAGAAGTCTAGACCTGGAGCCCTTCGTCAAGCCTGGAGTCTCCAGAACCTTATGGTGGGAGTCCTGACCGTGTGGACAGACCTCCAGGCCACGCCGCCTCCCTGGCCTCCCCCCCGCCCCTCACCCCACAGTGGCTACTTCAGGGCAGGGGGTGTGAGAAGTTACTCTCGGGAAAATACAGATGTTGAAAATTCAGGTTACGTGCAGGGATCCAGGTTAGAGAACAGTAAGTAAAATTGCATGTTAAATGTCAACAACAAAAAAAGTGAAAACGGGGTGTGTGTGAGATCACAGCAGGCGCGGGTGTTGGAGACAGAGGGAGCGGGCTGCGCTGAGGAGACAAACGCACGTTCTCTGTGTCACCGCACCATAGTCCACCCTCCCATGGGGGGGCGCCCTGACGGTGAACTGGAACAGCAACCAAAAGGGATGTGCGTTCTGCTCCCCCTCAACCCGGGCCCCTGGGGAGGAGCCCCAGGTCCTTGCTCAAGCGGTCAGAAGGGCTCTGGGCTTCGGGACAGGCCATGGCTGCTCCAGGACGGTCCAGAAAACTAGTCTGGACTCTGCAAGTTCTCATCTCCCCACGCCAGAGGCAGGGCAAGACTTGATGGGGAGCAAAGTGCCATCTGTCTAGCTGGTCCTCCTTCCCTGGGAGACCAAAGGAGGGGCTTTGGGTAGTTCTGCGTCACCTGTGAGGGCCTGCAGCTCAGTCCAGGTAAGGGGACGGGAACTCAAGGTCTGGTGGAGAAGGAGCTTGTGTGCTTGCGTGAAAGCTTAATGCTGGGACTGAGCGCATCAGAGCTGGACAGTTGGGAACCCAGAGCTGTGCTAGGCTGTTTGCAGCAACTGGCCAATCAGATCAGGCTAAAATATTTCCAAAGCTTGAGCAGATACTTAAAGCAAAAGAATCTCTCCCCAGGTTCCTGTGTTCTTCAGAAAACGTTTCTTAAACTACTAACTAGGGGCTTCTGCCCCTCAGTGATGGTGGGGACACCAGGTGGCGACCGGCACAGCAGTGGGCTTCGGTGCTGCACAGGGACCCCCGGCAGACAGGACTGGGTTGCGCCCATGGCCATCGGCCTGAGCTCTGGGCGGCGGCCGCCTCCAAAGCCACTTGTGAACAAGGTCTAGTTCCTCGTCGCCCAGAGTGAACTTGTGCTAACCCAGCCCAGGCTGCCTTCCCACATTGCCACGACGAACCAGAACATCTGTTTCCATAGTGAAAGCTACCTTGGTAACAAAGTGAGCCAAGAAACTGATTTTCTCCAAGGCCTCCCTCCCACCCTCTCGCCCTCCCCTCCCGGAGCGGGTGTCTCCCCCGCGCGGCGGCTCCTGGGCAGAGGTGTCGGGACACGCAGCTGGGCATTACGGACAGGAAGCGAGACAGGATGAAGGCCTGCGCCTCCCTCACCTTCACATAGGACTTCTCCGTGTCCACCAGCTCCTGGATGACCTTCCGGAGGCGATCTGCATCCGAGAGGTGGCGGGCCAGCGGCCGCGGCGGGTCCCGACTCTCCTTGGGCGCCTCCATGCCGCTGGTCTGGGCGCCGTTACAACTCCTGCACAGCGCCGCGATCTGCTCTGCACTCTGGGCGACAAGAGGCGGGAGGTGACGCGCAGGAAGGCCCAGTGTCCGCTGCCCCGTGGCCAGACCACCCCAGCCGCGCTGGACAGGCCCTCGGGAGCCTCGCGGGATTCCCAGCGTGAGGATGTGAGCTCACGCCCGTCCTGCCTGCCGTGTTCTCGCTGTCCCCGTAGGGCCGGGCGGATGCGCCCTCGCAGTGACGCTGGGGAGAGCGGCACGGGCCACCCCTGCAAAAAAGCTGAGTTTGCCTTACAGTTGCACAAAGCGAGGCAGCCCCGTGTGGCCTGCTCTGCCACCTCCAGGCCTGGCCTAATACGGCTGCGTCTCCCACACAAAACAGCCCCGGCAGACAGGGTGACCCAGCGCCAGGCAATTCCGGGGTGGCGTGGCCACGTGGACAAGCAGTGGCCCTTGCGTCCTGCCGCAGAGCTCTGCAGTCTCGTGCCAAGTAGCAGGCGATGGCTGGACGCTAAGTGCTGCCGATGCAGAAATGGAGCAGCTGGAGAGACCTCAGAAACGGGGCGGAGGAGGGGGTCCCTCCTCTGCAGGAGGGCAGCACCCAGGGCAGGCAGACAGGGCAGAGCACAGCAGAGCCATGAGCAGGGAGGAAGGCGCACGGGACCCAAAGAAGACAGGAGGGCCCTGAGCTGGTTCCGGGCCGCCAGCAGCTATGTGAAGGTCCAGGGGTGTGGGGGAGAGAGTTGCCAGCAGCAAGAACAGCCTCACCACTTCCTAGACAGGAGCACGACCATTAGGGGACTGACCGCCTTCGAGGCATGACCCTGCTTGGGTGTAAGTGTGATAAAGCCCCTCGAGGGAAGCCCATTTGCACCCTCCTGCCTGAGGGGGAAGTGTAAAGCCTCCTATCTGCTTCACACTCCTGGGGCGCTGTCAGATCGCATACCTCGCTGCCCCCCAAGCTCCAGTCCACCTTACTGCCCTGCCAGTCCACGCTGCCCAGGGCAGGCGCCATGACCTTGTGAGTGTCCCCCGAGCTCAGCGCCTGGTGCCGCCAGGTGCTCACCTCTGTTGGGCTCAAGTTCCTATTGAATGAGAAGAAGCAGCTTCGTCGCAGTGCAGGCGGGAACTTTCAACTAAAACGCTCCCTCAGTATAAACGCCTCATGCCTGATCTCTCACTGTCTGCAAGGCTGAACCGGGCAGGCGCAGCTCGACTCACGACATTTTCCTTAAAAAGAACTGCTGCTTCAGAACAACAGTTCACACAAGCATGTGGGTCAGCCCCTTGGCTTCGCGCACAGCTGTCACCTGACAAATGGGAGGCTCTCCTGGATCCTCTGTCTGCTCCATCCCACCCCACCCCAACATGGTGCTTCCCATGAAGGAAACACACGGTCGCCATGAAACTCAACCCCGACCTCGGAGCTCGCCTTCCAGGTTGGTTCGGTGGCCACCGCGGAGGGCCTGCTCTGTGTCAGAGAAACGAGCCAGCTCCGCACGGGGCGAGACTCGCGGAGCTAAATATCAAAGCCCAGTTAAACACCAGCCAGCGCGAACTAGCGAGAGGCGTCACGCACACTCCCAATGGAGGCCCCGCCCTGGCCTGCTCTCTGAGAGGGTCGGTGAAGAGGTGGGTTGCAATGTGGCCCTGAAGGGGGGTGTCCACAGGAGCGAAACGAACCCCTCAGGCAAAGAGGGGTAGAAGCGGGGGCCCCACTGAGAATTCCCAGGCACTGGGCTCTTTGAATATAACTTTCTCTTGTCATTCCTCTTCGTACAGGCGCGAGATCCACCACGTAGCAGATGCTAAGCCTCCACCTAGACACGCGGACAGTCACTGCTTCTAAAACAGTGCAGGGTATATGTGCTGAGGGGTCTCCCCGGCGCCACACGATCCACTGGTGGTTGTCCACAAGCACCTTTCCTGGACTGTCTTTTTATCAGTGGATGTTCATTCTGGGCAAACTTTTCAAAGAAGAAAACATGAGGATTAGTGATTCACCATTGAAGAACCTCTGACCTGGTCGGGTGGGCCTGGAAGGCCTAATAGAGCAGCCAAAGCCAAGCAGAGCAGCGCAGTGAGAGCCAGCTCGGCCCTCCTCGCCCTGGGCCTCAGCCCGGCCACGTCCACTGTCTGGGGAGCTTTAAAAAATACCCAATCCTGGACCACTAAATTCGAACCACAAGGGCCCACCTTTGGGTAATTTTTAAGAGCTTCCAGAGATGCGATGTGGGCGATTCCGGTACCCATCAGTAGAGCGGGCATCTGCTTCCATGTCCCAGGAGCAGCGCCACCTCCTGGCAGGTCCCCAGGGCTGCGCAGAGGGATGGCTGCTGAGTGGTGGCGGCTCACAAGACACAAGTAGGTGGAATCACACCCGTGGCCCCCTGTGGCCTGCGGCTGGCCCTCTACTGGTGGAGCTAAACAGCCCAAGGGAATAATACTCAGCCTCCAGAACACACCTACTTGAAATCTCTATGCTGTCATTTGTACCACATGCTCAGACAATATAATTTTGCAATCCTAAAAAATAACAGTTACCGGGGCTCTAGACCCTCTTCAGCTCATCTACGCTGCAAAAAATAAGATCTGACAAAATGCACCATAAGTTAAATGGCAGCTGGTGAGATTACAGCTTTGCCTTACTGGGATGTCAAAAATCACACCTAACAGTGCAGTGTTAAAATAAGGAGATTTTTAAAAATAAAGTATCTTGCCGTTTCAGAAAACCAGAGTTCGTTTCAAGAACACTTCTGGTACGATTCACTCGGGAAAGTGAGTGTTCGCTGCGCTGTCCCAGCACGTGCACAGGCATAACCCACCAAGCCGCCGTGCCCGCACTCAGCTCAGCTGTGGTTCAGGAATGGTCATGAGGACCACCTGGGGCCAGAAGGAGGCAGCACCCCTAAAAGGAGAAGAGGAATTATAAAGGCGTTTTCCAGATTGCGTCTGAAAAGGCCACCTGGTGGTTGTGCGGCAGCGCCTCCGTCGTGGTGGCCGCTGTAAGTGCTGAACACGGTGACAGGTGGAATCCTGGGCGCGCTGGTAAGCACTTTCTGGGAATAATGCCCCTGTGGGTGGGGTGCGTTCCCGCGGGGGCTGTGCTGATGGGGGAGAGGCACAGAGGAGACCTGGGGACAGGAGCTCTGCCCTGGGCCTCCACACAATCCCGGGCAGGGCTCATTTCTGAGTCTTCAATTTCCTGATTAGTGAAGGAAGCAACTGCCTGTGCTACCAAGTAACCCCTCAAACTGCCATTTGGGTCAGGGAGAAAGTGGGGGCCCCCATGGACAGAGCACTATATGCCAGGCGGGCCCGGGCGGGGGTCAGGCCCCCTCACAGGTCCTGTGGCACCGAGTCTGCCCCGCCGCGGGCCGAGACTTTACAGCTGAGGGGTCAGGAGGCATCAGCAGGGGCCACGACACGGGACCCCTCTCCTCTCTGCAAGGGCCGCCCGCCCAGGGACCCCACAGAGCAAGCTCACTCCTCCAGCTGCCCGTGCCTGCCCCTGGGCAGGGGTGTCTGTGCCCCCGTGTGTGCCAGGCGCAGCCACAGCCTCCGAGGTCGGCTCTGCTTCGAAGGAAACATCACTCCAGAGATTCACAGACAAGCGCGACTGTGTCAGATGCCCCCCCGCACCCCAGAACCCCTGCCCTGCGTGCAGCAGACAAACGTGCAGCCCAGGGCGGGCTCATGGGGACGCGGCAGCCTCCCGGCGGGAGCAGACGGAAGGCCCCCGGGCCGCGAAGCCTGTGCTCCGACCGGCACTTTCCAGCTGGAACGAATCGGTGCTCAGAACCCGCAGTTCCCGGGGACGGTGAACAGAAGCATTTGCTCTACGAACTTATTTTTAAAATGAACTCAACAGAGTTTCCCCTAAAACTGCTGTGATGCTGGAAAGCTGCGCTACCCCCCACATTGTCAGGTTTTTTAAGCTCACGGGAAGGCTGAGCCCTGCTCCAGTGACTTAGTCGTCCTTGTAGATGAGCTGCTCACCCAGCAGCTCTGAGCTAAATGGCTCTTACATGGTGTCACCCAGAGAAAGGACAGGAGGGGGGGGTGGGGGGTCGTCAGGGCCCGACCCAGGCCCGTCGCAGCCTGTAAAGCACCGCGTGGTGCGCCTTAGATGCAGACAACCTCGCGCTGTGGCGCGGACCTCAACACGGCTGGGGGCGGGGGGGGGGGCACGACGCAGAAGCCACTGCTTTTGGTCTTGTGTGTCTCAAAGAGCAGCGGCGAGGACCCGCCGCTCGGCCCCGCCGGCTCTGCTGGTCAGCACCGGGCTGCCGACTGTGATACTCGCTCTGCTCCCGCTTGGAGACCCCACTCCCTGGGGCTTTCCGATTCCCCCAAGTTTTGGAACCTCAAAAATGAAACCACTGTGTAAAGGCACACGCTGTCCGGAGGACGCGCGCGGTGATAACGGGGCCTCACAACTGCTCTGAGACCTGAGGCCCCCCAGGCCCTGCGCCTCCCGGGGGCCGTGCAGGGACTTCCGACTCCTGCGAACGCTTCTGTCAAAGGCATCTGCTCGTATGCGGTGTGGAAAGCCCTTCCAGCCTCAGAAAGTCAGTTTAAAGTGCTGAAAACTGGGGTGTTTCTTAGAGAAACCACTGAAGGTAGCGACGGCGTTCGCAGGGGCACTTGTGGACCCTGCCTTAGAGGAAAGGGGTGAACTTTGGGGCAGGCGGAGGCCAGCAGCAGAACGAGGCCATGCACAGGCCCGCAAGGAAGAGACCCTCGTGCTGTTTGGCTGACGGGTCACGTCACAACGTGCGGCGCGTTGGCAGACGCCCGGCCGCCACCCGCGCCTCCTCTCCTGCCCCACGCGGATCGGCTCTACCCGGAGCCCCCGAGCCACTGACGGGCACATCCACAGTCTCATCACACCGGGATCACAGGGGCCTCCTGCCAACCTTAAAAGGAACGTTGGGGGCCTCCCTGGTGGCGCAGGGGTTAGAGACAGCGCTATCAAGCTATCACCAGCCACGGCGGCACAAGTTCGATCCCCGGCCAGCCAGGGAGCAACCCACATCGTGCAACAGACCTCTCCTACCTCACCCGCTGCTCCCCTCGGCAGTACTTCAGTAGATCTGCCTGTTCTGCTCCCCTCTCTCTCTGGTGAATCCTCTCACCCCCCTGCACGTACAGCTTACACCCCAGTTCTTGTATGCGTAAATAAATCTTTTAAAAAAAAAAATGTTGGTGAGAACCCTAAGGATCAAGCTGGAGGCCATGGGCCAGTGGCCCCAGGGACGGTGCAGCCGCGGCAGCCGGCGGTTCAGGCCGTGACTCCAAACCTGTGCGTGTCTGGAAGCCAGGAGGAGTCTGCACTACTGAATAATCCCAGAGTGACTCTGGTGTCAGCTGTGACACCCTAGCAGACGAGACGTCAGAAAAGCTCCCCTTATAAAAGGAAGAATATCTAAAAATTGTACAAAAGACTTTTTCTCAACTCATTCTGCACTTCATTAAAATCACTAACTGGCAGGAAGATCTAACATATCCCCAAATGTTCCCGGCAGAGGGAAGGCAGAAGGAGCACTGAGGGTTAAATGGCTTCTCCAGGAAGGCTTAGGGCAGAGACAGAGGATTCAAGTGAAGCAGATCGCCCGCGGGGAAGGAGGGTTCATCCTGCCTGTCCAACCTCAGATACCCGCACCACCTCTCTGCCAGGTCCCTTGTCCACACTAAACTCCTCATGGTGCTTGGAGCAGATCAGCCAGGCTTAGAGGCAGTGGAGGGAGCAGCCCCGGTGCTGGCCCACCCTAGAGTCTCGCAGCAGGGGGACCCCCTGCCCCCGCCGTGTGCAGGTCAGACCCTCCCTGGGAAGAGCCTCATGGAGGATCACGTGGTGCCCAGACTTAGGGGCACCTCCCTGGGACACGAGTGCAGAGCAGAGCCTGCTTGGGGGCCAGGCGTGCAGCCCATCTGCCTTCTGCTCAGTTTCCTTATTTAACTGGAGTTGGTCAGAATTCAGGAATGAATAAGATATTTTCTCCCTGCCAAGGATGTTTCAAGGGTACGGCAGGCTTCTCCGCCACCAGCGCCTCTTTCAAGAAAACACTGGTGTTTGGTATCGGTCTTATGTAACTTACACAAAACGACTCATCCTGTCTGATGCATCCGTCCTATGCCAGGTACTGCGTTCTCTCCTTCCGGTTTTTCACGCAGACAGACAGACACAGCTTGCTTCTGATGTACAGTCGCACCTGCCCACCCAGGAGGCGCACATGGGCCAGGATTGCTCCTTGGCTTCTAAATGCAGGCATTTAGAAGCCAAATGGGTACAAAGAGACTAACAACCCCACTCTGAAAGAAACAGGTGCCTCAAGAGTGGGTCATCAGAGCAGGGTCAGCAAGGGAAGTCCTGCCAGCTGTTGTTGTAAATAAAGTTTTATTAGCACCCGCCCAAGCACCATCTCTGCCCATTTGTCTTGGCTGCTTCCACCCCGAGATGCAGAGCGAAGCGGCTGCCAGAGCCTGAAATATTGACTATCTGGTCCTGAACAGGAAATGCTGCCAACCTCTGCTATAAAGAGATGAACCCAGATAAAGACAGTCTTTGTCTGAAATTGTTTCAATTAAAACAAAATTATCGATAAAACTTATTTTGAAAATTGTCAGCAAAGAAACTAAATTTTCTAAAATGACTCATAGTTATTTTTCTAAAGATGACATGTGACATCTTAACCACACAAAACAGAACCCCTTTTATGTGGGATGCTTTCAACCGTACTGGAAAAAAACACCTGTGTGCTCACCTGGCTCCGTGTGAGGGCTCAGAAAAATGCCTGAAATTCTCTTCACCGTTTTTGCTTTCTTTGGTGTTGCTTTTTCATGGACAGGATGCGTCCATTTGCTTTTCCTGTGACTGTGGGGTATTAAGGCCTGCTTTAAATCTTCCTGTGGTTTCCTGATACTGCTGACCATTCATTCTAAACGTGTTCACCTAGTCAAAGAGCCTCTAAATGATGATTTTTCAACTCATCACTTTTTTCAACATGTGCTTAGCTGGGACTTCTTATTGCTCCCTCCACCCACTCGCCACCCCCGGGACTGCAGGTCTTCGCTCCCTTGAGCTCTCCTCCTTCGGTTACCCCCAAAGCCTCCTTTTGTTCTCATAACCACATAAATTAGCTTAAACTTGTGCATTTACAGTAACTCCGCGATTCATGTTCTCATGTTCTCATTTCACATCATTCTAGTTGTTTCTGTGCTTACTGCCACTTTTCTCAAACGCAGCGTTGCCATTGGCGCTGTCTCTGACTTGGGTCTTCAGCAACCGATAACATATTATCAGGCTGGCTGCTCAGGAAAGGGCCTGGAGTGTTTACATATGCTTAGAACGGGTCCCCTTGTCATGTGATCTGAAGAAGAAATGTGTGACACCAATTGTAATCAAATTCTTGACTAGAGCCGTGACAAATCTTTGTGAGCCACCAATTTTCCAGGAAGGTAAAGCTATAAATAGAAGGCAGAGGAAAACCACTGGGGCCCTGGAGGGTGGGGGGCTGACCCTAAGGGGGACAGTCCAGGCCTGTTCGCGTCGCCGGGCCCACTCTGCCCAACTGCCTGAGCCCACGCTGCCTCCCGTCAAGTCCTCCGGCCTCGCCTCCGGTTCCCAAAGTCACCTGCTTTCTTCCCGGTTGTCATCCATGTAGGGTCTTGGTTGCCCTACCCAGAAAAACAAAGTGGAGGGCACCTGGCGCCCAGCTGCAGAGCAGTTCTGTGATGCTAGAAATCCGCCATCGGACAGCTGTGGTGACGGACCTGGGCACCGTCCGCCCTGTCGTGAGCTGCGGCCCTGCTGGCTCAACCCAGGTGCTGGGCCTTCTCTGGACCACGAGCCTTGGCTCCCCCCAGCCTCTCAGCCGGGGGATGTGGCAGCGGTGGGGATTTCACAGACGCAGGCGAGTCTGGCCCATTTGTCAACTGCCTTCACGGCTCTTCATGAGCGCGCAGCAGTCTTTGCACTGAGGCCATTACCGCACGTTGACGCCATGAAATGCTTTTGCCTTAGGAAGCGTTTTTTGTCAGAATCCGCAGGCAGTCACTCTGCGGACACCTTCCGTGGGAGCTTTTGTTCACCCTTTGCTGTGAGAAAGCCCCATGTTTTCTTATAATGCTTCTCCCAGGGCCAAAAAAGGGGAGGGGCAGCAACCAGGCAAAGGCAAGCAAGACCGAGCACGTCACCTGCAGGACACTTTAATGGGATTTTGAGGGAGGGGATTCTGCTGAGGAGGGGTCTTCCATAAACGGAATTCTTCAAGGAGAGAAGGGCAGAGGGAAACTCAGTATCAACAAGGTGCCTTAAGAATAGAAATGAGTGGAGATAAATTGCCGGAGAAATGTTCTCTAAGAATCACTGAGAGAAATTAGATTGCTGCTGTTACCTGGCCCCTCCTCCTGCACACTGTCTGCAGGGGAGCAGCACGGTGGAGACTCAGCCGCTGGCTGAAGATCCGGAGAGGAGCCCCCAGCTCCCTGTGGCCAGGAAGGGCACGTCTACTCAGACAGGAACAGTGCTCCCCAGCATCGCGGTGCTCGTGTGGACCGCCAGATGTGCCAGTAAATGGTTATTTTTGTTAAAGACCAGCACCTACTTTTTAAAGTTATAATACAGTGGCAGATTTTCATTTTCAGGTTATTATATGGTGGCTGATTTTGAAATAATTTTCCCTATTGAAAAACCAGCTGGAAAATATTTAAAATATTGGGGAAAAAACAAGTGAAAAGATTTTGTATGAGCATGACCTGTGTCTAGTAGGAAAGCAACACTTGCAATGACCAGCTTTAAGTGCTATTCAGATGCAAATCTCAGCCGTTTGCACTTGGTATGCCAGGACTCAAAACTTTTCTTCCAGAGATTTCAAATCATTGGATGAAAACAACTACTGAAAATTTCATGATAGCTCTTTGAAATAGGTTCTTTAAAGGCTAAAATAATGCATATACTTTGTTTAACCAAGTGTGCACATTAAGGTAAAAATGGTGATCAAATCTCTCATCTCGTGCCAGCCAGTTATCAAAGAGCTTGAAGTTACACCAATTCCCAGAGTAAATACACACTCCGCTTTTAGGCGCATGCAGGGTTTCCATCACTAAGTAGCACAGGGTGGGGGAAAGAAATGGCTTTCAAATCTGAGCGCCACCAGCCCCACCACCCACCGAGCAGTCCAGTCGGGGAGCTGACCTCACCCGCCGCAGTTTTCCCCATTCGGAAGGGCCTGGTGGCGTCTGCCCGAGAGGGCTGCGGGGAGCATGTTGGGTGAGGTGATGTCTAGAAACACCTGCACGCTGGCCCAGGGCAGCCTGTGCCTGGAGCTCCTGGCCGCTTACAAAGCCATTTCCAGGACAGGCTCCTGTTTCCTTTCACGGCCTGGGGAGAGGTCCCATTCTTTTGCTCTAGTAAGATATAAGGACTTGGGGCAGTGTCCTCAGAACCCACGCAAGGCAAGGGGGAGGCTGCAGCCCCCGGGGACCCACTGTCTTCCCACTGTGCCTGCGACAGCGTGGAAGAAACAGACATTTCCTTTTCCCGCTTAGGGCGCAGTGGATGAAACCCTTCCAGGGAACTCTCTTCCCTCCTTTTCTGCTCCCATTCCGCAAGTGTGCAGCTTGGTGTCTGCAGCCCGGCCCTGGGGGCAACCTGTCCACCCGAAGGGACCCACACTGAGCCCCGAGGAAGGAGGCGAGGAACAGCCAGCTGCCTGCCTCTGCCTGGAATGTTCTCCAGGAGAAACCAAGCTGCTGCGCCCCTGATTCTGGAAGGAAGGGAACTGTCTCCCTGGTCATAATGGATGCACAGGTTTGGACTCTCAAAGAACATGTCTGAGCATTCCCACAGCGCCGTGTCCAGGGCTGTCCCACGCGCACCGTGAGACCCTCTCCCTGGCTGCGGGCAGCTGAGCCTGGGCGGGGGAGGTGCTTTGCGACCTCTTGGCCGCCGCACTTCCACCGAGGGCTGTTCATGAGGTTTCAAGGAACAAGGCTCCACAGCCACCGACGAAGACTGGGCCTGGGGCCAGGAGAAGGCACTAGGGTCTCTGAAACCCCCCACGTCCCCTGGGTGAAAGTGGCCTGGAGTGTCAGCTCTAATATTGGGCTGGAAATTATGCTTGAAACCCGGTTTCAAAAAAGTACAGCTTTAGGGGGAAAACTGTGAAATACTGAATCACCTGTTCCTATCCTGCCCACCTGAATGAGGCCGGGTGTGGCCAAGGGCCATCGCCCTGCGTGAACAGGTGCAAGTGTCGTGCCCCTAGGCTCGTGGTTTGGGTGCCACCGTTTTGGGGTTCTTTCTGCTGGATTTAAGCAATGTGACAGCCCCGTCAGTTATATCACTTTGGATTATTTCTTATGAAGGGATACCAGCATAATCATCATGTCACAGGGAGCCAGAAGACTTGAGCACCAAACCATCTCTAAGATCTAACACTAACTAAAAAACCGAAGCGACGACCTTCCAAAGCAAACGACTATTTTCCAGAAATGGTCCGGCAATTTCAATCAAATTTCTTAATACAAATGAATTAATCCCGAGTACCCAAAGCCAGGTGACCCGGGACAGGGCACGCAGACAGGGGAGGCTCACGCAGGACCCGGGGAGGCAGAGACCGGCGGAAGGCACAAGGTACACGCAAAATGTTTTTCTAAGTAACAGATGAGGAAAAATGTTTAAATCTCACCTGAGATCACTGGTTTGCTACTGAGCCCTTCCATCTTGGGCCCTGCATTCCAGAGCTGACCTGTGTACCCTCAACCCACCCACCCCCCCACCCCCCCACCCCCCGGCTGCAACCCCCGCTGCTCTGCCCAGGCCAGCCTTCTTGATGATGAGCCTTTTTCTTGTGACTAAATGAATCATGAAGGTCACAGATTCTAGAAAATTCTACAGTCAGCTTGAGAGGCAGGAAGGGGGCAGGACTGCTGGTAGCTTCTAAGCAGTTAGCCATGAAGCCCCCCAGCCCGTGCAGATGCCAGGCCAGAGCTTCCCAAGCAACTGCACACGCCAGAGCTTCGCCGTGGGACATCTGTCATCTGCAGACCCGGGAGAACTTAGGGGGGCAGCAAAGAATTAGGGAGAGCAGAGGAAGGTGAATCATGGGGGAGGAGGGATGCACCGGGACCGAACAAACAAAATGAGGGAGGAGGAGAAGGCGACAATAGACAAAAGCATGAGAAGGAGGAGAATTGTGGGGAGGGCGGCTTTAAACACATACCTTCAAATTTTCTCCTGTCTCCCCTACTGGGGACAAATAAATTTTCTGTTGCCCTGTTCTTCGCGCTATTACCATGAACAGCAGGAGACTGATTTGCAAAGCTAATCATCCAATCTCTCCCCTCAGCAATTAGAAGCTGGCATTTGAGCTGGCGATCAGGGCACAGCGGCACAGCGCCTGGGTGAGGGGCCCAGGGCAGGGTCTCCCCAATACCTTCCTTCCTGCACCGCCCGGAACCGAGTGGCACATCATTTTCTTCTGAGCTGAGACTATAGGAAATTGCAAAATGACTCAGAGCAATTTCTCAGAACTTACTTTTTTTTCAAGAGGAAAAGCAGCTGCCCCGGGGAGCGGGGGCATCTTTGAAAGGTGAGCTTTGGCCTCGAGTCCCCAAAGGCGCCCTCAAGAAGGGCTGAGGCCCCAGCACGTCTGTGTGCTCAGCACAAAGTGCTCACTTAACCGGTCTCTGCGCGCAGCGGATGTGAAGAGAGCTTCCACCTGACTCGTCAGACTTGGGACCGCGGCCAGATTCCCAGAGCACCTTTGTGAAGGAGCTTTTAGTGGACGTGACACAAGGGAGATTTGATTCATAGTGTCCAAAGGGTGGCCGGCCAAGATTGGACTGTAACTGGGGGGCAACTCCTTCAGAAGAGCAGAGGGGAGGAACAGAGACCCAGCTCCCCTGCAAGAGTGAGGTCCTCCGTGCCCCTGGCAGAGGGAAACAAAGGAGCAACCGCAGCCTTGTCACCCCCTACGGCCCCTGAACCCCCTGTGCATCGCCCTTCCTCATCTGTAAGACAATTCTTCATTGTACTTAAAGCAAGTCCTATAAAATTTTGGTGGGGGATCAAAATTTAAATTCGTGTGCTCCCCAACATTGTTCTTGTCATTAACTACAGAAAAGGCTGAGACACCAGCAGGCGAGATGCCGGCCGGGGGGCCTCAGCTACCGCCATCAAAATCCCTCTTCTTTTGTCTCAACCTACTGACTTCATCTGCCAGCCAGGGCGGGACTGGTATTTATTTACGGTCCTCAAAGTCTCTCAGCACATTTAAAAAATAAAGCCTGAAAAGCCGACCCCACCCAATCCATTAGTCCTGATAGAAACTGAGTTCAAAGGGCCCTTGCGGGCACAGGAGCTTTCCCGGGGGCGACTCCACTGCTCGGTCTGCGATGTGGAGACAGAGGTAGAGGCCAGACTACCCAGATTCCACTCCACTCAGAAGCACGAGCCTGGAGTTGGGAGGAAATCCAGGGACAAGTGTCGCAGGATTGGTAAACTCCCTGGCATCGTCATCAACTTCGTAGGAATGTACGGGAGCGGTTTCCTGAGGGCCTGTAGCTCTCGGCGGATTCTCAGTGGTCTGCTCTAAGCTACTTCCTAAACACGACCTGGGCGGACAGGGGAGCAAAGCACCAAGCATCCCCAGCTTCACCTTCCGGTTCCTTCAAGCACCATAAACCCATTAACCTCACAATGTGAAGGGCTGTAAGTGGCTGATGCCAACCCTAACTGGGTTCTGCTGCAACTTATCTTTCTCTTCAGCGCCTCTCCTTATTCGTGAAGAGAAATGGTTATGTCAAGCAAAAAGAATGCTTTAGATCAGGTATTTAGACAGACAGGGTATCGGAGCCAGGAGGATGGGCCTCTGAGACCCGCAGACCCACAGCTCAGAAGTTCTGACTTCTGAGGGAAAAGGGATTTCACTGTCAGACTGTCAAGCCCACTGTGTTCTTCCTCGGAGACCATCCTAGTTCTGGCTGCCTTGCCCTGAGACTATCAAGAGCCTCAAATGGTGTTCTCTGAGACCGGGTCTGGCCCAAGACACTCAGCCTCCCTGCCAGCGCCGCCTCCTGCCTCCCTCCTCAATAAAATTATACTGAGGTCTCCATGACACCTTATGCTCAACCAAGGACGCCTGAAAAGAAAAGATGCCTGGATGCCATGGAGGGTGAGGATGGAAGACGCAGGAATGATACGACTTCTCCCCCAAGACAAGGCCTGCAAGCACTTTGCTCTTGAGCCCCCACGGGACGCAGGAACACGCTTCAGTCCTGTGTGCACGTATCCAGGCAGAACGGAGGGGAAGACATGGAGGCGCTCTCAGCAGAGCCTCTTCCCACCGAGGTGCAGGTCTCTGGTGCTTCTCTTGGAGCTCAGCCCTTTACTTGGAAAGGACAGGCTCACCCTCTCAGGCTCCTGCCAGAACAGGAGCAGAGGCACAGCCCCTGTAGCCTCAAAGGAGAGTGCAGGTGAGGAGGAGCCACCTGCAGGTCAGGGCCAGGTATGCCTAGGGCCGCCTCTGCTCGGGCAGGGTCAGCTCTCTGTGTGGCCTCAGCTCTGGGGCGTCCCAAGTCACTTCCCTGTGAGTCATCGCCCAGCAGCAAGGGTGTGATTATCCCCTCAGCCTGGGCCACTTCAGCCTGACAGACCTTGATCCCAGCCGCCCCCAGTGATTCACGCGCCCCTCACGGGCTGCCTCGTTCAAAACCCTGCCTCTTCTCCTTCACTTTGTGATTCTGATGATGACTCTGGATACCAGCTGCTTCTGTTTCTCCAGAGAGGTGGGATAGAAGGGAACCTCTGGAGGAGCCTGAGGAAGCAGGGGCAGAGGAGGGCAGGTGGGGAGGCGAGTGCTGTGGGCAAAAGGGGAGACCAAGCATGCTGAAGGCCACACACATAACAAAGCACCACCGTCTCCCAACATTAGAAAGGCAGCAGGAAGGGATGCTGTGACCCCTGGCACCTCCCCCACTCAAATGACCCATCCCCACTTGACAGACTAGGGGGCAGAAGACTCGGGGCCAGCCCAGGCCTCCCAGGTCAGACCTGCAGAGGGCCCCAGACCCGTCCAGCAGGGGCTCTGCTCCCTGAACACAGGCCTGTTCTCTGTTAACCCAGAGCACCTGCACCTGGGGAGCCGTCTCTGCTCAAGCACCACCTCCAGTAGCCCACCCCAGCCTATGTCCTGCTCCCCACAGTCCCTTTGTCTGAGCTTTTAAAAGCCTCCCTGGCAAAGGCAGAGCTGTGGCAGGCGGGCACCCCCTGCTGTGGACAATTTGGGACTGCACCCCCAGTGAGGGGGGTGTCGAGTTGTGGGAGGAAACATAGGGGAGGTCACCACCTGAGAGGTCTCTTCCCAGGGCCCCTGTCAGCGCCACCTCTCACCCTCCAGGCGGCCCTGCCTGCCCGCAGTTAGCCACCCGCCCCATGCTCACCTCCCTGCTCCCGGCACAGGCCCTTCCCACAGCTGCTCACATCTGGTCTGCTCCCAGCTGTGCCCTGGGTGCCATCAGAGCGCTGCTGAGCAGGCTGTGAAGGCCCCTCGGCAGCAGAGAGGACATGCGGTGATGCTCCTTCCTGCCAGAGTGGGCAAGGAGTGGCATCCTCCCAACACACCAGGGCTCACAGTCAAGGAAAGACCACAAAGAGCAAGTCGTTGATACCCTGAAGCCAGGAAAATGGGAAACTCAAGAAAGCCCAGCTCTCTACAGAGCACTCAAATAACCTCCCAGGCACCAGTGAAAACTCGGCACAGTCTCCTCAGCCAGGCCCACCAGTCCCGGCCACGAGGAGTCCACAAGGCAGTTCAGGAAGGAGCAGAACAATGCATCCGAACGTTGAGCAGAAAGCTCAGCTCATGCCATGGCGCCCTGTCCCTGGTGCCACTCCGTGCCCAGGACTCCCCTCCCAGAGGCACCGCCTGCCAGGCCTGTGGGCCGGCCGCCCCCCAGTCTTCCCCAACATGTCCACTTGCACAGCCCAGTCCTGCAAAGAGAAAGGCGGAGCCCACAGCTAGTTCCCTCAGTCCCTTGGAGCCACACCTCAGAAAGGGCCGCCGCAGCAGCACCGCACCCCCCCGGAAGAGACGCCCAAGGCGCCGGCCTTGTGCTCCTGCCCAGGACAAAGAGCCGAGAGTTCTCGTGACCAAGGCCTGGGCTTCAGGTTTGTGTCCACCTCGTGGGGCAGCTCGGAAGTCTCCTGACACCCAGATGCCTGGGGCGCGGCTCGGGTGGGACAGCGGGACACAGTCGGAAACCCGTCGTGGAGGACACACGTCGGGCAGGGAGAATTTTTACCTAAAAAGCTCGCTCTGGCCAGGCACGGCCTCTCAACCCCACAGGAGGCCCAGGAAGGCTGGGAGCCGGCCTCAGGGCACGCGTGGGAACCCCTGCGGCCCAGGACAGGGACAGGCCTCCAAGCCGCGGCGCTAAGCTCTTTCCACCGTAGGAGCGAGCTGCCCGGACCCCAGCACTGCCGAGGCCGGGGGTCTCCCAGCGGGAGGACCCCAGACCTTCGGTCATTTTCCAGGCATGGTGGGCTTACGCTGAGGATACACTCTCTGGCCCGCACACAGGGTCCAGGTGAAGGAACGTGCTCTTAGAAATGAGCGTCCTTCAAGAGCAGGAGGAGCTCCTCCATCTACTGAGCAGCCGTGCAGAGACCACTACTCGCGAGTACAGTACATCTGTTTGACTCTTTAACAAAAACATCTTACAACCAAACCGATCTTGAAGTAGGCAGAAGAGTCAAAGAAATGTAAGAAAGATGAACGCTCTGGGCGACTGGGAAACCAACCGACCAGGTAGTGGAAAGTCATCATCACCTTTTCCTTTTGCTTCTTAGATATGCAAATCCTTAAAAGCGATTCGGAGCAGCACTCAGAAGGTGCAGCCAAGGGGGCGGCGAGCAGGCATTAAGTATGAAATGCCTGTTACATTCCTGCTGTGTGCTAAAACCTACCCAAGGGTGCCCGTCCCTTCTTTTCTACCTTGAAAAAAGAAATGGGACAAAATAGATCTTAAACATGACGAAATTACAAAGAGCACAACACACAGTTGTCAGGCTGTATATATCTCCAGATTCCCAACGCTCTGTTCTATCAACACGACGCCTACAAACTGCAAAAATAATCCCTGCCAAAGCCACACTAGGTAATTACATAAAATCCTCCTAAAAGCTGAGAACATAGTTAATCGGGAATATCTAAAGTGAAAACTTCACTTACCTTGTAGAAAACAGGTTTTACTCTCGTGCATTTTCTTTCACAACATGCAAGCCCAAGGAGGTGCCACGCTCCAAGGAAATTTGTCAAAGCCTAAAATTATTCAGCTTCAAATGATTCCTCTCGACTCTATCACCAAGTAAATGTTTGCAATGTCCCTACAGCCTTCTGATAGCTTTATAGTTCAAAAGCACAAAGCTATTTCAGAGATCGGTTTAAAGACCTAAACATCCTGGGCATGAGAAAGAAAAGCTGATGATGCCACAGAACAACTAGTAGCCCCCCAAAATTCTCTTCTCCTTAGCTGCAAAGAGCACTTAAACACAACTGCTGGAGTCCCTTCTAGAAAGAGAGGCACAGCTGTCTTTAGATAGGAGAGTGAAATCAAGTCCCCAGACAGAGAGAAGCCCACGCAAGCATGCCCACATGTGGCGCCGGGTCCACATCCTGGAGAATCAAAGCCCTCAATTACTTACATGCTGCACGTACAAAGGGAAAGTTCAGAGAGACCTGGTTCCTCTGGGAGGCGAGATTACATCTACCACCGGCTGCTGGGGAGGGAGCCCCGCATGCGTCCTCTCTCACGCTCATCCCCAGGCAATGAAAAAAATCCCAAACTGTTCTTCCAAGTCACATTCGCAAGGAAGTCCTAGCGCCACCAAGCTCTTCCTCCCAGGCAGCGCCAGGGGTGGGGAAGGCTCACCCCCACCCCCCACCCCCTGCATCTCCTCCCAGGCTCTGAGCCTGCCAGCTCAGGAAGGCAGGCACCCGGTTAGGGAACATGGGGTGAGGACAGAGCCAAAGTGTGCCCCCTCTTCAGAGCCAAGTGCAAGAGCTGAAGACAGACGAGCAGCAGCATTTCTGCGGGGACTGCCTGACACCCCTCAAGTTCCCAGAACAAACCAGAAACTGTCGCTAACCCCTCACCCAAAGAGAAAGTGTTTATTCCTTTCATGCTCCAAACTATTACAATACTGCATGCTAATTGCTAACAATACAGGGGAAAAAATGATCCCCCACACAGGAGAGGGTGACAGGGGCGCACAAAGAGCTGTGACAGTAATAGGCACCCTGGAAGAGAGAGAAGGCAATCAATTATGAACCATTTGCAGAAATTGTAGGGCTGTCAAAAGCCCTCTTACAGCTGTGTTTCATCAAGCCCGGCTGCCTTTGGTTTTCAAGGGAAATTATTCCTTATTCCAACGTCTAGGATATTGTTAGTAAAATAACCCCAACAACCCAGGTTCAACCGGGATCTAATCTACAAAGTAGTTAATGACCCCCGAGAAGACTCAGTAGGCCGGAGCGAGAAGCCAGGGAAACAGGCAGGTCTCTGGGAAGAGGGGATTCCTCTTGAGACCCCACAGGACAGCCCAGGACCATCCTGAAGAATCCACATCCCAGGCACACAGGTTAGGACCCCCAAATCTCCATTTGGACAGAGAAAAGGAGACTGCTGTTAGGTTGGAACTGATGTTTCTAGGAAGCAAAAATATACAGAAGAGGAAAAAAAAAATTCTTAAATTCTAAACTTTCTTTTCACTGAGATCCAGCACAATTACCACTTCTGATATACCCCTATTTTTTTTTTTTTGTCAACAGTATTTTCCCAAAAGATAAAGAACGCCTGAGCTGAGTGGGTACTAGACATTTCACTAGAGGAAGTTCATTACTGTAGACGTCTTCAAATTTGAAAAAGGTGAGATCACTACTTTAGATTGAGAGGAATTGACAGCAGATGCTTCACGTGCTAATATTCCCTTTCGATTTTTTTCTTCTGTGTTCTTTATTTTTTATTTGCCTTCACCTTTAACTATTTCAGCAGTGAGAATCAGCTCAGCTCCAATTTCAAGCTGGACTGCAGCTTCCACGCCTAGATTTCTAACTGACGCCCCAATGCTCACTCTGAAGATGCTGGTGCATTATAAGCGTCATTGTTAAATAATAAAGGTGGCAAGAGCTCTCACATGGCGGCAACTTCCTGTGGGGGCTGCTTAACACCCCTCAACCTGAACATAAAATTTGGGAAAGAATTTAATTTCCTTCAGAGGAACTTGAATGTGTAACTCAAACAGATGATAAGAGAGAGGAGCTCATTATCCCTAATGGCATTAAGTGGTTCCCCCAGCTGCCCTGCTGTGCCAGCGCCCCATGGGCTGACTTACCTTAAAGAGGCAGCCTGCTTCCTGAATGTTTCCGAACTGTTTGCTTTTTTTAAAGTTTTAAGACAAAGCAACCCAAATCCCTCTATTTGATGCTCTTGGATCTACTGCTTAAAAGAATCGATCGGTATGAGCTACACATTTTCTTTCGTAAATGACCCTCCAGAGGAGGGAAACTAAAAATGCTATGATTTCAGTCTTGTAAGCGAAATTGTGTCCTGGAGCCAGAACAAGATCAGTGGAGGCAGCTGGGAATCAGAAAGAGAGAGAAGGGAGGTGTTGGAGGTGGTGGAGAGGCAGGAGATGGTGCTCAGGGGGTGATGAGGGGTGAGGAAGGTTGAGGTGAGGCGAGGTGAGGCAAGGTGAGGTGCCTCTGGCCACAAGAGTCTGCTCTGAAGCTGGCAGCCCCTCACCTGCCCCACCTCCTCACAGTGCCGGGATATCCAGGCACTGGATCCCAGGAGTGTGAGTCTAAAGCTGACTGGCCTGTGGGCCTGCTCTCAGTTTTATTTAAATACCCGTTTCAGCTTATGTTTCCTCCATTCTTATTTAAGACAAAAGTAAGACATATAAGAGTTATTCAAGCTCAGTTAAAACTGGACTATATTAAAGTAGATGGTGTCAATCGGACCATTTCTGAAAGGGTAGCAGACCATGAACAATTGAAAATGTAGGCAAAGAATGGAACATAGCAAGTATTGGCTAGAATGTGGAGAAACTGGAAGCCTCCTATGTTGCTGGCGGGGATGTACAGTGGTGCCCACTAGGGAAAAGAGTTGAGCTGTTTCTCAAAGAGCGAGCCTTAGAATTACCACATGATCTAGCAAGTCCACTCCTACATGCAAAGCTAAAACATCTGAAAACAAGGGTTAGACAGATCTCAGCCAGTGCTAACTGGAGCATTACTCGCAATAGCCATATGGTGGAAACACACCAGTGTCCACCAAATAGGGTATATCCATACAGTGGCATATTAGTCAGTCATAAAAAGGAACTAAGCTTTGACACATGCCACAACATGGACGAACCTTGGAAACATGCTCTGTGAGGTAAGCCAGAAACAAACACAAATAGTACATGATTCCACTTACATGGTATAGGTTGACTGGCAAATAAGACAGAAAAAATCTAACAGAGGTTCAGGGGGGCTGGGGCACGGGGTGAATGGGGCGTTAACTATCTAATGGATACAGAGTTTCTGTTGGGTCTGCTGAAAAAGTTCTAGAAATGGATAGTGGTCATGGCCACACGATATTGTGAATGTAAACACCACTGTGGTGTATACTTAAACATGGTTAGAACCCTGAACTTTCTGTTCTGCATATTTTACCACAACAAAACAGCATTCCAAAAATAATTTTATCTTCAGTCAAAACCAAAAAATGTAGGACAAAAAATAGAATAATTTAACATGATTTTAAGAACACCTGAGCGTAGACTGTCCTTGTCAAAACTACCAGGATGGGACCTCCCTGGTGGTGCAAGGGGTTGGGCATTGCACTATGAAGCAATCTGCAGCCTCTGCAGCACGAGTTCGATCCCCGGCCAGCCAGAGAGGTACCCAGATGCCTCGGCAGACCCTCCTGCCTCACCCACTGCTCCCCTCAGCAGTGTATTTCAGTCAGTCTGCCTGTTCTGTTCCCCACTCTGTCTCTGGTGGATCATCTCACCCCCTGCATCTCTGGTCTGTGCCCCAGCTCTTGTATGCATAAATAAATAAATCTTAAAAAAAAAAATTACCAGGATATAGGAGCGAGGGCATCTCACTCTCCCCAGGTGGCAGCCAAAGTCAAGGAGGAGCTCTGGCTGAACTAAATGATTCAGATACATAAGGAAGCCATTTTTAAGGAAAAAAGTGTGTATGCCAACATCTGCGACCAGGGATAAGACGCCACCATCTCCTATGAGAGGGCTTCACTCCTGCCTGCCCAGCCCATGTGGGAGATCTGGGAAGCCTTACCCTGAATGTCTGCTCCAGTTTCTCCCTGTGTGGAACCTGATCCAGGGTGCCATCGGTCTGACTTCTTTTCAGCCCAGTTGTGACGTCGGGGACATTGCTGAAATCTGCATGAAAAGTGACAAAAACATGATTATTGCCATTTGCAGAGAATAGTCGTGGTAGTTTAAAGACACAAAATGAGAGGAAAGAAAAATTAAACCACCTGGAATGCGTACAGAGTGGTCCTTAAGGACAGTGAGGTCAGAGCTGGTCTTCTGCAACACACCTGGACCCTCACTACCGAAGAATCAACTTCTGTTTTGGTCAAAGGAGAACCACCACCTACCAAACCAGTGACGTAACAGCTCATGGGGCAGAATGCTCTTCTGTGATTGTGATTTATTTGAATCAAGAATCAAACAGCAGTCACCACTGGTGGCATTTCCAATTTGTGGAAATGACCAAGGCCATCTTGGAAAATCAATGATATAATATCATTGACTCTTATGCTAACCCACAATGTGCTCATTTGCAAGCATAATCCTGGCATCAACCACAATGTAGTCCTAAATTCAAAGTCCCAGGAGAAAGAGCAAACCTCTCAATTTCAGAGTAAGGATTAAAAAACACATCCAGGGGCCTCCCTGGTGGCAGAAGGGGTTAAGTCTCAGCACTATCAAGCTATCAGCAGCCACTGCAGCACAAGTGAGATCCCAGCCAGGGAGCCAACCCACATGGCACAGCAGACCTCTCCTGACTCGCCCACTGCTCCCCTCAGCAGTGTATTGCAGTAGATCTGCCTATTCTGTTCCCCACTCTGTCTCTGGTGAATCTGCTCACCCACCAATCCCCCCACACCTTTGGCCTGCACCCCATTCTGGTATGCATAAATAAATCTTAAAAAAAAACAAACCACCACATCCAGCCTCTATATCCGCAGGTTCCACAGCCATAGATTCAACCAGCTGAGGATGAAAACTACTACTATGCCGTTGCGTTGACAATGGCTGTATCTGTACTGAACATGTACACTTTCTCATCATTATTCCCTGAACATGCAGCATAACAACAATTTACATAGCATTCAAATTGTATTAGGTATTGTAAGTAATCCAGAGACAAGCTACAGTGCACGGGAGAATGTGCCTCATATATGCCATTTTATACCCGGGGCCTGAGCTCACATCTGTGGATTTGTCGGGGGAAGGGTAAGGAGCGGCCCCCGAGCCAGTGGGTGGCGCTCACAGCCAACGTGATGGAAGAAGGTGGAGCTTTCCAGACTCCACCCCTGAGCAGGGGCTGGTGGAAAACAGGGGCGGAACTGAGGCTTTTACAGTTAAACAAGGGGCTTTGGGGCAGTTAAATCCCTGGTGAAGTGTCTGTGGGGAAGACTCTAGCTGCCACCTGCGGCTTCAGGTGGGCCCAGTCTCTGCTCAGCAGACCCTCTCCGGAGCAGGCCAGGTGCGGGGCCACAAGTCAGCCTGTGAATACGCCCCCTCCCTTTATCCCACTCCCTAGGTAAATAAATCCTGTTGTTGATTCACACTCTGTGTCTCCTTGGGTCCGGGCCTAGAGTCACACCCAGCGTGAGGGCCCTTCAGCAGGCCCATTCTCCCAGGTGTGTTCACTTTCCCATTTCAGTATCTGACCTAGTCCTGGAACCAATCCCTGGGACCAAGGGGCCGCTGTAATAGCAAAGGTAAGCGGGGCTGGGACTCTCCAGCCCATTCTCTCTACATACACGCCATCCTCAACCACCCTCCCCAGGGGTTCTCAAGTTAACAAATAAAGACGGAAAGACTAGAGCCCATCAGAATATAATGTGGGTTTTCATTCTAATGCTTGTGTTTGGTAGACTTCACCTCAACAAGGCGAAGCCAAACGGCTGATCCCAGCCAGCTAGATTAAGAAGTCATCACTCCCACACCTGTCTGGATTGATCTAGGCTAAGAAGATACAGCCAGATGTTGAGAAAGACATTGTCCAGCACAATGGGGCAAGACGATGGTCCGTGGGAGGCCTCTGGAAGCTCTGGCAGCCCTAAGAGGGTGATGGAATTCACTGGCAAGGACGTCGGTCCCAAGGTCTCTGCAGCTATCTCCAATCACTACACAGGAGCTTCTAAAACAAGAGGAGACCTAAAAAACATGTTCATGAGCTACAGAATTCTGAAGCTCCAATTTCTTCCTTCTTTTGTACCGTCCAATACCCTAGCTCCAGCCAGGAAAGGACCAGATAGTCCAACTCACACTAACTCTTGGCTATGGTGTGAGCGAGCACAGAGACGGCAGTGCTGGTCACAGAAGCATGTGCCACCCCCTGCAAATGCTGCGGAGCAAGGACAGGCGGGTCCTCGCCTCACCATTCCCTGCACCGCGCCTCAGGGGCCGTCTGCTGCCTCAGAAGCGACATCAGGGCCTAAGCCACACCGACCACGGCCTCCTTCACTGCGCACCTGTGCCTAAGGGAGACCAGCAGACGGAGCTCACAGGCCAGCCCCTGCCTACCCAGCACCCCACACCTCCCTATACCTCCCCCCTGTGCCCACGTGGTGAGCACCTGTGAACGCCGAGGCGCTGAGCCAGGTGTGGAGAGGTGCGTGCGCGGCAGTCACTGCCTCGCTCGTCGGGAGGACCAGGACCAGGAGAGGAAGCGAGGAAGGAGGAATGAATGCATGTGCACAAGAAAGGGCCGCAGCTGGCACAGGCACGTGCACGCAGGGCGGCGCGGGGACACGCAGGAGGGAAGCGACTCTCCCTGGGGCGCGCAGACGCCACAGCAGAGGACACACCGGGGAAATGCTTTCAATCTCAGGGTACTACTTCTCTGGAAAGCTGGCGATGACCAGGCGGGGCGGCAGCAGGGAGCGAGGAGGTCAGGAACGGAGGACAGCTGAGGCAGGCGACGCGCACGGAGAGCACAGCAGCCGCTGGGAGCGCGTGGCTGCAGCGCAGAGCGGGACCTGGAGGGAAGGGCCCTGGGGCGGGGGAACTGACAGCAGGCAAGGTCTTGGCAGGACGACAGGCTGGCGAGTCACAGGGCACCACGGGGGTGACGTCTCAGGCTGGCGAGTCACAGGGCACCACGGGGGTGACGTCTCCGGAGCAGCAAACACAGAATAGCTCACAGCAAGGAAACAGAGCACAGGGGGGAGCAGGTAGGACTCCACAGGCGCCCTCTTTGCCTCCCAGTTAATAGGGATGCAGAGTGGAGGGGGGCGAGGCAGCTGCCTGGCGATGGAGCAGGTGGGAGCAGGAAAGCTCGGGAGTTAGTGTCACAAGCTCAGCTTTGGCCTGGGGGAGAGGCACAAGGGCTTCTGCGGGGAGCAGCTCAGCAGACAGTGCAGGGAGGTCGGGGCAGGAACGTGGCCGTGAAGCGCGGGAAGCCTCCTGGGAGAGCAGAGGGTGCCGGGGGGGAGAGGCCTCACCGGAAAGCTCTCTCCCTGCAGAGAAGTCCGAGCATCAGCAGTGCAGGGCTGAGCAATGTCACAGAGGCACAGGCTGGAAAAGGTCACGAGCGAGGGAACAGATTCAAATTTACGTGACCACCCCCTTGCCTCAGAGATCAAGGCCTTCAGCATTTCTGGGGCGCAGGCACGCCATTGACGCCATGTTCAGGGAGCCCTCTGCAGCTTCCCCCGGGGGGCCGACTGCATTCCCGGGGTATGGCCTGGAGGAGACCTCCGGTCCCTGAAGACCAAGGGGACGCTCAGGCCCAAGGAGCTGCAGAGCCCCGAGGGGCCACACAGCTGCCGTCACAGCAGGTACCAAGGAAATTGCGATTCCTTGACTCCACGGTGCCACAAAACGTTGGGTCTCAAATGCTGAAAACACCCCAAACCACTTTCATCTCTTACAAAGGCACATTGTTCACCGAGTAACTGAACATCTGACCACTTTCTGTCAAAACCCCGTGCACCCCAGGATAACGCCTCACTGTGAGTGCATGAAGCTCCCTGGTCGCCTTTGTGCCCCTGAACTTCAAGGAGCCTTCGGGTGCTGCTGAGAGAGATGCTCTCTGGGGCACAAGGCTCGCGAGGAGATCAAGGCACCCAGCTGCCCCCACGCTGACCTTCCCACATGGACGGGTCCCAGAGGCAGCGGCAGCTCTGAACAGCTTCAGAGCCCCATCAAGGTAAGATTCCCCAAGCTGCTTCCCCAGTAATACCTGGGCATAAACAGAGCCCTCCTGGTGGCCAACTCTTGCGACTCCCTGCCAGGGAGCAGGGCAGCAGCTCCGCCCTGGAGATCACACACAGAGGAAGCCAAGCTGGAGAGTGCCCCCGGCAGCGGGTCTCCGCTCACCAGGACCTACATCCTCATGGAAGGGGTGTGCCCTCACCCCTTCACCTCATTTGTTTTTTTCAAAGATTTATTTATGCATGCGAGAACTGGGGTGCAGGCCAGAGGTGCAGAGGGTGAAAGGATTCATTAGAGACAAAGTAGGGAGCAGAACAGGCAGATCCACTGACACACACTGCTGAGGGGAGCAGCGGGCGAGTCAGGAGAGGTCTGCCGTGCCATGTGGGTCACCCTCCTGGCCAGGGATCAGACTTGTGCTGCAGTAGCTGCGGATAGCTTGACAGCACTGTCTTTAACCCATGCGCCACCCTGGAGGCCCCCTGACCTCATTTCTGCAGAAGAAATGAGAACAAAGTCAATTCTGGGAGAAGAGCAGAGTGACTAAAAAAAAAAAAAGTGTAGGCCTGTAAAATTCAAATGCTGGTTTACAGAGATGCTTTAAACAGGCTCTGGGCTCACATCCTGCCCTGGGTGCCGAGCGCCCATGGAGAGCCCCGCGCATACCCACGTCCTGAGCACCAGCTGCTAGCGGGGGACACAGCCTGCCCTCCCGCCTCGAGCCTCCCCGCGTGGACACCCACACGCCAGGACCCTCACCCAGCGGTGTGGCGCGGTCACACCCACTCGGCCCTCAGCTCAGAAGCACAGACTCGCTCTGGAGCAGCCTTTGGCCAAGATGTTTGTAAATAAAAATAAAATTCAAGCCAAGGGCAATTCCTCGTCTCTCTCGTCTTATTCTTTGTGGAAATCAACAAATGGCCGAGCAGCATGAAACATCTACCACTACCACAGCCATGGAGAGCAGCTCTCAGCAGCTGAGCAAGTCACTGTCACGGCCCCACCTGTGGGCCTGCCCCTCGCGTGCTGGGCAGAGGGGCCAGGCACCGTGCACCCCCGGCACCATGGACCACGTCAGGTGCCACAGGTAAGGCCGGGCTGAGACATCTTTCTCCTGTCACCAGCACACAGTTTGGAAACTGATGTCACCACGCAAGCTGCTCTGGAAAAGGACCCCAAACCCCACCCTACAGCCTCTCACAGACGAGTAGGCAGACCCAGGCCTCAGGTACAGATGCCAGTGACATGGTGCCACCCTGCCATGGGCATCAGTGCAGACCCCCCCCGTCACCCAACCAGGCAGCTGGCACCAATGAAAGGGCAAACACCTGTGTTCAAGTAACATCCTGGATCTCATCTTAAAAATAGAAAGATGAGGAAACGCTACAGCTCAGGTGGCCTCACCCACACAGCATGTAACATGAATTCAAAGTTTACATTGACATCACTCCCAAACCCAAGCCAGCTCAGTTAACAGGCGGGAGTGTGGGCTTGGCGTGCGCTTCCCCTGAGGTATAGAGGCACCGGGAGGCGGTGGCTGACTGTGATGTGCACCGGGGAATTCTCTGGTGCCCTTCCCTGAGAAAGGGCTCAGGAAGGTGGCCATGTACCCGCTAGTCACCTGTCTGCTGTTGACGCCTCCGGACCCTCCCCATGTTCAGCAGGCAGCTGGCTGAGGCTCACCTCGCTGAAGTCACCCACAGCCGCCTCCTCTGCACTCAACCAGGTGGCAAGGGGGAGGCAGCAAGTTCTCCCTGGTGCCTGGACACCCCCTGAGGTGGTGCCACCAGCACCTTAAGACATCAGGCAGCCAAAGAGGTGATGCCATGTCCTCAGCCAGGAGTGGCCTCCAAAGCAGAGACAACTGGTTCCTTGGGGAGAATGATCTAGAAGTCCCTACCACAAAGTCTGAGAAAGCTTCCTGCAGTCTCAGAATTAGCAACTACTGGAGGCACGGAGTTGAAATCTCAAGATGCTATAACCCCTGAGTCCCTATCAAGAAACTAAGAGGAGAACATTTGTTTCCCCCATTGGGTATAAGATGTGTTTGTTGAGAAGTGAAAGACGGTGGTCAGAGCACCATGTCAGGAACAACTCTGCTCCAGTGTGTGGGCTGAGGATTCATGTGAAGCAGACTCAAGGGACAGGTGACGAGACAGAAATCATCCCTGAACTATGCTCTCCAAGCTCCACAGCAGACATCAGGCCCCCTTCCCGACACTCACTACTTCTCCTACAGTGACATGAAATTCGCACTCACCATAATCTACCTCCACACGTAATTTCACAAAAAGCTGTGCAATGCGCTAACAGTGACACGAGGAGAAAAACACATGCTGAAGTGAAAATACATCATTGAGCAAATGAATGTAATAAAGATCCCAGCAGAACCTCCAGCCCAGGTGCAATGAACACTCCAACGCAGGCATCATCCACAAGTTTGCTGACTTACAGCTCCTTCCCCTTCAAGACTCATGGCCAGGGCCTCAGCACTCGTATCGACACCGTCGGGCAGCCGGCCAAGCTGGTCTCTCTCTCCAAGGCCATCCCCGAATCCCTGCATCTTTCCCCCTCGCCTGGCCCCCTTGTCCGGGGACTTTGCTGCAAATGGTTGTGTCTGCTGGAACACGATGCTATCCATGTGACAGATATGGACACAGTTGTGTGTAAAAGGAACCCTTGGTCTTTAAACAGGTGCTCAGACCTTGTGGGGCCACCCAGGTGTGGGGCCTCATGCATGAGTCATAAAGCTTCTCCTGCCCTCACCATTCCTGAAGTACCGCTGGTTCCTCCTCTGCCTCGGGAAAAGGCTGAAATTGATTTCTACAACGATGGAAAATAATTTGTAAAAAACAAATGTGTACTCGCTGGGCGCAGCCACTCTAGAAGGTGACAGGCCTCACAAGACAAGGTGACCTACCAGCTTATCGCAGAGGATTCTGGGGGGTCGGAGGGGGTGGGGGCTGGGTGAAGACTCAAATGCATACAGGTGAATGTATACATTTCAAATGTATACGGTGAAGATTCAAATGTATACAGGATTTTCCAAAGGGCAGAACTCGGCAAATTCCTGAACCAAACAAAGACGAAACTTCCCTTGCCGTTCAGGGGTGCTGCACTCCTAGAGCGGTGGGCAAAAAGTGAGGGCTCGTTTGTACAACGGCGCTAGTTCTTGGCTCAGCGGGTGCCGCTCATTCTCCACCCTGGAGACATCCAGACAGCAGTTCTGCAGCATGAGCCGCAGCCAGGGACTGCGTCTCCACCACGAAATGCCATTTGCCACCAATTCATTATGAAAACCAGAAACAGCAGACCCGTAAACTTCCAGAATGTACTCAGTGGGCATGACTCTTCTCCTGAGAACCACCTCTGCCTCTCTGGGTAGTATTTTGTGCCGGGGGAGCATCAGTGACACCAAGAATGCAAAAAGCTCCCAGCTCAGAGCAGGCGTCAAGCCACCAGGCGCTTCCTCATGTCCCCAAGACAGACAAGTGTTGACTAACGCACCGATCAAGAGGGCGCGCAGACACACGAGGCAGTGCACTCCCCGGGCTCTCGTCTCAGGCTCAAGGGCGTGTCACCACTGGTGGAGACACAATCTTCTATGAAGAAGGCCGAGAGGAGACCCAAGAAGTAATGTCACAGACGTTTTAAGTAAACATTTTAATTAGGTTCCCGACTACACACTCCCCCGTGGCATCAGCACTGTCTACCTTTGCCGTTTAATAGCTGCACATCCACTTACACTCGGGTGACACGGTTTGAGTAATTATGTCTTCAATCTACTCGATTTATTCACTTTCTCTTTTCACGTCTCAGAATTTCCACAATGCAGTTCCCTAAGCGAGCAGCTTATGGAGACTCAAGGCATCTTAGATCTGGAAAGAAACTAGAAAGGGTCCAGTTTCCATTCCTTCATCTTATGAGTCTTAGTTTTTTTTTTTAAGGGCTGGATGCAATTTTACGAAAGGTAATTTTTATTACCGCCTAAAACAAGAGAAGCTTCTAAGACAAGAGAAGACCTAAAAAACATTTTAATGAGCTACAGAATTCTGAAGCTCCAGTTTCTTCCTTCTTTTGTACCATCTCAAGAGAAGTGCCTTTTATTACTTTTCTTACAAAAGGTAAATCCAAGCTGCCAGTGGAAGGATACAGCATTTTTTAATTGCAAAATGAGGATTTTTTTTCGGTTCTCCAAGCTGTGCCCACCATCTAAAATTCTGCCTTCACACGCAGGGCGCAGCGGCCATGGAGCCAAGAACACGCTGAGCAGAAGTTCGCCTGCACGGAGGAGCCCAGCACCACTCAACCATTAAATTTAAATCTGCAAACTCTGTCAAGCAAAGACTATTTTTACGTATCTCATACTCACCTCTTACTCATGCTTTTACTTAAAAACATAGGGGTTGTGACGTCTTTCATTAATGACATTGCCGTGCTCTGTCATCCAGGCAAATATGACTCATCATCGGTGAGTGCAACAGAATGGAAATTAGAACATTCAAGTGAAATAATTGAGTAATAGATGGACCAGGCATCCCAAGAGAAAAATGATTTTGAGTTCACAGCAGCAAAGGCCAGCGAAGCCCCCGACCACATCCTTAACAAGAGAGTACTGTCGATATTATGGGCTTGTGATACAGGTAAAGATTAATCACTTTTCTGAAGTAATCTGGGGCTCTCCGTTTCTTTGCTGCTATTATTCTTGTGTCAAGGAAATTCAAGGCAGCAGTTTGAATGTCACCGTTAAGCTTGCAGAGCAGTAAATTCTATCACAGCATAAATGCTGTGCCAGAAAGATGTAAATTTCACACATCTACCAGGTTCACTGAAACAGAGGCCACATTCCAAAGGGTGATGTTCTTGACAATGCAAGGTCACTGGTGATCAACAGAGAGCAGTAAATACAGGTAGCAAATGGCTGCTGATAGCAAGTGGCCGTGACGTAATTCCATTAGCTTCTGAGAACAGCAGAGTGTGAAAGAACACTCAGAGGAAGGGGCGGGGAAGGGCCGAGGGGCTGGGCATCAAGGCAGGCCAATGCCACCTTCCCGCCACACAGAGGAGGAGGAGACGTCGTACAAAGGGAGAAGAGAACCAAGGGATACCCACGTTCCGCACTCCAGGCAGGCTCCGGCCGGGACAGGCATGCACTTAACCCAAAGAAAGGACTCAAAGCCGCAGTGTACACCTGCTCTGGGTCTCTGATGGAAAATGCAAAGCTAGTAATAAAGCCACTTTCAGGCCTGGTTCTGCTCCTACAAGGAACTCATACCCCCCAAAAGCAGGAGGGCCGCCCAGACCCACAGGGAAGTGCATTCAAGCCCTTAGCTGGTTTCAGACACTGAAAGCACTTTGGCAAAGAAGAATCCAAGTTCAAAACCCTTACAAAACACTTAGTCAAAATTCTATTTTGAGAAGAAACCTAAAATAAAGTACACAGATGCTGTTGGGGACGTGCCACGGAAAGAAGCAAACAGCAACGCCTCCTCTCGGGAAGGCTGCTGCTCTGTGGGCCTGCAGGGGCGCAGGAGAATATTAGTCAGCCATAAAGAGGAGGGAAGTCCTGGTCCACATTCCCCAGGGGGGAATGGAGGCACCTAGGAGACTCGCTGCTCCGTGGAAGGAACCAGGCAACAATCTCATATTGCAGGTTCTGTTTCTGTGAAATCGCGAGAACGGGCCATCCGAGCAGCACGAAGGAGCATGGTGGTGGCAGGGGCTGGGGTGGGGCTGCAGCTGCTGATGCTACAGGGCGTCTCACCGAGTTGATGAAAACGGCCTGAAATCAGTAGGTGGTGATGCATTCAGTGAAGACACTAAAAACCACTGATTTTTACATTTTAAAAGTGATTTTTATGGTATGGCACTCAGTTAAAAAAAATTGTTAAGAGTCTCTGGGCACAATGAACAGGAGGGAAATTAGAATTAAACTCCACCATACGTGGGCTCCAAAGGACCGAGTCACATGAAATATATAGGGGTGTTGCTGCCAAGTCAGTGGAAATCATGTGAACTATCAACCAAGGCACAAGACCAGAGAGAGGAAACTTTACTGAACCGACCTTTCCTTGAACTGAGAAAGCCCCAGATGATGACAAGGCAGCCAGACCCCGGCCCCTGCCCCCAGCTGAGACGGGGTGAGAGCCGAGCACCACCAGCAATCCAGCCCCTCGGGGCTCATGCACCCCGGAGTACATCATTACCGGGTTTCGCTCTATGTATGTTAGTGGAAGAACCTTTAAGGGAAAAACAGGTGGTTTGAGTCCACACATTTCCCCTACATGGAGGAAAAAACGAGAAGACACAATTCTACCCCCATCTGCCACTGACTGACCTTGTCCAAGCTGCTGGCAATTTAACGCGACTTGGTGCCTCGATTTACCCGGCTGCGAAAGTCAAATGATAATAACACATCTCCGATCCGTCAGAGTGATGTAAGGGATAATTATTGCTTTTAAGGTTCTTAGTGAACTTTATATTCGAGACAGCCTGCTATTATTACGATGCCTTAACAAACACCTTCTCTACGGCAGTCAAGACCTGATTCTATTTAAAGAGGTAATGAGATTTGTTGCAAAATCAAACTGGAGTGCTCCATCCATCACTTTGCTTTTCTTCACTTTGCAAACTTTTGTAGGGCATGCATATTACACCATCTCCAGATTCTCAATTTAACCACATCTGCATAGTCCCTTCTGCTATGCAAGTCCCCGCTCCCACAGTCACTGGTTCTGGGGATTAGGATCTGAACATTCTTGGAGGAGGGAGCATTATTCTGCCTACACAGATATGCACTAAGATAATTCAGGAAAACACCCCACCATTTCCCCAATCCTCTGAGTCCCTCCACGGTGCTCAGTGGAAACGCAAACATCCACATTGCTCTTCTAGACCCCTTTGCTCTAAATAATCAGAAAAAGCCCGGGAATCCTGCCTCTGAGTAGGACTGCTAATCCTTTTTTTTTTTAAAGATTTATTTATTTATGCATACAAGAGCTGGGGTACAGGCCAGAAATGCAGCAGGGGAGGGGGTTGAGAGGATCCACCAGATACAGAGCAGGGAACAGAACAGGCAGACGGATGAATTACACTGCTGAGGGGAGCAGCGGGGAGACAGGAGAGGTCTGCTGCGCCATGTGGGCCGCTCCCTGGCAGACCGGGGGATCGAACTTGTGCTGCAGAGGCTGTGGACAGCTTCATTGTGCTGAGACTTAACCCCTTGCGCCACCAGGGAGGCCCCCCTAATCCTCTTTAATACCAAGATTTTTTTTTCTTCAGAGAATGAGTATGTACAAGCATTTTGCTTTTCCCACTCACCTATTAAACTTCTTGGGGGGTAGAAAAAAATGCCTAATTCATCTCTATGTACTTACAACATTTCTCAAAATGGCATGAGTTACTTGTTAATAAACAAGTGAATAAATGAATGACGGAAAATGAGAAAAGGAAAGCAACCCCCTACATGACATTACTAGGGAATTAGCACCCGAGCCCCTGGTGCCCTCACACCCACAGCCAACAAAGCCACAGGCTTCCACTGGTGAAAAGGAAGCGACCTCAGGACTGTGAAGGAACCAAGAGTTCTGAGACCAGGTCTCTGCCCCGGCACAGCCCGTCTCTCGCAATCAGATGTGTAAAACATGCACGCGCGCCAGCCACCTCCAGGAGCTCTAATATGTTCTTACATCTGGGGATCTGGGTGTCAGCCAGGCAGACTCAGTAATAGCAGCTCTGCACACACACAGAGCAGTCTCTGAGCTGAATGCAGTTAGTCATTCCAGACCAGGGGACGGCAGCCAGCATGCCCTCCCTCTCACCAACAGGCCACGGAGGCCTGGCCCATGGGAGCAGCGCTGTGGCTGGGCCCGGGTGGAAAGCTGTAGAATGGACACACGTTCCCAGGAGCCACTCATGCCAAAGAGCGAATCTGCATCTAAGTGGCTTCTGGTAGCTTCAGACTCTACACTACTCGCTTCTCAATTTAAAAGGAGAGAGGTTTATAGTGGGGTAGGGGCTTTAAAAACAACAACAACAAAAGAACCTCAGGCTGCAATTACCTTTACCATCTGGTAAGCATTTGCGAGGTCGACTGTCTAAATGGGAGCAAGAACATCGTTTTTTTTTTTTCTGTTTTGTCTCCTATTAAATATATCCCCCCATCCTAACAATGCAGTCACTTTTTAATGATACATTTAGCAATTAATATCTGTTTATAGTCAGCATGCCTCAGGCCACAGCATGCTCATTGTTTACAGAAAGACTTTGTTCGGGAACTCTGTGCCCAAAGAGACTCTCTTAAAAACTGTTGCAAGTTTTCAAAAGATGGCATTCACCACAAGAGGGGTTTTCCTACATGAAGCCAGCACCATCGTGTCCAGGACCCCAGCACACACAGGGCCGGCACATTCAATTCCATCAGCGGCCTTGTTGGCTCAAAACCAACACCAGGGCCTCCCCAGTGGCGCAGCGGTTGAGCGCTGAGTTGCGAAGCTGCCCGCGGCCTCTGCGGCACCGGTTCGATCCCCGGCTGCTCCCGGCCACCGGAGGAGGGTCCCACATGGCGCACAGACCTCTCCTGCCACCCGCTGCTCCCCTCAACAGTGTCCTTCGGTCCTTCTGCCTGCTCTGCTCCCCGCTCTGGCTCTGGTGAATTCTCTCACCCTCCCGCGCTTCTGACTGTACCCAGTGCTTGTATAAATAAATAAATAAATCTTTAAAAAAAAATAAAAATAAAAACCACCGCCAGCCTCTCTGGGGGATTCCATGGTACAGATAATGCCCTCGAAAAATCAGTGTCTCTGCTCAAATCACATACAACCTACGGACATTCCTCTTTCCACGGGGGTGACTGGAACAGACACTCAAAGGCCTGAGTGCAAACATTAAGTGAGCGCTCACTCCTAGGGCTCAGGCACTCCTGCCTCCTGTCTGTCCCGCTCCTTTCAGGAGTCTCCTCTGGGCAAAGCCACTGACTGCTGGGAGGTCCCTGCTTCTCAGCCTCAGCAATTTGCTGATGGGGATGGGGGTCTCCCTAGTGTGGGCTGAGGAACAACATGAGCTGATGAGTCATCACGCTCTGTTCTTAGCAGGACATGGTGGAGGTTGAGCACAGAGCCCCCCACCCAGGGAGGAACCACACACACATGATCTCAGTCCTCAAAACCTCAGCACCCAGGGTGCAGGGCCAGTTGGGACATATTGCTCAGGGTCACACACACCTCCTTTAGACCAACCGCTACGAGTCTGTGGGAGTGAGCTCCCCCCACGCTCCACCCCTCCCACCATGCACCCCTCCCACCCTCCAAATGCAATAAGCTACCAGTGCTGACAACCAAGGGTTTGCAACACCCCAGACTTCCTGCAGGAGGCTTCCTGAGGCAGGCCCAGGAATTTGCATTTGCACAGGCTTCTCAAGTGAAGGAATTTGCATTTGCACAGGCTTCTTCTGTGCACCCTGAAGCTTGAGCACCATTTCCCTAAACATAGATGCATTAGTGAGTCTCACAGGGCAGTAGCTCCCTCTTTTCTAGAAAATCGCAGAAACTGAACAGCTACCCATGCCCATTCCCCTGGCTGCTTGGAATTTGTCGACATAAACAACAGTTCTTTCATTCAAAGATGTACTTGTATTTCATTTAGAAATAATATATGTGTGTGTGTTCTAATTCTCAATTTTTTTGCTCAAACTGGATCAAGAGAAGAAAGCTAACACATAAATTTCCGGGTATTTGACCAAAACCAACAGTAAAACACAAGCCAGAATTCCCCAGGCCTTGCACATTTTAAGCATCGTGAAGGGATCCGTAAATGTTCAGTGCGAATAGTCGAGATCTGCCCCACACAGCTGTTTAGCGCTTCTTCTCCCTCCACCTTCTGCTGTCTGTACAGTTTCTATTTAAAATCCATCTCCCCCCTCCCAGAGAGCCTGTCGTTTGGCTTCTCTTAGAAAATCAAGGGGTGGAGGGGACACCTCCCTGGTGGCACAAGGGGTAAGTCTCAGCACTATGAACCTATCCACAGCCACTGCACCAGTTCCATCCCAGCCAAGGAGCTACCCACATGGCGCAGTAGACCTCTCCTGTCTTGCCCTCTGCTCCCCTCAGCAGTGTATTTCAGTAGATCCACCTGTTCTGCCCCCCACTCTGTCTGGTAAATCCTCTCACCCCCCACACCTCTGGCCTGTACCCCAGCTCTTGCATGCATAAATAAATACAATCTTTTTAAAATCCAGTGGGAAGATCCCCTCTTCTTCCCAAGGACCTGCTGCCCATCACTGTGGAATGTGGAGTTCAGGGCAAGGCAGTCTCTTCAGCGACCGCTGCTCGATGTAACTCCAAGCTGTACGACAGCTTGTTTTTTGAAATTGCTAATTCTTTGATTTCTGTAATTTCTAGTTGTTTTTGCAGGAAAATGGGGTTGCTGTTTTCTAATTTGCTGCCAGAGCGAATCAAGGCAGTTTTTTTTATGAAACATTAAGTTGCATAGGAGGCGGAGGAGCAAAACCACATTTTCAGACTTTCAGACACTGAGTTCCCAGACCTGAGAGACCAGGAGGGGACTCAGCAGCCTCGCCTTCCGGATGAGCAGCCTAGGCTCCCCCAGAGGCAGTCTGAGCCCAGGACACGGGTCCAGAATTTATTTGGAAGGTGAGTCCAAGAAGCCCAAGAGAGGGCCTGGGGAAAGCAGACGCAGTGGGAAAAAGGCCCTACGAGGCAATGAAGTGCTTGGCCACATGCAACTGGGCTCCATCCTGCGGGGCTACCCCAGACGTGTGGAGCGCACCTCACCACTGTCATGAGGGGACAGGAAGATGGGTGACACCCACCGACCCCAGACCTCCCGAGCGCACACAATCTGTGAAGGGCAGGCCAGGACCTGCACCCAGGTGGACTCGGAGCCCTAACCCCCCACCTACCTGCTTCCAGCTTCCTCACATGGTTTCTCCTGTAGTGGTGATTTCAGGGGCCACTGTGAGACCCGCTCTCTCCTGTTTCTCACCTCCCACCCCTTATGTCCTTAGCCCTCAACCATGAAAATGGCCCAACTTCCTTGTAAGACACTCACTCACAGGAGTTTTACTTCCCCTGCAAGCTATGCAACTCCTTCCAAAGGAAATAATGTCCATACTTGCAAGGCGTTTGGGAAAGATTTGTTTCTAGCACAAGCACCTTGCTAGGGAGCAGCAGAAGGGACAGACGGCCTCTCCTGGGCAGGAGGACGGGCTGCATCCCCTTCTGGGGAGCACGATTCATCCAAGAGAGCTGTCTGGCCAGCACCTGTGGGTGGTCAGGACGTCTGGGGCTGACCTGCTGGGCCTTCCCAGACAGCGGACGCCAGGGCTGAGACAGTCAGGATGAGTAAGGGAACAGTCACACATACATCCAGGACTCAGCTTACTGTTTCCATGCCAACCCCCAAAAAAGACAACCCCAAAACAAAAAATCAAAACCAAAAACAATATAGCAACCAGCTGACCAGAGCTGCTTGATTTTTCCTAATTCCAAAAAAAAAGGTGCATTTACTACTTTCTAGAGAACTCATTCCTGCAAGCACCAGATGTGTTACAGCCACCACAGTGACTTCCTATTATGATAAAATACATAGAGATATAACAGGAGGTGAATGCATCCCTCAGGAACAATAAATTCCACAAATGGACACAGGCACGTATTAGCCGGGACACTCCGGCCTGGAACGGCAGCCCAGGGCAGCTGAATGATGGCCTAATATAAGCAAGTAATTAATTAGGTCCATCATAATTTCTGCTTTATGACACTCACTTTTATATGCCAATAGTCAATTTAATGGCATTTTAAATTAGAGTGCGCCCCAAGAGAGGAGCAGAAAGCAGCATATACCTTATTGAATCACAAATCTTACCATCTGATTTTTTAATTCCAAAAATGACCTAATAAACTTGCTTTATATAATTAAATCTCTCCTAACAACTTCTCTTTTGTGTTTTTCATCCATTTTTGGTAATCATGCAGAGATTTCAATTGGAAATCTGCTTTTGTAATTAACTACAAAAGTGACTCTGTGTGCTGGGAGGCTCAAGACCCTCTGCTGGTTGTAGGACAGGCCAGAACCTTTAACTTCCTTGACTGCACCGTATGAAATATGTGCGCATACTTAAAGGAATGGTTAAAGGAATGGTTTTGCCATGGGAACATTTTTATCTTTTGAAAAATAAACTAGCATAATTTTTTCTTTTGAGATCTGTAAAAAATTGTAGACTTCTGATGCTGCATTAAAAGTTTGGCCTTTGGGGCCTCCCCGGTGGCGCAGCGGTTGAGAACTGGGTTGCGAAGCTGCCAGCGGCCTCTGCTGCACCGGTTCGATCCCCGGCTGCTCCCCGGCCACCAGAGGAGGGTCCCACATGGCGCGCAGACCTCTCCTGCCGCCCGCTGCTCCCCTCAGCAGTGTCCTTCGGTCCTTCTGCCTGCTCTGCTCCCCACTCTGGCTCTGTTGAATCCTCTCACCCTCCTGCGCTTCTGACTGTACCCAGTGCATGTATAAACAAACAAACAAATAAATAAATAAAACATTGCCTCTATTAAAAAACAAAAAAAGTTTGGCCTTTGTGGAAGAAAAAGAGGTAGGAGGCAGGGTTGCTCCGAGATGACTGAGAGCAACATTTTCACATGAACCTGTTCTAAGCACCTGATAAATTACTGCAAAGTGGAATAGAAACAGAAATCAACTTTGGCATTTTCGTTAACTTCAGTCACAAAGCAATTACAACAGTAAATATCGTGGGTGATTTTTAAAGTTTCTGTTAAGTTCTACAAAATGTTAATTTGTGCAAAAATAATTATTTTCTACTTCCACAGAAGTCTTCTAGTCACTAAAAGGCATGGAATTTTGATCAAATCTGCTTGGATGACATCTGTGTTCTCCTCCTAAGAAATGAGAAAACATTCTTTGAACAGCTTATATCATCTAGGTTTGCAAGCAAGAGTACAGCCCCCAAAGATTATCTGCGGATACCAGAGGTGAAGAGGGAAGAACGAACAGGTCCTACCATTTGTTGTGTGCTTTTTAAAGTTATCCAGGAATTCCTCCAGAAGCTGGGACTGATTAGGAGGGGGCAGCAGACTCTTCTGGTTCCTTGAGAACAGGTCACTGTCAGACCAGGATGAACACAGGGTTCCTTTCGTGTCTGGCGGTCGAGCAAGCAGAGTGAGCCCCACGGTCTTCTCAGAAAACAGGGCCTCCATCTGCTTGAGGTCAAGATCTGACACAGCTTCCCCATTCAAGGTCATAATTTCATTGCCCTTTCTCAGCCCTGAGAACAAGGAAGGGGAAATAGAAGGAGAGAAAAGGAGAGAAGTATTTTAAGATAAAAGAAGGCTGCAATGTTCTTAGGGAATGTTCTGTTGCTATCTTCAAAGATAGCACCAAAATGCAGAGTGTTGAGATGCCCCTGACAGTAAAACAGACTCCAGCTCTCTCTGGAGCAGTACAAGGAGGAGCCATTCGAGAGCCACTCCAATCAACTCTTCTTCTATTTATCCATTTACCTTGGAAATACGTGGGCTCTACCTGTCTCCCTGCCAGGGACTCAGATCCTCCCCCTGCCTTGTCTCTCCACATCCCTGTTCCCTCTGGGGACATCTGTCTCAAATGCTCTACATACATGCATTTGCAGTTTCACTTTAGCAATTATGTACACTTCCTTTATTCTAGAAGAGACCGTTTTCTGACAAAACTGTAGGGAGAAAATTTCCCCAGCCAGACTGCACACTGCGGCTTTGAATGAAAGAGAACAGAGACACCATGTGCCCCACGGACCTTCTCCGTACGCCAGGCCGTCGGGGAGAACATCGCTGACAAATATCCGGCTGAGATGCTGCTGCTCGTCCACTTGTGCTCTCACTGCAAACCCTGCACGGAGAGGAACAGGAGAAAAACAGTCTCAGCTCATTCGACTGTGACTTCGGCAACTCGGTCTGCAGAGTTTCCTTAATCTCTATTCTCATAAGCCAGGGATGTTGAAATCATGACTATTTCGAAAGCAGAGAGATTTAGGAAAAGAGGAACAGGTCAGATGTTAAGGTTTAATAAATACTGACTGCACAGCCTTATTCAAACGTCGTGACAAGATGCTTGTATTTAGAGCCACGTTCACAGCAGCCCAAAGGAAAAAGTGATTCGACTCTCTGCCCACCCATAGAGGAATGGATAAATAAAATACAGCATACACGGAATATTACTCACTCATAAAAAGGAAGGAATTTCTGGCACATACAACATGTATGAACTTTGAGGACACATTGCTAAGTGAGATAAGTCAGACATGAACAAATACTACAGGATTCCACGCACATGCAGTACTTAAGGCAGCTGAGTTCATAGAGAGAGAAAGCATAAGGGCGGCTGCAGGAGCTAAGGGGGAGGCAGACGGGAGCTACTGTCTGACAGAGGCAGGGCTCCCATCCTGCAAGATGAAAGCAGTTCCAGATACTGGAGGCCTCGACGGTGGTTCAACAATGCAAATGTACTTAATGCCGCTGAACCGCTATTTCTAAGCAATCTCAAAAATGGGTAGGACGGTAAACTTTATGCTATGTGTATCTTACCACATTTACGATTTTTTTTTTAGATTTTCAGTTGAGATACACTTACTGAATTGAAAAAGACTTATTAAAAAAATGTAGTTTCATACAATATGTACTGGCGGAAAAAACCACTAGAAGGTGGAAACGAACGTGAACACTACAGTGCTCGCCCAAACATAACCCCATCCAAACCCCCCCCGAGCTCTCCCCCTCTAGGCGAAGGCCTGCCGGTCACCAAGTATCGTTGCCAGTGTGTTCGGTCTTTCCATCATTACATGCAAAGGAGACTCATTGCTGGGGGCCGAGGAAGGAAACCGAAAGCCAACGGGAGAGCAGACAAAATGCTGAGAGGGCTTCCCGGGAGAAGCATCCTAACAGGTAGGGCAAAGCAGACTTCATGGATTGAGAAACAAAGACTATTGATACAGTTCACAAGAACTAGTCCTTCCTGTGGGATAAATATCCCCTGATGATTGTTTAATTACTGCCGACCCATGCAGAGGATCCAATAAAATGATTGCATTTTATTCACCAATGAACTGGAAAACATGAGCCAGTCTAGAAAGAGCTTAAAGCAGAGTTTAAATACAAACAGAAATGCAAAAATTAAATACTCCCAGGGCCTCCCTGGTGGTACAAGAAGTTAAGTCTTGGCATTATGAATCTCTTAGCAGCCAGGGAGCTGACCACATGGCGCAGCAGACCTCTCCTTGTCTCCCCGCTGCTCCCCTGAGCAGTGCATTTCAGTCAATTGCCTGTTCTGTTCCCCATGCTGTCTCTGGTGAGTCCTGTCACCACCCTGCTCTCCAGCACCTCTGGCCTGTACCCCAGTTCTTGTATGCATAAATACATAAATCTTTACAAAAAAAAAAAAGAGAGAATTAAATACTCCCTAGTAGCCTGGGTGGGGCGGGCCCTTATCCTAAACTGAAGCTATTGCAGGCAGACACGTCTCCTTCCAAAGACTTGCTGGAGACTAAACAGATCTGCACAATGGGAGGGAAGGGGGCCGAGAGCAGGAGGGGCAGGGCAGGGCAGGGAGACTTTCCAGTAGGTGACAGTGAGCCTGAAGCACAGACTCTGAGGGAGAGAACTGTTGTGACTTCTGAGTTAGCTGACAAGGGCCCCTGGCAGGCTCCATTCACGGAGCCATCATTGTCACCCAACTTTCCTATTTTTCACCCACGTCGAGACGCAGCCCTTTTCTTTCCTTGGGCGTTTTCCCCCAGGAATATATATATTTAGATGCCTGCTAATAGAGAGAGAGAGAAACGGAGGAAGAGAAAGGAAGGTCAGAAACTACTCTAACACCTTCTGGAAATGCAACCACGAAGAGAACATAATCAAGTGCCGAGGGCGGGGGCGCACGAGCTGGACAGCAGCTTCTTCGACAAGGGCGTCCGGGCCTTACCAAAGTCGGACACGCCCCCCGTCTTGGTGAGCTGCACGTCGTAAACGTTGAGCGGGAAGACTTCTATCTCATCATAAACCTCCGGAAGGCAAAAACAAGTGGAAAATTATTTTGACTGTTTCCAAATTAGGTGCCCGATGTAAACACAATTAGCTATTTTTAAAATCAAGGGGCCAGGAACGTGCTTCTAATTTCGGTGAGGCCGCCGGACACTTGCCTGCTCTTGCATAGCTTCTCCAGGCCCCGGAACACAACACTCGATGTTCTCATCTACCAGTTTTCGAAGTTGAAGGCCATAGTGGCTGGGTTCCAGCTGTCTCATCTGAAAAGAAAAAGACAACTACTCAGATTTTAAATGTTCTCTCCAAGTGCATCATTCTCAGCAGGCTCATTTAAAATCAAATGGAAATGTAAAAGCAATGCTGTATCTGATTTGCAGAATTTAAGCTTATGTAAGGGCTCAAACTTCAGTGTGCAGGAGAGAAAAGAAGGGACAAATAGGAGGTTTTCTCGAGATACTGCTTGTCACTAATAACAAGAGCTGCAATACCTGGTTCTAAGTCATTTCCCCCATTGCTCACTTAGAGAAATTTGTAAAATGTGTGCACAATCACATCGTCCACTCACTTCAGCATTAGGAATTTCCTGCTCTAAAACTTTTCAAAAGGAAAACGTGTACACACAGACTCCCTCGCCCTCCTAGCTTCTCTTCCCCACACACACATTTTCATCAGTAAGATGTTATCTCAGGCCTCTGTCCTAACTGGCCTGCTGCTTCTGACACCCTGCATCACGTAGAAAGCTTATCTACGTAATAACTGATATCTTCGGTACAGAACAATAGCGGTTGCTGCCTGAATAGAAGCCTTGCAAAATGGAGTAATGGAGTCAAAGGAAATCAGATTCTACGAGCCACATACATAAGTTCCTGGGACGCCAAGGATTACGTCGAAGTACAAAGGAGGGTGAAATTAAAGAATGCTCTTCTCTTAAGTGTATGTGGCAGAGTAGCCAAATTCTACATGGCTTTTTTTTTAACCATTTCATCTATTTAACTCCATTTTCTCTGAAAACTTAAAACACTGAAGCTCTACTACACCATCTGGTGGTCTAAAAAAAAAATCAGATCTGATGTCAAGTTTCTCATCTATCAATATATTTTTTTAAAAGTTGTTATTTTTTCTTTTTTAAATTTATGTTTGCATTCAAGAATTTGGGTCTAGGCCAGAGGTGTGGGGGTGAGAGGATTCACCAGAGACAGAGTGGGGAGCAGAACAGGCAGACTGACTGAAATGCACTGCTGAGGGGAGTAGCATGCAAGACAGGAGAGGTCTGCTGCGCCATGTGGGTCACCTCCCTGGCCGGGGCTCAAACTCAGGCCACAGTGGCAATAGTGCTGGGATTTAACCCCTAGGCCACATGGGAGGCCCCTCATCTATCAATATTTCAGGGGCTTTAAGACTTATCATAAACTTCCTTTCAGAAATCAAAGTCAGTATAACAAATAAAAGATCATTTCAAAACCATCTCCATAAAAAGTTACTTGTTTAATCTAGAGAAACTTGCTAGAACTATTTAGCAACAAATCAAGCTACTTCGAAATTCATGCCACCTTCTGATAGAGACCATCTCTACCTAAGAAATACCAGCAGGCTTTGCAATTTTTCCAGACATCAAGGTAGACACACAATTCCAGTAAAATAGCTCAAGTTCCTCATGAAGGTGAGGGGTCATGACCCAACAACTCACTCTTCTAGAGGAAGTGAACTAATAAATACTTTCACTGATCAATATGCCCATCTGTTCTCTAGTGAAGAAAGGGTGGTCTTAAACACCACTCTGATTAGAAGGCATTATCCTGCATTCAGAAGTCTGTTCCCGCAGCGATTTCATTACCTTGCAGGCCAAAGCCAAAACATCTTCCACCTTGTGTTCGGGTTTGATCATCACAGTAACCCCAGGATTACCCTGGAAGCGGATGTGCGTCTGGCTTTCCCAGGTGTTATCCCGGGAAACACCATCCGTTGAACTGTAGTGCAGAAGTTCATCCACCTGTGGTTAGACACCAAAAGAAAATGTGGTCCATTTCATCAACGAGGGACACCGCTGAAATAAAGCCCCTTAACACATGGCGTTTTATGGCGATGCTGCTCCCATCTCTGGCTTCTCACGGCGATCTGGGACAAGTCAAGCCTACCGCGTCCTCTCTGGTTTAACCCACATAAAAGTGAAGCCCAGGAGGCTGATTAGAAGTCAACAGGGGGGCCTCTCTGGTGGCACAAGGGTTAAAGTCTCAGCACTATGAAGCTATCCACAGCCTCTGCAGCACGAGTTTGATTCCCAGCCACGGAGCTACCCACATGGTGCTGCAGACCTCTCCTGTCTCCCTACTGCTCCCCTCAGCAGTGCATTTCAGTAGATCCACCTGTTCTGCTCCCCACTCTGTCTCTAGTGAATCCTCTCATCCCTACACCTCTGGTCTGCACCCCAGTTCTTGTATGCATAAATAAATAAATCTTTAAGGAAAAAAATAAAAAGCAAGAAGTCACCAGGGCCATTGCCCTGTGTTAGCCCAAGTGCAGAGACTGCTCTGTTGCCCTACCCTGCAGACCAGGGCACCGGGAAACCCACACCCAAGCCACAATGGCAGCAAATGCTGGAGACTCTCGCCCTTGGCCGCTGACACCTGTCTCCTAACCCTGAGTTACACTAACTTCACCACAGTACTTCCTCTTCTCCCATTTCCTCTGACCATTCGGCTACTTGCTGTCTCATCTTGTAGAGGATCATCTCAATCACAGCAGCTCCAGGGGGCCCACCCCAAAGCACTGTCAACTTCACTGCCCCAGCAACTCGATGACCTCATGCTGATAGGTACTTCCATGATTTAGAAACAAAAGCAGCTAACATTTACTAAGCAATTCACATAAATGTTTTCTGAGGGCCAAAAAACATTTGTGTTGCTCCCATGGTAAGGAAAAGAGTTGGGCATCTCAAGCGAAAAGACCTGTTGCTCAAGTCACCGTTTCTATACTCGGGCAGCAAGGAGTGAGCTAGCTACCGGGGTAGCTGATTACTTAAGTTTATGAATTGACAACCGAAATTTGTATGAGCAAAGGAGAATATACGTGAAAATATCTTACACCCCAGAAAATATCACACACCATTACATGCTACTTTGTCCCACTTGGCACATTAAAGCTCTCATTGATGGGTGGGTTTGCTTTGAACCCATTGCATTAAAAAAAAAAGAAAGCAAGCAAGAAAGCAAAAGATTCTCCTATCTAGGATTCAAAAGCCAAAAGAGATCCAATTTAAGAAATTCAAAAGAACAGGTTTAGGTAAAATCTGTGTTTTGTTTTTAACATGTGGTGCTCATCTTTGGAACGACATTTCTGGATCTGTCATAGAACTGCCACTTTCTGTACATTTTCCTAGAAAGACCATCAAGCCCAGAATGAATGGGAACCTCATGTGCCAAATGGAAAGGAAAAAAAGAGACAGAGGCAGATGCTTGAAGCCAAGGACGTGGGGCACCCACACGCACGCCACTGTCTCCTGAAGGACCACATTTTCTCCCCTGGGCCAGCCTCCCAGCTACGCCCCATCTGGCCAGAGATCTCAGCCAGGTGAGTCAGCAACAAGCAGGGGCTGCTTCCTCGGTGCCCACTTAGCCGAAATGGCTCTGAAAGGCCAGCAGAGGGCACTGTGGAGTCAGGCTGCTGGCCAGGAGCGGCCAGTCCCCATCCCAGCGCTGCCGCAATGCAATTTATTTCTGCACTTTGAGGAAACAGGGGGCGGTGGCTGAGGATGAACAGGCAGGGCAGGGCCATGAGAAACACAATTCACAGCTCTTCCGACCTGCCCTCCTGTGCCCACCCCTCGTGTCTATCACAGGGACTGTGTTACATGGGGCTAAAAGGAGTATATTTTGTATGTGTGTGTGTGTGTGTGTTTAATTCTATTGAATTACCATTAGTTACATAACCATATAGCTTCAAGAGGACTGCTTCACACCTCAGCAGGTGCACATGACTGTCCCACCACCTCAGCTCCCTGCCTCGGGACTGTCACATAACCCTGCTCCACAAACACAACTAAAGTTACTCAGATTCAGGAAAACACAAGCTAAGCTCTGACACCGGTGTTCACTCACTAATCTACCCTCCAAGGTGGGCACCATCCTCACCCTCTAACTGGTGAGAAGAATGAGGCTCAGAAAATTCTAGAAACCCACCCAGGCTGTGATTGAGGGTCTATGGGGATCTGGAGCCTGGAAGCCTGGTGTGAGCTCACCAATACCACACCACAGAGGAAGGAATTCAGGCTGCCAGCTACCTCCTCACAGGACGGGCACAGACCGACACTCTCAAATCCTTCGCTCGTCTGATGCACACACCTGGGCAAACACCGTCACTCCCCGGAGGGAGTCGTGGCCCTGCCCGTCTCAATCTCCTTTGCCTGCTTTACCTTCCTCACAGGTGCAGTGAGGAAACCCTACAGTGCCTTGAACCTCATTTCAAATGCTACCCCCTCTGATGATGTCGCTCCTGTTCCCTTGCTGCCACCTCCCCCAGTTCCGCTCAGTTGGAAGAATCTGCTCTCCCACGTCCCTGGTCCAGCGCTTAGCCAAGCCCTGGTCCCGAGAGAGGCATTTCCAGGCTGCCCTCCTGCCCCCAGGTGCTCAGAAAGAAGACAGCAGAGGCTCTGCCTTCCTCACCCAGTGGGCCCTGCCCCAGAATACACCACACCCCAGGTGTTCAGTCCAATGGGAAAGACAGGCTCCCCCAAACCCTCAGAGCAGGCTTCCAAGATGTGTCACCTGGGCCACAGGCCCCTGGGCTTCAGGAGAAACTGTCACCGCTTCCTCACCTACCTGGGAGAATGCAGGTTGGCAGTAAGACCCAGATTTAGGACTGTCTCCAAAAATAGCCTTTCTACCGGAGAAACCTCTCATTGTGGCAGACAAATATCAAGGGATAGGGCATCCGGCTTGTGTCATTCAAGTTGAGTCCCCCTTCTCGCTCCTGGAAGCCTCAGGTCTCAACCCAATTTCCTTCATTCAAGATAAAAATAACCCTGGTTGGTCCTATTTACCGTAGATTTTATGGCCACATAGATTTGTCAGACCTATGTAATTATATTTATTTTTTTCTCCAACTAATCTGTTTGATGTTAATTTGATTGCTCAACCAGCCTGAGAAGAACGAGAAGGGTGTGTGGGGGAGGCAGGGGGCTTTCCTCACCACCCCTCCTAGAAATCCGGCCCTACTTAGTCATGGAAGATAAAAGCATCCGTTTTCAGCATCTTATTCAAATCTGTTTATAGTTCTTAATTCTCTAAAGTGTCAGGAAGAGAACTCCAAAGACGATGACTGACAGGGAAAAAACCCTAAACAAGAGCGCAGGTCAAAGCAGTACTGGAAGGACAAGAGAAACACACACGCTATGGCCAATTAAACAAGGCCCGATGCCCACAACTCTTCTGAGGATCCATGAGTCTACACTGTTGACTGAAGACGGAGCGAGAGACGCCCCATCTAAGACAAGAGCAGGGAAGATTCAGGGCTTCCCAAGAGATCCTGCCGTGAAACTTCACAAGCAGCCTCTTTCTGTATACGAGACCCACTCATACACATCCCACAGACACACGCAGTTGAAGAATTTGGTAGAACCTGGTATTCAAAGGCAGCCTCGGGAACGTGGACTTGATGAATAGGGACTAGAAGAAAAGGGGATTTGCTGCTCCCAGATCTCCCGGGTCGTGGCAAGCTTTGCCCACAGTAGTGACAAAACTGAATCTCCCTCAAGGGCCGGCACTGTCGAGCTAAACATAACATGGTCTCCTGCTTATTTTCTCTGGCTTATTTTTCAGTAAGCCAGATAACAGCCTCCCACTTGCTTTAGCACAAAGATAGCAGAGGGCCTTAAAAATCGTCACCTAAAAAAATGCGCGATCTCCAAGACTTTTCCTAGCTCACCCTTAAAAGGTGCTACATTCACCCAGATGGCCAGAGTGGGTGGCCTCTGCCAAGTCTGTTGTTCACCCTACATCCCATCGCTGCTCTTCTTCTGCCCAAAAACTTAGCTTCCCATCAGCCTGTTCAGGATTGCCAGTCCTGGGGAAGACATGGGGGCAGCAGACACATGCCAGGCGTCTGGGCAGCCACTGCCTGGTGACTGCTCCCCAGCTCCAGGCTCTGGGGCCTACATCATCCCTTTTAGTTTGATTGTCAAGTTTCACTGGCTTAACGTTGGCTTATAATATTCCAAAGAGCTCAGGGGCCTGATGCTGTCACTCAACATCCACTACATTAGGATCCTCACCAAAAGACTAGCTTGCATTGCCCACCACACCAGTGACTGTCGTCCCTAGGTCCCCACCCCACCCTCTCCCCCTTTGGAAAGCACCATTTTGTTGTTATAGTCTAAGAGCCTGTGTTGTTGTGTTGCTTTCCTTCCTTATCTTGCACACAAGCAAAGTCACACAGTGTGTGTCTTCCTCCAGCTGACTTATTTCACTGAGCCTCATCCCCTCTGAGTCCATCCAGGGGGCACAAGTTGCAGTATATGGGGGCGTCAGGAGATTGGTACAAGGAAAGGGATCTGACACGATGTAAATTGGAAAAAGGCCCTCACTGTGTAGAGGAACTTTCTGCAAGTTCCGCGTGGATGCGCATTGCACTGAAGTCGGTCTCATCACTGTGACCCGCTGACAGCCACGACAAAGAACTTTGTGAGGCTCATCCTGGTTTCAAGCCCTGGCACTCAGACTAATGTGCTGCTGCTCTGCCCGGCCAAGAAATGCACTTCACAGCTGGCCCTGGCCACCCTGAGCTGGCCAGGCGGCAAAGCGCTCACCCTCCGGGCAGGGCAGTGGCTCAGGAGTGATTATGGGACGAGTCCGAGCGTGGTGCCCACCACACGTCAGGCTGCTCCAGAGCAGGTGCCTCCAGGAGGGCACGAAGCACCGTGTGTCCTCACAGCAGATGCTTTTGGACCGAACGGCTCGTAATTACTACCTGGATCACGGGAGGGAAGGGAGGAGCAAAATCACAATCTGGCTGCCACCGCCGTTGCTGATAAAAGGAAGATCTATTAGCCAGTGAGACGGCAGAAAACACAGAAGGAGTTACATGCTCGGGGTTTGAACAAGAGCAAAACGTCAGAGGAGAAAGTGTGTATTTCTTTCTTGGGCTGTTGCCCAAACATCAGCTGCTGGGAAAGAAAAAGTGAGACCTGTGTGTGTGGGCACGCGTGTCCACCTTGAGCCTCAGGGCAAGTTAGGGACAGTGAGGCAGCTTCAGGGACAGCACAGGCAGGGCCTCCAGGAGAGCGAAGGAAAGCTCCAGGGATAAAGGCAACAAATTCCAAAGGGGACGAACCAAACACCCCAGGACTAGGGGCAACAGGACATTCTGGAACTAGGATGATACAGAAAAGTGTGCTGCGATCAGGGCAGGGACACAGAGACTTAGTTCTGCGCACAGAGACATTCAGGCAGTGAGTGAGGCTGCGGAGAACCAACCAACCACGGAGACTGTGGAGCTGTAAAATAACCAGGGAAAGCAGGTGCACATTCCCTGAGGCCCAACACCACTTGGGCACTCCTGCCCCTCCCTGGCCTGGTCCACCGGCCTGGAGCCCCACTTTATTTCTGTTCCTTTTCTCCTTAATAACCTTTTTCTTTCTCTAAACAAATCTGCCTCTTCTCATTTTCCTGAGCATCTGCGAAGTTCCTTCTGTGGCTTCATGAGACACCAGCCCATGGTGGTCTAGTGGCTGGACTCAGCGCTGCCCCTGAGCCTGGGAGGCGATCCTGACTGGGAGACTAGGCCTGAAGACCTGAAATTACGGTATCAACCTGTTCGTGTGTGTGCCTGCATGTCTGTCTCTCTCTCTCTCTCTCTCTCTCTCTCTCTCTGTGTGTGTGTGTGTGTGTGTGTATCTGTTCTACCTATGCCATACAGATCTCATACTAACATTCTAACAGGCCACTATGTTACAGTCAAGAGTAAGTTCTTTCATTCATATTTTCCAATTTAAAAACCAACATTAGCATATTTATTTTCCAGTGTGGAGCTAATGACTAAGGCAACAATACTTCATTCACTCCCTGTCACAGAAAGTTGGGACACCCCCAGGCCAGCTTTCCACGGGAGCCAAGCCAAGGCCCAGGGGCTGCCACAATTTCTACAAGAAGCTTCTGGGGTAGCCGCCCTCCTCAGCCTCAGCGGGGATTTGTGGTCCCATCTCCATAACAAACACCTCCCTTCAAACTGACTGCGACTCATTATTACTCATCAAGAAGGACCCCATGAAGAGCCTTCATTTTTGGCTAGCCAAAGTGTCCTTTCAAAAAGACTCAGATATGACTGGCTTTATTCCAACTTTAACGGATTTTGAATTAGGGTGACTCACTGCCGACTGTTACATGAAGCGCCAATTAGAGCGGAGTATCTGTAAATGCACCCGCCCATCCGCCTCTGGCCCGGCTGCCTGCCTGCCTTACACTCATGACACAACACACTGTCTGCACACAAAGAGGTGGTGTATTCTCCAAGGATTCACACAGGGAAAGGAGTGAGATGTGATGTAAATTATTCAACCAGAGCTATAAGCAGAATTTTAAGTCCCCAAGATATAAAAACAACAGAAACCCCCCCATTTCTATCTGCAATTCAATTTAAACATAGTCACCGACAGACCGCAGCCCAGAAGTGACAGATATACCATGAAAGTCGCCCCACAAATCAAAGCAAGTTCTTCAGTATCCCTATCCCACCAGCACGCTCAGTGAAACTCAACAGGGATAAATGTTTCAACACAAGGCTGGATGCAGCGGCCCTGCTCACCCCTTTGGGTGCATTTGAGCTCTGATTAAATAAGCACTGAAGCTTGACACTGTTCAATAATGGCTATTTCAGCAAAATTTATTTTCAAAGTCCAACATAGGTTCTGCTAATAGTGCGCTGATGATATAATTTCTTTTTTTTTTTTTTTTAGAGGCATGCTTTATTTTTTTGTTTGCTGGTTTGTTTGTTTTGTTTATACATGCACTGGGTACAGTCAGAAGCGCGGGAGGGTGAGAGAATTCACCAGAGCCAGAGCGGGGAGCAGAGCAGGCAGAAGGACCGAAGTACACTGCTGAGGGGAGCAGCGGGTGGCAGGAGAGGTCTGCGCGCCATGTGGGACCCTCCTCCGGTGGCCGGGGAGCAGCCGGGGATCGAACCGGGTCCGCAGAGGCCGCGGGCAGCTTCGCAACCCAGCGCTCAACCGCTGCGCCACCGGGGAGGCCCTATAATTTCTTAATTTTCAAAGTAAGACTTTTAAATGGCTATTGAAGGCTGGCAGCGATATGGCCATAAAATGTTGGCTTTTATTATTGCAGATCACGGAGTTATTAAGTACTAAAGGATCACACCTAATAGAAACAACTAATAGACAAATGTATAAAGCAACACTATATCCTCGACAGCGTGCTGTGGGGGAGAACACAGACATAATCATAAGATAAACATAAAACTAGACACAACGGGTCCTCATCTTACCACAAGACAGGGCATACCTGGCAAGGCAACAAACAGTAAAGGGAGTGCAGGCACGTAAAGGGAGTGCAGGCATGTAAAGGGAGTGCAGGCATGTAAAAGTGCAGGCATGCCTCGTCCTCCTGCACCTCACTGGATTGCACTTGGCAGTTGTTGCACTTTTTACAAATTGAAGGCTGTGCAACCCTGCATGGAGCAAGTCTACTGGCTCCATTTTCCGACAGCACGTGCTCACTTTGTATGTCTGGGTCACATATGACCTAGGTATGGACATCATTCCCCCCACCAAATGCTGTTGTAGAGTAGTGCAGATATACTTATTAATAATATGCACCGGGAAACCCCAAGAATCCACAATCCATTTCACTGCAGTGCCAAGCACAGCCCAGCACGTGAGGGTCAGGCAATCTTCTTCAAATCTAAGTGAAACCCTGGTGTGACTGGATCTGGAATTTGAAGCAGTCTCTGCAGGCGCATAGAAATGAAGGGACAGAGAATAGAAAGTGGTCATCAGGAAAAGTCTGCCTTTTGCTGGTATGATTTATAAAGAGGGAGGTGTGGGTCTGGCTTCCAGGTGCTGCCATGGTTGGTGCAATGGAGCAAAAGGAGAAGGGAAGAGACAGGAGGAGGTGTGACCTGCAAGCAGCACCCACCGTACCTGTGGGCCACGGAGCAGCTCAGGCAGAGCTGGCCTCCCCCGAAGGCAGGACAGGTGCTGTGCTGTTGCCTGTTTATGACAGCAAGAAAGTTCCTCACTCACCTCCCAGGCCACTCGCAGTATCTGACCCTCCACCATTCCTCAGTTTTCTCAAACTAAATTCCTAATTCACTGAACTATCCCCAATCAATTTATTAAATAACGCTGCTTGCTTCTGCAGAATCTTAAGCTTGTTCAAGTCTATTTAAATCGGGTTCCAACCTCCACAAATACTTCAGAGGTTAGTTGGACATAAAACCCAAGGTAAAATGATGTGGTAAAGCAGCCAGTAAAAAAACAGATGATAACATAAAACACAGCTTTAAGGGGAAGTTGGGGGCTTGAAAACAGACAGAGTCCAAGCCCATCCAGACAATATTCCCCACACTGCAGAATTCCAGTCAGAGTGTTTCTGAGGAAGACACTCTGGAGGCTAGCAGGAGCCCAGCAGGCAGCTTCCCTGAGGTGCTCTGAGACACAAAGGCTGTGGATTCAAAGCACAGGTGTGAAGGTATCTGACAACCCTGAAAGGAAAATGCAATTTTGGGTTCACTAAACTCTCAAATAAGGGTAAATATTGCCGAGGAATAGGGACGAATAAATGAAAGTTGCTGTTTTGACTTGAGTCCTATCACCAATTTTAAGGCATAGTTGTCACAAGTTCAGAATATTCAAAAATACTTGACATTCTGAGACCAGCTCTTATTTACCTAGTAGGGACGATCTGAATTCTAAATTTCTTTTCAACTCATTCATGTGAAGACCCTGAGCTAGCATTCCCGGCTTAACAGTATCCTTGCTGCAAAACAAGATGGTCGTCCTCTACCCCAAAGTTTACCTCACTGGAGTTACTGGAGTTTTGAGGTAGCTGAGTTCCAGAAAATCCATGGCTGCCACTTGAATCAAATACCTGATAGACAAAGGGGGTAAAGACTAATGAAATGCTTCTGTGGTGCTCACCTACCCTTTTTCAGTATCTAAAAATTCCAGTTTATAATACTTTACAAGATCTCCATATCATGAGGTAAAATATTTACTACTCTACCACATCTAAAGTTTTAATTTCAAAATTGAAGTTGCTTTTAATCCCTTAACATGACTGAATATTAAATTTTGTTATGATACCATGTATTATTCAAGTAGTCCTGAATCATCTTGACAGTGCTTTTCACCAAGAAGTACACAGTTCTGAAGATGTGGGACAGAGCTCAATATTACTTGGCAAGATCAATAAAATCAAGCTGGCAACTATTTTTCAAATGTCTATAAAATAAATATGGGGAAGAAGTATGTTGGATATTAAACGTGGTTGTGCTTGGATGGAAAGACTAGGGATAACTGAGTTTTTCTAATTTCATCTTCTAGATATCGTAAAACATTACAGTCCATTCAGACATTTATGGACACCCGACACACCCACTTCATTCAGTGATAAAAATACCAACACCACCATTACTTTCACGTCGTTTTAAAACAAAACTGTCCCACCAAATGACATCTTAAGTTGAGAACATCTACCACACACAATGGGGTAGTGATTAGGTGGTACGAACTAATTAGGTTCATACCTAATGAGTGGAATGGCAACCTCTCGGAAAAATAAGTTATCAAATTATTTATCATTATCATTTAATTATATAGAATGGATTGTCATGATTAAAATCAGAACTTGCCTCAGACAATTTTAAACTTCCTAGAAATTCAGTTGAAAACTATAAGCCCAGGGCCTCCCCGGTGGTGCAGCGGTTGAGCGCTGGGTTGCGAAGCTGCCTGCGGCCTCTGCAGCACCGGTTCGATCCCCAGCTGCTCCCCGGCCACCAGAGGAGGGTCCCACATGGCGCGCAGACCTCTCCTGCCGCCCGCTGCTCCCCTCTGCAGTGTACTTGGTCCTTCTGCCTGCTCTGCTCCCCGCTCTGGTGAATTCTCTCACCCTCCTGCGCTTCTGACTGTACCCAGTGCATGTATAAACAAACAAACAAACAAATAAATAAAAACATGCCTCTATAAAAAAAAAATAAAAAAAGAAAACTATAAGCCCAGCAGCAGCCAGTGAAGAAATGATAGTGAAGAAATACTTTTCCATGTGACACATGGCAATGCTTGCTCTTTACAATTAAATTGGAAATAGAACCATCATCTCAAAAGGTGATATTGTACGAGTATTCATATACAGTGGCTGTGTATAAAAGACGGTGTGTTTTGCTGGGTTCAACGAACAGCCCCTCCCCACTACCTCTACTTGTTTCAAGGATAAGGTCAAAGAATCTCATCTATTCCTGTCAGCCTCCTGATCTGCACAGCCAAATATCCACATAAGCTTTAGAAAACAAAGTTCCGTAAGACGGGACCCTCCTTCAGGGGACACTGGAAGTACATGCAGAATAAAAGCCCCCTGTTAAAAAGAAAAAACCTCTTCAGACTACTCACAAGCCTTTCCCCCTCTGATGAGATCATGATATGATAACTGATCTTTTCAGCAGTCTTTGAAAACAGAAAAAAGGCTGAAGCGTATCAATCAGCAACATAAAATTCATAATTATCTACTGGGTCGAGCATTAGGAAATACTCCCGCCATGCACGGTCACTGTGTTCTGAGAACAGGTCAGTGCACCTGGGCCATGCGTCAAGACCAGGTGCTCAGGCTATTTTCAGTTGATGAAATATTGAAACAGAAGCTCTTCTTGGAGAAAAATAAGTAGCAGCAACAGCCCAGAGTGCGGAGCTTCGGATGCAGGTAGATGCCATCCCGGCCTGCCCCTGGGGAGAGTCTGGCTCCAGCCAGAGGATCTGGCTGTCGCTCCATTTCTAATTCCACATATTTACTTTAATAAAAAAAATGCACAGGAAAAGTCAGTATTATACTAAAGGCAATAAAAAGGAAGGATTGTTTTCTGATCCTTACTTGTGTGCCCCTAAGCACTGCAGATGTGAGCGAGCCAGGAGTACACGAATTTGGGGGGAACCAGAAAGAGACCGTGCAACTTGGGCCTTTCATTTTGGAGAACAAAGCACACTGAGACGCATCCTCCCACCAGCTTCCACCGCATTCCTAGCGGGTGTGAGCACCTGTGACTTAGATCCCTGGCAGCTGACCAGCAGGGGTGTCACTCTGGACTGGCTGGCTGCCCACCCCCACCCACCTCCAAGCTGAGCAGCTCACCTGGGTGACGGAAGGTCTCTTCTCCTTCCCCTTCCGCGCCAGGGTGTCCAGTCCTTTCAAGGAAGAGAATATGCCCTTCTTGTTTCTCCCCCGCTGGCTCAGGGAGAGCGTTCTCTTCCGCAGAGCAGAGTCGTCTCTGGAGCACACCTGATTTAAAACTCAGATTTAAAAATCTGAAAGTGTGGTGTTTGGGTGACAGAGGGAAGAGAAGCAAGCTCTGCTGCCATAAATGGGGTCCTACTGGGCCACACAGCCACCACGGGTCTGACACACAGACTGTGTAGAAGGCTCTCATCTGGAGCCGCGAACCTACTGCACACTGGGGTCTCTCCACAGGAGGCAGCAGGGCCAGCAAATCCACTCTAGACAGCCCTGACTGTCCACCAAAAGCAGCTGTTCAGAACACCCACAGGGCACTGCAGACCTGGCCTCTGGCAGGCAGCCCTTTGCTTCCTTTCATGGATGTTGGGGCACCTCAGGAATGCCCCAGCCCACCCGCAGGAGGGGATGGTCAGAAAAGCAGATCGTAAGGAATAATGAATTCCTAGAAGGGGCAGCAGAGAAGCTGGGACCTACAGCCTCCAGCCCCTATTGCCCCCTGGGTGGCCTGGACAGTTATCAGGTTAATGTCATGACAAGCTGGAGCAAGGGGGGCACTCGAGGTCCTCCCTCAATCCCGCTGGCCCAGGAGCTCACCAGAGCATGGAAGGACGAAACAGACAAGACGCCCAATCTGCCCAGGGCCAGCTTGGAAGGGCGGCTAGCAGCAGCCAGGAGGCTCTTGGGGTTAGGCAGCTCCCCGCCTTGTAGGCTGGCCAGATAGCAGCGCATCCTGAAGAGGTCCATGTGGAATTTCTCCAGATTCTGCTCCCATTGCTGGATCTGTCCAAGCAAGAACAGAGATGATGTAAATAAGAAGGTATCTCCACGGGCAAAAGGGGGTCCCTTTGCAAACCTCAAGGAAAGAAGATGCAGCCGACACGGGGTGGTGAAGCAAGCCTCCCTGCCTACCCCAGCTCCAGTCTCCCACCTCAGCCCACGGGGTCCCCAGGATGGTGCTCATCAGGATGGGCAAAAACAGAACAACTTATGAGGCCCACACAGCGCCGTGCAGATCAGCGTGATCACCTGTGGGAGCGCACGCTCCAAGCCAGGCGGGCAGAGGAGGCGGCTCGGCTGTCAGCTCTGCCCTTACACCAGACAAACTGAACTGCACAAGGGCCCCGGGATAAATGCAGGCAGCGACCTTACAGTCCTGTACGTTCTGGCCTCCAAACAGGCTCCAGACAGTAAGAAGCAAATAGACATCAGGGATAAGGACAAAGAGAGTTTTTACTTCTATTTTAAGTTGATAATAGAATAACCTCAATGGCACATCTAAATAAAATCAAAGGTTATAGGGCCTCCCCGGTGGCGCAGCGGTTGAGCGCTGGGTTGCGAAGCTGCCCGCGGCCTCTGCGGCACCGGTTCGATCCCCGGCTGCTCCCCGGCCACGGGAGGAGGGTCCCACATGGCGCGCAGACGTCTCCTGCCGCCCGCTGCTCCCCTCAGCAGTGTCCTTCGGTCCTTCTGCCTGCTCTGCTCCCCGCTCTGGCTCTGGTGAATTCTCTCACCCTCCCGCGCTTCTGACTGTACCCAGTGCATGTATAAACAAAAACAAACAAACCAGCAAACAAATAAATAAATAAAGCATGCCTCTATAATAAATAAATAAATAAATAAATAAATAATAAAATCAAAGGTTATATAATTACTTAGACAACAGAAATTCTCTTGTACTTCCTTACGACTGAAGTTGGAGAGTGGCTAAAGAATTAAACCCTGGGGGGGGCCTCCCTGGTGGCGCAGGGGTTGAGCGCTGGGTTGTGAAGCTGCCCCACAGCCTCTGCAGCGCTGCTTTGATCCCCGGCCACCTGCGAGGGTCCCACATGGCCAAGCGGACCTCTCCTGCAGTGCCTGCTGCTCCCCTCAGCAGTGTGCTTTGTCACTCTGCCTGTTTTATTCTTCGCTCTGGCTCTGGTGAATTCTCTCACCCACCCGCGCTTCTGACTGTACCCAGTGCTTGTATAAATAAATAAATAAATCTTTAAAAAAAAAAAGATCTCATAAAAAATAAATTAAACCCTGGGTTCAGTCCCTCCTCTTCTACAGATGTCAAAACATGTGACATATTAGCATCACCTCCTTTAAGGACAAACTAAGAGGGGAACAGTGGCTCCAGAGGCTTGTCCACACTGGGGTTCTGGGCAGAACAGAACCTGTGCTTCCAGTGACGTTGAGAGCAGCCTTGGAATCCAAGAGAAGGCCGCCAGGAGGGCCCACCTTAAAGGTTCGGCATGGGCGTGGGGTCGCTTCATGCACAACAGGCACCTCTGGTCTTGCACCCAGAAAGATACTGGCATTTCACACTAAACCCCCAGGTCAGCCCATCAACCCAGGGAAACGATATCTTGAAGGAACGCCAACATTCCACACGTGTGCTCGCTTCAGTCTCTCCCAACAGAAAAGTAACCCAAGTTTTGGGTCTCCCCAGGTCCCTCCAAGTTCATGGGACAAACTGAAATAGTGCCTTTGTAGGAAGGCCCCCATAGGATTTTTCTGCATGACAGCGATACTATGGCTAGAAGATCTAAGCACATCTCCTGTCCATTCAAGGTCATCTGCCAGTAAAACAATGAAGTCACCAAGTGCACTGAAACCTCTGATCTCCAGAGTGAATGGGACCTCATTGAGGATTCTGTTTGCTCTTATTCGTGACGTAACAGCACACTGGTTGAGTGAACACCAGAATGCACTGTTGGCATTTAAAAATGAAGATGTGAGGTCCTCGGGCTGAAGTTTCCACTCCGTGGGTCTGAGACCTGCGAAAGTCTGCATTTCAAAAGCACCTCCGGCAATTCTGGTGCTGAACTTTAGGGAGAATCACTGCTCTAGACTAGTAAGACAGTTAAAATTAAAACTGCAAAGCTCTTCTTGGTCTTGGCCTATCAGAGAATTCTGGATGGGCATGTGGGAGCACGCACTGATGCCTGAAAGCTACAGGCTCCGTGCAAACTACACTCCAGTTCAGTGTCCCCTTTGCAGCTGATCCCTGGACACCCAGAGTGACAGATGCGTTCCTTTGCTTTCTACTGACATGGAGATATTTCCAGAGTGGATAATATATTAAAGCCATTCCTCATTTATACCTTAATGGGAGACAAGATATAAGACACCTTCTAGGGTCTCTGTGAAGGGAGAAGACACTACAGGAAAGATATCCCATGAGGTGTTGGAGATCAGAAGACAAAGCCTCCCATGGCATCCAGAGTAGATTAAAAAAATTAGAAATAAAATCCAGGTCTATCCCAATCACTACATTTCAGAGGAGTCTATGAATTCAGAACTCTGCATAGACACAGCACTTTTAAAGGCCTCATTTAATGGACTTATGTGATCATATATAGAAGCACCTCTGGAAGGGAAGACAGTTCCATCCCAAAGGACACCTGCAGAAATCCAGATGTTGTCAGAAGCACTTTGGTCATCTCAGCACACCTGGACCTCTTTATCTATAGAAGGGGAATTCCTGGGAAGAACAGGTTCAGATGTTTACACTTGTTGAGAGCAGCAAAGGCTGGGAGACCCTGGTAACCCAAGCAGATTCACAAACATCAAGTGATGTGCTAATTCATGTGATAATGTTTCAAGAAAACTAGCCTCCAATATGGTGTACTGGAAAGGTGCTTTAAACACTGAGTTAAGCAGCGTTCAAGTGAGACAGGACTTGGACTTCTGTGTTTCAGCAAGGCACCTGTCTGATCCTGATGAGTCTTTGTGACAGTGGAGTTGTGGCCAAGGTGACTGGGCTACCAATGGCCTAGACAGGTGATCTTTCCGGGGGTTTCTGCAAGGATGCTTCTGGATGAGACTGACATTTAAATGGCTACACTGAGTAACACAGATAAACCTCCCTAACGCAGGTGGACCTCCTCCAGTTGGCTGGAAGTCTGGACACAACACCAAGACTCACCTTCCCAAGTACGGAGCATCCCCCTGCCTGACAGCCTTCAGGCCAGGGTTTTTTTTTTGTTTTTTTTTCTTCCCATGCCTTTGAACTCAAACTGAAATATTGGTTCTCCTGGGTCTCCAGCTTGCTGACTCATTCTACAGATCTTGGGATGTCCCGCTTCCATGATCACATGAGACGACTCCTTATCTGTCCAGCCGTCTATCCATCTACACATGCATACATCTCCATACACATGCAACCTACTGGTTCTGTTTTTCCAGATAACTCTGACTAATACAGCCTTCATCCTGTAGGTCTTTGTGGCAAGGTCAGCTCCTGCTACTCATAAAACTTTTCCATAAAGACATTATATGGCTTTGATAGTCATGGAAGTTAAGTGAAGATTTGTGGTTGGATGAAAAACAATAAACATTGGATTTTTCCTCCCAGAGACTCACAGAGGAGTTCGGAGAACAAGCAGGTGAACGTACGGTGAGGCATGGACTGAGATGCTTATGTTACTTGGGAAGAGACATGTAGTAAGGACAGATACACAAACTCAAAATGAATATAATGCTGACGACATCTGCCTACACAGTGAACTTGTGGGGAGCTGGTGTCTCCACCCCTTCATTTCTCAGCAGAGGAGACTAGAGACTAGGGAGGTAACTGACATAATAAACTGGCCCTTCCAGACTAGCAAAGGCCCAAAGATGATCCAAGAACAAAGTTTCTACCCAGCTCTTATAACAGCCCCTGAGTCCAAGGACTTGTGACTACACAGATAGCAGCAATATCGGTGCCCCATCCAAGAACAACCTCACCAACTTCACTTAAATTTTCATCTTACTGCCGCCTTCCTTTCTCCCCACAACCCGCCCCGGTGTTCGAAGTACAAGGATGTAAGATTATTTGCAATCTCGTCTGGGTGTCCACTTCATTCATATTGAACATTCTGCACTTCAGTGTCCCTGATAGTCAGTAATGTTAACAGAGAAGAAAAACATTTTAAAATCACTTTTTAAAAGATGGATAAAGGAGGAGACAAAGATACATTACTTTTGACGCAAAAGGAAAAAGAGAAAATAGTTTTGTATCTACAAAACTACATATGCTACTTTAGTAAAATTTAATAATAGTAAGAATGATAATCACTAAAATAGGAATATTTTCTGGCATCACATTTATTGGGAATTTCTGAAGATTTTTTTTCTTAACACTATCAAAAACTAAAATGCCCTACATCAATTTCCTTAACTCATAACTGGTTTCCCCTTTTTTCCTGACTTCTTTAAATACTGATGATTTAGACAAAGTTTTGGTTTTTTTAGACAAAGATCAGGACATGAAAAAGATTCAAACTCAATGTCCACTGAGCTTTTGATCTTTCGATCCTTATAATAGCCGTACACAAAACATAAAAAGGACATAGTGTAAAGAACCACCTAATGAGGTTTCCATTATCTTTCACTGTAGAAGGGAAAATTATTAACAACAAAATTAAAGAGGAAAACTCCCATTTGTAAGTTTCCTCTGTTGCAACTACAGCTGCATTCAGTGAATCAGCCCAGAAGGTTCTAGCCTCTCTGGAGGACTGGGCGGGGAGTAGGAATCCTAAACCTAAAAATAACAAGTGAATAAGTGATACATCAAAAAAAAGTAATAAAGATGACAAGCACATTCCCGCCCCACCCAGCCCTCCTAGAAGAATATTTTCTATCATGTAGTCATTAGCATGGTATTTGGCCACGTGTCCACTGTTTGGCTTGTCAAAAGATAACTGGCTTTTCCTTTTTGACAGAGTTAGTTGGAAAAGTCTGGTGCACCCCAAGTACCAAGTCCCGCCTCTGCAGAACTCTCTAGCGCTAAGGTCACACTGAGGTTAAAGAGCAGAATCGCCAGTCAGCTTTAGGGTCTTCTGCTTGGACATACAATTCACAGGTCGTAAGAGCCCCATTCAATCACAAATACACTTCCCTGAAACGGAGCTGAAACATGCAAGCTAAGAAAACAAGTAAACTAAGGATTGCTTCTGTGAAATGCAAACCCTCAGCACGTGGTTGAGTCAGCAAGCAAAGCACAAGCTGCTTCCCAAAGTCCAGCTGGCAGGCAGTAAGGTCAGCAGAGATCTGTGTTCAAATCCCAGCTCCGCCGCCTGCCAGCTGTGCAACACTGAGCCTCCGAGGGTCCGGCCTCTCCCCCACCCACCGGGTGGGCGGCGCGGCCCCCTCAGCTCATGGAGCTACTGTGAAATCATATGTGATGGCGCTGGAGGTAAGCGGGGGCCCCCAGGAATGCAGAATGAGGCAAAGGAGAACGCATGCCAGCTGGGAAGGGGAGACGGGAGGCCTGAGAGAGACTGAACTGCAAGAAGCTGGGTGGGGCCTGACACAGAGACTCCATCTTGCCCCTGTAAAGAGGAAAGGATTTGGGACTGGGGAGACCTGAGCATCCATTCACTCAGTAACTCCAGCAAAGCGCCAGAGATGCATCGATGAGAACAGGGGTCCTCTGGGAGCTCATATTTCATTCTAGGAACCACCTCAATGAAAGACCACTAAGGAAGGGCATGTGGAAAGGGTCCCAGCAGGGCGGTTGGCTGGGATTGCAGGGCAGCTCCTCGGGGAGGCAACCCCTGAACCCCTCAACATGAGGTCCATGACGGGGCGAGGGGGATGGGGCATGTCTACTTCTGCCCGTGGTCCATGGGCGTTCTCTCTGCCTGAAGAAAAGCCCAAAGAAAGTAGTGGAGCCTGCACGAAGTTTAGGGGTGTGAGATAAAGGTCAAGGTGTGTAGGGGTTATCAGTGACTTTATCTGGTAAGCAGGAGGCAGCTTCTAAAGGATTTTTAGACCAACCATGATCACATGTGCCCTTGAGGATGCAAACCCCTCTGGCCTTTATGGAAAGTGCATCTCTGGAAGGGCAAACCTGGCAGAGGCCACCATTCAGGGAAGAGAGAAGACAGACCTACTCACCCCTCCATCTCTCACCACCTGCCCCTTGTGTCTGAAAAACCAAGCTGGCAGGGAGCATCTTGGCCTGGAAGGCGCCCCTCCATCCTGCTCCTGACTAACTCCTCGTTTTTTAAGAAGCAATTCAGACATCCCACCTCCAGGAAGTCCTCCGTGACTACTTCCTGCTTATCTCCCACAACACTCTGGACAATCATCTGCTCTGCCTTGATGATATGATATTGAAATTACAGGCCCCACTGTCTTTCTCCCTGCTGCATGGAGAGCACTGGAGGGCAAAGATGGCATCTTCAATGAGCCCCAGTCTTGCCCAAACTGTGCTCTAAACTGAATGTTAATCTCCTACCCACACCCTGCCACCAGCTCCCCGCCACGCCACTGCTGCCAAGTTCCCACACTGACTCAGCACTCCGGTCACCTCGCCCTGTCCCCCGAAACCCCTTCACATACATCCTCCCCTCCCACACTTTATTCCCAGATCAATCGCCCGCCCCTCTGTGGTATTTTCCACAAGGCTGCGCTTACTTTGTTCTTTCAACCCCAGTCTCCAACGGCAAAGCCAAGCCATCCTCTCCGTGTTGTGAAATTCCAAGGAAATATTTAAAACGAAGCCCACTTTTCACAAACACCGGGGGGAGTAGCTGGCCTGTCTCACCCCTCCCCTCCCGGGCACCCTCCCATCCCGGCTAATAACCCACAGGAAGTGAGAACCACTCAGAGGATTCAGGAGGGCGAGGCGGCTGGGGGGGGATCAGACCGCCCAAGGGCAGTGAGGCTTTGTCCTTATTTACTTGCTGAAAATACAAAACGGAAAGGAAAATAAAGCACTAACTGGACTTAATTTACAGCTCTTCCTCCCTCAGAACTTCAAAAGCACTCCAGCAAGTGGGCCTGCCCTGCACTGGACGTGCTCAGAGGAAAGTTGTGTCATCCGGCCCCACAGAAGCCCCGGGAGGCCCGGAACAGAGGACAGGCCCGTCCTCCAGGCCGGCCCCACAGCGCGGGGGCCAGGGCGACCTCTCCAGGGCCCAGGGCTTCAAAGACAACCCATGCGTGTGGAGACCTGAGCTCGAGAGAGGTGGCTCTCACCTGGCACAAGGCTCTGGCTGCTGTGTCTGTGGCTCCCGGGGCCACTGGGGAAGTGGCTGCAGAACCGGAGGAATATTTTCTACTGTGCCAAGTACAATTCGGTGAAGGGAGCACAGCTCTTTAGAGCAGCTTTCCAGAGGTAGCTTAGGGGAGGTGACACTCTGGGGCATGGGGCATGTGGGCTGGCGTGGGTCCTGCCCTGCAGATGCCCTTGTAGGCCCACACGCTGATCTCCAGCCCCAGACCAGCTCACCAAGGAACCCTAAGCACAGGCTGGGTTCCCGTCACATTTCACAGAGCTCCCTTTGCAACCATCTGAGTTGGGGACAGTGGGCACAGCCACGGGGACCCACACCCCCCAGGGCAAAGTCCTCTGGGAGGGCATGAGCAGTGACCACCTCCGAAATGGATGATGGGGTGAGGAGAATATTTTCCGGTGGAATTTCTGAGCATCATCCAAATTGCTTCTTACCAGAAATCCACAAGCATAACATGGGGATGTGGGAGGGGGGGCCCGAGAATCTCGGCAGTGAAGAATTAGTCCCACCGAGACGGTACGGCCGCAGCAGCTGACGCCTGACTCCGTCAAAGCACACAAAGCAGGCCCCAAGTAATAATTGCATTAATTCTTTCAAAATGTTTCCCTCAGGCCACCTGACTTTCCTCGGACCCCTGGACTTGGGAGGGGGTCATCAGACATGAAAGTCCCCACTCCCGGTCAGAGAACAGCGCGAGTCGTGGGATTAGGAATCATGCATTTACCAACTGTGCACAAGGGCATGAAATCACATTTGATGAAAAGTGTACCCTCAAACAAAGTTTGCTTGGACTTTGGCCATGAGAGGAGAAAGGGAACAGGACAGGGAAAGTGGGTTGGGAGCCCCTCAAGGTCACCAGATTTGTCCTCTCCCTGCCAGGACCCATCTTCAACACTACGGGAGGACTGAGAAGAGCAAGTCAGGCCTCTGGCCAGGGACGCGGTGTGCCCCGCAGTGCAATCCCAGGCAGCGCCTGCAAGTGAACCCCACGTTTCCCAACTCAGCCACGAAGAGGCGTTTGACACGGAGACACTAAAACCCATGAATTGGGGCTTTGAGAACAGACAGACAGACAGAGGTGTTTGCTCATGGGAATTCAGACCACAGGAGCCACATGGCACAAGAAAACTCCAGCACAACTGTTGTCCTTCTTCACGGTTCGTCAGGTGAGTGTGATACAGCAGCATCACCTGCTACCCACACACAAAGCTGGGGGCCAGTACAAGCCTCTGACCAGGGCTCCCCCCAGACTCAAGCAGGGGTCCCCCATTTCTCCATCCAAGCAGGTGCAGCTGAGGTCCCAGAGCACCTGCCTTCTGGCAGCTGTGTGGCTGCTAAACCCCAAATGCCCTTCCACCTTCTGTTCATCTTGGCAGTCACTTCCTTCCCAGGTTGTAGTTTGCCAGCAAGAACAAGTACTCTTTAAATGAACAGCACATTCGGTTGATGAGCAGTTCAGTTCAGCGGTACAGGACACCATCATTACGGTTCTATGGGTACAGAAAGAATGCAGTCTCGCATGCACTTTCCGAACAGATCGTGAGACTTCTGTTGTGTCTCCCGAGCCCAGGCCCTCAAGGGCACAGCTGGGCCACACCCTGCCCCACTTCCATCCGCCCTCCAGTCATAGTCTGATTCATCTCCCAAAGACACTATCTTCATCACGCATTGATGAAGAGAAGGAGTTAGAGATTTCCTCGACACATTTAGGTTGTCGGAGCAAAGGAAAAGAAATATTCAAAAGCTGCCTTTTTTTCTGTTCACATCTGAACAGCACAGAAACTAGTCATTTCATTTATGATGTGAACGTGGCGCTAGACCAGAGAAAGTGTCCTCCTTAGAGCCTTATCTATCAGAAGCAGGAAAAAATATTGGGTTTGGCGGAATCCCTCTTCAGACACAGAGACAATTATTGTGGCAAGTCACCCTTTGCAAAGCCAGTCTTTGCATTAGAAACTTTCCTTTCTAAATTCTAGTGGCTTTACAATATAGATCTTGTTCTAAAAGTGACAAAGCATGGGAGAATCACTTAGGTAACAAGGAACTACTCGATAGTAGGAAAAAAGAGTGGGGTACACAATGTCCCATTTTATATATATATATATATACATTTATATATATAGCTATATACATATATATATGTGTATATACATAGAGCTATCCATGAATACCATGTATATACGCAAGAATGTGTGTGCACGTACAGTGCATATATACACTAAGGGCACCAAGTATGTGTGTGTGTGCATGAATGCATGTACATATATGACAGGAGCATTACACATGACAGGAGCATTACACAAAGGTTGTCATCTTTGTATGTGTGTACACAGCAACCAAAGACAGTCAAACACACCACATCAGCAGTGCACAAAAGTACAGGTCAAGTACTTAAAATGAGAGCCACAGAAAAGACCTCCCCAGAGTGGGGACAAGCATCAGCAGTTGGCATTTGAACACGGGGTTTTGCTGGGAACAGTGTGAGCAATGAAAGGAAATCCTTCTGGAAATAAGCAGTACCTGGTTCTCGATGGCTTTCCTGTTCTTGGGGTCGCTCACCACCGAAAGCTGCAGCTCTGCCATCTTTTTCATCTTGCTGTCCATGTCTATCTTCTGGATGAGGTTTTTGGTCTGGTTCTTCAGCAGTCGCACTGTGTCCTCTTTCCCGTGCTTCTTTGCAAAAAGTGAGGCACAGGCCGAATGTATGGCAGTGACCCAGTTCTCCAGATCCGTCTGGCTGGTGGCCTGAACAAGGGGGAAAATCCACCTGAAATTGTTTTACTACCAGGTGCTGTCCCAAGCAGCAGGCTGGTCTGTGATGTGTAAAACCCAAGAAATACCTTCACTTCATAGAAAACCATTCATTTCAGAAACACAACCAACCACTCAGCTGCAATTGCCAGCATCCTTGATGCCAGGGGGTCTGAAAGAACATGGAGGCAGAGCAGAAGCGGCAGGTACCACACGCATGACAGAGGACCAGCTAAAAACAAGCTGTCAACCCCAACAGGTGCAGGGGGAGTCAGGTCTATCTGCTCAGTGCCACAGGGGGCCACTCGCTGAAAAGCAGTTTGTCTTCATAATCTCAACAAAATGAGAACGTATTAGGACTAAGATATTAAATTTGAAAACCTGGATGTGAAATTGCACTGATGATCTGGGCTCAATTATGAAAAATATCAGTAACATTAAAACTGCTGTCTATGAATATTAAGAACACAGATGTGGTTTTCCCTTCTCTGTTCTTCAGCACAGATGCAATGATACACTATTTTCATGTAAATAATTTTTTTTGTTTTAAAAACAGTCAAGTTTACTGAAGCAAAATGGGCAGAGGTGTATGAATCTAAGTAGACTGACATCACTTTCGGCTCCCTTGGGGTCCAGAAGCAACACCACACATTCAAGCAATCGGCTCCACCCTACAGGCGGTTCTGGGATCCGACAACAGAACTACTGGGACATCTTCTTAGAACTAAGGATATTTTGCCTGAATTACAAATGAAATATCCATGTAACAGTTGCCTGTGAAGTCCATACAGATCTGCCCTAACCAACTTACCTTCCTTACAGCTCAGATGAGCATCCACTCATCACTTTGCTTTCAAGCAACACACAGGATTTAACTTTCCCTTGGGGGAGGAAAATCAAATCTCAGACTTGGACTCTTGCAAGTGAAGTCAGTTTGGGGACCGCAGCAAAGCTAGCAGTTCAGTGGGTGCTCCTGGTGCTGGCGCTGGAGACCAGCATCAGCTCAGAGTACCCTGGATTCCCAAAGTCAGCCAAGAGAAAGAACACCAGTGTTCTGAGGGGGCTCCTGGGCCACCCAGAACCAGCTTTATCTGGGACTTGAACCCAGGACCTAAGAGATTTCTATGAACCTCTGACCAGACATGACCTACAGTCTGGATGTGTCAACCAGCCACTCTGGCCTTGGGAGGACAGGCGAGTGAGACATCACCCTTCCAACTAAACTAACAACAGTGATAATAGAATTTCTGCAGTGCTGACCCCATGCATATTATGCTATTACCCTTAAATTATTATATTACTGATGCAGGGGCCAGAGCTCAGAGAAGACCAGTCAGTGGCCCCAGATGACACGCAGCTTCAGCAACACGATCCATTCACATATGAGTCTCCCCCAAATCAGGGGCTCTGCACCACCATGTTCTGTGGCTTCTCAGGTGCTAGAAATTGCTAAAAATCATAACAGCATATAACCCCAATTTTCACACTCTAAGACCACTTCCACAGGGAAATAAGACCTGATGGCATTTGTCTCTGAGGTTTTCTAAAAAAAGAACACCACCTCTTACGCGGATTCTCAGAAAGAACCTGAACCTCTCCTGTGCATATTCTCTAGGGTCATGTCAGAAGTCTGCACTCAAGAATCTTGGGCCTTGCGCTCACCAGGCCATGAGCTGCTACAGAACAGGGATCATGACTTCTCTCTCTGCTCATCCTGAAGAGCAGCTCCTGGACAGCACCCAGCTTGCAGGGGCACCCAAGTGATGCCTGCGGTGCAAATGGCTGGACTTACATGCACCAACAGAACCTGGCGATGCGCAGAGGCCAAGTCTCTGGCTTCAGTCCCAAGACAAAACCTAACTACACTTTTGATCTATTTTATGACAAACTGTGCCTCTTCATCCTGTGCTTTCTCATCATTCCCGAAGCTCAGCAGTACCTGGAATAGGTAGACGTCTCCAAAGGAGTTGCTGAGGCAGAACACGTTTTCCTTCTTGGGGTGCTCAGGCACAGACTGCACTATGCTGTCTTCTGCAAACAGGGCGCACCGGGGCGCACTGCTCTGGTCCATGGAATTCTTGCCGTAGGTCTCATAGAAGAGCAGCGTGCAGCCTGCGAAGACAGAAGCAAAATGTCAGCCCATCAAGGTCTCGAAGGTCTAGAGACTGAGACAGTTACTGCCAGCTGTGAGGGGCTAAACAGGAGAGGTTTGATAAATGCAACATCAGCACAGCAATGCTATGCCAGGAGCTCATCTAAGGACTGGCTCATCCAAGCCCCATGGCCGCCTAGACAGCAGGCATGTTTATGAACCCCCTTTGCAGATGAGAAAGCTGAGCGGTGACAGTACTTATGCAGGTCCCTGCTGGGACACGTGGAGCTTGGGGGACCTGTCTGGCCCTAGAGCTCACCTTCTTAACCACACCACCACACTGTTTCAGAAATCAAAATATGGGAGCCAGCAGAAAATCCCACACTCCTGCACTAAAGGAGCTTTTACATGTATAATTTGAGATGACAAGAAACTGAGTAGTCTGGAGCCGGACAGGTAAGGGGACTTTGCTATTTGTGAAATAACATCCAGTTTATTTTCCAAATGCCATGTCAAATAATTTGAGCATATTCCTTTAGCTCACTGTGATAGGAAATATCACTAATCTTACTAATTTAGAGAAAAATAAAATTAAATATCCCTAAATTTTCCAATCTTACTCTTAAAAATGCAACTTCTATGCTTGTGGGTAGAAAGCTTTCCCCTACTGAGTGAAGGCTATTATTTATAGCCTTAGACTAAGCTAATAAAGCTGAGGCTTCTACTGTTGGTAGAAGTGATGAAGATGGAAATGCACTGAGTCTCTAAGGGCCCCACAAGCGTGCTCTTCCACTGGCCCGCCCTGAGAGTCTGCAGCCAGGGTGCATTTTCAAGCACTTCTCAGGTGCCAGGTGTGCTGTGCCGAAAAGAATCCATCTCCATCCCATGCTCAGCAAGCAACTTTCCTGGTGTTTGAAGAAGTACCTGACAGGCCTCCCTGGTGGCACAAGGGTTAAAGATCGTGCTATCAAGCTATTGCCACATGGCGCAGGAGACCTCTCCTGTCTCCCCACTGCTCCCCTCAGTAGTGTATTTCAGTAGATCCACCTGTTCTGCTCCCTGTTCTCTCTGGTGGGTCCTCTCGCCCCTCACCCCCGCACCTCTGGCTTGCACCCCAGCTCTTATATGAATAAGTAAATCTAAAAAAAAAAAAAAAGCACCTAACACTTCCTGACTCCTTACCCTCCTATGTAGTAAAACCTTCTTCATAAAAATGTGGATGTTCAAAAACCAATGTCATGCTTGCCAGTTTCAGGTCTTCCTTTAAGAACAAATCTGAAGACGAGCAACTTTCTATGGTGGCAGCCGGGGCTGCATGGAAGCTGCCTGCCCCTGCTCAGCCCTCCAGCAGCCTCGCAGGTACTTCGTGAGCACAAGACGCACGGAGCCATCGCTCCTCCTTCAAAGAAAACTCATCCACAGTAAGCGGCAGGGAGAGCCTCTGAACAGGGAGAGCAGAGGGAGGGCTGGGGCTGCTTCTGCAGGTGGAGCTGGCCTTGGCCCAGCCACAGGTACAGCAAGAAACAGCACCCGCCACCTCTCCCTAGGGAAAGGCCTGTCTGCTGTGTAGCAACGGGCCTGGCCTGGGACCCAAGCACCAGGGCGAAGGTGACAGGGCCACGCCAGCGCCGCCCAAGTCCAAATTCTTTCCATCTAGTTAATGCTGATGTCGGTTTCCCCAGTGCATTCCCAGCAGGTGTGGTTTGAATCAGGAAGTCCAGAGGAAGTGAAAGCAACCTTTGACAGATGCCAGGACGCTGCCGGGTGTCACACCTCATGCCCCATCCACATCCAGAGGATCACACCGTGCAAAACAAAACCCTTCTCTTCAGCATGAGGCCCAGATGTGCAACAATACCCAGCATTTGGTTGCCATGGAATTGAAAGGAAAGCAGCCGTAAATCCATTAAAGCAAGGGTCACTTAGTCTGTAACGCCTGGGCGTCCAGCATGACAGAAAGGGGCCGTGCCTGTGTCGGTGGGAGCCACCACCCCCCTCCCAGTGCGCTGATCCTCAGCCTGCCCAGTCCCTGCTTGGAGCTGGCTTTGGCCGGTAGGGTTGAGGGTGGCGTTTCTTCTCGCCAGGGTGGTAGAAAGAGGAGACAGATTGGAACAGCGATGGGAATGCAGGCACAGAAGACGTCCCTTTAGAAGAAACATTGCCAGTGGAAGACGAGCAATTCACCTCTGCCTTCCTCAAAGCCAGCTGTTTGCCCAGGCCCTCTGGACCACATTCATCTCTCCGTCTCCACGGGGGACCCCCAGCATCCTGCCAGTGCTATGAGTGCGCCCAGACCACAGTCACCTGTGGCCCTGCTGAGAAGCATCTTTCATGACCTCGCCAACTCTTAAGCCCAGAAAGTCCCATGTGAACTGCATGAAAATCCACTCGCCGGAACAGACAAAGCAGCACTGCCCTTGTGACACCTGATTACAATCTCCAAGCCCAAAACACCAGCGGAGCCCTCTGCTTGTCCACATGTTCGTGGTAGGCAGGTAACCGGCGGGCTGGCTTAATAGCTGCTGTCTCCAGGGTTCCAGTTTATTTCCATGACACTTCCAGGAGAGTTGAAAGATTCCACTCAGATGCACACATGCTTACATGTGCATGTGTGTGTGTGTGTGTGTGTGTACACATCTGTGTGTTCTTAACTAAGATGAAACCAGATATTAAACCAAAGACTGCAAAACTGGATTCTAAGCCAAGAAAGTTGAACGCAACATGTTGAATTCCCAGTGGGAAGAGGTGTAGACAGGCACATGGAAACGGCCTTGGTGGGAAAAAACATCTTCATCACAGGCCTTGCCTCGGCTGCAAAGGGAAGGGAGAGCTGCGCGCTTGGTAAGAGTTCACCCCATCCAAGGATCTGGAAGGGTGTTATCAGCCAGCACCCAGGCCACTGGGCACAGGGAGGGCTGCAGATCCCGCAAAGGTCAAGGAAAACACACAGGACCACCCTGCCCTGAGGTCAGAGGTCGGTGGCCCGCAGGATGGAATTCGGAACCCTGGAACACGCCGCCCACCTCCTGAGCTTCCTGCCTGATCCCCTCCCCCCTCCAGGAAGCCTCCAACAATCTGCTCTGCTAAACATCTCCGGAGCTGGGAGCTGGGCGGGGGGGCGGTTCGGGTCACTTGCCCGAAGCTCCAGCCCCCCTTGTGCTTCAAATTGATTCAGAATCAGCTTGTCTGCCACCTACTAGGCCCCCCTCGCCTTGGAGAACCAGAACAACGTCACCAAGTGCACTTCTCCTGTCCTCTGGGCTAAATATCACCAGATCCTCGTGCCACCCCCCTTGGGGCCCAGCTCTAAATCCCTGTGATGTCGCCGAGGGTCTTGCTTCTCAAGGATGGGCTTGGAGGGACCCAGCGGCGCAGACCCCACCCCCACGGGTGTGCACCGGGCTTTCAAAGCCATGGCAGGCAGGCACAACTTCTCCAAGATCCAATTTTAACAAATGAATTTTACACATTAAAAAAAGAGACAGCACGCAGGGAGCAGGGAGCAGAGACCATCGACGCTGCAACCACGCGAGCGGGCGGCAGCGCCCACCGGGGCTCAGACAATGGGAGAGCCCGTCTCCAGGGCCGTCTCACTCGCCCTTGCAGGAAGCAGCCGTGTGAGGATCATTCTCCTGTTGGCAGACATGCCGCCCAAGCCAGGGCCCCAGAGACGACGGACAGCGTGGCCTGGGCAGGGGAGGAGCCGACGGCACAGACGCAGGAGTCTGGTGACACCCGCGTTTTGCTGCGTGTCCGCCCCATCGCACCCGAAGCCCGTGCTGAAGGACCTGCCACTGGATGCCCACACCTGTGTTCACCTGCCCACCGGATGCCCACACCTGTGTTCACAGTGAGGCCTTCACAGCCTCATCTCCCGCTCCTGCTAGCGCCAAGCCGTGACATCAGCTTCCCAGGTCTCTTCTGCCATTCAGCGGAAGAACCTGCCTCCCCCTAGGTCGAAACTAGGGAGCCCCTGTGTCTTCCTCAGCTATAGCACCAGATACACCTCAGAGCTGGAAAGACAGCAAGAGAAAGAGGGGGGCTGGACACTGGGCTGTAAGCCCTCCGGGGACCAGGGAAAGGTGGAGCCTTGAAATGCACCTTTCAAGGGGAAGTCAGGGGCAACAGGGCAGGGTCACTGGCGCCCCACAATGGCGGTGGGGGTGAAGAGAGGGGAGACTGCCAATGGGACTCGGTTCTGCCTGCCCCCTGATCAGGAAGGGGCTCACCCGACCAGGAAGGTGGCCTCGGATTCCTACACACGGTGCCTCTGACAGAGTCGCGGGACGCTTGTGCAGAAATGCCCAGGGCCATGCAGCGGCGCTTCCTGCTCACATCTGTACAATCAACACTGAATCGACTTAGAGCCTTGCACTTCCTCTCAGGCATTTGATGGGTAGGGCCCAGCTCTACGTCACCCGCGCAGGCTTCAGGCTTCACCATGGCAGCGCTCGAGGAATGCCCACCGTTGGGACAAAGAGACTTTTCACTCTCTCCTTTACATTAAAAAAATACATGTTTATGGTGGAGACAAGCAGATTTCCTTAGCTCCAAAAGGTGGGAATGACACAAATAGAACAACCCAGATGTCCTCCTCGGGCACAGGGAGGAAGGAGACCTCCCGGGAGCACAGACACAGGCGGCAGATGAAGTTCAGCATCAATGTCCCAAATGACGAAACTACAGTGGACGCTCGTTTGGGGATTTTTGTTGGTTTTAGCCACGATGCAGGAATGTTATTAAAGAGTAATACAGAAACACCTCCAATATACTCAGCAATAACCATTAAATTCAATCCTTACTTATCAGAATGACTAATCTATCTTAAGTCAGCCACATGACATAGGTTTGAGAGAGAACCTATGGTGAAGCATGCCAGCAGAGTCTGTATCAGATCCTCCCTTCTCGGGAGATCAAATTTGCACGGGCCCCGAGAGGCGACCATGGAGGGAAGGATCCCAGCAGTGCTCAACTTTCACGTACCTTTAAGAGTTACCCAGTATTGTTTCCACTTCCTCCGAGCCACGAGCTCCAGCTTCCTTTCCTTCTGCAAAGTGACAAGGGGTTTGAAGAAGAGCCAGCCAGCTTTCCGGACCACCCCTTGTTCCTTCTCGAAGAGCAGATCCAGTTGCTCCAAAGAGCTGAGGGACTCGCTGCTGGTGTCCTCCGTTTCCGTAGATGTCTCTAGGTTCTCCGTGTTGGTCCTGCTCATTTCCAACTCCCGCATGAAATTCTCATAAATGTTCTGTTGGAGGGGATCGCTGCCAATGGCGTGAGCAGATTCACTTCTCTGGGACAGGATCTGAGTGGAGCTCCCTGACCACAGTGAAACAGGCACCTGGGAGGGCCCCTGAACATCCGCATTCAGTCCATCTGGGCGGCTGTCAAAGTAGTCACTTCCCTCCTTGGACCTTGGTTCCTGTGAGCAACGAGATGACCCGCCATCAGAGGTTATGTCTACTCAGAGCCTCCCCACCCAACGTGGCTAACGGTGCTGCTGCTGCTGTTCTTTCCACAAACACACATCTAAAATCACTAAGTCTCCAAACCAGAGAGACTTGAAGAAACAGTATAGTCCCACTGCCCAACCCAATTTATAGCCGGTGAAGTCAAGGCTTAAAAATGTAAGCAGGGGGCCTCCCTGGTGGTGCAAGGGGTTAAGACGCAGCCTATGAAGCACGAGTTCAATCCCCGGCCAGCTAGGGAGGTGACTCACATGGCACAGCAGACCTCTCCTGCCGCACCCGCTGCTCCCCTCAGCAGTGTACCTCGTCACTCTGCCTGTTCTGTTCCCCGCTCTGTCTCTGGTGACTCCTCTCACCCCCCACACCTCTCGCCTGTACCCCAGTCTTTTATGCATAAATAAATCTTAAAAAAAAATGTAAGCAGAGTAACAATGGTCATCCCAAGTCTTTCCCATGCTCATCACCGAGAAGTTGACTAATAGATATAAAACACACTAGCTAAGATTTCTAGACTGCTATTTCTTAGTTAATTTGTTCATCACTCTCTTCCAGGAAAGAATTCATGCTCTTACCATTTGTTTTCCTCCTGAATCATTTTAAAGCTAAATTAGAAACTGCTAGCCCCAGGATCTGAAGATAGTGACAGAGAGGCTCAGTGTCCTATTCGCAAACTTCCCTGGTCTCCCCAAGGTCAGCAGAGTGCCCAGCCTGGCGCCATCTGCACAGATCTTGATGCAGGATCTCCAGCACCTCACTCCTACTTCAGGTGGTAAAGACCAAGCAGCTGGGATTCCTTATGCACAGTGGCTAGTAACTGTTGTCAATGTTTTCCATGGTTAGTATTTTTTAACTTAATTTGAGAGTATCTCTCATGAAAAGAAAATGCCATTCATTCCACACACATTTTCATTTGAACACTTAGTTTATTCTAAGCACTGGGGATTCCCAAGACATGATTCTTAACTGTCTCAAGACATTGACTTTCCAAACCCACAGCCGAGAGAGAGAATTCTGCAGAGATGCTGCTTGTGTTCATCTCTCAGCCGCTGCTGGGCTTTCAGTCACATCTCCTGATCCATTAAGTAGAGATGAGGGACTACTGGGTCAAGGACCAGCGTCTTATTTTGAAAATTCCACTGTGTGGAGGGGTTTTCTTTTCAGAAATGTCATCCAGACATCAAGCAGCAATTTCTTGCTATTTTCTATAGGAAAATCATCCACAGAGAGTGCTTCCAAGTACCCCGAGGGTATAAAAAACTGAGTCCCAAACATAGCTGTTACTAATGAAAATATTATTTTCCACTTGTGTTGACACAATGTCCTATACTCATATTTATTTATACACTGATCCTGAAGCAAGAACAGAGCAAAGCAGCCAGCTGCGTGAGTCACTTCGTCAGGAAACGTTGAAAATAGTTTCATTTTTTTTTTTTTTAAGTTGTCACTTTGTTGGTCTTCAAAAACTCCTAGGAGGTGAAAGATTACTTCTGCTTTAGCTGTATTAACATGACTTCAGCTGTGAGTCAGACCCTGACACCCGGCCCCAAAACACAGGCCCAGCAAGCCCTCAGACCCGGCAGAGGCCTGCCAGAGAAAGCCACAGGGGGAGGAGGGGCAAGCTGAGGTCCAAGTTATAAACACTCCAGACACTGGTGTCCATAAGAGGAGAGTGCACGCTGTAGTTCTAGTTGTTAAATGTTCAACTGTGGCAAAGCAAGACAAATTTTCCTTCTTATGAAATGGGGAGAGACTGTCTGTCCCCCATACCCTTTCCCTGTTTCCTTTCTGATTCTTATGATTTCTCAAGATTCTTGTTCAGTGGTGTGAGTCTTTTCACTAATTAATCTGTACCAGACTCTAACTCATAGTGGTTGAAGCCCTATAAAGAAAGGTTGCTCTTCAAAAATAAAAAAGAAATGTTTATCCATCGTGGTCAGAGTTTCTGACTTAGTTCTGCTGGCCTCAGAAGGTTGTGGGTGTTTGAGAGAATAAGGATTTGTTTGCTGCCTTATTATAAACACATTGTCCCAAACTTTGCTCCTGTACACTGAATCCACTGAATGCATCTAGACCTGAGCTTCGCCTTAAATTGTGTAAGAAGACAAAGGCGTGGCCAAGAAGAGGGGCACACTCGCCCAAAAAGCAACCCTAGTTCACCTTTCCAGATTATCAATTGTGGGAACATTGGCCTTCATCGGTCACTGAAAAGAAATCCAAAATGGATTATTAGCTTCATATTTAATGACATTAAAGCAATTAATAGTGTGGCTCGACAACACCTTAGCCGTGCAGCTAAGGGAAAAGCACGTTTGGGTCAGCAGATTTGGCTTTGGCCCTGGTTTTCCCACTATCTAATTCAGGGCTCTCAGGAAGGACCCTCAAACTCCTTGCCCCTGGGGTGCTCAAGGCCCCCTAGTTTTCAAATCCGGATCCGCTCAACAGGCTACAGATCACTCTGAGTTAAGTCTTGGGATGACAGAGGGAGGCTCAAAATCTGGCTCAAAACAGTCAGCTCTGCCCATGAGGAGGTGCTGAGACTAGAGACGGGCAGGTCAGCTCGGCTTTGACGTGACCAAGACTCCATATTTTAATTTCCCAAAGAAACATCAAGTTTAAGAAGGCTACTCACTCAAAAATAACAGAAATCTCTCTTGTCCTTTCTGCTGAGGCTTTCCGAGAGGGTTTGGGAAAATCTCAGCTGACCATTTCCTTGGGGAATTCTTTCCCACCCTGGACCTTCTAAGAACAGTCTGGCCAGGCCTTGGGAAAAGGGGTGCTGTGCACACAACAGCAGGGAAGCTGAGGCGGCCCTAATTCGCAGTAGGTTATGAGTGAAAAGGCACATCTGAAGCAAAGCCAAAAAAAAAAAAAAGAAGAAGAAGAGACAACCCCACACCTGCAAACAAGCCATGCCAGGTCTGGGCAAACCCTCAGTCTCAGCTCAGGGAAGCCAGGCCCTGCCCCAGGGCCGCAGGTGTGGGCTCTGCCCAGCTCACGCACCTGCAGTTTCCTTTTCTTCCTGGAAAGGCTGCCTGTCCAGTCGCTGATGCGGCGCATTCTGGCTTTCAGGGTGTCCTTCTTGGAGGGGTCCTCGGCCAAGGCTTTGGACTTGCGGCAGGGCAGGGTGAAGGAGGCGTAGGGCCCCGGCTCCCCGCGCGCCACGCGCGACGGCACGTCCATGTCCGAGGCGAAGGAGACGCGGGTGGAGAGGCCGGCCTGCCCGCCCAGGGAGTCATCGGAGAGTCGGATGCCCGTGGGGGGCAGGCTCCCCAGGGAGGCCTCTGGGTAGAGGTCCCGCAGGGAGGAGAGGGAAGCGCTTTGGTGGAAGGGCTGGGGGGCATCCCTGGGGGGCAGGCAGGTGGGGAGGCCGGGGTCCGGGATGCCGGGGACCGGGTAGGCGCCCTCGGCCTCGCTGCCCTCGCCCACGGGACCCCAGGGCGAGTCGTACCAGGAGGACTCGGAGCTCAGGGAGCTGCCCTTGCTGGAGCGAGGGCGCGAGTCAGGCGGGGACGGGGCACCCGGGGCGCGGGGGGCAGCGCGGGGCGAGAAGCGCAGCAGCTGCACAGGCTCCCCCGTGGCCTCCGCGGGCTCGGGGCTGTGGGCAGCGCCCCCACCGCTGTGGAACTCCACCCGCAGACACCCGTCCAGCTTCCCCAGCGTCTTGATGAGCACCTTGGGGCTGCGGCGGGCCTCGCCGGGCGGCGTGGAGGCCACGCTCTCGCGCCCCCCATAGCAGTGGAGGAGGTGGCCGCTGCAGTCGGCCAAGGCCACGGGGTTCCCCGCAGGTTCGTGCCCCACGTAGTGGAAGCCGTTCTCAGGGAAGAAGGCAGTGTGGGTGCCCTGGGGGTCCTTGGCCGGGGTGCCCGTCCTGAGCTTGGAGTGGGCACCGCCCTTGGAGACTTTGCAGGCGGGGCCGGGCAGCCTGGAAGCGTAAGGCTGGCTGCTCTTGAAGTGAGAAAGGCAACTTCGCGCCAGAGACCTGGACTTGCAGCCCGCTGCGCTCCCGCCGTGGGCCCAGCCACGCCAGGACTTCTCATCTTTGGCGTGGATGCTGCGGATTTTCAGGGAGCAAGGCTTTTGCTGAGCACCAGTAATTGCATTGCTGTGATTTTTAGCTCCTTGGAGGGTGTACTGACTCTCCGAGTTCCCCATTTTGACCTGAAGAATGAAGAACAGCAGCCAGAGTCAGTGCTGATTACATTTGTGATGAAAGCACAGTTTTTTAAAAAGTTCTGCAGGTGGAAAGGGACCCAAGCCACCTGGGTGGGGGCCTGACACAACCCGGATGCCGCACGGGAGCACGGCTGTCCTTGTGTGACAGCATCAGCCCGGGGGCCACGCTGAGTCCCTGCGCTAGCCACGGGAAACACACAGCAGGGGTCCGAGGCTAACTGGGGAACTGAACTGGCAGAGACAGCCGAGGCCGAAGCAGGCCTGGCATGGGAGCTTTTGTAAAGAAAACTGGGGGGCAGTGTCCTTACTGTCCTCCCAGCACACTGACTTTTCAATAACCACAGAGCTCTGTTTTCATGAGGCAGAAGCCAGAGCTGACACCTCACCTAATATATGTGATTGTTGCTCTAAATTCCCCACACCTGTAATCCCAGGAGTTCAGGTAGCAGGAACACCCCAAAAGAAGTCATCAAAAAGTAGGCTAAGAGTGGGGTGGGGGGGAGTTCTCATGTGGGACATCAAAGCTCTTAAACTAATCTCTAACATTTTTCTAAAGACTTGGACCTCCCATATGGTGCAGGGGTTAAAGTCTCAGCACTCTCAAGCTATAGCCAGCCACTGCAGCACAAGTTCGATTCCCCAGCCAGGGAGCTACCCACATGGTGCAGCAGACCTCTCCTGGCTCACCCACTACTCCCCTCAGCAGTGTATTTCAGCCAATCTGCCTGTTCTATTCCCCACTCTGTGTCTGGTGAATCCTCTCACCCCCCGCACCGCTTGCCTGTACTCCAGTTCTTATATGCATAAAAAAAAAAATTAAATCTTGGGCCTCCCCTGGTGGGTGGTTGAGCGCTGGGCTGTGCAGCTGCCTGCAGCCTCTGCAGCACCTGTTCAATCCCTGGCCGCTGACGAGGGTCCCACATGGCGCACGGACCTCTCCTGCCATGCCCGCTGCTCCCCTCAGCAGTGTATTTCATCAGTCTGCCTGTTCCGTTCCCCGCTCTGGTGAATTCTCTCACCCTCCTGCACTTCTGACTGTACCCAGTGCTTGTATAAATAAATAAATAAATCTTTAAAAAAAATTAAATCTTTACTAAAATACATTTTAAAGACTTTAAGGGTCCTCACTTAGGATGAGGAGGAGGCTAAAAAACCCTCAATGAGAAGGGGAAGCTTGAATGGCGAGCTCGCGTGAGTGTCTGAGAAGATGGCTGCACTCTTTCCTTGGCCTCTCAGGCCCAGCCTGCTCAGCAGGTCCACTGGTCCAGCCAAACTCACAATGACACCTGACCCAGTCCTTCCCTGCTCCGTTTTCCTTCTGACTGTTTCTCACCATCTGGTGCAACTCAGAGGAGAAGCTTTCAGCTGTTTCTAAACCTATTCAGTCAGTTTTCAATTTTATTTTTTATACCTAAGAATGGGTAGCCACAAAGCCAAAACAACTGGACTGACTATCCTAAGGTGGTAGATATCAAAGACATGTTCAAGCAAGACTTACAGTCACTCCCTCATTACCTCAGACACAGTCTCACAACCCAGCAGGAACCCCGACTCACCTGAGCTGGATTTACCTGCAGTCCAGTTTGTGCTCTGGGGAGACTAATGGTCAGTCAGTCAATCTGCCTCACAGGGTCCCTCGAGCAAGGCAGCATGGTTAACACGTGGGGGTAGGGAGTCCATGAAACCATCCTGAAAAACAGAAGTCCAGGAAAATGCTGTCAAACCTTTCACAGCACTTTTCCCCAAAGGCTCCCCCAAAAGTTAAAACAAAGGTTTAATGTCTGAAGTAATGGCTGGTGTCCAGAGCCACTGTCAAAATAATCCACACCATGTTAGAGCTGCTGGATTCTGCAGGGCTGTTTGGTTAATGCAAATGACACCAGAGGGGCCCATCCCATCTAGAAAGGCCCTGCTCTCAGCAGGCTGTCTGCGTTGGATGTTCCCCTTGGTTTCTGGGGAGCCCAGGAGCCATGTCAAGGACCCCACCCTGAGACTCAGCGCTGACAGGATCCTCAACCGCGCCCTGCAGGCCAGTGTCCTCCAGTTGGCTGCTGGGTGGAGACAAACCCAAAAATGGCTGAGAAGGGCCCTTGGTTCAAGCAACTTCTGCAGCAGAGTTAGAGACGCCAGGCACGAGGCTCGAGGTCTCCCTCCAGCATGTGTCTAGGCCTCCCCACGTGAAGAGCAGCAGCCAGAGGCCCACCTTTGAGGGCAAGGCTGGGGTGGGGTGGAGGCTGCTTTTTGGCCATGCTCATGGTCACTCTAGGGACACAAGCAGACCGTCTCCCCACACATGGAAGGCAGACCAGTGAGGGGTCAATAGTGACTTTCTCTCCTCTTAAAGCACTTGTGATTGTGATAAAATGCATATAACAAAATTTCTCATCTTAAACATCGTAAAGTACATGGTTAGTAGTGAGAACTACACACACACTGTCCTACACCATCTCCACAGCTCTTGCAGAACTTTGTAAAGCTCTACATTTGTTAAAAAAAAAAAAAAGTCTTCTCTTCCCCCACCCCCCTCCTCTCCCCTATCCACCCCCTCCCCTACCCCATCCCCCCAGTCCCTGGTGGCCACCTTCTATTTTCTGTCTCTATGAATTTAAATCTTCCAGGCACCTCACACAAGTAGAATTATACAGCATTTGTCTTTTTGTGATGGGCTTATTTTCCCTAGCACAATATCTTAAAGGTTCATTCATGGAACAGCGACAATCAGAATTGTCTTCCTTTTTATGGCTGAATAATATTCCACTGTCCGTATGTATGACACTGTGTGTATCTAGTCATCCATCGATGGACACTTGAATTGTTTTCCCCCTCTTGGCTATTGTGACTAATGCTGCTGTGAACATGGGTGCCCAATTCTCCCTCTGAGACGCTGCTTTCAAATCTTTGGGGAGTAGCTTCAGAAGTGGAATTGCCTGACCCTATGGTAACAATATCTTTAATTTTTGAGGAACTGCCATCAGTGTCCACTGCGGCTGCCCCATTTTACTCTTCCACCCAATGTGCATGGGGCTCTCATTTTCCTACATCCTTGTCAACACTTATGCTCTTGTGGCAGTGGTCATCTTCGGGTGGAGGTAAGAGGACACTGGTTTCGATTTGTGTTTCCTTAATGCCTGTAATGGGAGCACCACTGCATGTGTGTCTGTCGCCAGCTGCATAGTTTCTTTGGGGGATTGGATAATGACTTTTAAAGTCACTGAAGCATTGGGTCCTTGAGGCCAAAGTCACACACCTGGCTGAGACTGTCCACACAGACATTTCAAATTGGAAAAAAAAAAAAAAAAGTCAAACAGATCTTCCCTCAGCATCACCAGGAATTCTGACAGCCCATCAGAGTCTGGTAGACCAAGATCAGCAGCTGAGGTCAAGCTCACCTCTGGGTGGGTCACTCCCACAAGCCCCGAAAGACGGATTAGCCACTGGTTGATGTGTTGCCAAAAAGGGGTCTCCTCCCTTCTCTGAGACTAAGCTGGAGCACAAGAGCCCCCCTTTGCAAAGTCAGAACCTCAGTGATCTACCTTTTCTCCATTACACTTTTTTTTTTTAACTTGGGGAAGTAGCAGTGGCTGCTGAGCTTGTGGGTGTGAGCCTGGATGTGGGGTGACTTTCCTCAAGACCAAAGTGGGTGTGATGTGGTAACACATCTAAAGAGGTGTGAACCTATACTCCCAAATTATACTCAGTGTTGTAAACCAACGTTACCTTAAAAGTAATGCAATCAAAATATAAATTTAAAATGCTCTCAAAATAGGGGGAAAATAAGAATCATTCCTCAAAACAATGATGAAGGTGGGTGACAGTCTCAACCCAAAGGTGCCCAAGCCTCTGTTGGCCTGATGTGAGCCGCCTCCCCTCGCCTGATGTGAGGTTCAGGTGCCCAAAGTCACACTGAGCCCGGGTCAGGCCTCCTGACAGCTGTCACTGAGAGGCCACCGGGTCAGTGGCTCTGGGACACACAAAGCCTCTGAGCGGCTCCAGGAGGGGGTTTCAGCCCAGGCAGTGCTTTCTGGCCTAAATTCATCTTCTTGCTACTTATGAAATGCAGAAGTTTTATTTCATGCCAGCTCTTAAAACCCAAGGCCCCAGACCCCGTGCTTTATGAGGTGCTGACCCACTAGGGCTGAACCTGGGGGACTCAAGGAGCCTCCCATAAACACCTGCTGAATGAATGATAGTGATGCCGCACACCGGAGGCTGACGAGGGCACACGCAGAGCCAGACTCATCCCTCTGGAGACGCCCGGATGATGACACAGAAAGGCCTGGAGGAGGCCTGGACCATTCGCACAGGCAAAGCCCTCATTGCACAGGGGCGAGAAGCTGCCACTTCGCCTCTCAGCCCCGGCGGAAGGCAGCAGCCTGACACTGCAGCAAGGCGAACCCGCTCGGTGTTCACCAGGGACTTCCTGGCTGGAAGGGCAGCTCTGCTGGGGGAAACTAGGAAGTGATTGTCCCAGAGGAGTCTGGCAAATTGAGCAGATACTAATCTGTCATACTTCAGCTGTGATTTTTGACTGGACGCTTCTCTTTTTTTTTAAAGAAAAAAAAAATAATGAAATGTTCAGCATCTCCTACACTTTTACTCAGAACACTTCATGGTGCTCAAGTTAAAAATTCCTTTGATTACAGAAAGGAAACTGAAAATTTTGAAACAAGACTTCCTGGGAAGTAGGAAAGAGAGCAAAGAAATAGCTAAAAAGTCCCCAGTGTCAAGAAGAAAGAAGAGAGATTTGGAATGCAACATCCAATAAAACAAGAAAGGATATGCTCGGAGGTAACTGGAGTCATTCTGGAATAAATGATATGGCACTAAGTCCATGTGTCCCTAGCAAACACTGTATGCTGTGTGTATATGTTACTTTTTCTTTACTGGATCACTGTAATAAAACATCAGAATTTAATAATTTGGCCATGATCTCATGAGCTTAAAAAAAATCCATGTCTTACATCCTCCACATTCCCTTTCAAGCCCTGTTCTAAAAAACATGCTATGAAGCTTTTTAAGTTAAAGTCATCAGCAAGATTGGTAAGTTTTTCTTTGTAAAAACTGTGATCAATTACCACCCCAGAAATGTCCAGCAGTGTGGAGGAATGTCCCAGACACATCATGACCACCCCACACTCACTGTGACCTGCTGAATCCCACAGCAACACATCTTTCAGGAGGAAATTCAAGATTTACCTTGTCTTCACTTGCCTTGAACTGATGTGCCGGATCCCCCAAGCCTCCCTCACATGTAGTGTAGGATTTCTAGCAAAGGGTACAGAATCTTCCAGCTCTGCTTTGTCTCCACCCGAGCAGACCGCCCAGATGGAACAACTACGGGGAACAAGAGGCCACACAGGGCCCCAGCCCCTGCCCCGCCCCCGTGGGCCAGATGGAGCAGCGGGAGGAGGCCGGGGGCAGAGTGGTGACGGGTAGCAGAACTGAGGCCTGAGGACTCTGCTCAAAAGCAGATTTATGGCTGAGGCAGGCAGTTAGGGGAAACTCAAGTTCTACCATTAGGAGATGCCAACAAGGCTTCCCGCATGATTCTAGAGAGATTGTTATACTGAAATAGGAGGCTCATTACTGTCCAAGGCAAACATTTCACACCATGATAAGAGCTAAGAAAAAGATAAGGAAAGGACTCACCATCATTAGACATAATGGTATCTACTTGGTCCCTGTATTTAGGGGTGAGACCCTGGGGGGAGCTTCAATCATTAGGAAGACAAATCTCAGAACCCTAGTCTGGTTTGTATCAGAGTAGTGGGATTAAGACCTGTTTCGAGCTCTTAAATAGGATGTTGAGTCTCTGGGCAAATAACTTATGCTTTCTGAATCTCATTTTCCCCATTTGTAACTTGAAGATAAAAACATCTGCTGTACCTATCCCATAGACATGCGAAAGCATATGCGAAACCACTTTAAAGAAACCTGTGAAAAAGCAACACAAGTACACGATGCTATGAATTTCTAGTTAAAATCGACATTCATACACTGGGTATGAGCGCTTATTATAAATCCACCATTTAGGTTGTTTTATTAACAGCCGATTAATAATGGTTGGTATTCATGATTATTTTTGTTTATATATGTCTCTGTGTGTGTGTATACATATATATGAATATGAATTCTTCCAATACCCCCATTTGTACTTTTCTGATTTTGATCTAGTCTCCAAATGATTCCAGTATATAAAATTACCTAATATTCAGAGGCCTGTCAAATGTCAGCAAATGTCATGTACTTGTATTATGAGACAGGTGTGTGAGAAAAGGAAGGATAATCAGGGTTTCTTGAGCAGTTGGTGTGACTCTCACGTTGGCGATTCTGGCCCCCAGGGGGCCACTTGGCAATATGTAGAGACGTGTGGTTGTCACAGCTGCGGTCAAGCGATTGGCATCCAGGGATAGAGTTGAAGGAGACTACTAAGCATCCTACAATGCACAAGACAGTCGCCACCACAAATAATTATCTGGCCCAAGACAGGCTGGGGCTGAGCAACACTGTCTTACAGTTATATTGCCTGTTTTATTAAAAATCTAAAAAACAAGTATAGCCAAAAAATCTAAGACAAAAGTATTCTACTCTGAACACTGCTCAAGCCTGCCTCTCTCATCTTGAGTCAATGAACTACACTCAGATGCATGAACTGAATACCAAGACTTGACTGACCCATTTCTCATCATCAGAAGACTTGACCCAATTTGTATAGAGAAAGGCCAAAGGAACATCTGGTCTCCCTAGGAAGAGTGCTCGGGAAGAGTAATCCTCACAGATAGAGTGGGCAGAAAGCAAGCTGTCCCAAAGGGCCTCAAAAGCTAAGGGCCATTGTGGAGACACAGGGCTCCCTTTCAATTCAGCAGATTCCTCCAGAATGCACATTAACAGATGAATGGACAGGCCAATCTGCCAGGGGAGTGCCCAGGAAACAGGACCCCAGTCGACAAGCACGGCTGGTATTCAACAGTGGGAAAGTAATAAATTCCACCGAGACAATAGCCAGCTTTTTGCACAGTTCATCACCTTAGTAAGCCAATTTAGCACAAGGAAGGCCTTAGTGTGCACACCTGTTTTATAAAACAACCTAACATCTGCAGTGTGGCTTAAAGAAGGGGTTGTTGAACGATGGATCATGAAATTCATTTAAGGAGTTGCTACCAGTATTTTTGAATAGAGTAGGAATAAGGATAGGAGAGGAGCAGAAAATATAACAGAACAGAAAATAGAGGAGTAAATCCCAATAAGGGTAAAAATTGTTTTATGAAACTGAATTCTTATGTGTGCTTGTGTGTTTGCCTGATGACTGGGTTGTGAGGCAAAATTTGAAAAACAATGACTTATAAAACTACAAGGGGGACCTCCCCTGGTGGCACAGGTGGTTGAACGCCATACTGTGAAGCTGTCCACAGCCTCTGCAGCACCAGTTCAATCCCGGCCGGCTGACAAGGGTGCCACATGGTGCGGCAGAACTCTCATGGCTCGCCTGCTGCTCCCCTCAGCAGTGTATTTCGTCAGTCTGCCTGTGCTGTTCCCCGCTCTGTCTCTGGTGAATCCTCTCACCCTCCCGTGCATCTGGCCTGTACCCTGGTTCTTATATAAATAAATAAATCTCAATAAATAAATAAATAAATTACAAGGGGCAGTTTGGTACGCATGGCGCATCTGTTCTAATAAAACCCAAGGACAGAGTCTCAAAGTCTCAACACATCTGAAAATTACTGGCCCAGCAAACACTTCAGCCGGAGGTGGGGAGAGCAAGGAAAGGCCTCCCTCTCCACGCACAGTCCTGGGCCCCCTACTAAGCCTGTGGGCCTCACGCATGCTCATTCCACAACGTAAAAGAAACTTTCACTGGACACGCCAGTTCTTCCTGGGAAAGCTACGAAGGATCCCACAGAGAAGTCAGCCAGTTGAATTTCAAAGGATGAAGGGTTTCTGTTAAATGAAGAAAGGACTGGTCCTTCCTGGGAACAGGAAATGGTGTGTCCAAAGACACGGGCACTCTGTGACCTTCCTGCTGAATCTGTAAATAACCCGTCAACAAGTGACTCGATGGGGAAAGACACTCACTTGTTCAGGGAGGTGGCAGGACGGCAGGGCCTTAGCACCAGTGCAGGGACGAAGCTCAGAGACATGAGGCCAGGATAGGCAGTGGGGGTGGGGGAGACTCTGATACTCACGCCCCAGTCACCCCTCATGCCCTCCCCAGATGCACCCAGTGTGAATGGATACCAAGGAGGGAAGGAGCCCCCCCCCCCCCCCCGCCCCAGCCAACAGCTCACAGGTCAGGGAGGACCAGCCCTGGCAAGGGGGAGGAAGTTCTCAGCACAGGCAGACACTCGGGAACTGAAGGAAAAGGAGCTCCACTCACCAACGCCATTTGAATTTCTGGACCCCCCACACACACTGCCCCCCCTCCCCCCTGGTGCCGGGCAGTGTGAGGTACATAAAGGGCTGCGGGATCTGTCTCCTCTGCAAAGGGGTTAGTCAGCGTGCGCAGAGAAGGGGCAATAAGAAAAGCAAAATATTTGCAGGATCAACATTTATGACAACACTAACAGCACCAAGTTTATGAGAGAAGGTGGTCAGACCAACAAGCCCACAAATATTACTGGTATGTTTTGGGAATGTCAGTGAGTGCAGAGGCCCAGCTCCATCTGCGCCATCCCAGAAACAGAAATGTTTCAGGGAATTTTCTAAATCAACTTTTCCAGCAAAATTACAGAGTAAGTACAGTCTACCACAAAATCCTCCTGGTAAAGATTCAACTTCTCTTCTTGTTCTCTTAGAAGTTGTCACAAGGCATGCCGTACATTTACCTTTCTAGCCAAGATGGATGTACTTTTTTAATATCGAATGTTCGGTGAGACTCTGCCTTTTCTCCCAGGTGTGCTTCGAGCCTCATCCACGATGTGTCGACTTCCCTCTTGCGTGCAGACGCGGGGCTGCTGTGGACACGGAGTCACCAGAACAGCGAGTGTCCCTCCTAGCGTCCCCCTTTGTAGCGTTTATGAACATGGGAGTCAAAATTGTTAGCATGGCTTTTAAATAACCTTGCCTTTTGAACTCTTATGAATAGGCGCCATTGCACAAAAGGTGCATTTAGGGAGGGAGGGGTCAGCCCTCCCTAAGCTTCGCACCAAAACAAACAGAATCATTGCCTGGAGTGACAGGCACTGTGACCACAGCTTCCCACTGACTGCAGAGACCTGGGAGCAGGGAGACCTGGGGGCAGGGAGCAGGATTTAGAAAGTGCGAAACAACACCCCACTCCTAAATCTCAATCACATTTTGTGACCAAAATACACCATGGTAATTGTACCAGTTATTCTTGGCAAAATATTTCTTCATTAGACACTGTTCCATTTCAGTTAAGAAATGAATAGGCTTCAACCACACATTTTTCCCCACATTTCAACAGGGCTTTTCCTCGCCCTCATCAATGTGTAACTATTCTACTGCCACTGGGTGTGGACCCACGTTCAGAGTTCATTTCTGTAAGCCTATGTGTGGAGGTCACAGCGTAATTGCCCTTGGACCTGCAGGTAACATTTTTTCAAAATCATATGATTATTCATAATAAACCCCATAAGATTTTAGCCAGGAACATTATAGAAACTATTTGGGGCGGGGGTGGAGGGAGGAACAGCACTTGTGGGTGTAGTTTAAACTTGATCATTTACTGAATTTAAAATTTTTGATACCTAAAGTTGGTGGCCACACAGAGGGAGGGTCCTGTGGCCCTCCCCAACCTCACTGCGCCCCGGGACCCAAGCAGTGAAACCCGACTAGCTGCAGAATCGCCCCTGCTTTATAGGAGAGGGGTGTCGTGTCCCTGGGTTCATTAATCTCACCGAGCTCACTCAGAGGCCAAGGGAGGACTCAAAGCCGGAGTCTTTTCATTGTTTCTTTGCACATACGCATTACAGCAAAATCACTTAAACATTTCCTGAACTTTTTAGTCAGTCATTACTCCATTTTTTAAGTACAATTTAGACATGTTTCCCCTTTTAGAAGAATGCTTGTGATCTCAGCCTTTTCACACATAAAGCGTTGAAAATAAGTCTTTCTCTAGAAATATCTTTTTTTTTTCCCCAAGCAGCCCAGGCTTCCACAGCTGGGGTTGGGGAGGTGAGAACAAAATGGAAAATTGAAATTTTAACTTAACTGAAGGAGCTTTAAGGTTCAAGTGGAGTCATTCTAGGACTCCTCTACGAAATCATGCGAAGTGCAAGATTTGTTTTCTTGATCATTTAAGCTTATGGTCATCGTCCTGAATATCAATTACATTTTAGAACATGCCCCCCAAAGGCTGTGGGATGGGGTGTGGTGGCCGAGAGAGCGAGAGCAAGAGAGTGTGTATGTGGTGGGGGTGGGAGGAAGTGGGGTATCTTGAAGTCTCAATTTTATCTAATGCTAAGTGGTTTTAAAATTGCCTCCACAGTAAAGGAAGTCATAAAATAAAATACAAAATTGACATTCAACGATATTTAGCACTTACATTAGGCTGCCACATCCTCCGGCGTCCTAGGTGGGATACACTTTGTGACTAATGTGACAAATATTTACTGAGTAACTACACTGTACTGGCCACAGCTCCAGGCCCTGGGGAGACAGCAATAAATAAAAATCCCTGCTCTAATATTGTAAAAGGAAGAGATGGACAATAAACAAGAAAAATAAGTACATTATATATTAAAGGATAACTTCTTTGGAAGGAAGGAGGAGAGAGGAAGAACAGCATAAATAGGCAGTATGTGGGCAGGGAGGCCATCCTTCTAGAAGGGAGCAGAGTGGTAGATGGTGACATGTAAGGCAAGACCTGCAGGAGGATAGTCTGGTGCAAATGTGGGGGAAGAACATTCGGAGCAGAGCACAGGAAGAGCAGATGCCCCGAGGTGGCGCAGGCAGGAGGCCAGGGCAGCTGGAGCAGAAGGGTCAGAGAGGGGCCAGGGGGCCAGAGAGTGCGGCGCAAGGGACATTTTAGGGCCTCTGACTTCCACGCTGCCACTGAAAGCCATGATTAGAGGGTGGTGGCTGGACAAGGTTCCCCATCAGGACCACAGTGGCTGCTCGCAGACATGGACTGCCTGCAGAAAGCAGGGGCTCAGGGCCTGTTTGGCTGTTTCAAACCGGTGAGGTGACACGTGGGAGCTGGCGGTGTGCTCTCAGTCTGGGTACCTGCTAGGAGAGCTGGCAGGACTCCTGGTCAGGTGGGAGGGAGCAGAGACAGGTCAGGATGCACAGGATTTTCAGTCTAAGCCACCAAACAGGAGGAAGACCAGGAGCTGGGCTCTGGATTTCTTAGGCTTGAGTCTGTTGGGCACTAAAGGAGCAACTTTGGACCCAGGTGGACACAGAAGCCTGGCTGAGGGGAAAGATGGGCCTGAGGTATGAAGTTGCTACATACTCCTATAAAGATGGTATTTAAATCATAGCCTGGATGAGCTCTCCAAGGGATTAATAAAAAGAAGAAAGAGAAAATGCCATGGGGCACTCCACTCAGGAAGGGGTCAAAGAAATGAGAAACACAAGAAGGAAGTAAAAGGGGCAGTGAGTTCAACTAAGAGGGAACTGAGAGAACATGTTTCCCTTAAAGCGAATCAAAAAAGAAAATATTTCAGAGAGGAGACGGAGCAATCGCCAAACACTTCTGATTACAGGCTCAAATTACAAGGACTGAAACAGCGCCCGGAGGCTGGGGATGTGGAGGTGATCAGTGAACTTGGCCTGAGCTGTCACCGAGTTATCAGCGAACCTGACTTTTCTCTACTCCTCCCTCGGGGCAGAGAAAGCTGGATTTGTGTGGGTTTAGGAGAAGGTCAAGGAGATTGAAGATGGTGAACTGAATCCGATGGTTTTTAGAAAGACAGAGGAATCCAAAAGAGGGTGGTAATGTTGGTGGTGCTGACCCTGGTGGTGACAGGCGTGTGTGTCTGCACGCGCATAGAAACGATTGCTGAGGTAACGGGATGTAGCAGTAGAGAGAAAAGCAATTGCTAACGTGTTGTCCACGAGCAGGGCAAAGAGCAGGACACTCTTGTGTACAAGAGTAGTAGAAACTTGTCTCAGGACAACTGTCCTCTAATCGAGAAGCTTCAAGAATCACATCTGAGAATAAGTAACAATACATACACGAGGCAGGGCCTGAGGACAAAAAGGCCTCAACTTCAATGAGGAAGTCTGATAGACTGATCATTGGTGTGTCCTCTTGTAATTTCCACTCCTCCTGCCCCATAAATCACAGGTGGGGAAAAAAAGTAAGTGAAGATTTTTGATAGGTTCTAGTTATGTCTGGTTTTTTTATTCGTGCGAGATCACCCCATCAATTTTCAATGAAATCTATGCAGACGTGCATGTGCATATTCATTTGTGCACGCTCATCACGAAGTTCTCTGGCTCTGCAACCTCATTGTCTCAGCCTTCCCCCTACAACTGTGTTACACTGCTTCCTGTCACTTGTCTGTAAAATGCCTTTTCCTACCTTCCAGGAGAGGCTGCCAAGGGCTTGAAAACAAACCTACTCTCCCTCCTTCCACTAAAGAATCCCTTTTAATTGACTTTAATCACGTGGATGGGCAGTAACTGTCTTTCCCTGTGTGTGCACAGAATCTCTGACCCTTCCTTACATCTTCGTTTTGGAATCTTACTCTTACAATCTGTAACTAAAGAGATGTGTCGTGGTTAAGTACAAAAGCGGTAAGGATTATTTTTGTCTTCCAATGTTGTCTAGAGAGCGCCAGGATTGTTAAATCTTCACTGAAGTCCCAGAAATTTCCTAGATCACCTGTCAGCAGCACCAATCACATGCCCCTCCAGGCGTGAAATGACACTTAGTGTATTGCTTTACATGTAAAGATTATTCCAAAACCACATGTGACCTTGATGCTAAAGTCGCCTGCTGCTTTTCTGTTTTTCTCCATGGCCTCATTCTTGCAAGGCACAGAAAACAAAACCTAGAGAGTTTTCTATTGGAATGGGAACATAAAAAAAAAAAAAAAACCCCTCCAGATCTAAGACTTAAACAGGAAGAGACTAGCAGATGAGAGCTAATCAAAGTTGTCTTATCACAGAGGTTAGAACAACGCATGTGCACAGAAAGTTCCCTCCAGCGACAGTCCATGGGAATGCCAGGCACCAACCAGTGGACAGCCTTGAACTTCATTAAAATACAAACAAAAAAGCCTTTGTCTTGTTTCTTACAATTGTCAATCTGACTTGGTCAGCAGGTAGGTAAGTCACTAGGTAAACAGAAGAAGGCAGGCAGGCGAGAGGGAGGGAAATGAAGATAGACGAGTGTACATGCAGGTCTCCACTGCTTTACAAACATACAACAGGATGTGCCAAAGTGTTCCCAATCAAGACACAGGGAGTGTAAGGAAAGGACTAAGAGGCCGCCTGGTGCATGTCCAAGCTCAACAACTCACTGTGCTCCATAACTTCAGACACGCCCATTCATTTCTGGGGTTTTCCAGTTTGTCCCGTTTGAAAAATTGTCAAGTCCCGTTTCAGGCCTGCAGTACTAGGGACCGAAATGAGTCCCGCGCCTACTCCCGCACACTGACTCCAGAGCCCGCCAAGGAGCCACGCCCGCCCCACGCAGGACTGAATGACAGACACGCAAGTCACCATTATTAGGCTCCAACTATTATAAACACTATGTCTACTACTTCTGTGAGTCAACAGTCGGTTCACCTCTTCCTATTATTATGTCCCTTCACTATCTTTAATAATGGTGCTCCTTCTTTATGCTTCCCTACCTTTGTCATCTTTACCTTGGCTCTCATTTAAGGCACACTTAATTTCAAATGAAAAATGCAAATCGTCACTTAAATATATGCTCTGAATGTTCAATAAAAAGGGAAAGTTGTTTTAACCTTACTTACTGGCTTACTCTCTCCATGTAAATGAATCTCAGCAAGCTCGCTGCCCCACCCCCCACCCCGTGCTGTCCAGTCTGCATCCTGTGCTGCATCCTGTCAGCATCTACTGCAGCAGGAGGATGAAGAGGCTCGGCACAAACCCAACACCCTGGGAGAAGGCGCTTGGCTCTCCTCAAGCACAGGCACAGGCCACCAGGACAGACCAGCTGGAGTGCTGTGCGGTGCTCTGAGGACCTCGCTGGATGGACAATCCTGTGGTGAGGAGGCTGCCCCTCATCTTGCACTTCCAGGTCTGGGTTAAGGGCCAGTCTCCCCAGTCACCCCCTCTGCACACAAATATGGAAACATAGGAGTTGTCTACTTGAGCTCACAGCTGTCTCATGACTGTCCAGGGTATGGATCTGAGTCACAAGGCTCTTAGCAGACTTCAGTGTCCACCTACAAGCTCTGATGAAAATCAAAGCAATTCCTACTGGTGGGAATGCAAACTAGTCCAGCCACTATGGAAAGCTGTGTGAAGGACCCTCAAATTACTAAAAATGGAGCTATCATATGACCCAGCAAGTCCAATCATAGCAATCTACCCAAAGGACACAAAAACATTAATTGCACAAAAACATAAACTGCACCCCTATGTTTACTGCAGCACTATTTACAATAGCGAAGATATAGAGACAACCTAAATGCTCCAAAACAGATGACAAGATCAAGAAGATGGGGTGTATATATAGAATGGAATACTACTCAGCAATTAAGAAAGATAAATTCATGCCATTTGCAGCAACATGGATGGAGCTGGAAGGGATCATGCTCAGTGAAATAAGTCAAAAGGAAAGAGAAAAATATCAGATGGTTTCACTTATGGGAGGAATATAGGGAAAGTGAACAAAGGGTCAGAAAGAGACAAAACTTGCAGGCAAACACTAGAGCAGAGGCATCCAGCAGGGGAGCGGGAGGGGTCCAAACAGGGGAGGGATGAGCATAAGGAACCACAGTGACAGTTCACAGGTGATGTGGCAGTGGAAGAATGATGGGGCCTACACCTGAGGGGAGAAATCAAATATTGTACAAAAATGAACAATGTAAGAAAATTAAAACATTTAATTATATATATATATATATATATATATATAAAAAATGCAAGTCACACACAAAAAAAAATAATCCAAGCAGTTCCCAGACTCCCTCTGACCAGAGAAGAAGGTGGAGCCTCAGTGGGGTCTCCTCTGTCACATCAGCACTTTCTCAAGTCAAAGGAAAAGCAATAAATAAAATGCTACCCCTGGTTCTATTATTTCTAACCCAGCGGTTGGCACTCACATTCCTCCAACCCCAAGGGGCATCCTGTAGAGGGAGGGACTGGCACATGCGCCTGCAGGGAACCCAGCCCTGGTAACTGAAGGACTGCTCACCCCACAGCAACTCCTGCCTCCTCACAGCCAGAGTCACTATCGAGCTTTTCATTTTCTCAGTGTGAGATGCTCAGGCATGGTAGGAGAAGTTCTAAAGTGTATTTTTTTTTTTTTTAAGCTCTAGCAACTGCTTGGCCATATTCTTACTTTCCAGAAATTCTATAAAAATCTTCCAAGTTATGACTTCAACAAGACTTCTTTCTTTTTAAAGATTTATTTATTTATGCATACAAGGACTGGGCTGCAGGCCAGAGGTGTGGGGGGCGGTAAGAGGATTCACCAGAGACAGAGTGGGGAGCAGAACAGGCAGACTGACTGAGATACACTGCTGAGGGGAGCAGCAAGGAGACAGGAGAGGTCTGCTACACAATGTGGGTCAGATTCCTGGCCGGGGATCGAACTCGTGCTGCAGTGGCTGCTGGATAGCTTAATAGTGCTGTGTCTTAACCCCCTGTGCCACCAGGGAGGCCCTTCAACAAGGCTTCTTATTTCTGTCTCTCCACCTACCAATTTTCTGAGAATTACATGCTTGGCCAAATTAATGTAAAGTCGAGGGAGAATGTAATGTAAAGTTGTGCCCAGCTGGTTCCTCCATGCCTGCTGACAAACTCAGCGCCCACACACCTGATGAATGAGCAGCCTGGGAGCACTCGTGACATGAATCAATCACTCAGCTTAAACAAGCTGACCCCCCCCACACACACAGGCTACAGGGCCACCCATTCCTTGTTCAGAAAGTTCCCAACAAAAGTCAAGGACAAACATTAATAAACGGCGAACATCCAGTTACAACTTTGAAAAGAAACTCAGACCGAGCCCTTCACTCGGTTGAAAACTAAGGTCTGGCGAGGTTACATAATAAGCAGGAAACTACAAAACACAATCACTGCCACATTTCAATTTCCCTTGCGCCCTGAATGAACTAACTGGTAGAGATAAGCTAAGACACATTAATGCTCCAATGCCATCGGAAGAAGCCAAAAAATTAAACCACACGCTAAGCACAATAAGCTTTTGGAGAGTTCATCGGTAAAACGGGGCAGCAACTGCGATCAACCAAGACCAGCAGATGTTTAAAAGTGTCCAGACACACTCAGATTTAAAGGAAATGCTCCCTTCTGGCCCCAAACGGAACAGCTGAAGTACACAATCAGGTAAAACCACACTAAGGCAGGCCTGGAAAACTTGGCCAAAAGAAGCCATTCAAGAAACATTTACATCTCACACACAAAATCAAGTCTCGATGCTGGGAGGGGGGAATAAGCATTTATGGCCTTACCTGTGCCGAGCCCTCGGACCTTGGGGTCTTTTCATTCATAGGAAAGGCCTCCCAAAGCCAGAGTCTCTGTCCCCGGGCACCGACTCTCTCCTCTCTGCCCCTGGTGAGCCAGGAAACAGCCCTAACACTTCCAATGCTCAGCCGTTAAGAGCTAAAAACAGATCCTGTGCAATGCTGGATGTATTTTTGTCTGCTAGCTACACACCCTCATCATGTTCAATTTTTTCCATTGGTGGAAGAGTATGATGCAGCCTTAACCAGAAGTGGTTTTCCATGGGCTGCCTGGAGCCACGAGCCAGGGCGGCCGCGGCTGGGCCCGCGTTCCTGCAGGGCCACCGGAGCGCCGGAGGAAGGCGGCTCCGGGCTGGCTGAGGAAAGTTTAGTCGTTTGAAGGGGGCCTGGGCTTCTTTTTAAAGCCGTTTCACCAGAATACACACTGGCCGGTCTTGTGTTTACAGCGGTAGTAAACATGCTGTCTCCAAGCCACAGCGGGATGTGCGGCCCCCACAGCCCTGCCCCCGGGCAGCTGCAGGACACCTTGGTCCACGAGGCATCCTCCCGGGCAGCGAGAGGACCCATGGTGGCGGCGCAGGCTGCCCTGGGCACCCCACAAGTCGCTATGTGATCAAAACAAGACTTCGAGGGCCTCAAACCACGAGAGACCTGAGAACCAGTGTTTTCAAGTCTTGCTGGACCTTTTGAGGAAAGCCCTTCTGCTGTAGGGCTAGCCTCGAGACAAGGCATATTTCCAATCTGTTCCTATTAGTTTTTATATTAGAATTAGCATTTTAGATTAGTATTTGGCAGGGAGAACAGGAATAAATTCATGCAGTATTTTAATTTTTTGACATTATAGTCCACAGCAGAAAACGGTTTAAGCGGAAGTTTTCCAGTTATCCTGGGGCAGACCTGTGACCACAGTTTGTCAAAGGAGCCCTTTCATTGTTTCAAAAAATTGTTAAAGCATCTACGTATGGACAAGACAAGATTCTTAGTATTAAATAAAACAGGACTCCAGACAATCAGCTTTTGATTATCTTGATGAAAAATATCTTTACACCTATATACATATGCAGGCGCATACACGCATGGACACACACACGCATACAGGTTTTCAAGGTATTGTTTCTAATCTCAGCTGACAAATGGTAAGAGCTGTGACAGAAAAGGATCAGTCCAATAGTCATAAAAACTCTGACCTCCACCAAAGTTTAAATTAGTGAGCGTAAAGCCAGGGGACTTCTAGAGCTGTGGGAGCAGCCCTGGAGCACTAACCATCCTACCCTGCACTGCACAGAATAAGCACCAGAGGCCTTGAGAGTCTTGAACCAGGTTGCCCAGCTGGGCGGCGGCAGGCGGCAGAGCCAGCACGCGCCACCTAAGTAACCACAGCCCCCGGGACCGGAGTCAGAGCGTTGCCAGGGAAGCCAAGTCACATAACAGAAAACATGGGAATTCCCAAAATGCTTGTTTGACGTGTGCATGTATTAAAAAATACTCTGGGCAAATGCAGAAATGAAAAGAACACCGGGCAGTCACTGAGCTATTTCTTTAGATTTAGCAGCATCATTCTGCTACTAAAAAGCAAATAAAGCAAATTATTATGGAACCATAAAAGAAACCTATTTCTTTCAAGGTGAAGACAGAGGAACAACGTCCTAACATGAGGGTTGAGGGAGTTATGTCAGAAGGCAGGAACTTAAAGAGATGTGCTTCTGGGCCTCCTGGGTGGCACAGCGGTTGAGCGCTGGGCTGTGAAGCTGTCCGCAGCCTCTGCAACGCTGGTTCGATCCCCGGCCACCGGGGAGGGTCCCACATGGCGCGCAGACCTCTCCTGCCGCCCGCTGCTCCCCTCAGCAGTGTACTTCAGTCCTTCTGCCTGTTCTGCTCCCTGCTCTGGGTCTGGTGAATTCTCTCACCCTCCCGCGCATCTGACTGTACCCAGTGCTTGCATAAATAAAATAAATAAATCTTTAAAAAAAAAAAAAAAGATGTGCTTCTGCGGGTTAAAAACAAGTGTCAGAGAGCAAAGAGCAGCATGAAAATGTTGACTGCTTCACTGTTTCCACTGCTACATTTTCTTAAGATGATTCTGACCTTTTGGTGCATTTTGCATGTCATCTCTCTGTGCCAGAACGGCCTGCAGATGAAATATCTCCAACATTCCTCAGGCACTGCCAATGGGTTTGCATTGTCTGGTTCCATTTTTTATCACTGAGGTCACCCAAGTAACTTTACTTCTATGAATTTATAAAGTCATTTGGGGCTTCAAACTATGTAAGATGTTTCAAGTTCTTTAGACTTTGCCCAACTATAGTAAAACACTCTCATTTTAGTACTCCATCCTGTGATTACAAAACCCGGAATATTTCCAAGTCACAAAACTAGACTATTTTTCTAATGCTTCATTCTGAGATAATAACAGGCCATGTGTGTTAACAGGCATCTAAAATTAAATTCCTTGGCAAAGGTCTCTGAGAATTATGTAAATTACTACTTAAGAAGCAGCCAATCCTAAAGTAGACAATGCAAAATAGCACATGTGAAAGCAAATAGAGCAAAACGTTAACAACTATGGAATTCAAGTGGTAGGTAAATTGTTCAATGTGCAGGCCTTTCAACTGTTGTGCATTTTTGTAAATTTTCTTAATAAAAGATTGGGAGAGATGACATGTGTACACACACACATAGCATCAAACTCATAGAAACAGGAGCAAAGCCGTTGCCAGGGGTGGGGGATGGGAACGAGGAGCCTACAAGGAGGAGCCTTTGAGCCAACGAGGAGCCTTCGAACGAAAGGCCACAAAGGTTCAGCTGGAGGATGAATGAGTCCGAGGAGCTCATGTGACATGGTGATCACAGCAGACAACACTGGATAACTGAGCTTTGCTGCGGGAGTAGCATCATTGATTGATGCGTTGGTGAACTAGGTGGAGGGAATCCTCATGTAGCTACAGCAAATCTCCTTGATGTGCTTTTCAGTATTTTACAATTTTCCCTTGCATATCAATTATACCTCGATCGAGCTGAATTAAAACACACAAGCTCACACGCCATGATGTTCTACATGCCTAGTCAAAACTAAGCAAAACTTGTTTCTAACCTGATTGTAATGAAGGACATGAATATTTTCCACCCTCGCATGCCCAACACAATTAACAAAAAAATAGGCCACAGGGTTAGTGTAACTTCTCAGGCTTCAAAGCTTGCAGACCTTGGTTAGCGAGTCATCTCTAGTAACTTAGCATCCTTCTAAATCCGGTCACCTTCACCAGCTAATGATAATGTCTGTCTCAAGTAAAAATGTAGCTCACACTAATCTACAAAACTGACGTGTAAAATACAGTTAGAAATAACCTCTTTGTTTAAAATTCATGAAACTCAACTCCTTCCATATTCCTCACTTTTGAGGTCAAACATACCATAGAGAGGAAAGAACATCTCAACCATTGTGCTTTAGGAGAATCTAGCATCAATCCTAAGGGCTTCCTCTGGTAAAGAAAAAAATAATAAGAAGAAAGGTTAAAATTTTTAATTTTCTCCTCCAGCATTCCACAAGATCAATCTCCCACAAATAGTAACCTCAATCTTTGATGAAATCACACAATGAGCAAAGGTTGTCCCAATACATCACACAGAGGCAAGTGCGCAGATGGGTCGTTTCTGACGGAAAACCAGTACTTCAAATATTGTGGGCGAAAGAGACAAGGCCAGGCCAGAAGAAAGTGAAACATGTCAACATCCTGAGAGCCACAGAAATATTACTGGGGAGCTGACTTTTTTACCTCATTTCCTCAAAAGGTGCAAATCTGTTTCTGAAACAAAATGCTTCCAAGTTAACCCAAAGAACACAGTGAGAACACGCATGACCTCCCAGGTACGACACTGAAACCCACATAAATAGACGCCTGACACATGCCAGTCACCGGGCACTCAGGTGCAGCCCCCAGGAGGCCAGGGTCAGGGCCCCTCTGCCTGCACTTGAGGCTTGTGTGTCCTTCAATGTGTCACTTACCTTCTCAGCTTCTTATTCTGTAAAATGGGAATAATATTACCTGCCTCACTGGGCTGTTGTACAATTAAATAAAATTATACCTGCAGATTGTCTGACACAAGGTGGGCCTGAGAAAGCAAACCCCACAGAGCAGGGTTCTTATTAAAACTGTTTACTGTTGGGCCTCCCCGGTGGCGCAGTGGTTGAGCGTTGGGTTGCAAAGCTGCCCACAGCCTCTGCAGCACCAGTTCGATCCCCGGGTGCTCCCCGGCCACCGGAGGAGGGTCCCACATGGTGCACAGACCTCTCCTGCCACCCGCTGCTCCCCTCAGCATTGTATTTCGTCGGTCTGTCTATTCTGTTTCCCGCTCTGGCTCTGGTGGATTCTCTCACCCTCCCGTGCTTCTGACTGTACCCAGTGCTTGTACAAATAAAAATAAAAATCTTTAAAAAAAAGAAAAGAACTCTTAAAAAAAAAAAACAACTGTTTACTGTTAAGTCAGGTACTTAACCAAGCACCAGGTACGTGGGGGAATAAGCAATAAATACTCGAGTGAGTGAGGAGAGTACGTGAGTGAGTAGAGCTAGAGTAAACGAGGTAAATGGGAGGGGACAGTGACATGGTAGAGGTGTGAAAGTGAAAGGAAGAGGAGCGTTTGCTGAGTTAACATCTTTGTGTTCAATCGGAAGTCTCTAGAACCTCTTTATTTAAAATGGATGACCCCACATGTTGTCAATGCCCACACCAAGCAAAACTTTTAGAGTTTCTACTTAAAATTCCCACAGTGTTCTCCTAAAGCGTTTCAAACTCAGGGTGCTTGGGCCTCAAGGAGATGCCTGAGCAGGTCCTGGCCATGCATCTTTAAAAATCCATAGTCAATTGGAAGATAATTCAAAATGCAATACCGGCATGGTATGTGTTGCTTTAAAGCCACAGGAAACCTAAAATTCATACATAATGCAAACTTTTTGTAAATACTTGAAAAGCATCAAATGTGCAAAAAACGTTTTTATTGGAGATGTTTACGAAGAAAGTTTCATGGTGCATATATTTATAAATGTCAAATGTTACCTTACATAACAAGCAAGCCCCAATAATTTAACCAAATGACCAGTTAATTACTTTTGCAAGAATGAACAATTAAGTGACATAAAAGTGATATCCAAATTAAATGCATGTTGCCGGCTGAAAGTTACTGATAATGTATAAAATCCTAAATTTTGAAATTAAACAGAAGGCTTTTTGTAAATGAGAAAAATCTATTAAAAACCAGGCCAAAAAAAGCTGCATCAAATAAAATGAGTTTCAGCTAAGGAAAAGGAAAATTTCTGGTGTAAAAAAAAACCATTGTGAAATGCTGGTTTATCAATATTAGTCACTAGCTACATCTGCTGCCAGCATTTTTGAAGGTTATCTAGGAACACCACAGGGAGTACGAGTCATCTACCCAGAACTAAATGGAATGAGAAAGTGTTCTATTCAGGCTCACTCCACGCTCGGGGCGAAGCTGTTTAAACGGAAAGGCTCCTAATCAGTTTAATTCAGAGAATAATTGAATCTGAGTTTGGGACGAGACCACAGAGGTCACCTATCTCGCCCAATCTGGAGTCTCATTTGAGAACCTCCTCCCTATCCTGACTGATGGCCTCTCTTCTACGTAAACAGATGAGCAATGGGAAGCTCACAGGCCATGAGGGAGCACATTCCATTGTTAAATAACCAATGGATAGCAGTGAACCCCTCCCAGGGACTTCGACCCAGCCGTCCTGAAAATTCCACTAATTAAGATTAGTCCTTCCATCGTTATCAACACACAGCCTGTTCCTCTCCCACCAGGCACCCTCCGCACCACAAAAGTCAGTGTTCCGTCGTCGTCTTCCCTGCTCTCCCGACCCTTTGACCCTTTTCATCCATCTTCACCATGAAGTCAGAACCTCCCTTGTAAAACAGAATAAACAACAAAACCAGATCACTTTCCTCCGAAAAATCAAATACACACAGAAGCGACGAGTCCTAAGCCTTTAATCTGTGCCTTGGTGGGTTGAGAGCTCAGTTCTCCTGGGTCACACCACTCAGGGGACGCGAGGTGACAGGCCTCGTCTGTTTGGTGCCAGGAAGTCCAGGGAGAGTGTGGGGTCCACTGGAGAAGGCAGAAAGGAACTCGGCTCCAGAGACCACGTCTGTATATACTACACGACCCGGGTGTGACAGGTCAGGAAATCCAACAACTGATCTTAGGGAAGGAGCAAGAGAACTGATGAAAGAGAAGAGACGGCGCAAATAAAAGCAGCAGCGTCTGAAGAGCGAGAGATCATCCCACTGCCCAGATTAGGGGTCACGCTCACAAGCCTCAGGGTCGTTTGGAATGCATGGATGAGGCAGGCCGAGTGCTGTGTTCCTGCTAAGAAACAGAAACCATCTGTGTGCACACTCAACTCACACAAGAATTTGTCAACACACAAAATGCTCTACTCTTCTATTTTTCTTAAAATATCAAACTTTACAGAAATATCTAGATTTTTCTTGCTCCACTAGAGAAATAGGTAAAGCTTTTACAGTGTTCTAATTCTACTGAATAAAAAAAAAAAAAAACTTAAATGGGAACTGATACTCAGTGTTGGGGAGACTGTGGGGAGTGAAGGCAACTGTGGCAAAGGGGCTTGTGCATGTCTATGCAAAGGGCCGGCAGCTGCCAGCTCGCTGCTGCCGGGAATGCTATAACCCCATGATGCCAGATGAACTGCATTTTAAAGAAACACTAACGATGCTGCTTTTATATAAAATTTTCAGGTTTTGAACACAAGCAGTGAATTAAATATCCTTAAAACATTTGTCAGGGACATATTTTGTAGGCCTAGCAAAGCTTATAGCCCTGAAGCAGAGAAGTCCATTAATTTGCAACCTCTGATGAAGATGATAACCACAAACCGGAAATTTTTAAATCCTGAAAAATATTTTAAAAGAAAACAATCAGCAGTCCCAGCTCCCTGACTTCAGAAGCCTCATCCTGGGTCTCGAGGGGAACACGTCCCTCACAACCAACTTGGCCAAGACACCTAGCAGCTCAGCGTGTTAGCTGGCAATTCTATGAGTAAGTAACTCATAGTAAAAAAACCAAAAAACAAAAAACAAAATAATCTACCAAACAGCCCCATGGGCATCAACTGCTCACTGCACGACACTGATCACCTTACACATGAGCTACACTGAACTCTTGGACTCATCACAATGCTACTCCAAGAACGTGGCCTGTGATGCACGGGACACAGGCCAGGCCGTGCAGCTACAGCAAGACAGTTTCCTGCACTTATGGAACTTCTGCCGTGACAGTGGAACTGGACACAGAGCAGACAAATAAATACAAAGTATAAACCCATGAGACAGGGCAGCACTCTGCCGTGAATTAAAGTGAAGTGACATGGGCAGCCAAGGGAGATGGTGAGGTCCAGGGGGTCTCTGGAGACACACGGAGATCAAAGGGTGCCAGAGCAGCCCAGGACACCCCTGCCTGGAGGCTCATGCTTGCATCTATGCATTTCAGCAGAGCCAGCAGGAACTGCAGATGCCAGACATGCTGGGGAATTCTTGTGACCATTCCAAGCACGGCTGCAGGGGCTGCTCAGCCCTTGGCCATCACCCTCAACCCACAGCACTCATGCAGGGGCTGGCAAATGCCCCCAAGCAGAAGGGTTGTTTCCTAGTGTCCTAATCTTCTCAGTTTACTTGATCTTCCAACTCCAACTAGAAATCATACACAGTTAACACCTGGGAGAGCAGAAGTTGTAGGGGATCTGGGGAACCCACACCCCAACATCAAAAATCTGCCTATAACTTATAGTTGGTCCACAGCGTAAGCTGTGTGGCATCTGTGGATTCAACCTGCTGGCGAGTCCCAGAAACAGAAAAAACAATGCACGTATAAGTGGACCCACACAGTCAAAACCCCTGGTGCTCAAGGGTCAACTGTACTCTAGATTTCCTCTTCAGCAGGAGTTCCACTTGGTTTGCAGTTAAAGAATGTGCTCTATCAGTATCTGACACTGCAGGGAAGGAAATGGACACTTCCCAACCAGCACCTTCCCCACCTACGCTCCTCGGAAGGATGGCCATGACAGTTCTCCACTGACAGCATCTTCCAGTGTATGGAACTAAAATGTGTTTGAAGTCAGCTACTGAGTCCTGGTGCCCCACAGCCTGCAGGACCCCTCAGTGCCAGCAGAGAGGTCCATGTTCCCTGTCAGGTCCTCATGCAGAGAGCAGCTAACAGAGCGAGCTACTGGGCACCGGACACCAAGAAATGCGGACTGACATGGATTAAAGCGTTTGAGACAGACAAGTGCCTTGAACTCACCCCCAGAGGAAGCGTGGGCACACCCTGTGTGGTCATTCATTCACCCGGAAAGCTGGTGGAAGAGGCGCCGTTGTAATGCAAGCACACAATGCTGGGGAGAGAAAACAAAAACAGGGGTGATGAGAAGCCACTCTTCAAATGAGAATTTTGTAACGAAAGCTCCATTTCTTAGCATAAAGCTGAATTTTGGGCTTGAAGGTGAAAAGGAGAATCTAAAAGTAAATTATCAAGAGTTAAAGAATTGACTATAAAGTAAATAGGAGGATCTTCCCTCAGCCTAATGGGAGAAGCAGGTTCATTGCTTCATTCTATAACTTAATACAGCCAGACCATGTTATAAACAGGTAAAAAGAGGGAGAAAGGAGAAGGGAGGGGCGCGGGGGGCAGAGAGGGAGAAAGGGGGGTTAGATGGACAGACTGAACCTCCTATGAGCCTGACTCCGGGGAAAGAGCAGTGAGTGAAAGTCTCTTTTCTCACTGAGGTTCATTCAAATGGAAAACAGCGATTAAAAAAAAAAATAGGTAAATAAATAATAAAAATACCTAGGGGGGCCTCCCTGGTGGCGCAAGGGGTTAAAATGCAACCTACGAAGCTGTCCGCAGCCACTGCAGCAAGAGTTCGATCCCCGGCCAGGGAACAACCCACATGGTGCAGCAGACCTCTCCTGTCGTGCCCGCTGCTCCCCTCAGCAGTGTGTTTCAGTAGATCCGCCTGTTCTGTTCCCCACTCTGTCTCTGGTGAATCCTCTCACCCTCCACCTCTGGCCTGTACCCCAGCTCTTGTATGCATAAATAAATAAATCTTTAAAAGAACAAAAAATACCCTAGAGCGAAATACACAACACAGAGGCCAAAAAACCAGGATCTGATAATGAGTGAAAGAGCAGACATGGCTCGGATGGCCCTGGGCTGAGCTTGGGGTGGTATTTGGAAGAGAGAGAAACGAGCATCCTGGCAGGGAACCAGAATGTCTGGAATAGTTTTCAGGGATTGGGGGTGAATTCCAAGTCCAGTGGGATGAGTCGAAGTCTCAGGGTTTCATGACGTATTAAGCCAGTGTCTTCTGGGTCCCCGCATATCACGGAGAATAACGCCTTCATCCCTTCAGTTGAACATGAGTATGTCCCGTCTTTCTCCCTTCAGTTTCGTACTGAAAAGCTGTCCAGTTTCACAACGCTGAAGCCTCTGCCCCGACGCCTGCCCTAAAAGCCGAAATCAATCAGAAGTGGACGACATCACAGCTAAAAACAAAGGGCACACCTAGAGCACAGCAACACCACCAGGCAATCTAGAAGCCACAGTCAAGCCCAGGACCACACCCACGGTGCCAGTACTGACGGAGCTTTCACTGCCAGGCAGCAGAGGGTGAGCGCCAGGAGTACCAACTACGAGCGCAGGGCAAGAGAACTTGCTGGGGAAGAGAAAAATAAAGTTACTGGAAAGGAGGCCATGGTCAGGTGTGCCCCCGGGGCCACCACACCCTCACCCAGGAGGCAGCCGCAGCCATGTCCCCCAGGGCACAGAGCCCAGACCAAGCCCAGCTCCTACGCAGCCCTGGCCGGACACTGACCACAGTTCACCTGGGCGCTGCCCCTGGAGACATGGGAAGTCACCCCGCAGCCCCCAGAGCACCCTTGGTGTAAGGGGAGCTCAGCCTCCTGGCTCAGGTGCAGGGGAACATGCCTGGCTCTGCTGTGCACCGCCCCCCCCCATCTCCCCACACACTCAGCACAAGCCAGGTTTGAAGGCCAACCTGGCACAGGGAGGCATCGGGATTTGAATCCACTCCTGTTTAGAAAATATGCCAATCAAGTTTGCAATCCTCAGAACGTGAAGACCACAAAATGCAGAGAGCAGACGGCCTGACAAACTCGCCTGAGACTCTCCTGGAGGCCTTTACTTCAGACCTGGACTCTCAGGGAGATGCTGATCTGGGAAGACCTTTGCTTAGTTGCGTCAAATCGTTGACTGCCACCCCGGGCTCAGGCACAACCAGCACAACCTCCTGACTGCTGTCCCTGGGGCTTCAGCACCATGCCTGCCCTCTGCTCCCACCTGACACTGCTGTCCAGCCCCGCTGGCCTGTGCTGGTGCCTCTAAGAGCTGTTTGCTGCTGCCTGATCCTCAACATCGCCTGTTGACTGGTGCCACCGGCCTGTGCCCGCACCACCTCGAGCTGTCTCCTGTTGCTGTCACCCCAGGTGCTGCCCAGTCTGGCCTCTGGTCTGCTGCTACTGGCTGCTCAGCAGCACCACCTGTGGTCACCTCCAGCTGTGGTCACTGTGGGCTGGGTCCTGGGCCTCTGCCTATCCGTATGCCACCAGTTTCAGGCTCTCATTGGAGGGACAATGCGATCATTGGCAAGCAGCTTTTGGCTTTGACTACTGGACACTGTGGGCACTATCTGGGGTAAGACAGATGGCCACTGGTAGCCTTAGAAACTCTATCTTCCAATCTCCCCCTTGTAAACAAGACCTGTCGTCATTACACTCTGAGTTGTCTTGCAATTTTGAGCATGTCAGTGAGGACCCATGAACCATGATGTTCGTAGGGTAGGGACGGTGTCAATACTATTTAGCACAAGCCCTTAAAATAGCCCTCACCCTAATTAGGTAAAAAGAATGCATTTCTCACTGAGAAGTTGCTCTCTAAAAGTCATGCCTTCTTCAAATTAAGTCTCCTTTGTAAACACGATCTCTCTGGATGAAAACATCTTCTGGGTTTACTTTAGCCTTGCTATCGGCTAGGCAGCTTATCAATGCAGACTCCACTCAGGGTTTGCAGTGAAACAATACAGTACTTGGGAAATTTTCCAGCAGCCAGAGAGCGACTGGGAGTGAGAAATTTGACTCTCGTGTCCATTAACCCCTCATATGACCCAGGTCTGTCTGTGCCTCAAAGGCCCTCCAGAATCTCCATTCACAGGTAGATCACTTATTACCTCAGCCGCTCAGGCCCACGGAGATTTCAAAGACAGAGTGATCAGCAGGGACTTGCTCCCAGCATTTGGTAACACTGCAGCAGCATGAGGGCCTCCAGGCTTCCTTCAAACAACCACTGGCACCAGCCTATGACACTAGCAGACTGTTCCACACAAAGAGCTAAGGGAATCAGATGCTGCCCAACAAAAGACGACTGCACAGGCGCCCAGCAGAATATAGAATGTTTGTGAATCCATCTCATGACAAAAGGATGGCTAATTGTAATGAAAATAGGGAGTTTCAGTCTGTTTTTCCCAAATGGCTTCTAGCCACTCAGACTGTAGGATTTGCTGCTCAGAATGAACCAAGTTAGAGCAAGCCCTTGTTAGTCCCAAATGGCTCAAGTGAACATGCAAAAAACTCAAACTTTGATGGACAGCTGCCCCAGGACACCGTTATCCACTTGGCCACTGCAATCCCTAGGCCACCCCCCTGTCAGTCAATCTGGCTTCTGTTTAGAATGTCACTTCCCTAGGATTCCCACAATTCATGTATCCAGGAACAATATTCAAGGATGCCAAAGTTGGCACATTATAGCTTCCATGCCTGTGTGTAAGGCATTGGCTAAGTTAATTAAATGCAAGTCAAGAAGTAGCTGTTGAGCACCTACTGTGTTCAACACCTTGCTGTGTTGGGCACAGGTTGGCAAATGAGAGTCTGCATATCCTATAAAACAAGCCATTGGTCTGTGAACATACTGTGACCATTCCTGGACCCTCCCCGGCTCACACTATCTAGTGGGCAACAGAGCAAAGCCTTCTTGCATAGGTTTAAGTTCAGAACAGGCTCTGTCCTGTTCTGGGAAGCAGCCATACAGGGATCTACTGCCTGCAGGTAAACGAACCCTCACCCACCAATAGCCGAGGAGTTAGCAAAAGAAGACTTAAACTGTGAGTGCCAGCCCCTGCGTCTCCACAATGCGTTCTATAGAAGTCAGGAAGACACTGAAGCCACAGTATTTGCCCTCCTCTGCACACAGAAAGCGCTGACGATCCTTTGTCAAGAGAAGTCAGGAAATTGAAAGACCTAAACTACATATGAAAACCAGAAGCTCCCTTGTCAAGAATATTGCATTGGTGGGCCTCCCTGGTGGCGCAAGAGGTTAAGACACAACCTATGACGCTGTCCACAGCCATTGCAGCACGAGTTCCATCCCCAGCCAGGGAGCTACCCACATGGTGCAGCAGACCTCTAGTCAATCTGCTTGTTCTGCTCCCCTCTCTGTCTCTGGTGAATCCTCTCACCCCCACACCTCTGGCCTGTACCCCAGTTCTTGTATGCATAAATAAATAAATCTTTAAAAAAAAATAGAATATTGCATTGGTACCAATGACTCACTGTTCCTTCTCTTGTATTTTTTCTATACTACCTTGTATCAAAATTTATAAACTAAACTCAAACCTGTGATGTCAGAGCAAGTCGCACTGAGTAAAAGCTGTAGGAACGTTTCCCGGGCTGGAATCCTCCTTGGTCATCTCATATGCTATCTGTCTATCATTGAGGCTTTTTAGTTGACAGTTCACAATGCAGTGAGGAGGTGCTCAGGGTCCAGAGATGTAGGATGCTGTGACGTATGCAGGAGGCCCCGACCCCAGTCTTCAAGTATCATCCAATAACGGTAACCACAATGCCCAGGCCACAAAAGTCCAAACACACAGTGCTCAGGGAGGGCACAACGGATCCTCAGAATTCCTGAAAACATGTCTACCCAGGTTTCGATGCCTCTCCTCTAGAGGAGGGTGGTCTAGTCCACACTCCTCACCTTACATCTGCTTCAGCTGCACAAGCAGTGCCCACGTGACTCTGTAAGACTTCCATGGGGACATCAGAACAGGTTATGAATATCTGGGGGGCATTTGGCCTGTAGCCCTGGGGCATCATCTATCTGGAATCATTTGGATTCCTTGATCCACTAAACGACCTAACGCCTATTGCCATATTTTCCAACACCCAAGAAGACACCACTAAGGATCCTATCCCACCCCCTTGGCAAGACAAAACAAACTGATCCAGCATTGCTGCCTTACAGTCAACCTTACAGTCAACACTGAATGTTGGCTTCTAGACTGAGGGATGACCCTCATCCTGCTGACTGACAGAACCCAGTGAATCATCAAGTGACTTTCTTCATTAGAAAACTGCAAGAGGACCTCCCCGGTGGCGCAGCGGTTGAGCACTGGGCTGCGAAGCTGCCTGCAGCCTCTGCAGCACCAGTTTGATCTCCAGCCACTGGGGAGGGTCCCACATGGCGCGCAGACCTCTCCTGCCACCCGCTGCTCCCCTCAGCAGTGTACTTCGGTCCTTCTGCCTGTTCTGTTCCCCACTCTGGCTCTGGTGAATTCTCTCACCCTCCCGTGCTTCTGACTGTACCCAGTGCTTGTATAAATAAATAAATAAATCTTTAAAAAAGAAAAGAAAACTGCAAGATAAGGGGCCTCCCTGGTGGTGCAAGGAGTTAAACACCGCACTGTGAAACAGTCCGCAGCCTCTGCAGCATGAGTTTGATCCCTGGCTGGCCGGGGAGCAGCCCACATGGTGCAGCAGACCTTTCCTTCCTCACCCACTGCTCCCCTCAGCAGTGTTTTTCAGTCAGTCTGCCTGTTCTGTTCCCCACTCTGTCTCTGGTGAATCTTCTCATCCCCTGCATCTCTGGCCTGTACCCCAGCTGTTGTATGCATAAGTAAATAAATCTTTTTTTAAAAAAAAGAAAACTGCAATATAGTAATTCTCCATCACCTCCAAAACCACAGCACCCACACACCAAGAATCACACACATCAGCATTAGGGGAAGCTCATATTCTACTTACAGCACCATGATAGACCTGCAGAACAGACACGAGTTAGGCAATCACGTCCTCCACGAAAGACTTCCAACAGGGGCCAGGAGACCACCTGAATGACCACAGCAGGAAACAAACACCCACTTTCCCCTTCTGCTCTCCTGAAATGATGTTTCTGTCTCCACTTCTTCCAGGTGTATCTCACTCAGAACCAGCCCAGCATCTCCAGCACCTGTTCCAAGGCCACCAGAGCACGACGGAGCGAGAGCCCTCTCCTGGGGTGGGAACTCAGACAGGACAGTCCTGCAGGGTTGAAGAACTCTCTTGGAAGAATTGGCCAACTTGGGCAACTGAGGAGCTAGGGACACGCCGCATTCTCAAACGTGCGCTTCATGGATGAAGGAGAGAGAAGGCAGAAGCGTGGAGAAGGCCACGGTGCCAGGACAGACAGCGGGCAGTGAGCACAGAGAGCTGCAGGTCAGGACCCCGAAGAGCCAGGCCCCTCGAGTCCAGGCTGTCACCTGGGCTGCATTCCTCAGACACACCCTGCACAAGGTGGAGGTGACAGTGCCAGCCAGCGAGCAGGGGCCCTCCCCCCGTCACCAGCCATCAATATTCAATGCACATTCGTTGGAAAGTAGTTGGCAGTGATGAAAAGGAATGTGGGCATCCTGAAGTGTTTGCAAAATAGAGAGGAGCAGCCTCATGAGAATGCAGGTACACAAGGCGGAGTCAGGAGCAAAGCCTGGGTCAGCCCCTCGATCCCTGACTGCCGCTCACTGGCCCCCTCACCAGCCAAACCCCCTCCCTCTAAGATGGAAATGCTTACACCCACCTCCCCGAACTGCTGGAAACACAAAATGAGAAAAATAACCGTAAATCACCTGGCATGGTCCAGGACCAGCTAGTAAGTGTGGGGTCATGAGAGTCACTTCTCTCTTGTCCTGGTTCCCGTACCGACTCCACGTGCAGGCTTTCTGTCAGGGCGGGAAGTGCCACCCAAACTTTATTCTTAATAAGCGCTCAGCAGGTAGATGACTCAGCCACGCCAGCCCTGAGCATCGCAGCTGACAAATACTCTAAACGTCTCTCTCAAATAATCCTCTGGGAACAGAGTAAACTATAAATTCAAGGGACAATATAAATTGAGAAACCCACACAATTCGATCCGGAGACGTGGGCTCCAATGTGGATAAGAATATTCTAAAGTATTGTTCATAGTATTCTAAAGTCAATAGTACCTGAATTCACGAGGGCATGAAGCAAGGGAGCTTCCAAGTAAGCAGGTTTACAAAAGGTCTTTTTCTGAGTTTAGCAAAAGGCTGAGGAAACAGGCTTGCTGTTCCTTAAAAGAATTACCCATCACTGAGAGAGGCAGTTGGGTTGTTCTCAGTGTGTAGAACAACCAGGCTCCTGTCCTTCGGGCCCAGGACACAGTACCCTGTGGGCCATGCTGAAGAATGCGCATGAATCATGGAAAATCTCAAATCTGAACTCGGTATGCATAACAGAAAGAATCTGAGAGAGGGTATGGATTCCAGATACTTGGCAGTTGGGTGAGAGCTGGTTGTTTTGCTCGTCCTGGGGCAGGGGCTCCACTCAGCAGCCAGTTTCCCTCTCCTCTCAGGACCAAATCAGAATCCACCCACTTCGCAACAAATTAGTTACTAGACCTAAGGCATTTGCATCTCCCTCAACAACTGTAATCACACAATTCCCTTAGATTGAAAGCATTTCAAACCTCTGATTTTAATTCCTTCAGCATGGAATGGGCAACCTGTTTCCCACAGGTACTTTATTACCTGCTATTTCATGAGGAAGAATAACAAAAGCCTCTGTTAGAAAACGGCTGTGAAGGGAGGGAGGGGTGGGGTGGGGTGGCCTGACATCTGCACTTCACTGATCTTCGGCGCGTGCACTGCGTTACAGGACATTGTGCAAAAACAGAATTGGAGCCAAAATTCCAAGGCCCAGAATGAATGTCCTAACCTAGGCGCCTCTTCAGGCACCTCAGAAATTCCATCTACGCTCCTCTGCCTCCCCAACCCCGCCCGTTCCTCTCCATAACGCCTTCCGGCTCCAACCTGAATGGCTGGCTGGGTGCAAGCCCACCGCCCCCACACGTGTCCCTCCGGCCCCACAAACTCTTCTTCACCATCTATTCAAATTCCTTGGCCAAATCTTACTCTCACTTCACCTAAAACCCTAGGGGCTCCGAGGAAAGAGGGGGAGTCCTTCCAGCCTTACTACCCACCCCCCAGAAAACCAGACTGAAAAGACAAGGATGTCTGTTTTCTGCAGCACTTGGTTGTTGGATGGTTTCAGTTGCAAAGTGGTGGCACAGAACACCCGCGGTCGGGGGGACTTTCCTTCAGTCTTTCTGCTCCGGGGGACTAAAAACACTGCTATGGCATTAAGCATGTTTTTTAAAATGTTGATACTAATTAGCCAGAAAATTGTTTAAACTTTATTCAACTTCAATATTTAATCCAACCCAGCTCTCCTCTCACTACCTGACATTTTCCCCTCCCCACAGGCAGATGAGAGAGCAACTGAGCCCCGTCACCCCCTAACCCAGAGCCTGGGGCACAGAGCCCACCCCACAGCACAGCCCCCCACGTTCTCGTCCAACACCCTGCACGGGGGGCCTCCTCGCACACGGGGCCCACTGCTGCGTGAAACATTGTTCAGCGACGCTTATTAATAACTTTATTGATGATGACAATAACCTCAAAACCATGTTCAGTAAGCTTAATAAAGGTCAACACAGTTCAACCTTCTCGGGTATTTTTAATCACGGTACACCAACTATTTTGCCAAGAATAATAAATCAACTCTGCTATGAAGTCGAGCTGGTGATTTAGTTTGTCACCAAGACTTGCCTTTTTGTTGGAATCCTCGTATCCGCATCTGCAAATCAATGCCACCAGCTGCAGAGCTGCACGATTAACACGGCTGGTGTGGGCCAGCAGCCTCATGGCGTGGCCTGTCTCTGCTCCAGGTCATAAAATCAGTATCTTGAGCCCAGTGTGGAGCTACGAGCAAGAGGCTTTGGGGAAAGCACCCTTAAGTCATGTCTCTGTCCAGGTTCGCTTTGCCTTTTCCACCCAGCAGCCTCAAAGGGCCTTTGTGGGGATCACTGATGTCTGGGAGATCTTTCATCTTGGGGATGAAAGAGGCTAATGAGCATCTGGGGGCAGCACGCCCACTCTGCCCCACGGGAGCCGCCCGTCTCTCCCGAGGGTGTCGACAGCAGGTAGGAAAATGCGATGTTTGAAGTGGAAAATGATGATAGACTTTTAATTACGGGGAAGTGGGGCAGTTTGCTGTTAAGTAGAAACCAGGGCCCTTCAAGTCTAGTTTTTCCTCAGCAGCCGGGGTGGATGTAGGTAGAGCCGCACGTTCTTGCTCTGCAAATCCAGGCTAAAGGCAAAGCCTTAGGAAAAGCTGGGCTGCTAATCAGAGGAAATCAAACTCGAATGGAAACATCTGCATAATGTTGCAATTATATAAACAGGACCTGGCTACCCTCTCAGGCCCTTCTATAAAAGGCCACTTGGTGGTCCCAGCGGGAAAAGCACCAGGTACAACTGAAAGTGGGTAACTGAAATCTAACTCAGGGCCTCTGTGAAGTCCTTTAGTTTAGAAACTTCAGCAGATCTCAGGCATGATAAACAGCAAGCTGTACGTGAGCTCCAAAAGAAAACGGATTTAGTTCCTAAGAGAAGCTGTGCATTTAACTCTGGGAATGCTACACTGCAGTTTCTCTTCACTAACAATTTTCACTTAGCACAAAACAAGCAGGAGACGTTCTCTACACAACTTGTGGAAGCTCTGCTCACTATGGGATCTAGTCACTCCCCCACTCTCGATTCTCTGCCTCCCCCTCTGGCACCACCCCTCTGGGATGCGCCTCAGCTCCTAGGGGACCTCATGGCTTTCATGGAGGCCCCATCTCCAGCGGAACTGGCTCTTCCACGCTCCCGAGTCACAGATCTACCTCCACGGGTGATTTGCCACCTCAAAATCTGAATGACCCAAAGTCAAATAACGGTTTCCATCCCAACCCTGCCCCAGGGTAATCGGTCTGGGTACCCCAACTAAAATAACAGCCGCACCATCCGGCCACTCTCACAAGACAGAAAGCTGTCAAGTTTCCTGGATTTACTTCTTTCTTTCATCTTGTATATCCAGATGTGGGTGAACCCCCCGCCCCCACATCCCCTCAATGCACCACATTCATCCCTCCAGCAGCTCCTCTGGCCGGCCTTGCTGTGCTGAGTCTGAGGCCCAGCTCCAGTCCTTTCAGGCCCCATAAAACAGCCAAAGGGAAACTGCACAGCACAGAAGGGATCCAGTTCACTCCAGCTTGAAACCATCCACGTCATGCATCTCTGACAACTGACAGTTCCAGGCCTACCAGATTCCACTGACCCTTCCAGCTCCTGCCCCCCAGCCAAGGCAAACCCCACCAGCCACCAAGGAAAACCCCTGGCTGTCCGCAGCATAAAGGGACCCGAAGCCCCAGAGCACATGGGTACTCTTAGGCCCCGGGCTCTCCTCTGCGACAGTGGGGCTCGGCAAATCCTTTCTCTTCTCAACACCAGGGCACATGGTTCTTCCCACGCATCAGCCCTGAGGTCCATGAGGGATGAGACACTCACATCAGAGATGCCACTGCACCATGCAGTCTGAGCTAGACAGCATCAGTGTGTGACGCCTATCTCCTGAGTGATTTAAGGGTCCACAAGTCTTTCTTCAGACTCTTAACCCAGGGCATGGGCGAGACAAGGGGCAGAACAAATCCACCTGAAAATGCTGCTTGCAATTTTGTTTTGCTTGCACTCTCTAACCTCATAAACCCAAAGTTCCTTCGGACTCAAGGGTCTCCCTCTCTGGATGAGGACTTTATAGAGACATGGCCCACAGGTGGGTTCTAGAATGGATAAGCACATCTTTTAAAGTGATTTATAGCCAAAGCCCAAGCTGAACACGGCAGAGCCATGGGCTCAGGAGAGAAGGCGCTTCCCTGGAGTTGAGCCTCCCCCACCTTTGGGGCCATCATCTCACCAGGAATTTTCTGTAAAAAGACCAGGACCATCAGTTTGCCCTAATGTTGTTTGTTGTTTTTTCTTTTTAAAGATTTATTTATGCATACAGGAGCTGGGGTGTAGGCCAGAGGTATGGGGTTGAGAGGATCCACCAGAGACAGTGGGGAGCAGAACAGGCAGACTGACTGAAATACACTGCTGAGGGGAGCAGCGGGCGAGACAGGACAGGTCTGCTGCGCCATGTGGGTTTTTCTCTGGCCAGCCAGGATCGAACTCGTGCTGCAGAGGCTGCAGATTGCTTCACAGTGCGGTGCTTAACCCCTTGTGCCACCAGGGAGGCCTTGCCCTAATTTTTAAAGTCCCTTTGCCCCCAGTTATTTGTCATTTCTCTGTTTAACTCCCCATAAAAAAAATTGCTGAGGAGCTGCCTTAAAGTCAGGGAGGTAAGGCTCACCTAGTAGAGGATTTTTTTTCCCACAAACAACCAAATACCTCAACTTTCAATTTTAACAAGAAAAGCTGTCCAGAAGGCACACCGAGAGCTGGGCCGTAGGGGAGGCGGTGACCCCACAGCAGCTAAGAAGCCACATAAGACCATTTCTCCAGCATCTCTAGTGTTTCCACCTCCTGTACTCATGTCAGAGTGGGGAACTGCGCAGCGACTCCGAACTGAGGACGAAGCAAAACGTCTCAACTTGCTCCTATTTTAATTTCTCTAATAGATTTTTAACTGCTACACACAGTGTTGATGCAATGTGGGGAGTCTCCTCGGCGCTAAACCCACACAAGCACCTAGTCCTTTGCTTTTACAGCGCCATTTCTTGTTGATATCCATTTCCTTTTTTCTTTTTCTTTTTTTTTTCATCTAACATCAAACAGGTATAGATGGCGACACTTTATCAAGACTCTACGCAGATGCATATGGTGCTTGACAGAAACTTCCACAAAGTTTTCCCCAAAGGGGTGACATTAATTCCTTCCAGTGACTGACGTGTTCATCATTCTATGCTTCAACTTGGACCAGACAGTGGAAAACTGGGCTGTCATCTTTATCAGCAGTCACCAGGGGTTGGAAAGGGCTATGAGACACTGGGCAATGTTCGCTCCCGCACAGAATTTCTAGATGATGGAAACAGAACCAAGACAGAGTCACCTGCAGTTCCGAAGCAACGGAAGCTCTCTCCCAGCGACGCCCGGGAAGGAGATCCTGCCTCCAGCGGTGACCGGACGGGGACAACCTACCTCGCGGGACTGGGGCACACAGAGGGCCCATGTCTGCAGAGCCCCCTCACCCCTGGCACATCTCTCCTCCAACTCCAGGCTGCCCGCCTGTCACTGCTACAGCTTGCCTGGAGGGCAGGAAAACTCCACACAACTCAGCCCAGCCTGCCTTCATGGCCGCCTGGCGATCATCCCCCAATCTCCTATCGCCCCAGTCCACAATGCCCTCTCCCCTAGACTAGTGCAACAGTCTCCCAAGTGGTTTCCCCAAATCCACTTTTAAACCCCTCCGGAGTCTCTCCAGTGGTCTCAGATGAAGAACAATATTCTCAATACTCAGTCAGCTGCTCTACCACTGAGCTATACCCCCCCAAAGTCCTTAATAGGATCAATAAAGTCTGCAAGGCAGCCCCGCCTACCCCCACCTGCCTCAGCTTTCTGTGGGGCCACCCCCTGTGCTACCTCTTGGTCTGAGTGTCCCTCAAACAGCCTGGGATAAGGACTCGAGTGCATATAGGGGGTTGTTGGAAAAGTCATGACACATTTTTGCACAGGAAACAGAAAAAAAATACATCATGCCTTTTCCGACAGCCCAACAGTTTGCTTAGGAGTCAGGCTGGGGGACCACCTAATGAGAGGGAAGAGGGACGAACAAGGATGAGGGAAAGAACAGTGTGGACAGCAGGGTGTAGAGGCGCTAGGACCTCCTGGAGTCAACCCCCTAGAGGCAGGAGGCCTCACCCTAATTTCAGGCCTCACCCCAGGGGTTACTCTCTCCCATCTCCCGTCTGGGTTTGCACAGTCTTAGAGAACCAGGGCGGACAGCAGGTAGAAGGCTGTGTCACCACAACTGTATGGGACCACACTGAATTGTCCCCCACAACCGTGTGATACAAGCACAGGAAGAAAACGTTCATCATCATTAATCATCAGGGAAATGCAAGTCAAAGCCACAATAAGTTGCCACCTCACACGGTGACAACAGCTATTATCAAAAAGACCAGAAATGAAGGGTGTGAGCAAGGATGTGGGGAGAAGGACCCCCTGTACACTGTTGGTGGTATATAGACTGGTCCAGCCTCTGTGGAAAACAGTATGAAGGGTTCTCAAAATATTAAAAATAGAGCTACCATAGCCAGCAATTCCACTCCTAGGTACCTGCCCAAAGAATACAAAAACACTAATTCAAAGGGACATATGCTCTCCTATGTTCATGTAAGTAACGCTACTTAGTACTTCAGGCATGCATCCCCAGACATTATTTTTTGCCCCCAGGACATCAAGGAGTGATATTTAAACACGGGGAGGCACATCTCTGGCCTGTACCCCAGCTCTTGTATGCATAAATAAATAAATCTTTCAAAAAAATATTTTTTTGTTTCATCAACAAATACTTTTTTTTTTTTTTTCAGTTTATTGTTCAAATCTGGGCTGGCTTTTCAGTTCTGAAACCAAAGTCTATTACAAAGATTAAAAACTAAAGGAAAACTGGATCAAACAGGAAAGACACTCCAGAAATAGGATGCAGAAGGCCCATAAATACTGAGCCCATCCCCCAAGAACTCCACCTCACAATCCCTGATCTGCCTGCGCGCAAAACCTCCTCTTCCAGGCCCGTACACTCACCAGGAGAACCGTACAGATAGGATTTCTGCCCACATGCTAGGCCTCCTGGTCTCATGGGTAATGGGATGAGAAAAGTAACAAACAAATATTAACGAAAAGGGATGTAAACAAGCAAGAATATTCAGAGAGGCTCTAAATGAGAAATTACAAGGTGTATTTGTAGTGAGGTTAAAGTGGCAGCAGGGGCAAAGCTAGGGGGGATAGAAAAGGGAAGATAAGTGTGACCTTGGGGTACACAGCTCCAGGTAGCATCCCTGGGTGGCACAGGGAGCCTGTTACTGGGGGGCAGCTCCAGAGTATGGCTAGGGTTGCCCATGTCAAAGGCTGCCCAACTGAAGAATAACACATGGGGAATCCTGGGTCTAAATGGCCAGTGTTGGGCCGGCCTCCAGCTGGGGAGTCAGAAACACCCCCAGGAGCATCAATGGCTGCCAGACAGGCCCCCCCCCAACCTGTGACTGCCTGAACCATCATTGGAGCCACCCCTCCTCTATGTCAATATTCCTATTCAAATACAGTTTGCACTTGAGAGTATTAAAAAGAAAGTTATGCTTGTGTATAAGAAAAAAGGTAATAATTTAAAAAAAGAAGGGCTGGAAGGGCAACAAGGAGGTGCCATCACTCCCACACGCTGATTTGAAGAATTTGCATTGTTTGAATATAAGCAAAACTGGAATGAAATGGTTTCATAGCGTGTATATAGCAACATGACCTTTCACCCTCACACCTAGCCTGGAGAGGGGAGGGAGCTGAAGATGAAACGAGAGGCCCGTCCTCATGACCGGAGCAGCCTGGGGACATGGCACCTGCCGGGGGTGGGGAGGCCCGTGTACTCCCGACACGCTTGCACGCCAGTGACGACTCACACAGACCACGCGCTGTAATTATGGAACCTGGTTTTAATGTTCAGACCCTGTCAGGCTCCCACCTGAAATCACTCAAAATCATTTTGCCCCCATTGAGAAGCAAAGAATCAAAGTCTCCGCCACAGTCATGAAATTCCGCAGAGACACTTCCCGCGGGGCCTGCCAGCGCTTAGACTGCAGTTGATTCGGGGCCAGCCCGGAGTTCCGAGGAGGTCAGATACTCAAATTCCAGCCCGAAATGGAGTCACGACGCACAACAAAGGCAGAGGCAGGCCAGAAGCATACGCTTACCAGGGCTTTGTGCATTCAGCGATGTTCAGGAGACCGGGCACTTTTCTGCGGCGGGTGCAGGTTTCACGCCCAGCACAATAAAAGCCAGGATACACGTTGCGGGTTTAGTTTCTAAGAGGAATGTTCTGTGTCACGTGATTTTTTTCTAATGCTCACTCACATCCCTGTTCCTACACTGACCAGGGAAGTCTTTTGGGTAATGGGCAAATGAGCGCAGAGCGAAAGCAGCTTACAAGGAATTTATAGGTAAGTTTGCAGATTCTAATAAAAACCCTACGACCAAGACTAGGTTACTTATTCTTGGTTATCAAGAGAAAATTCTCAGAGCTGTAAGCTCTCCAGCCTGTCTGCTCGAGGCACAGGTTCTGTTCTAATCTTCTCTGTAGTCTTCCACGGTCAGCAGTATGTGATTCCAGAAGACTATTGGGCCATACGTGCTCTACCATTTCTTCTACACAATTCCTCCTTCTTTCATGTATTACTTTTGGCCCAAGGCTTCTCCACCTTCTATAAGCCACATACACACTGTTATCTTTTTATTCAGTTTTAACACACACGTAATAAAGTGCACAGATCTGAGGGCACAATCCCATCTCTCTACGCATGTGGACATCATATAACTATCACCAGGAGATGTGCACATAATTGCTCATGTCTACAGATGTGTGTGTATGCACGCATGCACACACACACATACACACACACTCACTCCATCCTTGGGACTGCATGAAAGCTGTGGTATAAATAAACAGGAAAGAGGTCGACCACAATATGATCAACTGCTAAAACATTGCTTTCAGTTGATTGTGGAAAAAATTAAGTATTTAAACTATCATTTACAATTTGATGCGGAGATCCTATTACTGCATTTCTACGCTTTGAATCACTACCCCTTTTAGTAAATCATGCCGCCCTGCCACTAAATCTAAACCCGTTATTTTCTTTTAAAAAATGTTACGAGTCACAGACTGTAAGAAAAGATTTACAAATAGCGTGTCCAATAAAAGGGCTGGTACCCAAGATATATATTAAAAATTGTCAAAATTCAGTAACAATTTTTTTTTCAAATGGGCAAAAGATACAGTCCATTTCATCAAAAGGAATATACAGGGACTCCCTGGTGGCACAGCAGGTTGAATGCAGCGCTGTGAAGCTGTCCACAGCCTCTGTGGCGCCGGTTCTATTCCCATCCGGCTGGGGAGATTCCCACATGGTGCGACAAACCTCTCCTGTCTCGCCCGCTGCTCCCCTCAGCAGGTCCTTCTGCCTGTTCTGCTCCCTGCTCTGTCTCTGGTGGATTCTCTCACCCTCCTGTGCCTCTGGCCTGTATCCCTGTGCTTGTATAAATATATAAATCTTTAAAAAAAAAAAAGGAATATACAGATGGCAGATAAGCATGTGAGAGAGGCTTAACGTTATTAGTTATTAGGGAAATGCAGATTTAAATCACAAGGAGCTATCACTATACACTATTAGAATGGATATAATTTTTTTAACAAAATAATACACACTGACAACAACAAAAGCTGGTAAGAATATTGAGCAACACTCAGTCATGCAAAATGATACAGCCACTTGAAGAACAGTTTCACAGCTTCTATAAAGTTAAGCATACACTGACCACACAGTCCAGCAATCCCATTCTTAGGTATCTACCCAAGTGAATTAAGAATTTATGCTCACATAAAAACTTGTTTGCAAATGTTTATACATAACCACCAAAAATGGGAAATAAGAAAAATGTCTTTCAACAATCAACAACTATTGGTAGATCCATACAATGGAACTCAGTAGTCAAAAGAAGCAGTTATTGATTCACCAAATAAAATGGATGAATTTTATACGCATTTTGCTAAGTAAGTCAGACCAAAAAAACCCCACAAAGCTAGATATTGTATAACCCCATTTATATGACATTCTGGAAAAGGCAACATTCTAGGAAGAGAATCAGAGGATGTTATTGAGGACCACATAGAGAATTTAGGATGATGGAACTGTTTGGTGTGGTGCTGCGGTAATGAACATATGACTATGCATATGCCAGAACCCTAGACACCGCACCATATTAAACTTAACAGTTATTCACAATTTTTAAATCCCCAGAGTGTCAGGGGATTTCAGGATGGAAGGCAGATTGTAACAAAGGAATGAAACAAAATTACAAGTAAATGAGATAACATCATTGCAACACATGGAGGAAAAGGGAGCTGACCTAAATAACCTTGGGTCCCAGTACTCTGATGTTGGTAAACCTGTAACTCTCAGGGTACCAGTTGACAATTGTAAAACTATTTACCATCTATACTAGGAATGCAAAATTCACAAATAAATTGTAGCTAACATGAGCCAAGATTTTTTCACTATTAGAAAAAAAAGCTACAGGGCCTCCCTGGTGGTGCAAGGGGTTAAGACACAACCTATGAAGCAATCTGCAGCCACTGCAGCACGAGTTCAATCTCTGGCCAGGGAACTACCCACACGGCGCAGCAGACCTCTCCTGACTTGCCCGCTGGTCCCCTTAGCAGTGTATTTCAGTCAGTCTGTCTGTTCTGTTCCCTGCTCTGTCTCTGGTAAATCCTCTCACCCGCCCACACCTCTAGCCTGTACCCCAGTTCTTGTATGTATAGATAAATAAATCTTAAATAAAAAGAAAAAGAAGGTACAAATAAGGAGGAAAGTGAGAACCCTCTGGTGCTGGGTTATATATACACATGTATATCATATATGTTGCATATGTATATACTTATTATGTGTGTATATATACAGCACATAGACAAAATAAAAATGGATATGTATGTAGATTTGGAGATATCAGTCTGAACTCATGTGTATTTTAAGACAGTGAGAAATACAAGCAAGTATAGAAGTGGATTATGCACACACACACAAATATTTCCAGCTCTGTGCATTGAGAGGACCCAGAAGAGATAGCAACACCCCATTGGCAATGAGCATATCCAGCACCCAGATCCTGCTCCCTAAAGACCATACTGAAATAAAAGGACTCTTCAGAGAAATGGCTGCTTCTAGAGCTGGAGAGGGAAAAACTGCAATTAAATTGGGCACAGCTTATAGTGCCAGAAACCAGAGGAGTCATAGGAGCTAAGCAGAAAGAGCTCTCCACCACTGAATTTGAAACAATTTGAGCAACATAATAATGATAGTATTGGGTTATAACCCAAAGAATAAATGAATGGATATCAGCTCATGCTAATATAAATAACTGAGTAAATAGAGAAAGAAAAAATCTTGCTGACAAATTGCAATTATTAAGTAAATGACTAATAAACAAACAGAGAAGGAATAAATCTTTATGACAAAGGAAAAGTAATTATCAAACGCAGAAAGAATGTGACTCCAGAAAATTATCATGAGAACAGCACAGCTGTAATTGCGCTGGGTCAATATTAATACCAAGGGACAGTGGGTTAGACCTTAGGAAGAAACAGGACATGTGTAATACCTCAAAGCACATCCCCCAGAAGGTGCTTAAAACTAGGTTATCTTCAGAGTTGTCCACAAAATTATTTGACATTTCTCCCTCTTGAAGGTGGAACTAAGTCCCCTCCCCTTGAGTGTGGGCTGGGCTTGGTGACTTGCTTCTAACAAACACAGAATAGAGAGCAAAAAATAGTTAAACTGTACAGAAAGCTACCTGGTATCCAAGCTATGAAGGCATGATATAAAGAGAAGGACACATCACCTGTATGATGTTCTGCCCAAAATCCTTAACTTCAATCTAATATGAGAAAATATCAAACACAAATAGAGAGACTGTCTATAAAAATCTATGAATATCACTCACCAAAAATATCAAGAAAGACTAGGAAAAAACAAGTAGTAATCAGACTGAAGAATACTAAGATGATATGACCTCTAAATGCAAATGTAGCATCATGACCTGGATCCTGGAACAGAAAACATTCATTAGTGGACAAACTGGAGAAGGCCACATAAAGTCTATAGTTTAAATAGTACTGTACCAACACTAGTTTCCTAGTTATGACTGAAGTATTTTCTCTTCCAAAAAGGAGAATAAAGATATTTCAGACATTAATTCCAATAATCTTCTAAAGCACAGCTGAAATGTCTTCTTCTCCAGGAAGCCTTCCACGATCACCCTCTCTCTGATTTATGTTAAGTACTTTTCCTCTGTTCACCTATCATAATACTTAATCACACAGTATTGTACAGTTTTATTCCTAATTAGTATTCTACAGGGACATCTGAAATAAAATGCATCCCATTCATATTGAATTATTTGTTTCTCTCATTCAAACTTGAAATCCCTGAGGAAGGCAGGACAGTAGGTGATCGTCATGAACTTTGGAGACCTGTCAGCGCTCAGTTCAAATCCCTGAGTCAGGACTTCCCATGTGACTTTGGTTAACTTAAATCAGTTTCAATTTTACGCATTGATAAAATAGATCTAAGACAATGAGTTGTTTGAAGATTTAATGACGTAATATGCATGAGGTGATTAAATCAGCCTTTGCATCTAGTATATTTTCAAGAATGGCCATGGTTGTTTGCTATGACTTTTATTAATGTCATGGAGTCTCCTATTCCCAGGCTTGGTAAGGTGCTTGGTAAGTGATAAGGACTTCAAATGTTTGCTAAATGAATGAATTATTAACACTAACTCTGACAAATACGTATCCAACATCTACTTCACCCATGAGTAACCTTTATCTCAAGAGTTTCATGAGCTAGAATTGCTTCTTTGGCTACACATTAAAATGACTTGGAAGGGTCTCCCTGGTGGCCCAAGGGGTTAAGACAAAACACTATGAAGCTATCAGCAGACCCTGCAACAAGAGTTCTATACCTGGACAGGGACATGACCCACATGGTGCAGCAGAACTCTCCTGTCTCACCCACTGCTCCCCTCAGCAGTGTATTTCAGTAGATCTGCCTGTTCTGCTCCCCACTCTGTCTCTGGTGAATCCTCTCACTGCCCCCATCTCTGGCCTACACCCCAGCTCTTGTATACATGAATAAATAAATCTTTAAACATAAATAATGACTTGAGAGTTTTTATAAGATTATAACACCCATCTAATATTCCTCCAACAAGTAAATCTATGTTCCATGCTGGCAACCAGTTTAATTGGTTTTAGATGATCAATTAAAGGTTGAGCCACTAATCTAGTTGGAGCAACAGGAAATCCACACTAAAACACATGTGAACATGAGTGACACCATCACAGTAGAAGCACGCCCACCTGGTTCCAAGGAATAAGGGTTCCTCAGAGAAATGACTACGACTAGGGCAGGAAAAGCTGCCCTAGCAGGAATATGCCAAAAGGTCCAAGAACCAACTGAAAGAGGTCCCAAGGCCCAGAGCAGGAACAATCTGAACAACAAGATGAAGTAATATTAAGCTATCGCCTAAAATAGAAGATAAATATCCCTGAACCCCATACTGATAAAAGTAAGTGAATAAAGAATAGATGTGAAAGAACAGATAAATCTCCCATGCAAAGTTGAAAACAATCATGGAGATTCTTGGACCTCAAGGAGGTGAAACACAGCACCTGCTCTCCTAGAGAGGGCTGTGCTTAGTGACCTTCTTCACAGAACACAGTGTAGACAGAGTGACAGTAAGTGGGGACCTCAAGGGAACAAGGTAGAAAAGACAGAGTATCTTTAAAGCCGTAACAGTTGACTGATAACAAATTTCTCACTAGCAATAACAACGGAATAGGACTTGTAACTTCCTCTGATATCTTTGCCCATCGAAATGGTCATTCAAGAGCGATGGTAAGATGTTTTCAGACTCAGAGGAAGAGCAAGCTCACCACCCCAAACCAGCTGTAATGTGAATCAACACCCTGATGTGTGTTACGGGCAGATGTGGATTGTTATGTCAGATCATATACCCTGGCAGGCAGGGTACTGTGAGTGGGGAGGTATGGCGATTGGCCGCTGGTACCAGCTGCCCGCTCCTGTCAGCTCCGGCAGGCTGCAAACACTGTCCTGCAATAATTCTGTGACTCTGAAGTTGTTCTGCTACAAAAAGTTCATTTGATAACAAGAAAGTTGTTATTACATTGTCATTGGTCAGAGGGCAAAGACACTGCTGACGAATTATGGAAAGATGCAGCAAAGAACAGTCCTCAGATGTGGAAACAGGCAGGCGCATGCAACAACTCTGAATTCCCAGCATCGTGGAACAAGGAGATCCATGGAGCCCAACTGGCAGGAGCAAAGCTGACACAGGGTTTGAACAAACTCTTTGTGAAATAAAAACACACTAGAAGAAAATAATTTTCACTGATTTTTCTGGCCAAAGATGTTGACCCTTTGCCAAATCCTTTTCTTTGTAACATGTCAAGTCATCAATACCCCCCAAATTTTCTGTCTCTTTGGGCAAAAGATATTTTCAAATGAAGTCTGGGTATTAGGATAGGCTGGACAAGAAAATCTCATGTGTGCAATCCAAAGCTGTTTCCAATTTCAGAAGATGGACCCCCACATTTAAGCTTAGAAGTCACTATTTCATTGATTTTGTTTTCATTGCTGAAGATACACTGTGATACTAAAATCAATTAATTCAATCTTGTGTAACTTTTACTTTCTAAACTGATCCTCAGGTACTTAAGGATCAGGAAGTAATCAATGTCCTGGTTTTCTCTGACAATAATATTCTGACACATGAGTGGAAGTTGGGATCTTTAAACCACTGTTAGAGTACTTTGATTTTAGCATACACAACAGAGGAATAAGCCAAGGCTTAGAAAATTTACACAGCCCAGAAAAACACACTTCTTTTTTGTTCTCATAAAATTTGTTCTGGAGTGGTCAGTGACCCAGACATATCTCTTCTAACACAAAACACACCCAAATAACTACTCCCCCACCACCATCCCCCACCCCTCCCATAAGGAAAATGGCCCGCGGGTCACTGCACAGCCAGCAACCCAATCACTCCAGCACTTCCTGCAATCACAAAATGTTCCTGCTCACTTCACACACATGCAAGAAAAATAGCATTCGAAATGATTTACTCAGTATGTAGAAATTAAACCAAGGCCCTCAACTGAATGGTAGACCTTAGCTGTACAGTCCTGCCTTCTCTTCCACAAACGCCACATACGCCAACAGGAAACCCTATGGTCTTCTGAAACTTTGTGAAATGGCACTTCACAACAGACACAATCTGACAGAGCTCACTGACACCCCAGAAGTCTGTTCTACAGACTAGAAATCCCTTTTAAAGCTATGCATTTTGACGGTATGCCACTGCCAACCAAATACTTCCCTAATTTCTTTTCCTCTCATGTAACTTCTACTTATCTGCAGTTGTCTGAGGCATTATTTGGCACCAAGTGACAATAATACATTTTTGAAATTGAAAAACAATGTCTTTTTGTTTGTAGACCGCTGGAGCTGAAAGGGGCGGGCAGCTGGTGTCAACAGCCAATCGCCATACTGCCCCACTCACAGTCCCCTGATCACCAGGGTATATGTTCTGACATAAAAATCCACATCTGCCCATAACATAAATCAGGGTGTTTATTCACATTATAGCTGGCTTTATTCACATTATAGCTGACCCTGCTCCACCTCTGAGTCTGAAGATGTCTTATTACCACTCTTGAATGACCATTTCAATGGGTAAAGATATCCAGGAGGAAGTTACAAGTCCTATTCCATTGTCTCTTGCCCTCTTACTGTTTGTTATCAATCAACTGTTATGTCTTTATAGATAATGTGTCTTTTCTAGCAAGTTCCCTTGAGATGTAGCTCTTCATCTCTAGAGTTCCACCGTTTCATAGGATTTATCTGTAGATGTACTTTCTGAATTCCCTGCCCATAACTCAGTGTGATTCTCCCAACATGAGGATGTTTATCAGTTCTGGAAAGATTATCTGCTATTACCTTTTTAATATTGGCTTCTTCCAATTAGATTCTATTTTTTCTAGACTCCTATGAGGTATGTTGGCTCTTCTCATTCTACCTGCATGTCTTGGAATCTCCCAAATGTTCTCAACCGATTGCTCTGCACCATTTGGGTAATTAACTCAGATCTGTCTTTACATTCACTAGTTCTCTCTTCAGCTTTGCCTAATCTGCTATTAACTGTACGCTGAGTGTTTAATTGCAATAATGACATTGTATTTATACAAGTCGTATTTGGTTTCTTTTCAAATCCTTTTATTCTCATTTCACAGTGTGCTACTTTTGTTATTAACCTTAATTAGTTCTAATGCACCATTTCACAATTTCTCTCAGACCTTTTTATTATCTTAAGTTCTTGGAGTACAAATACTCCTAACAGTTGTTTTGTGTTTTGGTTTCTTTTTTTTTTTCCTGTCTCTTTGGAATGAATTCTTTCTTCACAATGTTTGTAATTTATAACCATGAGCTCATCTTCAGAACAAACATTGCTTTCCTGTGTGAATCTCCCATAGTTTCTGCTGCCTATCTCTGGGATCCCACCTGTCCATGACCCGTCTTTAATTTATTAGCATCCTGCTATCCACAAACCGCACTTTAGATGATGAAAATAAATAAACTGGTAAACGGGGATACTATCTATGCTATTACTCAGCTTCTAATTCTTTTACTTCTTCCTTTTGCATCTTAAGTCTTGGTTGCATTAGTGAAAAGACAGGCAAGGAAAACACAGCATCGCTGGAGAAGGCCAGCTGGCTCACACCTGAGGCCTCTCCTTGAACCCCATCTTAGTGAGACTCCTCAGGGAGTCAGGAGGCAAACTGGACCAGAAGACAAATCTGTTAGTATGCAGAGGGTGGGTGGGGGGTGCCCCCAGGGAAGATGCACATAACTTTTTAACTACTAATAGGAAATGGAACTTTCCAGACCACAGAGATATCTGCATCTGCTTGACTCACACAGCGGAGAAGCAGAGGATGACACAAAAGGGGTAAGAGGTGGATCAAATGAAATTTTAATGCCACCAAGTTAGGAAATCTGGCTATGTCCAACAGCCCCTGGCCAAGGAAACAAGTGTGCAAAGTTCATTAGCTTTCTTAACCAAGCTAAGCCATTTATTCAGATCTTACAGACCTTTCTGTGTCTCAGACAACTCCGCACATCTCTGCTCTGATCCACTATGAATTATTTTATAGTTTGACTTTCAATGAGAAATGAATTCCCCATCTTCTAAGCCATTGAGAAAGACGATAATCATTTGTATCTATACAGACTGTCAGACTTGCTTGTGTTTCACTAATGAGAAAATTATAGTAACATGGTTTTGTAGTAATTATTCTGAAATCACATCAATCCCACATGAAAATTGTAAGAATGGCTGAACTAGCTCTCACATCCCCTCAGAGTCATTTCTGCAGGCAGGACCAGCCCCAGAGCTGCTCATTTTCATCTCTTCCACCCTCCCTCCCAGCCCTTCCTCCCCCCTGAGTATCACATGCCTTCCTGTAGTGTCTTGATATCAATACATTGTTCTCTTATCATCTCACCCTTCTAAATACAAATCATATTTCCAAGATATTTCAGTACTTTGTATGCCTGGGTTTCACTTTTATAAATAAATTTCATTCATTTATCTACACATTCATTCAGCAAATACTAATAATCCAACAGACACTTATTAGTAACACAATACTACATGATCCTGGCACTTATGGAACTTACAGATTTTTCTAAGATTTACTTTTATTATCAAAATTAAAGCTTATCAGATCACAGCGAATAGAGATTTTCCTATATTACACATCATACCACCAATTTCTAAATCATTCAAAAATTTCTGTATTTATTAAGCATTACCAGGAGATAATTAGAATATTGAAATGCTGTAAGATGAATGAATCAACCAAGTAACTTGAATACTACTTCAAATGGCATGTTAATAAGAAATGTTCTTTTGCCACTGAAAACATGAGTCAATCACTAGTAAAAGAACTATAACAGACAAGTATTGCGTGAGGGGTTTAACTCTATCCTGCCTTTTTTGGGGGGACGGGTTGGTTTTTGTTGTTGTGTTTTGCATTTTCTTTTTTTTTTTAAAGAGGTATGTATTTTTATTTATTTATTTTTTTGTTTGTTTGTTTATACATGCACTGGGTACAGTCAGAAGCGCGGGAGAGTGAAAGAATTCACCAGAGCCAGAGCGGGGAGCAGAGCAGGCAGAAGGACCGAAGTACACTGCTGAGGGGAGCAGCGGGCGGCAGGAGAGGTCTGCGCGCCATGTGGGACCCTCCTCCGGTGGCCGGGGAGCAGGCCGGGATCGAACCGGCGCTGCAGAGGCTGCGGGCAGCTTCGCAACCCAGCGCTCAACCGCTGCGCCACCGGGGAGGCCCTGTTTTGCATTTTCATTTATTATGTGTGCAAGCACTAAACAGTTGCCTACATCCCCCACAACCCCTCACCGGCCTCTCCTCCCTCCCCACACAGACACGGGTATCAAGTTGAAACGTAAATCCGTGTTCCATGCTGGCAACTGCAAAATGAGCGGTGGGTGCTGTACCTTTATAGACTGGGGAGGGAAGTGCCACCTCATTCTAAATCGGTTTGCTGAGATCTTTGAAAAAGGTGAGATTTCAGAAATCATTTGATAGAAAAAACCCAAAGCTAAAAAGAGGGCGTTTTAGGCCAAAAATATCTTGCTAGCAGACTTACAGGAAACACAATGGCTTAGTACAAAGAATGTAGCTTTGGAACCTGGTGGATCTGGGTCTTGACTCTGGCCTACTCATTATGAAGAGTGTGTTTCTGCCCTTGGGCCAGTTGCTAAGATTCCTTCCTTCCTTCACTAAGTAAAAAAGTGTGGAGAAAAAAACCTAACTCAAGTGTTACACGGGTTCAAAATAACAAAGCAGCACAGAGCCTGGGCCCCAGCAGGCACAGGCATGGAGTGACATCTGAGCCAGCTCTCTTTCCGGGGTACAGATCCTCTGTGAAGCACCCCCTTCCTCCTGTGTAATGAGCCTACCTCGGGGTTCCCTATTGGAAATCAGTTGCTTCAGTTACAGAGAAAGGGGAAGCAGTGAGCTAAGAGCACTTCATTGCAGAAACCATCAAAAACTCCTCAGCTTCTGCCCAAGTAAAACATTCCCCCAAGTGCTACTTTTCCTATCACGCTGTTTATTTAAAACACATTTTCCCTATAACTACCACATTTTTTCTCACAAATCAGATATTTAGTAACTTAAAGAGAAAAAAATTCAATGAAGAATCTTGCTGGCCATGAAGTCAATTATTTTTGTTTCTTTTCTGACCAACCGTTTATACCAAAATTTTTTTTTTATAAATTTTATTGTTATATTCCCCATACAATTGCAGCCCCCCCATTCTGACCCCAATCCCTCCCCTCCCGCCCCCCTAAAAGTGTCTCTGGTTCATAGTTTTTTGTTGATTTTGATTTTCACTTTCTTATAGTTACTCATTTTCCTGGTCCCTTATTTAAGTTTTCTAGATTCCTGCTATGAGTGAGACCATCCGGTATTTTTCTTTTTCTTTCTGGCTTATTTTGCTGAGCATGATCCCTTCCAGCGCCATCCATGTTGCTGCAAATTGCATGTGTTTATCTTTTTTGAATGCTGAGTAATATTCCATGGTGTATATGTACCACATCTTCTTGATCCAGTCATCTATTTTTTATACCAAAAATTTTTTAACGGATGTTCTTTCTCGAGGACGGATATGATTTCATATTCGAACTATTATGATAACTGAGCCAGTTAGAAAGGCTGTGACACTGGGCACTCAGAACCAGGCCGCCTGCAGCCGGTGGAACAGACATGCCGTGACCCAGGCGCCAGCCAAGTCAAATCTCCCAGCCGCTCCACTCCACCACCCACCCCAACACCAGTGACCCCCGATGAAGAGGAAATCAGCCGGGATGAGCTCGGCTAGGCAAACAGGAGAGGAAACAGAGAATGTAGCATTATCTCCTTTTTCCTAAGACTGAGCAAAGTCCAGCTATGACATGAACTAACTACAGATGCAGCCCTGCGAAGGTACACGCTCCCTCCCTGGCTGCCCGGAGCTCCAGCCCCCTGCCACCCCCCACCCCCAAGCCAGGGCAAGGAGCCTCTGGAGGTCAAGCCACAAGAGGCCTCAGCCCCGATCTCACATGCACTGGGCATCCAGGTCAAAATTACAATGCAGCCTCTACTGCGAGCGAGCCCAGGAGCCATGCCCCCTTTCAACGAGGAGGGCCCTGAGGAGTTCAGGAGCGTTCTGGTCAAGCACGCCCTGTGTTTATATGGCTGCTGCACCCTTCACATACTATAGAAATATTCTGCAGCCTTTTGGCCAAAATTCTCCCACCATCCTCCTGCCCCACCTTCCCGATCCTGCCCCCACCTAGCCAGCCCGACTCTGCCCGCTGGCTCCCCCAGCCTCCGGGCCCCCCTCTCTGAGGCTACCCTTTCCCAGGCACGCTTGTTGACTCGTTGGCTGCTGTTTTCTCCTCTGCGCGTGGTTTGTTCCAAACAATTCCATCCTTACAAAGGACGGCAGCAAATCACGAAATCAGGATTTTTAAATGAGCTGCTCAGCCACTCAAACCGCTGCTGGCCGTTGGGCAAACGTGACTCAGTTATGGGCCCCGGCAGGGCCCAAGCCCAAGATTCCATTTCCTGTGACGACCCCATTTGTCGCTCTCGTTCTCCTGCTGATGCTGGGGAGAGCGGGCTCGTGGGGCCGTGGCCCCTGCACACACGTCTCCACGCCACGTCTCAGAAGGGGCAGCGCCCTCTGGAACAGCTCTGTAAACCTCGTGTCTCAGACGTCGGCGGGCCTCGCGGGCTTGACGAACGACAGAAGAAATGTTAGGGTTTATTTTCCTGACTCAGCTCAGGAAGGATGGCAAGACCTTCCGCCGCCTGACCCCGCTGTTGTCCTGGGCGGATCTAGAACAGGGAAGGCCGAGAGGAACACACGGGGCCTGAGAAAGACAGACGGAAAAGGGCGGGTGAAGATGCGGTGGGTCCTGACTCCTGCCCAAATCTGAAACAGGACTTCACCTCAACTCTTCCCTTGCCCCACACATCCTGCAAGTCTCCACAAATCAAAGAAAGTCTCCATTGAAAGACAAGTACCAGATGATTTCACTCATACATGGAATCTAAAGATACAAAGGAAGAGACCAAACCAGAGCAAACCCTGGAAATCTGGCAGCAGAGCTGAGGCCCCGGGATGTGGAGGTGTAGGGGGCAGTCGGGGGGCCCAGTGGAATGTGGTGGGGGCTTTGAGGGTGGGCATGGTAACATTCATGTGAAGAGGTGTCAGTCTGTACCCCCTAAAGCGTATACAGTGTTACAAACCAATGACCTCAATAAAAAAAAAGTTACAATTAAGAAAAATCTTTTTGGGTACATTTCAGGGTTCACTGCAATCCCTGCTGCCTTCATTTATCATGAGTTTCCAACAGGAATAAAGAATCAAAATCCAAGTGGCAGTAACATCTGGGTGGGGGGTGACTCCCACAGGAAAGAGGGGCCACATGCCCCCTGCAGAGAGGCACTTGGTGTCGGGATAGAACAAAAACATTTGTAAAACTTCCAAAAATAGGGCCTCCCTGGTGGTGCAAAGGGTTAAAGTACCACACTACGAAGCAACCCGCAGTCTCTGCAGCACGAGTTCTATTCCTGGCCAGCCAGGGAGCAACCCACATGGTGCAGCAGACCTCTCCTGTCTCCCTGCTGCTCCCCTCAGCAGTGTTTCAGTCAGTCTGCCTGTTCTGTTCCCTGTTCTGTCTCTGGTGAGTTCTCTTACCCCTGCATCTCTGGCCTGTATCCCAGCCCTTGTATGCATAAATAAATAAATCTTTAAAAAAAAAACTTCCAAAAATAGCTTAGTATACATTTGAAATAATATTGTGTCCACAAAGCAAGACGAGGCCGCTATGAAAAAGCTGCAATCAGAGCAAAAAATCTCAATAAAAAAGAGGGAAATGAATTTTAAATGACTGCTGAAAAACTATGTCAACAGATTTGAAGAATAAAATGAATCTGTCACACACAGAGGCCATCGTGGGAAGGTAATATTGGGAAACATCACAGAGCAAAACAAAAGTTAAGAGAGAGGGGTAATACCCAAGGCCCAATGTCCATCCAAGATGAGTTCCAGAAACATCTAACCAAGATAGTAAGGGGAGAGAGGAACCAGAACAGGAAGAACATCTCCCCAGTGATCAGTGACAAGAGTCCCAATGAGCACACAGGTGAGTGGATGAAAAGCAGTGCAGTTACATGAAACCACATCCTTCACACCCTCTCCACCCCGGAACAGCTCTGCAGCGTGGCCCAGGGTGCACCCTGGACATGGCCGCAGCCGCGAGGCCCAGTGCGAGAGAATGGAACCAGGAACAAGAACATCTCGCTGCCTTCTGGTCTGGCTCCAAACACAACTTGTACAATCGTGCAACACAGGTAACCACCTGTACCCCATGCCTGTGGAAACAGAGACCGTCCAGGCCCACTAGCTGAGTCTTCCCCAGCTAGCCTGGCGGTGGGAGGTTCTAGGCAAACAACCCAGCAAGCAGAGTGGGGGAAACCTAAACTGCTACCTGCGGCCTTACAGACGGATTATGATAGTGCATAAGCAGAGGTTGCGATGGACTGAATGGATCTCCCCCAAATCCCTATGTCGAAACCCTAACCTCAATGTGATGGTATTAGGCAGTTTGGCCCTTGAGGGGGGATTAGGTTTAGACCAGCTCATGAAGGTGCAGGAGCCCCCAGGATGGGATTAATGCTTTAAGGAGACCAGAGAGCTCCCTCTCCCTCACCCCGAGGTGCCTGTGATGGGCTGGGAAGTTCTACACCCAAGGCCTGCTGAGCCCTGGAAGGGGGGATGGGCAGGGCCATCTCCAGAAACAGGGCCAGAGTCCACACCCTCGGGGAGGCCACAGGAAAAGGCTTTCCTCTCCCAAATGAACAAACTCTGAGATAAAAAGTCTAGGGGGAAGTAGAATAAAGCCGTAACACTGGCTTTGGGCCAGTCTGCCAGGGTGAGGGAACAAATTCCAATACAAATCTCTTTCAGCTGAGCCCATTTGTTAATTTACTTGAAAGTAACTTGGGACCCACACTTCACTTATTTTCCTCTCATGCTAAAAATAAAAGTTGCTAAACTGACCTAATCGGAACATCACATGGGCACTGGGAATACCTCCGACGAAGAGGGGGAAAAGTATGGAGTTCATTTTATTTGTAAGATTTTATTTATTTATGCATACAAGAGCCGGGGTACAGGCCAGAGGTGCTGGGGGTGAGAGGACCCACCAGAGAGTGGGGAGCAGAACAGGCAGACTGAAATACACTGCTGAGGGGAGCAGCGGGCAAGACAGGAGAGGTTTGCTGTGCCATGTGGGTATCTCCCTGGCCAGGGATCGAACTCTTGCTGCAGTGGCTGGTGATAGCTTGATAGCACAGAGACTTAACCCCTTGTGCCACCAGGGAGGCCTGGAGCTCATTTTAAACAAGCCTTATTGTTCATAGTTTAGCCTTAGTGTTTTAAGAATTTAGATTAAAGGGCATTTCTATACCAAGTGTTCACTGGTAATGACATTTATACATTTTAGTTTACGCACATGTTAGAAACAGTCATTACCAAATCGCAGCTATGCCATGAACATGCAGGCTGTTTTTTAGCTGGCACTGTTCCCTTTTCAAATTCTTTCTTCTTTCACAAATCATACTCCGTAACTCAGAACAATGCAAAATTCTTCATTTTACTCATTCTCCATTTCATTTTTTTCCACCACACCCTGTTTCTTTGGAGTACAATCAAATCAAAAATAATCTGGCTAAATTCAACCCCATGGAAATGAATGTAATGTTTTCAAAGACAGAGCTTTTAATTCCCTTTATTCTCATCTTTCAGAACCTAAAATAAGCAGAGGGGTCTACAATTCACCACAAATATCAACAAGTTTTATAAAGATTTTCCCCATTCTTGGATTTAAAAAAGTGTAAACCTTATTTTCTGGATCATCTTCTATTATTCCACTGGCCAGAAAAAAAAAGTCCTACTTGAATGATAATGGGGTTTAATTGGTTTAGAGACCTTGTTTTTCACCTTTAAGATTCAAATAAATTCTGGCTTTGTCCAAGAGGTGCAAATGAATTTGGCAAGTAGATCACAGTGCCCAATGGCATCTGAACAATGGGCAATCTGGTCACTGAAATCTACAGCTAAAAATAAGGGATTTGGCTGAGTGGGGAAGTCTAAATGGAAGCTGCCTGGTTGTCAGCATGTCAAGCACCGGCTCCCTCCGCACAATGAATTGTGCCACAAAAAAACCAGACTGCATTCTTTGATTTTCGCCTCCACTTTTTCATACTCTGAAATACATATCATTTTACTTCTGAAGTTCCCATTTTTTTTCCTATCAGAAAAAAAAGAATTTATGCTATGACAAGTTTAACAAGAAGATTTCACCAGAATTCCACGATTGCTTCCTCGCGTTATGTTCTGCCTCATTAAATGTCTTCCTGACGTTCTGCCAGGAGCTTCAAATGAGTCCATCTGGTCCCTAAGCGGTGCTTTCAATGACAAAGGGTCCCTAACAGCTCCATTACTGCCCTGAGTGGCACTGAGGAATTCCCATAGGTAATGAGATTATTCTAATCTCTGATTGATGAAGTATCTAAGTAAGGAACTAGATACAAAATCTAATGGGGGGGGGTTGAGAAAGTAATTTACCAGATAAAGCAGAGATTATACATCTTCTTTTGACACAGGAATACCCTCAAGGTCATGATTATCATGGAAATCTTATACAATTTCTCTGAAAATGCCTCTAAAATTTTATAATGCAACAGTCTAGGTGAGAACTTCAAAGTTAATTGGTTTAGGTAAAAGGCCACCCTATAATCTGAAATTATGCTACAAATTCTTGCCAAAACGAACTTTGGAAAAATGGTTACATTAAACATGGACTAACTAGATTGAGTTTAAATTGCATAAACTCTTTTCCAACCCCAGGGGCTTCCAAGCAACTTGTCAGTCTTCTGAAAGTAACACATTTTTCCAAATCTTTCTGCTGGAGAAGCAAGCTCAGAGAAGCAGCAGCTCACGACAGTCTGTCTACTTTATCCTGCCTCTCTCTTTGGAGTAGAAACAAGTTACGTGAAACTAATGAAGCCTAAGCTTCAGGGCAATTCGGAGGCTCCCCTGTCCCCCAAAAGGGTCCTGAAACGTGTTCCCAGTTTTTATAGAAGAAAGATCTTTTTGTATCCCTTTCCCAGATTGTTTAAACTTGAGGTCCAACAAAGCCCGGATCCCCTGCCACCCATGCCCTACTTCTCCCAGCTCTGGCTCACTGTTCAACAGCTTCTGAAATGTCAGGGGAGACAAGGAAAGTGACATATTCCTCAGTGTGCCACCAAGGCAATCAGGATTTTCCTTCCAGCTATGGTCTACACAAGACTGGAAGGAATCTTTTCCGTCTCAGGTTGAGGACAGGACAGAGCAAAGCAGCGGGTGGTGGAATTGTTTATTGCCAAAGAGGATGAGAACACAAATTTGGCAACTTTCTCATGGGATTGACCAAAATATTATCCTGAAACTGAAAATTCAGGAATGACAACTTCACTCCCCGTGGTTACCCAGCATGCAGGGGGACATGGCTTCTTTTTTGAATGATTTTTATTACTTTTTTTACTTTTTTTTAATGGTGGTGAGATATGCATAACAAAATTTGCCATTTTTCAGTTTTTAAGTGTTCAATTCAGTTGCACTAAGCACAGTCACACTATTATGTAACTATCAACATTATCCATCTCCAGAACTCATTTCAGCTTTCAAAAAAAAAAAAAAATCTGGATCCATTAAACAGTCATTCCTCACTCCAGCCTCCCCAAGCCAGCAGTCGCCCTGGGATGATCTGTGCCTAGGAATCTGACAACGCTAGGTACTTCACATGAGTGGAATCATACAGTATTTGGCCTTTTGTGACTGGCTTATTTCACGCGTAAAATGGCATCAAGTTTCATCTCTTGTAGAAAGGAGCTGTTGCTGAGAGGAATCTCCATAAAAAGGGGAGGCTCAAGTTCTCTGTCCCAACAAATGAAGGGCGGAGCTGAGCAGAGGGGAGCAGCTGAAACCAAACATGGAAGAGGATATGGAGGAGAGACATGTGAACATGGGCTAACTTGCTCCTCAGTCTTGTCCCTGCACCAGGGACTTGAGGGACATGGAAAGAGACCCCCGGAGTAGAGACACTTTGAAAAGATGGGTTTGAGAGGCCCATGTGGAGGCTGATCATGGCAGCCTTCACCTTGCTTTAACCTGACTTGTGCTTGGATTTGTACCGTCAGATCCCACATATGTGAAGTGTTTAGAGTTATCAGATTCCTGGGGACAGATCATTACAAGGGCGGCTGCTGGGCTGGGGAGGCAGGAGTGAGGAATGACTGTTTAATGGATCCAGATTTTTTTTTTTTTTTTGAAAGCTGAAATGAGTTCTGGAGATGGATAATGAGTTCTGGAGACTTGCCTGACCCTTACTGCTCCTTTCCTATGGTTCCCTGCCAGGAGGTGCTTTAAACTTGTAGCAAGATTTTGGGGCTCAGTGGCCTGGCTTTGGGCCAACCCTGTTTGGCTGGGCATTCACCCTTGATGGGATGGTAACTTGGGTGTTTCATTGGGAAAATTATTATCCTTTCTTCTCTTCCCTCTCTATGCACACTATGCTACTAAAGTTCTTTCACACTAAGTATGCTTTGTTTTTAGGCAGTGGATGGCAGGGCCCCCTTAGAGCATACCAATTTGGAGGTACCAGGGTACCCCTCAGTTTGCACAAAACACATCTATATTACAGCATATGTAATGCCCCACCTTTCCAAGGCTGAATAATATTCTATGATTGAGTAGCATGGCACATTTTGTTTATCTATTAGACCATGGGTTGCATCCACATTCTGGCTACTGCGACTAATACTGCTGTGAATATGTGTATACGAATACTTACTTGAATTCCTGCTTTCAATGCTTTGGGGCATATACCCAGAAGTGAGATTGCTGGGTCACAGGGTAGTTCTAATTTTTCTTGAAGAACCACCATACTGTTTCCCACAGTGGTTGCAGCATTTTACATTGCCACCGACAGTGACAAGGATCCCAATTTCTCTACATCTTTGACAACACATTATTTTTCTGGCTCTGGAGTTTGAGGGCTTTTTTCTTTTTTGTTAATCATCATCCTGATAGATGGGATGTGGCATCTCACTGTGGCTGTGATTTGCATTTCCCTAGTAAGTCATGATGCTGAACATATTTTAATGTGCTGACTGCCCATTTGCACATCTTCTTTGAAGAAATGACTCAAATCCTTTGTCACAGGGACACAGTTTCTGGCTCAATATTTTGGATGACCTTGATTGCTTGCCCATTCCAGTTCGCTGAATCCTCTCATGGTAAACAGGCCACAAAGCAGGAACACTCATGAGTAGAGGAAAAACTGACCTTGTTTGTAAACAACAATTGGGTTGATTTCATTCCAAATAAGAGGTCTTCAGGTATCTAACTGCAACCACAGCCAACATGTACTGGGATTTCATGGTGTTCCAGGCATTAGACTCAAAGTTTCACACACGCTGTCTCACTTACTTCTCATAGTAATGTTATGGGCACAATTATTAGTCCCTTTTCTGGGGTGATAAAAACTGACATTTGAAGGAGCTACACTAGTTTGCCACAAATCACAGAGATGGGAAACTGATGGGCTGGAATCCAAACCAGCACTGCAGGATCTAGGGAGCCCAAGTTCTAAGCTGCTAGGGTCTGCTGCCCTAGGATAAAAAATATATGAACATGGATCAACGAATGTGACATGCTGAGCACACAGTAACACGTCAGTCAAATTAACTTAAAAGATGGGAAATTCTGAGCCTATCCATGTTACAAAAAAAAATAAGAACACTCAGGGTGTGGTCCAGGAACTCTTTGATGAGATTAGTAAGCATCAGCCACTACACCCAGCCAGAGGCAATGCTTCAAGCAGTAGCAGAGTAAACCAAAAGCCATGAAGGGATTATCAGGGCTCCACCCCCAGCACTGGGTCCAGGGAGCAGAGAAAGGCCTTCTCCACCTGAGCCCCAAGGGAGGATGCTGAATAGAGATAGAGTCACAATTTCAGATCCAGAGAGGTGCGATCAGGAGATGACTGCATGTTATATTAAGATGACACAAGAGGGGCCTCCCTGGAGGAGCAGGGGTTAAGGTCTCAATGCTATCAAGCTATTGCCAGTCACTGTGGCATGAGTTCGATCTCCATGTGCTAACCCACATGGCGCAGCAGACCTCTCCTGTCTCACCCGCTGCTCCCCTCAGCAGTGTATTTCAGTCAATCTGCCTGTTCTGCTCCCCACTCTGTCTCTGGTGAATCCTCTCACCCCTCATACCTCTGGCCTGCACCACAGTTTTTGTACGTATAAATAAAATAAATCTTATTAAAAAAAAAAAGATGGTACATGATTACACATACATAGACCTTACATATACAGTAGACTTTATGTATCTTTGCAAATTAAACCAATAAGTGTGTGCAGTGGCGGAGGTGAAGCTGCCTCGTGACATGAGTGCCCGTGCTCAGCACCTGCTTTCCAGTGAGCACAGCTCCAGCCCCTACTCTGGGTCCCACAAAGTCAGTTCATTTTTTAAAATATTTAACAGGACAAACATAAATTGTTTAGCAGCCAGTTAAGACAGATCTTCAGTTACTATGGTCATGTCAGACTGAGTAGGTAAGAATATCATTTTTCCTTCTCATTAGCTTCAATGAGACCAGAATTCAAATCACCTTTTTTAAAAAAAAAAAAAAAAAGTGTACTATCTGCCTCCACAAAGTTGTTCTGCATTCCCATGTTTGTGCAAATCCTAATATCAACTGCCAGATTTATATTACATTACAAATTATTACCCACTTTACATCAGGATTTCTAAATAGAGATGGCTGCCCTTCATCATTTCAAACATGACTCTACCTGCCAGCATTCAGGAGGGCAAGTTTGCAAGTGTCTTCTCCCCCAGCAGCCTCAGGAGACACCTGCTACCCCAGCCCAGGCTCCTGACATACATAACTGGGAAACAACAAATGTGTGTTGTTTTAAACCTCTGAGTGTTGGGGAATTTGTTACACAGCAGCATATACTAACACAGAGCTGCCTTTTCAGCATATATCTTAATAAGGATAAAGTTACAAAGCTTGTAACCATTGTTTGCAAATTTCCACTTTATACTCTGAAACAGAAGAGGGGTAGGATGAGGGGTGTCAGTCAGCAGGAGGTGGAAGGTTGGTACCAGGGCTAGTTGGGATGCCACATTTCAATGTCATGTAGAAAGCCCCTCATTTATCAACTCCTAAGTCTGCCCAGCAACCCTTTATTCTTGGTTCCACAACTACTTTCTGGTGAAGTTGGGTGAGAACACAAACTTTTGGTCTGAAAACATCTGGCACTTCACTTCTGAAAAATCTAGTTCACACGAGAATGCCTGCGTCCTCCCTTGCTTCTCACTAAATGAAGGGTAGTAAGAAGTACCAGCATTTTCACAGTATTTAGCAAAGCTCATAATAATGCAGTTTAGAATTGGACTGAAAGGAAGGTCAAAGCCAGCCTCTGACGGTGGCCTTGAAAGCCTCCCAGGGACCCCTTCCTGCACGTGAGAGCCACTCCCACAGCAAATTCTGCACAATGTGACCTCAATCCCCAGGCTCCACAGGTCTACTTCCTCTGACCTACTCCGTGTTCCCACCACCTCTCACAACCCCTTACTCACTCTTCATTATAAAGTCTACATTTCATACTTTCCAACTTCACCATAAACACGGTGGTTTTTTAAAAAGATTTATTTTATTTATTTTTGCATGGAAGAACTGGAGTATAGGCCAGAGGTGAAGGGGGGGTGGGTGAGAGGATTCACCAGAGACAGAGTGGGGAGCAGAAGAGACAGATTGACTGAAACACACTGCTGAGGGGAGCAGTGGGCGAGACAGGAAAGGTCTATTGCGCCATGTGGGTCAGCTCCCTGGCCAGGGATTGAACTCATGCCACAGTGGCTGGCAATAGCTTGATAGTGCTGAGACCCTGTGCCATCAGGGAGGCCCAACGCTGTGGTTTTCCACACAGGTTTCTTTGTACTGTCTCACTTAGTATCTTCAAAACTTTGTTGAGCAGAGTGAGAAAAAAAGAAGGAACCATGTTCCCTCAGACTTTCTCCTTGTTCTGCACCTCTCCCTCTGGCGAGCAGCCCCAAAGCCTGCATAAGAGAAAGAGGTACCCCAGCCTCTGTGCTCCTCTTCCCGCCAACTCAAATACAGGTAGCTCTGAGAGCAAAGCAGCAGTCCCTCTAGCCCCAGGTCCCCGCCTCAGGAAAACTCTGTCCACAGAACAGTTGGCAGAGGGTGGATCAGAGCCACCAGGGGGGCTGAGCCCCTTCCCATGAAGGGGGAGTAACCTGAAGGCTGACGTGGGTGACAGGTTGAATAAAGCTCGGGCAGCTGTTTTCCTTAAACTTCCCAGGACCCTTGTTACACAATACATGAGTGTGTTCACTTTGAGAAAATTCACAAGTTCCAAACTGGGATTTGTGCCCTTTATACCTCTATTAAAAGGCTTTTTATAATACTTCTTACTGAGCAATTCAGCAAGAGAGAAAGTTCTCTAAATCAAACTCCCAATCCTTTCGCCTATAACTGGAGAAAGTTCCAGTCAACCACCATCTCAGGTAAACATGCACAACACCAGTGGATACAGAAAAGGGCAGGACTCAACCCTGAAGAGCCAGTGAAGGGACCATGCTGAGCCCCAGCTCCGGGACGAGAGCATCCAGTCAAGGACAGCAGGGCTGTTGTACTCAGGACCACAGAGACAGAGAAATTTTAAAGTCTTCATCAGTTGACAGAGAGAACTGCAGAGTTAGGTGACCTCAGGAAATGTAAAGGTGGTAATATTTCCTAGGCATGGAGCCAGGCTCCTCATAGCATGCAAGGCTCACAACTCAACTTTAGATATTTTAATGCCCCCATTTTACAGATGAGAACATTGAGGGTCAGAAAATTTGCTACAGAGCATCCATACAATAAACAGTTAATGGAGAGAAGATTTGGATTTAGGTCTAGTTCCAAAATCATGGTCCTCCTGCTATACTGAATTGCTAGGGCAGCTTAAGAGAATGTTCTTGAATGAAAGGATGGGAGAATATGAAGTAGCAATTAGGTGCAGAGAAATAGAAAGGTTATAGAGTGTTTTAGTTAAGGATGAAGGCAAATCTCTCAGAATAAAGGCCTGAACTTAGCAATAAGTTTCTAAACTCTAAAAAACATTAAGCTAACACGGACCTTTAAGAACAACTCACTTTGTAAGACAACGAGAAGTGAACAACCTGATTCAACACAAGACATGTTCCTCTTCCTTTTCTTCATTCAACATTCTGTCAACAAGTGTGTGCTAAATACCTCCAACATGCTAGGGCATCTTTAAAATTTTAATAATCTCTTTCCGCCTAAAAGACATAAATATAATGCCCAGTTATTCCATCTATCTTTAAACTGCACAGATTGCCAAGAAAGAAAGAAAAAGAATCAACAATTGTTAATGAAGCAGGAAAGCCCAAGTCCTAGGAAAGTTCAAAATTCTAATTCTAGAGATGTTCATATTTTAAAAGACAGGCTAGAGGTCACTCGTAATTGCATTGCAAGAGCCATTTACATCAAGGAAGAGTTGTACACACAGCCCTGTCCCAGAATTAACCCAGTAACATAAATGACTGGTCATTTACATTAACAGCATTCATAATTTTTTTTAAAGATTTATTTATTTTATTTATACAAGCATTGGATACAGTCAGAAGTGTGGGAGGGTGAGAGAATTCACCAGAGCCAGAGCGGGGAGCAGAACAGACAGACTGATGAAATACACTGCTGAGGGGAGCAGCGGGCAGCAGGAGAGGTCTGCACGCCATGAGGGACCCGTGCTCTGTGGCCAGGGATCGAACCGGCGCTGCAGAGGCTGCGGGCAGCTTGGCAACCCAGTGCTCAACCACTGCGCCACCGGGGAGGCCCAGGATTCATAATGTTTTGATTAAAATGATCCTGAGGACGACAACTTTCAGGCTTTCCAGAGGTCCTGTCTGGGACTGAACTAGGTTTAATTTTCCCAATTATAGAAAAAAGCGGCTAAATTAAATTTCAAATTACTTAGGCCTTAGAGTTCTTGTGATGATGGCCAGCACACAGAGACATGGGAGTAACATGGTAATTGCAAAACTCCAGAATGTCTCTATTTAAATAACAGGAAGATAGATTTGGTGCCAAGAATAAAAAGTTAGCAAAATTAGATTTAGTTCACTTGTGAATTCATCCAAAAAACAAATTAGCACCTGACATGATTAAACAGGATATGCTAGGCTCACTTCCTCCAAATTGTATTTCTACCTTTTCCTCTTCAGCTGTGAAAGCTTCTTTAATCCTTGTCAGCTTCACTGAAATACAGTTTTAAATTTCCCTAATCTGTTGTTTTCAGTAGGTATCGTGTAAACATTAAAAATATTAATCCATAACTAATACAAATATTGTTCAAGTGTTACTTCTAAAAGCATCATGATAAAGAACACCTGCAAGAACATTTACAGTTAAAGTTTACCTGGGGACACAAGGGGTTAAGTCTCAGCACCATCATGCTATCCGCAGCCACTGCAGCACGAGTTTGATCCCTGGCCAGGGAGTGACCCACATGGCGCAGCAGACCCCTCCTGACTTGCCCGCTGCTCCCCTCAGCAGTGTATTTCAGGCAGTCTGCCTGTTCTCTGTTCCCCACTGTCTCTGGTGGATCCTCTCACCCCACCCCCTGTACCTTTGGCCTGTACCCCAGTTTTTGTGTGCATCAATAAATAAATCTTTTTAAAAATAAAATCTACCGGATGGTAAAAACTGGGTTCCTCCTACCCCCGGCAGGACAAGCCACTGTCTGGAGGTGCTGGCCAAGGCGAAAATGCAAGAAAGGGCTCACCCAGCCAGGATTCAAGCATAGCCTCAGACTCTGACAGGCTCTGAGGCAGGAATGAGATGAAAGACTTCTTTGATTGTTGATGCAGAGTTGCAGGAGTATCGTCATCACCCGAACAAAGTCATCCAAATGAAAGTTGACAACGTGGACCCCAAAGAGAGATTTCAACTAAAGGTGAATTGTCTGCGCAGCCAGCGGCATGGAAACACACATTCAGAAATGTGGAAGCGGCAGCCAAAGGCAGGGGCAGGAGTTTGATTCTCCACGGGGAGCAGGATGGCGCCCCAGGCAGCAGGAAAAGGACAGAGAATCCCAAAGGAAGCAGAAAAGGGAAGGTTGGCCCAAGCAGAAGAAAGCCAAGACAAGGGGCTGCCCCGAGTCCAGAGGAAGAAGACACGTCAAGGAGGAGAGAGGCGTGAGGAAGGACGCGACAGAAATGCCCTGAGAAAAACACACATGCGCACGATCCCGCCGGCAATCGCTGCTCAGGGGAGCTCACGCCGGCCCGGGGCCTTTGAAACTGTGAAGTGAAGTCTTTTTATAATTAAGCCTCTCTGTTCTCTTGTGCTTCTACTCGGGATTTCAGAACCAAGGGGCAGCCAATTACAGGATTAGAGAATACCATAGAATAAAGCGGGTATCCTAAACCACTGAGATTACAGGCCACAGTGTTGCTCAAAAGTGTAAGATTACATTTTATCATTTTAAGTGTTGCCTTGGGGTGATAAACCAGACTCCCTTAGAGAAGTAAAGTGGGGGGTGGGGAGGGCAGTGGCAACAACACAAATTTGGTCTCTTTGGGCTGCATTCAAACAGGGCTTGGTGGTGGGCCTCCCTGGTGATGCAACCCACATGGAGCAGCAGACCTCTCCTGTCTCCCCGCTGCTCCCCTCAGCAGTGTATTTCAGTAGATCCACCTGTTCTTCTCCCCACTCTGGCTCTGGTGAATCCTCTCACCCCCTGCACCTCTGGCCTGCACCCCAGCTCTTGCATGCATAAATAAAATAAATTAAAAAAAAAACAAAAACAGGGCTTGGGCAGCATGGCAGAGGCCCCTCCATCAACCATGACTACTTTGTATTCAAAACAGAACCCAGTCTATTCTCACTCCCAGAAAGGAGAGCAGACCTGGGAACTAGGAAAATCAAAACCAGCTTGAACATATGTGTTTCACATTCAACATAAGAGTCACGTAGGTAAGAGCACCAACTTGGGCAACACAGAGAGGAAATCTTATGAGTTGTGTAACTGGAATTTCAAACCACACTATGTCACACATAGCTGTTCTCGACGTACAAGTCAGAAAATATTAGAGGAATGAGTCTTTTATGTGCCAAAATCTCCATTAGTCTACAGACAACAGAAATGTTTTTTCTTTGAATTATTTTGGCAGATGCCTCCATTCTGCATTTAATTTTGCTCATGGAGACAGAAATTTAATGATTAATGCCACACCTCACATAGATGGTGATCAGCATCTAAATACTTTTTCATATTTTTTAAATGTCAACCCAGTGAGTGGTCCATTCCACGTGCATCATGAGCGTAGGGGAAGGAGTTGCAAGGAAATCTTTCCAGCCTTTCATCTCTGCTCACACACAGTCCACACGGGCTTAAGTAAGCATATGTACAAGGAGGAAACACAGAAATCTCCAGGGAAACATCTGGGCAAAATGTCTAGATCGTTCAACCTAAACATAATTTCCTTTCTCACATTAGCACAACCTCTCCCGCCTGAATCGTGAGAATCTTCTCTTCTGTATGTTACACAGTATATTCTACATTTTGGGGGGGCTCTCCTGTTACATTAATATATGGCATTTTCTATACTTGGGGAAGAGGGACTTTCCAATCTTCAGTCTTTCAAAGAGCAGCAGATTTTCTACCTCAATTAATGGTCCTACTTTATAGGACCTTTAAAACAAATACCTTTAAAACAAATCAAAATTTATATACCTTTATAAACAAATCAAAATTACTTGTATCCATCCCTAAAATTGAATACAGAATGTGATATTTGTTCCCAGGAATTTTCCTCACTCTTGATTCCATCCAAACATAAGAAAAATGAATGACAAGATTCAAATTCATCACGTTACATATTACTCCTTATACCCATGACACCAAAAGCTGTCCTGATAGATTCAGTTCCTTTTATTAAAATATGGGTTCTGCAATTTGTTTAGTTTTAAAGAACAAGATATACACATTTTCAAACAGAAAAACCTTTTGTAACTTGAGACAATTTTTAAAAAACTGGCGATAACATATAAGACAGAAAAAAATTATTTAAACTATCAGCCATAGTGATTGAATAATTTGCAAAGACTCACTTGGCTTGAACCTGACTAATTCTAATGCAGCCCTAACACACACAGGTGCACACATATGTATTTAGTCTTGTAGAAACAGAAATTGGCAGAATAATTAACACCTTTAATTAGTTAACTCAACAATGAGAAGTATTTATACATGTGCATTTTCACGTAGGAATTTTCAACTTACTGTCAAAGGGCTAAACATGTTAGAAGGTGTCCCATGAATACTAATTGTTCGGAATGTCATAGAAATTTGTATCCAAATATGACAAAGAGAAATTATAGGTCAGGGAGGACAAAGACCCTCAGAAGAACTCATTTTACCAAAACCAAATCCATTCTCAACTTATTATATCTCCTGGCGGCCTATGAGACATCACTACTATGCAGAGGCTTTGACTGATATCTCTCTGTCTTCAAACAAGAGACAGCAAAGATCTCAATCTAAACGCAGTAAACTCCCTGACATGAGAGACTTGATTTCATGATCTGGAACCACGGAGTCTCCCTCACTGAGCCATAAGCTCTGGATCACACTGACCAAAAACATTCACACTGAACAGCAGAATCTAAAAATCTAACATCCACTCCTACAGAAAAAAATACCGTCTTGTGAGATTTGTAAGATCGCATTATTCCACAGGAGTGAAGGGAAATTAGCTAATATGTTCTTCCACCCTCACATGAGGAATCCAGTAAAATCATGGCTCAGCAAGCACTCTCGGCAACAGAGGATGTCTGCACAGGTGCCCCTTAGCAGTGGGGTGAACAGATCAGGGGACCTGTGATTTGAAGTAGGATACACGCAGAGATCGCCAGGGACTTCCTTCTTACGTGACCACAGCCACGACCAAACCCTTAGCCCTCTGCAGCCTGAATCTCTCCATGGGATCACAACAAAAATGGGACCTGCTACCGCAAGACTTTTTAACCAAGTTCTTACCAACAGAAGGAACTCAGTTTCTACTTTAACATCCTAAGCCACTTGTTTTATAAAAAAGACAAAGTGGCACCAAGATTCACAGTGACTTGGCTGTGAAGTAGCTGCAGGGCAGCATCTGGCCTCACAAAGGGCAGTCCCGGCACCAGGGGAGGGAGAGCCTCCAGAGGGGATGTCACTCCCCTTTTGTCCTGGGTCATCTCTTTGTCCATGAATTGAAACCAAACCTGGGCCTCCCTGGTGGCGCAAGGGATTAAGCACCGCACTATGAAGCAATCTGCAGCCTCTGCAGCACGAGTTCGATCCCCAGCCGGCCAGGGAGCAACCCACATGGTGTGGCAGACGTCTCCTGATTCGCCCGCTGCTCCCCTCAGCAGTGTGTTTCAGTCTTTCTGCCTGTTCTGTTCCCCACTCTGTCTCTGGTGAACCCTCTCACACCCTGCATCTCTGGTCTGTACCCCAGCTCTGGAATGCATAAATAAATAAATCTTAAAAAGAAAAAACCTCCCAAAGTCTCTTCAGAGAGAGTATCTTAGTTAATCTTTTCCCACATTCACTGCCTCCCTCCTGGTGAAACTGACCTTACTCCCCACCCTGACCATCCTCTGTCTCTGGCTGCCACCCCTCCCTCTCCCTCCTGTCCCATCCTCTGCAATTGTACAGTTCTCAAGTAATACAAAAATAATCTCTGACACTACAGGGAGGGAGGAGGGAGTAGGATCAAAACAAGAGGGGTGGGAATTGTATGGGGACTATAACCAGGATGAAAATGCATACATTGTGCAAAAATGATATAAAAATGTATAAAATGAAAAAAAAAATAAAAGAAACAGGCTAGCCCCTGCCAGCAGCAAGCGGCTTGAGGAGATTGATACAAGGACAGATAAAATGCAAAATACAGGAGGGGTACTGAATGGTTTGCTCTGGTGAAGACAACTCAGGGGGAGGTTTATAACTATGTTTGGGGTCTAGGGGATGAGCCACGTGATCATGCAGTTTCTTGATTAGTCAGCCTTGGCCGATGTCCCAACACAGATTAACCAGTGACAGTGTCACGGGCTTTTTCTTATCATTGACTTCTCTCCCGTGTTATGGCTCCGAGGACCCCAGTCCTAGGGGTCTCTTCTGTAAAGTTAATTCCATAGAAGTAAGATATTAAAATTTAAAAAAAAAATAATTTCAATCCCATGGGTAATGACAATAAAACTTTCTAAGAACAGCAAATCCTTGCTATCTAGAGTTTCTGAGTAGAGAAAAAAAAGCTGAGCGATGCATTCCATGAACACTAAAGAAATAAAAAAAAAAATGAAAAGCAAACCTTTCTCCTTTTTTGAAGGATCAACCCAGAAAACCCAAGTCAACTGAAAATGTGTTAAGACTATGAAGCACGTTCAGCAAGAGGACCCTAGAAAGAATGATGTCTTTATATAGTAATAAACAATTAAACATTGAGGGGGTAAATCTCTTTATTCCATCATTAGCAAATGTTTCTAAACAATCAGAAATTAACAATAATGTATAATAGCTCTATGTTGAAAGTATAAAAATTTGACTAAAGGACATAAAGAAGACCTAAAGTACTCTGACACATTCTACATTCCTTGGTAGGAAGATTCAAATTAATAGATGTACTTGCTGTAAAATCTCTACCATGCAGCGTACTTCCAAAGGGATTTTTGAAACGATACGACAGGCTGATTCTTAGACTAACTTGGTAGAGAACAGCCATGAAAAATATTGAGAAAAAAACAGAACACAGCACAGGAGTGCTTGCCCTATCAAGATTAGCAAAATAATCTAGAAAACTACAATCATCATTTTACTAGAAAAATTTTGTTTCATAAATAAGAATTTATTAGAATAAAGATATTTTAATTTTCTAATTTTTATTCAGGTAACATCATTTCATTGTTTCACAACATTGTATGTGACTCAGAAATATAGCATCCTACCTCCTCAAGGGTGTGACCGCACCACACCCCGCACCAAGGAACCTGCAGACTCCCCCTACTGCTGGATCCCTGCTCCCACTGTCTTCTACTCCACCTCCCACACTCTGGTGGCCTCAGCATTCCTTTTTCCCAATTGAGGAAACACTGCTTTACACCCTATATATGATTTAGGGGTACAAGTCCCTACCTCCTCAGACATGTGTGACCACGCAACACCCACCACAGACCAGGGCCTCCCATCCCTGTTCCCACCTCACACTTCCCTTCTAGGGCCTCAGCTCTGCAGCCCTCCTTCTAGGTGTTGCTCGGGTTGAGTTTTTTATTTCTTCTGTTTTGTGCGCTACACAACAGACGTACTCCAAGTGCAGAAACAGGGGCAGGTTACATGGAGATGTACCAAATGGGAAAGGCGGCATTCGAGTGAAGAGCAGACAGGGCTGTAACAACTGACACTGGAACAACCGCGCTTTCTTCTTCTCTACCCCTCACCCCGGGTGCAGCTCCCTGGCGGGGAAGGCCAGCAGCACGCTGCCTCTCGAGGTCACACTCGGCACCACAAAAGGTGTGTGTGCACGTAGGACAGGGTCGCCCCTAGCCCCGGCGAGGTCCGCTGGAAACACACCAGCATCGCAGTCACATATTTTGACTTCCCAGATCTTGTGGGGGCTGCCCGAGGCCGGCACCAGGGCCCAGGCCACAGGCTCCGCTGAGTCACAGCTGAGTCAGCCCTGGCCAGCCCCTGCTCCGTGGCGCCCCCCCACCACGACCTCCCCCCCACTACAGAGGCCGTTTCCACCCCTCCCTCCTGGCCTGGCCTGGCCTGGCCTCCCCTTCGGAACAGAAAGGTTAACCACGGTGACTGCCGCAAAGAAAAGTAACCACTTAGTATTAAAACATTCAAGTTCCGTGGTGAGATTTTTTAAAAAGTGACAAACTCCTGAATCTCATTGCCAAGGGATGATGCTACCCGGAAACCCGGGGCAAACTGGGGAAAAGCATGTCAGACTCGTGCCAGACCCTTTACACTTGCTGAGGAAGAAAGATTTCTAGCACTTGACATTCTATCATTTGAAATTCCTGTCCTAGGGGGATGCTGCTTAGCATCTCATGATGTGACAGCCGCCCTGCTCTTAAAGATTCCTCTCGTTACAAGGTTCCTTTGTAACAAGGACCGAGTCAAAGCTACGTGGCACTTGCCCAAAAAACTGCAAAACGCTGGGTGTGAGCTGCTCCTTGTCCCCACACCAGGACCCAAGCCGTCTCTGTCAGAGGCCCAGCGGGACAGCCAGGCCCCTCGCACACCAGCACTGCGCATCAGCTGGTTCTAGTTCTGAGAAGGGGTCACCGAGCACGTATGGGCCCATGGAGGCTCCCCGTTCTCAGCAGACTTGGTTCCAGCCGCTCAACAGCACCAGGCCAAGCCCTTACAGAGGCTACATATGGTTTTCTTCCTTCTTTGCTCCAGGGGTTGAGGCGGGAGGAGGGGGGACACAAAAATTCGATTTTAAAATGTGATTAGCAAATTTGGCAGGGACCAGTCTAGCTTCAGTGGTCCCAGACATGTGGGTTACATTCAAGGAAATGAATGGATGGGGGAAGATTACGCCTACATTGGGTAAAAATAACCTCGCCCTTTATCAAACCCAACAAGTTGAATGCGATGCTTGATATCTGCAAGGAGGGCCGAGAGAAGACAAGCTGAGGGTGAGCACGTGGCCCCCCAGGCCAGTGTCTCCATCTACAGGACCAGCCAAGAGAAGATCTGGGAGGTTCGGCCGCCTGTGCTTGGGCATGAGGACCTAACGGTGTCACAGCTGCCCCCCTCCCGCCCCACCCCCACCCCGCAGGACACGAAAGGGAAAAGAAAGTCAAGGCCTTTGCTTAGTAAATAAGACCCTGTCCTGGCTCCTATGATTTCACTCTCTTTTTATAGCTTGGCTTTCAAACGTAGTAATTGCTGTCTTTTTTTAAAGGCATGGATTTACACCACATTTCATTTGAGTGTCCTATATATAGGACTCTACTAGCATAGCAAATTCACCAGCTCCCACCACCGAAAACCTAAATATAACAGCAATTTAGAAACACGATCTTTTCCTCTAAAGCAAAAAGAATAAAGAAAACTTTTGCCCCCAAAAGACAATTCCTAAACCCTGCTTTCAGGACACTCTCAGATATCCACGGACAATTTCTTCCAGGAAATGTGTGGCCTGAAAAATTCTATGAGATTTTAAAAAAATTATACCATGATGTTTGACTTCTGTTAGCACAGAGATTCTCTGGTTCAGATACTAGTATTTGTCTTACAGTTAGAAAAAGTTATTCCAGGCTGCTTTCAATTCTCACAAAACAGACAGAGAATTCACTGCTACTCAATGGCTTATCTGTCGCCAGGGAACAATGCAGGCGGCACTTTCCCAAAGAGCGAAGCTGGAGGGTCCAGCACGCAGTCAATAAACAAGTACTTGGGAATCAGCCCGGGTGGAAACCCAGTCCTACTGCTTCATTCCAATCCTCTCTGAGCCCAGGTCCTTCTCTGTGGATGGGGAGAGGATTTGAGAGTGAAATGAGGGTGATCTAGTGCCACAGAGGCCCCCGCATGGACAGGCTTCCACAAAGTCACCAAGGCGATCACGCTGCTGAAGACAAAGCAGCACCTGGAAATACTTTCTCCATCTCTTCATTTCCCAGAAAAGGGAGGCCCAGAGAAATTCACACACACAGCAACAATGGGTGGTCCAGGAAGCGGGTGCCCAGCAGGGCAACCTGGGGTTTCCTCTAGGCCTCTGAGTATGCGGCACAAGAGCATCAGAATATTCGTGGCCACAGGTCGCCTCCTAGGAAGGCTGGCTGGGCCTCACGTCGCTGTTGACGGAAATAAGAACTTGCCCCACATGCGCAGCCCCCCAGAGGATGAGGGGCGACATCTGCCTCTATCCAATTTCAAACAACACCTCTCCTTTGCTTGGCCAATGAAGCCACTCATTGGCAGCTGGTTTCAGGCCTGGTGCCACCCGATGCACGGCACAGACGCAGTCCAAAACCCAGGCCGTCCACAGCCCAGAGCATGGGGGCCTGGGCCGAAGTCGCTGAAAAGGACAGACGTGGTAAGACAAATTCTCATCTGCGAAAGTGCAGGTTTTGCTAAGAGCCCTTTTGTCGCCTGTTACAAAGCCGTCTGCATAGACAGAGGAGGGACCACGTTCCCCACCCACTTAGGAAGGGGCAGGACTAGGGGTCAGGTAAAGGCACAAAACATGGCAGGCAGGTGGGCTCTGGAGACACCAGAGAAGGCCCCCTGCTTCTCGGCTTTGGGCTTGCTCGGCGGACTGCAAGAGACATGTGGAGGAGACACGTAGAGACACTGGGAAGAGACACACGGGAGAGACAGTGGGAGGCTGATCATGGCAGCCATTGGCTGGGTGTGCTTTGATTCTGCTCCTTTTGTCCCAGATGCGCCTGATCCCTTTTACCCACTTGCTACGGTTCCCGCCAGAAGGTGCCTGAGACTCGTGGCAAGCGTTTGGGCCTCAGCTGCCCCACTTGGGGCCAACCCCAGGCATTTACCCACAAGGGGAATGGTGACTTTGGTTTTATTAGGAATATCTGTTCTTCTCTACTACAGCTCTTTCACACTAAGTCTGGACCCCTTTAAGAGCAATCAAGTTTGGGTATGGCAGGGGACCGCTCGGTTGTACCCTATCATGAAGACCCCTCCCGTGGACCCCTCAACACTGCGTCTCAGCCATCTGGCATCTCCAGTTTCACTGCGGCTGGGGCCTGGCTGAGAGTCAGCAGCAGGTGTAACTGGCTCTGAGAACCAGGGGTACCACAGCCTCCGAGTTCCCTCCAAAGTCCATTTCCTGAAGAGGTTGTAAGGCAGTCCAAGCCAACGTTAGGGAACTTGAATAAAGAGAAGATTTCAAAATCAAATCAATTCACTTGCCAGGAAAAACTAGAACAAAAGCTGGGTTAGCAATGAATCTACTCAAACTGTTAAGATTCACAGTAGAGTTTTATGGGGTTCTTATAAACACATAAAAGTAATAATAGTTATGACTGACATGAAGAGCAGAAGTGAAATTTTCAAGCTGTTTGCAGCCTCTGCAGCGCTGGTTCAATCCCCGGCCACCAGTGAGGGTCCCATATGGCGCGCAGACCTCTCCTGCCACGCTCGCTGCTCCCCTCAGCAGTGTGTTTCGACAGTCTGCCTGTGCTGTTCCCCGCTCTGGCTCTGGTGAATCCTCTCACCCTCCCACGCTTCTGACTGTACCCAGTGCTTGTATAAATAAATAAATAAATCTTTAAAAAAAAAAAAAGACTTTAAAAAAAAGTATCAAAAATATGAAGCATTCAGGAATCAATCCAACTAAAGATGGGCATACATCTAAAAGGACAGTTATAAAATGTAAATGGAGGACATTAAAGAAGTCCCAAATAAGGGCCTCCCTGGTGGTGCAAGGAGTTAAGCACTCACTATGAAGCTGTCCACAGCCTCTGCAGCACGAGTTCGATCCCCAGCCAGCCAGGAAGCAACCCACATGGCGCAGCAGACCTTTCCTGCCTCACCCACTGCTCCCTCAGCAGTGTGTTTCAGTCAGTCTGCCTGTCTGTTCCCTGCTCTGTCTCTAGTGAATCCTCTCACCCTCCCGCACCTCTGGCCTGTACCCCAGCTCTTGTATGCATAAGTAAATAAATCTTTAAAAAAAAAAGAAGTCCCAAATAAAAATGAGAATATGTGCATAGACCAAAAAAAAGGGGGGGGGGTTTACTCCTTCGCTCTCAAAATCTAGTTTGAAAAACCACTTCTTCAAAACAGAAGCCAGAAAGGAGGAAACCTACGATGGACATGAAAAGGAATTTACTTTCCACGCAGCCACGGCGGCCAGCTGGAGGCACAGGAAGCCCAGCTGGGTGCTAAAAGCCATCACCAGCCTTGCATGCGCCAAAGGGAGCCACGTTTAAGTGGTGACCGCACACTAACTGCTCGTAACTCAAAGGGGGGTGACAACAAACACCGCACTGCATCTGCAGCTTGCCCAGGGCAACTTCCCTACAAGGCGAGCTCCCCTCACACAGCTCGGGGGGTCCTGGCACTGAGGAGCCCTCAACACCAAGCACATCAGAGGTGGTGAAGGACCACTGCAGAGCAGGGTGTGTGCACGAGGTGCACCCAGCAGGCCCCATGCTGCTTAATCACATTTTTTTCTTTTTTTTTTTTTTTAAGATTTATTCATTTATTTATTTATTTATTTACACATGCACTGGGTACAGTCAGAAGCGCAGGAGGGTGAGAGAATTTACCAGAGCCAGAGCGGAGAGCAGAGCAGGCAGAAGGACCGAAGTACACTGCTGAGGGGAGCAGCAGGCGGCAGGAGAGGTCTGCGCACCATGTGGGACCCTCCTCTGGTGGCCGGGGAGCAGCCAGGGATCGAACCGGCGCTGCAGAGGCTGTGGGCAGCCTTGCAACCCAGTGCTCAACCGCTGCGCTACCAGGGGAGGCCCCCTTAAGGTTCTTTTATAACAAGAAAAGTATACTTTATCTCTGTGCCCACAGATGGCCAGGCCCCTTTAAAATGTGCAAGTTTGGGGATATAGGGGTCCCCTTCAGTCAAGTGCTAAAATCTTCTCAAATGATTTTGTGTGAAATGATCAGGTTTTGAGAGCTACATCATGACCAGTGAGTTCATTTTCATAAGCTCTATTGGATCAATGATACAGTAAGAGGGTCTCCCTGGTCGCGCAGGGGTTAAAAGTCTCAGAGCCATCAAGCTATTGACAGCCACTGCGGCTTGAGTTCGATCCCCTCCAGGGAGCTGACCCACAAGATGCAGCAGACCTCTCCTGCTCCCTGCAGCAGTGTATTTCAGTAGATCTGCCTGTTCTGTTCCCCACTCATCTCTGACAAATCCTCTCACCCCCTGCACCTCTGGCCTGTTCTTGTATGTATAAATAAATCTTTTTAAAAAATGATACAATAATGGAAGGAAGTTATCAAGAGTTATCAAGAGTGATTCTGCAATAAACTGGCAGCTGAACAGCACTGAGCAGGCAGCTTTGGGCGAAACAGCACCAGGACAGGAGATCAGCGGTGGGTCTCTGAACCCCCTTCGTCAACTCCTGCACCTCGCACAGGGCTGACTACACATGGTGTGCTGAATAGGGGCAGCCTGCCCATCCATGCAACAGCAGGATTGAGAGAGCTGGATTTTAGTCCTCTCTTTACTGTGATAAGTCATATGACAAGATACATGGTTGTCACTCCATGAAGAATTAAATGTCCTTATCTATTTAAATGACGCTATTAGGTGGATGATTTCAAAATGTTCTTCTAGTTCTTAGATCCTGTACATTTTTAATTATTTAAAAATACAACTGACTCACAGGTACTATTAAAAAAAGATAAATGTTGGTGAGGTTGTAAAGAACTTAGAATCTTTGTGCACTGTTGCTAGGGATGTAAGATGGGGCAATGAGCATGGAATACAGTATGGCGGGTACCCCAAAAATTAAAAATAAATTATGCTATGACCGAGCACTTCTGCTTCTGGGATTAAACCAAAGAATCTGAAAGCCGAGATTCAAAAAGATATGTACACCCATGATCACAGCAGCGTTAGTCACGCAGCCAAAACATGGGGGATACCAGCTCCCCATGGACAGATGGTGGATGGACATAATATGGCACAGACGCACAAAGGAATATTATTCCACTTGAAAAAGAAATTCTGACACATGCTACTATAGGGGAGTAAAAATCTGCCACCCCAAAATGTCTTTGGCAAAAGGTTTATTTCGTGGGAGGGGTTCTGAAGGCTGGATGGAAGTTGCTCTTGATATTTATCATCTGCGAGGGCCTCTTCCAGAACTAATCTCTTCTTCTGTTTTTTAAAGATTTATGTATCTATGCATACAAGAACTGGGGTGTAGGCTAGAGGTGTGTGGGGGGGGTGAGACAGAGTGGGGAACAGAACAGGCAGTCTACTGAAATAAACTGCTAAGGGAGCAGCAGGTGAGACAGGAGAGGTCTGCTGCATCTTGTGGGTCAGCTCCCAGGCCGGGGATCAAACTCATGCCGCAGTGGCTGGCCATAGCTTGATAGTGCTGTGCTGTCTTTAACCTCTGAGCCACCAGGGAGGCCTCTTCATCTCTTTTCAAGGGAGAAGGTAGAACTTAAATCTGTATTCCTGTTTTTCTGATAAGCTCCTAACTGAATGCTGCCTTTCTTCCCCCAATCACCCCTGTCTTGGCTAAGCTATTGAGGATGAAGCCAAGTGAGTTTCTCAAGCTGCTGGGTCTCTCCCAAGTATACAGGAGGTATGCATGTTACTATTCAACTCCATTCTGATTTTTTTCCTCATCTGTCTGATGTTTTTTGATTACTTGCCAGCCCAGAAGAAGCCAGAGGGGTAGGGATGATTCCCTCTGCACCCAACACTACTGGGCCCAGGAAGACATTACACTCAGTGATATGAGCCAGTTGCAGAAGACAAACACTGAACAAGTCCACGGACAGGAGATATCTGAAGAAATCAAATTCATAGAGACAGGAAGTAGAAGGGGTTGGAGAGGCTGGGTGGGAGCAGGGCGGGAGATAAGTGTCATGGATACAGCTTCAGTTTTGTAAGGTGAGACCAGCCCAGGAGCTCGCTCCAGGGGGTGGCGGCCCCGCGTGTGAAACGCTTTATGGGACTCAACTGCACACTGAAAAATGGCCCAAATGGCAAACTTGATGGCATCTGTATTTCTCTGCAATTAATTTTTAAAGTCAAAGTTTCAGAGAAGGATAATGTTTAAGGCACATAAATTATATACCAATATGCCCCATTTTGAAATAAAAATATTGTCAAAAATTCACCTCACATTCACCTTTCATTCTTCAAGTTAACAAATATTCACCAACCACCCAGTCACTGCTGCTGATTTCCACGGGCTTCTGCAGGCGCTTCTGCAGGGGCTCCTCAAGCAGCGGCAGGGAAGACAGGTCCGCTCGCACTCTTTGAAGAGTGTGAAAGCAGAGGAACGTGGGCAAGTCTCACCACCCAGAAGGGGAAGCCAGCAAGGAGAAGGCAGTCTGGCTCCCAGCCGAGTCCTGCCTCTTCACTGTCTCTTCTGAGGAGCCCTTGCTCCCCTGCAGATGAGGAAGCCAAGGCTAAGGAAGGTTAAATCCCTTGAGAATACACGCCTGGCCAGTGGCTAAGGCACAAAGTCGGGTCAGCTGCAGGGGAACCGTGAGGAGCAGGTTCCAAGGCATGGGGGTGCTCCTGCACAACTTGATGGTTGAAGGCGGAGCTTTCCAGACTCCCTGGAAGGGTTGGAGACTACTGGGAACTAGGGGTGGAGTGGAACCACCCCATGGCCTTAAAAAGACTGAAAGACAGGTAGAATGCACGCTCTCCCTTTCTTTCTGGCTTCTCCGTTCGCACCCTGGTCTCTGCTCCGCTGACACAATCTGCTAGCGGGACAGACAGCATCCTGCCCGGCGCTGGCCGCCAAATCTGCTTCTCCTCCTTCTCTCGCCCCTAGTGGAAATCTACCTCTGGGTGCTGCCCTGTATTCCTCAGCACGCAGGTGAGGACTGACAAACCACAGCTTCCCCTCCTCCCCTGGGCCGGCCCAACTGTATAACCCGTTACTGGCTAGTGTTCTTCTCAACATACACAGAGAACCGTACTGAGGGAGGAAGTGTCCCGCTGAAATTCCCAAGAAAATCCACCCCCACCATTTTCAACCTTCTCCCCCACCCACCCCACAACTCTCATTTTACCAGCCACTTCTTCATTTAATTTGATGTGCTTTATTCTTATTTTTTCATTGAATCGTTCATTCAGCCAATCCTTCATAAAAACTTAAATTATCTCTAAAAAGTATTCTCTGGACACACATTCTCCCTTACAGCTACCTATTCATTATTCAGCCAGCAAGAATGGATTAATTGCCTATGAATGGAGCTGCTCCTAACATGTGTTTCTTCAGGGGTTGTTTGAACAGAGACATCACAGCATCCTCAATACTATACTCTCTGGAATGACTGCTAAGTAATCACACCAAAAAATGCCATCCAGATACAACCAAGGGCCAAAATGCAAGGCACCATCGATAAGCTTCCCAGCTGTCCAGACGAGACCGAGCGCCACGTGAACTCACTTGGCCTCCACTCACAGCCTGGATATGCCAAACGGCCTTGCCAGTCTCAAGAGGGACTGAACACGTACTGAGCACAGCACCAGGGCTTCTTCTCAGTGACCTTGTAAGGTAAGTATCAGGATCTCAGTTACGAACAAAGATGCAAAGGTGTACAGAAAAATGTTTAAAATAGAAAAAACAGGCCCAAGATGGAGTCCTTCGTGTCCGTCCTGCCAGATCAGACACTTTGTCTAGAGCAGTTTCAACCTCTCCCCAAAATCAATATGTTTCCTAATCTGCACCATGAGGTCATCTGTGTGACAACACCCCACCCCCCAACCTTCACCTCAGAGAAGGTGGTTGCCTGGATCATGACGTGGCCATCAGGTCTCTACATTTATAAAGTTTGTTTTTTAACAGATCATTTTAGATCCGATCTTAGGTCTGCTCAATTTCAAAATCTATGCTCAACCTAATAATCAGTGCTGCGTAGGAAGCAAAAAACACATAGGCAGTAAAACACTGCTAATTTGGATTACTATGTGCATTTAGTTCGGACTAGTATAAATCCAAGCAAATCATCTGTTTAGTCATTCAGCAAATACCTCTTGGGCACAGAACCCAGTATTAGAGACATTTCCTGAAGGGAAAAAAAACACATATTTTATCAGTTTTGCTTTCCTGAGGATTACAATCTAAAGGGTACGCCAACCTTAGAGTGAGGGAGATAATAAACGCTGCAAACAGATTTCAAACAAAGATACAAGACAGAAAACTTCTGACATCTCAGCATAAAGTAGGAATCAGAGATGAGGCGTGACAGTAAGAGTGACAGACAGGGCGAGAGGATGCTGTCCCTGGACACAGGACAAGGTATAGCTAAAGGACAAGCTGCAAAGGTGCCTCGCAGAGAGAAAGAAGATTTGAGCCACGCAGATAAATAGATTTTCCAGCAACAATGTTGAGAACATGAAAAGGAGCAGGTGAGGTTTTTATATTTTAACCAAAAATATACCCAAATATCATTCTAATATTCTAGCAACAACAGCAACCAACCTATTGAAGTATTTTACATTTTTTTCATGTTAGATCATCCAAATCCAATGTGCATTTTGCATTTATTGCAGATTTTAGTTGCAGTGGCCACATTTCAAGCGCTCAGCAGCCACATGGGACCATGTGGGTCTAGAGACAAAGTGGCCAGAAGTGGTTTTATCTTTTGTTTTCATATTTTTGAGGGGCAATATTAGACCAAAGTTGAGACTTTGTGAGAAACCCTAAAGGGAATGCTTAAAAAGGCAGAGTTTGGGGTTTATCCACGCAGGGACAAAGGAAGTTGATGGTTGTAGACTAGATGACATGAAGGAAGGCCTCGTGTCAGGCACTGAAGCTGTTGCTCCATCCCGCAGGTCTCAGACACTCAGGAACCGAAATGTCCCCCAGTCCATCCAGCCCCCTAACACCCAGTGCCCTTCCCAGGGCCCCTTGTTACCTCGTCTCCCTCTATCAGTTGGACACTATTGACCCACCGTAAGTCCCTTGGCCCCTTAATTTCAGAATAAGCTGGAACTAAGTCCCAAAGTCCACCCCTGTCCTGGACTGTCCAGTCTGCCTAGAGATTGCTTTTAGGTGTTACTGCACTGGGGCAGGTAAAAGGGAGACAATGAATTCCAGTTCCAGAACCTCCCCAGTGCCCTCTCTGCAGCTTCCCACTCTTACCAGTTAGTTCTCTGTCACCCCTACCGAGACCTCCCAACCTTCCGCCTCCACTCAAGCATCCAGAGTCAACCTAAACAGAGCTCCTGGTTTTCAACCAGTAATCCTACCTCCCATGTTAATTTCATAAATCCTTGCCCTTTGCCTTCTTTCTCTAAACCTCAAAATATTTCTCTCTCCCCACTTGGCCTTCCTGCCCAGGTGACAAGGTCTCACTGCCCAGGCACCCCCGTGCTGCTGATGAAGAAGGTGCTCCCTGGCAACACCTCTGATCTAAAAGCCTTTCCTCAGGCACTATTTGGCTCTTTTTTTGTTTTTGTTACCAAATATTTTCCCTCTAAATCTTTTTTTTTAATGCCTTGGGCCTCCCTGGTGGCGCAAGAAGTTAAGCACAGCACTCTGAAGCTATTGGCTGCCACTGCAGCACCAGTTTGATTTTTGGCCAGGGAGCCACCCACATGGCGCAGCAGACCTCTCCTGTCTCCCCGCTGCTCCCCTCAGCAGTGTGTTTCAGTCCGTCTGCCTGTTCTGCTCCCCACTGTCTCTGGTGAATCCTCTCACCCCCCGTACCTCTGGTCTATACGCCAGCTCTAGTATGTATAAATAAATCTTTAAAAAATTTGCCTTCACTCACTACATCTATTGTATTCCCATTCCTGACAGCAAGAAATGGGACTCCTGCTCCCTGTTAATCTCTGCAAGATTCCACTGATTGCAAGATTCCATTTAGACCTCAGGGTCTAAATGCCATGGGCTCTTCTCTCCACTGGCAACCAACACAGACAGCACAAGGAAGAAAGTAAAACTCAGCTGCAAATGCACACCAGAGATGGCCCCATGACATTCTGGTGACAGCCTTCCCCCATTTGTGTGTGCACATACACACACACAGACACATGCACACATATGCACACACCCACCACATGCACACACCACACTTGCACACACGCACACCACACATGCACACACCACGCATGCGTGCACATGCCCACACAGCCAGTTTTCCATGGCATCGCGTGCTAGACATTCTGTAAGCAGTCTTGCTTTTATTTCCCTCCTGCCCATCTCCGGTGGTGCCAGCCTCTCCCCTCCCAGCAGCATTAACAAAGAACTGTTTTTATCAACTTATAGTCTACAAAAACAGATCCCATTACACATGGTCCTCTGCCTCTTTTCTCATGGGAATCCCTCCAAGCGGCACAGAATCACCACCTTTACCCAGTGTCCCGTGGTGTGCTCCCACTTAGTCTCCGCTTCTGCCACTACAAACAATGCTGCAATCCGTGCTCTTGTACAAACAAATTACATACAGCGGCTTTTATTCTATGGGCCAGACCCGGGGGAGGAATCACTGGGTCAAAGGTGATGTGCATTTGAAATTTTAATAGACTCCGCCAGAAACTCTGTTCGCGGGGCCATTGCCACCAGCGAGCAGGAAGGCGGCCTTTCTCGCAGCAGCCTGCAGGAGGAGGGCGGGCACTTCAAGTTGGCCAGCCTGTGACCTGATTTACAGCTGAAAACCCCTCCCTGACCTGCCACCCTGCTCCAGTACATGCAGGAAATGACTTTCCCCTCGGACGGTTCCTTCTGAGCCAGCTCACTGCCTACTGCTGTAGTTTACCTCCAAAATTAAAGGGGTTCAGGCTGTGTCCCGTTCTTCTCTCCTTCTCTCGGCATGTTCTTCTTTAACAAGGTCACTCTTTATGGGGTTTACTCATCTCTGGGGCTGAATTCAAACCTACGCATCCAGCCGAGACCTCTCGCTGGAGCTCCGGTGTCTAAGTGCTCTGGGGACATTTCTCATCAGCAGGACGGAACCCAAACTCCCCTTGATCTGCTCTAAACCAAGTCCTCCCTCAGGCCTCTGAGTGGCATCCATTTTATCAAAGGTCCTCAGGCTTGAAAAGCCAGCGTCTCATTCTCCTGCTTGCACCTCCCCCACTTCCAGCCAGACGCCCAGCTCTGTGCAGTTCTCTGTCCTCTTGCCCATCCCATGTGAGCGTCCCCACAGATCACCAGGACCCCCACCCGAGCTGGCTGCACCCCTAGCCCCAGTTCACACCCCGGCCCTGCAGTCCGCACCATGACATCTCCCCGACTGCAGCCAGACACCTTCATCACACCTTCAAAATGCTCCCAACCTGTTCCACTGACAGCCTCCTCCTCCAAATTTAATGTGAGCGCCCCTGTTGTCTCTGGCAGGACAGGGAAGACTATTTTCACAGAAGATAATTTGCAGAGAAGGATCAAAAAGGATAAACAGATGCTTTGGGGCATTTCCCCCTGCAGCTCTGGGCTTGCCAAGGAAATGTCCATTTCTCTTAGCTTTAAAGAGGAAATACATGGTAGTGGAAACTGGAGAAGTAAGTAAATCATGTTCTATACACTGATAGGAGACTAAAACAGGGTGCACGTGTATGCTCCGCAGTGACCAAAAACTAAAGACAGACTGGGAAGACCATCCACCAGAGTCGGGAGACCCCTGCATTGTACAGACAGCGGAGACTCATTTGCAAGCACATCCTGTCCCTAGTCGGGTCCATGAACCAGACATTCACACGGGCTGCATGAAAGCCCAGCGGGGGAGTCCCTGGGAGGGCAGCAAGTCCACTGGGCTGGACTGGACACAACTCATGACACAAAACTTGAAGGCACAAAACCCAAACAATATGTGTCGCCTGCAAAGGAAACAACTCAGCAGGCGCTGAGTCGGCCCATAAGTTAAACTTTGTCCTGAACACTTGAGGAAAGATAATAAGGAAATAAGAGAAACCCAATGACTTCCAAGAGCAGAAACACTCACTCAAGAGATGAAACCGCTAGCGATGACAGGAGGGAGAGACGTTTTCAAGGGCAAAGTCAATCCAGGTGGAATGCCATGCGAACGCGGTTGCAAGGTCTCTGACCGCTGAGACCTGGAAAAGGTGCCCAGCTTCTTGTGTCAAAGCAAACAGAATAATAATTGCTCCACCTGAGCTGTCAAAAAGCAAAAGAAGGCAGGGGAGGTGGAGAGAAGGGAGGGAGGGAGAAAGGAGGAGAAAAGATGCCTGGCTCATAGCGCATCTTACACGTTGCAACAGCAATGAGCTTCCAAGTCGCAATCACACTTAGCTCGCTCCCCCAGCACCCTGAGCTCCGGCCCTACTGATGGGAACTGTCAACAATCCATCATCCATGCTAATGGCGGGATGGGTGTCACCGATAACTTAAACAACTGCCAGAGAGGAGCCGCTCCTCGGCGTTCCATATGGCTTGTAAAAGGCACATGTGCTCGCACGGGCCCCTGCTCCAGAAAGAGGCAGGAGGAAGGCAAGGAAGTGAGACAAGCTGGGATCCGATCCCAGCTGGGGCTGCAGAGTCCTCATCTCCAATATGGGTGCCAGAATCCTTCCCATGTAGCAAGGGGGCATTCACGAAAGCGCCGAGAAACCGGTGCAGAGAGAGATTATTTAGTAAATGTCCGTGGCCACACCCGCCTCATCTCTGGAGCTGGTCACTGCAAGCATTTCCAAAACGCAGAGTTCTCCAAAGCAACAACTGTAAAGCGACAGAGACAAAACTCTATGCCAAATTCTGAAGATGGGGGTTTTACAGACTATCTCGTACATAAATAAGCAGAGAGGTATTTTACTGCTGGCTTTCTGGGTGACCTGCGCACACCCCTTCAGTGGCACATGGAGCCAGAAACACCTCTCGCCAGGGAAAGCTGGGGCCTCCAGTCTGCAAGGACAGCAGCTGGTGTGAGACCAGAAGCCCCGGCGCAGCGTCCACCCTGAGCAGGTGGGAGAAACTGGGCAAGTCACTCTGTTGTCTTAGCGAGTCTGGCCTCACTGGGAAGGCTCACTCTAAAGCCTCTCCTGGACTCATAATCCATTGAGGGCTCAGGTTGGATCCATTGAGGGCTCAGGTTGGCAGGTTGGCTGGGGGGTGGGGGGTGGACATTTGTGGGGTATTTCTACAACAGCATCATCGTCTTACGGTCAATGCTACAATCTGTATAGTGCAGGCTCATGACTTAAAGATGTTTGATTGGGGGGTTTGCTTTTTTCCAACCACCTACTCAGCAAAGATAGAAAATCTATTTTCAACTACATTCAGTCAAAAGCTCGGGGTGGGGGGCGGGGGGAGTGGATTAAGAGGCGTAAGGACTATCTTTCTCTTCCTGCTCTGTCAACCTCCTTTTTCTTAGTGAACTCTCGGGCTAAAGAACAGATGAGAACATGGCCCAAAGGTGAAGAGCTGCTCGGTGTAAAATGGACTAGGACATTGGGGGGTTGGGGTAGGGCAGAGAAAATCCTGTACACAAAATGTTTGTAATAAACTGGCCAGAAGGAAAGACGATCTCTTCGAATTGTGGGCTCTACTCAAGCACTCTGTTATGTATTAACCACCCCTTTTCCCCTTTTCTATAAAGAAACTCAGTACAGTATCAGCTTTGATGTATTCCCAGTACTTTGCTTGGAGAAGGTCCAGAGACTCCATTTGGCTTTAAAGGCAGGCTCGTCCTGGATGGAGCGAGCTCCAAAAGCCAAAGCACACACGCAGGAAAGCTGAGCCCCTTGTTAACATTTTCCAAGCAGACAGTAGCTGTGCACCATGTGGCACCCGCCAGCGCCCCTCCAAAAGTCCCCCAAGGCTGCCAACTTCTCCAGGCACTTACAAGAATAATCGTGGAAAAGCATCTGTTTGCACACGAATTCCATTTTGCGGGGTTGCCCATCAAAAGTTTACTGTCTCCCCGGGGAGAGCTCCCTGGTTTGAGTGACTTGGCCAAACATCAAAATAGCTGCAATGAAATGGATTTCTGAGACTCAGATAAGGTCTGAAAACAGAGGGTGATCCCAGCAGGACTAAAATGATGCTTAGCACATGTTTAAATTTCATCCGAGTCATCGGCAAACCACCCTCAGCCGCGCCTCGCAGGAGGAAGCGGGCGGCACCTCCGAAGGCAGTGGGCGTGCAGAAGCCGCTCCCAGCTCAGCACGGAGACGGACCCAAGCGATCATCTACGTCGGTCAAGATAAATAGCTCCCACCCGACTGTCTTCTTGTGAAGGGAAACATCCGAGAAGCCACACAGTCTCAGTGCAGCCGGTCTGCATGTCAAGGTCAGGTCCCAGAGAGCGAGCTGCTCACTCAGCTGAATGATGGCGGCGCAAGAGATTTCCTGATCAATGGCGAGCCCAGAACAGCACGCCCACCCCTTAATGACAATTATGCCCAATAAACCGAGGCATCCTTAGATATCCCGATATCTCAGGAATCTTTTTTTACGTCACTCCTCATCATGGAGTTCTCCCTGACTAACAAGGCAGGGAGAGAACAGCCCCTGAATTTAGTCTGTTTACCTCCTCCCCAGGCTGAAGAAAGGGAACAACTTGTTGACTTTCATATAAAGCAGGAGCTCAGGGACCTCCCAGGCCTTCATCTCCAGGGAAACGTCCCCCAAAACAAAGCTGGTGACCAGGGACTCAAAGGGTAGGCCTACAATTATGTTAAAGATGTGCTACAATATCTCAGTTGTAAAAGCAGAAAGATGGTCATGGGGGGGGGGGGGGCTGAGGATTCTACAAACCACAAGCATATCAGCCCCCACACTCCCGGGGCTGTGCATGGACATGCGTGGTGCTTGAGCCAGCGCTGGCTTCCATAGCAACAACAGGGCAAACATCGTGTTGGTGACCACAGAGGAGCATGGGGCATTTGGCGGGTACGCAGAGCACCGAAATTCCGAGGACTCAGCAGGGCCAACTGCCCCAAGAGCTCAAACTCCCGCTCTCAGAGCCTCAGTCTTTTCCTTGCTTCAGTCCACCAAGCTTCTTCTAACAGTATTTTGCTGCTTTCTCTCTCCTCCCTCATCCCAATTTAAAATCCATTCTTAAAGGTGGGCAGGAAAGAGGGGCTGCCCGGGATTAAACACTCTCTGCAGACTGAGGACCTCGGCTCGAGCTAAGCCTCTGACATAGTCCGTGCATCCTGCGGAGATGCTCCAGGCTCTGTAGCTAGCTGGTGATCCACCGTCCCTGGGTATGTCTGGGTATCTGTCCATCTGTCCCAGAGGTATGCAGACATACAGCTATGGAGCGATCCCCATATACGTGACCCCACATACAGTTCCAGATACCCCCATCTACACACCTGCAGTCACGTGTCACTGAATGACAAGGACACACTCTGAGACCATTTTCATAGGTGACTGGTCACCACGGGAATGTCACAGAGCATCATCACACAGACCTGCTGGCCCAGCCGTCTGCACATCCAGATCATACACAGGGACAGCACCGCACGTGCGGTCTGCAGCTGCAAGGCGCAACGCAGCCAGAACTGCGCAAGCCACGTGTGTGACACATGTGTAACTAAGGATGCCACATGGGTTAATTTTGCCAGCCTGAAGGATGTTCAGGGGCAACATTAACATGTCGATCATGGACACTCAGCAGAACGGAGGGTGCTGATAACGCAGGTGGGCCTCATGCAATCAGTTGAAAGCCGAATAAACTAATCAGGCCCGTCCAGCACAAGTCATCCCTCCCGCAGAGTGCCGGCAGGACCCATGACAGGACCCACGCGCCACGGCCCTCGGGGGCTGCAGCCTGCCCGCCACACGCAGCCTCTGTGGGCATGGGAGCCGGTCCTCCGAAGTAAAACTCTGCTGCATCTTTACACATCTTACTGGTTCTGTTTCTCTGGAGGAGCCTGACTGAACCGCCATGTATCTTATAGGATACATATGTATCTATTTATTTACACGGAGTAAAACAAAAGTTTCAAGAAGCCATAGCTAGCCTCAGAGCAGGCAACATATTTAGACACTTTCTAGTTCATGTTATACTTTGTTATTCCACCTCATGTCTGCCTGGGTAGGGGTCTCCCGCAAACAACAATCAGAAAGACGCTGGAATAAAAAAAAATTCTGCCTTTAGAATACACACATGGACACACACACACTCTCCTCACCCCCTAAACTAATGTCACTACCCACGACTCATCATTTGAAAACCACTTTCATTTAGAAGGTTGCAGACAGACCATCTTCAGTGCCCCTGGGTTTCCTCACCTGACAGACCACAAAGATAGTTCCAGATTGATGGATATTTATTTCTACTCAGGTCTCTTCTTACAAGAAGAGTGAGCTAAGGAAGAAGAGCGAATATCTGGCTTTCCAAGCCCCCAGAACACACTCACCAAGCACCAGAGTCCAGGTCAGACTAACCCGTCACCTCCCCGCAGGAGCACAGGCAGCCGCCTTCCCTGGTTTGTGTGATCCACGAGTTTTCCCTCCTGTTATTGAACTGTGGGTGCTGCCGCTCTGCCTCCTCTCTGTTTGCCAGCTGAGATTCCAGTAAAGATTAGGAAACTCAATTTCAGGTTTGACCCTCAGAATTGCCAGCACACAGGTTAAATTATTTCAACTCTGGGCCTCCGGGGTGGTGCAAGGGGTTATGCACCGCACTATGAAGCAATCCCAGCCTCTGCAGCACAAGTTCTCTCCCAGGCCAGGGAGCTACCCACGTGGCACAGCAGACCTCTCCTCTCTCCCCGCTGCTCCCCTCAGCAGTATATATCAATCAGCCTGTTCTGCTCCCCACTGTCTCCGGTGAATCCTCTCACCGCCCCTCCCCACCCCCGCATCTCTGGCCTATACCCCAGAGCTCTTGTATGCATAAATAAATAAATCTTTAAAAAAATTATTTCAACTTGATTCTACATACCTGCTGAGCACAAAGGCAGGAAGGTACACCTTTGTTACCCAAATTGTACCCCCGCTTTTCTTGTTAGAATATCCCCATTTCTACCTGAAATGAGCTAGAAATCTTTTATTACACTGTTTGATATAGTAACTTCCTATTTATGCAAAGACACTAAACACAATATCACATGTTGAAAGTCACAACCTAAAAGCCTTTTGGGCAAATTCTTTCAACTATTGTAATAACTAGAGTTTCAAGAGTGCACCGAATCAGAGAAAGCTACACATCTCGGGGCCTGAGAAATCACCTCCCCTACTGGATCCCCGTGGGTAGTAGGTCCTTTAGAGGGGCCTCAGGTACCTCCCCCATTTCCACCTGAGGGATCCTTGTCCTCCATCCCTGCTGTAATTAACTGCATTCCTGTTCATCTTTTCCACCGTTTGGAGCTTCACACGTGATGCAGCATGGAACAGCATGCTTCTGATTTCAAAGGTTTGGTAACAACTAAGATCATCCCATTTCACAGGGGGATGGGAACAGATCCAGAGAAGCAGGAGATGGCACCCCACTGACCTGTATCCCAGGGACCACAGGCCAGGTCTGAGCATTCAAGGCAGAAGATCTTTAAAAGTGGCCCCCAACCAACAGCAACCCCTGGAAAGTATGTTGGAAATGAAAACACCCAGGCTGACTCCAGGTCCACCGAGTCAGAAACTAGCACGGGTGTGATGATCTATCCTAGAGTATCTTAACAAGCCCTCCACCCGCTTCTGATGCCCTAACAGAGGACCTCTGCTCCAGGGCATCCCCATTGTGCTTTCTGTCATTCTCTTGGGCTCCCTTCTTATCCCACATCCGCACAGCAGTATTCCATTGAGCAACTGCCCCAAAATACTTTAACTATAGGGGTTCACTGGCTGCAGAGTGAAGAAGCCATGGAAGACACACAGAGGCTGCTGCTGCCGTGTGGCTGACACATTTTTTTTCTTTCTTCACAAAAGATCGCTCACATTCAAAGGGTCAAATCAAAGTTGCAAAGTTTTCAAAGAACAATTCAGAAGGGCAGAATATACTGCTACTTCAGAGACTCAAAATCAGAAAGGGGCAATGTTAGAAACTTTATTTCCAGAAACTCCAGGCCATGGTTCCCTCGATGGTCAATGAGCAACACTCAGGGCCCTGAACAGAGCAGAGACAGAGCACAAGAAGACAATTCCAGTAGGAAACAGCTTCCTCGGGGAAAACCTGGCTCAGACACCTGGAAATAGGTAGGGACACAACCATTTCTCACAGTCATCAGTGACTAATTCCATCAGCCCTTGGGTTTTACAAGGTTTGAGGTATGTATCAGCCATCATCACAGGTAGATTTGCTGACCTTCTGCAAAGTAAACAAGAGACACGCTGCAGTGGTAAGTCACATGACCTCATGCTTCTTGCACGGATTTCAAAGAACACCAATGAGAAATGACAGCATGAAGCTTCAACATCTAAAACCATGGGGCATCACTGTGATCCTCAACATCGCTGCACCTGCTACTCTCATTGCCTTTATGTAAAATCTGTTAAATTAGTTCCCTATTAGAGACACCCCAGATGAACTTTCAGCTTGAAAAGTCAAAATACACAAACACGAAGAGGATGGCTCTGGGGTGGGGGAGGGCAGGGTCAGGAAGGACCTTCAGCTAATTTCTAGAATGGAATCACGTGAACAGTGTGGGGGGCTCACGAAGAACATTAAAGTTGCAGTAGCCTCTGCACAGTTTTTGATATCTAATAGCATAGGGGGCAACCTGAGAGTAACGTTTGCCTCCTCTCCCAGCCATGTTCTCCTGACCTCACCCCAACAAGCCCCTACCTGTTTGCATCTACCTGCAAAAGTCTCCATAATAACTCACTAACAAAGACATGAGGCTCAACACCAGTCTTTAGACCACAATTTCAAGGTGGCTTCTCTTTGGAGGGGCAGTAAGATTCCTTTCCTGGACTCTCCCCATCTCTGTGATGCTGTCCTGACCATGGAGCTACCACCTGCCTTGCAGGAGAAAGCGCTGTGGCCCCCAGTGATCATCTTTATAGACACATTGCTAACTATCCACATATTTGGATAGTTTTTAACAAAAAACATATTTTGAATTTCACAGACAGCTATTTTAGAATTACTTTGTTGATGATGAATGTGGGTGGCTGGACTTCAAAGATGTCATGTGTTTCTTTTAACAGGTATTAATAAAAACGTCATTGTTATTTACAACACAAAGGCAGGACAAGACTGTTTCTTCTTGCACAAAATAAAGTGGTGCCTAGATTGTGTCTAAGATTCCTTTCTGCTCAAATAATGTGCATGATAGCCTTAGTCCCCCACTCACACCTGACTGGGAAAGGCCTATTTGTTTCGTGCGGGTGACACCATCTGTTTTAACCAATGTGGTGCACCCCATTTGCAGACTCTGTGCAAAGATGCATGTTCTTATGGGGAGGCTGCAATGTGCACAGGCTAAGGAGTCATCATTGCTCCACAGATTCCAAAAGTTCACAAAAGTCAAGAATCTGGGAACCAGGCCTATCTCTTTCCCCTCTTAGGACAGAGGGGTAAAAGCTTTCCCTCGAAAAAATGGGTTGAAAAGGATGATTTCAAAAGGCACTGCATGTGGGCTGCGACTGGGGAAGGCAGCATTTTGAACATGCACGTGAGAATCGAAATCCTCGCTCTGTTTTTAAAAGTTGGTCATATTTGCTAACGCACACAGAAATACCCATGTCCTTTTACACACTGAAATTATTCAAGCTTTAATGCACACTATAAATGTCTCAAGGCTCTTTGATACAGGAGGAAATTACATGAGGTGTTAGTGAACGTGGACAATGACAGATGTAAGCGCCACTACTCCCCATTGATTTGCTGAAAATTCCAAGCTCTGGCTGCCCACTGTTTACACAAGTTTTCATAAATTTTCGAAGATTTATCAAGGCATCAAAACTCAGCCCCAGTGACAGCTTTTCAGAGACCACCACACCGCGGTGACATTTTTTTCTCAACACACTCCGGCTGTCAGTCTCCCCAAGTGCTCGAGTTCCCAACCTTTAGAATACCAGGTGGGATGTCAGGTGTCCTGACATCTCTAAATTGTTGGAGAGACCATTTGAAAAGTCCAACGACACGGAAAGCTGACATGGAAGAAATCACTCCCTGTTGGTAATCCTTACAAAACCATCTTTCCTGAAGGTACAAATGCATCTCACGAATATTACACAATGGGTCAAAGTTGACATTTTCCCTACTCGTTTTCTCAGCTAATATGCTTCTAATTAATTAACTTAATTATAAATACTATTAAATCTTTTATTTAGACCAGATGCTTCTTTTTAAAAATAGTGCCTGTCAAGCCACACACACAAATGTGGGTGACCTACAGGTCTCTTGCCCATCTCTGCCCAATTAACCAACCAGGTTAGGTCCTCATGATACTACAGGAGCCATTTCACATGGGCAGCTTGAAGGAGAAAGGCTGAGAAAAGAGACCAGGGTTGGGCTCTGAACACTACTTCTGCAAGCTGAGTGTCCCCAAAGGCAATCCCCACTCCGTTAGGCCAGAGTTTCTCACTCAGTGTTTGAGATCAGACACTCAGTAGCAACACCTGTGAGCTTGATAAACTGCACCCCGACCTCCAGGCTCAAATCTGAGTGGGCTCCAGGAACATGTAGTTTTAACAGATTCCTAAAGTGATTTTTTTAGGATTTTATTTATTTATGAATAGAAGAACTGGGGTGCAGGCCAGAAGTGCGGGGGGGGGGGGCAGTGAGAGGATTCACCAGAGACAGAGTGGGGAGCAGAACAGGCGGATCTACTAAAATACACTGCTAAGGGGAGCAGTGGTCAAGACAGGAGAGGTCTGCTGTGCCATGTAGATTAGCTCTCTGGCTGGGGATTGAACTCATGTAGCAGTGGCTGGAGATAGCTTGATAGTGCTGAGACTTTAGCCCCTGCACCACCAGGCAGGCCCAGATTCCTAAAGTGATTTTTACACAATCCCAAGTTTCAGTTTCTCCACCAGTAAGAGATACTCAAAAGACTTGACCTTTAACTTTAAATTTTCTTCTGGCACATCTTTACAAGCTGTCAGTGTAAGACTCAGCAGCACCATCCATCACTTGCCAACATTCTCAAAGTAGCTTTACCTTCAGTCCAACGAGCTACTTTGTTCTAAGACCCTCCGTGGCTGTAGCTTTATATGCATTTGAGACCTGCCTGCTCTCCATACCGCCACCTGCACCGCTTCCCTGAAAGCACGAACCTTTCAGTGTCCTTCCTCAACAGTTACAATTCAACCCTGAGTTCCCCTTCACCCAATTCCAGAGGACTTGAAATTCATATTCTCCACAGCCCCCAAGATCACAGAGCGTAACTGCCTCACAATGTCTAGTCACCCATCTGGTCTTAGCAAGACCCTGCTTGCCTACGAGGCTTGCCCCTCACAGGCTTTGGTGGTGGCATCGGTCATCTAGCCAGGTTCAAGCACCACAGAGCACAGGAGCATGTGCCAAATACAATACTGTTAGATTTTTATAAGTTTTGTTCTGCTTTCTTATGACTCTCTTGCTAGATAGAATAACTGAGGCTGAGAGCTGAAACCATCCCAAAATAACAAGGGCCAGTATGGACTGGCCCTTCAAGGTGGGCGAGGTATGAAGTGTATGAACCTGTCCTCCTAAGTCAACTCTAACTCCAATTTAAAAATCACTGTGTCCAGTGGGGCTCCGCTGCCCACCAAACTTGCAAGACATGGAGCTCAGATGTCATGTTTACTCAAGATCACACAGATACTTTTAGCAAAACTACCCAAAACCCAGGGTTTTTACATCTATCCAAAACCCAGAGTTCATCTTTTTTCAGCATAGCATGCAGATTACTGGATTATTATCTCTGACTGGACAAACACCAAGAATAATTTAAACACCTAAAAGTATCTTTCAAATAGCTCATCCTTTACTGCCCATCAGAAGAGAGAAAGTGAAGGGGCTGAGAAACATCATCTGTTTCCTAGAAGGTCACAAATAGCAAACCCTATGGAGTCATCAGTTCTACAGAGTCAATTAGGAATCCCGCCAAGTGAGGGGAGGGCGTGGGCAGACATCACTGAGCTGGCAGTGCAGCCACTCGGAAGATGGACCCTAAGGTGGGGTGGGGAAGGAAGCATAACTTTTCAAGAGAAAATGAGGGGTAAAAAAATGTCAGAAGGGAACATTTGAATGAGCCTAGAGTGTTGAGAAAAGCAGTGCCCTCCAGTTATCACAAAATCCTGCTATTGAAGAAGCTGAAAAGGCAGCTTGCTTGCAGGGGTTGGGTGTGTATAGGATGGGTGGGTTTTGGATTTTCTTTTAACTCTTAGGTGAAGGCAGCATTTGCCCACGATAGGCAGTGAACTTCCCAGCAAGAAGTTCAATAGACAGTCGTCAGGGGAGAATTATTATAGATAAGTAGGCTTCACAGAATGTTTAGGATTTTCCACAGGCCAAGTTCAAAACAGACAAGTTAAATGGGAAAACATTTTGGTTTCTGATTTGGCAAACTTTCACTGAGGCTTCATGTCTTCATACAGTAGGTTTTGATGCCAGAAGTTTCAAATGTCACCAGCACAAATGATAACTTAATTCTGTTTAATGTATTCCAGATGTGTTCTTCCTCAGTTTCTTTTCATATGTATAAATGCCCTCCTTTGAAAGTGCAACAAAATCCATTTTAAGCCAGCTTCACGGTCATCCAGAATGGTAAGGATAAATCTGAATATTATTCCATCAACCACCACCCTAGCACAAAGCTTAAAGAGGAAGGTTAAGGAGAAGGATTTGCTACAGGAGACACTGAAATCATTATAGGACAATTTTATTTTCTCCCTGAGGAACCTATGGTCTGTATTCCAGACCAGAATCTAGATCTATTAGTGCCCAGTATGATGACTTTGCTGCTATTCCACATTTCAGAATGATGGAGAAACCCTAATTGACTTTATTTTTTAGTATCTGATGCTTGGTAAAGTCCAAATAGTCAAATATTTGATAAAGGGTCAGTCAATTTCATGATCATGACAATGCCTTTAAGACAACATTAATGAAGACATGACATGTTCATTTAAAAGTGTCCCCTAGACTGTGGTGATGGTGCACAGGTGCCTTGGGGAAGAAAATTCTATGGGGACTCAATCTAAGGGGGTGGGGGGAAGCAAATATTGTCTTAAAAAAATTGTAAATGATAAATGTTAAAGTAAAAGAAATTAAAAAAGAAAAATCATATTTTAATTTTATCTTTATAGGAGAATGAAAATATGAGACTTTGCAAAAACGCTTTGATTAATAAGAAAACAGGTAAAAGCCTGGCCTAGCAAATAATAAAACTTAATTTATATAAAACAGCATTAATAAATAAATATATTTTATTTAAAAATAAATAAAAGTGCCGCTTAGAGCACCACGCTGGGCCTGAAAGGGGCTCATAAAGCAAGTGAAGCATCTGAGTGATGGCACAGGCACCACCAATGATGCACACAACGGTGGATACAGTCACATCTGAACAACACGTCTAGAATCACGAGAAAGCACGTCACAGCTGCGAGAGAAGGCATCCCTGAGGCTCAGTGGATGAAGAAGAGTCATTCACCAAGCAAGGAAGCGTGAAAGGCAAGGACCCAGCAGAGCGGATGCAGAAGAGCTGTGCCCTGGGCTCCACAGCCCCACCCACTGCCCCACCCTCCTGGACACGCTTATTCGACGTCATTTCAGAAAATCAAATCACATCTACAGGGCAGGAGGTAGAATTAATATTCCTTGAACTCCTCCATCGTGGCTGGTAAGGTTCTATGTATATTAATTTATTAATTCCTCAACTCTCAAAACAACCTTCTATGGGGAAAGCTCTGCTCTCATTCTCCTTTTAGAGATGAAAATCCTGAGACACAGAATACTCTTGCAGACAAAAAACACCGTGAACTTTAAAATATTCCACTAAAACACATCACTGCATTTTAAAGGCAATGGGAACCCTCAACTTTAATAAGTTTAAGCGAAGACTTGCAAGTTTATTTACTACGCCATTTCCCGAACTATTAACGAGGAGAAAATCTTCAAAATCCTAGTGCACACCCTGTTCCCAGTGCAAAAGAATTATGTAGTGATGGGAACTCTGAAGAACCATGTCCAAGGGACGCAGCAGAAATCCAACCATCGATTGAAAAGCAGCTTTGTAATACAACACCAGGAAAACACAATGAAAGCTGCAGTCCAGATTCTGTTACTCCATCCACAGATCTCCTAAATGGAAACAAAGCGGCCCATTTCCAGCTGGATGCAATGCCTGGAGAGGAGCGGCTCCCAGGAGGACCGAGTCCAAGAGAAGAAACCCATTACACACTCTTGGTGGGGGAGCTTCTTGGGGCACCAGCCTGTGTCTACTGCTTGTACAGTCGAGGCGGGGGGGTGGGGGGGTGGGAGGAGCCTTCAGATGGAGCATTCTTTGTTCTTTCTAAAATCATAAACTAACTCATAAAAATAAAAGCTTTCAAATTCTTGACTGCTTTTATTAAAATCCTGACTCACTCACAATTACAGGCATGCTAACAGTTGATACCAGTTGGAAAAGTAGAAGGAACATGTAATCAGACAGACCTGGGTCAAATCTCAGTTGTGCAACTTCATAATTGTGTGAATTGAGGTTTGGGGCCCCGAGGTCCCCACCCTTCTCCCTCTGTGTGGCCGAGATCAGGGACATCCGTCGCTGGAGACAATCCTGCCTGTCCTCCACATTCTGTCGCCAAGCCCATTCCACCACCCCACTGCCTTTGATCATCTGCACTATTACAATTATCATCTTTCTGCCAGACTCGCTTCCCCAAATCCACTCATCACAATCTAAAGGGGGACTGGCCTGAAATGCAAATCACGCCTCGGCCTAAAACGAAAGTGATTTGCTTCTCTGTCACTTACAGTCACTTGCCTTTTTTTTTCTACCAAGTTCTCTAAGAGTCAGAGATTAAAGGTACTTAATACATTAGAAGGGCTCCTTAAATACTTGTTCAATGTTGAGGGGCAGTTGTTCAGGCTTGAGTTTCTTCCTCATTCCCAAAAGCTCCCTCTAGAAGAATAAGTGGAATTATTCTATGCTTAATGCAGAGAGCCTAGCTTGGTGCCTGGCAGGCACTCCCTGCCACAGACACTCTCATCCTGCTACTATTTAGTCTCCAATGTTTGCCAAGAGCTTTCACGCATGTGAGCCTACTCCATTCTTCTGTCAGCTGAGACGTGTGAGGTTATATGAAGAGACCGAGGCTGGTAACGTCTTATGCTTGCAGAATCAAGGCTCAGGTTTGGACAGACACACCAATTCCAAATCGCGGGTTTTTCTCTGATGCCTTTCTATCAAGGGGTCTGGCTTCTTTATAAGGAACACAATTTCTACCATCTCTTCCACAAGGTTTATCCAATATTGTTCATTTCATTTAAGAAATGTAAGCACATAAGCCAAATGCCACCATCATGGACCCCAAAGGACTTTAGCTGGCGCTGCATGAATTATTTATGTTAAGTATCAACTGTTCATTCCTTCAGCAAGTATTTGTCACCTGCCTACGTCATACAAGACATTCTGTTTAGTGCTGGGAAGCTTCCCTTTCTCTGAGATATTATGATTAGACTATACAGTCGAGATTTCCCAACCGAAGTTGTTACTGGCAGCTATAGACGGCTGTTTGTATAGGGACTTGAGTAAAAAGAGCCATGTCCCGAGATCCAGGAAATCTGAGACTCATCCTGGCTCTGGCCCTGCATAAGCTCTGTGACCCTGGACACCTCCCTCTCACTATTTCCTCAGAAGAATGTGGTCATTATTCTCTAGAATAATTCTATGCTAGAAATTCTTGAGTCCCAGGATCTTCTATAACTAGCAAGTTCTTTTGACATTTACAAGTACATGTTTTTATGTCTGAATGTTATATATTTTTGTGTGGTCTATAGATTGACCATAGATTGAAAAATATCTCCAGATTACCCCCCAAAGTTGTTCAACACTTGTTCATACAAATTTCATACTAATTGAGAGCATTTTAAGACTCTTGCAGCCAACTGAGCTTGCACATTACCCGAACATGAAAAGTGCATTTCCATGTGGAAATTGGGATCTTAAGTGCTGACCTCATTGGAGAGCAAAAGGGGATCAGACTCAAGGCCTACTTCTGTCACTTTCTGGGTTTCATCCTGAGGCCGGTCTTAGGATGAGTTCCATTCTTGCATTTGAAACAGCGCTTCAATTCATTGGCATATGTTAACGTGGGCAAATTCTTTAAAGTCTCACTTCCAGGAATTTTGCCACCTTACCTGTCAGCAATGCATGATGAGAGGTGTGAATCTTACTGCCTTGAAGATGCACCCATGCCAAAAACAGCCCTGACGCTCACTCATGAATCCACACTCCAGATTCTTCCCAATAATCGAGAAGACATGTCCCTAAGAATTGCATGAACTGCCAGACAGGCAAACTGAAGCACAAAATTTACACATGTCCCCCAAATCTTGCTTTTTTCTAGAATTCTGTAAAGACTAAGTTCTCACTCATTCGAGGGACCCTAATTGAGCTCCTGCTCTTTCGTCACTGTAATGGCCGCGGAGTCTGCAGGGGAGAGGCTGAGCAGGGTCACCATCAGCCCAGACCATGCCTTTGGGTGAATTACCAAAAGGGCCTCTCTCCATCCCCAGTGGAGAAGCACCAGGCAAAGGGAAGGCACTTGCCTGCACTGCACACAGGCAGCATGGGCAGATGTGCAAAAACAATCAAGTTCTAGAAGCACTGACTACCAGAGAGAGCTTAACTGACTGTAATCAATGGGGAAGGAGAGTCTTCCAGAGAAAGTGTTTGGCACGTGACAGATGCAGGGGTGGGTAATCAACAGATGGGCAGGTGGAGTAAGAAGAGTGTAAGCAGAATGTTCTTTCCTTCCAGACAGTGGTCTGAGAATGACACTTTGGAAGTAGTGGGATGCGTCCGGCGCGGAGTGTGCATGGCCAAGAGTGTGAGCTGAAGAGAGGGGAGACCTGGGGACTAGTTAGGGGAGACCAGAAAGGCAGGCTGGGGCCAGATTACCAAGCATTTCATTTAGCTGTTTTTTTTTTTTTTTTAAGCTGTTCGGTGCTTAAACCACCTCTGAGCTCACTGGGGGCTGGTTTTGCTACTGCAGATCATAAACTAAACCCTTCTTCAATGACATCTTGCCATATTTTTTACATTTACCAGTCACAAAAATCTCTCCAAGACTAAAGCAACAAGTCATATCCTACCAGCCGAGCCGGGAAAACCTGATAGCAAAGACACCTGCTTTTTAGAGCTGCTCCACCTACATTTTTAGAACAAAGTAACTTTGCCTAACGGGAACTACTTTAAGTGCGCACACGCACACGTGCTATGGTTACACTCAAATTATAAACACAGTCATTCACACACCTTTTACTCGGCCTAGGCCGAAGCGCCTACAGCATACGGCCTGCACCTGTAGAAAACTGGGAGGGGGGGTTTTAACCACTTTTAGAGACAACCCAGCTTAAAGCTATCAGAAAGGGCCCGGAGCGCGCCAGGTGCCAGTCGTTAAAATAAGTGTCAGCGTTTGGGGACCAGGAGGTAGATGGGTGGAAAACCGTGAGAGGTGACCCCCAAAGCCCCCTCGCCAGTCGAGGCTGCCAGAGTCACCAGCAGCCCCTCCCGCCGCCCCCCCAGATGCGGGGACACCTCCCCGGGCACGGAATTATTTTCCCGAGTTATTTTTCCTCCCAACCCCACCGCAAAGTTACCCGATTTTGCTCCTTTTAAGGGAACCCAGGGCAAGGAAGCTCGTCCACACTCCGTCTCACCGTCTCTTACAGACCCGCTGCCCGGGCCCCGGCGGCGCGGCCGGGGGTGGACGCAGGGCCCTTCTCTCGGGACTGTTTTTGGAAAACCTGATCCCCTTGGGACACGACGCGCCGGCTTCCCCAGAAACGGGGCACCCGGGCCGGGTGCGGAGCCGGGCGCGCGGCGGGGTTCCCCTGCGCCCCGACTTCGCGCGCGGCTCCAGGCTGGGGGGCGCCGCCGGCCCCGCGCACTCCTGCCGGCGCCCGCCGCGGCTGGCTCGGGGGCGCGGGGCGGGGCGGGGCTGCGGGGGAGCCCCTCGCGCCCCGCGGGGGCCCGGGCGCTTCTGGAACTTGTTTCCTCGGCCCAGCCTGACCGCGCGGGAGGAAATGGCAGCGCCCGGGGCGCCGCCACCCTGGGCGGGCGGGTGCGGGGTCCGCGCCCCCCCAGCGCCGGAGGGGCCGCGCGCGGGGCGCAGCGCAGAGGAGGGGTCGGGCCGGGGGCGCCGGCCCGGAAAGCCGCGCCCGGGGCCAGGGAGCCGCCGCCGGGTTCCGCCGCCCGCCCGGCCCCCCGCCCGGCCCCCCGCCCCGAACTCGCCGCCCGCGCCCCTTACCTTGGCTGCAGCGCGGGGCGCCCGCTGCCGCGTCGGGGAAGATCCGCTCGCGCCCCGCCCGCCGCGCCCCGCGCGGGGCCTCCCGGGCACACCCGCGCCGCCGGGGCCGAGCTGAAGTTTCTGGGGTCGCGACGCGCGCCGCCGCCCGGGCTCCAGCCTCCGCGGGCCCCGCTCCTAGCCCCGCGCGGCGCCGAGTGCGCCCCGGCGCCGCGCCCCCCCGCCGGCCCACCCGCCCCCCGCCCCGGCCTCCGCGCGCCCCCGGCCCCGCCGCCCCGACGGGAGCCCCGGCGCACGCCCCGGGGACCCCAGAGCGAGGGGGAGCAGGAGCCCCGCGCGCCCGGGCGCCTACCGTGAGGGGCGCGGGAGATCCAGACCTTCCCGCGGAGCCGGCGGGCGGCGGCGCTGCCCGGGGCCTCCCCGGACCGAAGCGGGACCCGCGGTCGGGCCGGAGCGGCGGCGCGTCTCCCCGCGGGGGGCGAGGGGGCGACTGGGGCAGGCCCGGGAGACCCGAGGCCGCGGCGCCAGCCGGGAAGCTGCGGGGCGGATTGGAGGCACCTGGGCGCGCCCGGGCCGGGGAGGGCGGAGGGAGGGGGCTCCGGAGGCGCGGGCGGGGCGCCCCAGCCGCAGCGCTCGCCCCTGCGGGGCGCTCCCCGGAGAGGAGCGGGCCGGGAGCGGAGGGGGGGGTCCTCCGAAGAAGCCGGCGCCGAGCCCGTCTGGATGTGGGAGGCTTTGCTGAGGGGAGATGGCTGTGGCAGTAAGCGGGAACCCGGCGAGGAGAGCCTGCGGGAGAGCAAGCCAGACGGCGAGCGGCGGAGACAGGAGAGACCATCCCAAGCGCCCCACCGTCTCAGGAAGGCTCAGCAAGGTCGTGGGTGCAGGCTACACCGCAGTGACCACCGGGGCCTGCCTGGGGTTAAGACGCAGCGCTGCGAAGCTAGCGCAGCCACTGCTGCACGAGTTCGATACCCGGCCAGGGAGCTACCCACATGGTCCAGCAGACCCCTCCTGTTTCGCCCGCGGCTCCCCTCAGCAGTGTTTTCACTCAGTCTGCCTGTTCTGCTCCCCATTCTGTTTCTGGTGAATCCTCTCACCCCCCACACACACACCTCTGGCCTGTACCCCAGTTCTTGTGTGCATAAATAAATAAATAAATCTTTTTTTTAAAAAAAAGTTACCATAGTGCCCCAGTGCTCCCTGGAATTCCCTGTCTTAGCATTCACCTTTACCAATACTTGGTGGAAGCAGCAACTGTGGCCTCAGGCACCAGAGGGGAAGTGAATTTCAGGGCACAATAGTCAGGACCCAGTTTAGCTCCAAGGCAGCTGGAGATGATGGCCGGAGTCACCTCACATTCTCGCAGCTGCCCACAACACAAAAGACAGGGAATTAACTTTCCCACGCGCACCCACGGCCTTTAAATGAAGTCCCAGAGGGTTGCTGTGATCAGACAGACCTGCTACCCCCATAGCGTCTGTCCACGCTGAGCTGGCAAGCAGGCCCTTCCCACTGCACACCTGGATCTGCCTGGAAAAAAACCCTCCCATTCCACTCACTTTTTTTTTTAATTTATTGATTTATTTATTTATGCAAGCACTGGGTACAGTCAGAAGTGTGGGAGGATGAGAGCAGAACAGGCAGAATGATGAAGTACGCTGCTGAGGGGAGCAGCGGGCGGCAGGAGAGGTCTGCGGGCCATGTGGGACCCTCGCCGGCAGCCGGGGATCCAACTGGCGCTGCAGAGCCTGCGGGAAGCTTCTCAGCCCAGCGCTCAACCACTGCGCCACCAGGGGAGGCCCTCCACTCACCTTTTATACTCAACTCAAAATCACCTCCTCCAAGGTATTTTTCCCTGAGTGTGTTACTTATTTCTGCCACAAACCTACCAACCACTGGGATCCTTTTGTATGTTTATTCCCTTTGCTTCTTTTTTTGTTTTAATTTTATTTATATGAGAACCTGGGTACAGGCCAGATGAGCAGGAGGGTGAGAGGATTCACCAGAGACAGAGCGGGGAGCAGAGCAGGCAGACTGACGAAATACACTGCTGAGGGGAGCAGCGGGCGAGGCTCCCCTTGCTTCTTGTATTGCGTTTTTCACATTTAGAATTACCCCCCCCCAACTACACAAATAATATGTACATTGCACAAACTTGGAAAAATGCCCAAGAGCCCCAATTCCCTTAGTCTTCTAGAGACACCTTCCCTTGAGAGCCAAGTACTCAGTGACTGAATCCCCATCCATGGGCATCAAGCTACATCCTATCAGGAGGTGGACACCACACAGCAGTAGCCAGTGAGAGTTTAATATACAGAATTCTTAACTACAACAGGATCCGGGCTATGGAGGGATTGACTAATGAGAAATAAAAAGAACCCAAAAGAAAATAGGCCTAAAGATGTTAAGGATTTAAGGAGCAGCCACTGCTGCCACACCCAACTGGGGACGGTGGCTCCTTGGCTCACTAAATGGCAGTGAAGTAACTGGTATTATGAACATGGAACTTGCTGGAAACCCAGCTGAAAGCTGATGATAATCTGCCCTCGGGGGTATGGGGAAAGCTGTTCCCCAGAGAGTGCCTTGCAGAAACATTTCACTACAAAACCACATGGGGAGTAGGGTGCCCAGAAGCCCGTGCTTCTGGGGGCTGTGGGTGACCTGTACTGCCTGACCCTGGAGCTGAAAAAAAAAGGACCCAAACTGTAGGAGGCTGGCCATGGTGAAGTCTCCCTAAGGCCTGCCATTGGTAAAGTATAATGAGAACAACCAGCCAGTGAAGGAAATTACTTAAAAGGGCCCAGATCCACTTTTACAGTGAAGGCAACAAGGATGAATTTGCAGTTGGAGAGCCATCAGTAGATCATGGGCACACTGTGTCCAGGAGTTGTGCAGTGCAGGGGCAGGACAGGCCACTGAGCAGGTTTTCTGATCCAGCAGATGGGGTAAAGGAGGAGAGAGGCCTGGAGCCCTCAGTGGCTTTTCAGGCTTTTATTGGGATTTACCAGGTATACGGCAGGCAGGGGTGCTGGGGGACTGGGAGGCCCCCCAGCCCCCGGCAAGTCTTCACTCTGTCTGGGCTCTCCGGTGATCTCTGGTTCTCTCTGCTTCTTCTCGTGGTTCTTCTTTTGCTTTTCTGCTTCTTCCTCAGCTTCTGCTGGTGTGACGCCACCCTTAAAAGCGCAGTCTCAGCCCAGGTGAATCCCATCTACATAGGCCCACAGCCTACTCCAGGTGCCCGCCATCAGGCATGCATTCAGGACCACAGGGTTCCATCATCTATCCTAATGGCGGGAGGGCAGAAAAGCCTGATACTTTTACCTCACCCTACATGGAGTTTCCCTCCCAGAACATTCCTGCACATTCCAGATGAACACTGTCATTTACACAGATCTCACCCTCCTGGCACTTGTCCCATCTGTTGGCCATATTGTTGCTAATTGTCCTCTTCTCTGTATTGGGCAGGAGGGGTCGAATCTGTGTTTATAGGGACATCATCTGTGTCTATAGTGATATAATCTATGTATACAGAAATATAACCTGTATCTCTAGTGCTATAATCTGTATGTCTAGAGATATAACCTGTATCTATAGTGATCTGTGTATACAGGGATATAATTTTTAAATAAAGGGATATAAACTATGTAATTTACATTTATAACCTGAGGGAGATGATAGCGAACAAATGCTTTTGCAAGGTCTCAGCTGAAGATGCAGAGCCTGTAACAGCTTAACCTAGCTGTCAGCAGCAAGAGGGGCCTCCTGGAGAAAGCAACGTGTTAGCTTCTGTTCTGAAGGATGCTGGGCTGCATCATTCCTGGTAAAGGGAATGGTGACTCTGAAGCTCTGAGGTGGGGAAGAGCAATTGGGGGTGAACATACTAAGAGTTTGCAAATGCCACCCCCTTAGTTGATGTCTTCATCTCCAGTATCTTAGTATATTTTCTGGCTCATAATGGTGCTTACAGCATTTGCAGAGCTGAATGGCTCCCCAAGTCCTCCCAGCACTGTGTAATATTTCAATGGAAAATTGGTAGCAGGACACAGAACCAATGGCTTCAACCAACAAGTCATCCTCCCCTAGTTCTACTCCCAAAGGGTCCCCTTAAGACACCTCTTTCTGAAAGATTGCTTGTTTTTATGTCTTTATTTTTTTTAAAGATTTATTTATTTTTATACAAGAGCTGGGGTACAGGCCAGAGGCACAGAAGGATGAGAAGATTCACCAGAGACAGAGCAGGGCGCAGAACAGGCAGACGACAGAAATACACTGCTGAGGGGAGCAGCGGGAGCGACCGGGGAGGTCTGCCACACCATGTGGGATTCTCGCCGGCTGGCAGGGATCGAACCCCCGCTGCCAACGCTGCAGACAGCTTCACAGCGCGGCGCTCTACCCGCTGCACCACCGGGAAGGCCCTGTTTTTATTTTTTTTAAGATTCATTTATTTATGCATACAAGAACTGGGGTGCAGGCCAGAGGTGTGGGGGTGAGAGGCTTCACCAAAGACAGAGTGGGGAGCAGAACAGGCAGAATGACTGAAATACACTGCTGAGGGGAGCAGCAGGGAGAGAGGAGAGGTCTGCTGCGCCGTGTAGGTAGCTCCCTGGCCAGGGATCAAACTCATGCCTTAGAGGCTGCGGATAGCTTCATACTGCTTCATCTTAACCCTTTGCGCCACCAGGGAGGCCCACGATTCCTTGTTTTTATGTTGTGGCATCTGCACTCTTTTTCTTCCTTTGGGGACCAGAGAGAAGCGCCTTCCTGCTCCTTGAACTCTCGACCTCAGCCAGCCAGCTATAAAGGATGTTAAACAAACAGCCCAACCCCAGGGCAACACCAGGAAATAAGGACAGCCTTTAACACCTATGTCCACGGAGCTCAAGTGCAGTTTTATGGGCCATTTGCAGGAGAAAATGAGGATTCCAGCAATGTCTCTCTCCACAAAGGGCTTTCCTAGGACTTAGTGCCCCAGAGCTGCCTAACCCATTAGCACAGTCTCCCTCCCAGCACCCCAGGATCTTCCAGGCAGCAAAGAGCACAGTGACTCCAATTCTGTCCCCCCTCCTCACCCCCAGCACAGGCAGGCAGTTATGCCAGCAGCCAGCTTTTCAGAATCTTGCCCCAGGGGCCAGCTTTTCAAGGAAGGCACTCCCTCCTTTCTGAAGATCCTTCACCAAACTCAAAGGAGCCTTTCCGCAGACAGCTGAGGGGCTTGTTTAAGACTCTTGAAAGCCTCAAGGGGGGCTCCACCACAACTCCAAGAAGCTGCGTCCATCACCACACTCTGGTTCCCCGCTCCAGTGTCTTCAGTCACCTGCACGCGTGTGGTGTGTGGCTGAGCAATAGATTCGGGGTTCGGGGGAGGTGTATAACTGAACACAGAATCTTTTTTCTCTCATATTTATTTGACCAATTTTTTTCTTCCCACTGCTACGTTTCTAGAGTCTTCTTTCTATATCTTTCTATATCTATCTAATCCTGAAAGACAGAAGGCTTCCCGATAGGGTGACAACCCCACAGGCCATGATGAAAGGTCTTTAGTTATTTAGAAGATGCCTCAAGATTCCAGATTTTAAATAAAACTTTGATTAATCCTTGGTCAAGGTCAGTCCTCCATCCCAAGCTAGAAAGCACTCAGCTATCCCCAAAAGGGAAACGGAGGCCTCAGTGATCCCAGGAGACCTGGCCGCTCTCAAGTTCATGAGTTTTCCATGGAGCACCCAAGTGGCTAGTTGGGTCCTGGGTAACTCACAAGAAGACACCTCCAGACGCAGTTCCTTTCACGTGTTTCCAGAAGCTAGCTCAGGAGGAACCTGAATTCTCTTGGCCAGAATCTTGCCCTTGGCTTGTGTGTTTACAGCAATGCCAACTGCATGCTGGGTGACAGGGCAGCCGCTTCCAGTGTTGCCAGAGTAACATGTGGGGGGCCTTCCTTCTTGATCAGCACCCACGCCCTGGAAGTCGACCATGTCACCTTTCTTGTAGAGTCACATGTGTGTGGTCAAAGTGCAACAGGGGGGTCCCCAGGAAAGGGGGAGGGAGGTTCCAGGTTTCCTGCCCCACCCGAGGGAGGGTGGAGCTGAGCAGGGAGGAGAAGAGGCTGCAGAAGGGACGGAGGAAGGAAGGAAGCAGGATGGAGCCAGAAGGAGGCCTGGAGGAGGCGCATGGAGCCGAGAGACACGTGAAGAAACTGCACTTGCCTTTTGGTCGTGGACCGGGTGACACAGATGTGGGTGAGACCCGTGGGGAGGTGACCATGACAGCTTTTATCTTGATGTTGATTTTGCTCTTTTCCTTCCAGACTTGTCTGGGTGCTTGATTTAGAAACTTCATTCTTCTTTGCCTTTCCTGCATTGTTCACTCATGGTATTAAAGTTACTTTTCATGAAAGTCTCCTACGTTTTGTGCAGATGCGCCGGATGGCATCTGCTATTTAGAGCAGGCAGGTTTGCGGGGCCTGGGCTGCCCCTCTCTTTGCCCTGTAACGAAAGGGGCACCGCCAGGTTTTCTAAGAGGCCCAAAGAACACCAGCGGGGCCTCTCCTGTGTCTTCCTGTCTGTCATTTTGAAGACTCACCTGAAGCTGGTGAGACTGGCGGAAGGGGAAGGAGCTTAGGAAATTAATCACCTAGAGAAAGGGCGCAGTCGGATGTTAGAACCAGACGCTCCCTTGGCTCTTTGAACCGTTCCATACTGTTGCATTTTTTTTTCTTGAGGGAATTTAAAAACTTTAGTGACAGAATGGAAAAATGAAGTCATGCAGAAAGAAAATCTGCTTTGCTATTTTTGTGTCCAACACATAATATAGATATTAGTTAAATTAACAAACGTGAGTTAATACAATTTTGTTGTCCGCAACTGGAGGAATAATACCTTGAACTGGTGGGTTTTGTTTGTTTCTTACCCAGACTTTCTAATTACAAGCGTGTTAAATCAGCCATAAGCTTAAAAGCCCAAATGACAGGCTTTTACATTAAATATAATTTCCTTTCTGCATATATATCATTTCCACATTAGGCTACATTTACCTCATTCCACTGTACAAAACAGATTTCCATACAAACATCATTTAAAAATCATTTTGACATTGCCGTGTCCTCTTCTAGATTATTAGAAATCTGCTATTCACATGCACAGAGGATCCCCAGAGTTACGGGATTCATGAAATCATTCTGTCCACAATTTCCCCCTGCTATTGTGATAGTTTTACATTTATATTTTATCATTGTTTAAAAAGGGGAAAAAAACAATTGTTGGCCACTCTTTATGCCTCTGGAATATGGGTTCCCCCCACCCCCAGTTTCTACCCCTTCTCCCAAGAAGGGGATGGGAACTGTGTTTACATGCTTCATTATTTTATGCCCTTGGAATGAGAATCTCAGCAAATGCACTTTCTCTTGTGGAATTTCCTGCTAAAAGCAGACATGGGTTTGAAACAAGCAGCTCTGAGAACAGGAGACGAAACAGAACCTCAGTGCAAGGAGCAGCTCTGCTCCTCCCCTCCACCCCACTATCTCTATCCACCATCTGCAAATGTGTCCTCCTGGCCACCAAGGCCACAGCACAGTTTACAAAGCAATTTAAGATCCTTTGAAATAGGTTCACCCAATGTGTCACACAGTTTAGAAAATGTCTTTGTGAATGCACAGTTTTCTCTAACAAGAGGATAGTCTTCATTTGCAGTGAGTCCCACCCCAATTTGAAATTTAACTGAGGAATGTACCCACCCCGATGATGACGATGATGATGATGATGATGATGATGATGATGATGATGATGATGATGAATCAGCAGAGCTCCTGTTCCTACCTGCTCGCATCAGAAATGCTAAGGGCATTCCAAGTTTACCTGCTGGAGAAGGAAGTGGGTGGCTGGGAAATCCACCTTCTTTCCACTGGGATGAAGTCATGAGAAAGAACTAGGGGTGCTTCTGTGTCTCCCCAACACTGCCCCAAGGGCAGAGGGATCAGAGGGGTGATTGACAGCTCGTGGATTCCTGCTGTTATGTTAGCCCGACTCTGCCAGCTCCTGCTGAACATAAGTAAATGAACAAGCAATAAGTCTCAGGGTCACCCAAGCGACCCACAGCCTCAGCGGATCCTCCTCCACCAGGTCCACTACCCTTCACAGAAAGTTACATTTTGCTACAATTTCATGTCCAATCCAACACAATTTCATCAGTACAAAAACATGTAGTAGTGGGAGAAAACCAAAAATAATATTCCAAGAGCATATGGGCCCTGTCCCCAGCTCCCCGAGGGCAGCCCTGGTCTCTACCCACATTCTCCTTGAGGCTTCTCCTCCTCGCTTCTCTTTCCCACCTCAGAGCGGAGTATGCCTGTGTCCCAAGCGCTCAGAGCCACGTGTGACCTCCCAGACCACCACCCCCACAGCTTTCTGGTGTTGTCTGGTTCTCTCCTAAAGAATTTCCAGAGCTGGGCCTCCCTGGTGACACAAGGGGCTAAGCACAGCACTGTGAAGCTGTCTGAAGCCTCTGCAGCACGAGTTCCATCCCTGGCTGGCCAGGAGCTACCCACATGGCACAGCAGACCTCTCCTGTCTCCCTGCTGCTCCCCGCAGCAGTGCATTTCAGTCTCTGGTGAATCCTCTCACCTCCTGCACCTCTGGCCTGTACCCCAGTTCTTGTATGCATAAATAAATAAAATCTTAAATTAAAAAAAAAAGAATTTACAGAGCACTTGCTCTCCACCATTCCCCCAGCTCCACCCAAATAGCTACAGGAGCTCCGGCTCACACTTCCTGTGTCCAAGAACCACAGCTCTGTGCCTCCAGGGGCCCTGCACCAGCTGCTCCCTCGCCATGGCCTTCCCCAACTACTGTGGGCCTGAGGCCGTGTGGCTGATGCTGGGAGCATCCCAGGTGAGTCAGAGCCCTGCCCAGCAGGTCGCCCACTGGAGCACACAGATTTGCCGTGTGATGGGCAACTGCCACTCTCCCCTCAAAAGAATCTTCTATTTTTTTTTTAAATTTCCTCTGTCACTTTAGGCTCCTCTTACCGTGTTTACAACAACAGGATTCTGAAAATCATCTTTTTTCTTTTTTATCTGGGACAGGCCTCTGATGGTTCCTATTCCCCGTCTCTTGTTGCTCAGCATCGTCCCTGAGGGGAGAGATAGGGGGTGTTGTCAGAGCAGTTTAAAGATGACAGCACCTCACTGACCCACGCTGCCTCCCAGAAAAGGGTACCCTGTTAGCAAAGGTGCGTCTTTTTTCAAAACACACCTCCTGTCCTTCTTGACCACATCACTCCTCACCATCCCAGACGTGATTACACTAAGAAATGTCTCCAGAGCTCCAACCAGTATAAATTGCTGAGGAAAGTGAATACACACAGTGAGGAGCAGCATGTGTGTGTGTGACTATGTGTGCATGTGGGTATGTATGCGAGGGGGGTGGTATGTCTGTGGTGTGTGTGGTATGTGTGTGTGTGGTGTGTGTGTGAGATGCTTGCGGCACAGCATAATCCTTAGCAGCCTTACTCTGGAGTCAGAATGTCTGGCTTAAATCCTGGCTCCACTTCCTACACTGGCTTTGTGATCTCAGGAAATGACTTCACCCTCTGTGCCTCAGTTTCCTCACGCACAGATGGGGATAATGACAGAAATGACCTGATGGAGTTGTGTGGGGGTTGAGCGAGTTCCTACCTGCGAAGCACAGTTCCTATCTGCACAGAAACTCAGGACTGCGCAATTGCTTTCATCCTGGCGCTTTGTGGGTCCAGCGTATTTGCAGACGTGAAGAACATGTGCAAGGCAGCACAGCGCCCCAGCCCCCTGCGGGGTCTAACAGCTCTTGGACCCCCGCTGCCCCCTGAGGGGGTCTTCACTGCTCTTGGACGATCTCTGAACCTGCATTCACAACACAGCCCAGACTGCTCAGTGAAATAACACGTGACTGCAACAGCAAGTCGGCACTATATTAAGGGACTCATCTATACTAAGAAACCAGGCCTCCCCGGTGGCGCAGCGGTTGAGCGCTGGGTTGCGAAGCTGCCCGCGGCCTCTACAGCACCAGTTCGATCCCCGGCTGCTCCCCGGCCAGCGGAGGAGGGTCCCGCATGGCGCGCAGACCTCTCCTGCCGCCCGCTGCTCCCCTCAGCAGTGTCCTTCGGTCCTTCTGCCTGCTCTGCTCCCCGCTCTGGCTCTGGTGAATTCTCTCACCCTCCCGCGCTTCTGACTGTACCCAGTGCATGTATAAATAAATAAATCTTAAAAAAAAAAGAAAAAGAAAGAAACCAGGGAGAGAGAAGTCATAGACTGATGGGAGACTATGGAGTTGTAAACAGGGGGCTCAGTGCTTACGATGATTTATTTCATCTGCATCTTGTAATAAGTAGGTGGCATGACCCCACTTCACAGATGATGAATCAGCAGAGGTCCAAGAAGTCCCCCCTGGGGATCACAGAGCCAGTGACCAGCTGGCCCCACGTGCACAGGCCTGACCACCTATCCTAAGGGAAGGCCCGTGTGTCATTCACAAACGCGGTTCAGGTTTGAAAATACAGCTCAAGAATTCCACGTGAGTTGACATGTTACGATGGTCGCTGGCTATGAACACAGAGCCCGAGCCACCCTGGGACTTCACAGCCTCAACAACTGTTGGCTGTTGCTAAGAGCGTAAGCTGTGAACTTTCTCAGGGGATATCTGTGCTTAATTGAAAAAGCGATGATGCCTTTGCGGAGGCAGGAGCGATGCTGCGTGCTGGAATCTCAGACACGCTTACAAGCAACGAGGGTGATTTGATGGAGGAGGCTTCCCGGGAGCCCCGCAATCGCGGGGCAGATGGACCCCATGGGACATACTCATGGGAGGGGCTGTTGTAATTGGCTGGGTAATTGTGGTCTTTCCCTTCCTGGGGATGTTACAGGGCAACCCTGATGTGAAATGGGCCGCCTGAGTGTGCCCCCACCTGTGTGCTTAAATTGGCCTTATAATAAGACTCAACTACAGGCACACGCAAAAAGGTTAATAAAGGGTTTATTTACAAAAGAAGGGGACATGAAGACATGAATAACTCAGGGGGACAGAGAGGGAGCTAAATTCATGGATGCGTCCTACCAGTTCCGCTGAGCTGAAACCCCAACAGCACCGCTGTAGCCGGTGACAACTACGAGCTGAGAGACCCCCGAGGCCCGCACATCTGGTTACACACCACACCTGGCTGCCTCCTCAGCTCCCAGCAGCCTCCCTCCGGTGGTGAGGACATTATGGGATTTGTAGCCCTTGGGGTCTTCGATCTCTTTGGTCTGGAGTGGGGGTGGTCTGTTTGTGGGGGCCGTTCAGGGCATCCTTTCTTCCCAACAGGGAGACCTTGGCCCCAGCTATTATTCACTGCAAAGGGCACAGGGTTATAAACCATATCTGTTTCCTCGTTTTGGGTAAATGCTGACCCTCACCACTTTAGGCTTGTCAGGAGAAAAGCCCCAGGAAAGCCAGGGCCCCCGGCAGTGGCTGCAACCACATCCCTAAGGCGATTGCTATTCAGGGGATCCCTCCGGGGAGAGAGGCAGATGTGTGCCCAAGCTGACATGAGAGGTGAGGTTGACGGCCTCAGGAAAGTCCCAGCTCAAAGGCCGAGTTGAACACGAGAAGGGAGACCAGGCACACACATCTGATGGTCTCTCCTTTTCCAGGATTGCTCTCCGCTGAGTTTGCTCCTCCCCGCTCCCTTCCAGCTCATACTTGCATGAGTGTCCTGGGGCTGCCGTGCCAAATAATCACACAGTGGGTGGCTTTAACCAGAGAATTTTATTGTCTAGCTGTTCTGGAGGCCAGGATCTGCGACAGGGTGTCCATGGGGCATGCCCTCCTTGGAGGCCTGGGGGTGGAGGGGGTCTGGCTCCCTTCACACTCCCCTGCAAGTTGCCTGTGACCTCTGCCCTGCTGTCTCCTTGCAGGTCTCTCCACAGCTCTTCCCTCCTTATAGCCCCCCCCCCACCGTCACACTGCACTGAGGCACCCCCCCCCACCCCATCTTAACCCAGTTACATCTCCAAAGGCCCTATTTCCAAATAAGGTCACAGTCACAGGTACCAGAAGCAAGAGTTGCAGCGTAGGAGACACCACGCAACTCCTAGCAGTAAAGTGCCTGCCAACCTCACAGGCCACTCAGCCCCTTCCAGTTTAAAATTTTGTTCTCTGGTTGATACTGGCTTTGTGGAATCAGGACTCTTGCTCTCAGTCCCTGATCCTTTTCTTCTCTCTGGATGCAAAGTAATTCCAGGGAGGGAGGGCTGGGGAGTTCTCCAGAAGCAGCGCAAGGCTGGCCTGGGGTGAGGGGGCCTAATGGGCAGAGCTGCCCGTGTTGCCCGAGTCCATCCTGCCATGAACAGAGCGCACCCAGCGGTCCTGAGAGCAAATGCTGCCACCCGCATCCCAGGCTGGCTCCGTCGGGAGGGCTCCCTGAGCTCCTGTGCTGTTCTGTTGGGCCTTTTCAGCTGAGCTCTGGGCCTTGCGTTGGAGACAGAGTAGTTTCAGAAGTTCCCTCCCAAGCCCTGGGGCAATGGGTGCAAGGACTTGAGTGTGGTCTCTGGCTCAGTCCAGTGCTGGCTTCTTCTTCCTTCGCCTCTTGGATGGGGCTTCTCAAAGAGGCCCAAAGTCTCTGAGGACCAAACCCAGACTTTTGGGGTCCCCAAAAGCCAGCATTCAAACTCAAGTCTCCTGATCTCCCAAACAAGGGCTAAAGAAAATGTGTACAGAGACAATGGGAAACAGTCTGAGATAAGGTGGAGTTTCACAGCCCCCTCACCAAACCATGACAGGTGCCAGGGGAAGAGAGTGCGGAGGGTGGAAGGCTCGTTTCTGGCTGCGGCGTGTCCCATCAGTGGACTAAGATGAGGGGGACTCTCCTGTCTGTGCTACCGTATTATGAAAATCAGCTTGAATTTTCAAATTGGCGAGCTTGTCCATAGTGACCAGGCAGAGCCGACGGAGAGTGGGCACTTGCAGAATTCTTCCTCCTGGGACAGGGAAGATCTTGGATCTAGTCAATGAAATGTAATGTCGAAGTGAGAGCCGGCTCCAGGAAGGCCCTCCGTGGGCCACACCTCTGCCAGGCCTCTCCAGGCACCAGATTCACAGCTGGTAAACCCTTTAAGACCCTCAGAGTCTCTGGGAGGGATGGTGCTTGGGGACTTTTAAAATACCTCATGGGGGCCTCCCCGGTGGCGCAGCGGTTGAGCGCCGGGTTGCGAAGCTGCCCGCAGCCTCTGCAGCGCCGGTTCAATCCCCGGCTGCTCCCCGGCCACCGGAGGAGGGTCCCACGGGGCGTGCAGACCTCTCCTGCCGCCCGCTGCTCCCCTCAGCAGTGTACTTCGGTCCTTCTGCCTGCTCTGCTCCCTGCTCTGGCTCTGGTGAATTCTCTCACCCTCTCGCACTTCTGTCTGTACCCAGTGCTTGTATAAATAAATAAATAAATCTTAAAAAAAAAAGTAGTTCCTCCCTCTTTAAAAAAATAAATAAATAGGGGCCTCCCTGGTGGCGCAGCAGTTGAACGCTGGGTTGCAAAGCTGCCTGCAGCCTCTGCAGCTCCAGTTCGATCCCCGGCTGCTCCCCGGCCACCAGAGGAGGGTCCCACATGGCTCACAGACCTCTCCTGCTGCCCGCTGCTCCCCTCAGCAGTGTCCTTCGGTCCTTCTGCCTGCTCTGCTCCCCGCTCTGGCTCTGGTGAATTCTCTCGCCCTCCCGCGCTTCTGACTGTACCCAGTGCTTGTATAAATAAACAAACAAACAAACAAACAAACAAACAAATAAATAAATAAATCTTTAAAAAAAAAATAAATAAAATAAAATACCTCATGGGCCATGGCGGTTCTTTTTTCTTTTTATCTTTTTTTTTTTTTTTTCAGATTTCCTAAGCTTTTTTTTTTAAGCTTTTTTTTTTTTATATTTCCCATACAATTGCACCCCTCTTATTTTGACCCTGATCCTTCCTCTCCCCGCCACCCCTCTGCCATAGTGTGTCTCTGCTTTACATTTGCTTGTTGATTTTGATTTTTTCTTTATTACAGTTATTCGGGCCATGGTGTTTCCATGAACTTTTATCGTGATGTTGACAACGTCCAAAGTACAAATCATTCCATTGACCTGTTCGCAAGAAAAGCAAAATAGGAAAGTCCACCTTGGCAAATAATTCTGGGGTACGCTGTTATCTGCAGGAAAAAGGGCTTCATCTCATCGCTGCTGTCCCGCCGTGTTTGTTGAGGTTGTTACAAGCCCCCCCTCCAACTTCATTATTTACATTCAGGCACTACTGTTTACTTTTTTAATATTTATTTTTAGTTATTTATGCTATAAGATTGGGGTGTGGGCCAGAGGTGTGGGGGGTGAGAGGATTCACCAGAGACAGAGTGGGGAGCAGCACAGGCAGATCTGCTGAAATCCACTGCTGAGGGGAGCAGCAGGGAGACAGGAGAGGTCCGCTGCGCCATGTGGGTTGCTCCCTGGCCGGGAATGGAACTCGTGCTGCAGTGGTGGCTGGCGAAAGCTTGATAGTTCTAAGACTTTGACCCCTTAACCACCAGGGAGACCCCACTACTGTCCTGTGCTTTATTTAATTTGGACACACCCTAGCACATGGCTCTTGCTTGGGACTTCTAAGTTTCAGAGCAAGTGCTACCCAATTGAAGAATAGCTTAATGGACCGAGAATTTGGCAGTGAGGGAAACATGAAAAATACTTCTATTCAAGCATATTTTCAATTTCTTTGTGAAGAGTGATCTTTCTGCAAAACTTCCAAGTTTCCAATTCTTTCATTGAGGCCTCTTTGCAAAGTCTGGCCCTTAGGTCTCTAACTTCTGAGTTGAAACGTTTCTCCACTGCAATGTCTCCCATTTGCTGGAACGGTCACATTCATTTGCTCCTTCATCCATCAGCTAATGGGTGTGTGCTCTGTGCCAGGAAAACACAAGGCCTGCCCCAGAGACCGGGTCCCCACCCTTGAGCAAGTTCCAAGCTAGAGGAAGCTAAGACTCTGGTGAGGCTGACCCCACTGCAGGCCATTTTTGGGGCTGGGTTGGGGAGCAGCTGAAACTAACTCCTGGCATCCTATCGTCCCAAAGAAGAGCGAACAAGCCCAGCCTGGTGTGGGCAGGCCCCTTCTCCAGCAGCCCTTGGGGGGGCTGCAGCCCAAGGTTGTGTCTCTCTCTCCAACATCTGCTTGAGTGGACATTATGGGGATATTGTGGTAAAGCATCACCTTCATCACAACTTCGTCAAAGGCAGGCAGCAAATTATGTTGCCTTTCAAAGCTAAATTCTGCAAGACAGTCCTCACCTGGCTTTGTTTTCTGATTACTCCAAGTATACAGAGACATTATTTCAATGAGAGGGACAGGTGTGGCAGTTGATTCAGTGCTTGTGGAAAGACAGTGGCAAGGAAATGAGACGTGAGAAGTAGAGACTGTTCCAGATGATAAGAGGATATGCAGACAGCTTGCCTTTGCTGCCCTGTGCACGACCTTGCTAAGGCTCCCACAGGGGCACTGGGTTCGGGACCATAAAAGTGCTTATAAAAATAAACACGTGGACTCTGCAAGGTGAAAGCTGTCCTCGCTGTGTAGTCAATCATTAACTAAAGTCATGTGTCATTGACAATAAGAGCACGAGCTTTGCGGGCAAATGTGTCTGAGGGGCATCTACTTCCATTACTTCTTGCTGCTTAACTTTGGACAATTGCGTCATCTTCTCCTGGCCTCAGTTTCCTCATGAGTCCAGCAGGGACAGTTCTACCTTTGGGTCTATTGTGAGGAGTCATGTGTGGTGTTTATTAGAGCACTCCCCCAGCCTGTGACAGCACTTTTTTTTTTTTATTGTTCACATCATTAATGCTTAAATATCAAATTTCCATAATTCTAATTGATAGTATATGTAATTTATTATAGAAATAGGATTTTGAGAATTTTCAAGGGTTTTAAAGGAGGGGATCTTTTCTGATAGAAAAATAAGTTGGTCTGAACTAGCTTTAAAAAATTGCACTGCACAATATTGGGCCTCCCTGATGGCCTAGATGTTAAGTCTCAGCGCTATCACCGCTGTGGCCTGAGTTGGATCCGGGGCCAGGGAGCTGACCCACATGGTGCAGCAGACCTCTCCTGTCTCCCTGCTGCTCCCCTCAGCAGTGTGTTTCAGTCAGTCTGCCTGTTCTGCTCCCTACTCTGTCTCTGGTGAATCCTCTCACCCCCTGCGCCTCTGGCCTATATCCCAGTTCTTGGAGACAAAGATTTAAAAAAAAAGATGCCTATAGATCATTCAAGCCCACACCCTGCAGATGAGGGAAGTGAGAAATCAAATGCCTTGACTAAGGCCCTGGCACAGCCAACTGAATGTAGGTGGTGTCATTCATTATTTATTGCTTTTGGAGGGAGAGGCCCTGTGAGGGCAAACAAACCTTATCACCCACCTGCCTGTTATCAACCCCCATGCCCAGACATGGGTGTGGCTTCTTTGCTTTGACCAATTGTTTGAGTGATTTTGCAATATTTTTTGACAAGAATGTCCCCCAAATAATGATCTTAATTTTATTTTGCACAAAATTGACTGGGAGTGCCCGTTAGAAGTGCCTATTTCTTCAATAATGCAATAACGCCTCATTCCCGCGAGAAAGGCTATTCTCCAAAAGACAAGGAACAACAATTGTTGAGGAGGGTGTGGAGAGAGGAGGGAATGCAGACAGCTCTCCTTTGCAGGGCAGGATGGACACCCCTCAAGAATTGAAAATATAAATTCTATTATCATTCAGTTATCCCACTTCTGGGTATTTCACCCCAAAATACAAAACACTAATTCAAAGATCTATGCACCCTCGTAATTACTGCAGTGCTATTTACAATAGTCATGCATTGGATACAACTTTGGTGCTCAACAACAGATGAGTGGACAAAGAAGACGTGGTAAGTGTGCAGTGGATTACTACTCAGTCCAAGAAAGATGAAAGCCTGCCACTTGCAATAACATGGATGGATTTAGAGGGAATCATGTTTAGTGCAGTAAGTCAGGTGGAAAACGATGAATACAGTATGAATTCACTTGCAGGTATAAAGAATTCAGACAAATGGATGAGCTGAATAAACAAAAATGGATTGTAAAAAAAAAGAGAGAGAGATAAGTATGTTTCTGATGCTAATTCCTGAGATTCTACTTCTGTGGTTCTGGAGTGAGGCTAAAGGATCAGAACTTTTACAAGCACAGGTGACTTGGAGCAGAAACCAGGCTGGTCTAAAGTGCCCACAGTTCAGGAACTTGCGTAGGAAGGACCATGTGCCTTTACAGAATTGGGGAGATGGAGTCTGGCTGCGGGCGTGTGTCCATCATGCTCTGAAGACTACAGTGTATCAGCACCAAGAGAGATGAACATGCAATTGTGTGTCGTTGTGTGCTGCTGACAAGGCTGTATTCAAAATCATGTTCTTTCCTATTTCACACTTTGTAAAAGTCAAATCAGCTAAATGCCCCGCTCAGCAGGATGGACAGACCAAGGGGTGCTGCGAAGGTTTAAGAGGCTCAGTGACGAACTTCTGACGTCCCTCGCATTTGCACCCCTGGCCGCATTGCTCCCTACACAGTCAGTACATGAGTTTATGGTTACTGATGGGTCCACTACAGAGGAATATGAAATAGTATGAACATGTGGACAACACCTCTGTAGAGGTAAATGCCAAATTTTTGTCACTATAAAATCGATGAATCTTTTATTAGAAAAATGATCATTTGTATGTTTAAGAATGAGAAACTACAAGTCTGGCAGGAAATGAAAGGCAAGAAATCCAGCGCTCTGGAGGAAATTGGACCGGTCTTCCCAAGGATCAGTCTCCGTTTCTGGTTCCCTACATTTTCCATTACTCTAGACCACACATTTCTGCAAGGCTCTGTGGGTTTTAATTAAACTCTGATGATGAACACAGACTTTCCCAACTTCCTGCTGGTTTGTCCCCTTCTGCTTCACAGCAGGGCCTGAAGGAAACAGTGAAGCGGGGGTGATATTCAGCAACCCATTGGGAGGCTGCGCTGCCCTCCCACAAGCAGAACCTCTAAAAGCGGCGTGAAGGATTATTCTGGGCGCGTCGATGGCCCTGAACCACGGCCACATCCTGGCCTTCCAACTTTGTTCTTAAGTTGCCTGTTTTGGTCCATAAAGAAAAGCTCTGTTGGGGCCCCCCTGGAGGCGCAGCGGGGTGAGCGCAGCGCTGTGAAGCTGTCCACAGCCTCTGCAGCGCAGGTTCAATTCCCGGCCAGCCAGGGAGATACCCACATGTTGTGGTAGACCTCTCCTGTCATGCCCGCTGCTCCCCTCAGCAGTGTGTTTCAGTCAGTCTGCCTGTTCTGCTCTCCACTCTGTCTCTGGTGGGTCCACTCACCCCCTGCCTCGCTGGCCTGTACCCCAGCTCTTGTATAAATGAATAAATCTTTAAAAAATGAAAAAAGAAAAGCTCTGTCTATGTGACTCAGGCTATGAAAATGCTTAACTTGGCACAGCGTGGGTGTACCCCACGCAGGCCTCAGCAGAAGCCCAGCACAGTGAGAGGCACCCGCCTCCCTCCCGGCACCATCTGCGAGGGTCCCCCACCACAGCAGTCACCAGGGAGCGGGCTCAGGGCAGGGCGTGTCCCGGGGAGAGGCCGTGGGGCAGGGACTGGGCCGCTTCCTCCCTCCCACCCCCACACCCCGCCTGCCTGAGTTCTTCCCCCATCTCTTCCCTGCCTCCCCTTCTTTCTCGTTCTTTCCTCCTTCATTTCTCCTTCTCTTCCCTCCACTCCCCTCCCTGCCTCCTCCCTTCCTTCCCTGGGAGTCTTGTAAAAATAAAAGGATCCAAAATGTCAAGGAAATATTCAGCGAGCAGACTTCTCCGTGAGCAGCACTGGCCGCCCCCCAAGTCGGTCACTCTCTGACTCAGCCCTGCGCTTTCAATAAAATGCACCTAAGCGGTTGTTATGAAAACAGGCGAAACAAAGAGAAAATTCTGTGATGAGCCCTCCAGGGTAGCTGCGGTGACACTGGAGTTGGAAAAACCGCACCTGGTGTAACCTGCATAATCTGTGCCATTAGGCGGCGGTCCCCAGGGGACTGGGCGGTCTCCCTGGAAACGGGCATAACACCTGGCCGGCCTGGCGAGGGAGCCTGGGCCGGGACGCTGAGCCACACGACGCAGCAGAGGGGACTTTCGGACTCTGGACACAATGATGACTTTACGGGCAAGTTGACATTGTGCAAATAAGAAAAAAACCAGGTAGTTTAAATATTAAACAACTCACTATCTTGGACAATTCCCTCCTTATGGGGACCAAGAAACTAAGGTGCAGTCTGCACACCTGGATTTCCCAAGGAAGAATGGTTTCAGGGAAGCGTCTCCAAGGCCATCTACCCCACTGATGCCATGGTCCCCAGACGCCATCCGGGGGCCGCTGTCTGCACCCCAGACACAGGCCCCTAAATGACAGGGCAGGGATAGAGTCTCTGTCTCCACCAAGCCCTCTGTTTTCAAGTTCCCAGGTCAGTGCTTCTGAGTTTTTAAAAGGGACTTTAAGGAGATTTAGAAGCAGCTCCAGGCCTGCTGCCTTCTCGGTGTTTCAAAGTCATCCTGTCTCTGGGAGCCTCATCTTAACTCACCCTTGACCTTGAGACCTGCCCCTGTGAACGGGGCAGTGGCCGAGGTGGGGAAATGCCAAGCACGTGGAGCCCGAAAACGTCACCTGGATGACTTGGGTGCTTGTTCTGCGCCCCACCCCACAGTAAAGGGACAGATGGCTTGCTAATAAATCTCGGATTTGTTGACATTCATTTGAAGGAATCCAAGCTGGCAGTCCAAAGCGTGCTTTTCAGTAAGCAGCCAGCTTTTTTTCTAGCAAATCTTTAGGAGGATATGTTGCCAACTTCAGGGAAATATTGTTTGCAAGAATCTGAGTTGAAGCAGGTTTAGGAACTTAGGGGTTCTGCCTTCCCCAAACACATTTGGTCTGCTGTGTACCCATGGAGTCGGCAGCTCACACTGCTGGGGCGCCCCAAACCCCAGGATGGGCTCTCACCCATCACCCCTGAGTAGGCTCCAACTGGCCTGAAGGAGGACCCAGGTGTCTGAGGCTCAGATGGCAGGTTCGGGACAAAAGAGGATATGAAATGAAGATGCCCCGTTGCTCCCCTCAGCAGAGTATTTCAGTCAGTCTGCCTGTTCTGTTCCCCAATCTGTCTCTGATGAGTCCTCTCACCCCCAGCCCCTCTGGCCTGTACCCGAGTTCTTGTATGCATAAATAAATAAATCTTTAACAAAAAAATGGAAATAACAGGGATTGAATGGTGTCCCTCCCTCAAATGTACAGAACAAAACCCTAACCACAATGGGACCGGGCTTGGCCTGGACAGAGTCAGACAATGCCAAATAGGGTCAGAAGGGTGGAGCCTTAATTTTTTTTTTAAATATTTATTTATTTATTTATACAAGCACTGGGTACAGTCAGAAACACGGGAGGATGAGCAAATCCACCAGAGCCAGAGCGGGGAGCAGAGCAGGCAGAAGGACTGAAGTACACTGCTGAGGGGAGCAGCGGGCGGCAGGAGAGGTCTGCGCGCCATGTGGGACCCTCGCCAGTGGCCAGGGATCGAACCGGCACTGCAGAGGCTGTGGGCAGCCTTGCAGCCCAGCGGTCAACCGCTGCACCACCGGGGAGGCCCAGGGTGGAGCCTTGTTTTAATAGGACTGACATCCTTATAAAAAGCGGAGACACCAAAACTCTCTCTCCTCCTGCTCCTCTCTCTTGCTCTTTCTCCCCTCTCTCCATCTCTCTCTCCACATGAAGCGAAGCAGCCAGGTGAGGGCAGTGAGAAGGAGGGTGGGCTGAGGCCCAGACCCACAGAGAGGGAGGAAGGGGGACCCCAGAGAGGCGTGGGGGCAGGGCTTGAATAGAGGTCAAGAGCCCTCACCCCAAACCAAGCTAAAGGCAGCTTGATCTTGGACTTCCAGCTTACAGAACTGTGAGAAGTCAGTTTGCGCTCTTGAAGCTTGCCAGTCTGTGGCAATCTTCGCAGACTAAATACAGGATATAACATGTAAACAAAAATTGGAAGTGAATTATATCTCCATTTAAAAAAATTGAGGTGCATGTACAAACATATTAATGTGCGTGATCAAGAATGTGGGAGCAATAAAGGGGATGTCACCTCACCCCGGTTAGAAAGGCCGTCATCAGGAAGTGCTGGCCAGGGGAGGAGAAAGAGAAGCTCTTGTGCACTGTTGCTGGGAATGCATAATTGATGGCACCACCACAGAAAACAGTATGGAGGGTCCTTAAAAATGGAAATAGAACCTACTATATGATCTAGGAATCCCATTCCTGGGTATTACATGAAGAACATGAAAACACTAATTCCAAAAGATCTATGCACTTCTATGCTCAACAGATAGGGCAGTGCCCAAGGGCCCACTGAGGAATGAGTGGATTAAGAAGCTGCGGTATATGTCCACAGTGCAATACTGCTCAATAAAATATTAAATTAAATGGGCTTCCCTGGTGGCACAAGGGGTTAAGTCTCAGCACTATGAAGCTGTCTGCAGCCAATGCAGCCTGAGTTCCATCCCTGGCCAGGGAGCTACTCACATGGCACAGCAGACCTCTCCTGTCTTGCCCGCTGCTCCCCTCAGCAGTGTATTTCATCAGTCTGCCTGTTCTGTTCCCTGCTCTGTCTCTGATGAATCCTCTCACCCTCCTGCACCTCTGGCCTGTACCCCAGTTCTTGTATGCATAAATAAATAAAATAAATCTTTAAAAAAATAAAATAAAATAGAAAATAGAAAGGAAATCTCACCATTTTCAAGGATGGACCTTGAAGGGATTATGCTAAGTGAAATAAGTCAGAAGGGTTTCATTCACTTGTTAAATACAAAGAAACAAAATGCAATTACATTTTAAATAAAAAGCAATCTATTAGACTGTGACAACAGAACGGTGGTGACCAGAGAAGGGGGGAGGCTGGCTGGCAGGCAGGCGGGCGGTGACTGGACACTTGGTAGTGGGCGTGGGGAGACACGCGGCCACCAGGGGAAGACATTGCACTAACACCTGCTCGGTGTCATCAGCTGACATTGCCTCAATCAAAAGGAAAAAGCAGGGGCCTCCCTGGTGGTGCAAGGGGTTAAGCACCCCACTATGAAGCAATCCGCAGCTTCAGCAGGAGTTCAATCCCTGGCCGGCCAGGGAGCAACCCACATGGTGCAGCAGACCTCCCTGTCTCCCTGCTGCTCCCCTCAGCAGTGTGTCTGAGTCAATCACCTGTTCTGTTCCCTATTCTCTCTGGTGAGCCCTTTCACCCTCCCACGCCTCTGGCCTGTACCTCCAGTTCTTTTATAAATAAATAAATCTTTTTTTAAAAAAAAAGAAAGAAATTGCCAGAGAAGAGAAAGTGAGAAGGGCGCTCAGGGGTCATTGAAGTCCAAGGAAGAGAGACTGAAGGGGAGTGGGTCAGAGAGTCAAGGAGTGTGGAGTGACCTTGAGCAAAGACCTTGAAAATGACCTTGGGGATTCTAGGAGGAGTTCACTGAAGACCTCAAAGAATGTCATGTCAATGAGGGGACAGGACAGGAACCTGCACAGCAGGGGGTTAAGAAGGACGATGTTCAGATTTCACGACTAAAATGTGAGAGCCAAAGTCAGAGCTGTGGGGTGGGCCACGACAGCCCTGGAGAACTTCCCTCTCCCCCAGGCGCGGCGCGTTTTACTAGAGCTTTACTGGGGCTGGAGCGCTGGGACACGGGCTGGCCTTGGAGGCCACAGTACCGTGTTCGACCCTGTCTCAGAAGCTCCCACACCGCACGAGCGTGTGTGGGTCACCGACTACAAAGACCTTTTTTGTAAAGCCAGAAGGGATGCATAATTTTCAATTCCGTGATTGATTAAAAGTCTAGAAACTTCTCCCAAATTTCACATCTTATTCGATAATTTAATGTCAGACGATCTGAATGGGGCCAGATGGCAGGAGGAGGCTGGAATTCCTTTGGGCTCCAGTTTCAGGGTCTCACCCCCCCGCCGCCGGCCGCCGGGCTCTGCCAGGTGGGTGCCGAGGTCGCCACTCCTCCACCGGCCCTCCGGACACCCAGGAGCAGCAGCTCAGTATTTGGGTTTTGCCCAGGTGTAAAATTTTTACTACCCCATTTCACAAGATAAATTTATAGTCACATGTGAGAACTAATTAATGCTTATAAAATTCTTTGATATCCACAGATGAAAGGACTATTGAAGGGCTGTGTTTTCCTCTAATGATGGAGCACCCTGAACAGATCGGATTCTCCCAGAGCACAAGCCATGTCCTGGAAATAGGTTCGGTCATTTTGGAAGCTGCACTAAATCTCTTCGGTGGAAAGCAATGCCCACCGATCACTCTTCCAGCCAACCTTTCCGTTTCTAGAACATCTCACCGACTGCCTTCCTGACACCTCTGTGGACCTGGTACCGAATGTCAAGATCTGTCTCATAGAATCATCAACCTCTACAGACACACACCCCCCACCCTGTCATTCAATTCTCTCTGTGGTGTCTAGGCCATCGGCCACCCTGTACCCGATTTCTCTCGCAGGAAACGTGCTGCCCCCCACTTCTGTGTAGAGGACACTTTGGGGCGTCCTTGTTGACCCTTTGCCCCATTTCATGCTTTTGCTGTCTTCTGTCTCTTCTCGCGTTCGTCCTTGCTTATGCTCTTTCCTTTGTATCTTTTTGCACATCCTTTTAACTTCTGACCCCAGTGGTGGAGGTCCAGATTTGTGCTGAAACTCAAACCTGGAGTGCCTCCCGGTGGGTCTCGCTGCTCTGCCTGCTCAGAGAGGTCAGCTGCCCGCCAGCGCAGGGTCCACTCCAGCCATGGCTCCCGGGCCCGATGATGAACTCCCAGCACCGTGAGCATGGCTGGCTAGAGTACAGTAATGGTGGGGGTCAGGGCTGGCCCCCCACCCAGGCCACAGCACCCTCCTGTCAGGATGGTCCTATGAACTTGCCAGGACCACTGGCAGGTTTGGGAAGGCAGGGAAGCAGTGAGCGTGGATGGCTCAGAATAATCACGTCACGGTCTCTGCAGGAGAGACCTCAGGCTGGAACTCTGCCGGGGAGGAAAGACAATGACAGAAAGGAAGATAGGAGCCAGGAGAAATCGGCCCCCTGGGAAAGTGCCTCGGGGGAGGAGAGTGGGCAAAGTACAAAGATAAAGGGGGACCCTACTCTAGGGGGGGCCTTTGGGTGGTCTCTACCCACACTTGGACGTTCCATGTGGGTAGTTGATATGTATCTCAGGAGCGCCTTGTGCAAACCTTTGAGTGACTACTCTGGAGGCAGCGGTTTGCAAATGAGCATATGTGTGTGTGTGTGTGTGTGTGTGTGTGTGTGCTTGCTGGCTGGAGCAGCTGTGCACTTGCTTGCTTGTTCTCTCATGGTGCAGATGTCCAGGTAAGGGGAGAAAGCACAGGTGGGCTGCCTAGGGTGGGCACCCAAGGCAGAGGTGGGGTTCGTCCTGGAGGGGTCCACCCCTGACATCTCATCCAGAGTTCAAAGAGGTAGCAGAAGGTGTGTGTGCCCACAGTATGAGTCTGACACACATGAAAACATAGGCCCAAATGTTTGCCCTCTAGAATTTTACAGTGCCAACTAGGAGGCTGGTCCTCATAACATGGCAATAAAACATCAAATGTTGGAGCTGCAGTCTCTCAGCAGGCATGGGAAAATGGTTTATCTTGGACCCGCAGGCAGCCAGGAGCACAATGAGGGAATAATGGGAGGAGGACCCATCCAGAGCAAGAGGCTCAAGGTCACAGAGCATTTTTCTTCTCATCCAAACACAACAGATTCTCAGGAATGCCAGACCTCACGGTGCAGGCTGTGAGAATCCGCAGAAATGGAGTTCTCTGGACACAAGCTCTTCAAGTGGGAGTTCACAGGGGGTACAGCCCGCATTTATCTGTGGAGGGTCCTACAGGAAGCAGGGAGGGGGCTCTTGAGATGGGAGACCGCCCAACCCAATCTGAGCACTTTGAGGAGAAGACTGGGCAGCCGGCCAAGGAATGCAGGTTCTGACATCTCACTTAGAGGGGATGCAGGTTCTCCACCTCCCTCCTGGCACATCCTGCACAGTCTGGGTGAAGCTGCTGCTCCCCCCACATCTCCATGTGGCATGGATGCTAGAGGGGGCGGGGAGGGTGGTGCTGTGGTCTGGAAGTCCATGCTCCTCACTCACTGGCTGAAATCCTGCCCCCCAAGTTGATGTGTTAGGAGGCGGGGCTCTCAGGAGGTGATCGGGTCCAGAGGGCCAGTCCCTCCTGATTGGGATTAGTACTTTATAAAAGAGACCACAGGAACCCCCTCCTTCCCCTCGCCCCATCCTCCCCACCATGTGGGGACACAGCTAGAAGGCAGTGTCTAAGAGGAAGCGGAACCTTGCCAAATGCTGAATCTGCTGACCTTGGACTTCTTAGGCTCTGAAACAGTGAGAAATAAATGTCTGTTTCTTATAAGCCACCCAAGCCGTGGGGTTTTTGTCAGAGCAGTCTGAACAGAATAAAGATAGGCCATAAAGGACCTTATAAGGTAGCTGGATCTTTAGAAGCCTCTGAAAGGTCTATCTACTTAGAAGCATCTGGAATCAAAGCAGTGGGGATTCTTGGAGATCCTACCGTTTAGTCAAGAATAACTGAAGAAAGCTTAAGAGTACATGAAGCATTACAGTTGCATTCAATGGTTTTTAGCAAAACATTCTAAAGTTTCGAGAAAAGATCCACCAGCTATATACATCATTGCTGCAGCTGGCATGACTGATTGTCAAGGCGGAAAGTGCAGCTTCACTGAGTTCAGTCCCTGGTGTGCGGGCACTGACCACAGACAGCGCTCACACGCACCACCACCCCTGGCACTGCCCGGCCTCTTGCACATCTACCCCCCTGACGTGCATAACCCAGAGTCCCTCGCATCCTAGGCCTGTTTTGCAGAGGAGGGAGGTAGGAAGAGTTGGAGTCCAAGGAATACGGTGACTAAGTGACCGAACAAGGATTGGAGCCTGGTGTGAGGCTCCAGCGACGTGCCCTTTGCCCCTGTCCTATATACACATCGTCAGGAATGCGGACATCCCGATCCAGACAGGGACCCGGCCCAGCAGGAGAGGCAAAAAGGCAAAGTGTAACATGGACCTGATGTGGAGGGTGTAGGGATGGGGGCATGTGCAGTGGCCTGGACACCACGGGGAGGAATGAGGCCACCCCACAGGGGCCAGCAAGGCTGCCAGAGGGACCGTCCCACAAGGGAAGAAGGGCCTGGACAGACGGGGCCACAGTGCAGCAAGAGCAAAGACCGCAGGCCCCAGCAGGTGGCAGCCGCAGCATGAGGAAGGGGCGTTAAGAGCTGAGGCTGCGGCGGGTGGTGGGGAGCCGGCCACAGGGCCCTTGAAAGTCTAGCTGGGCAGTGGTGTCCAATCCTGCGGGAGACACCAGCCACTCTGGGCCTCCCCAGGGGCACCACATGCTGGACCCGCATGTGGGTTCAGGTGTCGAGTGGGGCAGCTAGAGTGGGGCCTGGAGACTGAGCAGAGGTGAGCCCCAGGCAGAAGAGGGCCATGAGAAGCAGAGCATGAGGTTGCCGGTTCACACTGGGGGGTTCTTCTCTGTCTGTGCCAGCCCAGGCACAGGGGCCCTTGTGGGCCAGATGCTGAATGTGTGTTCATTTTGAAAACGGCACAACTTAGAGGGTTCTTTCAGCTGATTTGGGGAAGTGGTTGGAGCTGAAGCACTTATTATCTGGGGTTCTTCCCCTCAGAATGTCCATGGGGGCGGTGGTGGGAAGTCCCCGATGTGTTCCTTATCTTGGTTCTGTTTTAAGGAACAGGCGCAGATGGCTGCGCGGAAAACTTTGCCACACCAGCATTTTGCTTTTCCCAGACATCTGATCTGAAAAAATCCAGCATCTAAAGCCAAGGTAATTACGGGTCCCAGGCAGGTGAGCCAACCCTAATCACCCTGCTAACTCCAGGACAGCTGCTCATTAAGAGCTTGTGAAGACCTGCAGGCACCCGCTGGGAGCAAACGGAACTCACGAACGAACTTACGTTCAAACCAGACGGCCGAAGAGGAAAGCCTCAGTGTTCTGCGAGACTGAGCAGCGCCATCACCTCCTGAGTCATCCCGTCCTAGAAGAAAACAGTAGTAGGCTCATTAAGTTACTCATCTGGGAATTAGTAATTCACAGCACATTAAATGAACAATCTCACTTTCCACGGACAAGAGGAAGTACAACTCAGAACAAACTACTCCTGGCTTACGTCCTGCAAAACAACAAAACAAAACAAAATAAAAGCAACAACTTGGTTTTTGAGGCTTGATTCATCCAGGTAACGGAGGACCTGACTTTCCACTTTTACGATCAGGTCAACAAAAGTGTCCCTTGGGGAGACACGCAAGGTCACAGAGAGAAAAGGTGTTTGGCAGTGGACTTGATTCAGACGCCAAAGCTGAGATCTGTTTTTATAGGAAAGATGTCTCGTCAATGCTACTATGTTCTAGGGCACTGTAAGGGCCGGACTGGGCACAGGTGCAGGTTTTCTGATCCCATGCAGACCGGGTAAAGGAGGAGTCAGTCTTCAGTGGTTTTGCAGGTCTTTTATTTGGGGTTCACCAGGCATATGGCGGGCAGGGGTGCTGGCTGGGGGGCTGGGAGGCTGGCAGGCCTCCCAGCCCCCAGCAAGTCTTTACTCTATCTGGGCTCTCTGGCGTTCTTTCTGCTGCTTTTCCGCTTCAGCTTCTACTGCTGCTACTGCTGCTGCTGCTGGCTGGGGCTGCTGGCGTCCCCCCCGTGACGCCGCCCTTAAAAGCACAGTCTTAACTCAGCTGACTCCCATCTACCTATGCCCACACCCTATTCCAGGTGCCCGCCATCAGGCATGCATTCAGGACAAGGATCCATCATCTATCCTGATGGCGGAAGGGCAGAAAAGCCTGACATTTTCTTTACCCTACAGGCACATACAATGAAGGACTCCACAGTTCTGGGGTCACAGAATTTGGGGAGTGAATGGTATTCTCTTTTCAGAGATGAAGAAATGAGGTCCCTCTGATGGGTGGCCCAGCAGCCGGTGACCAGTTGAGTCAGAAGCTCCCCTGCAGAGGCTCCCCAGCCAGGGCTCTCTCTGCTCCAGCAGACTTAACTTAGGCGTCACAGCTCTGAAATAACTGCGCTTACAAAGTCTTTCAAATCACCAAACAGTCTAAATTTCACATCAATCTCAAAGTTATCTTACACTCTTTTAAAAATTTTTTTTGGTCTTATAGTGTTTTCAAATATGGAAGTAATTTCACTTTTGCAGAGAAATTCCAATCTGAAAGTTGTCTGAAATGATTCCCACCAGGGTATGGTAAAAAGCTCTCCCCAATGACCTTCCCATATTTTCAGCCAACGCCTGACCTTGCTACACTCCAGAAAGAAATTGCTGCCCCCAAAGAGTCTTGGTTGCTGGAATCTTAGAAAATCTTAGCGCATTTGAGCTGGTTAAGGCCTTAGGTCAATGGTGTTCAAACCTTTCATTACAACTTAAAGAAACTGCAGTGCGATGAGGTGGTCAATTAAAGGGAGAGCTAGATCTAGAAAACCTGAGATGGGTTCATGGAGCAGCTGTTGGCGCAGAGTCCCCATTCAGTTCTCACAATGGCCCCACAGGTAGCGTGGGCACGGAGGGCACAGAGACTCAGAGAAGCCAAGTTCTTTTTCTCAACTACCATCACCCGAGCCTCCGCTGCAAGCCAGGCACCTTGGTGCAGTGGCCACACTCACCGCTGCACACAGTGAGACCAGCAGGGAGGGGCCTGCAGACGCAGGCTCAGAACTGGCACATAGAGCCACCCCAGAGGAGGAGCCCGAATCTAGCCTTGGGTGCCAGAACCATGGGACATGCTGGAGGGTCGACCAGCACCGGCCAGGTCTGGACGGGTTCCCAGAGTCCTGTTGCGGAGAGAGAGCAGAGCCTCCCGGGAGCCCCAGAGGCCCGGAGAAGTGCCAGTCAGCCCTGAGCCCTTTCAGATCTCAATCCTAGAGCAGCAAAGGGCAGCATCCCCTTGGGGTGGCGAGTTGCTACGTTTGCCCTTACCCAGACATAACAGTTATTAAATTTTCTGTCCTTTTAATTAAACTTCCTTCAGGCATATTCTCACTGCCATGTTTACAAGCGGAGGGTTTGTGACACTGGGCGGCCACGTGGAGATGCTGGCTCAGGTTTCTGAGCGTGGATTCCAGGCAAGAGAAAAAAGTTCTCCCTCTGAAGTCACCTGCTGTTTGAGTTTAAGCCTCTCTGATGTGGGTTTAAGTGACTATAAGAAGCAGGTCGGTGTGCAGTCAAATTCATTATGTTATTTTGGAGACTTTGTTATTGCACATTTATCTTTTTAACAAGCCATGACATGAGACAATGTCAAAATTGCCTGTTACTGCATCCATTCTTTTTTTTTTTTTCATAGATTTATGATGATAAGTCAAGAATTGGGTCCTATAACAATCCCAGAATAAACATCCCCCCAAATGCATGAAAAAGTAATGACTAGAGGTTTTGGTTTTGTGTTTCCTCACCCCCCACATGTTAACAGAAATGTACAAATAACAGGGTCTTCAGCAGACTCCCTTAACTATAGGTTATAGTGAGGACACTGGCAGGAGAGGTAATTAGGGTAAGAGTTTTTTCTCTATTAAAAAACAAACGAGGGCCTCCCTGGTGGCACAAGGTGGTGGGTTAAGACGCAACCTATGAAGCTATCCGCAGTCACTGCAGCAAGAGTTCGATCCCCGGCCAGGGAGGTGACCCACATGATGCAGCAGACCTCTCCTGACCCACCCGCTGCTCCCCTCAGCAGTGTATTTCAGCCAGTCTGTCTGTTCTGTTTCCCACTCTGTCTCTGGTGAATCCTGTCACCCCACCCCCACAACTCTGGCTTGTACCCCAGTTCTTGTATGCATAAATAAATAAATCTTAAAAAAAAAAAAGAAACAAACGAGCTAGATCACTTGAATTCTAAGGTATTCTTCAAGAACTCACCATTTTAATTATTATTATGAGGCTAATGAGCAATCAAGTAAGAAATGAAAGTGTTGGTGGCCACAAGTGAAAGAAAACACTTGACGTGTTTTCACACTTCTTTATATTTAAGGCGAGGACTGAGGTTTAACTCACATTTTCAAGGATCAATGTTCATTAGGGAGGGAGTTTAATGAATAATTGTTCTTTGTAGCAGGAGAGCGATGGATGTTGGTTTTTAAATGGGTCCTATTATCTCTGTGATGTGGGCGAAGAAGCAGGAGTGGAGAAGCTGAATAACTCCCAAAGGCTCAAGTGGTGGCACAACTAGAGTGGAAAATCAGGGCCCTGTGCTGCACCTCCCCCTGCAGTGACCTTTAGGGCTAATGGCTATCGCCAAGGTCCCTAGGTCCGGCTGGGCAAGGAACCAGCATGCAGGGGGAGAACAGCATGCAGGGGGAGAACAGCAAAAACTCCCTGAGGCAGGGGAGTACAGCAAAGTTCCCTGAAGACATGGATAAGACAGAAGCCTATCAAAGGATTACGACCACCAGGAGCTAAAACCTTATCTCGTCTTTCTAGAACTACAAATTTTATCCCTTCATTGTCTTTCTAAAACTCCCTTCTTTCTTCTATAAAGGTCATTTGTTGTTAATTAAAAAATCATATGAAATCCTTAACACAAGGCTGACTCAAATGAAACGTTACTAAACCCAGTAATAATTAAAATATAGTTTAAGTGAAAAAGTAGCTAGTAAAACAAAAAATGCAATCATATAGCTTAAAAACAAAACTAATGGATTATCTACTTAAGAAAAAGGCTAGGTCCAGATGTAAACCACTCAACGATAAGCTAAATCCATTCACTGCTCCTGTATATATACTGGCGACTAAAAACTCAAATAAAATCGCACTCAGATTTACACTCTCTCTTGAAGTGTGTCTGTTTGTCATTTCTTCAGCCGAATCCCTGACCACCCTGCGCAGTCTCTCAACCCCGAGACGGCCTCATCGTTCACTGCTGTGCTGGTCCGCGGCAGCCCTGTGACCCCAGAGGCCTGGCATTTTAACTCCTAGCCTCACGCATGACCGTTGGTTGTTGGCTGGCTTGTCCTTAGAGTCATGGGCTGTTTTGTCTAACACATACATGAGTGTGTGTAAAATAATGATTGTATCTATTACAATGATTATATATTATATCTGTTACACTATAAAATAATGATTATATATATACATATATCTCACACCTTTCACAAATACAGTGGCAAAACCACCTCATCTTTTCTATTGTTAATCTACATTCCAATGACGTTATTTTGCTTACTAAGATTTATTTAAACATTTTTTTAAAGATTTATTTATTTATGCATACAAGAGCTGGGGTACAGACCAGAGATTCGGGGGGGTAAGAGAAGTCACCAGAGACAGAGCAGGGAACAGAACAGGCAGACTGACTGAAATACACTGCTGAGGGGAGCAGCAGGCGAGTCAGGAGAGGTCTGCTGCGCCATGTGGGTAGCTCCCTGGCCGGGAATCGAACTTGTGCTGCAGAGACTGCGGATTGCTTCATACTGCAGTGCTTAACCCTTTGGGCCACCAAGGAGGCCCTGCTTTCTAAGCTTTCAAATTATATTTATTTTTAGGTCTCAGCGTGTTTTGGTTGTTGACTTCGAGCAAAAACAATAGATTATTCCAATAACAGAATAGGATTAACTCAAAGAAAACAACAGAAGACGGCGGGCTGGAGAGTGGGGTCATGGCAGACCCAGGGTACATCCCTGAGTCCAGAGCTGATGATTCCCAACATCACCTCTGGAGGCCTCAACCTTGGTCCCATTAGAGACAAGGCCGCATCCCCCCATCAACGATGCCGGGCATGTAGAGTCTCACAGTTGTCATGTTTACAAACATACAGGCCGTCTCTTTCTGGCCTCCCCCCATTTCATATAAATAGGGTTCTGCATATTAATGCACACACAGTTACAAGTAGGTATACCATGATGTCTTGAGGGGAAAAGAAGCCTCAAGATAAGATGCAACACAATGTAACTAGAATGAGTATGCTTGCTGGTAGAATTTAACTTAAACATTTTAAGTTCTACTTAAAGGTTCCATGGGTAAATTGTAAGAGGATAGAGGAAGTAGCCACAGTTTAAAAATATTAAAGATATATTCACTATTTTTATTTATTTATTTTTTAAAAGATGTATTTATTCATGCATACAAGAACAGGGGTACAGGCCAGATGTGTGGGAGGGTGAGAGGATTCACCAGAGACAGAGCAGGGAACAGAACAGGCAGACCGACCGAAACACACTGCTGAGGGGAGCAGCAGGAGAGACAGGAGAGGTCTGTTGCACCATGTGGTATTCTCCCAGGCCAGCCGGGAATTGAACCCGCGCTGCAGAGCTTCACAGAGCTGCGCTCAACCACCTGCGCCACCAGAGGAGGCCCTATTCACTATTTTCAGATGGGCAAGATTAAACTTTTAAATCTAGGGATGCATATTTGGGTGCATTAGCATAGAAGTCAATGATTAGCATAAGAGCTTAGTGATTAGCATAGGACTTCAGTGATCAGCTCTGAGTTTAGTGATAAGCATAGAAGTTAGCAGAGTGGTACCTGTGGGGCTGGTGAGGGTCCTGACATTGGGTGGGTATATATGAAGGGGCCCCTGGAGTATTAAGTTCTCTTTTTTGGCTTGACTTGGGTGGGATCCTCTTACAGTAATTCAGTAACCATACACTTGATTTGTGTGGCTCTGTATCTAGAGTTTTTCCTCTTAAATGAAAGGGATTTCCATTAAGAAATCATATGTTTGCAACAGGGAACCAAAGTAGAACGATCATTTCCTTGTTCATTCCAGGTCCAGTCAGACAAAAATAATGATCATGAAAGCCCATGTTCCCTGCCCCAGAGGCTGGCTTTCCCGGGACTGGGGTAGGGGGCATGTCCGTCATCAGTCACTGTGGGACAGCAGGTGGTGTGACCCCACTTGCTGGGGACATATTCATGAGCCTTTGTTGTGCCAGCACCTGGAGATGTTATTAGATATAGAACTAAATTATAAAAGGTTGGGAATCCAAAATGCACAGATTCTTATTTTATTATTTTAGGGTTTTTTTAAAAGATTTATTTTTATCTATTTATGCATGAAAGAGCTGGTATGTAGAGCAGAGGTGTGGGGGGACAGTGAGAGGACTCATCAGAGACAGAGTGGGGAGCAGAACAGGTGGATTTACTGAAATATTCTGCTGAGGAGAGCAGAGGGCGAGACAGAAGAGGTCTGCTGCACCATGTGGGTAGCTCTCTGGCCGGGGATCAAACTCATGCTGCAGTAGCTGCCAACAGCTTCATTGTGCTGAGTCTTAACCCCTTGCACCACCAGGGAGGCCCTCTTTTCTTTTAGGTTTTTTTTTTTTTCAAGATTTATTTATTTATACAAGAACAGGGATACAGGCCAGATGTGCAGGAGGGTGAGAGGATCCACCAGAGACAGAGCAGGGAACAGAACAGGCAGACTGAATGAAATACACTGCTGAGGGGAGCAGCGGGCAAAACAGGAGAGGTCTGCTTCGCCATGTGGGATTCTCGCCAGCTGGCGGGGATCGAACCCGCACTGAAGAGGCTGCGGACAGCTTCACAGTGTGGCACTCAACCGCCTGCGCCACCAGGGAGGTCATCTTTTAGGTTTTAAGCAAGTTCAGAGCAGCTCAAAATTTCCTCTCCTGACAGAAAGGGTCAAGATTAACCCCAGGTGAATTCTACCGAACAGCACACCAGGACCAGCAGGCCCATTTACTGAGAATATCTGCTCTTGGGCTCCCCGCCAGCCCTGGCAGCACCCCTACTGCACCCTGGCTCGGCCACTGGCTAGAAAAGAAGGCAGCCGTGAAGGACACCAGCTGCCGGCCATGGGTCCAGCTCTCCAGAGTCTGACTCCGCTCCTTTTCCTGGAGCGGAATAAAACACTTGGCCCTTTCAGTTTATTTTCACAGAGGGCTGCCTGACAGAGGAGCACAAAGAGTGGGGAAGCCACAAGCATGTGGACCAGAATGATTTCCAATCACAACAAACATGCCCAAGGAGGGAGGAAGACGGTAAGTGATATATTTCCTTTGCAACATTCCTTAAAATTAATGCCCAGGCCTGGAGGAGGCAGCCTCATGGCTTCCCCTCGGTGAGGAAGCCCACCACATCAGGTGCGCATGCCATGTCTCTGGATCCGCCTGCGTGGTGCCAGGCCCCACTCCCGACCACAGTTGGGGACCACAGCTGGGGACATCATGACGTTGTCTGGGCTGCCCAGACCTCAACAAGGCTCCTCTCCCTTCCCTGTAATGGCTCATATTGCCCAAGAGGCAAAGTCTAAACAAATGAGCAAATGACCATGGTGAGTGTGCGCGCACGCATGTGTGTGTGTGTGTGATACATATGTGAATATATATATCATAAGCTACAGGTTTTATGTACAGTTCTGATATATTATATATATATCATAAGCTACAGCATATATAATAAGCTACAGTTCAATCAGCTCCTCTGGACGGAAATGACATCAAATACCAACCAATGCATCTAGTCAGTGAAAATCCGGATGCTCTTAAAACACAGTGGGATTCAGGAAAACTGATGAAAGTCAGTAAAATTCATTCCCACATCTTAGGGTGCAAACGTTTTGGCAGCAGATATCAACATATGCATAAGTTATTGTAATTGATCCCAGTGAGTGCAATCTGGCCCTGATCTGGTGTCCCAGTCTCCCGGCCAGAGGATTCCCAATCATTCACATTTCCTGTATTCCCAAGATGTTGAATTTTTTTCTATCCAGAAATGTGCCAGGTTCTTTGGTACCTGCACATCTTTGCTTCTTCCCCAGTAAAGATATGGAGATGAATGCCCTCTCTCAATCTCTGCCCAGAAAAGCCTGACCTTTCCTTCAAGACTCGGCCCAATCACTCCAGCCCTGTAAAGACTTCCTTGATGCCATGAAGCATAACAGTTTGCTCCTTTTGTAGGGTTGCCCACTTTCGGTGAATATCCCTACTTGCAGCAAATTCTGGTTGTATTGCAATCATGAGTTTAAATGACTGTGCTTTCTGCTACATTAAGGGCAGGCCCTGTATTTTAAGGAACGGTGGCTTCACCGGCTCCTTCCCTACTACTTAACATACAAGTGGGTCAGCAATCAGATGTAGAGTGGTGAAGGTCAGCAGGGGACACCAGATCCTCAGAACAAGGGGCATAAAGACATCCCACCTAAAGCAGCCATCCTTTGTGCTACCTAAGCCCCCAGGAGCCTGTCCCTACCCAATTGGGGGAAAGATAATCTCTTTGTGACTGAACCCAGGCCAGGCCCCCAATGGCTTTGGTCTCCATGGTGCTGGGGTAGCATCGGAGGGAGGACTGAATATCTAAGGATGGGCACCTATGGATGCAGTTGAGTCTTTGGGCTTCCCTGACAGTAGACGCCGCTATAGCTAACGCCAGTATCTCCTGCTCCTTTTGAGACTGGTGATTAAGAACCTGGGTTCCATGCAAGCACTTTCCAGAAGTGGTGAACCTTGACTGAAGCCAATATGTTAAGGCCAGGGGAATAAATATGGAAAAAGAAATGAGGGGTTTATATATGATATAAAGTACGAATGACTTCCCTCCCTTCCTTTCTTCTCTCCTTCCCAAATGTGGGAAAATAATTTGTATAGCTGGTAAGTTTTCATTTTAATATCTCCGAACATAGAATATTATTAAAAATTCCATTTTTATGGCCTTCCTGGTGGCGTAAGGGGTTAAGACACAGCACTATGAAGCTGTCCACAATCTCTGCAGCATGAGTTCAATCCCCCGCTGGCCAGGAAGCAACCCACATGACGCAGCAGACCTCTCCTGTCTCGCCCGCTGCTCCCCTCAGCAGTGTATTTCTTCAGTCTGCCTGTTCTGTTCCCTGCTCTGTCTCTGGTGGATCCTCTCACCCACCAAACCTCTGGCCTATACCCCAGCTCTTGTATGCATACATAAATAAATCTATAAAAACAAAGTCCATTTTTAAAAAACCCAATTCAACTAGGTGAAATTAATTTTAGTCATTCATTTCATTTTTGCTTATCCCACGAAAGAGGAAGTTGCCCCAAAGAAATGTCTCCCAAAGTGAGACATTTCAATCCATTGATATTTATTACAGATGAACTTTCATTAATTAATCCACAACTTGGGCCTCCCTGGTGGTGCAAGGGGTTAAGCACCGCACTATGAAGCAATCCACAGCTTCTGCAGCAAAAGTTCGATCCCCGGGCGGCCAAAGAGAAATCCACATGCGCAGCAGACCTCTCCTGTCTCCCTGCTGCTCCCCTCAGCAGTGTATTTCAGTCAGTCTGCCTGTTCTGTTCCCCGCTCTGTCTCTGGTGAGTCCTCTCACCCCCCTTCTCCCCCACACCTCTGGCCTGTACCTCAGCTCTTGTATGCATAAGCAAATAAATCTTTAAAAAAAATTAATCCGCATCTCTCTCTGGTTGAAATTGGTTATGATCCCAAGAAAACTTACTGAGCCAAAACCCAAACAATAGTAAACGTAGGCTAGTGTGTGTGTGCATGCAGGGTAAGTGTCTGTATGTCAACAGTCACCAGGACTCACAGAAAAGGTCAGGTGGACTTGGTCATGGGCATTCACCTGCCAGACTACCCATGGGCTGCAGGGCAGCTGGTCACTGCTGCTTTACCAGGCCAAAGGCAGCAACAATGAGGATACAGTTTCTTCTCAAATATCTGGGATCCCTGGCTCATCCCCCTGTGACCCTGGGGGTTCCAAGTTGCTCTGCCTCCCTTTCCATGGAGACAGAGGGGGCACGCCTCCCACTTTTCTGGCAAAAGCACAGTTGATGGACTTGGCCCCTCTCCAAAGGGCCCCTCCTCACACTAACTCCAGCTCCTTTTGTCCAGAAGACAACAGCAGCCTGCCGTTTGTGTGCTGAAGCCTCTAGGTAAACCTCGTAAGTCAACTCCAGGATTACAGCTTCAAGCCACAGAAGAGAAAGCTGGAATTCAGAGTGCTTACCCAGAAGATATTCAGTCAGGAGAAGCCTTTCTGGTAAGTTCTAAAGGAAACCAAAGACAGGCTGTTCATGTTGGAGAAAAGCACATTCCAGGGGGTGGTTTTCCCCTCGGTGCAGCCAAGTCTTGCCGGAGCAAAATTTGCTGCCCGTTTCTCTTCTTATAAGAAGAAAACAACATCACTTTTGATTTCTTCTTGTAAAATTAACTTTAGAGAAACAACAGGGCACAGCTCATGAAGTCTGGCTAGGAAGAAATTTCAAAGCCACCCATCTGCCATATCCAGCCCCTCAGAATGAAGGCCAGCTTAGCCCAGAGTATGGCACTGTCTTGCCAGACAGCCCCAGAGAGGACAGCAGGAATGTGAGTATCAAGGTGCAAACATCAGTCAAGTCTCAACTCCCATTCTGCCCTGCGGATGAACAGGTTAAAGGGGAGACACACTCTACCCCCGAGTCCCCCCACACTACACCCTGCTTACTGTCCTGACCTGTCCATCTGCATACACCCTAACTTAAACCTCAGCCACCGAGCAAAGGGCTTGTGTTTAACTTTTCCATTTAATGCCAGTGCTTTCTTCCAGCTCCCCAATCTGGCCATAATTAAAATCATATTGGAGCAAATGTTGACTGGTATGAAAAGTTGTACCATATGTACAATTCACTAGCTGTAGAACTTGGCATGTCCCTAGCCAACCCATTAAGAGGGGCGAGCCTGGCTTATTTTGGAGTATACATTATATATTTTGGATCGGTTCTGCTTCTCCCTTCTATTAACAGCGCAGGATGCTTAATTAACCCCTTGTCGGCGGTCACCACGAGGTGTTCCTACATTCCAACAGTGAGGACCACTGTGCTTTCACTCAAAAACTATTTTGGCTCATGGAAAAATTTCCATTTTCAGAACCCAAATCAGCTTGCTCAGCCTTGACCAAGCCTGAGCAGATACCATCAAAGCCTCCGAGGGCAGCGAGTGGAAGAAAGGCAGGTGGGGTCTTGCCTCGAGTCCTAAAGGCAGGGAGCACTCCTTGAAGCTTGAAAGAGGTAATTTTAGGACAAAAAGAGGAAGGACTGTACGACTGCAGATAATCAAACTATGAAACCTCAGTCCCAAGAGGCAGCTGATACAATGGAAACAGAATCAAGGAGGAGTTAGCGAGGTCCTGCAGACAGAGCCATCTTTGAGAACATTCCTGGCATTCTGAGACTGAGACCAGAAAAGGGAAACCTTCCCACCTTATCACACCCCCCTTCCTGCGCAACAATAAAAGCCCAGGGCCTGGTCAGAGGAGTCCCAGGTTGGACTGGGGGTTGGGGGACTGGGGGTGGAGAGGTTGGGGTTGGGGGGGGTGGCTCTGCTCAGATTCCCTCTGTAGCTGTGAAGTATAAAGAGCTACAAAGTCGCAATTTTGCTTGCTTGAAGACATTCTTCAATATAGATTTCAGAATGAGTTGAGGTCTCTCTAAACATGTGACACAAAGAAACACATGTTCTTAATCTGTGGGTTTAAAATTGTTGTAGAATTACATCAACAAGACATGTCTCAAAAGAAGACTCCTACCCTCCAACGCAAGAGCATCAGGGCGTACAGGATGAAGCTTTCTAGTCTCATCTCTTACAACAAATCCATTAAGGTTCCTTAAAAAGGGACTTTCGTGTGGGGCTAAAAACAAGAGTTTTGGGAGCCTGCAGGGTTGGTCTGTGATGCAGGCAGGATACCTGGCTCCCCCGTACCAGGGTCCTCGCTTCACTCATCGGTTCCCAAGCCAGAACTTAGATCCTGGGTTCTCACTCCCAATGCAAAGCTCCTCAACAGAGCAGAAGGCAGCAAATGAGCCGGAGGGATGAGCGGCTCGTGCAGGAAGGTGCTGCGGCTCTGGAACCGCCGAGGTCATGTGCTCAGCTCAGGGGCCCAGTGCGTCATGGCAAACAGGAGAGTTGAAGGTCAAGTGAACAAGCAAATAGAAAAAAGGAACATAGGGAGATCTTATCACAGGAATCATGTGCTGAAAAGTAAGGGTCAGAAGAACAGGCAACGGGAAGGGGGAACCAGCAGGAAAGAAAAGGCCAGACAGTAACTGAGCCAGGGAATGAAGGGCTGGGTTGACCAGCAAGCCACGGAGTGTGCCCACCACACAGGACTGCAGCGTGCAGGCGGGACAGGCATGCCTGCAGCGATCCAGTCTCAGAAGAGACTCCCGGACACAATACTAACAACCAGTGGCCTCTTTGTTCTTATCTTTTCATTAAAGTGCTGTGATTCCTGACTCGCTCACATGTGAAGGAAAAAGCAGGAAAGAAGTTTTTCCACGTTTCCCCCTTTCTTACAGCTAGTAGAGAAAAATTAATGGACTCCAAATGTCTTTCTCCCCTTTGAGATGTGATTAAATCACAGTAAGAGAAGTGACAAATTTAGATGATGCATCAGATTATTCTGAAGTGATACCTTAAGCCGCCCTCCCCCAGCCTTCCGCAGTAATAGAAGTTGAGGGGAAATGGCAGGGCCTTTCATGGGGCGGGAGAGCAAAGGCCTTTTCTCATGTTCTATTTTTTTTCAGCTAAAAACAAAGTGGAAAAAAGCCACATTCAATTTGGGGACCTGCCACTGGGACCAGCATGGATTTAGTGGACGCACAAAGGCTTTCTTTGGCATCAGGGAGCGTTACTAACCTATCTGAGGAAAACAGACGGGGAGAACAATAGATGCGAGATGTACTCTGTGAAAGAAACACTATTGCGTTTATCACAATCTTGATTCTAAAAATAAAAGAATTCACTCGGGAACCCAAGTGTCTCTGGGTGGGATAGGTTAGATGATTCTATATACTAGTCTGAGTACGAAGTCTTATCTTTTTTCCACAGATTAGTCTCTAATGTTTTCCTGACTTTCTCCTGCTCTGCGCAGAGTTTTCTCAATCCAATTTACATTACATTTCATGAAAAGATGAAAGCCCATTGGAAATCAACATCCTGCTCTATTTAATACATTTTCAGACTTCTTCCTCTTACCTAACAAAAGTGTAGTATTTTCATCTTGGAGATTTCTTCCCAACCACCAAATGTGTTCAATTCTTTTTAATTTGGCTACCTGGCTCAATTTAAGCTTGTATGCTCCTATTCCCAACTATTACACAGAGTGGATAATAGAAGATCTTCTGTTTTCTAGCTCCTTGTGAATTAGAAAAGAAGGCAAGAAGTCTCAAATTAAACTAAGAAAACATTAACATAGAAATAAGAATACTTTCAGACCAGTCCAGTCTCCACAAGCACACACAGCTTAACTGATAAGGAACATAAGATGCTTGAACCAAACAACTACTGTTGTATAATCTTAGCAGAGTGTACACAATTTTGAAATCTGTTATTTCTGCAGGCTGAGAGGATTGTTAGCTCCTGTCACTGCAGGAAATTGAAAAATTCTCTTCTGAGAAGCTGGTTAGGCTGAGAATTAAGTGAGGGTGGGGGTGAATCTGCCTGCAGCACCAGGAGGCCCTCTAAGTGTTGCAATAAGCCTTGCACAACACCATCTGGTGGTGAAGTGGGTGGCTGGGTGGCTGGAAGATAATGAACAGGTCTCTGCTTCAAGTGTCACTTAGTTGTATAGGTAAAACTTGAATCTCAACCTCAAAGACTCATCAGCATAATCAAACATTGAGGCTGGAGAGCCCTGGAGGAACCCATTCCGACAGCCTGGGGTTCCAGAGGTTGTAAGACACTCCTTGGAGAAAGACGTCTGATTCTAATTGGACAGAGGCAATTTGCTCTGCTCACTAGAAACTCATCCTGTCTAGATCACAGGGCTGCTCTCAAGTGTGGGAGTGAAGAGGAAATCCTCTGTAGCTCACTTGCCAAGCTAAGACCTCAAGTTCACTTTCATAGCAATTATAATCAATCTCAAGATGTCCTTTGGGTTACAAAGGCTGCTGAGACAGCTGCTTCTTCATTAGGGAGAAAATTAAATAGAAACTTATCATGAGCGGAGCACCCATTGGCTGACACCAGCTCAGTCTCCCAGTGGATGGCCAACCTCAGTGAATGGCTGTGCATTTTTGTCTAGATGTTCTATCAATTAACTGACAGGGGGATGCTAAAATGCCCAACTCTAAGAACAGGTTTGTCTATTATGACCTTACATTGTCATTATTTTCTCCATGCATTTTAAGCTCTTCATTAGGTGTGTGTAGATTTCTGACTTTATGTTTCTTGAGATCACCCCTTTTATTTCTGGTAATTTTGATCATCCAGAAGTCTATTTTATCTTTTATTAATGTGGTCACTCAAGCTTTCCAGTGCACACCATTTATATGACATATTTACTCCATCTTTTTACCTTCAACCTATACATATTTACATTAAAAGCAGCTTATCCTGGGGTTTTCCTTTTTCTCCAGTCCCCACCTTCCCACTGTGTCCCCACAAACTTCTTAACAGTAGGGAAAGGAAATTTTCCCTGTCTCCTTAAGATTCCATCTAGTACTGTGATTCTACATACTAAAAGAATTATAGATATGTTTAAGTTCTCCTTATGGTGATTTTTATAGAATCTATGCCTTTAAATTAGAGTGTTTCAACCATTTACATTTAATGTTAATTACTGATGTGCTGGATTTAAGTCTGCTAGTCTAATTCATTTTCTGTTTGTCCCATCGGGGTTTGTTGTTGTTATTGTTGTTTTCCACTCCTTTGCTCCTCCTCTTTTAACATATTCTGTAATAATTAAATATTTTTAGAATTCCATTTTTACTTCCCTTTTGTCTTTTTAGCCATGTCTCTCTGCATTTTCTTCATTTCTAATATCTTTTGATAAATAACAAAAACAATCACCTTAATAAGCTCTGCCTCCAGTAACTACATGAATATAATGAATTATGTAATTGGCATCCAAGCAGAACTGAGAATCCCGCATGTCCCCCCCCAGTCCCTCCATGTCTCCCCAAAGTCCACAACAATAGGAAAAAGCAGTTCTCGCTATCTCTTGAGATCCTGCCTAGCGTTACGTTTCCTCATATTAAAAGAATTACAGAATTTTTCTTTAATTTCTCATACAGTAATTTATATAGACTCTAATCCCTAGGTCTTCATAACCTCCTTCTTAAGAATTCAAATGCCTGCACTTCTATTTTGTTTTCTCATGCTTCTTCCATAAACGACATCTCTACTAATAAAGGATTGTCATCCTTTCTCTGAAAATACATCTTAAAAATGAGTTTCAGACCTGAGAAGACTGAAGAAATCTAAAGCTTGCAAGGAGCTCCCTCTTGAGGGAATTTTTGCAAGATGCTGAAAGTGTGCATTGGTATAAATTGTTATGACAGATCCAGCGTAGAAGCTAATAAAATTCATGCGGAAGATAGAGTGGCTCAATTATGGATGTAAATATCTTATTACTAAAAATGATTCTAACTCCTAAAAGACCATTTGAGTAGAAAAATAAACAGAGTGTCTCACAAAATGTACTCCCTAAATATAAAATAATAAAAAGCTGGAAATGCACTAATGACCAGAAAGGTAAATATGACTCCACAGCTCTGGTGCTCTTGTTGGTTTGCGATATCACTCTTGACCTTGGAAAAAGGCAGGGAGATTGGCGGTGAGTGTGGCTTTGGTGTGTCACCCAGCGGACTTCTGAGTCAGAGGAATCAGGGTTAGGACATTGACAGTCACTCCACAGTCGTGTGCTCTTGGGCATATTTGAAAATTCTCTTAACCCGTTGCAAAAGGAGGGAAGGTGATGAGACCCCACCTCTGAGGGTGTGAAGAGGACTGAGTAGTAGAAGGCCCTTAGCACAGAAACTACTTTGACTACTAAGTGTTCCTGGGACTACCTATATTTAGGGGATGGAGTGGGGAGCACAATGCCCATATTTAAAAGAAAATATCACCAAATCACCTTCTGTCATTCCTCATTATTGCACACTTTCTACTTTTAGGGTTAGTAAGAAAACAAATTTTTCTCTCGATTTTCACCACCCTCTTGAACATCTTCTGGGCTGAAACACGAATGCCGATGAAGTTCTCTAAGGTGGTGGACAGAGCTGCTTGAGCCAGCATGGACAACTCGGAGGAAGTCAGTTAAATCACTTGGCTGATTTTCCTAGATCAGCCAAACATTTGGCACACGGATTAGGCTGCGTCACCTCCTTAAGCTCCAGGAGCTTCCTGACCTGACAGTGGAGACGTGGGAGGAACATTTCCTATCCGGCTCTGCGGCCTTGCTCCCGATCCCTCTGGCTCCAGCCTGGCATGGGAACAGAGGTGCCCACTCTTATGTTAATGCTGCCTCCAAGGGGATACATCGTTGGGACCTTCTTTATCAGCTCCGAGTCTCCTATGGGTTTTTGATTACTTGTTTATTTTAGGACCTCACCTCTGCCCACATATTCAAACAGCACAGAGAGCTGGGAATCCAGCAGGAAAGTGTGCTATTGAACAATCTTAGAGAAATAAGAAAGACAAAGGCAGGGAAATAATGATTGGCTTCCAGCAGATTCAATAGTGGGTGCTGGGGAAGCACCCGCCTCGGTGAACACGATAGTGATAAGATGAGAAGGACTACCTGCCTGCCCAGGGAGACAAGGTCTGGGCGTGAGGAACCTTCTGGAAGACCCAGAGGAACAGTAGGAAAACAACCTTGCTATCGGGGGGGGCCTCCCTGGTGGCCTAGGAGTTAAGTCTCAGCGCTACCACCATGAAGGCCTGCGTTCAATCCCTGGCCAGGGAGCTGACCCATATGGCACAGCAGACCTCTCCTGTCTTGCCTGCTGTCCCCCTTAGCAATGTATTTCCCTAGATCTGCCTGTTCTGCTCCCCACTTTGTCTGGCAAATCCTCTCATCCCCCACACACCCCTGGCCTGCACCCCATTTCTATGCAAAAATAAATAAACAAAATCTTTATAACAAACAAAAACCAACTTTGCTCTGAGCCCAGGGACTTTCTCAGGCCGCCCCCAACTGTCAGAGAGCTCAGGCCACAACCTCACGCAGGGCACACCCCGCCTTGAGACAAACCCAGTATCCTCCCCGAGCCTCAGTTTCCTCTAAAGCCTGGGAGGAGGCGCAGCCTGAGAATCGGGTAGGTTGGCACAGCTCACACTGAGACTTGCCGGCTCTAATACCTCGGGCCGAACAGTGGCGAGTTTCGCATGCGCTGAAGCTCACACAGGCGTTGTGTGATAAAACAAGGTATTTCTTGCCGTGACACACCACTGCTGTGCCCTCGGCCCAGAGGATGGGGATTTCCAATGTCTTCTTGGCCGCTAGGAACCCCCGGGAGGAAACGGTGAGCGAGGAAACGCGCGGCCAGGGTGAGGGTTTGCCCCCTTGCTGTTCAGCGAGCCTCTCTCTGCAGGATGACGAGCAGAACCTTCCCGAGGGCACAGAGGTCGCCCCGAGCGGGACTCCATCAGACGCCGGCATCGGACACCGGCTCCCTGCCCAGTGTGGCTCCGGGCTTGCAGGGGTGTGATGTGACACACAGGGAGGCGGGGTGGGGGGCAGGTCAGGGCCGCAGTGACAAGTGGGGGGGCTGCGACAGGAACCTCCGCCCCACCCTCCTCTCGGGACACAGACAGTCTGGGAAGGTCCCAGAGGAGAAAAGTGAGGGCACAGAGTGGGTTTCCCCACAGTCTCGCTGTGACATCTCGTCAGATCTCCACAGGCCCATTAAATGCAAAACTCAAAAGGGAGGGGATGCGAGGAGCTGTGAAAATCGGGGACAGAGGGCTGGGAGCCTGCAGCTCTGGCCTTCGTTTCTGCATCGGCTCAGCCGGGAGCAGCCTCCACGGGGACGGCTGGTGGAAAAGCCGCCGGGATCCCACGAGGAGAAGAGGCGAAGGCCCGCGCCCGTGTGCTGGTAAAAGGGGCAACAGTCTGCAGGTCAAAAGCAGCTGCAGAGAAACTTCAAGTTCTGCTTGTAAAGACATTCATTCTCAACAACTGCAGACACATCCTACGAAATACGTCGACAGATCCTGGTATAGTAAGATGGGATCCCAGAGAAACGGTGGGTCCCCGGTTCTCATTTGTCTGTCAGCTCGCAGGGTGGGTTCTCCGGCCCCTGGGTCTCGGTCCCGAAGGGCCAGGCTGGACTGGACCACCCGGAGGACGGCCTGGGTGCCCACGAGCGGAAGGGAATCCGCTCCTCCAGGGGAAGAAGGAACACAGTACAGGCAACTGCTTCTTGGCTCGCTGTGCCTGGCTGCACCGGGCCCCAGGTCCACTGCGGCTGGAGCTGCACTCAAGAATCAGACATCTAGAAGCTTCCAGTCCATGCCTGAGTTTGGAGACGCATGAACCTCCAGGGCCAACAGCTGTCTCTGTGTGATTTCATTTTCAGGGATGGAAACCCACCCCCTCCTTTTTTTCTTTTTTCTTTTTTAAAGATTTATTTATTTTTTGCGTAGAAAAACTGGGTGTAGGCCAGATATACACTGCTGAGGGAGCAGCTGGTGAGACAGGAGAGGTCTGCTGTGCCGTGTGGGTAGCTCCCTGGCTAGGGATTGAACTCGGACTCAGGCCACAGCAGTGTTAACGCTGAGACTGAACCCCTAGGCCACCAGGGAGGCCCCCATCGCCCCTGAAAGGACAGTGTTTGTGGGGTCTACCCAGCCTTGCCCAGCACGCTCACTCCTGTCCCGTCCTGTCCGTGTGCTCCGTCCCGGCCAGCTCCCGATGGAGTAACAGCTCCCACCCCCTCGTCAGGCTCTCCCGACACCGTGTCTTCATCCCTCAGCCTCCCCTGACTCACCCTCACGGGGACTCCCGCTCCGCTCCTCGCCTGCACCCCCAGCCTGCACACCCGTTCCTGTCCCCTGGCCCCTCATCCTCTGGTTCGTGCAGACCCTCCAGGCACCACACAAGGCCGCCAGCTTGGGCAGCTTCCTTCTCTGTCCTGGGAAATGGCGCCACATCCACTCAGTCAGAAGTCCCTGCGTGGTCCTGCCTCCGCCCTGCCCCGCGCCCACACACCCAGCCCTCTGGGAAGTCCTGGGGTTCCCTCCAAAGACACACCCTCTTCCCTCTTCTCTGCTCCCCTGACCCAGGAGGACGCGCCTCAGGGCAGCTCTCTGGGCCTCCCTCAGCCCCTGGCCCTTGGCCCTCCTCCCTCCATGTGGCTGAGGCGGCAGGAGGGACCCGGTTAGGATGAAATTCTCCAGCTCACGCTCCTCAGGGGCTGCCATCACACCACAGATGGATGCAGGCTCCGGGGCTCACGGGACGTGCCTCTCTAGGAAGACGTGTTCCTTGCCAACCTTTCCTGTCCCTCCCTCCAGCCCTTGCTGCAGTATTTTCCCTTCAGACTCTTATTTGCCTCACGGCACTTGTAACAACTGAAAAGATTTTAGCCACTTCCTCCTTGCTCTGTCTCCAGACACACAGACCACACACAGCACCGGTACATTAGAACCACGACCCATGTGTGGGGCTCGTGTTCACCCCTATATCTCTCTACCCCAGTAAGTAGCTATTTCTGTAAAGGTTTATTTTTATTTGTTTATGCATACAGGAACTGGGGTGCAGGCCAGAGGTGTGGGGGCTGAGAAGATTCAAAGAGACAGAGTGGGGAACAGAACAGGCGGATCTACTGAAACACCCTGCTGAGGGGAGCAGTGGGGAGACAGGAGAGGTCTGCTGCGCCATGTGGATTGCTCACTGGCTGGCCAAGGATTGAACTCGTGCTGCAGAGGCTGCGGATAGTTTCACAGCGCTGAGACTTAACCCTTGTGCCACCAGGGAGGCCCTGTGGCGAGTAGTTACTGAGTGACCCACTCTCTGACGCTCAGGCTTGGACCTGCTCCTTCACCCTACCCCACCTCCTCCTCCAACTCCCACTTCAACTCTCTTGGTCTTAGGGGGTGACTCCCACCAGAAGCCATCTCACCAGAGGATGGAGCTCAGACCTCCTGGGGGTTCCAACTCCCTCAGCTAGAGTGGGGCTGTGGACTACCCTGGGTCTAGTCAGGGCAGCATCCAGAGGGAAGAAAAGGCATCAGCAGTCCTGGGTAAGGTAGTCCGGAATCATAAGGGGCTGCCAACGAGCTTCTGGGTGTGACCACTTCCCCCCCAGCAATTCATTTATCCCTTCATTTACCAGGCTGGGGAAATACGTGGCCGCTCAGGGAAGGAAGTGGGGCTGCTCCTGGCTGGGGACTTGCTGGGGAAGCCAGCCCTTCTGACACACTTGGCTCTGAGCCAGGGCGCCTGACACCTGTGTGGTCACCTGTCTGCTCCATCTCTGTTGGGTGATTATGGCAGGGAGGGAGGGAGGTAGACCCACGTGGGGCTCCACTCCAGCCCTGCCACTTGACTAGCTGAGTGTGGGCAAGTTACCCTCCCTTTTAAACTATCACACAGGGCCTCCCTGGTGGCGCAAGGGGTTGAGATGCAGCCTATGAAGCTATCCGCAGCCACTGAAGCAAGAGTTCGATTCCCGGCCAGCCAGGGTAGAGACCCACATGGCACAGCAGACCTCTCCTGACTCACCTGCTGCTCCCCTCAGCAGTGTATTTCAGTCAATCTGCCTGTTCTGTTCCCCACTCTGTCTCTGGTGAGTCCTCTCTCTCTCTCTCACACACACCCCCACCCCCCACACCTCAGGCCTGTACCCCAGTTCTTGTATGAATAAATAAATAAATCTTAAAAAGAACAAACTATCACACAAATGAGAGAAAGCATTTTGTAGCTCTGTTGTGAGGATTTGATGAGAAAATATATCTAAAGTGCTTGGTGTGGTGGCTGGCACGTGGAAAGCACCCCACAAATAAGAGCTGTTCCTCGTGTGTGTCACTAGCTGGGTAGGTGGGAGGGGTGAGGATGCCCCCTTTCAGGAGACTCTCTGATGCTGGTGACCAGCAGCCCTGAGCCTACTTCAAGGCTACAACACAGGCTACTACCAATGGCTGGTCTCTGTTGAGGTCACCCTAAGGACCCACCAACCCCCTTCTCACAGACTTGTGCCCTGTTCTCCCCCTTGGGTGGGGCCAACCCTCTAGCACTTAACCCAAGGAATTCTGGTTTTGTAGGAATGTGTTATAGACTACGGACTGACGAGGTCTTCTGGAGGGTGAGACATGCCACTCAGTCCCGGTCCCACAGCATCTGATGAGCCTAGAGCACCTAGACCACTGGGGCGGAGGGGGGAAGAGAGGGGGAGAGAGAGAGAGAGAAAGAGAGAGAGAGAGAGAGAGAGAGAGAGAGAGAGAGAGAGAGAGAGAGAGAGAGAGAGGACGAGCAGATTTGGCTCCTGTGACGCTTTCAGCTCCATAAAAATAATGTTGCCTGGGTTAGCACCGCGATGTGTGGTCTGTGTTGGAAAGGACTCCCACCCTCCCGGCAGCGCTGAGTCACAGAGACGAGGGAGCAGCTTACATCAAAGCTGTGAGGCACAGCCTCGGCCAGGGCCCGCAGCTCCTCTCCCAGGGCGGGCGCATCCTGGAGGCTGGCAGAGGCCACGCGTGCCCCCCAGGCCTCCTCTCTCCTGTCCCTGCCTGCAGCCCAAGCGCAGCTCTGCTCACTGGGAGGAGCAGAAACAGAGGAAGTGGGACTTGGAGATTTTAAAACTGTGACAGAGAGGCAGGAGTTCCCGTCCTCCAGGGACTCCAAACCACCCCCTTCCTGCTCAGCCCCCACCGCCAGGCGTGGCCAGAGACAAGGGCGGGAGGGCAGGCGCCTCAGATGCCTGCTCTCCTCAGGGCCGCGGAGAAACAGCACCAGCAGGAGCGGCAGGCCGGCTTTGCTCCGCATTTCCTATCGCATTTCCTATCGACATTCTGGCAGCTGGTTCAAAACCAGCCAGAGCTCCCCCCGCCTCAGCCAGAACCCCGCCACCCGCGGCCCGGCCCTGAGGACAATCTCGTCACCACCTCTTGTTGGCAAGATCCTGAGATACTCAGACTTGAAACCGTCCCTCAAGAGGCCCTGGGGGGCCTGGCCTGCCTGTGACATCTCTCCGCCCTGCGTCAAGTGGGGTCCTTGAAATGCCAGGCGACGTCTGTCCCCTTCCACCCCTGCCTGCTGAGTGGGCCCCAGGGCCTCTGCCATCATGGGGTACCTCAGCTCCAAGTTCCTTGTGGGGAGGGGGATATTGTAAAACTCTCAAAGTGGAGGTTCTGTCCCCAAAGTTGCCTGACCGGCCCGTGGCCAGAGAGGGAGGTGACAGTTGTCAGAAAGAACAGTTGGTCTGTCCCCACGTGTATTTTGGTTAAATATGTAGGAATCACACGCTAGGTATCCCTTGCCATGGAACGCTAGAGCTACCATGAAAAAAGAAAAAGATTCTTCTGGATTCTTCTTTCGAATGCAACTGTAATTATGATAAAATGGAATTTGATGACTATTTTAGGGGAACCGATTTGATAAAAAGAAATGCATTTCCCAGGCCTCCCCAGTGGCGCAGCGGTTGAGCGCTGGGCTGCGAGGCTGCCCGCGGCCTCTGCAGCGCCGGTTCGTTCCCCGGCCGCCGGCGAGGGGCCCACAAAGAAAAAAATTGCATTTCCCAAGATTTGGGTGCAACGTTTTCCTCTACTGACAAATGCTCTTCGCTGGGGCCACTTCCCAGTCGAGTGACCACCAATGACTCGCTTCTCCATCAGTCACTGTCAGCCCTCACTGCAAAGAGCGCGGTGGGGAGCGCCCAGGCCGGGCTCTAGGGCGGCAGGTTGCCGCCAGCAGGTCACGGAGACGCCTCACGACCCACATTCACGGGAATCCTCCTTTGTCTCGGGCACTGCCAGAGCCCTGTCTGCGTGGATCGTGCACACCTGCACTTCAGATATGAAAATAGGCTCAAGACTCTCAACCGAGGGGCCCCGTATGGAGCGAGCTGGTGGCAGAGGTGGCAGGGACACCCCGCCTGGGTGACTCCTAAGCCAGCACCCCACTTCTAATCTCACAAATACATGCCTCAGCCACAGCCCCCCAGAAGCACACATAGCTCAGGATCTCGTCTCCCCTCCCAGCTCAGTCTCCTCACCAGGTTCTAGGCTAAGCCATGGGTTTCCAATGCCCTTGACAATGGGGAGGAAAACCAACGCACTGGAAGCCACCGACACGGACTCAGTCATATAGACCATCAGGCTTCGCTCATGTTGCCATGAATTTCCCACGCATCAAGCAGAAGGCATTGCTTCCAGCGCCTCTGCCGTCCACTCAGACACAAGTCACCTCATCAGCAAGGTCTTCCCTGGCTTCCCACCTCGAGCTCCCTGCCTCCTTTGCACTCTGTCCTCCATACGCTGCCCCATTCTTTATGCAGCACCTGTAACAACCTGAGAGAGTAAATTAACGTTGGCTCCTCCCATGAGATTAAATGTGTGATGAAATCGGGGACTTTTCCTGCACGTTGTTGTGGTCTTAGGACTAGATGGTGCATCCTGGATGCAATCCAGTGAGTGGATTCCTTATGCTGAAACCTTAAAATGCACAAAACGCTGCCCTCCAGGCGTGGGCACAGAAGAGGCAGTGCCAGTCCCAGGGCCCGGGCCGCCTCTCAGGCCCTTCAGCTATTCTCCAGCCAGACACAGGCTCTGCTGTCACACCTCGAGCACCTCCTGTTCTCTGCTGTGCGTTTCCCACCTCCCTACCTTTGCTCGCGGGATGCCTGATCCTCTCCAGGCATGTCGAGGCCCAGACTGCCCCGTCTCCTACAGATGGACCTGAAGCAGGGCCTTGGCTACCTTGACCCCCTTCCCGAACAGCAAAGAATGCTTATGCTGGGGTGGAGAGGATGACACGTTTCCTCACACAAGTCGAGCACTCTTGGGTGCTCGGCCCTTTGGGAGCTCTCCCCTGAGCCCACCGGTGTGACCCGTGAATCTCTCCGCCTGCCTGGGTGGATTCTCCCGTCTGACTCTGCGGGAGGTTGCCGTGACACACACAGCGCCCTCTCTGCAGCCCAGCGCCTCCCGCTCCTCAGCGACACTGCGGCTCTTGCCTCCCGCAGGTCTACGGCGACCCCCCCCCCACCCCGCCAGCTCCGGACGAGCCCCCCGTGCCGCAGGCAGCATTTTATTCTCCCACACAGCAAACAGACTGCTTTGCTTAGTAGGAACTTGCTAACCGTGTCTAGAAGGGGCGAGACACGGGGAGAGCGGGCCAGCTTCCGCAGGGGGAGGGCCGGGGAGGAGCCGGGGAGGAGGCGACAGGCAGAGCTCAGGGGGTCGAGGCAACGTCCAGAGTGCAGTGAGGCTGTCGCTTAAGCAAATGGCTTTTACATCTTGTCTTTTTTGTGGAAACAGCCAACATGACCCGTCCATTTGGCCAATGACGAGCAGTGTTTTTTATGGGATGGGAGTCCAGGTTACAAATTGGGAGCTGAACCGGTGCTGCTTGATCCACACAGGCCTGGGGGTACCAAGTGAGATGAGCACCCCTGGGACCGGATGCCAGGATGCCCCCCCCGCCCCCGCCCCTGACTGACCCACTGTCCCCAGCACCTCGGCCCTGACTCCCTGACAGGAACAACAGCTGCAAAGGACAGGGCCCTTCCTGCCCCGGGGCCGGCAGGCTGCTCTGCACACGGCCTCGGGCATGGCCACTTCCTCCCCGCCTCCCAGCTTTGTTCCCAGCAGCAAAGGGGAGAGCACTGCACGTCGGAGCAGAGGGTGAGGACAGGGTGATGACACGGTGACAAATGTGCCCGGACTGGGAACACGGCTGTTCACGAAGTGTCCGTGTCCCGCCAGCTGAGGTTCCAGGGCACACACGTTCCTGGTTTACGCTCTCAAGCCGGGTGCTGATCAGATCATTTTAAGTCACTACAGACAATTGTGGGTGATGCCAGGTTCTGTTTTAATATAAGAAAAGGTTCACAAGGTCAAAGAGGCGCGTGGGCTGTGATCACAAGAGCAATGCTGGCACTGTCTTGAGTCTCCCTGGTTGGTGCTGCCTGGTGGGGCACAGGGGGCCCTGTGCCCACCACGGTCTCTGCCCTCAGGCACCTACAGCCTGTCAGACGCTAGAGAGGATCTGAGCAGAGCTGGCTGCACAGACGGCCCGGGAGCACGTGAGAGCCAGGAGCGGCGGGGCCAGGGACAGCTGGCCCAGAGATGACAGGAAGGGAGGTCAGAAGAATGCACAGAGCGGGCAAAGTTGGGGCCGAGATGGGAAAAGATGCAAGACCTGAAAGAACATGGCCTCCCTATTCTGAACTGCGTAAAACAGAAATGACTGTTTCATAAGCTGTAACTGAGACAAAAGACACTGTCAGCCTTGTTGTTAGGATTTAGGCACGAGCATCCCACTGCATTTGAAGAAAATCTATAGGGTCAGCTCTTTCCCATCCTAAGACTCTTCTGCTCATCACAGTCTACGGCCCGGCTTCCATCAGGCCTCCCCAGGCCCAGGGCCACTCACTTTTCCTGGCAGGTTACGGTTGAGGTTTTCGACAGCCACACCAGCCCTGCCTCTTCCCAGCGGGGGCCACGGCTCCGGTTACAGGGAAGTGGACTCCTCTCTGGTGTCACGTCAGCGCTCTCGGACTTGGGTTGAATTTTGCTGAATGAGTGGAACTGGGGTTTAGTCCGTCCTCACCACTGATGCTATGAGTTGCTTTGGACCTAGGGGGTGCGGGGGATGCTGGAGAAAAGCGTGGCCTGACTTCCCCTTTCGCTCCTAACTGCCTGGGAACTGCCCCTGAAGAGTATCCTTGTCTCCATCTCCTTATTGATAAGATGGGTCCTTGGGCATCACGGGGTAACCAAGCTGTCTGCAAGTCCGCTGAGAAGCTTGGGCCACCTCAAAGCAACATTTCAAGGGCCTCCCTGGTGGCGCAAGGGGTTAAAGCACTGCACTATGAAGCACTCTGCAGCCTTGGCAGAATGAGTTCGATCCCTGGCTGGCCAGGGAGCAACCCACATGGCGCAGCAGACCTCTCCTGTCTCACCCGCTGCTCCCTCAGCAGTGTATTTCATCAGTCTGCCTGTTCTGTTCCCCACTCTGTCTCTGGTGGATCTCCTCACCCCCGCATCTCTGGCCTGCACCCCAGCTCTTGTATGCACAAATAAATCTTTTAAAAAAAAAAAAACATTTCAAGAAGCCTCCCATGTTGCCTGTAATTTCAGTGTTCACAGTGAGAGCTCCAGGGGTTCAGGTGATTGTTCAGGTCCCTTCAGGGCTGACATTCTACCTCTCTGTGATCCTGTCACGGGGAACACACGCCACTCCCCTCCTCCCCCCTCCACAAAAGGCCGCTCCCCCAGGGCGACAGGAGGCCAAAGGAAATGGGCTCCCCACCCCCCCACCCCGCCCCCCCCATCTGTGTGCAGGAATCACAGGCTGATGATGGCGGTTCCTTCTTTGTTTCTAAGTTTTTCCTTATTTGAGATGAACGCAAACTAGTAAATAAAGATTGGAGGAGAAGAGACTTACTAGGTTAAAAGTACAACTGCAAGTCGGACTCTGGCGGGACCGGGCCTGGGGGAGGAGGGCTTGGCGTGAGGAGCCCATCACAGCCCCCCCCACTTCCCTTCCCATCGGTCCTTAGGGGAGAGCCTGGGGCTCCCGCCAGGTGTGATTAGCAACCACCCCCCAAACTCATGAGGTCAAGCTGGCTTTTTCAAAAACATCCACTTTCCAGTTTTCCTGGATTGATCCCCAAGTGGATCCTGCTCACAAAGCCCTGAGCAGACTCACTCCATCCTGGGAAAAGAGAGGAACACAACAGTCGTATCTCTGAGTGAAAGGCCGTCTCACCTTTCCCAACAAGCTAACAGTAGATGAATGATTCAATGGGGAAGAAGAGGGGGGTGCAGGGGAGGGGGGCCGTCCACGAGCCCAATCATCACCCCACTTGTTTCACTTTCATTAAGCTGACATCACGCCATCATCCCAGTGTTTCCTGGTCTTTGGAATGGATTTATCTCTGGTCTTTGGAATGGATTTATCTCTATTTCACCCTAGGGATCAATGCTGGCAGCCCCTGCGCCAAAGCAATAAGTACATGGCCGGCTGCTGATCACGGGGTGGGGACGGTATGTCCACTGTGCAGATGAGGAAACCTCTGGCATCACTATCTCCACACTACAGACGAGGAAACCAGGGCTGGGAGTTAAATAACTTTCCCTGAATCACACGCGAGCAGGAGGCAGAGCCGGGCCTCGGGCTGCAGACTACACCTTTGTGGTCTTCTCTCCAGCTCAAGTTTGGGGTCCCCAAACTCCCCTGCCTTTTAAGAATTTCCTGGGGATCTTTTAAAACACCCAACACCCAGGACACAGCCTAGAAATCAGTCACTGGGGGGAGGGTACATAAGTGTGAGTATTTTTGAAGCATCATGTTAGCTACAAGCTTTTGCCAAATAACCCACATACAAAAAGAAGAGAAAATTGAAGACTGAGCAAAGAGTAGCTACAGAGGGACGTAGGAATAAGGGAAGGAATTTTCGCTGTGGGCAATGGAAGAAATTTGATACGAGAGAAAAGTTCCCTGACGCCAGCATGGGATAGTCGAATGGGAGGCTGCTGAAGGGGTGAACTGAAACACAGAGCACTTTGCATCTATTAAGTGGGGGCCCTTTTGTCCTGCTCTTGGGAGGGCGGGGCTGTGGGTGTAGGTCTATACTTCTAGGAGCTCCATGATGCCCTATGTACCCCTAGAGCCTGGGGGTGTCTAGCACGGAGAGAGCGCTGATGGCCATTTACAACAAGTGGTGGAATTATATCCAGGCGAGCATCTGTGTTGGTGCATTTGAGACATATGTTCAAACATCTTCAAGAAGGTTCGCTGGGAAAACCTCCGCCCCCTACTACACTAGGAAGCAGGAGTTTGTTGTGAGTTATTTGTGGAACCTCAGTTTGAAAAATTTGATGGTCCCGTTAAGCACAGAGAGGAGTAACTGCTGCAGTTGGACTGTAAGTAGAATTTTGGTTGAGTGGAACATGGCTGCTGTGTCTTTGATGAAGTCCAAGAAGGAAAATGAATGACTTGACCATGTTCGCACTCACTGGAGTTCATCCTTTGCTTTATGGTGAGAGACATGGGTTTCCATTCAGCTCTGAAAGGAAACGCTGGATTTCCAAAGGGAACCTACACATCACGTCTCCTGTTGCAGCTAAGTGAGTCCCTGCACTTCTGAGACGGACACCTTCCGCGGCAGAGACAGGCCTGCGCATCTAAGGACACAAAGGGCACCGTTTATCCCGCTGCTCCCGCCTCCTCTCCGCTCTCGCAAGCCCTGCATCAGGCTGTGGGGCAACAAAGGGACAGACAAAAGGACAACAGTCTGACCAGAAGCCAAACTGGTGGGCGGGGTGAGCCCTGGGAGGGGCCTAGCGTGGTCACTTCCTGGGAGAGCCAAGCCCCGGCTCTTGGGCAGAACCCCAGGTTCCTCTGCTCTCCTGGGGCCTGATCACGGGGTGGGGATGGTATGTCCCCAGCAGGCCCCACCCGGGGAGTCCTCCTCTGTGACCTAAGAGGACGCGGTCACACTGCTGCAGCATCCTGGTCTCTGAAGGGACAGGCACGTGGGCCCAACAAGTCTACACGGGCAAAATAAGACTGTGCATGGCAGGGATATTGCCAGCAAAAATTACTCCCTTTCCCTCATTCGCTTTCCCCCCCTCCTGTCATTAAACAGCACGATGAAGAGGGAGGAGGCCATTTGGTGCCCTTTGCTGCGGTTGCTGGACCTTGTGGGGGGAGCGTCACATGTTAGTGCAGATCTTCAGGAAAGGTCCTCTCAGAGGATGTAAATAAGAATCTGGCCCAGTTTTCACAATTTTTTTTTTTAAAGTCTTTTGAATAACAATTGCTTCTATCAGTCATAAGTCATAGTCTTCTTACGACTACCCAGGAAGATTCATAAAAGGTGCTTTTTCCCCTGGCCAGCTGACTGCCTTCATCGCCTGACAGGCACATTTATTTCTAGGATGATGGACCCTTCGGTGGATTTTTACATTTGTATTAACATTACGAATGGTGGTAACTTTCTAGAAAACATATTTAAGTACAGCCCTGGAACATGAATAGGAAAGGGACTTGAATATTAAGTGTGGACAATAAAATGCATACGTACATTTTTCTAGTTTACAACCTTTCTTAAACTGTCTAAATAATAACAGCCATTTGATCTGTTTGGATATCTTTGGGTTAAGAAATGATTTATTTTTGCAATATGTGAAATGAGCTTCATTTGATTGCCCACGGGGAGAGTCTTTTTCTATGTTTAAAAATGTCCTGAAAGAGGGCCTCCCCGGTGGCGCAGCGGTTGAGCGCTGGGTTGCGAAACTGACCGCGGCCTCTGCAGCGCCGGTTCGATCCCCGGCTGCTCCCCGGCCACCGGAGGAGGGTCCCACATGGTGCGCAGACCTCTCCTGCCGCCCGCTGCTCCCCTCAGCAGTGTCCTTCGGTCCTTCTGCCTGCTCTGCTCCCCGCTCTGGCTCTGGTGAATTCTCTCACCCTCCCGCGCTTCTGACTGTACCCAGTGCATGTATAAACAAACAAACAAATAAATAAATAAATCTTAAAAAAAAAAAGTAACATACCATCACTTAAAAAAAAAAAAAAGTCCTGAAAGAGATGCGTGCCTGAGGAGAATGAGAGAAGGAACCCTAATATTTCTCAGACTCTAACAGGGACAGTGAGTACCTGTGAAACAATAAATGTCCTGGCTTAAACACTGAGCTGCTCTCCCTGCTGTCTTTGAACAGTCCTCCAAGAGAAAAAGCTATAGAAATGTGATCTGGGGTCTCCCTGCTGGCGCAGGGGGATAAGCACAGCACTGTGAATCTGTCCACAGCCTCTGCAGCATGGGTTCCATCCCCGGCCAGCCAGGGAGCTACCCACATGGCGCAGCAGACCTCTCCTGTCTCTCCCGCTGCTCCCCTCAGCAGTGAATTTCAGTCAGTCTGCCTGTTCTGCTCCCCACTCTGTCTCTGGTGAATCCTCTCATCCCCCGCATCTCTGGCCTGTACCCCAGTTCTTGTATAAATAAATAAATCTTAAGGAAAAAAAAAAGAAATGTCATCTGATGCCAGCCACAGGACTGTGGAACATTCCTAAATTTGAATAAAGGGAGATGGGAAAAGTGGATTTGGGGAAGTTTCTAATAATGAATGCAAAGAGGTTTTCTCCTAAAGCATCAAACCTGACCACCCTCTTACTGCTTGTGTTCTTCAATTGCTTAAAACCCACAGTCACGGCAGCACACCAAGCCCCACAGACAGCGCCCGGCAAGTGAGGGCCGGTGCACACTGGCGACTCCAGCCTCGCGGAGGAAAAATAATTGAACAGGATGAGGGAGAGACACAAGGTCATCCTCTGCATTTCTTGCCAGACTTGCCGGAGAGGCACAAGAAGCAGCACCCAGAAGCTTCCGCCAACTCCCCAGAGTTTTCTAAGAAGCGCCACGGGGTGGAGACTGTGCTAAGGAGAAAGGAAAGTGTGAGGACATGCGAAGGCGGACAAGGGCCGCTAAGAAAGAGAAATGGAAACTTACATTCCCACAAAGGGGAAACAAGAGTTCAAGGACCCCAGGGCGTCCAAGAGGCCTCCCTCAGCCTTGCCCTTGTTTTGTTCTGAGTATCGCTCCCACAGCACACGAGACCATCCTGGTCTGTCCCTTGGTGCCGTTGCAGAGAGACCGGCAGAGACTCACGCGCTGCAGGTGACAGCAGCCTTGTGAGGAGGCCGCCAAGCTGAAGGAAAATGCAGAAAGAACTTTGCTGCTTAGCAGGCCAAAGGAAAGCCTGACACAGCCCAAAAAGGTGGGAGAAAGGCAGGGAAAAAGAAAGAAAAAGCAGGAAGAGGAGGCTCGTGATGATGAATGAGTCGGCTGTAGGGTTTTTTTCTTGCCTATAAAGCATTTAAGCCCCCTGTGCATTCCTTTTAAAGAAGAAAATTGAGGGCCTCCTTGGTGGCGCAAGGAGTTAAGCACCACACTATGAAGCTGTCCGCAGCCACTGCAGCACGAGTTCAGTCCCCGGCCGGCCGGGGAGCAACCCACATGGCACAGCAGACCTCTCCTGACTCACCCGCTGCTCCCCTCAGCAGTGGATTTCAGTCAATCCGCCTGTTCTGCTCCCCACTGTCTCTGGTGAATCCTCTCACCCCCCTCATCTCTGGCCTGTACCCCAGGTCTTGTATGCATAAATAAATGAATCTTAAAAAAATAAGAAGAAAAGTGAAATGTGAGGGTGTGTAAGATTATCTTCCAAACGGTAGTGTCTTTTTTGTATGGTTAACACACAACAGATGTGTCGGGAGACAGCCCTGTCCTGGTGGTATTTCCAGCAGCCACTAACCTTGCCCAGGACAGGCAACGGAATTGTAAGCTGGCCCGGAAATCTAAGCAGGTTCTTACTGGTCCACATCACACATTAGTTGTACGTGGGGAAGGTAGTTTTTCATCTTCAGTTCTCTCTGATGCAATTTCTATGAAATAACTGTTGTTCTGCTGAGTATCACTCTCTAATTGCAAAAAAAATAGTTGCAGGGCCTCCCCGGTGGCACAGCGGTTGAGCGCTGGGTTGCGAAGCTGCCCGCGGCCTCTGCGGCGCCGGTTCGATCCCCGGCTGCTCCCCGGCCACCGGAGGAGGGTCCCACATGGCGCGCAGACCTCTCCTGCCGCCCGCTGCTCCCCTCAGCAGTGTACTTCGGTCCTTCTGCCTGCTCTGCTCCCCGCCCTGGCTCTGGTGAATTCTCTCACCCTCCCGTGCTTCTGACTGTACCCAGTGCTTGTATAAATAAATAAATAAATAAATAAAAATACAATTTTCTGATTAAAATAATTTGCTTAAGACACAAATTGCTTTGGGTAAAAGTGATCACCTATGTGCAATTATCTGTGCAGAGGCCATTATAAAACAGCTATTTGGGGGGAGGAGGAGGGAGAGGGATCACAGGGAGGGAGGGAGGAACACAGTGGACTGAGGTGATGGTGCACGGGTGCATTGGTGAAGGAAACTCTATGGGGACTACAGCTGAGGGGGTGGGGGGAAGCAAATATTATTTAAAAATGAACAATGATGTAAAATTAAAAAAAAGAAAAACTCAGACCTAAAATAAATAAATAAATAAATAAATAAAATAAAAAAAATAAAACAGCTATTTGGGCCATTTTTCACCCTCTATGAAGAATTTATTAACCACAAAGAAATTCTTTAAGGCCACCCATCTCATCTGCATGAGACCTTGGTATTGGAATTCCAGCACTAGGTGAGGGTATACTGGTAAAACCAAACCCCCATCAAGGGTAGTAATTGTGTAAATACCAAGCAACTTTGGTTTGTCAGTCACCTAACACTATTTAAAACCAGCTCAAAATGATTTCTGTCCTCGGAGAACGTGACTCTTGAAAGCTTTCCTTTGCCACAGACGAAAGGCAGGGATGGACTGTGGCTATTAAATCTTCACACTGCTTCACAAGGAGGCTTGCCCAGTTTTCAGGGGAGGGTAAGGAGGCTTCCGAAGAGGGAATTCTTGCAGTGGACAAAAGCACTTGCCTCTGCCCCTTAGACACAGTGCCTTGGGATTTAAAAGATTATGCTCCTAACAGGTGGGAGGGAGCTGGTTGTACATCTTTCATCAGAAATGCACGTCGCAGTAAGTGCTAAGAGCGTTCAGTGCTGCGGGGACAACCTCACTTTTGTTTGCTTGCTATTCTTTCTCCTCCCACCCTATCTGCTGAAGAGCACTCCCCCCTTCCTATTTCTTTCTAATAAAGAGCCACAATCATACGCTCTTATGTGCTCTAGAATGTCCACATTCATCCCCAAAACCATGCTGCTCCTTTTTTTCAGGGGGTAGGAGGAAGGTGTGGGGCGGTGAGAATGAGGTACCGATGGCAAAATCCTTGGATTGCACACTGAGTTTCAAAAGAGTAGAGGGAAAGGGACTTTTGTTATTTCTATACGAAATTTAGTAAGAGAGTCAAGGAAGGTTATGTTTCCCCCATAGGTTCACACTTTTGGGTTTCTTGGAGTTTTTTCTTACTGCAATATTGTGAAGTACAAAAAATATATTCCCACCTCACTGGACAGGGTCAAACACAAAGATTGGATTGAATGGCTTAGAACTGTGACTCTTTCAGCCAGTCTTCTCCAATATTCTCCTTATTTAATAGAAAATATTATAATCAAAGTGATATAATTACAATTAACTTTACAGAAAATGTTGTATGAGGGGGGCCTCCCTGGGGGTGCAGGGGTTAAAGTCTCAGTGCTGCCAAGCTATCACCAGTCACTGCGGCATGTGGGTCCCTGAGTCCAAGGAGGTGACCCACATGGCGCAGCAGAACTCTCCTGTCTTCCCGCTGCTCCCCTCAGCAGTGTATTTCAGTAGCTCCACCTGTTATGCTCCCCACTCTGTCTCTGGTGAATCTGCTCATGCTTCCCCTGCACCTGTGCACCTCTGTCCTACACCCCAGTTCTTGTATGCATAAATAAAAAAATAAATAAATCTTTAAAAAAAGAGAAAATGTTGTATAATCAGTAACTGCAGAAAGCTAAGGTATGAGTCCCAGGAACTACTTTTAACCCACATGGTAAAATGCACAATCAATAGGGCCTTGACATTTAATCCTCTCTCAGTCCTTCAACAAATAGAAAGGAATCTAATATAGAAAATGACAGTGATCCAATGCACGAGACTGGAAGGCTGAACTCTGTATGTCGCTCCCTGTCTAGATGCTTCGCTATACAAACTCAGTGGTACAAAGATGTGCTAAGTTACAAAGCCAAATAAAGGACTAGCGACCAAAATGAGTTTCAATTTTTATTATGAATGTCCCAAGTGACAGCATACTGTGAAAATGTGAGGTTCTCATGATTAAATTTCAAGAGACCACAGATGACAGCATTCCAACACTTTAATTTGTGACAGAGCCAAAACAATTAAAAGAATGATAAAAATATTCTTTTCGGTGTAGAGAGTGCTCATCTTTGAGTTTCGTAATTTTTTCTCCCTGCAGGTATTGTGAACACTGATTATTTCCAAAACACAAATCCTGGTGTGGATCCTTGCAACAGACTTTTATAATCTCTGCCTGAATAAGAAGCGAATAAGAAATGTACTTATAAAGTATGTTTACGATACAATGTAATATTCCCGTTCATTGTCATTTCCTTCCTCTCCCACAGGCTTCTCACCTGCCCTGGGCACCTGCTGTTTGTAATAACAGGAGACCAAAGGGGGGAGTGAAATACCCGAAGATTACATTGAACCCTGGCTTTTTTCAAAGCTGCATTTTTTTTTTTTTTAAATGAAAGCTTAAGACTTTCAGTGTTTGAGAGTATCCAGGAGATGACTAATTCTAATGGGCTGACATCAGCAGTCAAGAGCTATGCATGTTATGTTCAGGGGGAAAAAAACCCTTGGTTTACTAAAGCTAGGGTTCTAGTCATCTGCAGTTCCAACACAACTTGACTTCTTTCCTCTGCAGGGTTTCCTTGCCATCCGTCCTTCCCATCACTGGCACTGGTACTGGGTGATGCTACGGATGGAGCTGGTTGCCATTTACATTCCAATCAGTTCTGGTCCCGTGGCAGTGCATATCTCTGACAGATGCAATACTGTTCATCTGAGTGGATCCTCAAAAAGAACAATTATGAACTAGAAACTCATAGAGTTTGTGTTTAAAATTTATAAAATTAAACCTGCTCCAACAGGTAATACAGGGAGGCATGCTTGCAACCTCTGGATTCAATCAGAAACAATGCCTGAGAGCACAGAGCTTTCACAATAGGTAACGGCGGGTTCCTTTAAACGCTTCCTTAACCAAGATCCGATGTGATGCACATTAGAACCTTGAAGCACGTCTCATTTATTTCTACAAGGCCTGGGACACAGGAACTGCCAGGACTTCATTCATCATCTTGCCTGTTGACAAAAGGAACAATAACTGGTCATCACTGGTTAATGGAATAACTTTTCCTAGTTGTTTTTTTTTTTTTTCCCCCAAGATAATTCCTAAAGAAGAGATGGTGTCAATACAAACACGTTTCAATGTTTGATGAATTTCTGTGCTTTAAAATGCCACGTCTTTCTCCTTCCAGGATTGCAGGAAGAACCAGCGTATGCAGTCATCATTGCGCCCCTTGTCCTGGAATGATTTAGGGGAAAACCCCCTTCTGCAGCTCAGGACACCTGGCCCAGAAGCAATTCCACCAGCCACTAACCAGTCCGGTTACTTCCTGTGCAGACTCTGAGGAGCTAAATGGACAAGGTCTCAAAAGAAGGTTGCACGACTCACTTTTAATGAGTGCACATGGTGCTAACTCACGGCTCCTGAAGAGCACACCCAGGTAAGACCAACTCGGCTGTGGTGAAGGTGAGACTTACAGGACACCCACGCTGGGGTCTATGGTCTTGGCGCAGCTTTGCCTTAAGACCCACAGAGCTTCCAGAAGTCTCAAAATATCTACTAGCATCTAGAGTAGTAAAATCTTCTTAAATAATAATATGATTTAAGCTATGTGGGTGTAAAATTCTGAAAGCACACATTTCCACATGTTGCACATTTTTGGCTGTCTTAGAGTCTAAGATGTGTCTTCTGGGAGAACCTGCTGCTTTTCTTAATTTAAGAAATAATTACATAAAAGCCGGAAAGTACATGAGTAATTACAACGCAGAAGCATTCTGGAAAAGCACATATGTAGCCCTAGACTCCAACTCGCTGGGCTAGTTTAAGTCAGTATGTCAAGTGGCCTTATCAAGACACACATCTGGAAATAAGCGGGTGGGGTCGAAACATAGCAAGCATGGCCCTAAAACTGGTGACTTGAACCACCATGCAAACCACCTGCCCAGGTATTCTTAAGAGGATAACGAACTGGGCTAGAAAGTTCTTTTCACAGCTGCCAAAGGTAACACCAGGAATTAGATTGCATGTTGGAAATTTGGAGAATTAGTTCTTATTATTAACAAAATTACAAGCCTCACTCTTTGGAAAGATTGCTCTGAGCAATGCTGATTTACTCCTTATGCCTCTGTGGCTGGTGAGAAGCGGATACTGCCTGACCCTCGCCACCATCTGTGGCTTCCCGCAGCCCGACGCCATCCTGCGTCTGACAATGAACAGGACTGCAGAGTTGTTTCAACCGTTGCTGTGGTTTTGGCATGAGGGGAGAGAGGTACGACTTTGTGAAACATGGGGAGCAGCCAAGTGAAACAAAACTGACACCTAGATGTCATCCGTTCCTTTGGAGGATTCAAAGCGTTTTGGGACTGAGCTTACTCTTCAAGGCTGATTTCGAAGCTACTCAAGAAAGAAAAAGACAATGACAACTTAAGCCTAGTCATTTGACTCTCAAGAGCTGCGCAGTTCCTGAGCCTTCCTCCTAGACCACGCCTTCTGCCAGGTGGTGACAGGACGGGGCTGCTGCCCAGAGCAAATCACATTTGTGTGGTCTGGAGCTCCGGGGCCACCTTGGGTGCCCAAAAGGAGAATGACCCAGATTTATTCCAACTGGGGTGGGGGCGCAAAGAGACAATCTAGTCACACCTGCATGGACACCAACAGACAAAATTTCCATGTTCCTTTGCTGCCAAAGCAAGAGAAAATAAGTATTTCTGTTTGGGCAAATGGACTTGAAATACACAGTGAATACAACTCATCGTGGCGTTCTGACGAACATTTGGAGGGTGGCTTTCTGGGATCTGATCTGTCTAGGTAAGTCCAATGCCCCATCACTAAAGAGGGTGGAAGTTAAAAAGTGAACATCAGTGCCAGGTGAGCACACGTGGCGGAAAGAGGGAGATGAGGCTCGCGTGGCCTGTTTGGAGAAGACTTTCAAGTCCTTTCACATTGGTGGACTCTCTGGTCTTTATAACAGGACCAGCTCACTCAAAGGTTAGCCGAGATTTGAGGGCGTAGGCAGGTGACCCAGCATTCTGTGGGTCATCATGGGGCCAGGTGGCCAATGGGTGTGAGAACCAGGCACTCGCTTCTTCTCTACTAGCCGCTCTGGCCAGGAACACTGATTATTGCTGGTTACTATTCATTCTTCTGCACAGTTTTTCTGCTATCACTAGGAAGGAGCTCTCCTATACCGAGTGTCTTCTAAAGAACACCCTGCAAAATAGTTATAACTGTCTCCACAAAGAAATGCAAGTTTGGAGAAGCTCCCTGCCCCAGATCCCAAGGCGCACAGTAGGGCTGGAACTCCAGTCAGGGGGCTTTAATTCCACAGCCCTGCCTGCCCCTTCCACGCGGTGTGGTTTTGGCGTCTGCTATGGAGCAGCGCCTTCAGGTGCCAACTCGGTGAGCCCAGCACCCCCCTAAAGGAACCCCGCTGTTCCAGGGCAGGGGGCTTATTGCAAACTCCTTAAATAGCCATGAAGTTCTGAGTGTTCTCACTTATCGGGGGGTCACGCTTGGTGAGCAGACACCAGCGTGTCTCGCGATCCCAGAACACTGTCATGTCACAGTAAATAAAAGTGGAGGCGCAAAGTCCCACTTTTCAGTGAGCTGCTCCTCCAACTGTCACTCACTGGGGTCTGCTGGCTGCAGGCACCCGACATGCTTGTGCCGCAAACTGCCCTGCAGAGTGGATTCATCAACCCCTCACGGCAAGTGAGAAAGAGAAGTTTCAGAGGGGTTCCATGCCCAAAGCCAGATGACACGGCGAGAAAGTGGCAGGACCTGCACGTCAAGCAGGAGACCCAGAGAGAGCCGAGAGCCGGGCCCCAATTCTGCGCCTTGCTCCTCCCAGGTGGAGGCTCTGCCCCCAGGGGCCCAAGCTACCGGCCGGGAGGGCACCCCACATGCGAGCCGAGACCTGGCCGCTGAGTGGCCCCACTGCTCCCATGACACCGAGTCCTTCCTGCTCGCGGGAACCCCGCTCTGCACACAGAGGCCAGCTCGTCAGTTCTAAGGGGCCACCAAGGACAGGGCGTGAGGACCAAGCAGAGTGTGACCTAATAGACCCAGGAAAACCAACCAACTCCAGCTCCAACGTGAAGGCTTCTGGGGTTTCCAAATGATCTATTAACAGGCTGGAAACAGCCTCGTCTACAGAATCCCTTCTAGGCTGCAGCTGTAAGCAAGAGGGCAGGCAGAAGGACATCTGGAGAGAAGCTGCACAAAGCCTCGGACCCCTTTCCAGTCAATCTCCTTATTGCCTCCCCCGTGAGCTGCTATCAGAGCTGCCAGCCCACCGCCAGGCTCGCTGCTAGGTGTTCGCACAGCCCCTCCCTACTCCCCAAAGGAGGCTGTGGTGAAGCAGCCAGGGCACAGAAACCCTGCCCAGGAGGTGATCTGCTCCCGCGCTAATGATGCTGGATTAATCCCCAGTGAGCTAAATAAGGAGGTGATGGAGCAATACCAAGAAAAGTAGGTCCTTTCAGGCAGATTTCAGATCCAGGCCCCAGCCAGCCGGTCCTGCCATGCTGAAAGGAAGGTGCCAGAGTTATTTCTGGATGCCAGACCCCAATCTGCCTTTCCCGCTGGTGCACTCGGCCAGCCCAGATGGGAGCAGGATGGCTGGCGCAGATCTGAAAGGATCAGGGTGAGCAGACACGTTCTAGCATAATTTGAGAAATCGTTTGTTGTTCTGTAGTTAAAAACCTACTTAAAATGTGCGGTGCGATGCCCTGTTAGACTGGAACAGTATGAAGTCAGGTCTTCCCAAAGACCAAGCGTAAAAAGCATTAAAATAAAGGCAATCGCTGCCTGTTAGAGAAGAGCGTTTCTCTGCTGGGGGATCCCCAGGGCCCCTCTAGTACCCTGAGATCATGCTTCCTTTGCTGCTTTGTGCCTGCACAACATCGCACGCACAATCTTTAAGATTTCCCAAGGAAGAGACTTGATGCCCACAGAATGCAACATCAAGGACATCGGGGTGGTCTCCCCCTGAGGCTGCAGTAGAAGGCGTGACCCTTATGCACAAAGCACGGCCTAGGAGCCACAGCATGTCCATTAAATCTTCTTTTTAGAGTACCGGAAGAAGGTGGTGTTTACAGAAAGCCCATTGTTAATCTTTTTTGTAAGTAACGGAACCTTTTAAAAAGTGAACAATCATCTGTTTTGTTTTGTTTTTTCTGAAACTTCTTCCGTTGGTATATCCAGTTTGCTGAAAGCAAATTCAATCTGTCTTTCATGACTCAACTGGAGAGACTGTACGGCCACCCAGGGGGGCAGATGCCTTCTTTCTTTTTTCTCTTAAACAGCTACAGAAATGGATTTGCCGCACTAGTGGCAGGGAACTGACATGACTCGGCCAAGGAAATGACAAGTCACTCACTTTTCACGGATGGCAGAAAATACAACCCCGGGAGAGGGGACCTGCTGTTCTGGGGACGGGAACACGCCCCCGCAGGCGCAGACCCTTGGCGCAGGCCGTGCAGGGCAGAGGTGGCCCAGGCCGGGGGGCACCACAGGCCGCAGCCCAGGGCTCGGCCTCGCTGCTCGCTGCCCTGGCGACCTTTACTTGGCTCGCGTGGGCTTTACCCTCTTTCCCGAGAACAGGTATTAAAGTGGGGGACTGGCGATTTGGAGAACCTCCAGGAAGGTGAGTGAAATGAAGAGAAGAAAAGAGAGCGGCTCTCTCTGTGTGTGCCCTGGAGGGACCAGCGGGACACGCTTTCCCGCCCCCCTGGAGAGGCGGTTTGCTCTTGCGCTCACAGAATGACCACGACAGCAAGGAGGGCTCCCCAGGCAGTGTGGGCACAGCGCGGCTTCAGCGAGTGCACCGCCCTGACGCTGAAGTCCGCAGAGCAGAGGGGACTACTCTCAGATCCCCTCCAGCAACCCCACGCCCAGCACAGGGCCTGTGCTCCAGGGGAGCCCTCTGCACCCCATGTGATGGCTCTGAGGACAGAAGAACACGACTTGAACGACAGCGCGCGCTCTCTCTCTATATATATACATGCGTAAACTGTGCAACGGAGCAATGGTGTTCAGGAAGGCACAGGTCCCTATCTTAATAAGCTCACAGAAAACGCCACACTTGGTGCAAGTTAATGAGCTACTAAGAGATCTATTTTCCAGCAATCTCAGTAACGACTGTATTGGGCAGATTTGAAAGCGCAGACTAGACCGGGACAGGTTGTTTTCAGGTGGGTGTCCTTCCGGTCATAGAGGCCAGAACTGGGGCTACGAGCCTCTTTTCAGCAGCAGCAGCGACGAGCTCTGCTCTCACAGCCCACCGGAATTCCCTCCAGAGCTCACCGGTCACACGGGGAGGAAGATCCCAGGCCACCTCTTAACCAGCTGGCCAGGACCACCCCCACCCGCCTTCCATCCAGCTCTCAGTTTCCCTGTCTTTGCACAGAACACCTCAGCCAGGAACCCCAGTGACCCCGACCCTCCACGGGCTGTGAGGACGTCGTCTCCAGGGGGCCTAGTTGCCAAGAATTTTGCCCAAACCTCTGGCTTCCTTTGCCCTGGAATTGCAACTGTAAGGGGGGCTCCCCAGGAAAAGGGGAGGTTCCAGGTTCCCTGTCCCACCCAAGGGAGGGTAGAGCTGAGCAGAGAGGAAAAGCTGGAGAGGAGACTGGAAAAGGAAGGAAGCAGGATGGAGCCAGAAGGAGGCCTGGAGGAGGCACATGGAGCAGAGAGACGCATGAAGAAGCTGCGCTTGCTTCTTGGCCTTGGACTGGCTGAAACAGACGTGGGTGAGAGACCCGTGGGGAGGTTGGCAATGGCAGCTTTTATCTTGATTTTGCTCTTTTCCTTCCAGCCTTGTCTGTTTCTGACCCTCTTCTGTGGATCCCCACTGGAAGGTGCTTTCAGGCCTTGCTCTGGGCCAAGCCCGTTTGGGTGGACTTTTACCCACGAGGGCAGGGGTAACTGTGGGTGCTTGTGTTGGAAACTGTGTTCTTCCCCTTTTCTGTATTGCACACTGATTACATTAAAGTTCCTTTCCATTAAGGCTCTATGTTTTGTCTCAATGCGGCTAATGGCAAAACCTATTTAGAGCAGGCAGGTTTGGGGGTTCTGGGGTGCTCCCTCCCTGCCCTGTAACACAATCAGCTACTAAATTTTTTTCACTTTTCACAAGGGGCACATCTCAGATGTTAGCCACCCCACCCCCCAGATTACATAACCACCCCAGTGTGCCATGCCCCCCAAAGATGGGTATGCAAGGACAAGCAAAGGCCAAGAGGAGGCGCGGGTGACACCAGTCAAGGACCCCTGCTATGCGACACGTGGCCGCCCACCGCCTGTGGCCGAGGCTGCTCATCTTTGTGCTCTGGCACAATCGCCAATCGTTACACACTCAGCTGGCGGGGCACACGACAGGACTGCCAAGGGCCGCCAGCCTCAGCGGGTGATTTCCCGATTTCCAGCTGCGAGGGTCCATGGGGCAACTTGGGGAGAAGCCGGTTTGCGCCCCGTCCCTGATGCAACTCCCTGTGGACTCTGAAGGAGGCTTGCGAGCCACAAACACACACAACTTCTGCTTGGAAACACTCTAAAAATGGGGTATCAGTGAGTCAGGTTGGATGAGGGGCCCAGCCCCCCCCACCAAGAACTCCAGAGACTCCGTGGGCTAAACTCTCTCCGTGGGAACACGGGAGCTGCTTTCTTCACTGACATCTAACATCCTCAGGATTCCACGTGGCTTCTTAGGAGCGAGATCCCTGTCAACATCAAACCAAATTTTGGGAAACTGAAATGTTTTTTTTTCATGTACATTGAAGGAAGGCTTGGTCCTCTCTACCAATAACATTCAAGAGCAAAGAACCTCTTCCAATCAGGGGTAAGTGTTCTAAATAAAAATATGAGGAATGCAAGCTGATTCTACATAATCCCTTTTTCTAAGTATGTCTGTCCTTCCTCCCGCCAGTCACACACACACGGAGAATGTCACCAAATCTCTGAGCTGGGAGTACATTGACTTTCTGTGAAGGATCGATACTAAACTATGGCCGAGCTGGGGCTATCTGGTCGGGAGTACATTGACTTTCTGTGAAGGATCGATACTAAACTATGGCCGAGCTGGGGCTATCTGGTCGGAAGCAAAAGGGCCCTGGTGTTTTTGTTGTAAGTGGCTTGGCTGGGAGACAGAAAGTAAGAAAATAAAATCCAGCAGGTTCCAGGAGGACAGCAAAGTTGTGGCCATAAATACTTACTAGAAAAGCATCACACACAAGAAAGGGTGTGAGTCTGCTAATCCTAAGAGGCCTGCTCGGCCGCCATTTTTTTTATGTATGGTTCTGCATTCCTATCCAAGGTCAGAACTGCCCTGTCAGTTGGTTATAGGAGCCCAACCCTACAAGGTGCCTTTCAAATCAATCAAGAGCAGAAATCTTGATTGCCTGGGGAGGGTGTGCATCCCCAGGTACAACTGGGAACGCCTGGGGGGCTGTTTGACTGATGTATAACAAGGGACCCCAGAAGCAGATCAGTGGAACGCCCTGTTGATAAGACTGCAACCATGGCTGGGGATCTAGGGCTTGATTTCAATCTCAATACTGAGTCGGCAAGGGGGTGAAAGTGCCCGGGGGGCAGACTCATGACCCCTGGTGCTGCAGGTGACACAGCACATTTTCTAGTTTCTCTTTGTCGCCCTTCCCCACACAGCTGATGCTGCACGATTATTCTGAGACTAAAAAGGCCAGGATCTTGCTCTTTCAGCAGCGTCCTGCATGGCATAGCCTGCTCCACTCCTCCGTTTGTCAGCGTGGTGTTGCTGACACAGTAAAGGGGGCTGCGTGTGGAGACGCGGCCAGTGGACAGACGTGGGTGATCGGATCTTGGAAAGACACTGCACCTCGTCCCCAGCCCCTGCCACTAGGCACATCCCAAACGTGCAACCTCCTGGCGATTTCGAACATGATGCTTCTGCCTCTGGACTTTTTCTTGACTATCCTTTTCCTGAAGCCTGCATGGACAAGAGGAGCCTTCGCACATCCTGGCCAGGGGGCCAAGGTGGGGCTGTCCAGGGTCATAGGGTGAGCAGGGAGGCAGCGAGGCTGGTTTCCTGAGCCGGGAGGCCCCTGGCTGGGCCTGGGCCTGGGCCTGGGCCTGGGCCTGCCGAGAGGGGCCGGTGCTGGGGCCCAAGCCCACCCTCTTCTATGTGACATTCCCTCTCAGGGACACAGTCCAGCCCAACCAGGCCCTCCTGCTCGCTGCATTCCTCACCGGGAGGGAGGCGACCCTTGCCAGGCCACGAGGTGAGCAGAGGCCCACCGGCGCTCCTCCCTCTGTGACCCTGACCCCCCATGGGCTGTGAGGAAGTCGTGTCCAGTGGGCCTACTTGCCAAGGATTTTGCCCAAACCTCTGGCTTTCTTTCCTCTGAAATTATGACAAGCTACTGAGTTTTTCACTTCGCGAGCGCGCTCTTTGGCGCATCTCCCAGAATGCTTGATGTTTCTGGAAGGGGAGGGCGGGGTGGGGGGACCCCGCACTGGGGAGTCTCACTCGGCCTGTGTACTTCCGGCTGAGAAGCTTAGAATCACTCGGACCAGCGGGGAGAGGCGGACACGAGAGCCCAGTTTTCTCTCAGGAAAACTAAAGAACACTGAGGACCCCAGCAGATGGCAAGTCAATCTATGTCAGGGGGCTGGGGTGGAAGCCGCCAGATTAGCGGATGAAAACAGGCAGGAGATAGCTTTCAGAATGAGCATGTCCCAGATACGGCATGGGACTGAAATACTGAAAGTTACTTGGTATGTCTGAAATTCAGCTTACTCCAACATCCTGCCTTTTATCTAGCACCCCACCGGGGAGTGGGCCTGGGGGGATCTCGGGGTCACTGAGAAGCACACTGGGTGGTGGTCGTTTCTGCAGCGAGACGGGCAGCTCTGCAAGAGAAGAGGCTGGTCCTGTGCTCTCATCCCTGACCGAGACAGGGCTCCCTTCTCCCGCTCTCCGCCTTCTCTCCATCAGCCCTTACTGCGCGCTCACCCTGTGCCTGGCACTGTCCCGGGGCCGGGACAGAGTGAACAAAGCACGGCCTCTGTCGTCAGGGCTCACGTGCCAGCAGAGAGACAGGCGAGCGGAGACGCCCAGGTCTCCCCGGGGAAACTGGGCCGGGGAGGGGCCACGGGGCTAGGGCGCTCCACGGGCTTTCTCTAAATAGAGCCCAGTGCAGGGTGGAGGAGGGTGGAGCGGTGCAGGGTGAGGTGGCCTCCGACACCCTTGAAGCAGCCTCGGGAGCCCTCCAGGCAGGACACAGAGCCCCGGCGCCCAGCCGCACACCAGCAGCCTGCGGGGAAGACGACTCCCCATCCGCACTGGCCGGCCCCGGGATTTGTGGGAAGTCCACAGTCAGTGTCTTCCAGGTGGTGCTGAGAAGGCTCCCCTGGGACCAGGGCTTTCCGAAGGCCCAGCCACAGAGGGTGGGTGCAGCAGGCGACCAGTGAGGGTCACTCCCCGACACCCCTGACTGCTGCTTCCAGCTGGGAACGTGCTGGAAGTAAAGCCTCTCTGGCTCCTGAAGGCCCCCCAGGTCACCAGGTCCAGGACGAACACCTGCTCTGGGCTAGGGTCACAAACCCTGGAACCCACAGACCCAGGAGCCTCGCTAGGGTTTACTAGTCACAGTTAATGACACGGCGCCTTTGCTGGGCACCTGAAGTTCCCAGGAGGACACTGCCTAGTATATTTACAATGCACGAAAGGATTTTTAGGAATTTAAAATATATTAAAAAGTCTGTCTTTAACAACCTGCCTAGCTGGGAAAAAAAAAAAAGAACCTTTTTTTAAAAAGCAATTTTTTAAGCTGTTCACGTTAACCTGTAAGAACGGGCTGGGCCTGGCCCACCAGGAAACTGAGAGCTGCAGTGGGGCCTGCAGGGCCCCCCGCCCCCCACGGTCAGGTTCTCCCGCAAGAACTTGCTCATTTCCCTGGTAGCGCCTTTTCCCTCCAACCCAGACCAGTTGAGGTTTCCACTCTGCAGGAAGGCTCAGGAGAGCCTCCCCGTTGCCCCAGTGAGATGGGGACCCTGAGTCCACCCTGTACCCCCTCCTCTGGGCGGACACTGGTCTGCAACTCAGCACTTGGGGTGGGAGTGTGCAGCCAAGCCAGCCAGCTGCCAGTCAGGACCAACTTCCCTGCCCTTTCCATAAAGAAATTTCAAGCCACTTCGCAAATGCCTTCTTGAAATCCTGACACACAGCAACGACATGTTTCTCGTTCACCACAGCCCACTTCCAGAGCTGCCAACATCTCCCTGGCAGAACTTGCTCTCAGCGAGCGGGCACCGGGGCAGACAATCCCTTTGAACAAGTCTTTGAACTATTCTGTCCAGCATGGCCCTGGGAACAAGTCCACTGGCCTATAGAGGAAAAATTACCTTTGTCTTGGCTTGAAAACAGAAGGCCTGCCTCCCTCCAGGCACGGAGTCCTCTCCTGCTCCCCACAGCACCTGGAGTCTGCAGCCATTTTGAGGTCGACCTCTCAGTCCTGCTGCTCCAGGGGATCTAATTTTTCATGACCAGAGCAGGTGGGAGAGCCACAGGCCGGCCTGCGCTCTCACCTGGCCACCATCCCCCCCCAGGAGGGATTTTGCTTTATCGGTTACTACGCCGCCACCAGCCTGAGCCAGGGGTCTCGGTGTCCCTGTTCTTTCTGCTCTGAGCAATTCTAGAAAGACACTTCAGTATTTCACACAGGTGCGTCTCAAAGTGCCGCAGCCTCGGATTTGCCCTCCACATGGCTGCTCTATTCTGACGTCCCTTCTGCAAGGACTGGGTGTCCTTGCAGAGCCTCAGTCAGCAGAGCTTGGGGGTCTTATTTCATGGGAATGAAGGCTGGCCTCGCAGAGATCCGTGGGATCACAATGCCGACCTCATTGTCCCTTTTGGGTGAGCCTCCCTTTTTGAAACTGTCACTGGATTCATCTCTGAACCCTCAGTAATTTGTGCCCCGGGGCAGTCGCCAGACTCAAGGCGACCAAGACTGTGTCCAGAACCTGGGTGATGACACCATTTTACACTGCACCCCACCTGGAGTTCCCCCACCCAGGGCAGCACTGCCTCCTTCAGAGACAGGAAGCCGTGGCTCCCGCCCTCCCAGAGCAGGCAGCAGAGGAAGAGCTGAGCAGGAGGCTCCAGGCCAGGTGCACCCCACACGCTCTAGATATTTTTTCCTGACTGTTTTATTCTACATAGCAAGAGAACTCTTCCATACTTGCAGGAATAAAAAAAAATCCCAATTTTATCATGATGATGGGACAGACTCTCCAACAATATTTACAAAAGTCTTAAAAAATTACAAAAGGGAAGCGTTGCAAAAATGAGATGCTTCATGGCTGGAATTATAAAAATTGCAGGCACGTGAGGGCATTTTTTAACAAGGCGTTAAGTCATCTGGGCGGGGCCTGGAGGCCGTTGCTGATGCTCCCACCCTTGCTGACAGCGCGCTGGCGAGCCCCGCTCCCGAGGGCCTCGGTGGGCCTCCCTCCTCTCGGTCCATGTCTACACAGGGGCGTGACCGATGTGTACGGTGGGTCCAGCCCCGGGCCCATCTGCTGCAGCCACAGAGTCATCATCAGCGTGTGCTGATCTGCCCGGGCTCGGCACATCTCAAGTGCAGCACAAACTGGCAACAGTGTCTTGGGAAACGCCCAGGCAAGCTGAGAAAGCAGTCCAGGTCGACACTGGGCCGGGACTCAAACCTAAACGACTTTTTAAAAACTGAATTTAACCTCTGGTTTTCCATAAACTCCTGAGCTAACTCCGGTGGCCTGGCTCTTGTCAAGGCGGGCCTCAGCGTGGGGCTCGTGGGAGGGCGCAGGGCACCAGGAGGAGCTGCTGTTGGCTGACCGCTGTGCAGGTGGACACGGATAGTTCCTGGGTTAGTGCGGCCTGTAGATGGACGGCACGGCAGCCGGAGGAAACGCTTCCGTATTTTAAAATTCTGCAGGTGCATCTGCTCCCAGCTCTCGGCTTCCACCACGCCCCGCAATTGGGTGAGAGCAGCTGCCTTCCAATGAGCGTTCCAGGAAACATGTGACTTCAAGACGTGTCGAGCGAGAGCCAAGCTTTTCTGGGATTCAGTTATAAGAAAAACTTTGTATTTTTTGCTTTTTTAAAATGAATCTTTCATTTTAGGGTTCATTCTAAGTCTTGAAAAATGTTTTCTTGATTTTGTAAAAGGGCTTGACTGAGACTCTTCGGCAGATCACCTGCCTTTCACCTTCCTGAGCCAATGGACAAAGTCACGAAAACAGCTGCAGCCACCATCATCACAGCAGTTTCACACCATGCCCTTTCTCGAAATCACAGGATTCCCAGGCTGGCTCTTAGCAAACCTGTTACCCACCCCCAACGGAGCTATATGGGCTTTATCCCGGCCCCACAAAGCCTTCTGTAGTACAGCCAACCTCCGCCTGCTGCCTTCAGAGACCACGGGCCTAGCCTTCCTTGCGGGGAAAATGCCTTGGCCCAGGCTCTTTCTCCCCTCCCCCGCCAGCCTCTACCACGGCCACCTGCAGCCCTGCTCCCCTCCCGGGACTCCTTGTCCACCCGTGATCATGCGTTATTGCAAAAAGTGCTTGGGAGCGTGAGCAGGGCCGTGCGTGCCTGTAAGTACAGATGCCCGGGCCGAGAGAGTGAAGATGATTACGAGAGAAGAGAGACTGGAGAGAGCCAGCAAGAGCGAGAATGAGAGAGAGGGCAGAGATCGTGGGGGCTGGGACGCTCAGTTGCCTCCCTGCCTGCTGCTCTGCCTGTGTCTGTCCCTGCTTAGGCATTAAAGGTCTGTTTAAAGGAGAGCCTCCCTGGTGGCGTAGGGGTTAAGTCTCGGCACTATCACCGCCAAGGCCTGAGTTCGATCCCCAGCCAGGGAGCTGACCCGCAGGGCGCAGCTGACCTCTCCTGTCTCCCCGCTGCTCCCCTCAGCAGTGGATTTCAGTAGATGGGCTTGTTCTGCTCCCCACTCTGTCTCTGGTGAATCCTCTCACCCCCTGCACCTCTGGCCTGTACCCCAGTTCTTCTATGCACAAAGAAATAAAAAAGCCCTGTCGAATTTATTGAGGGCACCAAGATTCTTTCAGTTTGGCCAAATTAACAGTGAACCTGCTTGGCCTGGGATGGCTGCACTTCAGTCACACGCGACACCTGGGTCCATGTCAGGTTCTCTGCTTCTGTCCCTGCCACGCTCGGCGCTTCCGCACGACCTGGAGGACGCACTTACCCCTCTAGCACCCAGCCTCGCCCAGCCGCTCCGTCATCTGCCAGGTGAACAAATAAAGGAACGGAGCCTAAAGCCAACCCGATAGCCAATACGAGCACCTTCTTTATAGTTTCAGCTGCTCCTCTGCTATTTCAAATAGCAACGCAGAGCATCTGAAGATGCATAGTGGCATTTTTTTTTTTTCATTTGAAAAATGTGAGAAAATTCACCTCCGGCCCTACTCTTTACCCCGCTCTACAGCCGTTGGCTTCACGTCACCACCCGGACGAGATCACGCGCTTAACGGCTGCGGGGCTGACGCCCCCGTTCACGGTCACGTCAACTGCGAGACCAGTGTCCCGCACGGGTGGTGCCCAGTGGTCACCTGGGGATGCCGGGCAGGCCGTCTTTACCTGCCTTGGTGGGAAAGAGAGAAGCAGACAGTGGGTCTACAACACAGGACCGAGTCCGCACGAGGGGAGGAAGCGCGGCGTGTGGCGTGAGCGCTCATGGCCCCAGAGAAAGCGGGAGTGACGTGGCCTGCGCACAGGCTGCTCTGGGCAGGGCCCCGCGGGCAGCGTGTGGCCGCGGTAGCTTTGGGGGCCGGGGGACACACTAGGTCTCTCGGACAGTCGACGGTCAGATACTGAGCTCTCGGATGCTCAGCTGCTACTGTGTAAAGCCAAACTCACACAGGCAGGTCACGGCCGTCCTGAGTTCTGCCAGTTTTGTTCCTGCTGAAGACGCTGTCTCTGACCGTGGGCTCCAGCGCTGGGGGCTGGGCAGTTCCACTTGCCTTGACTCCAGGTTGGGGTGTGCGTTCCTGTCCCTAGAGCAGCACTAGTATCTGCTGCGATGCCTGAAATGGTGGTGGGTGCTCTGAGCTGAATGGATGAACAGCTTCTCACTAAGTCCTTGACATCTAGAATATTCTAGACCAAGTCAAGGGGCCAGGATGGAAGTTTTCTTACATTCTGCTGCCAAGATGCTCAGCCCTGGTAACCCGGCTTAGACACGCGCAGGTGTGATGTGGGCAGGCAGAAGACACCCAGCTTCTGCGGAGACTCAGCACAGCGACCCCACTGACAGGCCATGCCAGAGCCCAGGCTGCCTCCAGAACCAGGTGCCCGTGAGCCTCGAGCATTGGCAGGACGGGGTTAAGATGATGTTGTGCAGGCATAGTAGGCCCAGGCCTGAGAGCAGAGCAAGGCAGGTGTCAGAGGCAGGCTGGGGACCCCAACCCCCCAGTCTCTTCTCACTCTACCCCTGGGAGTCCTGACCCCCAGTCTGCATGTTACAGAAGATACCACCCTGTAAGGTAAATGACTGTTGGGCTTTTCTGCCCCCCAGCCATTAGCGCTGATGATGGATCCCTGCGGTCCTGAGTGCATGCCTGATGGAGGACACCTGGAGTAGGGTGTGGGCATGCGTAGGTGGGCACACCTGGGCTAAGAGACTGGGGTCACAGGGCGGTGTCGCGGGATGCCAGAGCGAAACAGAACCAGCAGAAGAGAGAGAAGGAGACCACAAGAGAATGCTGGAGAGCACAGGAAGAGTGAAGATTCACCAGGGGCCAGGAGGCTGGCGGCCCACCCCCTGCCCCAGCACCCCTGCCTGCCGTGTACCTGGTAAACTCAGTAAAAGCCTGAAAAAGCCACCAAGGGCTCCAGGACTCTCCTCCTTTACCCGTCTGCATAGGATCACAGAAAACCTGCTCTGGCCCATCCTGCCACTACATAGCCCCACCCTTGATCCTTAGGGGCCAGTCAATTAAGATGACACCCCTAAGAGCCTCCCTGATGGCGCAAGGGGTTAAGACGCAGCACTATGAAGCTATCCGCAGTCTCTGCAGCATGAGTTCGATTCCCAGCCAAGGAGCTGCCCACAAGGTGCAGCAGACCTCTCCTGTCTCGCCCGCTGCTCCCCTCAGCAATGTATTTAAGCAATCCACCTGTTCTGCTCCCCACCCTGTCTCTGGTGAATGCTCTCATCCTCTGCACCTCTGGCCTAGACCCCAGCTCTTGTATGCATAAATAAATATTAAAAAAAAAATGACACCCCTGCTTGTTGCACCTGGAAGATCCTGGCCTCGGTGCTAATCTGCAGGGAGCAGGCAGGACCACCTCCCTCCCCACAGAAGGGCTCTTTCCCTCTGGAAGAAGTGAGACCACTCCACACTACTCTGCCTGCCCACGCAGCAGCTCAAGAAGCTGCACCCACTCCTCCTTGAAGCCCCCAGGCCTGCTCCCCTGTGCTCAGCGCTGCCTGCAGGTACTGCGGGTTAGCTCTTCATCTACACTGCACGCAGGTCTGCATGCACACCACTCAGCTCACACCTCTCCTGAGGCTGAAAAGGCCGGGTGTTCCCAGGGACCTCTCCTGCCTGCTGGATCTGGCTCCTGGCATCTCCCCTTGCTGGCCCTGCTCCCGGCTGTGCATCCTACCAGGATGATCCCGGCCCCAAAGACAAACACAGTCCTGCAGTGTTTCCTTCCAGGTGGAAGGCTTTTCTTCTCAGGGGAGAAGCACATGTCCCTCAGGCTCCCTTCCCTCACAAAGCCACCACGGCTAAGTCCCAGTGCACATAAATATCCAAGCTAATTGCACATAAATATCCAAGCTAATCGCTCCTGAAGCTGTGTGATGAATACCTTCAGCTGAGTAACATGAGAAGCAATCATTTGAACTAGAAATTCCTGGGGGGTGGGGGGTGGTGCTGAGGGCTTTCTAGACACGTGTCTTTCATGAGCTGCTGGCTCCGGGGACTTCCCTGGCGGGAGGACGCCTCTCAGGACAGGACGACACCTCTCAGGGTGCTGGCTAGCGCGGGCAGGCAACACCCAGCAGGAGTCTGGAAAAGCCTTGGGCCCAACGCACTCCATGGGCCTCCTGTTTGTGCTTCAGGCGGGGACGGGTGCCGCAGGCACATGCCCTCCCAGGCCGACAAAACATGGAAAGTGACTTCCCTGCCCAGGCCACTGTGGAGCCTGAGACACCGGGGGCAGCAATCGCCTCAGACAGGGTGCCGAGGCCCAAGGGATCTTGGAAAACTGGTGTTTGCTTACGGGATAGTCACCTTTCAAAGGAGAGAACCTGCTGCGTCCCTTTGGCAGGCATGCTCTGCCCGGTCATCTCTCCTGAACATTCCACAGCTTTTCCCCGCAAGCCCGTTTTGCACAAGCCCCTGCAGCCTTCCTTGTTGTAGGGTAAGGAAAAATGTCAGGCTTTTCTGCCCTCCCGCCATCAGGATAGATGATGGATCCTTGTCCTGAATGCATGCCTGATGGCGGGCACCTGGAGGAGGGTGTGGGCATAGGTAGACGGGATTCACCTGGGCTGAGACTGGGCTTTTAAGGGCGGCGTCACGGGGACGCCAGCAGAAGCCGAGAACGAACAGAAGCTGAGAGAGAAGCAGAGAAGGCCGGAGAGCCCAGAGAGAGTGACGACTTGCTGGGGCCTGGGAGGTCTGCCAGCCTCCTGGCCCCCCAACACCCCTGCCTGCCATGTACCTGGTAAACCCCAATAAAAACCTGCTCTGTGTCCAATTCCTGCCCCTACACTTGTCCTCCCTCCTCAGGCTGGGCAGGGGTGCCGTGAGCAGGAGCCTTAAAATGTTGAGACTCTCCAAGCCCAGCGGGTCCAGGAGCTCTCTAAATACACATCTAAGTAAAACACGCCAGAGAGTTCAAGAACATGCCAGGCACCAGCTAGGACATGGGGTTTGGGGCCCCTCACCCTCGCCGCCGGCCCAGGCTTTGAACTCGATCCTAGCCGCCTGGCTGTACATGACCCCGTCTTTGCACTTCGTTTCAGGCAAAAGACTTGCTACTGTTCTTATTCAACACAAATAAACTTTGGTAACTACATGGGAAGAACCTCAAAGTGTTTCCAAATGAAAAGACAACGGAGCAGCGCACACTCAGAAGACCATGTGGCGCGAGGGGAGAGCGCGTGGCGCTGCACACGCGCGAGCCGAGCCAGCCTCGACGCAGCCCTCAGGGCAAAGGGAAGTCGGTCTCCTGAAAACCAGCCAGAAAATGCACCGGCACGTGCAAAAGAAATCAGGCGGCAGAGTTCACCGTGAATCCTGTTGTGTGTAGACTGAAGAACGACCCCGGGGACGCAGACGATGCGTGTCCGGGACACGCTGGGGCTTGGTGAGCGGCTGTGCTGGCCATGGGGAGGCCACGCCGACAGGTCTTCAGAGCCGCACTTGCCTGCGGACTGGAGTCCAGCCCCACCTGCAGCGGCAGGTTCCGCTCCGGGGGCGCGAGGCCTTGGCTTCTGCTCTTTACGACTCTCCTGAAGAAGTTCGTGGTGGGACACTACGGGGGGACGGCCACTCTGCCCGCTCCACGCCCCAGCTGGACTAGCTCCTGACTAGATGCTGGGGTTTTGGCTCCCCCGAGACACCTCATCCAGCTCACCTTGTAGGCCAGAAACTGGGCAACCACCCTCCTTACAGCAGCGTAGAGATGCCAGTGGCCGAGCGTCCAGTATGTCAGATTTCATTCTCCAAAGCCACGTGGCTCCTAATGCCAGCTCGTCCAGGCAGACAAGCGGTCAACCGGCCTGGCAGCCCTGTCCTTCCATCTCCTATGAACACCCCACCCCAAGCCAAGATGATGCCCCAACAGCAAGGCCCTGGGCCTACAGGGTTGGCCCCAATCCCCCCATCATCCTCCTTGCCTGGCCTTGCCTGACCACCTGCTGGCTCACAGCGGGTAGAGTCTGCTCGCCCTCCACCTGCCTCTCCACGCTGCTGGGGGCACAGGGGCCCTGGGGCTCACTCCTGGGTCTGTACCCACTGTGTTCAGGAAGGCCCTGAATGCTTTAAGGCAGAATTTCTTCTATCTACCTGCAGATCGTAATGGCTTTGCATCTAAATGCTTCCTTTCTTTCGCAAATATTTATCACAAAGGACAGTCTGCAGGTCTCTGGAGGGGAGGGCCAATGCTAGCAAGTTCCCTCTGCCACGCGCTCACTCGAAAACACCCGCTGCACAGAAGCCATGACCCCAACAGCGATGAGTTTCTCCTGTAACTGATCTGCAGGCTGTAGACTCCAAAGCGAAAGGGAAGTCTCACAAAGCCTCCTTAACATAGGTCGGGAGCAGGGCCTGGTCTCCGCGGGGCGGCGGGGAGGCTGCACACTCACAGATGTCTGGTGGGACATGTGTCTAACAACCCAGAACGCAGATCTGCCTCCCCACCGGGGCCCTGCAGCTGCCCACAAGGCCCAGGGGCACCCGCTCCTGTCTTGAATGTCAGGTGTTGCTGGACCACTGTGGCTGTGCACTGGCCTCATCTGAGGCCACTAGTTCAGGGCATGGTGAAGACAGCCTTCACTGTCCATGGAAGGGCTGTTTTGAGAGAGGAAAGACTTAATAATGACACCAAGGTGACAGACCCTGCTCAGCCCAGCTAGTTCCAACTCCACCTCTTGGCCCAGAAACAAGTCAGACCAGGCATGTTGAGGAAAATGTCAGAGTGTCAAGGGCACAGCAGTGGCACAAAGCCCAAGGGCCTACGTCTACATTGCTCAGAGACCAAACAACCTGCATTCATTAGAAGTAGAAAGCCCTAGAGAATTAAAGTATAAGGTCCCCCCACCGACCCCATATAATTTTATACTTTTCTCAGTGGCAAAATTCCTGAGTTTTTTAGGCAAAAATTTCTCTGTACGGCATCCTCACTAAAGTTAAAAGTAGCAGGAAGATAAAAAGTTAGAACTGGGCTCAATATAGGTGAGTCACGAACTGAAACTTCTGAATGAAGCATCCTTTCCAAACTGCAGTGGGCTGTTCTTGCACTGGGCTCTGTCCACATAACTCTTGCTAAGAGCAAGAACTTCTAGCAAGACCCATTCTACCTCAAATCGCTGTTTTCCCTGACTGATTTCAATTGTAAAAGTGGGTCTCACCTATCAGAAAAATACAGCAGAGCAAAGGGAGTTCAGTGCACAACTGTGCCATAAGGATTTTTTATCTAACGTCTATTTAGGTGGACAAGGTTTTATTGTTAAGTCACTGGGCACAGGATACAACTTCTGCGACCCGGAACGGAGATGGTAACTGTTGTGATACCCAATAATAATGCCTGAAGGAAAATCTGAATGTAAAGTCAATGCTGTTCTGTTTTTCTTGCTTTAAGAGCAATTATTTAATGATAGAAAGTTCTGGTTTCTGGGGAGAATATTTGTCACTAAACTATGTTAAACTACCTAGAGAATTCTATCAGTTTAGAAAACCAGAGCATCAGGGAAAAATTGGATCAATTATAAACAAAAAATAAATACATAGGATGTCTTCATATAGGTTTATTTGATCAGTGCCTCTTGTATCATTTTCTGGGTCTCTGTATCAAGAGGTGAATATATTTGTATATTTTTTGAGAACAAGACCTTTCTACTTACAACTGATTTTTACTAACATTTTCAGAAATGTTATCCAACTTGGTTGTTTATGGAAAAATTTCAGAACCTCAAATTTCCTATTCCCACATTCCTTAGTAATAAAGGGAACATGTAAAGTGAAATAAAAAAAACACATTTTTTAATTTCTCTGTTGAAGACGATAAATACGAACACCCCAACCAGGCCACTGAATTTCGATTCAACGAGTATTTACTGAGAACTAGGCATGGTCAAGTATTTTGCCAAACACCAGAGATAAAAAGCTACATACCAGTAAAATCCAAACATTAGCTCACAGATATCAATAGCCAAACTGGAAAAAGTTGGGTGCATGGCTTCCCAAATTGATAAAGGAGCCTAAAATAATCAGTGAAAATAAATGATATAGCAAAGTAACTAAGAGTAAGTAGCCCTGGCCATGACAAACAATAGGACTAAAAATTATTGATACCAAATTTCTATCCTTGCTCTACTACCATTAACTTGCAAAATCTCTCTCCTGATCATTTCTGCCATGAATGATTCATGGTCTTAGCACAATTTATTCTACTTAAGACCCCACATATAAATGGGTTCTGCAAAAGCGATGTCAAAGATACCTTAACTTCAATTTCTAGATTTCAAAATTTAGCGAATTTAAATTTATAACGATGAGTAGTTATAGTTTATCTTGGTGTGTTGTAGTGAGTTACATTTGAGTTTTTCCTGTGTCCCTTAGCCCAAACTGTCATCAAAAGGTACTTAACAAAAGTTAAGAGCTTCCCTGGTGGCACAAGAGGTTACGGCTCAGCACTATGTATGAAGCTACACTGCGGCACAAGTTCGATCCCGGGTCAGAGAGTTGACCCACATGGCGCAGCAGACCTCTCCTGTCTCCCCGCTGCTCCCCTCAGCAGTGTATTGCAGTAGATCCACCAGTTCTGTTCCCCACTCTGTCTCTGGTGAATCCTCTCACCCCCACCCCCTGACCCTGCACATCTGGCCTACACCCCAGTTCTTCTACGCATAAACCTTTTAAAAAAAAGTTAAATTCAACTACTTTAGTCCTCATTTAAAAGATAGAGTACAAAAGCCTCCCACTGAAAAATTTCAGAGTATGTGGTTTTCTTATATGTTTAAAGGAGCTACTAACCCCAAGTACAACTGTGAAAGCAGTTTCTTGAACGTGCTGTGGCCATCAACACGGCCTCAACACAGCCGAGGAGGAGACGCAAGGCCCCAGGACGGGCACATGTCAGCTCTCGGGAGCTTTTTTAACTGTTACAAAGACAAAATGGTCAGGGGAGGGGTGGGCCACACAGGGAAGGCTGGTCGGGATGACAAGAGCTTTAAATTCCTGCAACAAAACACTCCTTATAAATGCAACCAAGTCAAAGCTTAAGCTTCAATCACTAGGAAAACAGAACATTTTCTAAAAGAACTGATTGGGCGGGTACTGATCCTACCCAGGAGAACAGAACATTCTGTTAGTCTGTCAAACTGATACCGAGGATCTTGGATAAAAATGGGTCCTCCATTTCAGTCCTCCAACTGTCAACTGAAATCTCTGCAGCTAAGAACACAGCAGAAGTGAAATCAGATGCAGAAAGAGGTTACGCATGGGGAACAGAAAAAAAAGAAAAATAACTTTAAGCCTGACTTGGTTAATAAAATATTTCCAACAATGGATTTCTGCGATTGCTGGAACACGTTAAACGCCGTGTGCAGTGTAGTTAGAGGAATGCGCGGAGAGACCAACCTCTGATTTTCTTTCTTAGCCCAGAGAGGCCTTTCTCCGGGTCATATGTGAGACCTTGGCGTGACTCGCTTGTCTCCTGCCCAACGCTACACGTGAGGAAGGACTAACGATTCCGATGGGCCTGAGATAAAGTGGTTTAGGCAAACTGAACAAACTAATTCAAAAACAAGAGCGCATGGAATCCGAACACACAGCACGTGGTTCTAAAGAGAAATTCACAACAGAGAGTGAAGGAAAAGACAAACTTTCACTGACATAGTCATGGAGTTGGCCGCAAACCACACACAGGTCTGTCATCAGCTTCCCTGGGTAATGAACCCACCTTTGGCCCAAATTAGTGGGACAGATTGGACCAAACTGCCTGTTTCCTCATCTGTGCAGTAGCACTTGCCTATTCTCTCCGGTTTTTAAATGGATAATCTATGCAAAAGGTCTAGTACACCAGACACTTGATATGTAATAATCGTTACCATCATTCTACAATAACTCTGACAGCCACTCAGTGCTCAATAATGTTCTCCAAACGCTGTTCCAAAACCCCACGATTCGGGGAGTGGGAGGAAGGAGGAAGGAGAGAGAGGATGAGGCCTCATTTCCAGGCACCTAGAATAGTCCAAGGACATCAAGGCCACAGGGGAGGGCCCTGCACATCCCAGGGCGTCAGCCATAAGCCCGTGTCTCAGCTCAACCGTGACTCTGGGTTCTAATCAGGGATGGAAGATAAAAAACAGGCTGCCCAGCTAAGTTTGGCATCAGGCAACCTCGCAGTAAGAACCAACTGTTGGCCTGAAATTCAAACTGAACAGGCGCCTGTATTTCTGTTTGCAAAACCTGACCATTCTCTCCCTACTTTCTTTTGTCTCTTGATAATTCACTCACACCAAGCCCAAAGGAGGGAATTCCTGCATCTCCAGTGCCCAAAGACTGAGAATGTGGTTTCTAGCAGGGACACAACAGCACCATCCTTTTGTAAAAGTTTTTTTTTTTAAAGTTTCCCCAACTTCCAAGGAATTCTAAACGGTGATGCTCATTGTAAATGGCCGGTATCTGCACTTTACAGAGCAAACCGCGGCAGAGAGACGGGCGCTCACAGCTCCCAAGTGCCGCAAACCTAAGACCCGCCAATCCTTAGACCGTCGTAAGATTCGACATGTCTTCCCTCAACCAAGAGGATGGGAAAACATTTTATTTGCCTCATGAAACAAAGCACATTAAACCTGCTTTTTCAAATTCCCTTCTCTCCTTCCCAGTGTGCCGGCCACAGCTCTTTCTCACTGCCCGGTAACTTCTGCAGTGTCTTCCTGCTCAAATGTTCTCTGATCTAGACCCACAAGGTTGCTAAGTCCTGATGCCCTTTGTCCAAGGGCCTCCAGTGAAATCTACTGCCCCAGACCCAGCCGCAGGGCCTGCTGCTCCCTGCACTTCATCATGCAAGACACACTCCATCTACCACATGGAGCAGGATGCCCGGGGCTTGCAGAGCTGTCCAGGGGCTCTGCTCCTTGACAAGAACCTTCCTGCACTAAGCTGACTCGGTAGCAGCCCAGGGGAGGGAGGGAGGCGCTTCACTCATGTGAGCCAGTTCCAGAAGGCCACTGGGCTCCCCTCCCCACAAAGCGCCCTCTTTCCTCTTTAGAGACCAGTCGCTACCTCTGCTCTTTCAGGGAGAGTGAGGGGACTAAGCAACCACGGCGGGATGCGCTCAAAGACCGTCCTCCAGCCCGTGACGTGGGCTTATTTCCCAAATGGCTCTTTCACCTCCACTGGCAACGTGTCCATCCGCAGTCACGCTCTCTGGTTTTGCATAAACGAGGCACATGACAGAGGCTGTAGTTTTTCCTGGCTTTATCCCATACCCTGTACATTATGTGTGTCTTGTAAAATGGGTGCTTTTTTGGAAAGTCAAATACTTCTGGAAGAAGAGGGAGACTTTGCATCCAAGACTTTACACCCCCATCCCACTTCCATTTTCTAGAACATCGTCCCTTAAGAATGGATATTAACAACAAGTAGGGCCAGATAATGCTAATGTCGACACTGAAACAAATTTTTTCTAGAACCAAGAAAAATAATGAAAACGGTACTAACTACCATGAATCTGGTGCTTACCACACGCCAGGTGCCGCTATAAAGTGACTATAAAGGCACTTTAAAGTGCAGTGACAAACCCTCTTCACAGTCCAACCCCAGAGCCACGTGCTGTCACAGGACCCGGAGGCCATGCCTTCACCACAGTTCTCCTCATGCCCTGAAATCGAAATTCCTTAGCTAAGGTTTTACAAGGAGACTACCCTGGGCAGAAAAGGGGGTGAGTACAAGATATTAAAAGGGGGAGGGGGTTTTCTGGTGGTGCAAGGGCTTAAGTCTCAGCATTATGAAGCTATCGGCAGCCACTGTGGCCTGAGTTCAATCCCGGCCAGGGAGCTACCCACATGGCGCAGCAGACCGCGCCTGTGTCCTTGCTGCTGCTTCCCTCGGCAGTGTACTTCAATCAATCTACCGGTTGTGTGCCCTCTCACACACCCCTCCCCGCACCTCTGGCCTGCACCCCCAGCTCTTGAATGCATAAATAAAGAAAAGCTTAAAAAAAGAAACTAAGGGTCTCCCCTGGTGGCGCGCAACAGTTGAGCGCTGGGCTGTGAAACTGCCCGCAGCCTCTGCAGCGCCGGTTCGATCCCCGGCCGCCGGCAAGGGTCCCACATGGCGCGCAGACCTCTCCTGCCGCCCGCTGCTCCCCTCAGCAGTGTGCTTCGTCAGTCTGCCTGCTCTGCTCCCCGCTCTGGCTCTGGTGAATTCTCTCACCCTCCCGCGCTTCTGACTGTGCCCAGTGCTTGTATAAATAAATAAATAAACAAACAAACAAACAAATAAATAAATAAATCTTTTAAAAAGATACTAAAAGGGAAGGTCAAGTGGTTCCTCCTTTTGACCTACCCAATGTCCTTCCTGGTCAAGGCTGGGGAGCTGGAGAAACGGAGGGTGGTGAGGGGCCAGTGCAGGGAAGGACACTGGGGGACTATGGGTGGGAAGGAGAGGAGGGAGGGGTGCTGGACCCGAAACAGAAGAGACGTCTAAAGGCAATGTCTGGCTTTTCCAGCAAATTTCCTGGTCACTCCTGTTTCACACAGGAACTCTAGTTAAGGAGGTGAGACTGTGTCTGAGGCCTGGACCAGACCAGCTCATACTGACAAACCCTGCAATCCACCAGAAGTGCTTTGCCCTGCCCCCGGCTCCCTGAGGCCGTCCTCCTGAGAGCCGCCTCCTGCTGCAGGACCTGGTCTGGTCAAGGTCCCTGCACCCTTCCCAGGACACCACCTCTTAGCAATCACGTCATCTAGATAAACGGATCAATTCAATGTTCTGAATTTATCACCTAAGACGTTGATGTAACTGGAAGAAATGGACAGAAAGCTCTCCCGTCTCCACTGAGCAGAGAGAACAGTTAAAATACAGCTGCACAGATGAAGCAACGAGTGTCATGTACTAAGTATGCTCCACACAGGAGGGGCTGTGTTTGCACACATGTGTGTGCATGCGTACATGACTAATTTAGAGCTCTGAGTGCACATATCTGGGTGTCATTAAGGTGTATTCTGTTAGGGAATTACTCAGTCAACATTATTTTTAATACTCTTGGCCCAAGAAACGCAGTAAGTTAACAGAGAAGACATCCTAGTTATGACCTTCTAGCTCTTCGAGGGAATCTGCCTAACCCTCCCTTAAAGATGTGCTAGGTGGTTATGAGACAACACATTTGGGCAAAAAATTCCCACCAGATCATATGCCTGCAACAGATTGTGACAAGTTGGAATCAAACTATTTCATTCTAATTGGTTTATCTCACCTACCAAGAGGTGAAGACTACGTGTGGAGCTGCATGAGGGCAGGTTGTTTACATGTGCATCGCGAAAAAAACTTTCAATATTTACTGGTCTCACCTTTCAAGATCAAATCCATACCTATAAAAATGTGTCTACCTATTTATGTGCCAGCTATTGTTTTCCCTCACTCAGAATTGGAATATAATAAATTTTTATACTATAGGATTTGAAAGTTAATAGACTGAATGTTAATATAAATGGTCAGATTATAGGTTTAAAATTTTTAATTGGGTTGATTGAATATAAATGACTTATAAATGATAATAAATTTCTAATATGAAATGCTGTGATACATTGAACCTCACAGAGAAATACATTAAAGAAAAATACCTGTGTATTGTGCTTTTCATTAAAACCAGAACAGTCGGATGCACAGAAAGTGTCCATGAATCATTACAAACAGCCACTGAAATGTGATTCTGCAGGTCACAGGGGACATTCCATGAACTCCATAGAATCCTCAGGGAACAGTCAAGACAGGGATTGGCCTTATGGCACTGGGCTCTATGGATTATGCTAAGCACTGAGTCTCCTAAGTCACTGCACGTAGCAGGTGCTATTACCAACCCGATTCTGCCGTGAGAAAACGGAGGTGCAGTGAAGGGAGCTGTAAGGTCACCTCAGAACCACTAGGGGGGGCAGAGCCAGGATTCAAATCCAGGCAGTATCCAGTTGGCCACTGGGACAGAACCCTAGAGCTGCAGAAACTTGCAAAATACAACATTCTAGCACATTCTCCCGCCACCAGGTCAATCACAGTGGTCTCTAGACAAATTCCCCGACTCCCAACTATATGCTCCCCTCACAACGCTCCTTATCACCAGTCACAACCACCTAAAAAGCAACTCAGCTCATTGTACGAGACTAGTGTGAGATGCAGAGACTTGCTCTGACCCTTGGGTGACGGTGCCAGGGCAGCTTATAACACACCAGCATCTGCACAGCGCCCTGCCTGAACTCCCAAATCAGCAGACACATCGTGGAGACACCTTGACAAGACCATGTTCTCCCAGGAAATGTTTTAGTGAATGCCACGCTGGCGAGTGGAACATTACGTGAAATGAACACTATAATGCTGTAAAGGAGCAAGCAATTTGAGTAAGTAACATTCTGTATTTTTTTTTAAAGATTTATTTATACAAGAACTGGGGTACAGTCAGGGGCAGGCATGGGAGGGTGAGAGGATTCACCAGAGACAGAGTGGGGAGCAGAACAGGCAGACTGACTGAAACACACTGCTGAGGGGAGCAGTGGGGAGACAGGAGAGGTCTGCCTCGCCATGTGGGCTGCTCCCTGGCCGGCCGGGATCGAACCAGCGCTGCAGAGCTGTGGACAGCCTCACAGCGCTGCGCTCAACCTGCTGCACGACCTGGGAGGCCAACATTCTGTATTATTAACAGATGACTACTGAGAAGAATTCTGAGACCACTCTGAGTCAGCAAACTAAATGTTAAAATGCTAAGTGCTGCCGCTGATGAATGTTAATGCTCCTTCAAACCCTGAGACTCTTGTGTGAAGTTATCATTTCTGGTGAGTTAGGGAGTGCAGGAGGCGGCTGTCGCTCCACAAGTCAGGACCACGTTCCCCTGCTGTGGGAAACCACAGGGACCTCATATGATGACGGGCAAGTGACTTTTTCAAGGAGAGGGAGGAATGCTAGAGGTTCCCCAAAACCCCGTGAGTTTCTCCAGGAGCCAGGCCGGGCTTCCTTTCCTGGGGGCGCAGCGCCCTCTACTGGTACAAACACAGAATCCCAAATCGCAATCATCCTAAGCGAATTTTTAAAGGCAACCCTTAAATTTTTTAATTAAAAAAATCCATCCTCTCCTTGCACTAAGCAATCCAATTAAAATAGACACCCACATGCGATCACAGAATGAAAAAGCATTAAACAGTACTTTAGACAAAAAAGTCCATCCTGCTGGTGATCACAGGAACCCATGGTAGAAAAGCCGTAACATTGAAAAAGCAAACTTTTTTTGAAAATAACTCTAATGCACCTGAAAAGTTACCAGAGGCACCAACTACAGAACAAGAATCAAACATTTAAAATCCTCAAAATGCTTCGAAATTTCCAGAAGTCAGACACCCCACTTTCTCAGGAATATTTTACTTTCTAGTTTCCAAAATGCTCAAAGCTTTGGCTTTTTTCCTAAAATCCCTAAGATTATCAGAAATAAAATTGGCTGCAGATGGGTTTATTAAGTTAAAAAAAATAAATAACTTCCAGTGGGCAAATCTTACCTACATGTGAAAACTGTCAAATCATCTGGCCCCAACAGCCAGCCCTCTGCTTTGTTATGTAACAGTCATGCCCTGTTAATGATGATTGACATGCTGGAAACAAGTGCAAAGGAAGGGAGGCATTTTAAAAAACCAATAGCAGTATTTTTAACTCTTGTAGGCTGAAATAATTTCCTGAAGCTTCATTTCCATAACTTTCCATTTGCAGAAAAGGAAGAATTCAAAATCCTTCTCAGTGACGAATACTCCAGCAAACTTCATTTCAACTGTGGGACGTAAAGCTTCTCTACACGTGTTCCTATTTTCTTTCTAACCAAGGTAACAAAAATGTTGAGCACTGGTGACTTGGCTGGTCTTAGCATGTATAGATTCAGAGGAATTCCTTTGCAAGAAATGCTACCTATCGTCTAAAGAAGAATGAGAGATTAGGAAAAATGAAGATATTTCTATTTCTTTGATAACTAGGATTTAACTATGCCTACATTTCCTTTGCAGAGTTTCCATTTACTAGTTAATCACTATTTGTGGTACCACATGTAAGACACAACCAGGGGTGAAAAGGTGAACAAGTCTCTGGCTCCTAAGGAACTGGCAGCTAGTAGGGAAAACAGAGCTGCAATACAAGTAATTAAAGGGACACATTTTAGGGCCTCCCTGGTGGCGCACTGCTGTGAAGCTGTCTGCAGCCCCTGCAATGCAGGTTCGATTACCAGCCAGCCAGGGAGATACCCACATGGTGCAGCAGACCTCTCTTGTCTCTCCCACTGCTCCCCTCAGTAGTGTATTTCGGTCAGTCTGCCTGTTCTGCTCCCCACTCTGTCTCTGGTGGATTCTCTCACCCTCCTGCGTTTCTGGCCTGTACCCCAGTTCTTGTATAAACAAATTTTTTAAAAAGGTACACATTTTAAATAGCTTATGCTTGAAACATGGAGTTTAACTGAAAAGTTACCTAAGGTTTTGTACAACTCTCTACCCCACCCTACGTAACAGCAGCTACAGCCACCTGCAGGTCCTGCCTCTGCAGATCTGAAAATATCTTCTCTATGCCTTCTTTTTTTATTGGGGGGCAGGGAGGAGGGATAGGATGGAGAATATTATACTTCTGGCTTAAGCCCTATTAACTGTTGTAAATACAAATACCACCACATAAGTCTCCACCTATTCAGTGACCAATCAATAAATATGCCTGGAATCACACAGTGAATGGACAGAGGTCTTAAGTTGGGAAAGACTAAGTAAAGAGTGAAACCCACTGGGGGCCGCGACAGTTCTGTATATTCCAGGCTCTTTCACCTTAGTTACACGATACTACTTTACTTACAAGATAGTACAAGAGCAACTTTGTGGAAGTTCACTCAAATGCCCTAAAAGAATTAATGGCTTTTCACATTATAAACATTACATCAAGAAACTATAAATACTGAAGGCTGGAGAGTAATCTAAACTAACATGTCCTTGCAATAACATCATTTAAAACTCTGCTCAGACTCAGTGTAAGAAAGAGAGGCAATGACTGAAATATTTCTAGTACAGGATCAGAACATCACTTAATACTGCTGAGAATAAGGAGAACAGAAAACACAACATTAGAATTGAACCTCAAGAGAAGGTCAGTTAACTGAATTATGGTTAACTAGACAGTGGAATATTACACAAGCATTAACAGGACGCTGTGTTTATATAGAACTGGTAACACCGGTTGCCTCTGCAGAAGAATTGGTTAAGTGGCTCATTTTGAATTTATTACTTTGTACCCTCTGCTACTTGCTGAATATTTCATGAAGAACATGTATTATTTAAAAAATAAAACAATGGAAAAGTAATCTGAAATAAATGATAATTATGACAAAAATAGGCTACTTGGCCCATGCGGAGTAAAAAGAAAACAGAGGTCAGTGTGCAAGTTTTTCACAACAATAATAAAAAATGGATTGTGCCTAATTTTTTTATTCAAAGGAGTAAGTTCACTTGTCTAAATTAATATCAATTTGGAAAAAATAAACGATGGCTGAGTTGAGCCCAACACCAGTATTCCTAGAACTAACCAGCCTCTGTACAAGTCAGACGAGAGCATTCTACTGATTCATAAAATATTTTCTATTTCCACAGTTATCTTCACAAATTTCCCTTTACACTTGCTCTATTCAACGCAAGACTCGGAATTGTAGCAGCAGCTTCGCACAGCGCTGCACCCCTTCACCCCAGCACCGGGGACGAGCCCCCACGGGGTGAACAATTTGCACCGGCCCTTCGTCCCTCTGTGGGGGTTAAGAAGGCGGGGAAACTGCTTGGAACACAACAACCACAGTCGAGAAACACAAAGCATGGTCTTGGCATTTCCATTAAATTTTAAGGCTCTAAATTGCTATAATCAAGAGATTCTTTGAAAATATTGTAGAAAAAACAGCAGCAGCAGCCCTATTTTCTGGTATGAAACTCCACAATCTACCCTTTCAATTTATCAACAGTAACTAGCACAGGGAGTGACAAACTGGAGGAAAAGTAGGCAGGAGGAAGAAAAGCAAACAAAGGTGGAGCTGGCTTGGCGGTGCGAGGTGCGGAGCCAACGGGGCAGCCTGGTGGAGGGTCAAGGATTCAGTCTGAACTTGCAAACGTCTGATCATGCATTACTCACTGGTTTCAGTGAAGGGCAGACTTTGCTGTGCATGTGACAGAATGAGTGGGGGCAGAAACAGTTTTTTAAAAACCTTTTTGAAAGGTATCAGGGGTAGATGAATTTAAAAATCAACAGAGGAAAGCAGAAAAGCTGGGAAAAGGTAAGTCTTTATTTTACGATACCACCTGAGGGTGGCAATGTATTTTACAGATCATATTCCCAAAGTGTCTGTGTGTGGACGTAAGCACGCCATACAAGTTATATAGGAAAAGAGTGTGTGTAAAGAGAGCAAAAAATAAACCAAGCTTTACTGAGTCCCGATTAACCTGAAGGAAATTTTATCAGCAATGAGAATAATTCTACAATGCGGCTGTCTTTGTCATTTTTCTGAGTCAATTCACCTGTCCATTTTCAAGGAGTCCATTTCACCTATCATTTTGGGAGAATAAAATAGTAACATCTTCCATCACCTGGCCAATGACTACAGTAAAGAATCTGGCCCAGAAGGGTGTTTATTAGAATCAAAATCCTGTGCCAGTTAAATCATCTGGCTATGGCAAAATTCTGCTGAGACAGGACAAAACAAAAGGAATGTTAGTAACTTTCTGTAGGGTAAAGAAAATATCAGGCTTTTCTGCCCTTCCACCATCAGGATAGATGATGGATCCTTGTCCTGAATGCATGCCTGATGGCGGGCACCTGGAATAGGGTGTGGGCAGAGGTAGATGGGATTCTGCTGAGCTGAGACTGTGCTTTTAAGGGCGGCGTCACGGGGACGCCAGCAGCAGCAGTAGAAGCTGAAGCAGAAGCCGAAAGAGAAGCCGAGAAGCAGCAGAACGAACGCCAGAGAGCCCTGATAGAGTGAAGACTTGCTGGGGGCTGGGAGGCCTGCCAGCCCCCTAGCCAGCACCCCTGCCTGCCACGTACCCACTGAACCCCAATAAAAGACCTGCAAAAAACCACTGAGGACTCTGACTCCTCCTTTACCCGGTCTGCATGGGATCAGAAAACCTGCACTGTGCCCGTTCCTGCCTTACACTTTCCAAACCAAGTCCTTTAACTTCCAAAGTACAGATTCTCCAAATGGGACGCATCCAGCAGGCGGGTCACAGGGTGAGCTGATAACCCTGCAGGTGGGGGAGCGGCCTTTACAGGAGCTCCAAATGGGCTGAAAGCTTTCATGTTAAGACTGAGCTGCCACAGAGACAGCTTCCTTCTGAGTTCACAGCTGAGACCCGGAGCTTCTACTTAAACAACCGGCAGCACAACCCACACACGGCGGACTTGACATTCCAGGGGCCTTTGGGAAACTAGAAAACCTGAAAACTAATTTTGGCGAAGGCTAGGGATATTTACTCCGCAGTAAGGCTGTCATGAGCTAAATCTTGGAAACTTGGCTATTAGACCCTTAGCTTCAGTAGGGAGATGCATTTTCCCTTCAATGGCTTCGGGAAAGCCGGGATGAGCGGCTGCGGGCTGTGTTCAGTCATGGGGAATACGCGATCCTGGGGTCCATTCCTAGCTCCACCTCAAATGGAGAAATCCATTCACTTTGCCTTAGAAATGTGGCAATTTCCTTAGAAATGCAGGCAATTGCTTTACCCTGTGAAGGGGGCTGCTCCCTCTTTGGGGGGCCCAGTACCCTCAGCATAAGCTGTGTTTAATCGCTCAAATCTCATCAAACCAAATGTTTTGCAGGATTGTCCCAGTGACCAGCATGGAGTATTTGCTTCTCAGTCTAGTAACAAAATGGTGATAGCTTAAATTGACTCACGTTTGTATCAATCAAAGGCCGAGAAAGGCAAAGGGAGCCGGGTGTCATGGGAAGGTAAGATCAGGTGTTTGAATTTTTTTTAAAGTTTTTTTTTTTTTTAAGATTTATTTATTTGTTTATACAAGCACTGGGTACAGTCAGAAGCACGGGAGGGTGAGAGAATTCACCAGAGCCAGAGCGGGGAGCAGAGCAGGCAGGAGGACCGAAGGACACTGCTGAGGGGAACAGCGGGCGGCATGGGCGGCAGGAGAGGTCTGCGCGCCATGTGGGACCCTCCTCCGGTGGCCGGGGAGCAGCCGGGGATCGAACCGGCGCTGCAGAGGCTGCGGGCAGCTTCGCAACCCAGCGCTCAACCCAGCGCTCAACCGAGGAGCCACCGGGGAGGCCCAGGTGTTTGAATTTTTACCAAACAGGAGGTAAATCAATTTAGCAGGCCCGTCACCCCCACCATTTAGTTTCACGTCTAACTTCTGAGATGGTGCCTCAGAATTCCTGTTTCCCCCACCTTTTTTTTTTTGGAGGTTGGCTGGCTGGGTAAGTTACCAGAATTAAAAGATGCAGGTTCAGTGGTCACGGAACCTGATTAGCACAGGGGACAAGGAGCTGCGCAGCTGCAGTCACTGGTCACTGGGACAATCCTGCAGCGCAGGAATTTGGGCTGGTGAGATTTGCACGATTACACACAGCTACGCTGAGGGTACCAGGCCCCGCAAAGGGGGAGCAGCCCCCTTCACTGGGTAAAGAAATTGCCTGCATTGTAAGGGGAAGTGGATGACTTGATGTTCGTTTGGCTTGGACCAGAGAAAAAGAGACCTTGGATCTACTGAACACGCCCCGCTGAGGAAGGGCCTCAGAGGCAGGACATGAAATCCAAGATGACGTGTAAGAGAAATTCCAGTGCAAATCCCTTAAATCAATGGTTCTCAGAATTTCGCATGCACATAAATGACCCGGACAGCTGGTTAAATAGGTTTCCCCAACCTACTCCCAAAGCTAAATCTTGGGGGAGAGAGACAAACAAACAAACAGGTTTGTTAAGGTTCTGAGTCATGGCCCGGCTTTGCAACACTGACCTTACAAAGTGAGAGACCCTTACCTGCCTCCCCCGTTACGGCTCCTGGACGGCACTGCCTGCCCAGACTCCTGAACTGCGGCCACCTCATCACCTCTAGTGAGAACTTGATGAGGAAAAGCTGTTCACAGAAATCACCCATGAAGGTGAGGTTTGGAAAGAGGTTATCTGGGAGACCACTACCTGGACGAGCAGCCACCCGCCCAGCAGCCATGAGGAATGTTGGCGCAACAGACAGGAGAGGGAAAAGTGGGGAAAAGGCAGCAGCAGGGTAACCGCCTCCTGATGATTCCGCCACAGCAGCCCAGGGTCTCCCTTCACCGTGCACGCTGCCCATCGGGGGGCGATGGGGTGGACCCGCCAGCCCCATTCTGGTCTCCTACACGGCATGAATCCATCAGATTCTCTCTCCTCACATAGTTCATCCAGGTACTTTCCAGCCCGAAAACCTGGACTCAGTGGCCTCCCCGCTTGCCCCGCCTAACTGAGGAAATGTGGCCACTGGCGATGGCATCACCGAGGTTGCCCCCTGACTCCTCAGGTTCTCTGCAGCCCCTGAAGGGCTGAACGGAGGCTCCTACTACTGCCCTCACCGGGTCACTGAGAACCTCTCCTCCCTCCTCTCATGCCCCTCGGCTGTCCTCCAAGGCCTGCCCCTCCTCCAAGGCCTGCCCCAAATATCCTTTCTGCACTGCAGTCCTTTCTGACACGTTCCAACTGCAGGTGATTTGCTTCACTGCTCCTGGCATCTGCCCCTCCCCCGCCCCTCTACGCCTCCAAGTTCCTGGAAGGGAACATTTAGAGAATGTCTTGCTATCTCCATCCCAGCCCTGACCCCGCCCAGAGTGCCAGTAACCTGCATTCAGTGGGATGACAGTTACCATGACATGTGTAGTATCAAACTGCATATCCCAATGAGCACCTGCAAATCAATTTATTAAACAAATATCTGAGTAACCATACACAGCAAGTATAATCCCAGGCTCTGGCCCACACCCTGGAAGCTGTCTTTGCCTGAACCATCTCTCATGTAAGTCCTTGAAACAAAAAACATGTATCTTTTTTCTGCGACCAGCGTTATATGGAGTTCTCTAGTGTCCCTTTATTACGGATTTTGGAAGTTAATCTGGATACTGGGATAAATTACTGAGCTGAGAAGTGAAGGCACTGCTTTCCCCCCAAGGCCAAAAGCACGGAATTTTCTATTTTATCACACTAACCACTTGAGATGAATTTAAGGTACGGAATTTATCTCGTGGGTACCCTATTCGGTACCTGCCATATATGACCACGAGATTCTGGCTGTCAGCAATTTCGGTTTAAAGGCTCCAAACTGAAGATACATATAATCGGCCACCATTAAAGATTTCTATCTCGGCTGTTTTTCTGAATTAATAAAAATAGGATAATAAACATGACAAGTAGAAACTGCCTCAGGATGGATAAACCTTATTAGACGTAATATTTAATTATCTTTTAAATTATGGTAAATATATACGATATAAAATTTAATATTTTAATTACATTTATTTTTTTATATTGTGAAAATGTTGAAATAATACTGTAATACTAAAACATGGGATGCTTTCCTTAAAAAAACAAAAACTTATTATAATTATTACCTGAATTTGAAAATTGGTGTAGCAAATATGTTTATAAACACAACTACTGCTGACAAAATAAAATACATTACTAATGGTTAAATCACTTCTAAGTATTTCCAGTAGCGAAATAACACACCAAATATTTCACTTCCTAGTTTTCCTGAAATTCACAATGGTTCCTAATAACAGCAGTAGCTTAGAGGGCCCATTATTTCTACATATGTATATAAATAACAGACATTATCTAGATGTATATAATGAGCTCTGTAAACCAGATACCTGCTAAGTGCTTTACATGCATGACTGCTTTTTTGTTTAATTGAGATATAATTCACCCTCTTCAAGTAGTTTGAAGCATATTAACAAAGTTGTGCAACCGTCACCCTATTTCATAATAGTTTCATCATCCTGAAGGAAGCCGCACACACATTAGCAGTCCTCTCCTTCCCCCCAGCTGTGCCAACTCATCTACCTTCTACCTCTACTGTCTTTTCCGGACATTAAGTATAAATAAATCATACATTATGTGGTCTTTTAGGCTGGCGTCTTTTTACTTACATAATATTTTCCAGATTTAAACATATTATGTATATAAATACTCTGTATTACTTTTTAAAACCTCAAAGCAAACACTGGAACTAGCTACAATAGTTGGCCCTGGTTTATATATATATATATATATATATATATATTTTTTTTTTTGGTGGGACCCTCGCTGGCAGCCCGTGAACAAACCAGCGCTGCAGAGGCTGGGGGCAGCCTCGCAGCCCAGCAGCCACCAGGGGAGGCCCGGCCCTGTTTTATATTAAAAAGAAAAAAACTAAGAGATAAAGTAACTCACCCTCTTTGAACTCAAATTTGTTCACTGCATTTCTGTGGAAATGTATATACTAAAATGACTATATGAATTATGTATGAACTTATTACATGCAATACTTTTTTTTAAAAAACTGCTACCTGTCACCATTAGTAAAAATTACAATCTAAGTTTTGCTTTGTATAAAAATACATCCAATGATTGCTATAGCACCTTCAAACTCTAAATTCAAGTTGTTTTTTGTAATGGAAATTCACTTTATTAAGTATCTACCAAAAAGCAAGTACTATTAGATATTAGTGACAAAGATTAAGTATAATCTCTTCCCTCAAGAACTTTAAACCCTGGTCTCACTCATAGCAGGAATTTAGAAAACCTAAATAAGAGACCAGGAAAAAGACTAATCAATACAAAGTAAAAATCAAATCAAAATCAACAAGCAACTATAAACCAGAGACACACTACGGGAGGAAGGACTGGAGTCAAAATAAGGGGGGGTGCAATTGAATGGGGAATATAACCAAAATGAAAATGCATACTTTGTGCAAAGATGAAAAAAGATGCAAGAATTATATAAACTATTTAAATAAAAAAAAGAACTTTAAACCCAATGGGAGTGGGATTAGCTAAGTAAATCACTATAAATACAAGTTGTTCTAAAAAACATTAAGGAGTTATTCACTCTCTTCCACTCTGATCTGACTCAGTTGCTAGCTATAACTGATGTCTCTCTTCATCGTAAAGAATCTGACTTCAAGTCATAAAAAAACAGTGAATGAACAGGGCAACAGGGTAGTAATATATTTAATGTTATGAGGATAAATTTAATTGTTTTCTTACATGTATGTAAATCTGATTTTTTTTAAATTGCAACAAAAATAAGTAGTATAATTTTTCATGCTATGGAGTAATAAAAAGTTCCCTCTGGGACGAGTGACGGATACACAGGGACACTTTGGGGTGCATGAGAGTGCATTCTGGACAGACTGATGGTACATTTGTGCCACTAATCTCTCCCTCTCATCGTGAATTTGCTGTTGTCGGTGGTCTTTTTGTTTTCTTTGCTGATTAACTCAAAATTACCTGTCGACAGTCTGTCTGTGACTCGACCATGAGCACTAGTGTAGATGCAAAGGAGGGTCATATTATCAACACCCTATTTGGCTATTGTTGAAAAATATGGGTTGAGTTGTCTGGGATAAAAATAAAAAGCACTGAAGACACAAGAGACTGAAGAAGGGGTTCGAGCAGTCAATTGAGTATATTTAATACCATCAAACACTGTAATCTTTGATCAGAAATAACTTTTAAAGATGCCCAAAAATATTTCAAGACTTTACTAATTTTTTTGGGAAAAAAAAAATCCAGCAACCCTACCAATATATCTTAATAAGCCATAGAGTGAGAATTAAATTACTAATCCAGAGGGTCTCGCTGGTGGCACAAGCAGTTGAGCGCAGCCTGCCCGCTGCCTCTGCAGCGCTCGCCCGCTGCTCCCCTCAGCAGTGCAGTTCAGTCAGTCTGCCTGTTCTGCTCTCTGTTCTGTCTCTGGGGAATCCTCTCACCCTCCTGCACATCTGGCTTATACCCGGTTCTTGTATGCATGAATAAATAAATCTTAAAAAATAAAACTTTAATTTAGGACCTCCCTGATGGCACAAGGGGTTAAGTGTCAGTACTATAAAACTGCAGCCTCTGCAGCATGAGTTCAACCCCGGCCAGGGAGCTACCCACATGGTGCAGCAGACCTCTCCTGACTCACGCACTGCTCCCCTCAGCAGTGTATTTCAGTAGATCCACCTGTTCTGCTCCCCACTCTGTCTCTGGTGAATCCTTACACCCCACCCCGTACCTCTGGCCTGCACCCCAGTTCTTGAATGCATAAATAAAATTAAATTTTAGAAAAAAATTAATGTAACTGGGGGAGAGAAGACTCTCAGACATAAAACTGTTCCGGGTAAGTGGCCTGCTCTCAGGGCCTGACGGCTGCACAGTGAACCAGGACAGCTTTCAAGAATGTTCTGTGTCTATGCTGTCTACTCTGCAGCCACGAGCCACATGGGGCTGCCGAACATCTAAGTGTGAGTAGGTGAAGCTTTAATTTCCAGTACGCTTGGACCATCATGTGTGTACGGAGTTCCACACTGGACAGGCAGGTTTTGAATAAGGGGACACTACAGGGACAGCGTCCTGGGAACTTGGACAAACGGGAGAGTCGAGGGCATGAGGGATGATAAACTCCTAGAGAGAGCTCAACCTGCCCTCCCAGGCTTTAGAGGCTCCCTGCAAACCCACATGCCGAGGCCAGGAGCGCACAAAGGTGAGGAGGCAGAGCCCACAAAGGCGGGGAAGACGCTCTGAGGCCCCGCAAGGGTGGTCAGGACCAGCCTGGCCGCGCTGGTCAGCAGTGCGCGGATATTTTCATTTTATCCTGGAAACAAGCATCCAGACACACATGTACTGTCTTCATTGCATGGACAAGGATTTCGAGAACCTAGGGGTGGATTTGCTTCAATAAAAATGCATCTTCTAACTGCAACCTCGCAACTCGTTCCCATCCCCGGTGCCGTGTCCTGCACAGCGATCCCCTGTCACAATTGTTAGGGGAAAGGATGTCCTGCGCTAACCCCATACAGGCTTTGTGGACCCCACCCCCACTCCAGACCAAAGCCATCAGGAGATTGGGAAAGGCAAATCCCATCACCACCAAAGGGAAGGTGTCTGGGACCTGAGGGTGGAGTTAAGCAGCCAGGTTGGGTATAAAAACCAGACACGTGAGCTTTGGGGGGGCCTTTGGCTCCCCGCCAGCTCGCGGCTCTCGGCCAGCTCTCAGAGTGCCTTTGGGTTTCCAGGTTGGTGGATCGGGTAGGATGCATTTAAAATTTTATTTCCCTATTTTCTCCCTGAGTTGTGCATTTCCTCATCTCCCCTTCCCTTGTGAATAAACCTTTTATGAACCTTTCGTGTGCGCCTGCAGTGGAGTATTCATAAGTCCCTTTCAAGCGCGCAGGTGAGGACCCACAGCCAGGTGACCCGTCTTATATCAGGGCTGCCCTGTAACACGGTGAGACAGTTCTGCCTGTTCCTGTGAGAGGTGAACGCTCCAGACAATCAGACAGCATGCATGTGTGCGTGCGTGTGCGTGGTGCATCTATTCCATCTGAACGTTGGAAAAGCTCTATTTGTTAGGGAAAAGAGAAATGACTGGCGTCGCCATTCACTTGCTCATATACACACATCACCTGAGGAGCCTTTTCAGGTCCTGACTCAGCAGGTCTGGGCCAGGCCTGGGCCGGGGCTGGGCTCTGAGCCACTCAGAACCCGCTTCTCTGCATCTCAGCGACTGTTTGCCTCTTCTGGTGTGTTCTGAATGTTCATTTATTCTTTCAGCACCTCCTTATTAACTGTGTGGTCCAAGCAGGCACCTCACCTCACTCAAGCACTTCTGACCTCAGGCCTCAAAGAGCAAGGATTTCACAAGTGTCAAGTGCACAGAGACCAGGACCAGCACTGCGGGGCGCAGGGGGCACCAGCGGCGGCCCCGACACCAGTGAGCAGGAGTCGGCAAGGGGAGGAGACGGCAAGACAAGCCTCCAGAACTGCAGAGCCCGGGATGCTGGGCTCGGTGCTCATGGCGGTTTCACAGGAGCTGCAGGGAGGCACTGGGCCAGGCCACAGAGTCCGTATCACCGGGGCTTAGAAAGGTCAAGAGCAGACTACAGAGCTCGGGGGAACCAAAGGAGAAGGGATGGAGGACAAACGAAACACGCTTTCCAAAGTTCACGACAAAGGAGTCGAGAGATCTGTAACTAGAAAAAGGACAAAGAAGGGCAAGTTTTTATTTCTGAAAGCGTGAGAGACTTGAGCACATAACTAGGAAAAGCTGGGGTCAGTGAAGAAGGGGGGGGTCTGTAACACAGGAAAGGAGGTTTCAGAGTGTCCTTTTCCCATCAGGATGGACAGGCCAGCCAGACGGCAGCTCTGGGCTGAGCTCCTCAGGAGCGAGCCAGGCTCCTCAGTCACAGCACCGCTGACTTCTGGGGAGACGGTGCGGCCAGCATTTGCACAGGCGCTGTGGGTGCAGAGCAGCACCCCAGGGCTACCTCCCCCGACCAGAGCACGCTCGTCCCAGCGAGCACTGCAGACATGGGGCCCCAGAAAAACGGTGTGGGGGGGCAAACTCTCCCTGCTTGAGAACCTTTGGTCCAGAGTCATTTTCGGTGAGATTACAGGGGCGGTGCAAACAGCGGCGCCGGGAGAGAAGAGGAAGCGTCTGCTGAGGGGAGAACAGGTGCATGCTCTGTGGCGAGCAGACGTTCCGGACAGGTCCTGAGGAGAAGGGGAGACACACAGGCAGGGACAGCGAACTGTCAGGTGCATGACGCATTTTCTGGGCTCCACTGCGGCTAGTCCGCTGGCTGGGAAGGGCTTCGTCAGGCTCCATGACCAAGCGGGGTTGACGGACTAACTGAACAAGCCCCTTGGAGACGCCAGGAGACGCCAGGCCTGGACAGGCTCTCCGCAGGAGTACACCACAGGGGCCGGACCCTAGACCGCACCAAAGTGCCTGGTCAGAAGTGTAACTAGCTGTCTCACTCCAACTGTCTCTTCTAACTAATCTTTATTACATGAAAATCTGGTTTATGTTTGAACAATCTTATATTTTCCTGAAAATGACAAAAGTGTATTTGCTCACAGCGCAGCTTAGACGGCTGTGTCCAATTGGAAGGAGACCAGACGTGTGACAATCCCAGTGTTTGTCAACAGCCAGTGATCTGCAAAGAAACTTATCTCACTTAAAAAATTCTCCCAAAATTATCTATCGAAAATAGGGAACTTTGGGGGCTTCCCTGGTGGCGCAAGGGGTTAAGACGCAGCCTGTGAGGCTATCTGCAGCCTCTGCAGCACAAGTTCGATCCCGGGCCGGCCAGGGAGCAACCCACATGGCGCAGCCCCTGTTCGCCAGGGGCTCCTCTCAGCAGTGTATTTCAGTCAATCTGCCTGCTCTGTTCCCCGCTCTGTCTCTGGTGAATTCTCTCATCCCCCACACCTCTGGCCTGTGCCCCAGCTCTTGTATGCATAAAATAAACAAAGCTTTAAAAAGAAAAATAGGGAACTTTGCCCAGAAATGTTCCTCTTTTTATTTTCCTCCATCTATAAACTCATGAAGCACCTTCGTGTGCATCTCACAGAACTGGATTTGCATTTAACAATATTTTTCGAAAGAGCAAATGCACCTCAACACAACACAGAACATCTAAATTAATAATCCCAGCATAATGGACAAACTGGGATAAGCAGATGCCTGAGGTCTCCTGGATTCTTCCCCCAGAGAGAAGCCATGCTGGTTATGACCTCACTGTGGTTAGTCTCACTGGCTGGACAGGACTTTGCTAGGTTCTACAACCACCTGCAGTTGCCCTGTGTAACTGAATGACAAGGTCTTTGGAGAGGTTACCAATCTGCATGCAAAGAAAAAAAATTCAAGTTGGATTCACTTTCACATCTTGGACATGCACTGATCAGAGGGCCAAAACTTAAGCTAAAATTCCGTCTCCGGAAGCCAATGTGAACCCCACCGTTCCAGGGTACTTATAAACTGAAACCTGCTCTGCACCCTCCAGAGCTCTGATGGGTTGGTCTCTGATAATGGACATAACAGGAAAAGCCCATGCACTTTACAAAAAACCTGACTGTCAAATGGCATCTGGACTCATTTCCATGCAAGTAAAAAGGTTCACTGACGGCAACATGTTCACAAGGTGATCAGGTCATCTCCAAAGCTGTTTGCTAGATCTACTTCCTCCCAAAGGAAACCCATGCAATTTGGAGACATGAGAAGTGTAAGAACTGAGAAAGTGAATATGAATATAGCTAAAGAATTGTTTAGACATGAAAGACTCTAAAAGCAAGTTCAGGATTTCAATAGCTCGTTCCGATCTTGAGCTACTGGTAGCAAAACAACTATTTGCACGGCAAGATAATAAGTCAAATTACTTCAAAGCCAACATTGAACAAATCAGCTGGTAAAAGACACTTCAATCAAAGTACTGTGTTCAGTCAAGTTGTAAGATGGACCAATTTCTCACTCTTTATTTTTAATATAAACAAAATGGATCCAGTCTTTGCTCAGCATTAAAAAGTCAGCAACACCATACACAGTGATCTCCTTGATTACTAATTGTAAAAGACTTTAACATCTTGAATTACATGTAACTAGGAAAGCTTGATGTAAAGCTTTTGCTATTTCATTTCAAAAAGAAAACTGGGCATACTCAGCTACTAACTATGCTTGGTCTTTTCTTAAATCTTTGAATTGCCTTCTCACTAGTTTAATTTTCTTTGAGAAATAATACAAGGAATATTTGCACTTTTTCTGAGTTCTTTTATTAATTATCTTTCCTGATAATCTCCTCTTCCAATGTAATCCAATAAAAATAATTGTCCCTTAATATTTTTGAAATGAAGTTTAACATCTGAGTTAAACTGAGTTCAAAGATCATGAGTTAACGTGTTTCTAATAAAGATTTAAAACAATTTTATTGAGGTTAAAGCCAACCTAAAACTAACAGCAAAAGATGTAGCTAATATTCCATGTAACATCTCCACGGAGTCTTTACCCTATTAACACTTGAAAAAAGGTCAAAATATAATCTGACAGTATGACATCTATGACATTATCTATATTGTTATTTCTGCTCAAAAAGACCCCAAGAACAGAATGCTCGATTAAATTATACAGGCTATATCTCTGCATCTCAAGGCAGGGAAGGCAAAGACAGAATGATGTCCTCTGGTTTTAATCAATGGAAAATAACATGATGTAACACCACCTGCCGAATTAAAAAACGGCCTTGCACACTGAGATACTGAACAACTGTTTAAGGCAGACAATCCATTTTAAATGGTAAAATGCTTCATGTCCAGGGTGAAGAATAGGCTTCAGATCTAATGCTTACAATCATTAGCATTCATCGCTGCCTGGAGAAATGTGGAAAATCTGGGTCTTAGCTGTCAAGAGTCTCAGCACTGATTTATTGTATCCGTCACAGCTATGAGGGACACTACGAGTGTCTCCTGGGGGAGGGAGGAAAATGTTGGTATCGTCCACATTACTTAATCTTGCTCTAGATACAAACGAAGTGCCTAGCACAAGAAAGTAACAGACACCACTACTGAGGGGCACGCTAAAGGCTGCCTTTCCCTATGTTCAAGGGGCTTTCGATCATGCGAGTTACAGGAAAGAAGGAACCCTACGTCACACCAGTCCCTGTCCTGGGACTTGCAAAATTTTTCATTGTAGCTGAAAGCTGCAAGCTCAGAAGAGTCAGGAAAACCAGAACCAAGGATACTAGGTCACAGCAGTCGGTTACAGAGGTTAATTCCAGATTCCATCGTGCTCAAAGAGCAGTAGACTGCAGGAATCATGAGGCGGCACCAAGGCATTCCAACGGCTATCAAACTCTCGCTGACAAGGGTGTGCAGCAAGCTGTCTGAGCAGGGGCACCCTGGGCTAAATCCCAACCAGATAAATGCCTGGGCTGCTTATCATCATGCCAAGGGGTCTACTTCCTTGGCGTTTCTAGTACGTACTGTTTCTAGCTGAAGAGTCAGACCTGCTACCGTTACTACCGTGGGTCAGTCCCACACGGACTGGGAAGTCAAGAACTTCATTCTGCACTTATCAGGAGAAACGGAGTCTAGAACCGAGGCTCACAAATTAGAACACTCTAAGAGTATGCCCATACAACAGCCTTTTAAAAAGTCATGAAAAGGAAAAAGAGATGGTTTCATCTTGTTTAATCCCTAAACATGGAAGTTGAAGGTCAACTATGGGCCTGGCGTTGCCCACTCCTAGACCCCCTCCCTTTTTCTCCCCCCATTTCTGGTCTCTCTCAGGCCCGGTTCAGCCTCAGTTACCTTTTGGGCAGTTTTGAACCCAGCTGGTTCAAAAAAAAGAAACTGGGGCAAATCCATGAAATGAACCATAGTACTGATGTTACTGAGGACTGGGTAGTAATACTAAAAAGTATTTCTTGGCTATAATAAATAAGATGAACCAATGACTCAAAATTATTATTATTTTTTTTTAATTTTCTAGAGGCATGTCTTATTTATTTATTTATTATTTGTTTGTTTGGTTGGTTTATACATGCACTGGGTACAGTCAGAAGCGCGGGAGGGTGAGAGAATTCACCAGAGCCAGAGCGGGGAGCAGAGCAGGCAGAAGGACCGAAGTACACTGCTGAGGGGAGCAGCGGGCGGCAGGAGAGGTCTGCGCGCCATGTGGGACCCTCCTCCGGTGGCCGGGGAGCAGCCGGGGATCGAACCGGTGCTGCAGAGGCCGCGGGCAGCTTCGCAACCCAGCGCTCAACCGCTGCGCCACCGGGGAGGCCCCTCAAAATTATTTCTTGCTAGCAGTTTGTGTTTGGCCAGCTAGCAGAAATTTTCGCTCTTGTTCTCCTTCTCTGAGAATACATTAGTACCGAGTACACATTTATTATTGATTTCTGGTTATTGGGGTATTTAAAGGAGTCAATTTTCTGGGAAGACTAAGTTAGCCCTGATGAGAAAATATCAGGCTTTAAATATCTTAGGTTTGATAAGCTTAAGTGAGACTCAAAGCAAAGATAATGGTTTTAAGTCAACTAATTTCTGAGAGGACATTCAATTACCATCATAAAAAGGTCAAAGGAAAATCTACAAGACCTGCTAGAAGGTTATTTGGTTAAGTTAATCTAATATACATACACACACACATATATACACACGCTCATGTGTAAACATTTCCAACTATATATATATATATAGCCAATTATGAATATATTCACTTTCGAATGTTTTGAACAATGCTAAAATGATAAAAGAGTTACCAAAAAATTGAGATGACTACTCATTGAGAGAGAGAGAAAAAAAAGTATTTACATGAAAAATCAGCTTGGCTCAATCACGCCCGGCCATAACAGGTGGTCTGTTGAAGACACCTGTAATTATTTGACAACCAACCCAATAAAATTCTGGGCTCTATAGTCACATTCTTTTCCTGCTGGACCATCAAGCACTTGGGGCTACAAGCAAAAATGGAGAAGTGCCCATAAACAGCTAAGAATAATAGAGAAAGCAGTGAAGTGCTCCTTTGCTAAGCCTGAGAAAATCATATCTGAAAGGACTTAATGAAAACCATTGTGTCAGCCTCATTCAACTCTCAATGCAAACGTCTCACTGTTTAAGACCAGTTTATCTTAATCTTCTAAAGATCATTCCCATCTGATGCTTATTGGCTTAGGAAAGACCAACGCTGTGCCCCTGTCCACCCACACGGAGAGCTAAGCCACACAGCCAGAGGCTCACTATCGATAGAAAGGCAGGTATCTTATTCCTGTGTGTGTCAGGTGAAGACGCCATCAGAATCTTTCTTTTCAACAGTCTCGCATTCCTTACTTTTACTAGGAGTTAAATGGAATTGTTCTTGGGAGAAGAGGGATCCTTGCTAGGCCCTTTGAAAACTGATACAATTTGAGAAATCATCCTTAGCTTGCCATTAATTAAATGTGAGCTACTGACTTTACTTGCCTGGAGTAAAAAAAAATGTTATGAAGGAAACTTGAAACACCACATAAATGAAAACAATGGCTCTGAATTGTGAAGCTGGAGGCACAAAGGCTGTGTACTTAGACCTCTTCACTTAAAGTCCTATATCTACTGCTTCGCTCCAACAAATAGATTTACAGTAACCACTGTGGCAAAGAAGTACTGGCGCTGTACATAGATTAAGGGCTTGCCCCCATCCATCCAAACTCAGCTTTTTGTATTGAGGTAACAATTACTTTATTCCCTACAGAACTTAGCAGTTATTTTTCAAAGCACTGATAAAATGTAAATTGACTGCTTTCCACTTAAAAGTAAAGGCAACTGGGCTCCCAAGTGTTGCAGAGGGTTGAGCACAGCACTGGGCTGAGAGCAATCCATAGCCTCTGCAGCACAAGTTCGATCCCCAGCTGGCCGGGGAGCAACCCACAAGGCGCAGACCTCTCCTGCCTCTCCCGCTGCTCCCCAGTTCTTGTATACATAAATAAATAAATAAATCTTAAAAAACAGAAACAAAAACAGATGCACAGTTAATGGAATAGGATTGAGAGCCCTACATGCCTGGCAGCATTCTAAGCTCTCTGATGCTCTTCTAATAAACATCAAGAGTTCTCCACTCAACTTTCTATAAAAGTTACAGGTGTTCTTATTAAGACACTTCTTTAGTAAAGGCCTGTAGAGTCAAATAATTTGGATGTCAGTCCAAAAAAGCTCGCCAGGGCCTCCCTGATGGCACAAGGGATTAAGCACAGCACTATGAAGCAATACGCAGCCTCTGCAGCAGGAGTTCAATCCCTGGCCGGCCGGGGAACAACCCACATGGCGCAGCAGACCTCTCCTGACTCACCCGCTGCTCCCCTCAGCAGTGTATTTCAGTCAGTCTGCCTGTTCTGTTCCCCACTCTGTCTCTGGTGGATCCTCTCACCTCCCACATCTCTGGCCTGTACACATACCCCAGCTCTTGTATGCATAAATAAGTGAATCTTTAAAAAAAAAAAAAAAAAGCTCACTAATTCTATGAAAAAATAGAGAAACCTATACAGAAATTAAACATTAAAAAAATAATGAACAAGTTGGCCATTTATTTGGTAAATAAAATACCTATTTCTAATAAAATTCTGGAAATTTTCAAAAGAAGACTAACAGAAAACGGTACAATTATAAAGGCACAAGCAACAGACGTGATCGGGAAGGCACAATGTGTATTTTCAGGGTAGCTATATTTCAGGGAGTCTTAAAAAACCTCCACTTCTTAAAAGTCAGCATTTATTTAATGTTAGAATAATTCCTAGTAGTCTTTGCTATCTAACACTAACTACTACTAACAGCAGTGGATTTTCTTTGCCAATTTCTATACTTTCAGTATTACTAAAGACACAAAATTAGGGACATTACAAATTCACCTAAAAAGTTGGGCAGCATTTTGCAATACTTAATTTAGGGATTGAAATTAGATTGCTGTTAACACCCAAAGTAATTTAAAAACGGAATTTCTATAAAGATGTTTGTTTTGTCGTCCTAAAATGTAATGACCTTTTCCACTGTATGTGTTTTGAATGTTCATGGACTACTTAGATGTTCTACAGTTTAGTCACAGGCTATTATGGATTGAATTGTGTCCTCCAAAAATATATGCAGTGTTGAATTCCTAATTCCTGGTACCTCAGAATGTGGTAACTTGTTTGGAAACAAGGTCACTGCAGAAGTCATTTGTTTAGATGAGGTCATGCCTGCCTGAGTAGGGCAGGCCCAATCCAACACAACCGGCGTCCTTACTAGAGGTGACCTTTGACACAGACAAGCACTGAGAGAGGATAACGTGGAGATACATGATGGAAGGCGGCCATGTGAAGACAGAGGCGTCTACAGGCCAAGGACATCAAAGACTTGCTGAGAACTGCCAGACGTTTGGAAGAGGCAAGAAAGGATTCTCATCAAGAGCCTGCAGAGGGCACAGTCCTGCCAACACCTTGCTTTCAGATTTCTATGCGTCTGGAACTTGACAGAAAATTCCTGCTGTTCTGAGCCATCCAGCTTTTGATGTTGTTACAGCAGTCCTAGGGAGCTAATCACAGACCATACATTAAAATCTACCATTCCAAAAGAGCATTTTTTACAGTGAAGCTTAGTTTCAAGCGGGTGCAAACACCTATGCAAATCCAAAGCTGTATGACCATGGACCTTCCTTGAGTCTTCATTTGTAAAAGATGACAAAGCCAATGAGCCAGTGTATTTCTGAAGATACATTATGTAGACTGTCCATGATGTAGAGGTTAAAAACCTTAAGTCTCTCCACCCCCCAACCCTGTTATGAAAACGCATTTTTAACCTATGGCTAACAATTTTTAACCATTTGGCTAACAATTCAGAAAGTAGTATGATAAAGCAGAGGGCTGTATTTAAAGTATCATAAAACTTTATAAAAAACTGTCGGAAGTGAAGCCCCAATAGTCTTACTACTTAGGAATCTCTAAATCCTAGTCCTGGGTATGACCACAGTGATGTGTGTTTTTCAGAATCATTTGAGTTGGTATGGCTATATCCTCCTCCAACCTGAAAGGCTCAAAGCAATTTCAATCATCACATTAAAAAAAGATGAACTCTTAACAGTGAACCTTAATACTTTCAAAGATTAATACAAGTTTTCTAATTTTACTAATACTCTTACTAATGTGTAAACTGATCTGAGTTCCGTAATAAACACAAGACTCACGTTATGAAAAAAATGATTTTTCAAATGCAGTAGCTTTTTATTCCATGTAATAATCATAACATAAGCAAAATAATAATTCGCTTTGGCAAGAGTAGGAGAAACAGAAGAGTAATGACAATTACGACAAACACGTCCCCTGAAGTGTGGGTGAGGCGGCAACATGGCCACGAGTTTGAGAGTCACCTGGCCAAAAACTTGGAAAAGCCGATCAAAGGCACCAGGACCTGCTGTGGATTAAACCCTCAGGTGAATCTACATTGAGTGACTTGAACAGAAGACTTGAAGAGAAAGAAAACCTAGAAGCCGATCATACAGTCTAACAAAGCAAAACGACCGCGAATTAGCCACTGCCGACTAGACCAGGACCACTGAGCTGTTTGAATTCACTGGTGACTCAACACGAACACTGCATGCTTACTGTGTGTAAAGGTAACTTTACATACTTCACTTAATTCAGGTCATGGAGTAGTCTAAAACAGTTTTATCCATTAAAAAAAAAAAAAAAAAACAAACACGAAAACACCTGAGTACCAAGTCTGGCTGTATTTACAGTGTATAATGTCAAGTTTTAGAACCGAAAATACAAATGCGCAAAGCAGTGCCAGGAGCTGCTTTACATACACGAGCACATTTTAAAGGATAAAAAGTTTTGAGCCTTACTATGGGAAAAGGTATTTTCAAAAAGAAACCTTATTTAACATCAATGTAACACAATCCTGTCTTCCAAATAGTAAGATATTAAGAAAGTTAACAATATTATGCCATAGTATAACCTTAAGAAAAAGTCAAATCCTGAAAACAGAATCTAAGAAAATGAAGCAATGGTTTAACTACAGGAAACAACACTCCCATGTAAATTGGGAACAATGAAAACACAGCTTAAATTTAGCTGCGTTTAACTGCTGCCTGCCCTATATTGGATTAGTCTGGTTAGGATGCTCAAGTTTGTTTTCTCTATTCAAATTCATTTGTCTTTTCCAAAGAAAAGAGGTGCTCAGTAAGGGTGAGCCTCTGCCACCTGAGTCTGCACAGCATTAAGTAGCTATGCACTAATTTATTTAATCTGACAGACCTGGATTTCAATCTTTGCTCAAATATATTAACAAGTTGTGAGACCTCAGGAAGTTACTTAAATCTGTGACTTGGGTTTCTCTTTAGTAAAATATTTAAATAACTACCTCACAAGATCATGAGGATTATTGTTGTTCAGGTAATAGAGTTATCCAGGTTCCTGTCACACAGAGTATGCCAATGAAATATTAGATAATATCGATTAAAAAATGTAACCCTGCAGCTACTAAGCCAAGGGCAGCTGTGAACTGCTTTTAACAATAGTACTTGTCTGGAATGACCAGTCAAAAGAGGGGAGGCTACAGTGCTATGACCACGAGGATTTGAGAGCTGGGAAATAGGCAGAAAAACAACACGATGACAGCTGCCCCCGGGAAGGGGTAGGAGGGAAAGGTGACAGGGGTAGGGACAAATGAATCAGGTCAACCAAATGCTACAGATCTGCCATTGTGAGGCAAGTGTAATACAAATTCATTTTATCTTCATTAAATCAGGGCTCAAACCCACGTGTTCAAGTTCACCTCCCCCATCCGCTGAGCTCAGCACATCAGGGCTGTCTGGGCTCCCTTCACTGCGGGTCATCCTACTGTCCTTCCGCGGGATAGGCAACCCCTCAGTGCAGTATTAGCTAGCTATACTGTATGTTACTAGTTAGTTAAAATATTTGTTTTATATTGCGAATGGAACAAGGCAGAGCAATTCTAAGCGTGCACAATGGATGAAAGAGGATTTAGTAGCGAGGAAGAATAATGAGCAAGGGCCACGCCAAAATAAACCACTGATGTGTGTTGGTTTTGATGTGCAACTCACATCTAAGTCGTCCTGCTACTAACGATATGGTCCTTGGTCAATTTAATGCTTCAACTTTGTCCCAAAGGGGATCTCTCAAATAGCCAAAACAATTACATGACTGATTTTTCGAGGTATCCTATATAAAATTTCACTTGAATCAAAAACACTCCCTGAAAAGCCATCTCCTATGCCTCTTCCCACCCCTTTCTTGCTATTATTCATTTCCAAATGAGCAAGTGAGTTTAAAACATCTGCGATAATGGACTTTTCTATTTTTTATCTATCCTGCAACACCAATTAATTTTCAATCACTAAAAATTTTAATTAAAAAAAAATTAAGAATCTGGGCCTTCCTGGTGGCACAAAGGGTTAAGATGCAGCACTATGAAACTACCCGCAGCCACTGCAGCACGTTCAATCCCTCCCTGCCCAGGGAGGTGACCCACATGGCACAGCAGACCTCTCCTGTCTCGACCACTGCTCCCCTCAGCAGTGGATTTCAGTGGATCTGCCTGTTCTGCTCTCCCCACTCTGTCTCTTGTGAATCGTCTCACCCACCGCATTTCTGGCCTGCATCCCAGCTCTTGCATGCATAAACAAATAAATCTTTAAAAAAAATTAAGACTCTCAAGTGCACACACATATTTTAATCTCTCTATAAAGTGGTATGTAGGTTTAAAAAACAACAAGCCAGAAATGTGGGGGTATAACTAGTGTCTGTGTGCGTTAAAGTATGTTTCACCCCTGGAGATTCTGTATTGTTAAGACTGTGGTGACACCCCTGCCCCAATACTTTCAAAGAACTCCACAGGTGATACTGTTATATATTACTGGCTGAGGACCACAGAGATAGTATTTTCAATTGCTTTTAATATGCATGCCTGATAGCCTCAAAAATATATAAAACATAGGCAATTAATTTTAAATGCTAGTTCCAGAATATTTTGGTAGATCAAGGTATCCTATGTATAATCTCACATTAGACGTGTAATAACCTGATTTATTTTTTTTTCAGAAGTGGAAAATAAAAGTTTTAGGGGCTACAAAATATGTTATACTCTAAAAGATGTTTTATATAAATCCACAGCATCATCAATTAAGGAAACATTTATTATTCCTTGTCACACTGCAGTATGTGGTAACTTAAAACAATTTATTGTGCCTCTTATAAATGGATATATACTTGTTCTCCTTCTATATTATATAAAATATTTAAAGAGAAAATGGTTTTCTTTCTTTAAAAGTCCTTAAAACATTTTACTAATATAGCACCTAATAAAGTAATAATGATGAAGAAGGCACATAAGGCAGAGCAAAAATTTTAATTGGATATTAAAATTTTCCGTTCATTTAAAGGCTGTGCCTATTAAGATATATACAATGAAGAAAATCATCAAAATGTTCATTAAATCACTTACTGAGAAAGGGAAATATATAAAGTCCAATAATGAATGCCATATTTCTTTTTTTTGGTAAGACACTATTTACATTTTTGTCAGTGAATTAGGGGTGGGTCTTACAACTACTGGCATTTCATATTGGAAGCGTTTTTTTTTTTTCCCTGAATGAAGCTTCTTACAATGAATGGCACCTTAAATCTGATAAATAATGGTTTTTATAAAAAATACTTCTTCAAATTAAAAGAAGTAACTTTCCTTTTAAGTGTAACAAAAATGCCCCATCCCCGAAATAATCTCTGATTAATGTTTAGTTCCATAAACTCTAAACTTTTACACAAGTGAAGACAGCCAGTAAGTTTAATAAAGTAACTCAATTATCAGGATAAAAGGAATTGCTCTGGTAAGGATGTAATAGCTTAAATATAAGCAAATTTTATCAATTAAATATTATATGAAGTCATTTACAGAATTTTAGAACAATTCTATATTATTCCATCTCTATGCTGCAGATAAAGGCTACTTTGCTATAAAGTTTCTATCTACAATTTAAATTGCCAGAGTACAGTATATGCCCTTACGGCAAGAACAGAAGCCAATGTTTAATGAAATGTTTAAACATACAAAATTTTAAAAATGAATACCTACTAGTACTGCAGAAAGTCACTCTCTCTCTCTCCCCCAACATATCATGAATGAGGAAAAATGTGTGACTTGATGTTGAATACAGTTACTGCCTGCAGCTTTCCAAACCCTTCTGTTAAAGTGCTAGGTTACTCCTTGCATGTTTCTAATTGTTAGCATTCTAGTGACTGCAATTGTGATCAAAAGCATTAAAAATGTGATTAAATCCTACATCATAATTCTTAAAGACAAAATTTTTCTCTTGATCATCTAAAAACATGGTGAACATAAATATCAATTTTGAAAATTCTGTATGAGTAAAAGCCTTTCACTTAAACATTATATAACAAAATAAGAACAAAGCATGAGAACAAGTACATGATTTTTTTCCCCCCAGCTATTTTAAGAGTGTCACACATTTCCAAGATGGGTGCTAGACATAGTACTGACAATGAAATAGATAACTTTCACCACCAGGATTTTCAAACCAATGCAAGTATGGTACATATTTTGTTTTCAAGTTTGCACATAAAGGCCCAACAGTGACAAAAAAGCTTGGCATCAAGTCACTGAAAAGTCTCACATTTTTATTGCTACTTAACCCAAGTGAATGTCACTTAATTTTCATAATGTTAAATGCAACTAAAGTAGCTTGAGAGAAATGTCAGTCAATATAATTTCCCTAAAGGACAAGGTTAATCTTTCCCTGAACATTAAAAAACTCTGTACCAATGTCACAGTTTTCTTGTTACTCTAAGGAAAAGTTCTTATGCCAACTCAAATTATTGGATTGAACTGAAATAAGCAGCAAATTTCTACTCACTTTTCCAAATAACAAAATTAATAATGTACTATGTCTATTCAGAATCTATAAGAAAAGGCTTTATTTTTGGCCAGGAACCATAAAGCTCTTATATGCCCTTTAGATCATCAGAGGTAAGCAAAACCAAGCCAACTTTAAATGGTTGGTGTGCTACATCATTTTCTGGAGGCTTAACAAACACAGCTCAAGATTTTTAGATAAATCAAGCAAATGATGAATTGTTGAAAATGCACAGGCAACAAAATGACTACTCATAGAACCAAAATAAAAGCCTTCATTAGAAACTAAAAAAAAAAACAAAAACAAAAACAAAAACCACCAATGATTTTATATACATGTAAAACCAAAAGGAGAAACAAACAGCAAATAAATGAAATTTAAAAGCAAAAAAACTAATAAATTAATAAACAATAAACCAATCCCCAAATTTTCTGCTACTCATTTACCTTGGAGGTAACTGTTACCCAGAGCCTATAAAACACATGACCAACACATTGTTCCTAGAATACACATTACTATTTTTGAATTCACCACACAGCTATACAGTCTGTGCTACTATGAAATTTACTTCAGGCGAGTGACCAGTAAGTACTTTAGACTAGCACTATCTGTGCAGAACAGCAAGCATAGTGTGAAATAAAGCACTGCAAACATTTATGTGTCATTTCGCTCCATGCTAAATCTGGCTTCGTGCTTAACTACATTAATTGCCAAATTGCCACTGCATTTCTTTACAATAATTCTTATTTTACCTTCATATAGGCTAAGAGTTATAACTATGAGCAATTTGCAATCAGCCAAATTTCTCTTATTTTCTACCAGGTTTAAAAGAATATTTTATTATCTAAACTTCATCAATTTTCTATTTTTCTCTGTATGTGCATAAAGATAGGCATACAGAGAAAGAGAAGAATCTACATGACTTACACAATAAATATACACAAATATTACATACATACTAATGAAACTGCATGATTTTATATCAAAGTACATGCTTTTATAACCACACAGTTCTTCATTGTCATTATTAAGAATAGAAAACTTCTGCAAAAACTAAGCACATGCAGCTAATGATCCAGGGTTTTAAGCATTTGTAGGTTAAAAAAATACAATTCCTAGAACACTGTTATCAAACAAATAAGTTTTTATTGGCATCTAAAAACAAAATTCACCCAACATTGAAACGTACTTTAATATTTATGTTGTTCTTTTTTTTTTTTTCTTTTTTTTACTCACTGCAGTATGAGGAACAAATCACAAACACTTACTTTGGAGAAACAGAGACCATAGTGTAGATTTTACAAAATCACTTTTTAAAATCTCTGTATTATGCTCCTCAAATGTCTAGAGCCAGTCTTTGCATAAAATATCACAGCTTTGTCTATTACCTTAAAATTCTGCAGCAGCCTAAAGATATGGATAAGATATACCTCCATTTGTTATTCTGAAATATATCTATTACCATATCCAACCTAATGGTAGTATCTAAAAAATTCTTTCTTCCATAGGAAGTCTCTGACAAGCTGTTATTCATTTCCTTGAAGTTAAAAGAATCTGGGGGGCAACATTTATATTTTATCAGAAAAATAAAAAATGTTTACCTACCATGTTCATATAAGAACAATGTCTATACAAGTCAGTTTACAATTATTTTAAGAGAAAGGTGAACATGAACATCAGATTAACTTAATTCTGGCAGACAAAAGTGAACAACTATGGTCCAGTCAGCCATTAATCTATTACAGAGAGATGACAACTTTACAAAAGGTATCTTTTACCTACTGAGTGATGATTATGTCCCCTCAGTTTCTGTGCTTTCTACCACTGGTTCACTTTCTATATCAGCAACTGTGTCACTCTTCTCCTTGTTTATTTCAGTTGAAGACGGCAGTTTTTCATAAAGTTCAGGATCATTCTGTACTGGTAAAGGTGGTGGTTGAGCATGTCTCTCAGTATTTTCACCATTAACCTGAGGCACATTATCACCTTTTCGTTGAGAAGTGGCCCCTTCAAAAAAATCAAAAACCCGAGCATGAGGAGGAGGGACCCAGGTGTTTTGAATTCTATCGCGTCCAAGACGATTTCCATTAATTTCTCGGCAGAAATCAAAATCTCTGTCATCCCTATCCCTCTGCCTCTCCCAGGGTCTTCTGCGGTCATCAAAATCTCTGTGAACTTCTTGTCCAAATCCTCTGTTCCAAGGACCACTTCTAGGATCAAATCGATAGGTTCCAGACCGAAACCTACCTCTTTCTTCATGTAAGCCTTTTGGACCAGCAAAGACGGGTATTACTCGATGCTCTCGCTCATCAAAATCTCTATGCCCCCAAGGCTTCTCTGGATTAAAGCCAAAATGGTCTCTTCGACCAAGATGATCTATACCTGGTCTCACAAGATTCTCTCTTATGTCAACAGGAGGTCTTCCAAAATGATCCCTACCATCTAATGGAGGCCTTCCAGGACCTTCTCTTGGATCTATAGGCCGTCCAATTACATCCCTAACATCCATTGGGGGAGGTCTACCAATGCTTTCCCTGGTTTCTATGGGAGGAAACCGGTAATCTCTATCTCCTTCCTGTTGAATGTTTTCGTTCCCAACTGGTATCCGTTTTTCTGGATTAGTAACATTGTCTATACTTTGTCTTCCTGGAATTAGAAAAGGTCTTTCTGGCTGACTAAAAATATCTCCAGGAGGAAAAGGACCACGGGGTGGTGGATGAAGAGCTGAATCAAGTACCGATGGAGGAGGAATACCCCTTTGGGGAGGAATTCCAGGCTGCATTAAAGGGAATCTCGGTCCTGGTGTCTGTGGTATAAGTCCTGGACGAACATCTAACATTGGAATTGCAGGCATCCTCTGACTAGAGATATTGAGAGGGGGCAAGTTTTGAGGTCCAGCTGGTGGCTGTGTTCCCAAAAGTCCAGAAGCATTTGGAACATTTGGTGGCTGTACTCCTATTAGTCCAGAATTATTATGAATATTTGGGGGCAGCACACCTAAAAGTCCAGAACTAGTCGACACGTTAGGTGGCTGTATCCCCAAAATTCCAGAGTTATTTAGAACATTTGGTGGCTGGGCTCCAATCATCCCAGAACTGCTTGAAACATTAGGCGGCCGGACTCCAAGGATTTCAGAATTACTTGATACATTTGGTCTTTGGACTCCCAGAATTCCAGAACTGCTGGTCACATTTGGCAGCTGTCCTCCTAAAATTGCAGGGCTACTTGAAATATCACTTGGAATCACTGAAACCGAAAGAAGAAAAAACACAAGATAACAATCATTCTGGTATGAAAAAGGAAATTTCATTTATGACTTTATTAAAGCTACAATTTGCAATGGTTTAGCTTTATCAACTACTTATATCCCAAGAATCAAGGCACATTAGATACTAAGTAAACATTAAAATGAGAACTAGTAATACCAGGTAATGTGAAATTTAAACATTAAAATGTAAATGGGGCGATCACCCAGAAGTTTCCTTTGCAAAAATGTAGGTTTTATACTAATTCTTCAACTGTAACAAAAATCTTTCTAAATCACAAAGCGTTCTTGATATATTATCAGTGGCACCATAAAAAAAGGACTTGGCTGCTTTTCGGCACAATCTGTGTCTTCTAGGCAAAGCTAAATGATACCTTCCAGTAGAAGGAAGTTATGTATATCTAATAATTGCTCATTTAATTTTTCTGTAAGTAGACATATTTTATGTAATCTTATTTTGATAACAAGACATTGAAGCAGGCAAAAGGCCAGAAAGGAAGGAGATGGTTCTTAATGGAAAGGTGTCAAGATCTTTACTATCCTGAATAAAATGCCCAATTATTTTTTTAGTAGAAATTTGGAATATAATTCTCTTTAAAAATCAAAACATATTTCTTTTATTATTTATTTATTCATGCATACAAGAACTGGGTGGTACAGGGCAGATGTGTGGGAGGTTGAGAGGATTCACCAGAGACAGAGCCGGGAACAGAACAGGCAGACTGACTGAAATACACTGCTGAGGGATGCAGCGGGAGAGACAGGAGAGGTCTGCCACGCCATGTAGGTATCTCCCCAGCCGGCCGGGATAGAACCCATGCTGCAGAGGCTGCGGATAGCTTCACAGCACTGTGCTCAACCTCCTGGGCCACCAGGGAGCAGCACCCTCCCGCCCCCCCCACAAATCAAAACACATTAATCTTTGTGCACTAAGTAGATACACACGCATGGCACCATCAACATCAAGAAGTAGCATTTTATGATTTGACAGTGTATTTCTGGGGAATTTTTTCCTTACCTGATCTGGCATTTTCACCAGAAGAAATCTGGTGTTCTATAAGGTGAGGTACTTTTTCTTCAGGCTCTACTTTAGCTGAAGGATTAAAAACATTTCCAGCTGGCAGAGTGGAAGTAGCAAGATTGCTGGGAACAGAACCACCTGGTAAAACAAGGCTACCAAATCCAACATCTTTCACAGTTTCTGGAGTCATGGATAATGGCGGCTGCACTAAAGCTGTTTAAAGAGGAGGGACATATATTTCAGTAACTAGCTTAACCAATTCATGTGCTAAGTTAAAACATTAACTATGACAAAAATTGGTCTTTCAAAATAGTAAATGCTTCCTGTCCTCTAGGATCGTTTGGTAAGACTACTCAATTAATATAACCATGACTTATCTTTTGGTCCTTCTATTTCATTTATAGTAAAATCTAGTTTCTGGTAATGTCATTTAATGGCATCTCTGTATTACCTAAAGCATTATCTATTCAAATGACAAATGAGTCATCATGAATAAGCTAAGTTACATTTACAACTTTCCTCTTTAAAAATAGGGAAAACCAGCACCTTTTAGAACTATTTTCATTAAAAAAAAAAAAAGCCCTTCAGTAAAGGAACAGTACTTGAGAAGAAAATGCCTGCAATACCAAAGGGAGAAAAAGAAAAACACAACACAATTTTACAAGGATGCCAGTGTGTGAATCTCTAAATACACTGAAATGACAAAAATGACATAGTAGGAGAATGAAAATCTACTCAATTCTCTTAAAATTAATATACGAGGGTCCTAACAGTCACTGCTTCTTGTCAAATGAGGTTTGACAAAACTCATCAGATGAAAAGCAAATTATAAATATCAACAATCCATTTTAAAGAATGGGTAGAATACCTTAAGTGTGTTATATACGTCAAAAAAACCCCAAAAAACAAAAAAAACCAAAAACCCAGAACCAGAGTAATACAAAATCACAAACGACTAATATGTTTTTACTCCAAATTATACCACCTTATACCACCATCCAATATTTTAAAATCACTTACTGGGGGATTTTAGGAACTGTTTATCCTAACATTCAATTCTCAATTACCTGGATAAACTTTTAGCACATAACAAAATTGTAATACAAGTGGGTAAAACCACCTGGGATAATATTGGGAATCAGGAAAATTAAATGAGACAGTGTGAGTAATTAGGAGAGCACCTGGCACATTCTATTTTCTCTCCCTCCATAAAATTGGTGCCAATTTTCCAAAGTGAATAATCTATTAAGAGATAATTGGAGGAAGGCTCTAAGATGAGTCTCTGTTATGACTTCAAAAATGGTTTCTGAAACTTCTCTAATTTCAGGAAGAACAATTCTTCCTAGACAACCAACATTAACAAAAAGGGAGTCTAATGCTCTCTAAGCACTAACAGAGTGAAGAGAGTTTAAAAAATTAAAGGAAATGTATTAGATTATCAAAAGGAAACCTCTTTACCATATATACTGTTTTAAAAAAATACATTCCTATGGGCCAATACTGGGCCCCAAAAGTTATGAAGCTCACAAAAGCTAAGGTAGTTATCTTCATATGAAAGATGTCTCATTGTCCAAAGAGTGAAGAGTTTGAACTTCAAATTGAAAAGTGAATGAAACTGCTTGGAAATTAACATCGGTTAACCCATGAACACTGAAGAAAGGGAAGAAATAAGAGCAATCCTATCACCTCTTCAGTCACTGGATGTGTCAGGAGAAAAGACAAAGAACTGATTCACTACTCTGAAAAGTGGCACTTGCAGGAAGGAATTGAGCATCTACTCTGCCTTTCCTGTACAATTCTACTTCAAGATAACTAAATACTATTAGTTGATAAGAAAGGTTTTCTTTATAGAAAAATTCTAGTTAAGAAATGTGAAAGGAATGATAAAATTGTTAAGATCACCACTCTGAAACTAAGAAAACGCAGACTCAAGTAATGAGGATCAATGGATGAAATCTGAAGGGAAATGGTTTCAGTGACTGATTTCTTTAACCTCAATACTTTGATCCATCTTAGTATCACTAAAGGTGGGATAAGAAGAGCCCAAATGGCTCAACTGTGAAAGCGGAGACTGAAAAGTGGGGCATGAAGGCCATGTGTGGCTTTTGATACGACAGAGTATCCAATCTGTAACACCTAGTAAGTGTTCTTGCCAAAAAAGCTGAAGCAGATTCTAAACAAACCTTTGTTGTGAAAGCTTTCACTTTACTGGAAATTCATGGAGCTAATTTCATCACCACAAAGAAGCAAAAAGTCAAACTCATTTGTGATCTTGCATATAGAAAATTTTTTTCAGTAACGTAAAGATATGAAGGATGAAAAAAGGGGGGACGGATTGCTCTAGATTAAGACATGTAACACAAAGACAAAATAAAAAACACAGATATTATGTAGGAACCTTCTTTGACTTTTGATTAAAATAAACCAATCATGTGGCAAATCAAACAAATCTAAATATGGCTATCATGGTACTGTTACCTTTTTATTAACAAAAATTAAAAAATTAACAATAAACAAGAAAGAGAACTGACAGACTAATAATGCCATGAATAAAGAAAAAAATGAACTATAAGTAGAAAACTTACATGTTGGTACCACTGGAGGAATAGTAGGTGGTGGAACAACAGGAGGTGGAACTGGAGGTGGCATGAAACCTATGTGAGAAAAAAAAAAGAATAAAACAGCATAAGTGACATGTTTTAAGTCAAAGATTTCAACAGCTATAAATGAAATTCTACATCTTAAAACAGTCTTATTACTATGACCTCATATTTGTGAATACATTTTCTATTTCAGAAATTACTTTTCTGGTTTGTGTCCATCCAAGGGATGCCGAAAAATAGAAGACAAATGGCTTATTTGACCCTTAGGAAGTACAGCACAGCATATCCTATTAGGAGTCATTGTCCGGGTGTACCCCTGCCTCGATTGTTTAACCTCCAGGACACACTCAATAATGCTGTAAAATCAAAGCTTACATGTTAGAATGGTGACTGCATGGAGCGCAACACTATTTCAAGCTCCTGATAACATTATACACAATGTCACTTGCCAAATGGACCACTGTATCTTTTTTGTTTCGCTTCTAGATCAGAGTATTTTCATTAGCCATGGTATTACTATATTGTTTTAACCAGTGAATAATTTTTACTTTTAAATATCAAATGATCAAACTATAAATCCACTTCCTTGTATTTTTAAAATGCAGGCTACCATTAACCCCAATTATAAAAGTGGCTAAAAATAAGGGGAAAATAAGAATATGGGCGTTTTCAGTAAAAGTCATTTTCAGACAATGACTTTACAAAATCTACGTGGTATAGATTGTGATATACTCATTTAAAATGTCTTCTGAAAAAATTAATACAGGTTATATGTGACAAGAGTAATTCCCCATTACTTAAAATTAAAAAAGATGAAATTCTTATTAAAATCTGCATTGAAATTATGTATAACTGTCATTTAAAACTTTAGTGTTACATGATAAATAAATTACAACCATGCCTAGGCAATGAATTTACTTTCTGGTATTACTGACGGCATTTTGGAACTCTGGACAATGACTAAGAACTTAAATTACAGAAACTGAAGTACTTCTTTTCTTATATAATGTAAATAATATGTGAAGTTCAAAGAAAAACAAAGGTTTTAAAACTAATATGTGTCATTTGATTCCTCATATATTGCCCTCATTCTTCTAATTTTCTACAGTTTAATACTAAAAACTCTATTTTGAAGGTATACAAGGACTGACATTTAATTGATGTGTGTTGTTTAAATAATCTATAGTTTTTACCTAAAATCAGTGATTCAAGGAAGTTTCATTTATCAATAACAGCAAAAAAAATTACTACAAATTTAATTAACTTTTTAAGATATTTTATAATTTCTAATGTGAAAATTAAAATATAGTAATTTTAAAGATGGACAATCTATAAAGTTAATGCATACTTTCTGATAAATGGGTGGTAACAATAGAACTTTGATAAACAAGATAAATCTTAAATTATTTTGAGTTATTTCAATGATTTTAAAGGATTCCGTTTCTTTTCTGTCACTGCTTCTTAAAGTATGCTCCTCTGCCTGCATAGCTTGGAAACATGTGAGAAATGCAATTCTCCTGGCTCCTCTGTGCTCTCAAAGCAGGAGGCAGCTGCTATGAGCAACTATGCACAGGTGTGCACTCTGCAGTGCATCCACTGAGCGCAAAGGGTTGAGAATCACTGCTCCACTGCATTTAAAAAGAACAATTAAAGTGATACTGTAAACTAGCATTCAACTAATAAGAGAAAAATTCCTTACCAGGAGGTGGTTGCGAAGGGTTGAAACTTGCTCGTAGAAAAGGAGGTGGAGGGAGTGGACTGAATCCCGGAGGAGGAACTGGCATTGACACAGGAAATGCTGGTGGAACTAAACTAACTGTAGGCACAGCTGGTGCTACTGGAATCTTTTGTGGGTAAAAATAAAAAGTCCATAAATCAGTTTATCCATCTGCAATAATCACATCCCGGAACAACTAAAGATAAATTATTTCTATTTCTGTTTTAGGAAGGTAACAAATACCATTATGTTGCTTTGTTTTATTTCTTTTTGTATAGTTGTGAATAAACCTACTTGGGGTAAAAGCAAGACAACATTATTCAAGAGAGCTCACACAGGGACTGTGAAATCTTACATTTGAAATGATGTACAGAAATGGGTATCTTCTTACATATGGAATATCATACTCAATTTTAAACTGCCATCTCCCTTAAGTTTATCATATACCTGCCTAACTTAAGCAACCGAACCCATCATCAAGAAGCATGCCAAAAACAACTTTAGGCTGGTTTGAACTTCTTACAAGTTTACTTTGTACTCCTAGCATAATTATCTTTTACTCATCCTAGGTATAATAATTTCCAAATATTATCTGCACTACAGCTGTAACTCCACTCAAAATTTAACGTTCTATCAATAGTCAAGTCAACATCCCAATTTTGTTGTCTGAAAGATACTTTGAACTTCACATGCACAAAAATGAACTCCCAATTGCCTTTCCAAACACAACTCTTCCCACATCTTTCATTCTCAGATCATGGCAGCTCCAGCTTTCCAAATTTTTCAGGCCAAAAAACCTTGCCTTTGCTCTTCTCTTAGAATTACAAATCTAATTATGCCACAACGTACCAATGGTTGTACCACCAAAACTCATGTGAGCACTTCTCATTCTCTCTACCATCAGTATAGTCTGCTGACCCACCACCATCATTTTTCATTGGGGTTGCACAACTGTCTTTTAACTGTCTCCCTTTCACTGGTGTCCACTAATCCAGGTCCACAATAGTAGCCAGGAAAATTGTTTAAAACTCTTAAGTCACATAAACTCACTCCTTTGACCAAAATACTCCACAGACTCTACCAAAGAGTGAAAACTTCCCTTCCATCAAGCTGCTGTTCACCCATTTTACTCTGGCCCACTTCCATTCCTAGAACACACCTGGCAAGCATCTGGCATAGAACCTTTGCATTGACTGTTCCCTTTGCCCTAAATGCTCTTCCTTGAATTGCCATAGATTATAGATTTTTGCTAAGCACACTCTCAATGAAGTATATCCTAATTGTACTGAAAATCTTAAGCATCTATGAAGGCACTCCCACCCTTATACCATCTTTTTCCTTCCAGAGATCTTCAAAACGTATTTTATATTTTCTATCACCCATATGGACAACAGAAGTTACTTCAGGGCAAGGATTTGTGTTTTTTTTTTTTTAATTGATATATATTCCTATTACAGATGCCTAGAACAGTGAATGTCACAGACAATCAAAAATAATCAACAAGCATTTAAATATGGATGAGACCCTTTCTTTAAATAGTTGTTTTCTTCGAAAAACAAATAAAACCTTACAAAATTTTGATATTTATTCTAATTTGGATGATTTCCCCCAAACTTTATAAAGTAAATAAATGAATAAAAACAGAAATGCAAAACAACCCATTAAACAGTAACAAAATCATACAGTACTAACCTGTAACATAGCAACAGGTGGAGGGAAAACCTCTGCCTGGGTTGTGACCACTGTCTCCTTTTCAACTGGAGTTGGACTCTGAGTTGTCTGGACCGCCTCTTTAACAGGTTCTGAGCTTTTCACAGTTTCCCACTCTAAGCAAAATATTTTAAATTTATTTCCTCTAGTTAGGTGTAACTTTTCATTTTATTTCTAGGTATACATTTATTTTATGTTTAAATCCTTTATCTGCTTTCAAATATCTTTAGATGTGTCCACAACTGTAGGTGCCAAACTAGGTTTTGCCCATATAAATCTGATTACAAGACGAAAACTAAGGAGACCAAAGAGACATAACACTTAGAAAGGCTGTATCTCAATGGCTGTGTGATATAAAAGGAACCAACCTCATTCTATATTTTGTCACAAAGTTTAAGGGAAGACCAACAAGGAAATTATTAGTCCAATACAGAAAAGTCTTTCTGAAAAAAGAGTTACACAAAAACAGAATTTAGAGCTTTAATGGTTTTCCATCTTCCTCAAGAGTGAAGCCCAAAGCCAATATACATGACTCTGTCCTCTCTGACTTCATCTCCTACTACTCACTACTCCTCACTGACTGCTCAAGTCATACTGGTCCCCTGGTTCCTTGCACCTGCTGCTCCTTCTATGTATTGGGTGCTCTTCCTGAGAGGGCAGCATGTCCCACCCCTTCAGTATCTCACCCTCTCTATTAGACCTTCAGTCCCTTCAAACTACGGTAGCTCTAAACCCATGCTGCCTACTCTTCGCATCCATTTTCTCCTCTGAGCTGAGAATACTGAATTACTAAACAGATTACCTATTTTAGTTACAGAACATGGGCTGGCAAACTTTCTATAGTATTTTAGACTTTATGAGCCATATGACCTATGGTTGGAACGATTCAACTGCTTTCTAAAAAAAAAAGTACACAAAACAGGTAAACACAAGTGAGTACAGCTATGTCTCAATAAAACTTTACAGTAAACAGGCTGTGGCAGGACTCGGCCCAGGAGACTATCAATTCCTGGGCTACAAAGTACACTCCTCAAAGAAGGAATTTTCCATTTCAATTTTCTAGCGCTGGTTTGCAATTATGCTTCTCACACGTACTGTATGAATGAATGAATGAATGTTCTGAACAAACATACATAAAGAAAGAGACCAACAGGAAAAAAACTGAAAAAGTGTTTGCAATATTTGTAATGGCTTAAGAACAACAATTAGTTGATTCTGGTAAGAAGTAATAAGATGTGAGAAATAGATATATATCATATTTCAATTATTTTCCCAGTTAATATTAAAATCTTACAGATTGTAACTGCTAATTTTTTTGTGAATTTATAAATGATACTTTTAAAAATAAACAGCCAAATTTTTAAAGAGCACGTCATATGAGCATCTCATTACAAGCATTCTAGACTTGATGAATCTGTACTACAGCTCCCTGAACTAAGATCCCATTCCATCTATCCTCAACACAGTTATTAATCAAAATAAGATGTTTCTCCCCCAAGAGCTCTCTAAGTTTCCATTCCCCATTTAAACTCAAGGAATTGAAATATTTAGCTTTAAAACTTTTCCATAAATACAACCTTCTTAAAGAGTCAAAAATTTTGACACATAATGAAACATGCTTTCATATACAGACTTTTAAAGCACCAATCTATGACTTTTATGCACCAGAACACAGAAAGTATTGATACTGGGCATGGTACTGTTTTTTCCTCTCCCTCTCTCGCTCCCTTTTATTGGGGGAAGGGGAAATTCAGGGAAAAGCACCACAATGCATCCTATAATGCAAAACATTCCAATTACCACCTTTCAAGCATTCTTCTTTAAAAACGAAGCCTGGGCCTCCCCGGTGGTGCAGCGGTTGAGCACTGGGTTGTGAAGCTGCCCCGCAGCCTCTGCAGCGCCAGTTCAATCCCCGGCTACTCCCTGCCCACTGGAGGACGGTCCCACATGGCACGCAGACCTCTCCTGCCACCCCCTGCTCCCTTCAGCAGTGTACTTCGGTCCTTCTGCCTGCTCTGCTCCCACTCTGGCTCTGGTGAATCCTCTCATCCTCCCGCGCTTCTGACTGTACCCAGTGCTTGTATAAATAAATAAATCTTAAAAAAACAAACAAACAAACAAACAAAAAAAAGCCTTAGGTTCTTACCAGTATTTACAGTTTCCTGGTCTATCATGCCTCCTTCTGCAAAGCCTTCCAAGTCATCCACTTTAACTTTTTCCCATGGTATGTATGTAACTCCAAGATCCACATCCCAGAATTGCTTGTATTCTGTTTTCACGCCTTTGTTTAAAGCCCAAGCAATCTATCAGGAATGAGGAAAGGAAAAAAGAAAGCTCGTAAGTACTGTTAAAAAAGAGAAAATGTTCAAAATTTACATGTAAACAATGTAAATACAAATAAAATTAGTTTTAAAAATCAGTTGGAAAAAAAAGAAAGGAACAGTCAAAACTAAACCAAAACAAACTCTTGAAATCTAGAAACCCCTAAGTTGTATACAGAATTATAAACCATTGCTAGCAAAAAAAAAAAAACCACAATTAATTAAAAAATGAAAAATCAGTTGAACTGGTAAAACATTACTGGAAGAGCAATAATAGTTTTTAAAATAAAATCTGCATTTGACAGCAATGTTGTTTATGTGATTTATTTCCTTTTTTTTTTTTGAGGTAATACTGGTTTACAACATAATATAGATTTCACCTGTACATTATTATAAACAGATATCTCTACTACTATACTAAGTAAGCTACTAAAGTCTAACTTTATCCCTATAATTCACGACTTTTATCTCATCTCCTTCCCGGTAACTACTAATTTGGTCTTAAGGTCTAAAAGTTTATGTTCTTATTTAGTTCATTTGTTTGCTTTATGTGTCACGATTAGAAACAGATGAGCTTCTAGTCACTTTAAAATAATACATTTCTAAAAACAATCCAAATCTACTGTCACCATAAAAGTTAACCTACCTCAGCAATAATTATGATTTAAACAAAATCTTGGTTCTCCTAGAGAAAGACCAGTGATAATGTCATTTATATAGGGAAAATTTTTAGCATTAAATGACAAAGCATGGGTATATTAACTCCCTTGAAAGTAATTCTCTTACAGTTTTGATTCAGTTGCAAAAACTGATGGGTATATTTAAAAAAAAAGGCAGAAAAAAAAAGCAGAAAAGGTGTGAATTAGTCATCACATTAAGTAAAATGGAAAAAAAGCAACAAAACACTAAGCATTTACTTAGTGAAAGACTAAGTAAAATAAAGATTCACTTACAAATAAACCCTCTTCAAGGACCTAGGTGGTGTAAGACAAGAAATCAAGAATGAGATTAAGGGTCTGAAGAGGAAACCTTGGAAAGACGTGAATGAAAGACAAATCTCTAAAACTGAAAAGGTATCCTGGTATCCTGGTTGATTTCAAAGAACAATTGACTCAAATTTGGGTTACTGGACTTATTTTACCTAGCTCTAACTGTATAACTAAATAACACAGAAATAACAAGTTACTGTTGAGGTTTGTCCATAACAATTTAAAAAAGATGAATTAAAAAGAGTAACATACTATTGATGCAATAAACAATAGCCACACCTCTTCACATCTGACCCCCAGTTAATCTCACCTTAATAACCTTGGATCCAATTTTATATGATCCAGAACTAAGTTTCTGGAGAGCCCGAAATGCATCTTGTCGATGAACCATACAGACATAAGCACAGCCCCTGGGAGGAATCATCTATTAAAAAAAATTGTTTTAGAGAAGGTTTAAGAGAATAACTCATTATAGCCTTCTATGGTGTTAATGAAACAGAACATTGACAACTGAGGAGCTGACACAGTGAACTGTCACTGTCACTGTTTCTTCCTCTACTATCTGTTTATGGCTATTCTTCATGTACAATTACTACTTCAGAAAAATCCAAATTCAATTAGTTTTTCTAATATACAATAAGGAACTACTAAATACAGCAAAACAATTTATAAACACAGGCACATACCACCCCCAGTTAAAGATAAATACTATGGTTAACATATTATCTTAATATTGATCATATTCTCTGCTGATAATTATATTCTCTGCTCCATTTGTCAAAATAAAAAACTTTCTCTCATTCATCCTAACACTTCAAGCTACTGTAACTTCAATATTAAACTTCTCAGAATTGAATTTTATATAATGCTTTACATACTTCTACACCTATCTGCAACAGATTCAACCCTTCATGAATACACAAAAACACTCTTTAAGCTCACTAATGTCCTACACTAACTGCTAAATCTAATGGGTTTTTTCCAGTACCCAATTCTCTACAAATCTAAAGAAAGGTTTATAAATCTTCCATCTATTTTATTTTCAAATCTAGGATTTTACCACTAGTCAATCAGCTCACAAAATAACTCGGTGCCTGTTATTTGCAACTGCTATGCTCTTAAAAGGCAATTCGGAAGAAGAGTGAGAGAGACAATCTAATGCATAACTGTGGTGTAAGAAAGACTGACTACACGTGCATAAACATCTGGAAACTCAAAGCAACACTTGGATTCAGAGTTGGATCGAAGCAGTACCTTTTGGCTTTGTATCAAAATCACACTTCTTCTTGTGGCACTTTGATAAGAATCTAAGATACTGATCATGCCTACATATTGGTTAACGGATTAACCAATCACCTATTAAATTTCCTGTGTAACTCAGGCCAATTGCTTAGCTTCCTCAAAAATAATGCATATAAATTACCTAACCAACTTCTTGTGAGGGTCCAAAGAGATCACACAGAGTTGAAAATAAAATATGAAGTGGTTAAAAATTCAAATGAAGGGCCTCCCCGGTGGCGCAGCGGTTGAGCGCTGAGTTGCGAAGCTGCCCGCAGCCTCTGCAGTGCCGGTTCGATCCCCGGCTGCTCCCCGGCCACCAGAGGAGGGTCCCACATGGCGTGCAGACCTCTCCTGCCACCCGCTGCTCCCCTCAGCAGTGTGCTTCGTCCATCTGCCTGCTCTGCTCCCCGCTCTGGCTCTGGTGAATTCTCTCACCCTCCCACACTTCTGACTGTACCCAGTGCTTGTATAAATAAATAAATCTTAAAAAAAAAAAATTCAAATGAAGAATGCTGTTATTCACAGGGCGTTTTTAGTTATATAACTGATCTCAGACGGAAAGGAAAACCAGCCAATTTCCCAATAAATAATTATAAAATGTCCAACAGACATAAAAATATAGGAACAGTGAAAAAAACCCCAGAAGTTTAATGAATTGCAAATTTCCTCAAAATGCTGAACTATGTTTCCTTTTTCCCTAGGAAAAAACAATGGCCCATGTGGAAGAAAATAGTTAAAGGAAACTGGATGGGACAAAATCATTGAAAGAAGTTGCAAGAGTTACATTCAAGTTAGCGAGATGCCCTGGCCACCTACTCTCCTGTCTAAAATTTGCTTTGAGAAAAGAGAATTTGGGATGGAGAGGGGGCAGAGGAAACTGGAAAAACACAGGGATTCCAAGTTAGTCTCCACCACTACTAAGTGCTCATAACAAGTCTTTGGATTTCAGCTTCATTTAAAAAAAAAATAAAAAATAAAAAATAAAAATAAAAGAATTAAACTAGATCCTACATAGGGTTCCTATCAACTCAAATATTCAATACTTATAGATACTACCTGCCATATTGCTATAAAACCCGTAAGAATATTTTGTTGAAATTTCATTTTAAAAGAACTATAAGGGTCTCCCTGGTTAATTCTCAATGCTATCAAGCTCTTGCCAGCCACTGTGGCATGAGTTCAATCCCTGGCCAGGGAGCTGACCCACATGGTGCAGCAGACCTCTCCTGTCTCACCCACTGCTTGCCTTAGCAGTGTATTTCAGTAGATCCACCTAGTCTGCGCCCCACTCTGTCTGTGGTGAATCCTCTCACACCCACACCTCTGACTTATATCCCAGTTCCTGTATGTACATGTAAAAAAGAACTTAAATAAGCAGAGAGCATCAGCATAAACACAGAAATGATTACAGTCCTTATATATATACACGAATTATTAAAAGCAGATGCTACTGGACTAATTAATAACTGAAAAGATTTTCTGCATGAGTGAACATCCCCTACTTTTTTAAAAACCTTAAGAACGGATACTTACGTTAATGGATTCAATCTGTCCAAACTCTTCGAACAGGTTGGTTAAATCTTGCTGTGTTGCCTTCTTGTCCACTTGACCAACCCACAGAGTGGTACTACATACTGTCAAGACATAACACACAGTTGCTTCTTTCAATTAAATTTAAGATAATATATTTAAAATACTTGTCAACTGACATTTGTATCTGTTAGGTTTAAAACAGATTAAAGTCACAGAAATCCACACATCTATGCCACATCTATTCACATCTATGCCAAGTTAACCTACTGCATATCACCTGCTCTCATACCTGGCTGCAAAACTGAATCACCTGTGGACACCTGGGTGCTACTCCAAAGCTGATGAGTGGTATACAGGGTATGACAGACTGGGAACTAGGAGCAAAACCACTTTTTCACTGCAATCCTCTCTGTGTACCTTTTAAGTTTCTTTCTGTGTGAATGATTAAGTGCATCGTTTCCCCTAATCAACAGTTATATCTGAAAACATTACCTTACCCTTAAGGAAACAATTTGCATGGAGAAAGGGGAAAAGGCTGAATTAGAACTTCTTAACCTGTTATCATTAAAGATTTAAAGAGAATTAACTGTTGGAAGCCACTTTAATAAGCATGCTAATCACTAGACATCTTGCCTACTTTCAACTTTATTATTCATGCCTGTTTGAATATGTTTTTCTGAGGACACTTAAAAAATAGTTGATATACTGACAGTTTAAAATATTTGGATTTATGCAATGTAATTTAAAATAGTACGTTTCTAGCTCTTTGATTATCATTTCTACAATAGGACAGCCTAGAGAAAGCTTAGTTCTAGAACTAATTAAGTCCCACAGTAAGATGTGACCACTGCAACATTTCTACTGACTGCAGTTTTCAACCAATACTCTCTTCTCTACTTAGAAAATCAGCATCTTCCAGATCTTGTGTGAGTTTTGGGAATCATTCTGCTACTAGATCCTTGGTAATTGTTCCTTCCCCGCTACTTGCTCTTTGTCTTTTGTAATCTCATGCTATACATACATAATATTTAACTGAAGTTTCATAAGGCAATGTATTAGTTTTCTATTGCTGCTGTTAACAAAACCCTATAAACTTAGCAGCTCAAGACACAAGAATGCATTCTCTTACAGTTTGAGAGGACTAGAATGGGTCTGCATTTCTTCTGAAGTTTTTCCAATTTGTTGCCTTGTCTTTGCTAGCTTTTACAAGCTGCCTACATTCCTTGAGTCAATGACCCCAATTTCATCTTTAAAACCAACAGCATGGCATGTACCAATGTCTGTCTTACATCTTCAAATCACCTCTTCTGTTTAACAGAGACTATGCAATGTAACAGGTAACTCCAATGATTCAAATAAGGACATCTCTGGGGAACCATTATTCAACCTACCACAATCTCTCAGCCAATTTTGGGACCTCTTTCACTAAACTGTCTCCTGCCTCTACCTTCACCTTTATTACTTTGTCCTACATCGTACAGCTTCCTTAACCTCCCTGAAATCTGTTTCCAAGTTTCCCCTACTCTTTAATGCAGTCTCTACTAATTTTACTCATGGACAACTCCATGGTGTTTGCAGAAAGCAATGAGACTCCCAATCCCATAAGGAGGCTACACTTAATTCTTTTAAAATTGTTTGCTCATGTTTCAGTTCCCTGAACTTATTATAAAAACCCCAGTGTTATGGGGCTTCCCTAGCAGTGCAAGGTGTTAAACACAGTATTATGACGCAATCCACAGCCTCTACAGCACTAGTTCAATCCCTGGCCGGCCGGCGAGGGTCCCACATGGAGCAGCAGACTTCTCCTATCTCACCCACTGCTCCCTTCAGCAGTGTATTTCAATCAGTCTGCCTGTTCTGTTCTCCACTCTGTCTCTGTCTCCACTCAATTCACTCTAGTGAATTGTCTCACCCCCCGCACCTTTGGCCTGTACCCCAGTTCTTATATGCATAAATAAAATTACTCTTTGGGGGGGAAAAAACAAAAAACAAAACTCTAGTATTATCAGGAACAAAGGCAGGAAAACACTATGTGCTTAAAACATGGTGGGAAGAAATGCGGACCACGTGAAAGTGATATCCTTCTGAGTAAACAGGGTTTGAGAAGGAAAAAAAGAAACATACTTTTCAATATTTTTTCTTGTGTACTCTCAGAATTTTCTTTTTTAATGTAATGTGATACTCATGAAAATAAAGCAATAAAAAATAAATTCCATGGTCAGTAACTATGTAAATAGTGGCAACAATGGCAGCAACATGACAAGTAAGGAACTAAAGTAAAGAGACTCCATGTAAAAGCCATATCCTACAACTGGTGATTCTGAATATCCTGATGGTAATTACTGGAGGAAGCACAGTAGAGTTCAAGATCAGACTTTTAACAATATTTATCAGGCAGCACTAAAATGCTTGAATTTGTTCTCTTACTCTAAAGGATAACAAAAATTTTAGAGTTAGAAATATTAACATTATTAAATTAATACTGGCTCATAATCAGTTACAATTCTAGCAAAATAGACCATGTTAGCTCAAACTGCCAGAACAGTAAAAGAGGGATGTTGTCACCTTAAATTATACGCCTGGGTTTCCAGGATGCTTTCGCAGTATAAGTGATACCAATTACTTATCTGTCTCTGTGGCAGAAAAAAATCTGAAGACCTACAGAAATCAGTGTTTGGATCTAGGCACAGAAAGGCAATTTGCTCCATTTTATGCACCTTTGCCCATCTGCAGTCTGTTGGTTCACCTTAAAAGTCAAAATCCAATGAGAATCCTTTAGGCAGATCTTGACACTAATTAAAACTTGCTCCCCTGTACCTCATATTCCTACTCTGTGAAATCTCTCTGAACACTCTCCCCATACATACTACCACCAAATTTGTTCTAATCATACACTGTAGAGTAACATATAAAAGAGGAGAAATTTATACAACAGGAATTTTTTTCTTCAGTACTCATCTAGTAAGTTTGTAAGTTGCTTTAAAATTCACATACTTCCTATATTACCCTTGAAGACCTGGGGTCCAAACTGGTCAAGACACTAGGTGGAGGAGTCACTGTGCCCAAGAACTAGGCCTAGTGCACTTTTTATATCATGAGTGGGGACTTATATTTTCTAACTTACATGGGTGGGTGCATGTGGTGTTTATCAACTCACAGATATCTTATCATTTTAATAAAATCTGCTCTTTTTCTTTTCTCCTCTATCTCATTACGAAAACCAAAGATAAACTTACGCTTTTCCAAAACTACTTTCAACTTCTTAGTCTGACAAAGTTGAAATAGGTTTGATTAAGTTCACTATTTTCTGAGCATTTGCTAAATCCTAAAGTAGGCAAACCTATGTGACTCACCACTTAATGTTTTAGATCTAATTGGAGGCAATCCCTTCTTCTGTCGTTCTTTCTCCCTTTCTCTGGCACGCCTTTCACTTGAGTATGAACGTGAGGATTTCCTCTTTCTTTCTCTTGAGCGGGAACGTGATCGCTTTCTGTGTTTACGCTTTCGAGAACCAGATCGTGACCTAGACCTTCGTTTTCTTGGTGACCTACAAAAAATTTCGTATTTTACTTCCAATAACAATGTTATTCTTCTATCAAACTTCCCACTCCTAGTTAAAGGAAAAAAACAAAAAGTTTAAAAAGGTTGTCATATATTTAAATATCTCTTCAAAAAAATTAAGTGCAATCAAGTATCAAACATGTATTTCCTCAAATCTACCTACTGCTTAGGTCCACACTACTAATAAATTTTCATTTGCAACGATTCTTCCTGACTCTGGGTGATTAGTCACAACCACAAAGAAGAGATGGAGACTCAGCTTTTAATAAGGACCTCACTTTCTCTTAAGTGTTTTCCAACTCATTTTTCAAAGTAGAGTCAATAACAGGGATGAAAGACCTATGTTCTTAAAATTCGGAAAAAGAAAATGTTTCAATGCTCCATCCAAGTTTTTAACTCTTAAAATTTCATGTTGTTTGAATTTTCATTTTAAGGTGATTCCGAAAGACTCATTTTTTTGCTGTCAACAATAGACCACTGAATTCTCTTCAAAATGCTGAATAGGGAAGTGCTGCTAAGAAAACATAATGCTAAGACAAAGACATTTGTGCACTAACGCTGAAACCGTTTTGGGAAAATAATGAGTTCAGTTTACAGAAAGTTGAACTAACAGGCTCTCATATATGAGAAGCAAATATACATCTTATAATGAATAATGATTTAAAAAATCATCATAAATACTACCCTTCTTCCATCATAAACAGTTCAGATTTTCAGGGGTATTCATCTGTAGAATAAAGTGTATAAAAATTTTAAAGACTAACGACTTTTAAGACTGTAGTACAAACGTATGCATATTACAAGACCATGTACCAAAGAAGGCTCCTTTAACCCAAATTTAAATAAGCCTTAGTCATGTTGAAATGTCCATAAAGGAAACCACTCATTAGGTATTTTAATTATTGTCTGATATTATGCTTAATATTTGTAAAAGCAATTTTTGTAGTTTGATTTTTATGATCACTTTTGGTATTACGAGATGAAATGGAATGCAAGAAATACATTCAATTTCTAACACTGTTTCTCCATAACTTAATTTACTGCTTTAACTGTGGAGTGGAGACAGTAATATCCTAAGCTGTGGGGATGTCATAATATTGTTGCAAACTGCAAGTCTCACTGACATAGCTGCCAACTCATGAAAATTATAAAAATAAATGCCAAAGAGCAATTAAAAACAGAACACAGTATAGAGTTTTCTCAGAATATTAAATAAAGATCTACCACACAATCTAGCAATTCTGTTTCAGGTATCTACAAGATGAAGGCAAAAACACTAATTCAAAAGGTTATATGCATTTTATGTTTATTGCAGCACTGTTTACAATAGCCAAGTTATGGAAACAACATAAATGCCTAACAAGAGAGAGGTGGATTATGAAGATGTGGTTATGTATTTACACAATGGAATACTACCCAGCTATAAAAAAGATGAACTCTTGTCACTTGTGACAGTATGAACGGAAATGGAGAAGAAGCGAAATGAAATAAGTCAGAAGGAGAAAGATAAATACTAGATGGCGGCACTTAGATGTGGAATAGCAAGAAACATAACAAAGGGTCAGATAAAATTAAGTCAAAAACAAACCGTAGAACTCTGACTGTGAAATTGGGCTTTTAAAGGGGAAAGAGCAAAATGGGAAGGAGCCACATGACTATGGTGAGGATTTCCAGAGTGCTGAGTAGGATATGGTACCACACAACTGAAGGGTGTGATCTTAAACCTCTAAGTCACACAGAATGTTATAAACTGATGTTACCTCCATTAAAAATAAAGGAATAGGGCCTCCCTGGTGGCGCAGGCAGTTGAGCACAGCTCTGTGAAGCTGTCCGCAGCCTCTGCAGTGCCGGTTTGATCCCCGCCAGCCGTGGAGCAACCCACATGGCGCGGCAGACTCTCCTGTCTCACCTGCTGCTCCCCTCAGCAGTGTGTTTCAGGCAGTCTGCCTGTTCTGTCCCTTGCTCTATCTCTGGTGATCCCTCTTACCCTCCCACACATCTGGCCTGTACCCCAGTTATTGTATAAATAAATCTTTTTAAAAAATAAAAATAAAGGAATAAATATAAAAGAAAATAAAGATTATTCTGATTTTGAAATTCTAAGAATTTAGCGTAACGTTAAATATTATAGTAAAACCTTGAACGAGATCGTGAATGTGTTCTTGATCTTGAGCGAACAGCCACTTTCTTTGCTTCCTGTTCAAAGATCTCCTCTTCCACTCCATCTTGTCCTTCATCTATATCCATATCCTTGAAAGTCAAACAAGAAGTCTGGTTGAGATTTAGTCTATTTTGAGACAACTCCGCCATACAAGATAGCCACCACTGCAACATTAATGCCTAATAGTAAAATGACTAGCATACAGAACTTGCGGAGGGTGGTAAGCATTCAGCATATTACTGTTACTAAAACTTTTAAATTTTTCCCTCTAAATAATTTTACAAATTCATGACCCAGAAAAGCATTTACTTTTTACCTGTTGCTGAATATCTATGGAATCATCCATATTTGCTTCAGGCTCCAGGAAATGCTGTTGACTGCTCCCTTGTGATGGTGAGGCAGAATGCTCTGACCCAAATGTCCCTTCTTGACTATCTTGAGGGGTTGCCTATTGGAAATGTATACAAACACATAAATGTTAGGAAATAACAACTATTATTGCAAATAAAAAAATTGAAGACCAAATATCATTATTTTTATGTCTAAAGGAGCCCAATAATGAAGAAATTCATATTAAATCTTTTTATAATCAAACTAAAATTGCAATTCTGTATAAATCCAAGTTTAGTTAACAGGATGGGACATTTCCATTAAAAGGGAGAGTACTAATTAGAATAGAAAGGTAAGATCAATTAGGTTTTCACATAAATTTTTAATTATGGAAAATATAAATTATTGAGAATAAAGGATATCACATAATGGCACTGAATGACTCTAGAATGTCCATGGTAATTAACATTTTTATAAAAATGTTATGAGAGGTCAAATTTTTTTTTTTTTTTAAAAAAGGTCACAAATTGCAACTACAAAGCAAAAATCAAGTTCAAATATCAACATCAAAAATCACTGATGCTGGGGGCTTCCCTGGTGGTGCAGGGGTTAAAGGTACAGTGCTATCAAGCTATCGACAGCCACTGCAGCACAAGTTTGAACTCCAGCAGGCCAGGGAGCAACTGAAATGATACAGCAGAACCCCTTCCTGTCTCACCTGCTGCTCCCCTAAGCAGTGTATTTCAGTAGATCTGCCTGTTCTGCTCCCCTCATCTCTGGTGTATACACCAGATCTTGTATGCATAAATAAATAAATCCTACAAAAAAAATCACTGATGCAGCAAAAACAATTCTCAACTTAGGTCTTCTCCACTGTCTTCTCTAGCATTTCACAAAATAATACTCTTGTCATCTGAGATAGGTAAACACTTTTAAAAGGTTTAATAGATGCCACTAAAGCCTAATTATAGAAACATTTACAATATGAAGCCTTTTCTTTCCCAAGACTAGAATTCTAGTAACCAACTTGACAGAGTGACACTGCTTATATGATGCTAATCAGAATAAAATTGGTTAACAACTACATAGACTATGGTGTTAACTGAAAAGGAGAAAACTGATTATTATGGGGGCAAAAAATGCCTTAATACATGAAATCCCCTAAAATATGATCTTACAAAGTGTCATGGGTTAATTAAAAAAATGGTGCTTGGTAGTTTGTAAGCTGAGAACTATTAAAATAATTAATAGAAAAGAGCAACTAAAAAATACTGCTGTTGTCATACTCCAAACTGTGGGATAGTGAACAAGTTATTTGTTCAATCTGAGTTCCCTATCTTTTAAATGAATACAACTACAGTGATTATAAATAATAAAGCTAAATGTTCCTAACACAAAAAAGAAATAATTACATGACTTGACAGTAATATCAGTTAACCCTCCAGTGTTAATCATATCAACACATAAATGTACCCAATCAACAGGTGATACAAGTTAAACTTATATAAAATGTTATGTGTCAATTATATTTCAATAAAATTTTTTTAAAAGTATATTGTTCTTCCTCCAATGACATTTAAACTGAAAGAAAAGGAAACAGCACAAAATTAAGAGCCAAAAAGAGCATTAAAGAAGCAAGGGAAAATATTTTCAAGATTTTTAAAAGTACACAAATGCTTAGAATTAGAAAGACTCCTGTTACTAAATGCCTGTACTATACCACAGCATTAAACAGAAAAAAAAAAAAATTAACAAGCTTATGCTAAAAGACAAACTAAACACATGTATTAAATAAGAACATATTCCAGGCATATTGAAACGATACACCAAAAGAATTCCTAACATAGCAAGATCATTTCCAACTTCATCTTGAGCCTTACAATTCACATACATACATATTCATATCATTTATTTCTTACTTCTCTACTCACTCTAAGTCTCTTATCAATCCCACTCATTTGTCCTTCACCCTTAATTTTTCATTTAATCGTAACCTTTGTATAACCACTAGATAGGACCCCTTACAATCAAATTTAGTTTTGGTAGTTTTCAATTTTAGTTTTTCAGTTTCTTTTGTGAGCAGTTTTGCTTAATTGAACAGATTGCCATTTTATGAATTCAATTCTTCCCTTGAAATGCCTTACTAAGAACCATGAAAAATTTTTCTTTAAATATTCAACTAAAATTTATTCCGTTTGGTTTGCTACAATTAATTACATTCCGATTCCTAATAAAGTTTGTTCCTCTATTCTTTATTTCACGTGTGTAAATTACTTATAAGATACCTTAAAAAGATAAAAAACAGGAAAGGATTCATTAGACCCAGAAGGCAAATGACTTTCTTCTAGTATACATCCTTAGTATATATATTGGTATATATCTGCAGTGTCTTCAACAATGTCTTTATACAAAGCAGTAATAAAATTTCTTTTGAAATTAGAATACAGGGATAATAGCATACAGCAGAGTTCTTTCGAGGTTGGATTAACTCACATTATCACATATTTATCAGTCATTAATACATTTTCCTCTTTTTTTTTCCAGCTTTTAAGAAAATTTTTTTCAAAGGCCTGAAATTTTTCTTGGATTTGACTAATAACCCTACTCCATACTCTGAGTGCAATCTATTTGAGACTACAGACATCAACTCTAAAACAACTCTGGACTCTAAATAAACAACATCTTAAGACTTTATCATGTTCCAGTCTAATCTTTCTATTATATTCTCTTATAAAAATTACCTAAGTAAAATGAGTTACATATTTCTGATATCCCACCGATAGCTCTTTATGATATGGCTGAATCTTCTATAGTCTTTATTCCCTTAACACTCTTAAAAAGCTATTATATTAATCTTACCATTTTCATCATCAGCATTTTCGTTTTGTCTCCTGACATCTTTTGAATATTCTTATAAAACAACTAACAAAAATATGAACTCTAATTTACTAAGGCAACAGAAGTCAGCCCCCTTAGAACATGACCGCCAGTCCCTTCACAATTCAGCTAGTCTCTGAAAATACTCCCACTTTTCAATGGCTTTTTACTGTTAAGGATACTAGACCTCAACAGGTACTACCTACAGGTGTAGTCAGGCTACAATGAGTAGAGTGGCAGTAGCAAATCTACTCTTTTTTCAAATACACTAATGGCTTTTAAACAGCCATATTTTAAGCATACTGGTAAACAAAAAGCTTAATTCATTTTTCTGCACATTTCACTATCTTAAATACACTAAGGGAACGGGTTTGAGGAGCCAATTACATAATTTATCAAATGTAACTATTACTGTTGATATACTTTCCAATTCTAAATTTGTGATAGGTTTTAATCACTACCCACCTTATTCATAAGAAAAGTTGCTTTTTTTCTTCACCATTCCCTTTTCTTCAGCACTCAATTTTGAACAACGAAGCTTTTAAGAACATCTACTCCTTTCAAAGGGATCTTATTACTGTATGCTCTAAAATTTTGGAGATAATGTATAGAGCAATTAACTAAATCCAGAGTTCTATCTTTTGTGGTAGGTGAGAGTTTTAAGACAGAATCACTCTCAAGTTTCTAGTAACTTTCAATAACTTGGTGTTAATTAGCAAGAGTACTAACTGGATTTTACTGTTTCTGCTAAAACTTCTGAAATGAAACAAACTAAGACAATTCAAAAATGTCACATTTATAGCTGAACAAATCTGGTGTTTAAACTCTTCAATTACTATGACCTCTTGCCTCTGGTGACAGCTCTTTGATATTATATTTTAACAATGACAACCTGTTTCTTTTCCGTGAATTACAACCTGTGCTTTCTTAAAATAACATACAAATGTTCTTCATTCTGTTCTACAAGATTTTAAATTCTCAAGCAGGTATATCTACTTTATATAAAATTTAGCACAACGCTAACCATCAGAATTATTTCTTCAAAACAAAGTATAGAATTCTTGTAAGTTCCAATCTAGCAAGTATTTTGTTTACTATTCATATTAAAAGCTCAAATCCAGAGCCCAACAATGTCTAAGGTTTGCTAATTCTTCAATGTAAAGTAAATGCATCCCTTTACAGATTTCCTGTCTGTCACTTGTGCCTGTATTACGGAAATTAGAATTCTGCTTTGGGTTCACACAGATTTAACTGCTTCCTTAGAGAAGAGACTATTTGAAGCTAGATCTTATACTGTTCATCTTGGTATATATCACTTATCTAACAATGCCTTGCTCATACTTTTAAAAGGTGTATGTAGTATGTGGGGCCTCCCTGGTGGCGCAGCGGTTGAGCGCTGGGTTGTGAAGCTGCCCGCAGCCTCTGCAGCGCCGGTTCAATCCCCGGCCGCTGGGCGAGGGTCCCACATGGTGTGCAGACCTCTCCTGCCACCCGCTGCACCCCTCAGCAGTGTACCTCATCAGACTGCCTGTTCTGTTCCCCGTTCTGGCTCTGGTGAATTCTCTCACCCTCCGGCGCTTCTGACTGTACCCAATGCTTGTACAAATAAATAAATAATTTTTTTTTTAAAGGTGTAGTATGTGGTTAAATTCATTAGCACTAAAAATTTTAATATTAGGAAGAATGTGAGTGGGGGGAGTTTACTAAAACTGTTTCTGAACAGCTTACATCTATAAATATTTCTCATATACACAAAAACAGGCTTTGCAATTAATTTAATCCTAGCTCTGCAATTTGATATATTTTATCAATTCTAAAGTGATTATTTTTCCACATTTTACCATCCATGATAAATTCTCAATGGGAATGTTATGCTTCAGAAGTGTTTATAACTTCTTAGCTATAAATAGTGTGTGAATCTTAGGGCTGATACTATATGACATTAGTTGTATACTTAAATTTCATTACAAGCTTTAATTTCCTTGGTGTATATATAATGGCTGTCATAATGCCTATCTCATAAACATTAAATGTAATTCTGCCTAATAAAGTCCAGCCACGTGGTAATAGCCTAATTCAAGATAGCAAACTACTCTGTCATCACTATCAACAGTAACACTACCATCACCATTACTACTTGATAGGAAATTGGAAAGCACATGAAATTTGAAGTTATAATACTGAAATACCATCTGTTTTCTCTAATTCCTATATACTGAAATTTCTACAATGCTCTCTGGATTCAAAGTTGTCAGAACACACTGATTATAGAAAACACTCTGAAGGTCCTGAAAAGACTGATCTTCCTAGTATTACACTGTTGAAGAAAATCGTCATACTTAAGAAAGGAAATAAAGTAGGTAGTAAAAACTAAATAGATGAGAAAATACTCTGTAAAGTCAAAGCTAACAGAAACACCAATTTATAGGTTATAGAAAGCAGTAACTCTGAAGACCACAAGATGGGGTTATAAACCTTTTGAGGCTGCTGTTGTTCCAAAAGCTGCTGTCTGAGATGTTCAAGGTTTTGCTGCTGTAGTTGTTCTGCTATCTGATGAAAAATGGAATTGTTCACAGATTCTGAAACATGAGAACTAAAACAAAAACAAATAGAAATATAATTTAAAACCCAGCAAATATTCCATGAAAATGCCTATACTCTAAAGAAAAAGCCAATTTCATAAAATCATTATACAATGTTTATTTTTGAAACAGTAACATAAAAAATGGAATGTTCCAGAACATTAATAGACAAAAGTAAAAATATACTCTTTAAAAGTGAATAGATGGATACCAGCTAGAGAAGCCTGGGTGACGATCTGATATTACTGCTTCATGCTATCAAGTGCAAACCAATTAGAACTTTTCACATTAGCACGTTAAGAAAATTTTCAATAAAACTTACAAAAACAGTGAAAAGTATTTAAACATTATCACTTTAACTCCTTTTCTATGAGCTAGTGGGGGAAATATTCTACAATTTCTACACTAGCAGTAGAAACAAGCTTCTTTCCTAATATTTCAATTATTTTTACAATTGAGTTAAATAACTTATAATATCAAAATATCATAATTAAACTTGTCAACATTTATCCATTGTCCTACAAAAAATTTTGATATATCCCAACTGTTTGCAAAGATCTGAGAAAGAACCAAAATAATCTGAGGAGGCGAGAAGATACCATTTTACCATCTTTCTGTAATTTTAGAACTCAACACCCAGCTTATTCAAAGTATACTTAATCATCCAAATGACAACATCCCACCCAGTGTTCATAAAAGTAACAAAACCCCCTATGGTTAAAAAGAAAAACATAACAATTCTTACAGCTGAGAAGTTGGAATTTCTTTTTTGGGTTCTTCACTATGCTCAGAATCTTCCCCAAAATCAAATCTATCCATCAACTTCTGGGAAGCAGGGGAGGGAGAAAGGGAGGAAAAAGAGACAAATTAAAAAGCACTTCACACAAACATAAATTACAAGTACTATTCTGAAGGCATATTACATGCTATTAATTTATTTCTTACTTAATTTGTGCATTTTATATCATTTTTATGTTAGAGTATAATACAGTATTTTACTTAAGTGGATTTTTCTTTTGAAATGCATTACCTTACATAGCAAATCATAACACATGGGTAGTAAACACTAACATTCTAATTTTATAGAAGAGAAAATTAGGATTAAAATATTTAGTGACTCGACAATGGTAACGTAGTTGGATAAGTAACAGGACAAAAATCAACAAATATATTTCTGATAAGGTTCTCTTCTTGGAATGCTCAATCTTCTACATGCTCAGCATAAAGGAGTTTATATGCTCTATTTAGACTAAATTAGACTTGGAAGATGATGGCTAAAACAGTCTAAGTAACAACCTGATACTTTCAATAATTACTTTCCTATGAAAATAGTAGTATGAGAAATAAAATAATATGGCTAACACTTTCAAGGTTTGTCAATGTTTCCAAAATTAACAGAAACGAGGTTATCACACAGTAAATTACACATGAAAAAATCCAACTTTAAAAACATTATCCTTTTCTGCTAGGCCTCAATTTATCATATATTAAAGTATACTGATAATTTAAAATGACTGTTTTCCTTTGAACTATGACATACTGAACAATAATAATTAGAGTGAGTTAAAATTATAGCATATAACTAACATATTTGTAATATCCATAAAGGAACTTAGAGAATTCATAAAATAACCATATGCCTTAATGGTGAATACAAAATTTTACTGACCAGTTACCTTTAGTCAAAAATATTCCAAATGGTTCAAGAAGAATTATAAAATTTCTTCGTCTTTAAAAAGTTTGAACTTTGTAAAATTTATAATGCCTTACACAGTACAGTGGATATTAAAACAATTCTATAATACATGTAATTTCCTGAACTAGAATCCAGATGACAGCATACAAAATTTAATACATCATATAGAACAGATGTAGTATCTTAATTTCTACCTTGTTAAAAGACACTCCCTGTTCTAAGGGATTAAGGGTGTTGGCTGCTGCAGCTGCAGCTGTAAGCTGTGCCGTAAGAGCCTGCAACTGGACAACAAGACCGGCATCCAGGGCCTGCAGAATGGAAGGTTGAGGCTTCTGCTGTTGTATCTGTAGAGTTTGTATTAACTGCTGAAGCTAGAGGGGGAAGAAAGAAAATTATTACAAGCAACCCTGGGTTTTATCATAAAAATGCCCATCTAAAACTTAGTCAATAAATTAATCATTCTATAGTCTTTGGAAATCAAGAAAAAATATATATACACACACTAACACAAAACAAGAGTTAATTGTTCTGTAAAGATTTTTTTGTGTTTTCCATACATAACACAGTCCTTAATAAATTTCTCTTGCTTCTGGAAAATTAGAGAACTTTAAACAAAATAAAATGGTCCTGTCATGATAAATTGATAAAGAACTCATCACAAGCAGACTGATTTTTTTCACTAAGCTTTTCATCCCGTCCTAAGTCTTCAATCATTTGTGGAATGACAATATCTGGTAACAGCTTCTGCCATCTTTCAAATTTGCCATCTGATTAACACGTTTCCTGAAGGCAGGAAAACCAGTGAAATATATTTCTTAGAGCAGAACCTGAAACCAAGGAAACTAGTTTCCTTAAGTGATAGGGTTGTTATAGGAAAGGGAGAGGGGCAGCCCAAACTCCGCAAACCTGCCTATTCTAAATGGGTTTGGGCTGCCCCTCTCCTGTCCTATAACAGATTTGGCGACCACGAAGATTTAGGACAGAGCCATCCGTGGTTAGTCAGCCCCATGGGGAAATTGGGCTTCCCTATGGCACTGGCTATCATAAGCGCAAATGTGATTTTTGGTTTCTCCAGTGTGTTTGTTTCATATGTCGATTTGCTGTTGAAAAACTGGCTTAGGCTTTGTGAAGATTCTGTGTGTCTGTGTCTAATTTGTTTGTAGTGACTTGCTAAGAGATTTTAAGATTTAAGATTTTAAGATTTTAAGAGATTGCTAAGAGAGGGTGGAGCTGAGCAGGAAGAGAGGAAAAGAAGCTGCAGAAGAGACTGAGGAAGGAAGCAGGATGGAGCCAGGAGACCTGGAGGAAGCGCATGGAGCCTAGAGACGCATGAAGAAACTGCGCTTGTCTTTTGGTCGTGGACTGGGTGACACAGATGTGCGTGAGACCTGTGGGGAGGTGACAATGGCAGCTTTTATCTTGATGTTGATTTTGCTCTTTTGCTTCCGGGCTGGTCTGGTTGTTTCTGACCCTTTTCTGTGGGTCCCCACTGGAAGATGCTTTAGACTTGTGGCAGGCTTTGGGGCCTTGCTCTGGGCCATTCCCATATGGATGGACTTTTACCCACGAGGGAATGGGTAACTTTGGGTGCTTCATTTAGAAACTAGACTCTTTGCCTTTCCTGTATTGTTTCCTAGTTGTATTAAAGTTCCTTCCCATTAAAGTCTCCTATGTTTTGTGTTGATGCGGCGGATGGCAGAACCCATTTAGAATAGGGATGTTTGCGGGGTTTGGGCTGCCCCTCTCCCTGTCCTATAACAGGGTCACTGAGAGTTGAAAGAAATTCCTGTTCCCTCCTATTTACCCATCCCTTTAAAAAAACTAAGACAATAGTAAGATCTTGAAGATAGTTCACAGTTAAGTCCTACATACATCATAGAAGTAATCGATATATTTCTAAACCTGAATTAAATCTGAAAACTCAGTTTGAAATAGGAAAATAAAAATAGTAAAACTATTTCTAAACTAGACATTTGCGTTCTTGAAGTTCAATATAAGACACAAACACCACCTTGTAATATCACAGTAAGCAAAATATTTCATGCCTATCTAAACCAGTACATTAACAAACTAGTCACCTGGAGATTAAGTCAAAAAAAAATCTGTCTATCTATTTATTTACAGGTGACAGTGAAGTAACCACATTCAGGAAGTTGCAGAACAAGGACGGACTGAAGGAAAGAAAGGGGGAAGTGAGGAAGGAGGGAATAATGTCCTCTTTCTCCTTTACACATTTTAACTGCTCCTTTTAAAATATGTTTTACATTTCTTAAATGCTAGAATGTCCCTCCCATGGCCTTTTTTTCTGGGCAGTGGTCTTTTTACAGAATCCATAATCCCACTATTTTTTTTTTACATATTCATCACTTCCCTTCATTATCATTTGTTAGCAAAGCAAAGATATCTCCTCTCTCTAGACTTCTATCAGTTGAAGTTCTGCTCAGGTATGTGATTTCAACATAAAAATCTCTGGCAATTCCCTCATTGCTCAGTATGTAAACCCTTTATTTCCCAGCCTATCATTTATGTCTTATGAAACTCAAGTCCCACACTTAGGTATACCCTTTCAATTTTGTCATTAAACGAAGGTACAGACCATCCTACCTTCCACACAATCCAACTCTAAAATATCTTTGGTATACCAAATAGTTATGCCTCCATGCTTCTGAATGTTATTCACTCATTCTACAAAAATATGCTGAACATCTATCTACACTAACCTACTGCAAATATAGCCGTGAGACAGAGAAAAAAACCCAAATCCTTGCCTTTGTTGAACACATAATCCAGTCAGGAGAAAAGTGCTGAGGAAGGAAATAAGACAGGTGATAGAAAGTGGGCACGGGATAAAAAGGAGAGTTTGCAGTGTTAAATGGTTATCTGAGCCCTTACTGAGGGGACATTATATAAAGACATAATAAGCAAGTTGAAAGAAACTACATGAATACAGGGAAAGAGTTTTCCGTGTAAGAAAAAACAAGTATAAAGATTTCAAGACAGTATTTAAGCAACGCCAAAAAGGCCACAGTGATCAGGTCAGAATAAGTCAACGGGGAAAGGAATGATGAAGGGAAGCAGATGACAATATAAAAGAAGAGCAGCATGAGACAGTGTCTCCCTGGGTCATAGAAAATGCTCAAAAGGGAGCAACGGATCAAGCAGAGAACATAACATACAGGGTCTGGTGATGTGACTGTTTAGACTTTGGTTTTTCCTCTTTTGACTACCCAAGGGAGTTACTGAGGGATGCTGAGCTCAAGTCAAATGATCATACACTTTCAAAGGGTCACACTGCCAGGGGCACTAGGAGGAGACTGTAGCAGTGCAAAGGTAGAAACACAAGGATGAGGCTACTGCAATCAAACAGGTAGCAAATGCATTAGCTCTAATTCTGAATTCTGAGTCATTTCATTACTACATTATTAAATAATTTTCAATTTAGATTACTTTTATACATTTAATTTTACCTTGGCTTCCATAGGCCAGAAAATATTTCTCTCACATATTTAAGCACAAAGCACAGTGCCTCAACAATGCAGGTCCCCAAAAATGTTTGACTAAATAAAGGTTGAATTAATAAAAAACAAGCATCAGGGAAGTAACACAATCCCACTGGACATCAGAAAACAAACTCCTAAGAAGTATAATTTGGGGCCTCCCTGGTTGCATAGAACCTAAGTCTCTATCATGCTAGCACTACTGTGGCCTGAATTCAATCCCTGGCCACGGAGCTAACCCCACACAGACCTCTCCTGTCTTGCCTGCTTTTCCCCTCAGCAGTATATTTCAGTAGATCCGCCTGTTCTGCTCCCCACTCTGTCTCTGGTAAATCCTCTCACTAGCACTCTGACCTACACCCCAGTTCTTGTATGCATAAATAAAAAAATAAATCTTAAAAAAAATAGTATGATTTGATGAGAATGGTGAAAGGAGAATAAAACCTAAGAAAAGCAGAGAAGAAAATAGTAAAAGGGAAGTAATATGAGCAAAGAGGGTCTTCAGAGCCCTCCCTGGTGGTGCAAGGGGTTAAGATGCAACCTATAAAGCTGTCCTCAACCTCAGCAGCACGAGTTCGATCCCCTGGCTGGAAGCAACCCACATGGCGTAGCAGAGCTCTCCCGTGTCACCCGCTGCTTACCTCAGCAGAGTACTTAGGTCAGTCTGCCTATTCTGTTCCCCACTCTGTCTCTAGTGAATCCTCTCACCCCCCCCCCGCAATCTCTGGTCTGAACCCCAGCTCTTGTATGCATAAATAAATAAATCTTTTTTTTTTAAAAAAAGATACTATCATCTAGGAAAAGTAGAATATTCTGGCAAAAGGTTAACAGGTAACAATGAAAATAATTTTAAAGGACAAGACAGCGAGGTTGGGTTTCATCCTATGCAATGCAATGCATGCTCCTAAGTATATGTTTAAGATACCTAAGACCATTTTTAAAGATTACTTTTGCAGAAGAACAAAATGATGGATCAAAAAGAGAAGATGCAAAAAGAACAAATGCCACTTAAGACATTCCAAAACTAAAGGTGAACTAAGGTGGTAATGGAATATAAAACCAAAAACTCCAGTAAGCACAAATTTAAAAAGCAAGAAAGTACAATATATAGTCATCGATGTGTATGAAAGTTAGGAAGCTTATTATAAAAAAATTATGTAAAACTATGAAATACTAACAAAAGTCTACTATTGAAGTCTAGGAAGACAAAGTAAGTAAATATTTTAACAATAACCAAAGAAGAAACTGAAAAAGGATCAAAAAACAATCCCCCAACACACCAAACCCTGGCAGTTTTCTGAGTAAGCACACACAAACCTTCTGGGGCAGAAAGAAGCCATGTTATCTTACACAGAATGCAGAGAAAGGTAAATGCTTATTTGGGCCTGATGAAGGAACAAGTAGCCCTGATTTTAAAACTCAGAATAGATGATAAAAATTAGGAACCCATCTCTCACTTCAAGGTAGTTGAAAATTATTGCAAAAGAGCTTACAAAGTAAAACAAAAGTTAAAAACTGTTAAATGCAAAAAGGAATGTCATAGTTTGTGTTTGTTGGGGTATATAGGATTGCAATGCTGAATCATTGAGAAATTCTAGTAATATAGTTCTCATCAGATCTGCTAACTAAAGAAGAAAAACCAAACTACTATCTCCATTGATAAAGTTTTAAAAACATTATCATCTAGGATAAGCAGAATATGTCCCTAATAAAGAATATGATATCTCAAGACAAAATCAACACTAAAGAGATAATTCTATTGAGTCTTTAAAAAAGAGTGCTCTTGTTAAAATAAAATCTCATTCTGAATGAGATGCAGTAAGAAAAATATGCATGTTAAAAATTTAATGAAAACAGAGAATTATGATTATGTTTTAATTACAATTGGTTTTAATTAGAAAACGAAAGAGAATCCGTTGGAAATTGAGTATTAGACTGAGACTGGTTACCAAAAAATCAAATCCATTCAAATTTATTCTTAGAAATAAATCAAAGAGAAGGGAAGGACCTACAAAGAAAAGTGAAGCTATAAACCTTAACTAAGAGTAGTAAAAGGACTTGAACATGAAAAATATATATAAGTATTAGTGGAATACCTCAATATTCTTAAACACATCAATCTTTCCTATTCCTGGAATTAATTCACACATGTAGTGTGAGTCCCCTCTACTTCGAATGTCCCACTCACAAAAGCCGTCCTTGCATGTCTACACCAAACATGCTATTTCCCAAACCTCTGGACTTCTAGCTAAACTTAAAACTTACTCCTGTCCTCAAATCCTGCCATGACTCCTTCTGTTCAAGTCAAATGCCAGAGACACCTTCTCTTGGCTCCCCTCTCTAATTCTGATGTCTTTCCCCAAACTAGGCAGTCTAAATTTACCTTAAGTCATGTTTTGTTTGCACCTAAGGGACTATTATTCTTTTTTCTTTTTTACTGTCTTCCCTAAGAAAAAAAACTGTCTTTCTTCAACACAGAACACCTCCCGGCCTTGTTACTAGAGTAACAATAGCACCTAACAATGTTTAACACAAACTATGCGCTACATCTTTAATGGCATATACATGTTCATGATGCTTTACTAAATAAAAAAAGCAAGTGACAGAACACCATCCAGAGTGTGATTCCACTTTTATGAAATATTAATAAAAAACACATACTCCTTAGGTGAAACATGAAACAACTCTTCAGAAAAAAAATGAATTATAAATCACAGTCAACATAACAATAAAGCTGCTCACCTGTTGGCCTTGTGGACTTTGTAAGATCTGAGCTACGGCTGCAAGTGTATCTGTATTTGTTATCTGTGATACCCACGGATCGGGTAAACCTTGAACCACATTGGCTGGCGTAACAGGTGTCACAGGAGTTCCTTTTGAAAAAGACATCACGACCACCCCAAAAAATAAATTAGAAAGAGAAATCTGCTATCACAGTTACAAATCACGTAAGTGTATATAAATGTTTTTATTTTACTGCCTTCATTTTGAAAAGCCACTGCTAAGGTAGGCTAAAAAAAAGAAAAAATATTGAAAAGATCTGTCCATACCTGTCCTCAGTTAACTAAGCTACTAGTTTAATGGCACCTCCAATACTAGCAGTTACTAAAAATCTCAACCATGGGAGAAAAACTAAATGACATAGAAAACACTGAAAATATAATTTTTAATGAAAATATTATAAAATAGCATGTATAAAACTACTGCTGCTCAAAAATGTGTATCTTCAGATACATACAAAACTATTTACCAAAATATTAACAAATGTAATTTTCTGAAATATAGTAAAAATATTTAAATGCCATTTAAATACCTCAAAACCATGATTTTGAAATTACTAAAGTATTCAAAATTTCCTCCACTAACTCATTTTTAGGGTACACTGTAATTAATTTCCCTAGCACACTGTGAATATCAAGCTGATTTATATGCAAGTGTAAAACATTACAGACTGCCCAATTAAGAAAAAACTAAATGACACACCAGTTTCCTAAAGTTCACTGCAATTGTTTCCAGGGATTTAAAAACAGTTTTCTAGTTTTAGATAATTTCTGAGACATTTTCTTTCATTACCTAATGTGAGACAAATTCTCCTGTACCACTCCCATTATTATTGTATATATAAATAATCACCTAAGAGTAGAATATTTAAAAACAAATCTCCGCCAAAGCAGCATACCTGGGGTGTTGCTCATAGCAGCGGTTGCACTGGCCAAAACAGGAGTGACAACTGGCGGAGGAATCCCTGCGGCCATGTCCAAGAGAGGCTGAATGATTTCACTCTTAAAGACATTGTTCTTTTGCCATAAGTTTAATACTCTCACTATTTTACTCTAGGGAAATAAGGGAAAAACGACATTTTTATATTTTGCATTTTTGCTTTCAAAACCTTAAAATAGTTCACAAAGGCTCTTTTGGCAGTGGATGGGAGAATGGACTGGAATGTTTCATGGTACACATCTCCCACTATGCGACATCATCCTGCATCCACGAGCCTTCCCTCACTGTAAAAAATATCCATTTCGATAGACACACAAGGTAAATGAACGCTACTTTCAGCAGAAGTCAATCAGAAATGGCAACTGGCTCTCTAGTTTTTATGTGACCTCTAGTTTCTACGTGAAGTCTGCTGAGACCCATGGTTACAACTGGCAGAAATGAGTGCAGGAGCCTCCTTGGTGGCACAAGGGGTTAAGCACTGCACTATGAAGCAATGGCAGCCTCTGCAGCACGAGTTCGATCCCCGGCCCGCCAGGGAGCAACCCACATGGCAAGGCAGACCTCTCCTGTCTCCCCACTGCTCCCCTCAGCAGTGTATTTCAGTCAGCCTGCCTGTTCTGTTCCCCACTCTGTCTCTGATGGATCCTCTCTCCTCCTGCATCTCTGGTCTGTACCCCAGCTGTTGTATGCATAAATAAATAAATCTTTAAAAAAAAAAAAAAACAGAAATGAGTTAAAGACTCTGAGGCAAAGTTGGGCCAGCTCTTAAGATACACTTGATTTTACATTTTAATCAAATAAGTGACTTCAAGACAAATTCCTTATGTGAGTTTTTCTAAATTTGATTTTAAATTCTTGACAACCAGGAGAGGGTATTTACCACCTGAAAATTTAACCAAATTTACTTTTGTTCTAATCATCTTGCCATCTATGCTAATTCCTTACTGATACTTTAAATGAGAGATGAACAGACTTCTGTATGAATAGAATCAGAATTCTATCCCTTTCTTAACTCTCCAGTGTCTATTTTAATTTTTTTCCTACTCGCTTTTCCTTCTGTAGAATGTCAATGTGGTAAGAGCATTATTTAGCCTGACTTTCAGAATGATAAACGTGCTCTAAATCAGTAATGCTCCAGATCATTTCATTTCTCACAATAATCCAACTCCTTTACCATTCTGTAAAGAAAAAAACAAAAAAAGCCTCCTAGGCAAGGGAACTTCACATCTCTGAACTACTAGTCATTCCCCTTCTGATAAGCCCTTTCAGTAACTGCAGCATCACATTCCATGTACTGTTCTCAACTGTTGCCCACCCCCCCCCACCCCCATCCTATTTTAACAGCATCTTAAAGTGCTACTCTCCTGGCAAAAGCATAATTATTCAAAAATGATTTTCCTGATAGTCACTGAATGATTTGATATACATCTGTTCAGCACATAAAATTTATGTAAACAGCAGTATTGTAATGCTACTCATCCATTAGGACAATAATTTAAATGACAGAGGCAGGGAGAGAGACTGATTTGAAACTATGTCCAAACCACACTGAAAAATTGTGTATTCCAAATAAAGCCTCAGAAAGTCACACAAAGACAACTTCATACTTTCTGACTTGACTATTTCTCCTTTCTAAGATTTGGGCACTTAGGTGGTACTGTTAGGGGGGAAAGGATGTCCCAAAGCAAATTCCATATAGGCTTTGTGGACTCCACCCCCACCCCAGGTCAAAGCCAAAGACACTGGGAACTCCAAATCCCATCACAACCCAAGGGAAGGTGGCTGGGACCTGAGGGTGGGGTTAAGCAGCCAGGTTGGTATAAAGCCAGACACGTGGGCTTTGGGGATCCCCCATTTTGGCTCTCCGCCGGCTCAAAGCGTCCGGCCAGCTCTGAGAGTGACTTTGGAGGATCGGGTAAGACGCATTAAAGACTTTATTTCCCTATTTTCTCCCTGAGTTGTACATTTTCCTTATTTCCTTTTCTCTTGTAAATAAACCTTTTATTAACCCTTTTGCGTGTGTCTGTAGTAGAGTATTCATAAGTCCCTTTAAAGCGCACGGGTGAGGACCCACAGCCAGGAACCCAGTTAATATCAGAGTTGCTCTATAACAGTACCTTGCATTTCTTTCTTTTTTTTTTTTTTAGATTTTTATTGATTTATGCATATAAAAACTGAGGTGTAGGCCAGGGTGCCGGGGAGTGAAAGGATTCACCAGAGACATTGTTCTCTGGGAGAACAGAACAGGTGATCTGCTGAAACACACTGCTGAGGGGAGCAGTGGGTCTACTGAAACACACTGCTGAGGGATACAGCGGGAGTGTGTGGGTTGGCTCCCTGGCCAAGGATTGAACTCAGGCCGTGATGGTGACAGCACTGAGACTAACCCCTGAGCCATTAGGGAGGCCCCTGTATTTCTTCTTTATGTAAAAACCTTCTGGTTTCCAAGGCTCTCATCAAATTGCTTCAAAACTGCCAGCATCTAACTAGTATCGTTTTATTATCTACCTACCTAATCTTTCCTATTATGGGGGTGGGGGTGTGTCCTACATCCTAAATTGTTACTAATGTGAAGTATTAGTATGAACTGTACAAATTCAAGACTGATTTGTTCATTGTAACTGATAGATATCCAAGCCCAAACTAGTGAGTAAGCTACTTCAAAAAAATGCTTTCATAAAATTTCAAATTAATTATTTGAGTGACTATTTAGTATCTATTTTAGGAATCAATATGCTAGGTAACTTAAAATTAGAAGCATGCTTTTTGCCCGCACAGAATTATCAAAGTGAAAGGGAACTGCTAAGAAAAAGAAATCTTTCCCTGTTAAAGAGTCATAGACCTGGAAATGTAAAGTAAATAAGTTTGCTTCCTTAATAAGCATATCTAAACAAGGTCTGGCAGCCTGCTAGGCTGACTGATCTCCCAGGCCATCCTGGAAGATCTGTATCCTTCCCCTTTTCCTGTGTCAAGAATTTGTATGCTAACTAACCAACTTTATCAATGTAAAGTGGTTGTGTATAAAAGAAACTCTTTGCCTCTTGACCAGTGCTCAGACCTTATGGGACTACCTGGGTCTGAGGCCTCATGCATGAGTAATAAGCTTTCCTGACCTCACCATTCCTAAAGTACCGCTTGTTCTTCCCCTGTCTGGGTAAAAGGCTAGAATTTATTTCTGCAACAAAAGTACCAAAGCAATTTTGATAAAAGGACACAAGTGCCCTAGTGGTGGGTGCAGTGTGGTGAAGCACATATGAGGTATGAACCTGCTCCCCCGGGTCATATTCTGCACTCAAACCAATGTATATCCACACACACACACACGCCCATGCACGCAACACAATGTACATACACATACATGTCAACACATATGCACATACAATGTATACCCACACATGCCCATGCACGTACATACAATGTATGCACACACATGCAAGTACAATGCATATTCACATACATGTCCAAATACACACATACATACTTTGGCTCAAGAAATACATCCAAAAATAATTTACAAAGAATATAATAAATTTATCCCCATATCTATCCATTATAACAAGGATTTTTCTCTGATTCAAGTCTTTAAAAGTTATTAAATATAAAGCCACCTAATCTTGTATTTGAGCTAAAGTAAAAGACTTGTGGTCTTGAAAGATTTGTATTTTTTTAAAGCAACCATTCTACATTTCTTCTTCTTCTACTGCAAATAGCCCTGCCAGAAAACCACACCTAAATTGCCAAGTCAGCATACAAAAGAAGTAACTTAATGGCTCACAGCACTTATAAGGATAAACATCCCTCTTTAATTCCCCCTTAGTGTCCAAGTTTTTACATGGTACAGAATTCAGATCTAACAGTCCTCATAGTGTGGCTTCTAGCACTAATAACTCAACCATGACAGAAGAAATCTGATATGCAGTTAGGCGTCTCCTATTAATTCCTTGACAAATTCATTTTCACAAACACTGAATAAGTAAATGGAAGGTCAAGACAAATAACTAAAATTCAGAATTGGCTGTGTTTGTAAATAAATAAGCTTCTACTATAATTCTAAAATCTTATTGTAGGCAGCTAAGATCAACTGCTTCAATAAATTCAAAAGTAGCATAAGAAGCAACTGTATCTACACTGTTTAAGATGCTACTCTGTTTAAGGATCAAAGTGGAACATGGACAATATAGTAACTACATACTGAAGTACAAAATAACTAAAAGTAAACAGCAACATAAATCACAAAGTAAAATCATCTAAAGAATGACATTAGGACCAAAGGGGTAATATATTGATTTAAAAGGGGGGGGGGGGGGATATCAACATACCTTGTCATCCCCAGGGCAACGATATAAATTCTGGAAAGTGCTAATGATGTTATTACTAAACCTAGGTGCAAAAACATCCTTTTCTTGACCAAACTGATGTCGAGATTGTCGTACAATGGAGTCAATAACATAAAGTCCAGGTACCTTGTATTCTGGTTTACACTGATGAAAAAAGAAAAGGAGGGAAGGAAGAAAATGAGAAGGTTAATTCTTGATAAAATTGATCACAAATCACATATAAATACGAGACACTGCCCTTGTTGCGGTAATAAACAATTAGGTATTAACTATTCCACACTGTGTCTCGGCACAGCATTTGAAGTATCTACACTGGCTACTGCACACACTAAGTTCAAATGTCTTCCAAGTTCCCAAAAAGTACTGCATAACTGGCTTAAGCAACAAATGAAGCACATGAGGTACTGTTACAATTTAAAAAATGATTTATAGTTTGGAAAAGCCACATGGAAAGGAGTACATTCAGGAAAGAGCTTCAGAAAAAAGCAGGGACAATGTGCATTTATCTGAAACACCCAACAAGAAGTCTCTGTAGCAGCGCAGAAACAAACACCAAAGAGCAGATTGTAACAGTCTAAATACACAGAACCCAAAACTTTCATCACTTACTAAAATCAAGTATCACATTTATATAAAAGATAAAACACTACCACTAACAGTGTTAGGAACCTATTCCAAAAAAATTGGTCAGTTTACCAACCTTTTTAATCTCATACCCAATTTGAGGAACTTTAATCTCCTACTTTCTTGCCACAAGTTTTTCTAGTCTTGTGTATTTAGGTGAGCACAAATAAAAATTAAGTTTACTGGGCCTCCCCGGTGGCGCAGCGGTTGAGCGCTGGGTTGTGAAGCTGCCCGCAGCCTCTGCAGCGCCAGTTTGATCCCCAGCTGCTCCCAGGCCACCGGAGGAGGGTCCCACATGGCACGCAGACCTCTCCTGCCGCCCGCTGCTCCCCTCAGCAGTGTACTTCGGTCCTCTGCCTGCTCTGGCTCTGGTGAATTCTCTCACCCTCCCGCGCTTCTGACTGTACCCAGTGCTTGTGTAAATAAATAAATAAATCTTTTTTTTTTTTTAAGTTAAGTTTACTACTACTCTCTCCATATCCAGAAACCCACAAAAACCTACTTCCCAAACATGCTGATTAAAATGGAATATGGACACCAAAAAATGTACAACTTTTGGGTAATATTAGGTAAATATTTCATGTAATATGCTGTCATTCATACATGGGATTAAAGAAATACTGCATTCTTGAATGGCTTTTCTTGGAAACCTGAGTAACCGGGAGAAAAGGATCCTCAATACACCTCATCTCAACATCACACACATGTATGTCTAAACGGGATTTTCACCAGAGATAATTTCATTTTATAAAAAAGCAAGATGAGTCCGCAGTTCCTTCAAGTCCTCTTAAAAACCCTTCTTAACATCCTAAGTCTAGAAAACAAATCTTTAGCACCAATTCACAAGTTATCTAATGTAAGATCCTGTTTGTTATGTGTCTGAAATATTTCATAAAAGGAAGTAATTTGGGTGTCTGGACATTAAAGTTTCAAATTTAACCTACCTAGGGGGCCTCCCTGATGGTGCAAGGGGCTAAGACACAACCTATGAAGCTATCGGCAGCCTCTGCAGCATGAGTTCAATACCCGGCCAGCTAGGGAGCTACCCACACGGCACAGCAGACCTCTCCTGCCTCACCTGCTGCTCCCCTCAGCAGTGTATTTCGGTGGATCTGCCTGTTCTGCTCCCCATGCTGTCTCTGGTGAATCCACTCACCACCCACACCTCTGACTGTACCCCAGTTCTTGTATGCATAAATAAATAAATTTTTAAAAAAATTTAACCTACCTAAATGTTCAAAAAATGTCTACTCTGATGAAAATCACTACTTTTGTAAGTCTGAATTAGTTTTCTTTCATGCTCCAAAAATAATATAACATAGTTGTCTCTTTAGCTCATGTGTCTGTCCAAGGTTTTCCTTGTATTACCCTTCATAAAATATCCACCTGGCAAGTGGATAATACAAATACTACAAATATTACATCTTATTGTGTGATAATATTATAATTCATTACAAATACACATCAGTGAAGAACAGAAAGCTTTTAAAATGTAGTTAAGAGTCTGGGCAGCCGAAGAGTGTAGTAGGTAACGGTAGGTAACTCAAGGGTCATTTCGTCATTTCATCACTGGGAAGGGATGGCCCTCGTCCACAGTGATAGTGGTTAGTTAGCAGGATAAACAAAGATGTGCGGATGGGAGCAGTGATTAACCAAAAGTTGATAGAAACTGGAAAAAGAGAACGCCTCAAAGAGTTGCTGAGAGCTAAATTAATTGAATGTGGCTGGAGCTAAATTAATTGAATGTGGCTGGAAAGATGAATTGAAAGCACACTGTTAAGAGGTTAAGTAAAGAAAAAGGACTAGAACATGTTACTGTTGATGACTTGGTGGCTGAAATTGTTGTAGAGCAACCCCGATACAAAACGGGGTGCCTGACTGTGGGTCCTCACCCGCGCGCTTAAAAGGACTTATCAATGCTCTACTGCAGGCACACGTGAAAGGTTAATAAAAGGTTTATTTACAAGGGAAGGGGAAATGAGGAAATGTACAGCTCTGGGAGAAAAGTGGGAGACAAAGTTTTAAATGAGTCCTACCCGATCCGCCGATCAGGAATCCCAAAATGGCGCTCTCAGAGTTGGCCGCCAGCCAGGAGCGGTGAAGCCAGGAGGCTAGCGATCGCAAGCCAGAGAGAGAGCAAGGCCCACGTGTTTGGTTTTTATATCCAACCTGGCTGCCCAACTCCACCCTCAGGTCCCAGCCACCCTCCCCTTGGTGGTGATGGGATTTGTTTTTCCCACTGTCCTGATGGCTTTAGTCTGGAGTGGGGGTGGAGTCCACAAAGCCTGTATGAGATTATCTCAGGACATCCTTTCCCCCTAACAAAATGACACCAAAAGGCAAAGCCTGGTACCTAACAGTGTAAAGAAAAAACTTCTATAAAGAATAAGAACATTCCTTGCGCAGCATGCCAGCCTTTAAGATTGAATTAGATTGTGTTGTTTTGCGGTTTTATTTCTGAGAGTAAAACGACATAAATTAGGAATCATTTTCCAAAATAAAATCCTTTTTTGTATAATGGTATACATTTTTCGGTAAAGATATATACATTGTATTGATTTTTTTCCCTGAAAGTGTTATTTTAATAAATATCTCATGAATGAAAAAAATTAAAATGTAGTTATAAGCAGGAAATCACTTTGTTAAAAAGTAGACGTTCTCCAATGCTACAAGCATAATTAAGTGAATAATAATTATTAACTGACATGCTGGCATTTTATTTTTCCCAAAGACAGAAAATAACCTAATGCATAATGTATTATTTTATATAAATGATCATCTTACAAGTAAGAACAGAATCTATGTTGTTGGTAAAAGCGTTAAAAACTAGTATTGAGGGCCTCCCCGTGGTGCAGCGGTTGAGCGCTGGGTTGCGAAGCTGCCCACAGCCTCTGCAGCGCCGGTTCGATCCCTGGCTGCTCCAAGGCCACTGGAGGAGGGTCCCACATGGCACGCAGACCTCTCCTGGCGGCCCGCTGCTCCCCTCAGCAGTGTACTTCGGTCCTTCTGCCTGCTCTGCTCCCCGCTCTGGCTCTGGTGAATTCTCTCACCCTCCAGCGCTTCTGACTGTACCCAGTGCTTGTATAAATAAATAAAAATAAATCTTTTTTAAAAAAAAAGTCTTTAAAAAAAAAAAACTAGTATTGAATGGTAATTAATGCAATGAATAAAGGTTTTTTTTTTAAAAAGTATATTTCTTCTTTAATTAACAAAAACTGATCACAAACTTCCAACACAGAAGAATCAAGAGTACACAATAGCATACATGGCCTTTCTGCCCACTGTGAAGATTCCAGAGCCTCAACAATACATCAGCAGTTTTTTTGTCAAGCTATAAGGGCCAGGTGAAAAAAAATTTTCCTTTTCCTATATCATCAGACATACTCAGACATATTAAGATGTGAGGTAGAATGCAGAGTAGGCATTTTTGCTACATAAACTAGCAAAAAATACTCTTGTGAGACTGTTATAATTTAATATATGATAACTTAGCTAAGTCAACAACTTGTAGAAACCTTGAGAAGAATTAAGACAAAAGAATCTAAAATGTTTCAATGTCCTCTTAAAGCTCTACGGTTATTAAAAACATAAAACTATCAAAGACTCTCCAATAGCATGAGGTCTTTTTTCACTTTGAATAATGTTTTAAAAAACGCCACAAAACTATGTCAATTAAATTTGCAGTTACACCATTTTCAACTAGTAATTTCCAATTTTCTTGTGCTGCAAAGAAATATGGGGGTAAAGGAGGGTTGAGAGGCAATTACCATACAGGGGGAGTGCACCTTGAAATACATTTGCCTGTTTTTTCAACCTAAAGTTTTCTGGGTTGTCTTAAGAGCATGGTGAGTCGGGTTTGTTTTACAATTATAAAATTTAGTTTAATAAATTCTAAAATGCATTAGAAGGTGTGTATATAGCTTATATTTCCTAAGACATTCATCTTGTATGTAAGATAGTAACTGTAACACACTAGTATTCTGAGCATTCATAAAGTCAAGGATAACATCCTGAGAGACAGTTTCACTATGCAAAGAACAAATAAACCCTATGTCCCAGAATTTATGGACAGCTAGTACTAATTTACTAAAGGTTCAACAAAGGTTTCAGATTTCCTTTCCAGCATGTAAGAAGCTGGAAGTTGTCACTTCATCTGATAAATAAATTAAGGCGATAGGGCAACCTCTTTCCAAAATTGGAGAGACCTACAGGCATACACAGAAAATCAGTTTCTTGGAGAAGAAACTTAAGCACCGACCTCCATGGGAACCTGTACAGAAGTTCCAAGCAAGGAGCTAAAAGGGTTAAAATGAAAAGTCAGACAGTAGAAGCAGCACTTGGGGCTCAATGTTCTATTACTTGGAGTGTAGTTACACACACACAAGTCTTTCCTTTACAAAACTTTTACCATACACATTTCGCCCATTTTTCTATAATGCACACATATATTTCACAATTAAAAAAAATATTCATACAAACTTAAGACTTCTTAAAACACTGGTAGAAGTTCCTCTTTTAAGGATTAACAATGACAGAGAAGCTCGAGATATATCTGAAATGCAAACTTGAATGTTGGACAAAGAATTTATCTGTAGGGGCCTCCCTGGTAGCGCAAGGGGTCAAGATGCAGCACCATGAAGCTATCTGCAGCTACTGCAGCATGCCACTGCATCCCTGTTTGATCCCCAGTCAGGGAAGTGGCCCACATGGCACAGCAGACCTCTCCTGCCTCGCCCACTGCTCCCCTCAGCAGTGTACTTCAGTAGATCCACCTGTTCTGTTCCCCACTCTGTCTCTGGTGAATCATCTCACCCCCCACACCTCTGGCCTATACCCCAGTTCTTGTATGCATAAATAAACATATCTTTGGGGGGGGGGGAATTTATTTGTAATATCCTAGGGCAGAGGAATTCTAGTAAAAGAACAAAAGGAAAGCATGAATCTGAAAACTTACTCCTTTCAAAGTATCTGTTCTTAAGCACTCAGATTTTTGTGTACCCTACACCCAAGCAGTAGGTATAGGATACCAGTTATAAAGGCTCAGACTTTTATAGGACATTCTATTTATTTGTTTGTTTGTTTATTTATTAAGACATTTTATTAGGACAGCCCAATAGTTCTGAGTGACAGAACCAAGTGGAAAGTTTCATATGGACAAAAGGAGTTGACTGATAATGTTCTAGGTATCTGGGTACAGAGCTGAGGATTTAGCCTTTGCATTTTAAACTAGTAAATAAACAACAGGGAGATAAGCAAATCATGAGGTATCTGAGTCCAAATAAAATTTGATAACATGTTGTGATCTATATGAAAGTGTGTGTGTTTAAACAAGACCTCAGAAGAGTATCTATAAAAACAGCCTTCCAAATGTTACAGGGCAGCCCTGATACAAAACGGGGTGCCTGACTGTGGGTCCTCACCCGCGCACTTAAAAGGACTTTTCAATGCTCTACTGCAGGCACACGTGAAAGGTTAATAAAATGTTTATTTACAAGGAAGGGCAAATGAGGAAATGTACAGCTCAGGGAGAAAAATGGGAGACAAAGTTTTAAATGTGTCCTACCCAATCTGCCAATCTGGAATCCCAAATGGCACTCTGAGAGGGGGCCGCGAGCCAGGAGCCTTGAAGCCAGGAGGCGAGCGATAGCGAGCCACCCCAAGGCCCACGTGTTTGGTTTTTTATACCAACCCTGGCTGCTTAACTCCACCCTCAGGTCCCAGCCACCTTCCCTTTGGTGGTGACGGGATTTGTCTTTCCCAATGTCCTGATGGCTTTGGTCTGGAGTGGGGGTGGAGTCCCCAAAGCCTGCATGGAATTAGCTCAGGACAGCCTTTCCCCCGGACACAAATGAAGTCCAACCTTTGGGGAATTATCAAGGCAAAAACATAAATGCACTAACTTTAAAGAAAGCTGTTTGGCTTCTTGAGGAAAAAAAACAAAAACAAAACAAAAACACTGTAATGTGCATAAAACTGCCAGATCAAATTCTGGAAAACCAAACTTTCATTATGTAACCCCTTCAGTGCCAACTAGTTTTTTCATATATTATTAACTGAGTAAATATTTGCCACATGAAAATGACTTATAAGTCACATTTCATGCTGTCACAGATGTAAAAATTCAGTAGAAAATTAAAAGGTAACAGGGTCTCCCTGATAGCGCAAGGGGTTAAGCACAGCGCTGTGAAGCTGTCCGGAGCCTCTGCAGCATGAGTTCAATCCCCAGCCAGGGAGCTACCCACATGGCACAGCAGATCTCCCCTGACTCGCCCACTGCTTCCCCAGCAGTGTACTTCAGTCTATCTGCCTGTTCTGTTCCCCACTCTGTCTCTGGTGAATCACCTCCCGCACCTCTGGCCTGTACCCCAGTTCTTATATGCATAAATAAATAAATCTTTAAAAAAAAATTAAAAGGTAACATAGCCAAAATCAAGGCAATAAGCAGTTCAACTGTAGGCCATTTTTAGAGCCTTGAAAGGTAATTTTTTTGCTGACCATATATCTAAGCGCAGCCATAGTGCCATACAATGCATCTGACTAAAACAATATCCAGATTGTAAATAGTTGTAAATATTGGGCTCTAGGAAAAGTCCTATCTTTTCTGTTTTCTTGCAAAAATGTGTCATTACTTCTCCCACAGCCCAATAGTTCTGAGTGACAGAACCAAGTGGAAAGTTTCATATGGACAAAAGGAGTTGACTGATAATGTTCTAGGTATCTGGGTACAGAGCTGAGGATTTATCCTTTGCATTTTAAACTAGTAAATAAACAACAGGGAGATAAGCAAATCATGAGGTATCTGAGTCCAAATGAAATTTGATAACATTATGATGAAGTTATTTAGAATGCAAATATAGCTAGTATTAACACAGTCTGTCCAAATACGCCTAAACTGCCATGTAAGAAATTTCCTAATACCTGCTCACATCTTTGGTCTTTGTGGCTGCTTGATAAAAATATGACACTATCAACACATGATTAATTTTTGGCAAAATTGATTAGGTCACCAAAGGCCAGTGCAGAGGTGAGAACATTCTTCAAGCAGTAGTCCTAACCTACCATTCATTATTATCACTATCGTATTTTCATTATCATCACCACTGCTCTATAAATCTTTCGCAGATAACATTATCAACCTGCAACCACACTTCTCCCTTCCTTACACTACTTGTTCATGGTGGGTGAAAATAAGTATACAGAACCTGAAAAACCTGCAGCATTCCAGAGGTGGGTGATACCAAGATTACAAATCTCTCATCATGAAATAAAACTTGAAAATTTCCTCAATCTCTCACTTAACTATATATAATGTAAATGACAAATGAACTTTCTCATAAGTTTGTTAAAAGATTATCTCCTACTATAAAACAATAATCCAGTAGTTTTAAAAAATGTGTTCCACAGGGCCTCCCTTGTGGCGCAAGTTGTTGAACGCAGCGCTGTGGAGCTCTCTGCAGCTTCTTCAGTGCAGGTTCGAACCCGGCCGACCCGCAAGATACCCACATGGCGTGGCAGACCTCTCCTGTCTTGCCCACTGCTCCCCTCAGCATTGAGTTTCGATCAGTCTGCCTGTTGTTCCCCACTCTGTCTCTGGTGAATCCTCTCACGCTACCTGCTCATCCGGCCTGTACCCAGGTTCTTGTATGCATGAATAAAACAAATATTAAAAAAAAAAAAGTGTTCCATGGACACAACACATCAGTTCAAGTGCTTCACTGGTTATGAGGCAGAAAACAAAGCAGGTGGACTGAGCTTCAAGCTCCCTACAACTATTGCTGTAGTTTGTATTTTGTTTGCTCCTCCTACCTACAAATGAAAGACAGGATAGAGGGGGAAAAAAGTTTTCCTTGATATTAAGAAAAATACAAAGTGGAACCTCACCAATCGAGAAATCTTTGCTTTGCAAGACGTTAAGAGAATGGAATGACAAGCTACTGAGAGGGGGATAGAATTTGGAAATCATTTATCTGACAAAGGACTTACATCTACAATATAAATTAAAGAACTCACAAAACTCAAGGTTAAAAAAAATAAGCCATTCAGTTAAGAAAAGGGCAAAGGACAAGAAAAGACATTTCACTAAAGACAGCAAATAAGCATCTCATTGGCCATTAGGGAAATGAAAAATAAAGGCACAATGAGCTATCATTAAAATCTATTAGAATAGTTAAAGTAAAAATACCAGTAAGACCAAACGATGTCAAGAATGTGGAAACGGGATCAACCATACATTGCTGGTGGGAGATGTAAGATGGTTGAGTCATCCTGGAAAAGTGTTTCAGTTTCTTATAAAACAAAACATGCACTTAGTATTCCAAAGAAATAAAAACTTACATTCATGTAAAAATCCATACACACAAATGTTCCCACCAGTTTTATTCACAGTAGTCAAAAAAAGAGGAAACAGCCCAAAAGAACTTAATGGATGAATGAATGGTTAATTGTTGGTACATCCATATCACAAATACTACTCAGAAATAAAAGGGACCTATTTGGCACATGCAACAATTTGGATGGCTCTCATGCGAAGTATATGAGCAAAACTGGCCAAAGGCGGCTTCGAACTCTAAGATTATATTTATGTAACATTCTTGAAATTGCAAAATTATAGCGAACAGAAAGATTAGTGATTGCCAGGCCTTAAGGGTGGGGAGGAGGAAAGTTGAATGTGGCTACAAAAAAAAAAAAAAAAAAAAAAGGATCCTTGAGATAATGGAACAGATCTGTATCTAATGACGGCAGTAGTTATATGAATAAATACATGTGACTAAATTGCACAGACCAGATGCATGCATGTAACACCAGTAATCTCACTTTGATTTGCTGCATCCTTCTAGCAGTCACCTCTTTTTGTTAAGAAACACAGTTCAACCTTGCTAAATCCTTAATGCCACATACCTCTGAATCCTCAATCTAGCTCTGTTTACAGTCAAGGGACATGAACACAAGCAGAATAGGAAACCTAAATTCACTGTCAGTACAGATCTGCTACTGTATCATTTTGAATTTCTAGCTCTTAAATACACCTACCAAAAACTGTGACACATTAGGGAACTGATCACAAAGAGGAAAAAGTCACTTCAGATCCTGGTTACAAAAACATTATTAAATATACACAAGACAGCTATTTTATCTCATTTTATCTTCTTCTGCTCATTTTGAAAAAATAGAGCTTCATGTTTATATAGTAACATGAAGATTAAGTATAATGTCCTAACGGATGAGGCAAAGTGAGTCAGCAGAAGATAAGTAGCTGGTAAAGCAAAATTTTATCCACATCCTATCTGAAAGGAGAGCTGCTCTCTAGGCATTTAGCTTGAAATGACATGTGAGAATTTTTTTTTAAGTTTATGAAAAGCAGTGAGTTTATCATTTCATTAAAAGTCAATCATATTGATACCACTGGATCAATAAACAGGTGCTCACTATGGTTATGCAAATTAACAAAGGCATCTAACTTAAAGCTACTCTTTTAGAATGATCTGAAATGCATTTTCATTTTATTCTTAATTAAAAATAAAAGTAATGGAATCACCTTTTAACAGTTCACCAAGACACTTTTAAACTTGGGTATTTGATTTAAAAGACAAAAACACAAGGTATGAATCTATAATTACAGTACATTTAGCACATATATAGAAAATGATATACTTACTTTCTGAATGAATTTCTCAACACTCTGTACCACATGTTTATAGAACTGAAAGAGGGAAAAGTGCAGTTGTTTAATCTATTTGATCACATTAGAATTTTCCTGCTAAACATGGGGTTTAACACTGCTTCAAAGGTCTACAAAAACAATAATTATAAACTTGGAGACAAGCATTCATGTCACTCACCTTCATAAGCAACTAGCTATGCTATTGAACTAGCAAAGAAATTTTTGAAGTAGGTATATGTTAGTATATCTAAATTATCTGTTATCTGTGTTACCTTACACACGTACAGAAGAATTCTATCAACTCTTCAAGAAAGCTCACATTCACAAATAGTTACACAGACAGCAAAACAGCTGTGATAAGCATGCAGGTAGATGTATATTCTTATTGAAGGAAAAGTAGATTTCCTTCAGTATCATTTCATCAAGTAAGTTAAACACAGGTCAATAAAAAAGAATAAACAAATGTATGCAAGAAGGCTATTTTCAACTTCATTCTCTCCTTGTGCTTCTCCTGGAAAATGGAACTGCAAGTATAAACGGGAAGATAAGAAGATGGGGTGCACCTGGTGGCACAGGGGTAAAGTCTCAGCACTATCAAGCTATTGCCAGCCATTGAGGCATGAGTTCAATCCCTGGCAAGGGAGATGACCCATATGGCACAGCAGACCTCTCCTGTCTCACCTGCTGCTCACCTCAGCAATACACTTCAGTTGACCCACCTATTCTGTTCCCCACTCTCTGGTGAATCCTCTCACCCCCCATGTCCCGCACCTCTGGCCTACACCCCAGCTCTTGTATGCATAAATAAATAAATCTTAAAAAAAAAATCAATCTAAACTTATATATGTGCTAAATGCAGGTTAAAATATAGTACTGTAAAACGGCTGGTCTGATTTCTTCAGAATATCAATGTCATGAAAAACAAAAAAGGCTGAGTGACAGCACAAACAAATGAAACTGTGCTCTAGAGTCTAAGAAAACATGGATGCAGGGTACACTTACTAAAGCCAATACCCAGACAATTAGGAAACACAATTGCTTGCCTGTGACAGGAAAAGGTCTTTGTTCTTAGACAACTCAAATTCAAGTATTTAGGGATTAAGTGCTATTATGAAGTCTGAAACAAACTTTCCAGTGATTCAGTAAAAAAAAAAAAAAAAAAAAAACTGTCCATATGCAATGCCTGATAGTAGAAATAAAAGCAAATACAGCAAATGGTTAACAATCTGTCAGTCTAAGGGGAGACTATGTTTATAATATTTTGCAACACCTCATTTTTTTCCAAAAGTTAAAACACGCAAAATAGGACAGTACATGATCAAGTTTAGACTCTGAAGTGAAATAAGCTGGACTTAATATCTAGCTGTATTTATTCTACTGCAAATGACTTCACCTCTCTTAGAACAGTATCTGAAAAATGGGAATTGTGTCAATACCTGTTATGAAGCCTTCTAACCAGGAGTATTCTGCTCAACAAGTTATGTTAAGCGCAATAATTACTGATTTTCACAGAATAAAAATATACACGCTTGCACACTCTCAGGATCAAAAAAAAAATCAGATCACATGCAGAAAGGTAGATAAAGCAAGCATGAGACTTAACATTCTATATTAAGCCTTAGCAACACCTTGAAAAATCACTTCTTTGAAGAAGTCTCTGCCTTAATTGTATTTCTCAGTCACTGTCCTTATTTTCTTTTAAATTTCCTATGTATAGATACAAAGATTTTAACTATAATGCTGTAAAATATTTACAAGTATGAAAACAAAGCTTTGGACATTAGAAAACTAATCGAGTATCTGAATTTCCTCCTAGTTGCAATTCTCTGTAAATAGGAATTCATTAAATCTAATAGCAATAACACTGTTATTTGAAGACAATTTATTTAAATAATTGGTGCTTCACTTCTTAGAGTAGGAAAACACATAACCAATATCCACAGGTTAATATCTAATTAAAAATAAACATTAATTCTCAATTTTAAGAGTTCTGAGCAGAGTCTTAGCTTTAAGGATGAAAACCTCTAAGAAAGGTATTTATAGTTGAGTTGAAAAAACTCTTTAATGTCAAGCAATTTTATGCAAAATTTTGTGCATGTCTGTATTTCTCTAGAGGCCCAAGTTTTCCCTCAGACTTTCAGAAGTATCTTTGAATCAATACAGATTCAAAGTCATTTCACCAAGGCAATGACTAGGTGATTCCTATACAGTTTAAATATGCTATGTACAAGGAGCCCCAATCATTTTCCAGAATGGCCCATTTTCAAATCTATAGTAGACTCAGTAAGGGGAAAAAAATTAACTTTTATTTATTATTTACTAATTCCTATTTCAATTTTCTTTGAAGTCAGTGTGACAAATAACAGTGTAAATCAGGTTCTTTATAATGTGAATGTATCTAAAATCTTACCTGCCTAGGAAATGGAAGAGACAATGAATGATTCAAAGTTTATGGAAGAATATTTGTTAAAATGTTAAGTGTATCCATAGGTGAGCACATTTGTAGGGGACAGCTATACAAATTTCTCACATAAGAACATGTATTAACACTATAAAGAGAAAAGAAACATATAATCCTTAAAAATTACACCTCCTCCAAAATACTGTTTCCTATTTTCTTCTGAAAACACTAGAGTAAAATTTATTACTCACCTTAATAGCTTTGATGGCTGCCTTAGTAATTTGGGTCATTTTCGCTTTAGAAATGGGTGGTTTGTAGTCATTCAGGGAATACAACTGTTAGAAAGGAAAACAAAATTTAAATACAGCAAAAGGAACTGTTTCCAATCAATTACATGAAATTACCAAACATTTCTATTTTTGATATTCACAAGGAAATCAAGGATGCTGCTTTTCTTTTAAAAATTGAGTTAAACATCATTAGCCATGCGGGAAATGAAAAGCAAAACCATATACTTTATACTTACTTGCTTAAAATTAAAAAGACAGTAAAAACATAGAGAAAATGGAAACTGTACACAGTGATAGTGGGTATGTAAAATAGTGCAGCTGCTTTGGAAAATAATTCAGCAGTTGCTCAAAAAATTAAATATAGGGCCTCCCTGATGGCACAAGGGGTTAAGCACAGCACTGTGAAGCTATCCGCAACCTCTGCGTCACAAGTTTGATCCCTGGCCAGCCAGAGAGCAACACACAAGGCGCAGCAGACCTCTCCTGCCTCGCCAGCTGCTTCCCTCAGCAGAGCTTTCAGTCCATCTGCCTGTTCTGTTACCCACTCTGTCTCTGGTGAATCCTCTCACACCCCCCCCCACACCGCTGGCCTGTACCCCACTTCTTGTACATATAAATAAATCTTTAAAAAATTATGTTCACATAAAAACTACACAAATAGTCATTGCAGCATTATTCATTAAAAATTTATGAGTGTGGAAACCACCCAAAATGTCCATCAACTGATGAATGGATAAAATGTTATCTCCACTCAATGAAATACAAGGATGAAGTACTGACACCTGCCACAATCTTTGTTGGAAAGTTTAAAAGGTCACATTTAAAAAATCACATATTATGATTCCATTGATATGAAATGTCCAGAAATGACAAATCTATTGGTGACTATCTATACCTGGGAGAGTTGGGGAGAAATAAGTGACTACCACTTTTTGGAGTGATGAAAGTATTCAAAAATTAATTGTGGTGATGGATACACAACTATATTAAAAAATTATTGCATTTTTCCTTTTAATTGTGTGGCATGTGGATTATATCTTAATATACTATCATTAGACATCAGGTGATCTACTGTTTAACCATTTCCTTCCTCCTCCAAAATAATTTTGTGTTGAAATTCCTCAGAGAAGCAAAGAATAATTCAGCTTAGAGAAAAACAAAAACAGTTTTAAAAAAAAAAAAAAAGGTCGTGAAACTAAGCAACAATAAACAAGCTGAAGTGAATGTGGATTAAACTGGCATACTCAACAATGCTAAGAATTTTAACAAAATGCTGTAAGATATTAACTGCAAGGCTGGAAACTAACATTTAGGCCATTGGAACACTGCCAAGACAACCTGAACAGACTTTAAAAGCAATTCAAACAGAGTTTGTTGGGTAATCAACTATAAATTAAGGAGTCCTCTATAACTTTTGCTCCAGTACCCGTGTACTTATACCTCATTGAAGCTACTGATTTTTATCCAGTTTGCCCCATATTTGTCTATTCTTCCTCCTCCAACCACAGACTTCACCTGGAGAACACCTAAAATGGTGTGGCATGTCTAGCTTTTCAAAAATTAATCTGCTCAGGTCACTGACTGGATATCCACCCCTTCTATCCCCTCAAAGGGTCAATGACTTCCCACCATTTGGATCAACAGAAAATCTGTATATGCCAAGGCTCTGCCTGATCCAGCTCCTGTCCACCTTTCCAGTCTCAGCTCACACTTGCTCCCCTGCCTAGCCCTCTGCGCTCCAGCCTTCTGCTCCCAGCACAAGGGTCTTTTTTAAGTTTCCTGTCACAGAATCTTTAAAATGGACTTGCCCCTTCTATTTGGAATATTATCCGCCAGGGTCCCCCACAAGAAAATGCACACTCAGCCATCTTAAACCACCAAATGAGGAAAACCCTTCCAACCTTCCCAACCAGATCAATACGCCCATTTACACTGATTATATTACCGTTCACCTTTGAAACATTCATTATACACTTTCATATTTACTTTACAATTATTTAGCTAATACTTGACTTTTAAAAGGACTGTCCCAAAAGGTGTTGGTTACTCACACTAAGAGACAAAAGATGTAAGCTCCTTTATGCAGTTAAGTTAGGAAGAGGTTAACTATACCAAGAGGCGTTTAGGCAGAAATCAATCCTGAATACAATGTCTCCCGTCTCTCTCTTTAAACTCCCAGTTGATGATATTGCATGACCAGGGTTAGGGTCCCATCAAATCCTTTAAGAAGTTACCTTTCAAAATTTCAGGGAATTTTAATACATTCACAGCCTCAGTTCCTACCAATCTGCTTTAGAAACTCTATGTACATGCCAGTCTATTCACCAAGTGCAAAATAACATCTATACACTCTACAGTGCTTTCAGTGCAGTGAGTTTCTCAGAATTTCCTAGGAGGCACGGGCTGCTTCCAGCCACTTGTGCCCTCACCTTCTAGAGGAAAATGCTGTCAGAACAGAAACCCTATCTATATGTTTAGATTATTACCCTTTTCTCCAACTGTATCCTCAGCATCTGGCAGAGCAGACACTTGCTAATGAATTAAAATGAATAAATATATACAAAGTATGACATAGCAAAGCTTTGCACAGAAAGACGTTGTTACCTTATTACAAGTTGCTAAAAGCCGGACCTGTTTTCTCATTTACAAAATTGATACTTTTTTCACAAATATTATGTATAAAGCTTTTAACAAACCAAAGTCACTCAACAAAGTTAGCCATTATTAAAACTAAAATCCATCTATTTAGTAGGTATTCCAGTTAAGTGAATCATAATATTAAAAGAACGCACCCAACATTCACTCATACTTGAAGGTAGACTCTACAGTAATCTGTATTAATAGGTTAATGAAGAAGTATCAGGTCTTCTATGGCTGAGGAAACACTACTACTTTCATTTTGTGTGGTAAGGACCTGAAGTTCCCAAGCAAGCACTAGTAAGTCTGAGTTCTAGCAACTTGGCTTGATTTTTGGGAGCTGGTGGGAAGGGATGAGGTAAGTAAAAGCTAACTTAGACTTATAAAACATTTCTAACAGCTTGAAAAGCCAACCATTTTTTCATGAGGCCTTATTTTCAAAAAAGTGTACCTACTGCTGAAATTTAAGATATTGCTCAGATAAATACTGAGTACTTTTCATCCAAAAGCCAATACATACAGGTTTCTAACTAACCATTTCTCTACATTCTCTAAAATCTCATTTATTAAATCTGATCATCAGAAAATAGGCATAGATCATTCATCTAATTTTTCAATGAATGCCTGCACTAAATTTTAATATTAAAAGCTCAACTGGGAAAGAAGGTTGAAAAAAAATTCCCTCTAGAATAGTCCTTTCCAAACCTGTTAAAGAAATATTTTTACCAAAAATTCCTTATGCAAGAATTCACAAAGTATATTCTCCTTGAATTAAAAATGACAATGATTCAGCTAGTTTCTGTATGATCACTTTTTATCAAAGATGGGTGACTTTTTAATATGTTTCTCCCTTCTTGTGCCTTGGCTTCTGGAGATCTCACTGATTTTGTAAGAGAGTTTTGAGTGTCTCCGCTCCTGTGACTTCCTGAACGAAGACAGCTGGGGAAGGTGGAACAGAGTCGTGAAGCTTGGACTCGCAGCAGACTTCTTGAATAGGGACAGCTGGAAGCAATGAGGAGTGTCTGGGTAACTTTACAAGAACAGAGCCAGCAGGTGGTCGTAGGGGAGCCTTTGGCTTGGGAAGAGGCAGCGCCTGCTTCTGCTCAGACCCCTAGTGCAACCTATCAGCTGGTCCCCATCTGTGCACATTTTCCAGCTTCTCCCCCTTGAGAAACTCTGGACAGCCATCTTGGCCACTGAAGGGTGCACTCTGCACTTGGGTTCTCTCCTCCCCTCCCAGGCCTCAGGAGCACTGCACAACCTCTTGCTTGTATTTCCTGCCAGGGGGTTGGATGCCTTGAATACATTCTCCTCGGACTCTGTTCTTGGGCCTTGCCTGCTTGAACATCTGCCCACAGGGACTGTTTATTTCTGGGTTTGATCGGGACTCCATATTGTGAAGTCGTCCTCTCTCCCCTTCTCTACTCCCTTTGAAACTCTCACCTATTAAAAATCTTTGGACACACCAGAGTTTGATGACTTTGCTCTTTATATATGAATGAGCAGGCATTAACTTTTAAAATGGGGCAACATGGGGTCCGGGTCCCCCCATAACTGTCTGGAGTCCCTGGGTACTGCCCAGTTTTGCCCAATATCAACTTTAGATCAGTAGCCTTAACATTTATCTCAAATGTCTACTGACATCTATTTCACTGCTACATTTAATTAGCTTTAGTGTACACAAAAACAAAATACATTTTTAACAATGCTTAATTTTGCTAGGCAAGCTCTTTCAAAGTCCGTTTTAAGTGGCTGGAGTATCAATTTATACATTTAATGAACTAATAAACTTAGCACATAATGTCAGAGACAGCTTGTCACCATCCAGTTTCTCTTCAATTCCTATCTCCAAATTTAAGAGGTTTATATCAAGGCTGCACCATCCTAAACATCAATTCAACCCTCTAAGACCTTGACAAAACAATTTTTGTTGAGAATTTTGTCACGAAAGCCACTAAAAGAGAATAATGAAATATGCCCCTATTAGCTTAAAAAAAAAAAAAACTAACTCAATGAATACAGACTGTATAGCTTTAGATATACAAGATATGATACAATCCTTGATACACAGCAAACATTCAACCAACCTTAACTTTATAGCCATATATCACATTGTGTTATATATAAACTGTCATTATACAATAATCCAAAATTTATCTATCAGTACTGCCATTGTTATCCAAACCCTAATTCAAATCACATATATTAACATGTCACTAAGACCTGGGAATGTTAAGTCTCTACATAGACTCAAAATTTCCTCTGGGACAGAAAACACATGGTTTTACACTGGAAAATGCTGGAGAAGAATGAAAGCTAACTGAGGGATGGTTTCCTTTAGCAGATGGATGATTTCATCTCTTAGGTAAGAAGACCACAGCTTCATGGTCTCTAGACTTGGATTCCAAGCTACCCAGTTCTCACATATAGTTTTATTTAATCCCACTGCTCTATCTGGGAGCCTGGCTCCCTACCACCATTTACCAAAGTTTAAGTGGCTATGAATCATTGTTAGCTCTTTCATCAGTGCCTTTAAAAGCTAAGACTAGTTTGAGTTTCCAAAGGCTAAAGACACCTGCTGTGTTTATCTTTTCTGGTACCTGCTGTGTTAACCTAGTACTTCAGACTCTGAACTCTGCTTTCCTAGTCCAAACTCATTTGTTATGCTGGAATGTTGTCTAATCTCAGGTGACAATGCTTGATTTACACAAATTCACACAAATATTATATCCCCCTGTCCCCGTGGGTTGATAGGAAGTCTTGACTTGCCCCTTTCTTTGACTACTCAAAATTTATCATTTCAAGGAGAGATACCAAACAAGTCTGAGTTTGCAGTCTAAGGAACTCATTATGTTTCATAATATATAAACTATTGTTAGCCACTCCACCAAGACAAAAAATAAAAATTCTAATAAAGATTTTAAAAGTTGTCCATTGTTATTAGACCAGCACGTAGCAAAGTAAATATTTTAGGCTTTGTGGGTCTATCACACACTTGGGTGTACTCCTGCACAAGAACCGAACTAGAGACAATTCACGTGAATTGGAATGATGTGTTCCAGTTGAAATGATTAACAAAAACAGGCCAATCCTTAAATTTGGGCTTTTTTTTTTTTTAACACTGCAAGCTCATTCTTGGAAAGTATATTCACCCCTGAGCATACCCACCTGTGCCCTGAAGCTCACTGTCCAATATTTAACAAGATGTACTTCATACTTGGTATTTCAAGCAAACTCACCTTAGAAAGTTTAGTGCTTTTCCGAACTTGAGCAACAGTCAATGAATTCTACTATAATCCTTGGGGAGTCCAACAAAGACCGTACTTTCTGACATACCCAGAGAACAGTCAAATTTGGTTAAAACATGGCCCATTTACAGGTTAATCATGCCTATAAGGTTTCTGGTTCTATGTCTGACAGAATTACCATTTCAAGTGAATTCAAAATAACTGAAATCACGGATCAGTCCAAGCCATCTTTCTTGTCCTTGAGAGTACTACATAAGATCCCTCAAGTTTCAAAAAATAAGAAATCACAAGTTCCTGGAGTCAATGGACACTTTCACTTCAAAATAGTTACGCCAACTTTTTTCTTATCTTCCTCCCACGAGGAGGCAATAAGGGAATAAAATTTTTAAAAAGCATAAAAACTCACAATGAAAAGTACAATGGGGAGGGGAAAAGAATCAGCAGACAAGATGCCACAAATTTCCAGAAAATGGAAATAATGAGGACTAGTAACTAATGAAACAAAGAGGAAACCACAAGCCACGGTACACACAAAAGAAGATAGTACCAGAGAGGGAAATAATTTTGTCCTGCAGAATTTCAGAGAATGACCGACTCAAAATCAGGGTGTTTCAGAGGGCAAGAGCAGCAAGTGTGAATTACTGCCTCACCTGTGGTTGCCAAAAGTCAATAAACAATATCTAAAATTGACTATTCAAGAAAAGTGGTATAGAAACATTGCTTAGTGCTATGAAAATCATCAGAAGAACTAAAATGTTAAAAGTTGAAACTGTTCTCGTTAGAGGTTCAGCATAGCAGGAGAGAAAATTTCCAATGAAATCTCTTGTACTTAAAAAAATTACATGCTTAGGCCTCCCCGGTGGCGCAGCAGGTTGAGCACAGCGCTGTGAAGCTATCTGCAGCCTCTGCAGCACGGGTTCAATTTCCAGCCAGCCAGGGAGCTACCCACATGGCATGGCAGACCTCTCCCGTCTCACCCGCTGCTCCCCTCAGCAGTGTATTTCAGTCAGTCTGCCTGTTCTGCTCCCCACTCTGTCTCTGGTGGATCCTCTTACACTCCCACCCTTCTAGCCCCTACCCTAGCTCTTGTATACATAAATAAATAAATCCTTTAAAAAAAAAAAAAAAAAAAGAGGGCCTCCCGGGTGGTGCACCGGTTGAGTGCTGCGAAGCTGCACTGTCCGCAGCATCTGCAGTGCCGATTCAATTCCCCAACGGCCAGGGAGAAACCCACATGGCAGGGCAGACCTCTCCTGCCTCACTCGCTGCCCCCCTCCAGCAGTGTCTTCAGTCTGTCTGCCTGTTCTGCTCCCCACTCTGTCTCTGGTGAATTCTCTCACCCTCCCTTGCTTCTGACCTGTACCCCAGTTCTTGTATAAAGGAATAAATAAATCTTTAAAAAAAAAGATTACATGCTTGTTTGTTGCTTTGAAAAATAATTGTATTTTAACACAATCTTGTTCTAACTGCACTTGCCAACTCTGGGTCTGCACATTGTATCTCTCCCACCAAAATTTATATGTTGAAGTCCTAACCCCCAGTGTGACAGATTTTAGAAACAGGGCAATTATGGAGCTAATGAAGGTTAAATGAGGTTGTAAGACAACCCCCCCACCCCAAACCGGTAAGACTGTGTCCTTATAAGAGACACCACCAGAGAGGCAAGCTCTCTCTCACTGCCATGTGACAACACATGCTAAGAGGACCACATGGCTACTGGGACCTGAAAGTGACTGCTGGAAACTAAAAGCAAACCCCAGGGCACAACCAGCAGAAAAACCGTATTCTGCTAGGAACTGAATTCAGCCAACAAACTGCATGTACTTGGAAAAGGACCCCACATCTCAAATATAACAGTCCAGCTAACATCTTGATTTCAACCTGCTCAGACCATCATCAGGGGACTCAGCTAACCAGAGCCTGGATCCTGGACCACAGAAATCATGAAAGAAACATATAGTGCTTTAAGCCGCAAGCTTGTGGCATGTGATACACAGGAAAGAAAACTGATAGGGGAGAAGAAAGTTGTGACAGATTTCTCATTCTCTAACTTAACTACAGAGTTGTGATTTTTCATAAGTATTTTTGTGGACTTTTTGTGAATTATTAATTCAAAGTAGAAATTAAATATGAAAAATAAAACATTTCAGGGGGCCTCCCTGGTGGCACAAGGGGTTGAGACGCAACTTGTGAGGCAATCCGCAGCCACTGCAGCATGAGTTCAATCCCCCGGCCAGCCAGGGAGCAACCCACATGGCGTGGCAGACCTCTCCTAGCTTGTCAGCTGCTCCCCTCAGCAGTTTATTTCAGACAATCTGCCTGTTCTGTTCCCCACCTCTGGTCTGTACCCCAGTTCTTATACACATAAATAAATCTATTAAAAAATAAAAATTTCGGGCCTCCCCGGTGGCGCAGTGGTTGAGCGCTGGGTTGTGAAACTGCCCGCGGCCTCAGCGGCGCCGGTTCGATCCCCGGCTGCTCCCTGGCCACCAGAGGAGGGTCCCACATGGCGCGCAGACCTCTCCTGCCGCCCGCTGCTCCCCTCAGCAGTGTACTTCGGTCCTTCTGCCTGCTCTGCTCCCCGCTCTGGCTCTGGTGAATTCTCTCACCCTCCCGCGCTTCTGACTGTACCCAGTGCATGTATAAACAAAACAAACAAACAAACAAATAAATAAATAAAACATGCCTCTATAAAAAAAAATTTTAAAAAAACAAAAAAAAATAAAATAAAATAAAAATTTCCCTGTTTTTCCTAATTTAAAAAGTAAAATTCAGTATTTTGCATATAGGAATAAAAATAAGACTTGTTTCACTGATAGCCATTTTTAAAAAGCATATCATTCACCAATTTTAATATCAAAAAACACTATTACAAATTTTACTTCAACAAGTCAAGAACTATGTATCAGGTTGTCGGAAAAGTCATGACATATTTTTGCCTGAAAAACAGAAAAAACACGTCATGACTTTTCTGGCAACCTGATACATACTCTCTATGTATCCAATAATTTTCACTATTATAAAAAAGTTCTCCTTTACTATAGTACTACCATCCACATTATATTTGGTTTGGGATACAATGTAAAAATATTAGATAATATAAGCATGAAACAAACTAACATAAAATGTGATGCACTTCACATAACAAAAGTGACTTGGGAGAACAGTAATACTGAATTAACAATAGCAAATTCAACATTCAAAAAAAGCAGTTCTAAAGCAAGTGTGGCCAAGTGTTTTTTCCTAAATTTCTAAAAATAAATGTCTTCACTAAAAACATTTGAAATAAAATTCTAAATATATAAACTTCAGTTAACTTCCACATAAGTAGCAACATTCTTGAACAATCACAATTTTTTTTAAGAGCAAAGGTCAGGATATGGGACAGATACTCTGTCAGCACTCCCAGATTAGATTTTTATCAAAGGCACAGCTCCTGATTTTATACTAAATTATGTGCCAATATGTAGACTCAGCACAAAGTTTCAAACACATTTTCTTTTGAAAACACCAAAGCACATAAAATCTAAAAGGTCATAACACCTAAAGACCAATGAGCAAACCAGTCTTCTTATTTTAAAAAACTTGCCCCTTTTTTGAGGGTTATAAAAATATTTTAGTATGAAAAAAAATGGAAAATAGAAAAATAATCTAAAATCCAACAATTTACTCATTCCAAATACACTCATTGGTGTCAGGCACTATGGATACAAAAGAACAGCCAGACAAAGTCTCTTGGACTGTCTCACGGAATTGATGGGCTGCTTCTGGAAACAATGTTAGGCGGGGAAGGATATGCAACACTGTATTACTGCATTCACAAGTCCAGAATCCTTTCAAAGCTGTAGGATACCATAATGGGAAATGCCTGTTTTCTTAAAATTATCAACCTAAAGTATGCAAATATTTGTCCAGTAAGAGCAGAGCTATATACCAAGAGGTAGAAAAGAAATCCTCTAGTTTAAAAAAAAAAAAGGAAAAAAAGCCAGATTTTGAAATATAAAAGTGCTAATTATTATGACAAGTACACATATTTATATGCTTTATAACCAATTATCCTTTCCTATGGGCTACAACATTTTCACATAAATAACCTTTTCCATTACTAAGCAGAATATACCATTTCTGACGTATGGCATGTATCTAAGATTAATGTTACAGTATTGAACACTGTTAAAAAGGGAACTATTTTAGAATGCAAATTATAGTTTTAAAGTGTGTCAATAAGACTATAATTAACTCTTCCTCCAAAACACACCATTTAAAGAACTAAATTTAAGCACTTACATGGTCCTTTAATTCAACATACATATCCTTTCCAAATCCTGGAATGAAGGGGGTCAAAAAAAAAAACACACTTCTTTAAAAAAAGGTGCTTAGGGGTTATGGTGAGTCGTGGCAGAGAGGCCAATTACAGCCTTTCTCTCCCACTGATTAAAACTAGTAACTCCAGACTCCATGCAAAAGTAAACTATGTGAAGACTGAGAAACTGGAATCAACATGAATTAATAACCTATGATAGCAGGAGAGCCAGCTGCAAATGGGAGTTGAAAATAAATTTCAGAGTGTTGTGTATTTATTTCTCTCTTATCTCCTGGCTTTGTTCCCAGACCAAGCAGAATCAAATGGTACAGCCATTCACAGAACCAAAAAACACCAGAGGTAACTCCCTTTTGCCTAGTCCTCCCTCCATGCTACTGATAGAGCGCCAAGTTCCTTCCCTGCCAACGTAGCCAACGTAAGGTTTCCCCTTCTCTCCTGCTAAGGGTCGGAAGGCAGTTACTGTCGCCACACGAATACCTAAAAACCCAGCAACAAAAAAACCCTATTATCCAAAAATATGGGAGTCCCCAATTTTTGTTTCTATTCTCTCTTGCCACTTCATTCTGAAGGCTAAACCCGAGAAAGAAATCTAACTTTTTACAAGGAGGAAGGGAAAAGGATGCCCTGGATCCGGAGTATGGGAATCCCAGAAACAGCTAGAGAAGGGGATTCCCTAATTTTGTTTATGAACTAATCTTGGGCTCATCCTAGAGCCAATTATAGTCTTTCTCTCCCACTGATTAAATTGTGCCTGTAGCAAAGAGACCCAAGTAAGTCCAGCCAAGGCTTTGAGAATTAAAATCAAAGCAAACCACTCACCACCACAGCCTGGACTAACTCTTTTTTTTTTTTTTTTAATGGAGGCATGTTTATTTATTTGTTTGTTTGTTTTGTTTATACATGCACTGGGTACAGTCAGAAGCGCGGGAGGGTGAGAGAATTCACCAGAGCCAGAGCGGGGAGCAGAGCAGGCAGAAGGACCGAAGTACACTGCTGAGGGGAGCAGCAGGCAGCAGGAGAGGTCTGCGCGCCATGTGGGACCCTCCTCTGGTGGACGGGGAGCAGCCGGGGATCGAACCAGTGCCGCAGAGGCTGCGGGCAGGTTCGCAACCCAGCGCTCAACCGCTGCGCCACCGGGGAGGCCCATGGACTAACTCTTGAGTGGACACAGCGAAACAAATGCTCTGAAAATTGAACTAACACTGGAACCATCACAAAAGTCAAGACAGAACTTTTATCCTGAACCTAAGCTGAATATCTGCTAAACAAACAAAAATCAACTTTCTTCAGAGGATTTTTAACAAAGCTCTGATACAGTACATAAGCCACACTTAGCACGACATAACACACACACACACCAGGAAAATCTGTCCACACTACTCAAGGGAAAATATAATCAACAGATGCCATGCCAAGATAATACTTAGGTTGGAATTATAAGACTAAGTCTAAATAAGTTATAATCATCCTCAATAAAGTAAAGCGAAAACTCTGGAAATAAATACAAAAATAGCTTTCAGGTGAGAAAAGAAAACTACAAAAAAGCAGCAAATGGACGTTTTAGAACAGAAAGCTACAATGTTTGGAAGAAAAAGGTAGCACAGTGCTAATTGCAGGAGCTATAAAAATTTTACTGATGACTTAAGCAGCAAAAAGTCACACTGTGATTATTTTTCTTTTTAAAAAAAAAGATTTATTTATTTATTTATGCATACATACATACATACAAGCACTGGTTATAATCAGAAGCGCGGGAGGGTGAGAGGATTCACCAGAGCCAGAGCAGGGAACAGAACAGGCAGACTGTCGAAATACACTGCTGAGGGGAGCAGCGGGCACGGCAGGAGAGGTCTGTCAGGCCATGTGGGACCCTCGCCAGCAGCCGGGGATTGAACCGGTGCTGCAGAGGCTGCGGGCAGCTTCACAGCCCAGCGCTCAACTACTGCGCCACTAGGGGAGGCCCTGTGGTTATTTTTCATCAATGTTATGACAAAAACCAAAAAGGTCCAGGAGAGATATTTAGCAAAATACCAACTCACAGAAAGTTAACCCAACACAGGTATTAATATAGAAATGTTGAAATGTCTAGTGTCAAATAGCAAACATATCTGCAGTAATTACAATTTTATAAATAGAAATGCAAAAACAAAACCAAGAAAAATATTCAGAAAAAAATGTGTTATAATAACTGAATGTAATTTATTAAGTAGAGAAAAAGTCCGTCAACTTAAAAAGACTTAACCACATGTTTTCTATTTCATGTCAATTTTTACACCCAAAATGGTCTTTTATTTCTTCAAACCATAATCTAGCTAACCCACGAGATGAGCCCTTTTCAAAGTAACGGCAGGCCAATCACAACAAACCTGGACAAAAAAGAAAATGTAAACTATCTTGGGTGAAATCTTTGGACTATAATATTTATTGGTGCAACCATATGGCTCAAGGCACAAACTATATCTTATTGTGGGCTGAGATTTAAAAAAAAAAAAAAAATTTTTTTTTTTTTTTTGAGAGACACTGTTCCAATTCACAGCCCTAAATAGAAGGTAATACCATAATTAATTACAAGGAAAATAAAACACAATTTTCTCTGGTTAATACAGCTTGCCAAAAGCAGTACTGCTTTGTGTAATATGTAATCTTTGTTTTATTTTTTTCTTAGTATTAGCAAATATGTACAACCCCCATATGCAAGACAGTGCTACAAAAAGCTACACTTTTTTCCTACTTGTATTCAGAAGAATGGGAAATGGGATTAACTTTCACACCTAAATCATACCTGCAACGTGTGTGTGTGTGTGTGTGTGTGTGTGTGTACACACTAATGTTTATGTGTAGGTAGATTATTATCTACCTTTTCTTCTGGTAACTATTACACACACTTAGTAACATCACAGCAATCTAATCACAATTTTAAATTATTCTGCTTATATTTGTTTTCTGTTTAGCCTACTTCCCTATTTATCCTACCACCCACCCATCCACTTTGGAAAACACTGACCTTATAAATTATAAATATGACAAGATTAGTATCTCCCCCTCTCCCCACAATGCCTAAGACAATTTCTGGCTTGTATGAGGTATGCAAATGTATGCTGACTTAACTTTGATAAAGTAGTTTACTGGTCTCCCAAAATACAAGCTAGTAAGATAAATTTATCTAGATTCTTCATATCTAAATTCACTTGACTGCAATAGATCTATTCTGCTCAAAGAGTGGAATGCCAAAGCCATGGATGATGATAAATATGTTTTTAATCTCTCCCTCAAATTTCACTTTTAAAATTTTTTGCAACCTTGTACCTATGATCCTATCAATATTCAAAAATCAAAAAAACTATTTCAATGCAACAGCATTGATTCACTGTGTATTACTTATGTTGTACAATAATGATAGTTGCAAAATCTTTTCAAATTTACTTTGAGAATTAAGCATTCACAACATTCTTACAGATTAATAGTTTTATTATCAAGGTAAAATCAACTAAAAACAAGGAAGTAGGAAATACTAAAACTAAGCCCAACTGCTTAATCAAAGCTAAAAGGTTCCAAAGTCAAATCAAGCTCCCAGTTCACTGAGAAGCTACCATAGATATATGCACACTATTAAACCTTTCAAGGAAAAAAAAAAAAAATAACATGAAGACCTTCAACCTCAAGTATCTCAAAAATCCACTGAGGTAGAAGTGAAGGGTCATAGACATACCAGATTCTTAGTATTCTGAAATTTGTCATTGTCACCCTTGACAATTAAACTATACCAAAGGTCTTGAAAATGTAATTTTCACAGTAATTTTGCAGTCACTAATTTGAAGTGTGTATACTAAATGCTCATCTATGAGGAAACAACTAACAGTCACTGAGTATCTTTGTTATTCTCCACTCAATCCCCACATGCACTTAGCAGAGGAATGTTTAAAACTAAAGATATAACATTTGAGGATTCATGAGGCCACAAGACCTTGCCTCCTGAAAACAGGAATACAGGACATAATTTAATGCCAAAATAAAAAAATGCTTCTGGGAGAACAAATACCTACATCCAGTTGGAAACAACAGAGACAGATCTAATAAGGAAAATGGAAGTGAAATGGGTTGACTAGGAAAAAACCTTTCACCACGGGGAATATTTCTGCGCGATTTACATTTATAATATACCCATCTATGAAGCACTCTCTACAAACAGGAATTTTCAAAAAGAATGGGAGAACTGACTATTTACTAATGTGAACGCATTAGAATCTCAACGAACTCTGCATTTTCCTACAAGAGAATCAGAGCACCAAAAACAAGACCCACAGGCCGGAATATAACAGCACGTAGCTTTGAATTCAATAAAGTTTCCCCTTCTATAGTATCACATATACGCACTGTACCTAAGCATGTTTGTAATTTTTTTTTACCTATAAGTAGCTTATTTATAAAATATAGTCTTGAAAAATAAGTCTTAAATACATAGCTAAGAAATCCAGACCACTGAAGGAATCTGACAAGTTTTTAAAAGTACAAAGTAATTCAAGCGAAAGAGTTGTTTGAAGAAATTATTCTAGCATAAGTTAATCTGGGATCTAAAATAAAAGCTGGGGGGGCCTCCCCGGTGGCGCAGCGGTTGAGCGCTGGGTTGGGAAGCCTCTGCGGCCTCTGTGGCACCGGTTCGATCCCCGGCTGCTCCCCAGCCACCACAGGAGGGTCCCACAGGGCGCGCAGACCTCTCCTGCCGCCCGCTGCTCCCCTCAGCAGTGTACTTCGGTCCTTCTGCCTGCCCTGCTCCCCGCTCTGGCTCTGGTGAATTCTCTCACCCTCCCGCACTTCTGACTGTACCCAGTGCTTGTATAAACAAACAAACAAATAAATAAATAAATAAAAATTCATGCCTCTTTAAAAAAAAATAAAATAAAATAAAAGCTGGGTCTATATGAACTAGAGAAAAGAGAACAGTAAATTAAAAGTCAATTAAAAACTAAGAAATCAAGGTGAAGAAATGGGGATATGTACAAAAGTATTATTACTGGGAATAAAAAGGGGAAGGACACAAAACTTTTTAAATAATTGATTGGATTTCAAGACTAAAAAGATACAAAAGAGACATCTAGGAAAATTTCAAATTTAAGTAATTGGGATTTTACTAAACACATAACGAAGAAATCAAAAAGTAACTATGTGGAAGAAAGATTAAGTTTAGAACTGGGTGATGACAACCCTATTTTACTTATATGCACATGTACACAAAACACCTAGAACATGGGGCACAAGGGGTTAAGCACCGCACTATGAAGCAATGGCAGCCTCTGCAGCATGAGTTCGATCCCCAGCCGGCCAGGGAGCGACCCACATGGTGCAGCAGACCTCTCCTGATTCATCCGCTGCTCCCCTCAGCAGTGTGTTTCAGTCAGTCTGCCTGTTCTGTTTCCCACTCTGTCTCTGGTGAGTCCTCTCAGGCCCCCACATCTCTGGCCTGTACCCCAGCTCTTATATGCATAAATAAATCTTAAAAAAAAAAAAAAAACACCTAGAACATATGGTACTAAATCCCAGGAGAAAGAAGCAAAATAAGTCATTCCTGAAAAGCTAATAGTTTCAGAGATAAGTAATAGAACTGAAAACTAAATATTAGAGAATGTGTAGAACATCAGCCGATTAGGCATTAAGGTAAAATTATTCAAAGAAATAAGAGCCACGGGCCTCCCCGCTGGCGCAGCGGTTGAGCGCTGGGTTGCGAAACTGCGCGCGGCCTCTGCGGCGCCGGTTCGATTCCCGGCTGCTCCCCGGCCACCAGAGGAGGTTCCCACATGGCGTGCAGACCTCTCCTGCCGCCCGCTGCTCCCCTCAGCAGTGTACTTCGGTCCTTCTGCCTGCTCTGCTCCCCGCTCTGGCTCTGGTGAATTCTCTCACCCTCCCGCGCTTCTGACTGTACCCAGTGCATGTATAAACAAAACAAACAAACAAACCAGCAAACAAATAAATAAAGCATGCCTCTATAAAAAAAAAAAAAAAAGAAAAAGAAATAAGAGCCACAAAGACTAAAGGAGAAAGAGAGAGACAGAGGCGATGGCACTATAAAGGAATAGCAGTAACTATTACTTTTTATATCCAAGTTACATTGTAAATTATGAAGCACTATCACAAATTCTATTATCACATTTACCTTCAAAATGGCTCAATAAGGTTAGTACTTTCTCTTTTTATAGATATGCAAACTTAAGAATAAGCACCTACTAAGTTCAAACTAGTATTAAGTTACAGAAGCAAGTCTCAAAATCTTCTCAGATACCCACTCAGTTTCCAAAACCAAAAACCAACAAGTCCACTTCAGTAACAGACAAAACAAATAATTAAGTTCACTAAAAGATGGCAGATGACTGTGGAGACATAACCATTTAATAGCATCAATCTAATAACCAAGAAGACTTTATTGTTTTTTAAAGATTTATTTTTATTTATTTATGCATACAAGAACTGGGGTGTAGGCCATAGGTGCGGGGGGGGGGGTTGGTTGGGGGGGGGGTGAGAGGATTCACCAGAGACAGAGTGGGGAGCAGAGCAAGCAGATCTACTAAAATACACTGCTGAGGAGAGCAGCGGGCGAGACAGAAGAGGTCTGCTGCGCCATGTTGGGTCAGGTCCCTGGCCCTGGATCAAACTCATGCAGCAGTGGCAGTGGCTGATGATAGCTTGAGAGCCCTGAGACTTAACCCCTGCACCACCCGGGAGACCCCCAAACCAAGGAGACTTTAATCAAAAGACAACAGATGATGAAGCTTAAATATATCCAGTAATCAAGTAACAGCTAAATAATTTCTACTTAAACATGAATTTTAAGAGAGTCTATTAAGGCTCTTCAAACGCTTAACAGGGTAGGTCACCTAAGGAAAGAATTCAAGTATTACTAAAATAACCAACTCCATCCTCTCAAAAGGTAAAATAGGGGTCTCCCTGATGGTGCAAGGGGTTAAGTCTCAGCACTATGAAGCTACTGGCAGCCAGTGCAACAGGAGTTTGATCCCTGGCCAGAGAGCTGGCCCACAGCAGACCTCTCCAGTCTCCCCACTACTTCCCTCAGCAGTGTTTTTCTGTAGATTGACCTGTTCTGCCCCCCACTCTGTCTCTGGTGAATCCTCTCTCCTCCCCTCCTCCCCACCCCTCTTGCCAACGCCCCAGCTCCTGTATGCATAAATAAATAAAATGAATCTTAAAGAAAAAAAAAAAGCTTAAACAAGAATTTTGGGGTTGGAGGAATATTATACAAGTATTACAGTAATAAATGACTACTGTGATGAATTCAAACTATTGAAAGCTCTCATTCGCTGTACCAATTCACCTACTATTGCTCTCAATAACTACTGTTAAAAGTCTGGTAGGTTGCCTTCTAGGATTTTCTAGAAGCATCTATATATGTATAAATATGTGAGCTGGGTATGTATAAATGTGAATCAAACACTCTATATATACACTTTGGTGGAAATTTCTACTCTTAAATAACTTTAAAATTGACTTTTGGGCCTCCCTGTTGGCGCAGCGGTTGAGCGCTAGGTTGGCGAAGCTGCCCGCAGCCTCTGCGGCACCAGTTCGATCCCCGGCCGCCGGCAAGGGTCCCACAAGGCTCGCAGACCTCTCCTGTCGCCCGCTGCTCCCCTTAGCAGTGTACTTCGTCACTCTGCCTGTTCTGCTCTCCACTCTGGCTCTGGTGAATTCTCTCGCCCTCCCAGGCTTCTGACTGTATTTAGTGCCTATATAAATAAATAAATCTTTTTAAAAATGTTTTTAAAAATTAAAAATAAAAAAATAATAAAATAAAATTGACTTTTAAAAAAAAATCTTTCTGGATTTAGAAAAACACCGAAGTTCTTTTAAATGATGACCAGTAAAAATGTTGGTCCAAAATACATCATGATGTTGTATTTTGTTTACTGTCTGCTAGTTAAATGTTCTATCCAACTCCTTCTCCAATTTACAAACATAATGAACATAATCCAGCACTTTCTTTATAACTCGTCATCTCGAAACCTCTGTCCATTATTAAAGTGTGTCAGTATGAGGGTGCTTTCCACAAGGAAGCACGATGACACATTCCCAAGTTTCAGCTTTCAATAAAAAAAACAACAACTACCATTCTTAGTATTCTTCATTTTCTCTTAAAACTGAGAGCATTAAGAACTCGTGTTCCGGGCCTCCCTGGTGGCGCAGCGGTAGAGCTCTGGGTTGCGAAGCTGCCCGCAGCCTCTGCAGAGCCAGTTCGATCCCTGGCTGCTCCCCGGCCACCAGAGGAGGGTGGGTCCCGCATGGCGCACAGACCTCTCCTGCCGCCCGCTGCTCCCCTCAGCAGTGTACTTCGGTCCTTCTGCCTGCTCTGCTCCCCACTCTGGCTCTGGTGAATCCTCTCACCCTCCCGTGCTTCTGACTGTACCCAGTGCTTGTATAAATAAATAAATCCAAGGGGGGGGGGGGGACTCATGTTCTTAGGAAAATACTTGTATTCTATGACATTATTTCAGAAATTTTATTAAACCAACTTTTCTGAATATTTCAAAACCAGTCAGTATTTTAAATATTTAAGCCAATTATGAGCAGTCATGGAAGGTATCATTATTCCTATTTTTCAAATGAGTAAACCGAAGCTAAGAAAAATGAATTAGAAACCTTATTCATCAGTTATCATTTAAGAGATACTAAGGGTTATCTTGTGTAATTCCATTTTATTAATGACAAAAGAACTATGTCCCTCCTTGTCAACTATAATCTACCGTATCTTTCTGTGAGAGCAACCCTATTAACTTTGTAACTTTTCATGCTTTAAAAAATACCTGTATGGAAATCTTTTAAAGAGTAGTCTGCAAAAATCTGAAGGAAGCAGTTACAGACAGCCACCATTACAAAAATGTGAAACTTAGAACCATACTAAGGACACAGGCCGAGAGAGTAACTGCGCTTCTCTCCTGCAAAAAGGCACAAAGACATATATGAGCTTCATATACGTCATACTCAGACTTCTCTGCAGAAGGCCGAGTTGATAGAAACCCACTGGGTGAGTGCGTGTAGCTGTATACACACCTTGCCAAGGACTGTGCCTTTTCCTAAGGCACCTTGACTCACAAAGGAGAAAGGCAGTACAGTAGTTTATTCCTTATTTTGGCCCAGCATTAGCAGAAAATGATGATAATCTACTAAGAATCACCATTTCCCACCCTCTTCCATCTCCATGACACATAAACACGATCATATCTAACTCAAAAAATCCATATTGGAAAAAACAGCAAAGAATACTCTGACAGAAAGCTGTAATTTCTTCTAATCTGGTCACAAACCATGTGCCTCTGATGAGCTATGATTCTGAACAACTTTCATCACCTCTAGGTCTTGATTCCTCATCTGCAAAATGATGTTAAATAATATAGTTACACAAGTCTTTCAGGTCTAAATTTATAATTTTTGGAAATCAAGTTTAAGCATGAAAGTAAACAAGAAACCCAATTATACAACTACAAACTTCCCTTATGCCTGCACCTACAAATGCCTGGATCTATGAAAACATGAACATAATGGTCTTTAATTTAGCTATCTTACTCTAAAATCAAAAGGAACAGAAATGATTCTCCATAGAAGAAAAAAAACATAGATACATACATATACAAAAATAATTTTTCACCTTAAAATTTCTCTGAGAGCCAAGCAATTCATCTATGTTTAATTTCAACTCCTTTCTGTTCTTTTTGTGAACAATCAAAATGAAAAATGTGAATTTTACCTCATTTTAATTTTAGAAATAGTAGTAACAGTAATAAAGTAAGAGTCATTCCTTTGTAAATCTTCATAAATCCCACAAAGGATAGTAACTGGAATTTCTCAAAAGATTTTTTATTTCTAATGAGACAGCCTTTAAATTCACAATTCCATGTCACAATAAAGTGTTAAGATAAAGAACTATAGGAAGAGAGTTGTTAAAATGCTGAATGATATGAGCAGGCTAATGTTCACAAATTCTAATGAAAGCTCATTTAACAAATCAATTTTTATATCCTTATTAAACTCACAAATACAGGGCCTTCCTGGTGGCCTAAGGGTTAAGTCTCAGCTATCACAGCTATGCCCTGAGTTTGATCCCCAGCCAGGGAGCTAACCCACATATGGTGCAGTAGACTTCTCCTGTCTCGCCGCTGCTCCCCTCAGCAGTGTCTTTCTGTCCGTCTGCCTGTTCCCGACTCTGTCTCTTCTGAAACCTCTCACCTCCGCACCTCTAGCCTACACCCCAGTTTTTCTATGCAAAAATAAAGAAAAACTCACAAACATTGAAGAAATCTAAAAGAAACTTTTAAAAAAACCAAGGAAGCTAAAAGATTCTAAAAGACTTGGTGTAAACCTGATTCTCTTCTTTCTCTACATCCTCTACCTAGAAAACTTTACCACTTACATTTTCATTTTTAGCCTATTGTCTCTCCAGGTAGCTGACCTGGACATCCAGCAGAGTATTCACCTGGATGATCCACAAACACCAATATTCAACAGAACAGTGCCTATGGGTAGATTAACTGTGGGTGATTTCAATCCTGTTTTTATAGCAAGAACCTTTTTTAAAATTCTTGATGTAGTGCCTCCCCGGTGATGCAGCGGTTGAGTGCTGGGTTGCGAAGCTGTCCGCAGCCTCTGCAGCAACGGTTCGATCCCCAGCCACCTGGCATGCAGACCTGGCGCGCAGACCTCTCCTGCCGCGCTCGCTGCTCCCCTCAACAGTGTACTTCGTCGTTCTGCCTGTTCTGCTCTCCGCTCTGGCTCTGGTGAATTCGCTCACCCTCCCGCACTTCTGACTGTACCACAGTGCTTGTATAAATAAATAAATAAATCTTTAAAAAAAAATTCTTGAAGTAAAAAAATGATCCGCCATGCAATCCAACTCTCCAGATTATCTTTCTCAAGTTTTCTGGTCCTCTTTATTTTCCCCATCTTAATGGCTAGGGTACCATTTTATCTGCTGATCCTCTGTCCCAGAAACCAAAGCCCTGACTGATTCCTCATCTCCAATTCCTTGCCATTACTCAACCTCTTTCCTTCCTCCTTCTTCCTATTATTACTCTGCCGGAGCCCCTGATCTTCTCTTCAATAATTTAAGCTTTCTCCTCCCAGCCCCCTCTACAACCAAACCTTATTCCAAAAGGACAGTGACCTTTATTAGCATAATTTAAACCACAAAGCTTGTGCTTTTTTAAAAACCCTTCAAACTTCCATTGCCTTTTGATTAAAAGTGAGGTCCTATGCAAAATAGCCAAGCCTTTACATGAAAAGATTTCTTGCCTAATTCTCCATCAGTCCTTCCAACTGTGTACCCCAAGCCAAAACTGGAACTCCTTGACTTCACATATCTCCTTCCTTGTACTACATACATCATGTTGTCTGGATTCTCTGTCCCAATTAGTGAGGTTTTACTGTCTTTAGTTACTGTAGCAAAACATTAAAAGCATCACTACTGACAGTAATTTTCAAATAAAACCACACTTCACAAAAAAGGATTAAAAAATATGAGCAAAACATTTAAGTTTGCACCTGTTACATTTTTTATAAAGTTTTCAAGAAAGATATTCTCTCTGAAACGTGAATACAACTTTTAATAGATAAAATGCCACTACATGAGGAAAAACAAGAAACACACATTTCCAGTACACACTCGTAACAAAACCTGAATGCAGATTCCACAAGGACAGAGATTATGTCAGCTGTTTTGTTTTTGGTCTGCTCTGTACACTGTTAGACCCCTAGAGAACATACCTGCACATTAGTAGTAGGCGCTCAAAAATTTTGCTGAATAAATATTTCCACTAAGGTAGCTTTCAAAGCTGCTTTCTATTTTTGATGTTAATAAAAGCCCTTAAGGTCTGCATGGATATATCTTCCTGCTCAATTATAATTCTGATTTTTAAGTCATTTATTACTAATCAAGATCTTTTGTTGTTGTTGTTGATTTTTTTTTAATAGAAGCATGTTTTTTATTTATTTGTTTGTTTGTTTTGTTTATACATGCACTGGGTAGTCAGAAGCGCGGGAGGGTGTGAGAATTCACCAGAGCCAGACCGGGGAGCAGAGCAGGCAGAAGGACCTAAGTACACTGCTGAGGGGAGCAGCAGGCGGCAGGAGAGGTCTGTGCGCCATGTGGGACCCTCCTCTGGTGGCCGGGGAGCAGACGGGGATTGAACTGGCGCCGCAGAGGCCGCGGGCAGCGCCACCTGGGAGGCCCTACTAATCAAGATCTTAAGGAGTCAGCAAAGTATAACCCGAGGTCTATCTTTGAAAGTCCTCAAGCGCTGCAGTTTTTTTATTTTAAAGGAATTGTGAAAGACCAAGAATATGCAGGGGCCTCCCTGGTGGTGGAAGGGGTTAAGCACTGCACTATGAAGCAATCCACAGCCTCTGCAGCAAGAGCTGGATCACAGGCCAGGCAGAGAGCTGACCCACAAGGCACAGCAGACCTCTCCTGCCTCACCCGCTGCTCCCCTCAGCAGTGTATTTCAGTCAGCCTGCCTGTTCCGTTCCCCACTCTGTCTCTAGTGAACCCTCTCACACACACACCCCACATCTCTGGCCTGTACCCCAGCCCTTGTATGCATAAATAAATCTTTAAAAAAAAAAAAAAAACAAGAATATGCAAAAAAATATCTTAACTGGCCCAGAAAATTAAATTATTAACATTCTGATACTTTATAGACGTCTACTCCTGAGAATGGAGATTCTATTCATGAGACAAAGTTCTTTGAATATATATATATATATATTCTTCTACCTGTGTTAAATTCATGCTGTTAGAAACAGATCTTTCACCTAAGACCCTTTCCATAACTAAATCTCTGAATGTTGGTGTGTTATTTGATTTGAAGACTCATTACCTAAGAGTTACTAATCTCCCCCCCCCCCCGAGCATAAGTGGTTATGATACTGAAGCTAGTAAAAAGGTGGACCATAGGTAATTCATGCTTAATGTTTTACAGTATGTAAAAAAATAAAATAGCAAAAATTCAGTAAAGTGAGGATACAAAATGGAAAACAAGCAGAAAAACCTAAACCTAATTACATGTCAAGTGAATAGAAGGGGAGGAGAGAGAGCAGGGCAAAGTCTGAACACAGTATATACTGTTGACTATATACCCACAGGCTAAATATGAAGTATACACTAATTTAGTTAATTAGTTAATACATGTGGTTTCATAGACATATGGTTTTAGAAAGTCTGAAACTATTTCTGTGTATTTTAAGATTAGTGAAAAAATAAGTATACTGTGAAAACAAAAACTAGTGTTCCACTGTTGAAGAAAGGAATTAGATTTAGAAAGGGGGAAATGCTAGCGTGCCTCCTAGGATGTCCAACTGGAATTGGAGATACCAGGAAAAACTCATGGTTTTTAGAAGCAGAGACAGAATGAACAAAGGGATAAAAGTTTAGTGTACATATTCATATATGGATATTCACACACATAATTTCCAGCTCAATCTGTTAATAGAGATCCTCCAGAAGAATGTCAGGGCTTCTTGGTGAAATGGCTGACTCCAGAGTGGGGATGGGACTATCTTACGAAAAAAGTAAGGGAGTACTCAAACAACACTGAGCACATGCCAAAAGCACAGAGGAGCCAGCCGATGGGTCAAAACTGAGACCATCTAAAGCATTTTAAAAAACTATGGATAAATAAGAGTCTATGATTTCATACTGATACACACACATGTACACATACACGAGAAGTAAATGCTTTTAAATAGAATGCCAAGTAATAAAGTAACAAAGTATCTGCATCATTCCAAATACCTCCCCATAAGACAGTTGCTACAAAGGTGAAAACACTGATTCTACAATGGAGAAAGCCTTGCAGATAAAAATTAACATCCCTGCCAATGGATAAATGGACATCATGTACTTTCTGAGAAGGACACAGTATTACTTCTGGGGAATTCCTGCCAAAAATGCATAACCTGAACCTAATCAAGAAGCAACAGTAGACAAATCCATATTGAGGGAATTCTAAAAATAACTGACCTATTCTCATCAAAGGCCATAAAAGACAAAGGAAGGAGTAAGCAACTGTTTCAGATTAAAGGATACTAAATAGACAAAACAAATGAATGCAAGGTGTGATCTATTGAGATCATGACTTGTATGATTTGTGAAATCTGAATAAACTCTCCAGACAATTCCATTATATCATTGTTAATTTCCTAATTTTAATAACTATGATTACATAGGAGAAAGTTGTTCATTTTTAAAAAATGAATGCAGTCGTTTAGAAGTAAATGCTATCATGACTTACAACCTTAAGACGTTCGGGGAAAAAGGTTGTATGTTCATGTGTATGTGGGAAGACTAAGAAAGCAAATATGGTTAACATAATGAGTCAGAAGATTTAGTGAAGTAGTTCTTTATCATTCTTGAAACTCTGTAAAAGTTGTAAAAGTAAAGTTTAAAGGAGGGAAAATAAATGTTAATGTATATTTGGACTTTATGATGGGAAAAAGAAAGTGTGAAAAAAAGAGTGATGGTTGTCCTTCACAAGGAAAAGAAAACCATCTGCACCAGGAGTTGGGACCTGGGTCGTTCTAGTCTCAGTTCTAATACTTACAAAGCTGCATTTCCTTGGAGAAATCACAATGATGGATCTAGTTTCCCCCTTTGTAAAATGTAGACAGCATCTATGCTACTCTTCTCACAAGGTGATCCTAAAGATCCACCAAAGCAAGAGGATGGCTGGGGACAAGAGGGTCGCCAGCTGGACTGATACTATAAAACTCCATATATTATGAAGTGGCTCAAGTTTAACATGTTTAGCCAGCAAAGTATTTTAAAAATACATGAGCTGGGCTTTTTTCCCCCAATCACAGCAAAGACACTCTACCAGATGCTTTGGTGTGTAAAAATTTTCACTTACTCAACATTTACCTGAAGGGAACAAAAGACAAACAAAAATTCCCTTGTTCTACAGAATTCTACCCACATACTTCAAATATTTCAATAAATTCTAACCTCTTTTTTTAACCAAAAAATCTTAGGAGTATCAAAACTATTAGTAAATTAAAGAAAGCCATTAACTAGGAATTGGGCCCTTTTTTTAAAATTAAGATATAACTGATCTACAACACCATTAGTTTTAGATGTACTGGTCAACCTTTTTCACACTGTGCCCCAGTTTATTCAAAAAAGAACATGATCCAAAGTTTCATTCTTCAATAACAAGGTACTTAGAAATCACTTCAAAATTTATAAAGTATTTATAACACAGACGGACCAAGGTTTTCATATATTTAAATCAAGGAAAAGTTCGTTATAAAAATAAAAACTTATTCCTCTAAATTCAAAAAGGTTTGGTCATCACTTAAGCTGCTTCAGTAATTTGTCATGTGGATACAACACACACCCCTCATTGAAAAAACACCCTTAAAGCTGTATTTTATAAGTTATGATTCCAAAATACCAAATGGAGATTAAAAAAAAAAAAAAAGAACTCTAGCTCATTTTGTTTGTGCTTATACACGTCTACTTGCTCAGTCTCCAGTGTGAACAGCTGACAGCCAATGTGGACACTACTGACAAATACTGAGAACGGACCAGGAGTAAATGGGCTTGAAGAGCCACCACCCCCAGCCCGACAAGGTGGACTGTGAGCCAGCACCGCCAGCCCATCCTCCACACTAGCTCTGCTGCAGACTGTTGTACAAAGAGCTTAAGAGGTCAAAGAAAAAGGATTACAAAAACGTAACTCAAAGAGGGCATGCTCTCTGCTTCTCTCATTTACCACTATATCCTAGCGAATGATAAATACCTGGCACATGGAAGCACTTACTGAGTATTGGTCAAATGAGTGAGCAAATGAATGAATGAAATCATCCTAGGCCTTTCAAGCCAACCTACATAAGTTATATTATTACTGAAAAAACAAATCTGGCATACATTAACTTAACAGTCATAACTGTCTTCTAAACAGGCAAATAGACTACATCCCCTATTCTGACTAAATACAGTAATGTAAAAATTCCTAAGATATTCCTCACCCAAGATAGATACCATAATATATTTACACACCCTGATACATGCTTATATCAGAAACTCTGTAAAGCAGCATTAGAAATACTAAATACATAAAATAAAAACCAGAGAAAGAAAATGTATTGTTTTTATCATCAAGCCTGCGATTATTAATAGAATAAACTTAGATAAGAAATCACAGGCTACAGAAACATTTCTTAGAGCGTTTCTCATAGTAATGCCTTTACACAATCTGCTCCTCTATAATTAGAAATTTTTGTTTCTCCATTCCTACAGTATCTCTGCCACTTTGTCATCTTACAGTTTGGAGAACTTCCTCAAAAAGTAAGATGTATTTTATTTCCAACCATAAATTAAGAAGTTTGCCACTCACTCATATTAAACAGGTAATGTTATATTATTTTTACAAAAAATACAGTAGAATTACATAAAGCAGAATACAAGTAAATACAACCAGAGTTTACAAATGACTTATGCTCACTATTTATTAAGCCCAATAACTTTTTTCACTCAACCTACTTTTAAAGAAGAAATTCAACTTACTCACTAGATGTTCTCTTTGAGATTACTAATATATTTTCAGTGACAACTTCTTTCTGCCTCCCAAGTACGGCCCAAATAATCAAGACATCATTTCACCATCAATTTAAACCTAACATTTTCCAAAGGGCCTGCCTTATGTGGATTATAGTCATCTTACTATGCTTCTTGTGTCCATGCTGCTGGAAAAGCAGTCTGTACAAGCAGGAGAGGCACAATCCTGAGAGAAAGGAGTAGAGAAAGATGTTGAGAAAACAAAATCAGATAAAACGAGCTCTCTTAAGAGTTCAGGAGCTCAGCCACTGTTCAAGGTCAAGGTTGATTACATTCTCTCAAACCATTTTGAGTTAGAAGCTGTCCACTAACAACAAAAACTGGTCCTTGAAGAGATAATCTGAAATTCCATGCGGAAGTAATAATATCACTAATTTTAAGCTAACTATACATACCCCTTCTAAAGGAAGAGCAAGTGATCATAAAATATGACTATCTTAAGAGACTGGGGAATACGGACGTCCCCTAAACGCCAATCAAAATTACTTCAACATATTTAATGCTAGTATAGAATAAAATGGTTGTTATGTACATCACATGGATTTGAATCTTGCCAAAAACTTTTTTAAATTTAACCTTGAATGATTAAGTATACAAATCATGAAGATTCTTAAAAATCAGCATTACCAATCTTGATTCCTTGCATTCTACATTTTTTAAATGATGGTCTAAAGGGGGAAAAAAAGTTTTACCATATGTTGTTTTAAACTGAAAAATAAGCAAACAAGGATTTGTAAAGAGTGCATAATTATTATTTACACAACGTAAAACTCAGGATGGATTTTATCTATCTAAAACTTTCACTGGATCAATCCCCTCATCACTCTGACCCCCATAAGAGGAAAATAAAATTAAACAGAAAAGAGGTATGATTAAGAAATTTCAAACTAGGGCCTCCCCTGGTGGCACAGCTGTTGAGTGCTGGGCTGCAAGGCTGCCCGCAGCCTCTGCAGCGCCGGTTCATTCCCCGGCCACTGGCGAGGGTCCCACCAAAAAAAAAAAAAAAAAAGAAAAAGAAAAAAAAAAAAGAAATTTCAAACTAATTTCCTTTGCTCATACAGTGCCATAAAATGACCTTCAAAATAATGCTCATATGCAGAGCCCTCCAAGTTTTTCTTAATCTTAATTTACTTCTTTAGTCAAATAATCTTCCAACTAACAAGGAATCAAAACACAATCTCAAATCTAGTCGTTTATTTTAAAGGAGAAAACCAAATATTCAGCAGTATTAACTCCCTTGGTACAGATTATTTGGCTACCTAATATATCATCCATGCAGTCATCTATTCAAAGCTTTTATTAAGCATGTACTATGTTATAATGCTCTGTTATGTACAGAAGATTTGAAACAATGCAAAGCAATGAAGGTACTTGATAACTATCACTACAGAACTCACTGGTGAGAAAGACTTAATAAATGCTGAAAATTAAAGCAACTACCTTAAAGAAAATTAAGAGTGGTTTAAGACAGTTTGATGGGGAACATAAATCAGTGACTGTCAACCAAAGTTAGGTTTTTTAAAAAAAATTTTTTTTAAGATTTATTTATACAAGAACTGGGGTACAGGCCAGAGGTGCGGGGGTAGGGTAGGGGGGTGAGAGGATTCACCAGAGACAGAGCGGGGAGCAGAACAGGCAGAAGGACCGAAGTACACTGCTGAGGGGAGCAGCGGGCGAGACAGGAGAGGTCTGCCATGCCATGTGGGTATCTCACTGGCCGGCCAGGAATCAAACCCACTCTACAGAGGCTGTGGACAGCTTCACAATGTGGCGCTCAACCCGCTGCATCACCGGGGAGGCCCCAACCAAAGTCAGTTTTGCCCCCAAAGAAATCTGATAATTTCTGGAGACATCTCTGTTTGTCACAATAGTGGCATCTGGTGGGCAGAGTGAGGGATGCTACTAAACATCCTACAATGCCTAGGACAGATCCCTCTGAGAATTATCCGGCCCAAAGTATCAAGAGTGCTGAAGCTGAGAAAATCTGCTTTAAACCACCATGACAGGAGGGAACTGTGGAGTCCTTCCTTTATAGCCCTAAGTGTGCTACACCTTAAGTGGATTTTCAAAGATCGAGGGCCTGACTGATACAGTAACCGAAACTCTCCCTGGAAGGTTAAAACAGAAAGAAGGGGCATTCCCTGTTAAGTGAAAAGAAAAATGCAATGTTTTCTAGCTGCTTCACAAATTCCCCTTCCTGAACCACAGACAAAGGTAAAATAAGCTAAAAACAAATTCCATATGCTTTTGATTATTGCCTCTACCTTCTCCACTGTACCAACTTATATCTGACTACTCGATATAGTGTAAATATTAGAAAACGTTCTGTAGTTAGGCAAATGCACACTCTGGACACAAAACTGATAATGGAGTGGAAAAGGAGATGGGATTTCACTTTTGATATGCAAGACAGGCACGAAGAGGAAAGTGTACTGGGTATTAAAGTGAGCCAGACATCTACATCTTGGAATAATTTAGAGTAAGCTGACTAACCAAAAAGCCCTAAGGAAAAAAGTGCTACGAATGTTAGGGATCTTGGAGATGATAAAAGGTAGCATAAGACTCCTCACAGGATTTATGTAACAAAGTAAATCGCAATTATTTCTCTGTAGCACTCATACCCAGGTATCTGGTCCCACAAGTAGCCACTTAACCTATTCAGGGCAGCATCTGGATGGGGGCAAAATAACTACAGCAATGTAACTAGCTATAAAACAAACCTAAAAAAATGTTATCACTGACTGATCCTTAAAAACTCAGAAGAAAAATCCAATACACAAGAAAAACTCACCTCCCTTCAGTTGTTCTAAGTGTGACCAATGCATAACAGATTCCTGCATTTTCCATTTATTCTAAGAGTTCCTGTATTAGGAAAATGTCCTCTCCCACTAATTTATAATTTTCTAAAGGAAAGGGTCATGCGTTGCTACGCTCTTCTTTTCCCTCTTTTCAAAACCCTACGCTAATAACCTTCACCGAGCAGCACTCTTAAGGACAAAGTAGAGATGAACAGCTCACATAAAGCTGCAGCATTCCAGCAATTAGCTGTAGTCTTACAGTGTCCACAGATTGGAGCTGACAACAGGAGACCCTATTTGTTGAGGTGAGAACTCCAAAATCATTAACAACAAGCAAATGCCACCAGCTTAGAACAGCAGCAACTACAATCCCTTGTCATTGTAATTCTAGGGTTAACTGCTGAGGTCAAGTATCAACTCAAGGAGTCATATTCCAATCTGGCCAAACTAACAGCCTTTCCTCATTTCGGAACTGACAATAGTAGTCACAGGGTTAACTCTTTCATCACAATGATCTTTGGGGCGTATCCCACAAAGTGAACATACTTTGCACTAAGTATCAATTCTTTAGCCTCCATCTCATTTAACTCTATTAAGGGAGACTGACAAGGATCTTCTGACCTGATTTTTTGAGTGCATGAGTGGGAAAGTCACAGGACCCCTCTGAGAAATTAGGGGAAATGGGAGACAAACCCGCCAAGGTTCATGCACACCCTGAACATGGCCAGGGGCGTTCACACTCGAGCTCATTCATGGTTTGCGTTATTAAAAACCTATATTCCTAACCTTAAAATCTCTGGTGCATTCTTGTTTTCAAGTCAATGTTTTTTGTGGGGGAAAGGTAGGGGGCAATGATGAAAAATCTAAGAATTATTCAACCATGAAGGACAAACATATCAGAGCTTATAAATTTTAAACGATATCACAGTATCTTGTAGGTAAATATTAATGATTATGCCTATTGCTAAATTTTGGAGTCCCGTGAAAGGGAACTTTTTTGATAATCCTGTGCTTCAAAGATCCCTTAAAGTTTTGCAGATTAATTTCTGATGGGCTTGGGCCAAGGATAAACAGCTTTAAAAGCCAAAATCAGTGGGAGTTAACATCTCAAAACATCCTTTCCTCCTAACCCTATATTTGTATTTTGCAACATATGATTTAATGGGAAATACTCATTATTGAATATTTATCACTATCTGCCTACTTGTAACAACAAAACTTTTGCTACAGCAGCAATTATTATACATTTTTACTGAAACTATATCACTGAAAAACAGGGAAAAAACTAACAAGGTTATGTATTTTGTCTTTAAACAAAAAAGTCAATTATTTCCCTGATTAGCTTGAATATACTTCCTTCCTCAACTTGGCTACTGTACTACTAGTTCAGCTAACCCCATTTTCAGACCTGAAGTCTGAGCAGATTAGCAAATGAGGGAGTTAAAAGATTTTTCAAGTTCTCTGAAATCCAAAGAGGAAAGGCGAAAGTGCTACACACACTAAAATACTACAACCCTCAAGTTCCTGTGAAGATGAGAAAAGAGGTGAAACTTCTAGCTAGCCAAGTACATGTCAGGCCCCTTATCCTTAACGTCAATACCGAAATGAAAAACTGACAGTAAAACAGCTCCAAGGTTCCTCTACTGGGAACAGGCACAGGGGCTAACATTTGTGTCTACCTCCTGAGGGATTCAGATTAAAAGTGAGGGCCTGCGGGGAGGGGAGGGGAGGGGAGGGGAGGGGAGAGAGGAGGGAGAAACATACTAGCAACCGGTAGGCAAACCGGGGATACGTCCATCAAAAAAGGGTGGGGTGGGATAAATACAGTCACTGCAAGAGAAATAAGAGAAAGGTTTTTTTCATAATTAAAAAAAGCTACATTCGTACTGTAGCACTCACTCTATGTAGCCAATGGAATGGCTACAATCGAGCTGGAGTTTTTCCCCGCACAACTGTGAAACTATCCACAGTAAAGGGAACATGTATCATTAAATACTTTCGAGTTTAGATTTTAAGCATTATAAAGTATTATGGGAAGGAACCAAATATTATGGTTTGCCACAAATTATGAACCACAAATTCATAAATAAAATGAAGACTCCTGAATCTGTTATAGGACAGGGAGAGGGTAGGGCAGGGAACCTCCCCCTTTCCTGGGAACCACCCTGTTACAAATCTACTGCTCTCATTATCAAGAGGTGCTTAAAAAAAAAAAAAAATCCAAGTCAAAAAGAAAACCCTTTACAAAAAAAGCGTTTGCTTCCTTAAAATTGTGCCGTTGCTATCTAGCTACCTGGCGTGAACATCACCTAACGCTCGGCCTCTTGGCCAAGCTTCCCAAATGCCAATTCTTATTTAAAAACAGAAAAAAAAGAAAAAAAAACTGTAAAAACAGTTTTGAAGAGCATCATTTCATCGGGAGAATCAATTCCGGCATTTTAAGCAGGGACCATTAAAGATTCTGTGAATTATGCTGCTGAGCAGAGCATCGGCCCTTCCACATCCAAAGTTCTGGACAGGTGTGCGCGCTGGTCCACAGCAGCCCGAACCGATCCTGCCTGCGGTGCGCGGGGCCGGGCTGCACCTGGTGTGCGGGGCTCAGGTCTGCAGTCCCGGCTGCTTCAATTTTGAGAGAGAAATCTAATTTCGCAAAAACCACCTCGCTGCAGCCCAGCAAATCTACCTGGACCGTGCACGCCGCACACCTGCCGTGAACACCCGCGGCCAGACCTGCCCGGCGAGCGGCCCGGGAAGGGCGTCCCCGGAGGCCGCAGGCCTCCCCGGCACTCGCGGCCCCGCGCGGGCGCGGAGGCGGACGGGGGCGCAGGCGGCCCGGCAGGACCCCCCGCCCCGGCCCCCCAGCCCCGGCCGGGCCCCGCGCGGGCAGGTGACCGGCCCCCTCCGCCGCGGGGACCCCCGGGCGCGGCCCTGCGCCCCCGTCCCGCGGGGCCCGGAGCCCGGGCGGGCGGCGCGCAGGCCGGCGAGGGGCGGGAGGCCGGAGCGCGGCCGGGCGCGGCGGGGAAGGCCTCGGGCGCGCAGCCACCCCCGGCCGGCGCCCCGCGCCCGCCCGCCCGCCCGCCCGCCCGGGGAGGGGCCCGCGGTACGCACCTCGCTGTTGAAGGTCTTCACGGCCTCCATGTTGCCGGCGCGCAGGCCCCGGGCCCGGCGGCGGGAGAGGCGGCGGCCGCCGCGCGGGGCGGGGGGCGCGGGCCGGGGGCGGCGGCGCGGGCGCGCGGGCGGCGGGGCCGCGGGGGCGCGGGGCGGGCGGCGGCGGCGGGCCCGGCGCGCTCAGGGGCGGCGAGGCCGCGGCATGGCCGCCGGGGCGGGCGCGGCGCCGGGCCGGGAACACAGGCGCGGCCGGGGCGGGCCGGCGGCGGCGGGGGAGGGGCTGGGCCGCGGCGCCTTCGCCTCCCCGCCCCGCTCGCGGGCCTGCGCCCTCTCGGCCCGCGCCCTCCGCGGTCCTGCCCTCGCTGCCGCGTCCCCCGACCGGCGCCGGCGTCCCCTCCCGCCGCTCGGGCCGCAGGAACCAGCCGCGCACGGCGAGGACGGAGCAGGCGGCGCGGGCGGCCGCGGCTGCGGCATCCAATATGGCGGCCGCGAGTCGGGCCGCGCAGCTCGGAGCTCGGCGGCGCCGGCCAGCGCGCCCCCTGGCGGCCGGCGCGCGCGGGCCCGGCCGGCGCGCGGCGACCATCGAGCAGGGCGGGCCAGAGCGTCGCCGCGCCGGGGCCCGGGCCGCCCGCGCCCCGCGCCCTCCGCGCGCCCGGGGCCGGCGGGAGCGAGCGCGGCGGGCGGAGCGGCTCCCGGCCCGGCTCGCCCGGCCCGCGGGCGTCCCCGCGGCGCGCGGCTCGGCCGCGTCCTGCGCACGGGCCCGCGCCGACCGCGGCGTGGGCGACCGGCCCCGGCCGCGGCCTGAGGGCGCGCGGCCCGCGGGAGAGTCGGCGCCGCGGGTCGAGTCCCCGCCCGGGCGGCGGGAGGCGCGCGGCGAACAAAGCTGCGGGCCCGGGCGGGGCGGGCGCCGGGCCTGCGGCCTCGCGCGCAGGAAACGCCGCGGGAACGGCCCGAGGCCCGCGCAGACAATGGGAGCCCGGGAGCCCGTTCCCGCGGGCGAGGACGGCGGAGGGGCCTGTGCTCCAGGGCGCTTGCGGGAAACGGGTGCAGAGAGGTGCCCCCGACAGGGGAGGCGCGCCAAGGCCCGATGGGTTGGTGCCCGCCGAGAGCCGACATGGATTCCCACTGAGAGTTAGGGGGGGCTCAAGAACCCCAACACCAGTGTCCTCTTGTTGAGTGGTTTTTCAGCTCTCGCTTGCCCCAAGTTTACACCGAGGGAGGAAAGAAGATGGCGGGATTTTGCTCTGGGGAATCAAAATCAAGGTGCTCGGAAGTAGTGAAAGCCCAGAGGCGAAGGCCTTTCTTGATGTTCCAGGTTCTTTTAGGGTCTTCCGCGCACTTCATGGACAGCTTCAATGTGAGAGCGGCTGTGTAGAGGATAAACAGGGTGACTTCATCGCTAGAAGCATGTATTGCTACCTTGCCACCTTCCATGCGGTTTCTAATTTTCTCCTTCGCCTTCCACACCTCACAGGCTTCGCCAGTGGTGATCTCTAACCTACAACTACATTAGCTTCCTAAACCGCCCCCTGCTTGCCTTCCTGTTATCCATCCTCCAGATTATATATATAGCCAGAGGGATTTTTTTTAAAGACACAAATCAGGTCACTCCCTTGCTTAAATGCCCTAAAAATTTTCCCATTCCACTCCCGATCTAATCATCACTTCTTCGCTGAAGGCCCTCCCACCTCTCTCTGCTCACACGACCTTTTTCCCTTGCTCAGTTCACTACCCTACTGCTTTTCTGTTCCTTGACAGCATTCAGTTTTTCCTCCCTAGGACACTTCATGCCCCGTCCCTCAGCGGGGTGTGTCATTCCCGTCACTGCACAGATAAGGGCTCATCCCCCTCCTGCTCCCCACAAGAGGTCCCTAATCAGTTCATCCTGTGACTGGCATGAAATGTTCTGCTCAGTTCCAATCATGCCTGAGTCTTTCAAAATTCACTATTTCAGCCTCTCAGAGATTATTTCTTCAGTTATTCATTAATGGCTGTTGACTAACTTCCTTAGGCCTGGTAGATTTAAATGCAAGACAAGCTACAGAATGAAATGAGTTAACATGTTATGTGGCTTGATTTAATAAATCTTCCACACCCAGGGAGATAGCAGAGGGCATACTTTGATCAAGGGAGGAAATTTAAAAAAAAAAAAAAAAAAAAAAGGACATCTTAAGCACAGTCTAAAAGGAGGAAGTTACAGCAAGAAGCAAAAATAGAGAAAGGTTAGAGGGAACTAATGGAAGTTTGGAGGCCCAGTGTTACAGCTAAATACACAGCCCACGAGAAGATGCTGGTACCCATGTTACATGCATATGCACACATACTAGGGGGGATTCCAAGTCCAGCATGACAGGCCGATTCAAGCTAATTTAAGCATAGAAGAATTCACTAATGGGCTGCGGGATTTTCTCCTGTAACTCACACTCAAAAGTATAGATGCGCCTGAGAAAGGAACCTGAACCAAGCATAGAAAACCCCAAGGGCAGGCAGCCTATGCTGCTTCCCTGCTCATGTTTTCTTTCTATTGGTCAGCCAGCTCTCAGTTAACCAGAATTACCTGTCACTCCTGGTTTTATGGTTGCAGACATCTAGAGGACCCCTCTGAAAATTTCTCTCCCAGTTCCAAATTCCTAAGCAGAAGGGGAGGGATTTGGTGGACCAACTTGGCTTTGGTGACAACCACCATGAATCTTTAGATCACTGATAGGTCTTCTGAAAAAGAATGTTGTAGGAAATAATAGGCAGAAATATTCCAGCCCAGCTGTCAATCATGAGACTCAGCCAGGGGTTATGGCGTTCTCATTTGAATATGCTTGTCATTGGCTTGTCCCTGAGGATATAAGCATTTCTGGGAGTAACTCAGGTTCTGCTTTATATACGGGCATGAGGTCAGACTTAAAAACATTCTAGAGCAGCACTCACCACAAAACTTTCCAGAATTCTGGGTATGTTCTCTGTGCTGCACAACCCGGTAGCACTAGTGCCACTTATTTATTGTTTTATTGTGCTCTTGAAGTGTGGCAAGTGCAACAGAGGAATTTTTTTTTTTTACTCTAATTGACTCAAGTTTAAATATGTGCGGTGGCCACCACATTTGAATGCAGAGATCTCTCTGGAGAGGACTTTCGCCTTTGGCCAGGGCACTTCCTAGATATGGGGGAGCCATGGTGAGGTAGTACTCATCAAAAAACAAGTTTTTAATTATCTATTTTTATTTTTAAATTTTTTTAAAGATTTATTTATTTATGCATACAAGAACCGGGGTACAGGCCAGAGATGGCGTGAGAGGATTCACCAGAGACAGAGTGGGGAACAGGACAGGCAGACTGACTGAAATACACTGCTCAGGGGAGCAGTGGGCGAGACAGGAGAGATCTGCTGCACCACGTGGGTCAACTCCCTGGCCGGGGATCAAACTCGGGCTGCAGTGGCTGCTGATAACTTCATAGTTCTGTGCCTTACTTAGCCCCTTGTGCCACCAGGGAGGCCCTGAGTTATTTTTAAATGGACAAAAACCTGGAGCATTGTCTCAACCAGAACTAATAGCCAACCAATGGAAAAAATCTGAAAGCTTGAGATTCCTTGGGAAATATTTGGGAATAGTTTAGCAAATTAGAGTATAGAAACAAAGGGGGATGTGATACAGTCGAGCAAAATGATTAGATTGAAATGGTACAGTACCTCCTCAAAATTGAAACATGTTATTATGTTAACCCACAAGAACTGAACGCAGAGACTGGAACATATCTTTGCACACCCATGTTCATAAGAGCATTATTACAATAACCAGAAGGTAACTGCAACCCAAGTTGAAACAAATGAATGGGTAAGCACAATTGGTGTGTGCAGACAATGGAATACCACTCCCCCTTTAAATAGAAGGGGCTTCTGACGCATGCCACAGCTTGAGTGAGCTTTAAAGACGTTATAGCAGATGAACTAAGCCAGACTCAAAAAGACAAATGCCATACGATTCTACTTATATGAGATACCTACATAGTCAAATTTATAGACAGCAAAATGGTGGTTTCTAGGGGGAGAGATGAGCAGGAAAGAGGGGTTGGTGTTCAAAGAGTAAAAGAGTTCATTTGGGGAAGATGAAAAATGTCTGGAGCTGAATGGTGAGTGATGATAGTTGACAACAGTGTGAATGTATTTAAAGCCACAGAACTGTATCCTTCAAAATAGTTGAAATGGTTAATTTCGTGCTCTATGTAATTAACCACAATAAAAAATTTAATGGTCACAATAGTAGGATAAGGGAAATGCGTGTGTTAGGCTGCTAAGTCCAAAGGAGAAGAAAACACTTTCACGTATCTTGGCTCTAAAAACATAGATACGAAGACCTCAGGTTGAGAGAAATAACAGAGGCAGCTGCAGTAATGCTGGAATTGTGGGGTTTTAAAAAATATTTTGCCCCATTTCAATAATTTGGCAATTTTTAACCTCAGTGTTTAAAATGGCACAATATAATTCACCAAACTTGGTATTGAAACAAGTATCTTTATGAGAGAATTGATGTTGAAAATACACTGTAAACATTTACTTTTACCAACTTCACTTACACTGAGTGTGAATTGTGGTGAGTGTGTTTTGTTGTCAAGGAGGCGGTTCTTAAAGTGACTGAAGGTAAGCAGCACACGTTATTAGCACATGTAGTAACAGCCAAACCCCTCAAAGCCCCCCAAGAAACCAATCTCCTGAGTTTTCAGACTTTCACATTGGTGTATTTAAGCTTTTTTTTTTTAAAGATTTATTTATTTGTTTGTTTATACACGCACTGGGTACAGTCAGAAGCGCAGGAGGGTGAGAGAATTCACCGGAGCCAGAGCAGGGAGCAGAGCAGGCAGAAGGACCGAAGTACACTGCTGAGGGGAGCAGCGGGCAGCAGGAGAGGTCTGCGCGCCATGTGGGACCCTCCTCTGGTGTCCAGGGAGCAGCCAGGGATCGAACCGGCGCTGCAGAGGCTGCGGGCAGCTTCGCAACCCAGCGCTCAACCGCTGCGCCACCAGGGAGGCCCAGGTGGTGTATTTAAGCTTAACTTGCCCTGCAGTGAGTCAATCATCACATTCACGTCTTCTCCTTCTCGATGAATCTTCCTGGTTTCTAACACACATTAGTGAGCTATGTTACATACACACACACACGCACACACGTTCTTGCAAACAGCAACATTTCCTTCTTTCTCATTACTGAGTCATATTCCTGTGTGTGTGTGTGTGTGTGTGTGTGTGAATAATGCTGCAATGACATGGGAGTGCAGATTTCTCTTTAAGATAGCAATTGTATTTCTTTCACGTACATGCCCAGAGTGGGATTACTGATCACATGGTAGTCCTATTTTTAATTGTTTTCCATATGGCTATATCAATCTACATTCCTACCGAGTTTTTAGGGAGATAGGGTGTTCAGAGACAGGGTCTTTAAAGAGGTCATTTAGCTCAGATGAGATCATAGGGTGGCCCTAATCCAATAGGACTTGTGTCCTTATGAGAAGAGATGATTAGGACACAGACACGTTCCTTACAGAAAGGACACTGTGAAGACAAAGTGAGCTGAAGGCCCTCTACAGCCCTAGAAGAAACCAACCCTGCTGACCCCTTGATTTCTGATTTCTAGCCCCAGAATTGGGAGGAAATAAATTTCTGTTGTAGAAGCCTCCCAGTCTGTAGTGCTTTATTAGGACAGCCCTAACAAACTAGTTCAAGCAGTCATAAAACTCTAAGACTGTGACCCCAATATTTCTTAAAACTTGCAGCCTTTTTTGTGGCAAAAGTGGAGAAAATTGCCAACAGTTTTCATTTTCATTTGAATTCCTTTTTGACAGTCAAATGCTTTTTTTTCTGAGGGGGTGTGTGTGTAGTAAGCACAATTTTATTCTAAAATTAAAGTTTGGGAAAATGAAACACTGCTCAGCACAACCACGTAAACATTTCTCCAACCTATTGGTACAGCCATGAAGCCACCTGGAGTTGGGATTGAGTTTGGGAATAAGGAGAAAATGGGTTTTCACCTTTCACAGGACCTCAAAGGACTTCCTAACACAGGAAAGAAATACAATCAAAGGTTCTCCTGTTGTCCAGAAGTAAACCAAACCCTGCATCACAGTAGTAGGCTGGAGAAGTTCTAGAATTTTGTTGCCGTTGGGTGAATCTGGCAGATTGGAAGACAAAGTTTTGTGAGCAAGCAAGGTATAGGCGTAGAATACTGTTTATTTCTGCCTTTGGGGAAATAGTACTCCTAGAAGATTCAATCCTTTTGTTCTCATTGGCCCTTATTCCTCACTCAACAACATTCCTCCTGAAATATTTTGTGTTTCTATGGCTTTACTTCTAGGATTTTCCTTTGACTCCTACAGAATATTCAGCTCTTCCTGCCTGAGTTAACTTTTGTAGCTTGACTGTTCTACTGGCCAACCAAAGAGGGATAAGACATGACAGTAGAGATTTTAAAAGGAAAAGCAGCAAGAAAAATGAGAGAAAGCCAAGAGTTTTAACAAGGAAAGCATGTTAAGAATATGGCAGGGCCTCCCCTGGTGGCATAGGCAGTTGAGCGCTGTTCTGTAAAGCTGTCCCCAACCTCTGCAGCGAGGGTTCAATTCCGGCCGGCCAGGGAGCTATCCACATGGTGCAGCAGACCTCTCCTGTCTAGCCCGCTGCTCCCCTCAGCAATGTACTTCAGTCCTTCTGCCTGTTCTGTTCCCCACTCTGTCTCTGGTGAATCCTCTCACCCTCCCGCGCATCTGGTCTATACCGTGGTTCTTGTATGCATGAATAAATAAATCTTTAAAAAAAGGAAAATGGCAGTCAAAAATCAAAAATCTCAACTGTTGCCCTAATGTTAAGTAGTTTAAGGTCTAGAATTTTCTATTTGGTTGCTAAACAGGTTTCATGGGTGACTTTGATGAGAACGGCTTTCATCAAGTGGCTGGGGCAAAAATCAGATTGCAATGGGATAAGGAGGATTTTTAAACAACCTACTTCAAGATGTCTCTAAAGAGAGGAGAAAGATAAAATAGGCATTACAGGAGTCTTGGAGTTATGGCTAGAGCTTCGAAACTATATGCTCCTAAGTGTTCTGGAGCAGAGTAACAAACTCAAGAAGGGTGTCTAAGGATGGATGTAGAAAATGCCCTGGGAGGTGGAGCAGGACATGCAACACCAGAGAAGCTACCAGCTCAAGGCAATTCACGAATCCAACTTTAGATAAGACTACATTCCTTTTGGAGAGGTCATGACTTTGAGAAGTTGAGTTTCTGACAGTTGTTGGGATAAAAAGGAATTACAACATGAAAATCCACCCCAGGAAATACAGCTACAGCTGTCCACTCTGATTTCAAGGCTCAAGAAGTTGTGCAATGCCCAAAAACACATGTCCTTGGTTGGTAACTGTGCTATTGAAAAACAGAAATAATTTTGTTTCTTTAATTTATTGCACATTATTTTTTCAAATGGTTGCTGAGTTGCTAGGACATAAGTACATGCTCATTTATTTGCATCTAGTCATTTAATAATGGCTATATTGGTGTAGCAGTAAAAAGTCATTGAGATACTGAGGACACTTTAAACCCAAAAGGTTTGGGAAACTCTGAGTTAAGGTTTTGTTTTATTCTGCTTTTAATATGAAAGACAAAAGAGCTAGGTAAAGTTCAAAAAGTTGTAAAAAAAAAAAATCTTGCCCACCTTGCTATATAATTTTCACTTGTTTCACATAAAAGATTTATAGAGAAGAATGAATTAGTAATCAAGAAGATATGTTCTAAAAGAGAATTGTGTGTGCAGGTGGAAAATGAGCCTATGCGGTATCATAGAGTGGTGAAGGAGAGCCTGACCTTCACTGCACTGTCAGGAGGGCTTCCTGGAGGTCAGGGCATCTTGCTACGTGGTTTAGGAACTACGGCCTTGACTCCTGAACCCCCCTCTATGGGGGGGATGTGCTGCAACCTTTGTAGCACCCCATAAGTGAAAATTAAGAGGAACAATAAATAGAGGGAGAATGAGAATAACAGAGAAGACCATTTCTTGAGGATCACAATCATGGCTACTTCTTGGTTATGTCTCCAGTTTCATCAAGCCTGTGGACAGTTAACACTTTAAAATGATGGATTTTCTGGAGAATTGTAGGCCAGATTCCCTAAACACTGTGCCATGACATCTAGCAATACTAGCTGACATGCTTACATTTCCTTTTGACCTGTGCTGCTGAATAGATACACAGCAAAAGGAGGCTCAGAGGTCAAAACATGAAACGTAGAAGCAGGAATCAGGAAGTCCTGAAATGACTCTCTGAGATCCCCTGCCCTCTGATGCCACCAAGCTCTAATATTGGGAACTAGACAAGTTGTGGAATGACCACTTTATGGATTCTTACAAGAACCTTCTAGAAAGCTAAAGATCAAAGGTAGCATCCTTGGTGAAGTGGCTGAAATATAGAAAGAAGAAAAATAAAAAATACAAAAAAGAACAAAGCTTGTTCTTTGTCCAAAGCTTAGGTGTGGGAAGGAAAGGAAAGGAAATTTTCCTGCATCAACATGGGAACTGAATGACAGAGGGAAAAAGCTCCACTGAGACATTGTAACAAGTCAGGTGTCTGTGGTCCAGTTCTTAATACCTGAATGATGTAGAAAACCTCAAGCAGAAACATTGTCTTAAACTGGTATTTAAACCAATGGGGTCAGCATATCTCCAGGCACTTGACAATAGAACTTCAAATTCTTTCAGGAGAAAAGCAACTTCATCCAACCTCCTAAGAAGCTGGACAAATAAAGGTCTATTACTATTAAACAAACAAATAAATGAAGAGGAAAACAAAAATCTTAGGTAGTGGCATGACAGATATGGAATACAAAATCTTTACAGGTTTTTGGGAATGTGAAAGGTTAGGTTTTTCAGACCACTCCATACTGAAATCCACAACCAATGCTGGCTGTGAAGAAAAAAGGTATTAAAGTTTTGAAAACATGGTAAAAGGGCGGGGGGAGGGGTGGGCAGAGGGAAGGGTTATGTGGGGAACTCAAGAAAGTGAGAACCCTGGAGAAGGAATGAATTGCTTTGGGCTTTGAGGGCATTTCCTTCCCAAACAAACTTGAACTTCGAGTCAAAGGGGCCCACACGGATGTAGTTGATTCATTTTCAACAAAGGTGCAAGGTAACTCACCAGCATTTTAATAAATGGCAAGAGAGGCGGGTGATCCTTATGGGGGGGACATGCTGCATCACCCCATAAGTGAAAACTAAGAGGAACAATAAATAGAGGGAGGATGAGAATAACAGAGAAGACCATTTCTTGAGGATCACAACCATGGCTACTTCTTGGTTATGTCTCCAGTTTCATCAAGTCTTTTGTCTATAATTTCTGTTCCTGAATGTGATATTCTATGCTTTGAGTGTAGACATTGCCATACTATTTCATGTTATTGGAAATCTGTCTACATAATAGCATCTCATCTTTTGGGGGGGGGGAACGCCTGTTCATTTTTCTTTATTTCCTTTTGATTAGCTAGTAAATAAAATAATATGTATATAAAAGATAGAAAAATTTTTAAAGAAACAGTTGTATAACCCACTCTGCAAGGGATTCCTAAGGACCAACCCCAGGTTAGACAACTAGGAGAACTCAGACTCAGAATAGTCATATTCACAGTCTAATTTGTCGCAGTCAAAGGACGCAAAGCAAAATCAGCAAAGGGAAAAGGCATGAGGAAAGCAGGTGCAGGCGTCCAAGAGTCTTCTCCCAGGGGAGTCATAGAGGATGAATTTAATTCTTCCAGCAATGAGTTGTGACAACATGTGTGAAATGTGGTCTATCAGGGAATCTCATTAGAGACCAGTGCCCAGGGTTTGTTTTTGCTGGAGGCTGGAGTAAAGAGGGAGTCCATGGCAGGCTCCCCCTGCCCAGCATGGACCAAAGGTAAGATTGCTGGAAGGAGAGCAGGTGTTTGTGCATATGGGTTAGCACCATGAACCACTGGGATCAGGCACTGGAGGAGGCTCCCAAGGCGAGTCCAAACTCTCGGACACCAGTCACAGTTTAAACATGCAAGCAGGTCTTTCTAAGCATAACAGTTTCAGGCCTGCTGTTCATCCATCCTGTCCCCCATTTCCTGTTTATACCCACCCCAAATTCTTTCATCCTCCATCCCAAACATTCCACCTTTATCCACCCAATAACTGCCATACGAAATGTACGTTTATTATTTCCTTTTTTCCCTACAGATTTATCATATAGGTATATATTTTATTTTTTTATAGAGGCATTATTTATTTATTTGTTTGTTTGTGTGTTTGTTTATTTAATTTGTTTGTTTGGTTTTTTGTTTATACAAGCACTGGGTACAGTCAGAAGCGCGGGAGGGTGAGAGAATTCACCAGAGCCAGAGCCGGGAGCAGAGCAGGCAGAAGGACCGAAGCACACTGCTGAGGGGAGCAGCGGGCGGCAGGAGAGGTCTGCACGCCATGTGGGACCTGCCTCTGGTGGCCGGGGAGCAGCCGGGGATTGAACCAGCGCCGCAGAGGCTGCGGGCAGCTTCGCAGCCCAGCGCTCAACCACTGCGCCACCAGGGGAGGCCCAGAAGATAATTTAAAGATAATACTTTATTGAATTGAAGATTATATTCTAACTTCCTCAAATAAGAATAGAGAACCTGTCATGTTTCTTGGAAAGGGTGCATGTGATTATAGATAAACTTGTCCATGTGTCAAGTTCATAGCTTTTGACTACCATAGAATTATATGAGATTTTAATATCTAAAATGATTCTCCTAATCAATACTCTTAATTTTCTAATTTCCTGACAATTATAACTCTTCTAATTTCCTATTTGGAATTTGTGGAAAACTATCTCTTGGGATGTCACTACATTTACATACTGCTTTTTTTGGATTTTACTCAGTTTTTTTCCAGATGGTTATAAATTGCCCCTCAAACATTTATTGCAAAGTTTATATTTTTCTCAATGCTTAAAATACAGCTTTTCCATGTACTAAATTTCCATATGTTGTTTTATTCTGTTCAATCAGTTTGTCTATCAATATGCCCCTGTAATACTATTTTAGTATTTTATATATTTCATTAGATGGTATTTTTGTTTCCACCTTATTGCTCTTCTATTCCAGAGATCTCCTGTCAATTATTTCTTGATCCTTTTTCATCTGAAACTTTCTAATTACTACCATAATACGTATCTGCAGATATTTTTTGTTGGGATCCTGCTAAATTTACCAATAAATTAGAGAGAACTGACATCTTTTTGAAATTGAATTTTCTGAAGAGAGATAATAAATAATCAAAATAAACAAGCTAAATATGAGCTATTGTTTGAAAATAAGTGCTAAAATAAAGCAGGGAAGGATGGGCGTGGAGGTTGCTACTTTAAATAGGAGACATGCACTGACATTTTAGCATAGACCCAAAGGACATGGGGATGGAGTCATGTTACAGAGGGAGTGGCAGGTTCAAAGGCCCTCAATGTTGACCTTTGCTAGGAGCACAGACAGCACAGGCCTCAGTAACAGGAGAATGTCTGGTCAAATGCAGCTACGGGGCAGACAGCCTCCTGTTGTGTTGTGAAGTAGACAACTGTACACAGTGACTATCTGGAAGGCAGTTTTAGGAGACAAGACCTACTGTCTGAACACCCCAGGGCAGAAGAGCATATTCAAGGATAGTAACTGTGAATTGAAAGTGAGAATTGTGAGTCTCTCTCTAGTCACCCGTGGCCAAAGGAGGCACAAAGGAGGCCAGGTGGGACTTACTCAAGGTTGAGATTTAACTAAGCAGGAGTCACAAAGCCAGAAAAGGGTCAGGGAGCTGGCGGTGATGTGTTAGGGAATTTCCACTGGATGTGGAGAGGGTTAAGGGCAGCGATCTTTCTTGTTAAATGGTAGTTTAAACGTTTGTTTTTTTTTTTTTTAATGTGTTTTTTAAACTATCAATTGAATGCCAGACTTGGTAAATTTTACTATAAAACTAGCTTTTTTGAGATTATCCTTCCAAGTATAAATCTGAAGAGAGAACACTTAATTTAATTAAAGATCTTAATTTTAGTACACTTAAACACCTGACTATTTTGCTATCCCCAGAAGTTATCAAATAACCATGGTTGAAGACTCTCTAATTAACCTTTACCAAGAATCATAAAAGTGTTTGACTTTTGTAGTATTCAAGATTTCTTGATAATATATGATGTCGAAGCCAGCCATGGCATGAATAATTGAAATTCACAGAAAAAGGCAAAAGTTTGGCAAGAAGTTAAGATAATTGTTCTATCAGGAGCTCAAGCCTCTTCAATTTTTGTTCCTCAAAAATAGTAAATCTAATTAATTGCTGTTTCATATTCTTTCTTCCCCTGCAGGAGAATGTTGGGCTTCCAGACTTATCCCGGGTCATGTGGAAAACTAGGCCACCCTTTTAGAGCACAGAAATAGCTAAACTGACTTGAATCCAATAAACAAGAAGGATCCAACTCAGAGAGGACCAGACTTACTACATCTCTGTTGTACTTCTCTCTGGAGAACCTAGTATTCCATTTACGATTATTAGTGTGACTATCATATCGTGTGTGTTGCCCTTAAGCTGTCTCCTAGTGGGTGGTTTCTTGGACCAAGGTCCTGCCTTCACCCTTGTCTATATTAAACTTAGTCCTCTCAGACTAGCCCATCAATCCTACCTACCACCCTTTCTTGATCCTGATTCTGTCAAATTTACTGGCCTTCTGGTTTTACCTCACTCATAGATTTAATCAGCACAATCTCAATGTCATACCAACTGCTATTTAAACAGTCTGATTACTAAGGACTCAGTTCTTCAGCTTTAAAGTCCTTCCCCAGTGGGACATCAAACAACATAGTTGTAGTTTTTCCTCATTATTTCATTGAATACAAATCCACCATATTATACCATCTTGTCTACCAAAGCATCATGCAATGCTAATACTCTCCTTATAAACGCTATAGAATTCTTTTCAACTACAACTCCAAGGTGGTTGGCACAGCTTTAAGTCTACAGTGAAAGACCACTCTTTATGACTTAACCAGAGCATTACAAAAAAGGCTTCCAGGCCGCTGTCTCAAGATAATGGACCAAGAACATGTATCTGCCTTCCATTCCTTCTGAGACGTCACAGATATGACACTATGGAAACAGAAAAAGTTAAATAAACACTATAGAACACATGATAACAAGGGACTTTATCAGCAGATAAGAAACTGCAGAAAATTCTGGAAGACAAGGCAGAACACAACTATGTTGATGGGTGAGATGGAGCTCAACATACATAGTTGGGAGACCACAGGAGTCCACGAAGCAAGGAGAGGAGTGGAGTGGGGCTGAAAATATGGGAAAATTGTGCTCATCTATCCTAGCTCTCCTACCGCACCCACCAGAGGAGGGTGCATCATGAAAAAGAAAAAAAAGCCTAATTCCTAAGGAAATGAAACAGTGTGAAGAGGTAAGTTTCTCATGGCAAGCACTAGGTTTGGCTTCCTGGGTGCCAAGATAAAGTACAGAGTCTGTACTTCTGACGCATGTGACTTCTTCATTCAGGGAAAGCATCTTAGCACCAGACAGGTATTCTTACGTAATGGCAGGAGAGACCCATACTACCCACACTGCATGAAGTCATCCACATCTCTTATTCATATTTACAACAGAAATCTCCAAGATCAACATATGTGTGAGGAGAAAAAGCAACATGAAAGAGTGGGACCAAGAGACACAAGGAAAAAAATAACCCCAGAGGACACAGATCATTCAAGAAACAGAAGCGAGCTTAAAGCCAACTAATTAGTCTCTGTTAAATAGTAGATAAGCAGAAAGCAAAATAAAACACTGAAAAATAAACAGGACAAGAAAGGGCTACTAGAAACCAAAAATATGAATTCTACAAAAAACTATTTCAAGTGAACTGGAAATTAAAGTTTAAAAAAGAAACCCCCACAATCCTTCACCAACTTTAATGGGCAAAAGAATCACCTGGGGACCTTGTTAAAATGAAGTCTAATTCAGTAGTTTTCAAATGAGTCTTGAAGTTCTACATTTCTAACAAGCTCCCAGGTGAGACCAGAGCTGTTGGGCCATGGACACACTTTGAGTAGAAAGACTATATTTACAGAAAGAAATCAGGATTAATTATACAGTTTTATAAAACAGAAAATAGGAGAGAAAGACAATCCAGGAGATCAACATATGCAGCTAATTAGATTCTCAAGATGACAGAACAGAGAAATCATTATCAAAGAAATAATAGAAAAAAAAGTCTTAGAATGGGAACGAGATAGAAATCTTCAAATTAAAGGGCTCATTTGTCACAATATGGGTGGAATCAGAGGGGCTGATACTAAGAGAACTAAGTCAAAGTGAGAAAGACAAATGCCACTCATATGTGGAACATAAAGCAAAGGAGCAGACAAAATTAAACCAGAACCAACCCTGGGAGTCTGACTCTAGAACTGAGGCTACCGGCAGGTGAGGGAGTGGGGAGCAAAGGAGGCCCAGGGCGTAAAATTATTGGAGCTTTGGTGGTAGGAGTGGTGTGATAACCTGTGTTTGAAGAACTGTAAACCTATACCCCTAAATCACAAACAACGTTGTAAATTCACATCACCTCAGTAAAAATAACACAATTAAAAATAATTTAAAAAGTAAGTTGAAAGGATTCACTGAGTGCTGAATAGGATGAATTTAGAAGACCCACATCGAGACACATCACACAATATTTCACAACATAAGAATATAAATTAATATATAAATATAAAGATCCTTAAAGTTTCCAGAGACTTTTTATTTAAATTTCATGTATGTACCAAAGGAATGTTTTGTTTGGTTATTGGTTACATAGATATTTCATTCCTTCGTTGCATTGTAGAGGAGGTAGTCGGGAATATTCGAGGGCAATGTAGGGAGAACCAGGGGAGAACAGAGTTCAAGTCAAACTCTTCCCCCAAATGATTCCCTGTGCCCCAGGCAGCCCTTAGCTAGTCTCTGCCAACAACTGTTGCTTCCTCTCAAAATGGAGCTCAGCTGCTGTCTGCTTCCCAAAGGGGTCTCAGTTTCATTTTCATTTTCTAGGCCAGCACAATTCTTGCTTCCTTCTGAGGCATCTCCTGGATTGGTTCTGGGAAAATGAGCAGGTAGCCTGAGCTAGTTTGCCGTCTTTTCTAGAACAGGAAGCTTGGCTTATACCATGAGAATCTTCTCATAGCCCAATATAGAAAATTTTATAAATCTTCCAAAGATCTTTACAATCTGCTGTGGTAGGGGACTTGCTCTTCTAAATGCCTCTGTATATTTTTCAGGTCTCTTTTAGTATCTATTCTTTGTTGTTGTTTTTGTTTGTTTATTGCCTATGGTAAAGGAGAGTCTGTTAAATTCGCCACCACTATTGCATGAGCCGTTTTTTTCTAGGATTTCTAACCAATTTGCACTGCAAATAGGTAGACACTATGCATTCTGGCTCAATGCTGCTTGGTAAAGTTTCATGAAAATTATATTTTATTATGAAATCATCAATATAACATCTATTATGAAATCATTGTTATAATATTTCTTATATAATATATATGCATTCTTGAAATCTACATTTCATGATATAGTGTATTAAATATATAATTTAATAATGTATCAATTTAGGAACAATGTTCTCTTCTTTGGGAGTTCTGAAAGAGTCCATTGTTGAAAATTGATGTAGTGGTAACAACTTTATCTTTGCACTTGACAAATATTTTTTCCTTCTCTTCTGAATTTTAACCATTCTGTGTCATTTCATTTCATGTATTTGTCAATAAATGGCACATAGCTCAAATCTTCTTAGGGTCAAATATAACTTCTTAATGTTGGGAATTTTACAGAAATACACTGGATGTATCTTTTGTTCCTCTGCTCTGTTCCCTGTCATTTTGCATATGAACTGTATTTCCTTCTGTTATGTCTTCTCATCTTCTCTAATGTTTTGGTAGGGTGTGGGTTATAATTCTAATGATCTGGGAACAGGCAAATCTGGTTTTTAATTCCTGTACTACAAATGATTTATTGTGTCACCTTGTATACATATCCCACACTCTTTAAGCTACTGTTTCCTCATCTGTAAAAATGGGATATTAATAGTGCCCACTACGTACAGCAATAATGGAGATTAAAAAGTGATACGTCTTCAAGAACTTGGTACGATGCTTGGCAAAGAGTTCGCGATCAATGTTTTTAGCAGTTATCATTGAAATATGTTACTGTACTATGTTTTGAGGTTTACGAGGGCTGACCTTTAAACTTCTCAAAAAGCAGCATCTATACTTCTGTAATAGCATCAACAGTGAGGCAAAACCTTTAATGCCTCTCATTTTAGCAAGCAGTTTTTTTTTTTTTTGAGAAACCTGTCCTTCTTTAATATATATATTTTTACATCATTTTTCATTTTTGCACAATGTATGCATTTTCATCTTGGTTACAGTCCCCGTACAATTCCCACCCCCATGTTTTGATCCTACTCCCTCCTCCCCACCCCCAGTATGTCTCTGGTTTATAGTTGCTTGTTGATTTTGATTTTTACTTTATTATAATTAGTCTTTTCCCTGGTCCCTTATTTAGGTTTTCTAGATTCCTGCTATGAGTGAGACCATCCAGTATTTTTCTCTTTTTTCTGGCTTATTTCTCTGAGCATGATCCCTTCCAGCGCCATCCATGTTGCTGCAAATGGCATGAGTTTATCTTTTCTGATTGCTGAGTAATATTCCATGGTGCATATGTACCACATCTTCTTGATCCAGTCATCCATTTTGGGGCATTTGGGTTGTTTCCAAAGCTTACCTATTGTAAATAGTGCTGCTATAAACATAGGGGTGGCAGGTACCCCTTTGAATTAATATTTCTGTGTCCTTTGGGTAAATACCTAGGAGTAGAATTGCTGGATCATATGGAAGCTCCATCTTTAGCAGGTTGAAGACTCTCCACACAGCTTTCCATAGTGGTTGGACCAGTTTGCACTCCCACCAGAAGTGTAGGAGAGTTCCTTTTTCTCCACATCCTTGCCAACATTTGTTGTTAGCAAGTAGTTTTATTGTAAGTTGTTCAATATTTTCTCTTCCCTCTTTCTACTTTTTCTTCTTCTAGTATAATCATGAAGGAATTCAAATAAATATTAAATTACCTTTAATATTATCAAATCTCATTTTGAGAATAATCTAACATTGGCTATGATTTATAATAGATTTAAGGTGGGCATTTTTGTGTATTTTAACTTGTGTGAGTTCTCAACACTCTTTATTGAGCCCTTCTGTCTATCTCGCATGGGCATGAAGCAAGAAACATCAATCCTTCCTAAAACACCAGGGATGGTGAGGCTCACAGGATAAGATCCCAGGGATTTGGCAGGGCTTGGTATTGCATTTGCATTCTTTTGGCCCAGTTAATGAAAAGCAAATCTAGGGGCTTCCCCTCAACTAACCCTGGATATTTTTATATCCTTATCTAGAAGATTAGAGTGCTCTGGGTACAGCCTAATTTTATTTGTGACGCCTGGCAAATGACTCCAAGTAATTTCAATGCTGGATGGTATAACTCTGATTCAACAAAACTGGAAATCCTGGGAAGCAAAACTTCTTGAGTCCCAGCTGAGGATCCATGTGGTCCAAAAGTTACTGATGGCATAAGTCTCAGCACTATAAAACTTTCGGAAGCCACTGCAGCACGAGTGCCAGAACCCACCTGGCTTGGCAGACCTTTCCTGTCTCGCCCGCTGCTCCCTACGGCAGTGTATTTCAGTTGATCCACCTGTTCTGTTCCCCACTCTGTCTCTGTGAATCCTCTCACCTCCTGCACCTCTGGCCTGTACCCCAGTTCTTGTATACATAAATAAATCTTTAAAAAACATATTTTAGGGACTCCCTGGTGGCTCAAGGGGTTAAGCACCATACTATGAAGCAATCTGCATCCTCTGCAACACAAGTTTGATCCCCAGCTGGCCAGGGAGAAACCCACATGGCAAGGCAGACCTCTCCTGTCTTGCCTGCTGCTCCCCTCAGCAGTGCTTTCGGTCTGCCTGTTCTGTTCCTCACTCTGTTTCTGGTGAATCCTCTCACCCTCCACATCTCTGGCCTGTACCCCAGTTCTTGTATGCATAAATAAATAAATCTAAAAAAAATTAAAAAATATATATTTTAAAAAAGCTACTTTTGTGCATAGGTGGCCCTTCTTGTTTAGTTAAAACTAAATCTTAACCTGTAACATAGATGAGAAAACTTGGTACAACTCTGGCATTTCTCATGTTTTAACAACATAAAGATTTCTAAACTGATTCTCATGTACTGGTGGCACTGTTTTCAGAGGCCTTAATCAGCTGGTTATTTGACCTACTGGATTACCCAGCCCAGTTGGGTTATTACATTTCCCACTCTAACCCAGTGGGTTAGAATGTCTAATACATGCCTACAAGGACCAAGGGGTAAAGGAAAATGACTAAAACTATTTTGTGTAAGTTATCAAGAAGCTTGTGGACTGTGGCAACTAGAGAAAGTATCCCTTCATAGAGAGACAGGGGTTACTCGGTTCTAGTCAATGCTTGTCAAGAATTAATGTAAGTCAAGTATTGCCAGAATCTTCTGATTTTGTAATGGAAGACCCAATGCAAATTTTACATGTATGCTTAATATTAATTTGGGTAATATTTAGACAATTTTTAGTAGTTATAAATTTTATTTATTTATCATATATACTGTGTGGGCCAATAGAACACACCAACAAGCTAAATCCAGGCCAATGGCACTAGTTGGGGGTCTCTGTTGTATATAGTACAAAGCTTTATTATGGGACAGCAGGGAAGACAGTTCAGGTTAAATTTACGATCCTTGGGCAGGATGGGGATCTCAGAGACGTCAGCTGGTTTCAAGAAAATGGAAAATTTGCTAGTTTTTACAGGGTGGAATGTGTGATACAATCACTTATAACACAAGCCAAAGTTTGGAATCTGTCTGTGCTCTTTGACAGTGAAATATGGCATAAAAGATGAACTCTCATCATTTGTGACACGGATGGATACTGTTAAGTGAAATGAGTCAGAAAGAGAAAGACAAATACTGGACGATTTTATTCATACGTGGAATATAAAAAACACACACAAAGGAAGAGACAAAACTAAACCAACAAACTCTTGCATTCTGACTGCAGAATTAAGGCTACCAGAGTGGGAGGGGGGTGAGGAGTAAAAGGATGAAAGGGGCTCAATGGACTATGGTTGAAAAATTATTAGTGCAGGGTCCTCCCTGGTGGTGCAAGGGGTTAAGCATCAGTACTCTGAAGCCAACCGCAGCTACTGCAGCATGAGTTTGATCCCCAGCCAGGGAGCTACCCACATGGTACTGCAGACCTCTCCTGTCTCACCCGCTGCTCCCCTCAGCAGTGTATTTTAGTCAATCCACCTGTTCTGCTCCCCACTCTGTCTCTGGTGAGTTCTCTCACCGCCCCCCCCACCTCTGTCCTGTACCCAGTTCTTGTATGCATAAATAAATAAAATATTTTTAAAAAGGCAAAATTATTAGTGCTTTGGTGGTGGGGTGGTATAGTAACATATATCTGAAGAGATGCCATCCCTTGTCCCCAAAAATACATAATGCTGTAAACCATCACAGCAATAATTTAAAAAAAAAAGAAAGTTAAAAAAAAAAAAAAAGAAATACGCCATATACCAAGTTCCATCCCAGTAACCAGGCCTCCAATTGGTGCACATTTCTAAACTGAAAACTTTTCCAACATTCATTCTTGTGTATATTGATCGATCCCACTCTGCTCAGAGAAATGTGTTAACATTAAACCATTCCTTAACTATTCTATATATTTTAACATCTGGCTACCCATTAATATGGTCTTAATCTTTTCATTTCTCTTGGGGCTTTAAAGTCTTTTAAGTATAGTTTGGATGGAACAAAATTGTTTTTCATCTCACTTACAGAGTAGTTTTCTAACAACTACATGGAATATTTTAATTGCAAATGCAGTGACTCCAAATAGCTAGGCAAATTAGCATAAATACAGAACTGAAAGCTGTTAGGATCATCTTAAATGAAGTCAGGCTACAAAAAATATTTTAGTGAACAAAAGAGCTTAAATATAGACAACTCTCAGAATTGGTGTTGTAATTCTTCAGGCCATTAGTGTTTACATTTGTACATTCTTCTTACTTAGCACAGGGCATTTCACATGATTTGTATGTTCAATATATATTTGCTAAGTGAAGGAGTGAGTGAGCAGGTAAATAGACTAGATAGCTGCCTTTCACCATGCATTTATCCTAAATGTCTCTGCTGGATTGATACTTGCCAACGCTGATTTCATTATATCATTCTTCAGTGCAAATCCCTTTGCATCCTCTACAAAGGAAAATTTTTCTTGTCCTGAATATAATCTTGTTTTACTTTAAATTCTTGCTACTTCTAAAATGAGTTGTCTTGCCCCAGGCAAATACATCATTTAGCACACTTCTTAAAATACTCTTGCTCTCCCTCACCCTTATACATCTCAAATATAACTAAATACTCTCCATCCTTTTAGTTCTGCTGGTTTCTCATTTCCTTAACAAAATACTCCTTGGTCAATCAACTTACTTCGCTTTTGCTTTTATCTTAATAATAATCAGCCTCTGGTTCTTGTAAATTTAGGTTAATTTGCTCCTCCCCAAACCTGTCCAACAAACTCTCCAGAAGAGGCATCTGGGAATCTCTTCCAAGGGAGGCTTTTGTAGGAAAATCTAGGGAATGGACACCTGTCACCCTCTTTTGTCATATAATCACTGACAATGTTCTACTCTTTTGTATTTCTCCTCAATAAAATGTATAGGGATTATACTTTGTTTATTCTCTTTGCTACTCTGGACCTAATTTTATAAAGGCTTCATTAAGTCCTGCTTTTTAAATGGATCATCTGGTAAAATTTTGCCGAGGCAAACTTTTTTTTCAAATGTGATTTGCAACATCATCCCTAATGGAAGTATTTATGAAGAACAAACACTTTCTAGTTTAAAGTGTTCCTTTTTATTTGGTTAGGAAAGAAATAGAAAAATATATTATGCAATTTCAATGTAAAAAGGGCCCCGTGGGACTGTTAAGGAGTAAACTCTGGTTAAGTGCTTACTCATCAGAGGTTCTATATTTAAGCACTGATGTTGGAACAAATTCAAGAATAGAAAATCCTCCATGAATATTTAAGTAAGCCAGAAATGTGGAATAGAAAAATGAGGCCTATGAAACTGGAACCAAATATCTTTTATTCTATTATCGATTCTGATTTTTTAAAAAATTTAGTGGATGGGACATTGATTTAATACTAAAGTGTCTTCTTCAATCTGAGTTCTACCAGTGATGTGTTTTGAAAGCCTGTAGTATTGGGTGTCTTTCGGTGAATTGGTTACTCTTCAGAATCCATGTTCCTTGAACAAGATAATGAGAAAATAGAAACTACCTTAAAATGTGAAAGGAGTGGATAACTCCTTTTTCCAACTTGCTATAGAATAAACGACGTTTTCTCTTCAACTACTCCATATTCTGCCGCAGACCAGCACAGCAGTAGACGATGAGGCCACCTCAGGGTTGAGAGAAGCGTGCAGGGTGGTCAGGTGAAAGAAATGACAAACAGACACACTTCAAGAGTGAAAATCTGAGTGTAATTTTCTTTGAGTTTGTGACCAGTATATATATGTTTTCCAAAAGCACAGGAACAATGAATATCAATGAAATCAGCTTGCTCATGGGCTCAGCCTATCACCATCAGGGTGGTGATCTACATCTGGACTCAGCCTCATTCCTAAGTAGATAGACCATTAGTTTTGTTTTTAAACTATATAATCGCATTTTTTATTAACTACTTTTTTACCTAAACTATATTTTAATTATTACAGGGTTTAGTAATGTTTCATTTGAGTCAGCCTTGTTTTAAGGATTTCATATGATTTTTTAATTAACAAGCAATAACCTTTATAGAAGAAAGAAGGACGTTTAGAAAGACAATAAGGGATTAAAGTTTGTAGTTCTAGAAAGACGGGATAAAGTTTTTTAGCATTCTTGTAGTGGTTCCTGGTGGTCGTTATCTTTTGATAAGCATCTGTCTTTTCAGGGAACTTCGCTGTACTTCCCCTGCTTCAGGGTGTTTTGCTGTTCTCCCCCTGCGCGCTGGTTGCCCAGCCGGACCTAGGGACAGTTAGCCCTAAAGGTCACTGCAGGGGGAGGTGCAGCAACATTCCATTCTCCTGGTCAAAATGATAAATAACAAAGTAAATGGCTGTTTAGAGTTTTACAGAAACACGTCCAGGACTGATAAAGGATGGGTGTGTAAGAAGTTAGTTTTGCTTTCAATGTATTTCCTAAAGGAAGGAGAAAATTCCATCTCTAGTGGAAGAAAGCAAGGGAATTTGTTAGAAGGTAGGAGATAATCTAAGCAGATTTAAAGAAGCTGAAACAAGAGTCTGACTTCGAAGGAGATGGCAAGACGAGTGGCTTTCTACAAACTTTTTTTTGTAAATACTTGTGTGCCCAGTAACCATACCACACTAGTCCATTTCACACTAGTTTGCATTTGCCACATGTGCCAAATTATGATTGTTCTCTGGTTACACTTCTTGTTTCAGAAATATCAACCCATTCGTGAGTCTCTGTGTATACTCTGTTCTCTCTTCACTTTGCTTTTCTCAATTGCTATTTGGAATCCCCATATGTCCTTCCCCATTTACATATTGTACACTGCAGGGCCACCATCATGGCTTTAATAGAACTTTAATAGAATTTGTGTGTACTAGAAAGAAGAGAAGAAAGGATAATAGTTTCCAATAAAACACCCAAAGTTGGGCCTCCCTGGTGGCGCAAGGGGTTAAGACACAGCACTATGAAGCAGTCTGCAGCCTCTGCTGCACTAGTTCGATCCCTGGCTGGCCAGGGAGCAACCCACATGGCACAGCAGACCTCTCCTGTCTGGCTCGCTGCTTCCCTCAGCAGTGTATTTCTGTTGGTCTGCCTGTTCTGCTCCCCACTCTGTCTCTGGTGAATCCTCTCACCCCCCACATCTCTGGCCTGTACCCCAGCTCTTGTATGCATAAATAAATAAATCTTTAAAGAAAAACACCCAAAGTTACCCATTCCCTCGCTGGTAAATGCCCATCCAAATAGGCTTGGCCCAAAGCAGGGCCACTGAGACCCAAAAGCCTGCCACCATCCTAGGCACTTTCTGGCAGGGAGCCATAGGAAAGGTGTAGAAGGCCAGGCATCTGGAAGGAAAGGTGCACTGCTTCACGGCCCTCTCCATAAAGGATGCCTATTATTAATGTGAAGCACCAGTGTGGAAGACCAGCAGGTAATACTCTAATGAAGCCATCTCCTCGAGTGGTGAGTGACAGAGGGTTGTATAGGGAAGAAAGGATGTGAGAGGCATGGGGATGGTTTCTTCGTTCTCAGGTCCTGGAAGGCGTGGGCAGTCTACAGTCAGTCACAGGATTACAATGACTTTCCTCGAATAGTTACTCTCTTCTGTGTTATCATTTTAAAATGACCAACAGTTGTTCACCAGGTACTGCTGCTTTCAGCATCCTCAAAAGCAACAAGTATTTTGTTAGGCATCAAGCAACCTATTCCCATGGACCTAAAAAATGGGACACAGAATATTAAAGTAATGTACTGGGTTAAAGGTTAAGGCAGAGGCCAAATCATGGACTTTGGCTCAGGCCTGACTACACAAATACGGGAATCACAAAAAGGAGAGATTTGGACACAGACATGGCCCACAATGAGAATGCCATATTTAGATGAATGCAGAGTTTGAGTGATACTTCCGTCTATAAGCTGAGGGAGCCAAAGATTGCCAGCAAACCACCAGAGACTAGAAAAGAAATAAGGCACAGATTCTCCCTCTCTGTCCTCAGAAGGAACTAACCTTGCGGACTCATAGATTTCAGATTTTAAGCCTCCAGAACTGTGAGAAAATAAATGTCTTTTGCTTAAACTTGGGTGTCTTGCCCATGGTGCTGGTTGCCTTAATTACCCTGCAATAGTTTTGGTGCAGTAAAATATAAATGGGTGATTTTGGTTAGAGGCTGAGGTTTTTTAAATTAATTTTCTTTAGAGTATATGGATGCAGTGTCTGACTTTGGCTTTGGAGAGTTACCTTTGTGGGTTTTTGTATAGTTTAGGGAGTCTGGTTTAGGCATTATGGAATTTCCTTTGTGAGTATGTGTCCAGTTAGGGGAACTTGGTTTTGGCTTAGCGGAGATTCTTCTTTTGGCTACATGCATAGTTTATATTCACTCCCTAACTTAGAGAGTTTGGTTTTATAGGCCTTGCAGGGAGTTTGTATGCTTTTCTTTGGATACAGGATGTTGTCTTCCCAAGGGCCACTCACTTGTAGGATGGTGTCTGAAGTCCCATGGCAAACCAAGATAACACATACCTGTTGTTTTTGCTCTTTCCAGAACTTTGTTTTCTTCTTCTTTTTTTTTTTTTTTTTTTTTTTTTTTGAGGGGGTTGGGGACACTCTGTGGCTGTTCTCAGATGTCTGTGGCTTGGAGAATGCATGTGCCCAAAGGCATGTGGTCTTCGGCTAAGGTATATAAGTGGTCATCACACTTGGGGTTTTAGGTTGCATATGTTAAGTAAGTCCCTTGTTATAGAATTGTCTATTGCAGCCGTGTGTGCAAAGATCTTTGAGAGTTGGAGGCAATTAAATGGTCATCCAAAATGACGGGGCATTAAAGGGTCTGGATCAAGAGCTTTTATAATTTGAAGGAGTTGCTGCTGAGAATCTCCTGTCTCCACTGTTTGGATTCTGCATGAATTGTTTGTCTGTAGTATCTTCAATAGGAGGTAAGATTCCAAGGCCAATAACTCTGGCTTCCTGTGAGGGAAGGTTTGTTTGGAGAGCAATCCACTTGGTTTAACTTCCAGATACCAGAAACGGCCCATAGCCTATTGGTACTTATATTGTTTTACAAACTTTTATCTTTAGGAATGGCTCAGTTCTGCAGGTCTAGATTAAAAAAATTTCTTTTTGGAGAGCTTTCTGTCTGTTAGTTTTGGCTTGATTAAAACCCTTCTGGGCACCAGAAACACAGCCATTGTCTCCAGATCACACAACAGAAGGGTGACCTCCATATTTGCAGCCACTTGTGACAATTCACATGAAGACATGATTGAAACAAAGAAAAAGGGCAGAGGTTTAATTTCTTCCAATTTCTATTGCGGGTTATCCCAGAATGACTTCCTGATGAACACTGGAAACCCTTGGATAATGAATACAGCCCTCCCTCACCCCTACATCCCAAAATTGTTCCAATTAATTTTTTTCAAAGATATGCAGGATGACATGTGAAACCACATGGCATCTTGGATGGCAATTGTTGGGGGAGAGCTCTCTGGTTCTTACGTGCACAATCAGACCTCTCTTGTCTCTCTCTTTAGTTTTGGGAACTTGATTTTTATTTTGGTTTTGGTTTTTGTCTTTTTGACTTTGATTTTTTATTTTTATATAAGCTAAAACTAGGAGATGTGTCTGTGTCTATGTGTTGTATGGCAGTGCATCTTCCCTTTGCCTAATTATTTTGGCACCCAAAGATGATACTGATATCCAGAGGTCAAGACTGTAATGGAAATTGGTCCAGATGCTTTGTGAGAACTAATTTGGTATGAAATGTATATGGTCTTAAAATTATAACATTGGCTATGGCAGCCTAGGGCCACTTTGCTTAAGACTCAGAGCACTGAGTGAAATAGGAATTGGGAAAATTCCAATGAAATTTTCATGGAATACAAGGGCTTTATTTTGAAAATAGGATATTATGAAAAAAAAAATGAGAAAGGTCTAGACCTGTCACCATTGTGATAGTTGAGTTTGGGTCAAAAATATGTGACTATTTCTCCATCATTTATGACAAAGCTTTCCAGAAATCTGAGTTAGAAAAAAAAAATTGGTAGTCTTCCAACAAAGAGTTAGACAAACTTTAAAACCAAACCCTTGATAGCTGACCATCCAAGAGATTTGAGGCATTCAAGAGAGGAGGGGGAAGAGAAGGGAAGAGCACAGTGGACTATGGTGGAGGACTATGGGTGCTTTGGTGGTGACCACACCAGAGGGGAGAAATCCTATACTGCCAAAAAAAAAATTAACAAGGATGAAAAACAATGATATTTCCTTAAAAAAGAAAAAAATGTATATTAAAAAAATAAAGGAAAATGTTGGTAGTCTTTTCCTTTGTTTGAATGATTAAAAGACATGCCATGGGATCCTCAGGAGAACTTCTGGGTAGAATTTCTCCTTTTACATGAGACAAATTTAACCAATTTGTTATCTATTTGGTAGCTTAATGGAAAGCATTATCAGACAGGAGAAATGTTATTAATATTGGTGTTCATAAAGGCTTGTTTGTAAAGTCTGGATTTTATGGTTCTGAAATGTTTTACTGACGAAAGGAGAAGCCACTTTTCACCTCAGACACCTCTTGGGAATGACTGTAACATGCCCGTCCACTTTTGCTATACTTCTTCTCAAGGGAAGCAGGAAATCCGTATTTTTTAAGTAGCATTTTCCAAATTTTAAATATAATCAATGAATTCAAATTTAAGACCCCTTGGAACTCAAGTTTTGTTAGCCAAACTAAACAACTCTGCTAGTGGAGTTTGGTCAATTTATGACGTTACCAGGCCCTTACCTACCACTTTTTGTAAACATTTCATCATAGTCGATTACACCCCACAGAGGGATGAAGCCTCCATGTTATTAAAGCACAAGGAGATGGCTGGTTTGGCCAATATCACAAAGCTAGATAGTGGTGTTGACTGAAATAAGATTCTCAATGATAATTAAAGAGTTTATTGGGTAATCAAAGTGAGGATTCAAAGCCAGGAAATAGTCTGGCCATATCACTCTGTGAGGATTATTCCAAGAATCCCAAGTCTTGTGTTTTGTTTTTATTTGTGGGAACAGTGAGTCACTGGTGTCAAAAATGGAATTATTCTTGGTGGGGAAGTGGGGGGAATTTGGTTTTCATTTATAGGCTTAAATGTTTTTATTTTATAATGTCTTGGTCTAAAATATTAATGCTGGAGCCTCTCTGGTGGTGCTGGGGGTTAAGTTGCAGCACCAGCAAGCTCTTGGTAACCACTGTACATGAGTTCGATCTCCAGCCAGGGAGCTGCCCACATGGCTCAGCAGACCTGTCCTGTCTCCCCGCTGCTCCTCTCAGCAGTGTATTTCAGTCAGTCTGCCTGTTCCGCTCCCCGCTCTGATTCTGGTGATTCGTCTCAGCCCCCCCCACCCCGCCCCCACCATTTGCCAACAGCCCAGCTCTTTTATGCATAAATAAATCAATCTTTAATAAAATAAAGTAAAATATTGATATTATCTACTTGCAGAGGAGGACAAATACTGGAGTTGAATCACCTTCCTGAATTCTAAGGAATGCACATGGAGGTACAAATGCTAAGTACCAATTATTAATACCTTTATCTGGCTCCTCAGTGGTCATTATTGTGGGTTGAAAACTGGTTTACCCACAGGTAAGAGATTCCTGATACTGGGCTGTTTGTTTTCACTTCAGATCTATGCAGATGGTTTTGCTTTCTTGCCTGCTAGACCTGCGAGTGTGTGTTTGTGTGTGTGTGGGTGGGGTGGGGTGTCCTAGAATGTTTCACAGTATGCCTGGTCTAGTAGATGGGTCTTCTGACTGCTTGACAAGTGCTCTCTTCTATATAATTCTATTCCAGTTGACTTTTGACATACTGACCTATAGCTGCTCTCTCACCTTTTCTTGTTCCCTAGATCATTCTATCAGAATCTTCCCTTTTTATGGGTTTAAGTGCTTCTGATATTAACTTATGACCAGTTCTGTGGGTGACCACACATGGCCCCCAAATGAAAACTTCTTGATTTTCAATTTGATTAATCAGACATTTCATGAATGGGCTCTTCAGCAACATTTTTCTCACTGTCAACTGTTGGAAAAAAATGTATAGTTGTTAAAATGTGATTGATTATTAATTATTATTATTATTAAAAAGATAAATTCTTCTTTGAAATCCAGTGAAGAAAAATAAAGTCACATAAAGAAGTTGGAGTTCCTTCTTGAAACATAAAAACATTTTGTTTAAAGTAAAACTTGAGTTTCTGCACTGAAAAGAAAGTTAAACTATTTCAGAAGACAGCTAGAAATTGATGTATATTGCAGACAATCTGTAATTTGCATTTACTAAGTGTAATTTGTGCTCAATGTTATATGAGTTAATTCTTATGATTTATTATGCTCTGTGTCAGGTCCAAGTAAAATAGAATTTTAATTTTTATGCAAAACATTAAATTATAGCAATTCAAATTATTTTCAACACTCTGTGCTCCGTGAATATCTTTGGCTGATTGATTTTTTTTTAAAGATTTATTTATTTATTTATACAAGCACTGGGTACAGTCCGAAGTGCGGGAGGGAGAGGTCTGTGCGCCATGTGGGACCCTCACCCAGTGGCTGGGGATTGAACCGGCGCTACAGAGGCCATGGGCAGCTTCAAAACCCAGCACTCAACCGCTGCGCCACCGGAGAGGCCCCTGCTTGATTTTTGATGAAGTTTGCTCTTCAAGTTATGTTTGTTACACAGATCCCAGTCTCTATAGCTCTCATTTTGCTATAATTGCAACTACTTGAACCTTATCTACAAGCTCATATCAGAACCCTTTTCTTTCTTTTTTTTTTTTTTTTTTGGAGAGAGTCTGGGTGTTTGCTTTTTTTTTTTTTAATTAGATAATAAATTTTATTGTTATATTCCCCATACAATTGCAGCCCCCCATTCTGACCCCAATCCCTCCCCTCCCGCCCCCGCCCCCCTAAAAGTGTCTCTGGTTCATAGTTTTTTGTTGATTTTGATTTTCACTTTCTTATAGTTATTCATTTTCCTGGTCCCTTATTTAAGTTTTCTAGATTCCTGCTATGAGTGAGACCATCCGGTATTTTTCTTTTTCTTTTTGGCTTATTTCGCTGAGCATGATCCCTTCCAGCGCCATCCATGTTGCTGCAAATTGCATGTGTTTATCTTTTTTGAATGCTGAGTAATATTCCATGGTATATATGTACCACATCTTCTTGATCCAGTCATCTATTTTTGGGCATTTGGGTTGTTTCCAAAGCTTAGCTATTGTAAACAGTGTTGCTATAAACATAGGGGTGCAGGTGTTCTTTGGAATTGATGTTTCTGTGTCCTTTGGGTAAATACCTAGGAGTGGAATTGCTGGATCATATGGAAGCTCTATGTTTAGTAGGTCCAGAAATCTCCACACAGCTTTCCACAGTGGTTGGACCAGTTTGCACTCCCACCAACAGTGCAGAAGAGTTCCTTTTTCTCCACACCCTCGCCAACATTTGTTGTTGCTAGTTTTTTTAATAAGTGCCATTCTCACTGGTGTAAGATGGTATCTCATGGTAGTTTTGATTTGCATTTCCCTGATGACAAGTGATGTTGAACATTTTTTCATATGCCTGTTGGCCATTTGCATTTCCTCTTCAGAGAAGTTTCTTTTTAGCTCTTCTGCCCATTTTTTGACTGGATTATTTTCTTTGTTGTTGTTGAGTCTCATCAGCTCTTTGCAGATTTTTGTGATCAGTCCTTTATCATTAGTGTTGGGTGCAAAAATGTTCTCCCAGTTGGTGGGGTTTCTCTTTGTTTTTGTTATTGTCTCTTTTGCTGTGCAGAAGCTCTTTAATTTGATGTAGTCCCAGCTGTTTATCTTTGCCTTCACTATCACTGCTTTGGGTGATGTGTCTGTAAAGATGTCTTTGATGTGCAAATCACTTAGTGTTTCGCCTATATTTCCTTCTATATATTTTATGGTTTCAGGTCTTATGTCTAGTTCTTTAATCCATTTTGAGTTGATTTTTGTGTATGGTGTGAGGTAGTGGTCAAGCTTCATTCTTTTGCATGTAGCGACCCAGTTTTCCCAGCACCATTTATTGAACAAACTTTCTTTGCTCCAATGCATAGTCTTTGCTCCTTTGTCAAAGATTAGTTGACCATAAATCTGTGGGTTTATTTCTGGATTTTCTATTCGATTTCATTGGTCTGTATGTCTGTTCTTGTTCCAATACCATGCAGTTTTGATGATTATGGCTTTGTAGTATAGTTTGAAGTCTGGGAGTGTGATGCCTCCATTCCCTTCTTTTTTTTTCAGGAGAGCTTTGGCTATTTGGGGTTTTTTGTGATTCCATATGAATTTCATCAATAATTGTTCAGAACCCTTTTCTTAAGTAGCATATATTAAAGCTATCAGGCCATCTGTCTAGAATTCAGCAGAAACTTCCTTACCTAATGACCCAGCTTTTACCTTATCTCCAGCTCTAGATTTAGATATTTAACTGTTTCTCTGCAATAGTTTTTCTCTAACACACATAGTATGACCTACATAGAGAAAAGTGCACAAACCCTAAGTGTTCAATCAATCACCTCAAAGTGAACACAATTAATTACCATCATGTGATTAAGAAATAGAACATTCTCAGCACCCACAAGGCTTCCTTGCTCTCCTGCCAATTGCTGTGTACCCCTTCTTCCCAAAGATTATGCTAGCATGTGTATATCGTAATGACTACAGCTGAAGTCCATGTGCAGAGGGTCATATAGTCTATTTTCTCCGTGATGGTATTCTTATACTCCACATTGTGTTTGTGAGCTCCAACCAAGTTGTTACATATAGCAGTTTGTTCTTTTTCATTGCTGTATAGAATTCCGCTTTATAAATACACTAATTTATTTACCTATTGATGACAGGTAAATAATGCCATTATTTGCCATGATAGGTAAATAAATAATGATTGGTAAATAATGCCATTCTGAACATTTTTGTAGATATATTTTGGGGTATTTGAGACATGTATTTCTGTTGGGTATTTATGCAGGAGTCAAACTGCTAGATCATAGACTAGATGATAATCCCAACTTTAGTGGATTATGCCAATATTTCCAACACAATTTGTACCAATTTTTACTCAATACAGTATAAGATATTTCTCAATGGTCTTAGCCCTCACCAAAAATGTATCTTTTTATTCTTGTTTCTTGGGTCTGTTGTATTATCTCATTGCCATTACAATTTGCTTTGACCTGGTATCTTATGAATTTGGGACCCTTTTCAAATGTTTATTGGGCATGGATTTATGCTTTTACAAAATGCCTTTTCAAGTCTCTTCTCTATGTTTCTATTGTGTTAGTTGTTGTTAATTAGAAGGAGTTTTTTATATCCTGGGGCTATAAATCTTTAGTAATATCAGTTGCAAATATCTTCTCCTGCTCATTTATTTGTCTTTTCACAGCTTTCATGGTATTTTGTAGAAAGTTGATGAAGTATAATTTTTCTATGATTTTCTTTATTGAGAATATTCTGTATTCTGTTTAAGATTTCCTTCTCCATGGGTCATGGATCAATTCCTATAGGATCTTCTAGTAGCTTTATTGCTTTATAGTCAGATCTGTAATCCAATTGGAATGAATTCTTGTGAATGGTGTGAGGTATGGAAAATGTTTTATCTTTTTTCATATGGCTGTCCAGATGACCTAACAGTTATTTATTATACTAAGTCATATATAAAATTTCAATTAAAGCAGAAACATTCTTCTTTTTTGTAATTTTATTACATATATTTTTACATTATTCTTCATTTTTGTACAATGTATGCTTTCTCATCTCTGTTATAGTCCCCGTGAAATTCCCACCACTAATTCACCCATGTATCATCACCATAGTCCCTATGCTCTCTCCACCCCTGAAGAGGTTTGCAATGCACATGTTCCTATTCCCTTCTTTGATTTTTACTTTATTATAATTACTTTTCTTTTTTTTTTCTTGATCCCTTATTTGGATCCTCTACTTTCCTCCTAGAAGTGAGACCATCTGGCATTTTCCTTTTTCTTTCTGGCTTATTTCACTGAGCATGATCCCTTCCAGCTCCATCCATGTTGCGCAAATGGCATGCGTTTATCTTTTTGATTGCTGAGTAATATTCCATTGTGTATATGTACCACATCTCCTTGCTCCAATCATCTATTTTGGGGCATTTGGGTTGTTTCTATAGCTTCCCTATTGTAAATAGTGCAAAGCAGAAACATTCTTACCTTTAAAAAAAGGGTTTTTTTTTTTTTTTAGTTTTCTCCGTTGTATTCTTTCTCTTCCTTCCCCCTCCCTTTCCTTTTCCTCCAATGACTGCTACTATAAATAGAAATGTTTGTTGTGAGAACGACTATGCTTGATCATTAAAAGAGGTCACAAGTAGATGAAAATGCATTTGAAGTTTTTTTGTAAATTATAGTGGAAGCAACATCTCATAAGAAAAGTGGGGAAGCAAGGAGAAGCAGATAGGGTTAGGGGATTAAAGATACCTTTTTTTAAAGGTAAGATAGGCAGATAGGGTTAGGGGATTAAACATGGGAGAAGGAGGAAGCAAATAAAATGGGATTCTGGAAATGAGGAGATGAGTCCACAGCCCTGGTAGGTTTGCTCTCAGAAAGTGGAAAAGGAGAAAGTTGATACAAGAGGTCTACGTGAGAGCCGAGGTCGTGCCCACAGGAAGGAGCTACCGAGTTTTAATGTACCCAGATCTCGGGGTGGGGTGTGTGGCAGTCATTTAACTGCAGTGTACACCCGAGTCTGAAAGAGGAATGCACATGTTGCTAGAAAATAACAGCTTTGAGCTTCCCTGATTTGTAAGTTGCTAAGGAAGTGAAGATGATGATGCCCAATGAGGAAATAAAATGATTCATTTCTGGGTCATCATGCTCTGCTCTTTATTCTGAAATTCCTCCCCATAATAGTGAAAGAGAAATCCTGCCTGTTGGAGATCTAAGAGGCCAGTGGCTTTCACTTGGGGGAAGCAGAAACTCATTTAAGAGGGAAAGTATCAAGACTTTCACTGGAAACTCTTCACCTTCAAAAGGGGAAGTCTTAGTTTCTGCCTCTGACTGGTGATGGTGGAGAGAGAAGGAAGAAGTTTGCAATGCACATGTAGGGCCTCCCTAGTGGCACAAGGGGTTAAGCACAGCACTATGAAACTATCGGCAGCCACTACAGCACGACTTCCATCCCCGAAGAGTTTGATCCCTGACCAGGGAGCTGACACACATGGTGCAGCAGACCTCTCCTGTCTCCCCACTGCACCCCTCAGCAGTGTATTTCAGTGGAACCGCCTGTTCTCTGTTCCCCCCTCTGTCTCTGGTGAATCCTCTTACCCCCATATCTCTGGCCTGTACCCCAGCACTTGTATGAATAAATACATCTTTTTTTTTTTTTTAAAAGAATGCACATGTGGCAATGGGTTAGGGAGGTGGTAGAAGATTGAGGATTAAGAGTGGAAGATCTTGGGTCTTTATTTCATTGCAGACAATGCCATAATCATATTATTAGGAATAAAATTTCCTTTAAGTCATTTGTATCCATCAGATTTACTCAAAAAGATCACTTTGGAGGGTATAGATGATGAGTTATTAGTAGAACTTTAAGTTGAGGGGATAAACCCTTTATGGCCTTTGGTGTGCCTTACAAAAATATGTTTCCAGAACCACAATAAATGGTATTTGATTTGAGACACTCTGAAATGCCCTTGGTGTTAAGCCAATGAAATGGCAGTGTAAGCACAAAATATCAAAAAGATCTCTCAGTCTGCTCCAGGTTCGGGTTAATAGCTGAACCATTCTGTAGTTAACTGATTGGAATTGGAACCAGTTGGGGCTGTGTCATCTGTGTGTTCAGTAAAGTGTGCAGTACAGAAAAGGTAGATGAAAAATACTTGTGATTAACAGCAAGTGAAATCTTGACAAAAATGCTCTAATACAAAAGCTGAGTTCTGTTGAACTGGGAATAGTTAGTAAAAGAACATTCAAACATAGCAAAGTGCTTTAAAACTTGTCTCCTTTCTGATGACAATAATCATTGTAATCTTCGAAGTTCTCTTGTCCTCTTAAGCCTTGGGTCTATGCTGATTGTTCTGTTTCCCGGCCTGCCTAAAAAGGTACACCTTCCCCTTGGTGTCTTCAACACATTCATTTTATGGTTCACGAACTAAAGACATAAAGTTAGTACAAGTGCAAATACAAGCCCTGGTCAGCTGTTGTGTGTTGCCATTCCAGCAGGTTCTGACGTGGTTCATCTAAGCAAGTGTCATTCTCAGCGCTCTAGAGGGTTCACATGGGGGGTAGGTTTTAGCTGAGGAGGGATAGTCCTTGTAACCAGAACTACACATTTAATTTTTTTCAGCTCATAAAAATGTCCTAATAACAAAAAAGGTGTGAATGCTCCTGTAGTGTCTTCACTGGGTGGCCTTTTGCTCTTGGTGTGCTGTGCTTAGGAGATGGGCAGTAAGTCAAATAGCATGATCCACACTGGGCTCTGGGGACTGTTGACAAAAACCCTCCATGAATGCTGCCTAGGCCACATTTGTATGTGAAGCCTCTTTCAAGACAGCTTTCCAGATAAATCAGGCACAAACCCGAAGGTTGGGTGTGGGGAGACTGCTGTGGGCTTGCTGATGGCATAGGACCTAGAGCTCTGGGGTAAGCTCTGGTATGACATTAAGCCTCCTGGAAGGTGAAGGGTAAATTCTTACTGGCTCATGGCCTCCAAGGCCATATTCTGGGTTCTTCCAACATAGCCAAGTCCTCCCTTAACTGGGGCTGCATTGACCACCTCTACTGACCTCTGAACTTGGTGCTGTGGATTGAATTCTGAATCTCTCCCCTTCCCCCAGATTCATATGTTGAAGGCCTATCCCCTGATGTGATTCAGAGATAGGGCATTTGAAGTGCCCAGGTCATTTCTCTGGATGGGATGTGCCCTAAGAAGGGACACCAAAGAGATTGCATCCCCTGTTGGTCGTGTGTTGAGAAGGTGGCTGCCTGCAAGCCAGGAAGAGAGACCTCACCAGGGCTGGTACCGACCGGGATCTGGGACTCCCTAGCTTCCAGAACTGAGGAGTAAATACCTGTGTCTCAGCCCCTATCTATGGTGGTTGGTTGTTGTTGTTTTTATTTTAATGAAATTTGGTTATGGATTGAAAGTACCTGACGAAGGACAAAGAAAACACGGGAAGCCAGGGCACCTCGCGTCTGTATCCCTCATCCAGGGTGTAGTGAGAGTCTCTGAGGAAATTACCCCAACCCCAACCTGAGTGGTCATTCCTGTGAACTCACCCTCCTTCCCCCCACCTTGGTTATTTGTTCTTCCAAGCAAGATACCTTATTTTGTTTTGCTTTCTCAGAAGAGAAATGTGTTTCAGGTGAATTGTGAGTAGACTATTTTGACAACCAAATAGTGTTATATTTTGAAATTTATTAAAATAATGAACTTAGCAGAAACTCCCTGGACCAAACTGGTGGGCGAAGGCATGAACCTCAAGATCTGTGGGGTTCTAGCGACATCTGCTGGGCAGTTGGATGGAGGCCTCTGCGCGGGCTAGCTGCCCTCCTGCAGCAACCAGGCAGGCCGGGCCCCGCGGGGACAGTGACCTCTAGCGAAAGACATTTGGAAAATTTCTTTTTAATTGAATGTACAGAGGCTCAGAATGCCATGTAGGCCATTAATAATCAGGCGAAGGAAGGTATGTGTTTATGTGTGGAGTGTGTTCAGACTCCTCCATGATATCTGGTGCTTTTCACTGTGAGGACAGCTCTCTCACATGTGATGGGATTAGATTCGGATGAGGATAGTCTGTTGGTGGTTTCTGTGGATCAGAGTCTGTTGCATTCCTATGTTGTTTATTCTGAAAGGCTACGATATTTACCATTTAGACCATTGGCTCTGGAGTCAGGCCTGGAATTAAAAGATAGACTTTTCCATTTACTAAGTCACTTCAATTTCCTGTGCCTCAGTTTCCATGGGTTAAAAAGGGATAATTTTACCTGCACCCTAGAGTTTAGAACAGTGCCTGACAAAAAACACTTAGCAACTGTTAGCTTTATTTGTTTATTTTTTATTTTATTTATTTATTTTTTTAATTTATTTTTTTTTAATAGAGGCATGCTTTATTTATTTGTTTGCTGGTTTGTTTGTTTGTTTTGTTTATACATGCACTGGGTACAGTCAGAAGCGCGGGAGGGTGAGAGAACTCACCAGAGCCAGAGCGGGGAGCAGAGCAGGCAGAAGGACCGAAGTACACTGCTGAGGGGAGCAGCGGGCGGCAGGAGAGGTCTGCGCGCCATGTGGGACCCTCCTCTGGTGGCCGGGGAGCAGCCGGGGATCGAACCGGCGCTGCAGAGGCCGCGCGCAGTTTCGCAACCCAGCGCTCAACCGCTGCGCCACCGGGGAGGCCCTATTTGCTTATTTTTGCATAGAGGAACTGAGTCCAGGCTACCGATGAGGGGTAGAGTAGGGGTGGTGAGAGGATCCACCAGAAACTGAGTGGGGAGCAGAACCAGAGATTCTACTGAACTACACTGCTGAGGGGAGCAGCGGGTGAGACAGGAGAGGTCTGCTGCGCCACGTGGGTATCTCCCTGGCCAGCCAGGAATCAAACCCACACTGCAGAGGCTGTGGACAGCTTCACAGTGCTGCGCTCAACCCGCTGCGCCACCAGGGAGGACACAGTTTAATCCATAGTAGGGATGTTTTTAATCCATAGCAAGGATGTTGATGTTTTGAATTCACACAGGGGAGTCAGAACTCAGAGGGCAAAATTCTCTCTGAAGTGTCATTACAGGGATCGTGGCCCTCCCAGGCACTCTTAAACACATGAACTAAACACTTAAACCTTAACTGATGACAACCCAGAACAACAATAATCAAATTATTTTTATTTAAGCTTTTCATTTTGAATGTTTCAGATCTCCTATGTTTCCCATGTGCATAAATGGATATTCAGTCCCTATTTAACCCTCTCCAGATGTCTTTCAATTTCTACACAGTAATCTCTTTTATTTTCTGTTCAGCATCTTTATTTCTCTGGCTATTCAAATGACTCACCAAATCACTACTAGGAGGTGGGGGTGGGAGGCAGAGGAGGTGTTGGCATGGGTGGTTTGGTGGAGGGTGCGCGGAACTTGTGCACATACAAAAGGTCAGAAATGGAATCCCCAAAATTAAAATAAAAATTAAAAAATAAAATCATTACTAATATTTTTCTTTAAAATGTCCTGAGCAGAATCTGCACAACTAGAGAAAGAGTAAAACAAAGACGCCATACTGAATGGGAGAACGTATCTGCTTGTCACACATCTGAAAAAGGCTGATATCCTGAATATATACAGAAATTATGCAACTCAACAAAAAGGAAAAAATAACCCAATCAAAAAATGGGCAGAAGAGATAAATAGACATTTCTCCAAAGAAGTGGAGACACAGAGGGCCACACTACTTATCATCAGGGAAGTGCAAATCAAAACATAATGCAATACCACCTCACATCCCTGAGAATGGCTCAGAAAATTGTTTCAAAAAGTCAGAAGCAATAAGTGTTGGTGAGGAGGTGGAGAGACAGGACCCCTTGCACACTGTGTGGGAATGGAGACAGGTCCAGCTTCTACGGAAAACAGTCTGGAGGTTTCTCAAAATATTTAAAATGGATCTACCATATGACTCAGCAATTCTGTTCCTAAGTATTTTCCCTAAGAATGCAAAAACACTAATTCTAAGGGACACATGCATTACTATGTTCGTGGCAGCCATATTTACCACACCCAAGGCATGGAAACAGCCTGTGTCCAAGGACAGAGGAGTGGATCAGAAAAATGTGGTATATATATATATGAATACGTACACACACACACACACACACACACACACACACACACACACTGGAATATTACTCAGCCACAAAAAAGGTGATTTCTTGCCTTTTGTGACAACATGGATGGGACTGGGGAGGATAATGCTAATTGAAATAAGTCAGAAGGAGAAAGACAAATAACGCCTGGTGTCACTTTTATAAATTATACTGAGAAACAAAACTAAGGGTCAGACAAAATCAAAGCAATAACAACAAATCCTCAACAACTGGCTGAGAAGCTGAAGCAACCAGAAGGGGAGGGAGTTGGGGTAGGAGCAGGGGTTGGAAGGGGTCCCATGGAAGAGAGTGGAGGATTATTGGGATTTGGTAATGGGGATGGTGTGAAAAACATACAAAACATACATTTGTAGAGGTTTGAACCTTGCTTTTACTCCTAAAATAAATGCAGTGATGTAAACCAACTTTATCTCAAACAAGCAAAGCAAAACTTTCCTGAACAGAAATAATGCAGGGCAGGTCCACTGCAGTATTGAAAAGACACCTTCTTTCTGTCTATGATTGTTTCTTCCACTTTCTCCCATCTCTTTGATATCTGAAATTATTTAGAAGGTAATAATTTTTATTTTGCAATTAGAGAAAAGGCAAACATCCCTGGGAGCAGTTGCATATGGGTTAATTTTTTTCTTAGCATAATTGATGCCAATGAGATACTCTCCTGAGAACAGGGTGGGTTCATAGCCCTGAACTTCTGAAATGAGAGAAAAACGTCATACAACACATAGACCAGTCATAGGATATTATAAAATTTCCCTATTGAAACATTTACCTTGTCCCATCATTATTTCCCCAGAATTTTCCACATTGTGAAAAGAATGTAAGTCTACTTCTAAAGACACACACAATTTAATAAGATCTACTAAAAGTAGGAAAAAAGAAAGCGCTAAAAATAGGAAAAAAGAAAACATAGGCAGGAAAATGAGGCAGAGGGCCAGGAAGGAATGTGGGCAAATGACATTTCTACTCATCTGCAGCTTCTATGTACATGGTGAAGGTGGCCCCACACCTGGCCCAGGTGTTTGAAGGGCACTGTTAAGAGGAAACATGCGCCACTAATAAGATTTGCAGTGAACTTGACTCTTGCAGGGGTGGGCTCCGGACATATATTTAAAAATAGCTCTTCTGATGTGCATTTCTCATTAAGACCCAAGTATCTAAAGGATTCAACTTTTTCAAATTTTGTCTTGGTCTTGGCATTATCTTGCCCGCTGGTCTTTCCCATATTGGTGTTGTGGCAACATCATGATAAATATTTGAGTAAAGTGCAGGCAAAACATTTCGCAGTAGATAAAATGTTATAGGAAATTGCTTTCTTTGATAGCAATTGGTGACTCAAGTAATATAAAGGGGAAAAGTTTGAGAATACAGGGTAGGTTAATACTATTTCCCTCTATTTCTTTATTTTTAAAGATTTACTTTTTTATGCATACAAGAACTGGGGTGCAGGCCAGAGGTGAGGGAGGTGAGAGGATTCACCAGAGACAGTGGGGAACAGAACAGGCAGACTTACCGAAATACACTGCTGAGGGGAGCAGCAGGCTAGACAGGAGAGATCTGCTATGCCATATGCCCTGGCCGGGGATCAAACTCATGCTGCAGAGGCTGCAGATAGCTTCGTAGTGTTGTGCTTAACCCCTTGCGCCACCAGGGAGGTCCTATTTTCCCCTATTTCTAAGATTTAAATAATTTAAATTATTTTAGGGAGCCCATGAATTTTAATAGTCAAGTGATGAAATGATTCTTTAATACCACAATGTTCCAGGCTCTTCAGGAAAAAGTGTTTGTTAATTATTTAGGACAAATCTCAGTCAAGTCATTTTGACTTACATGACTTAGAAATGCTAATTGGGTGACTTGTATTTCATAACTGCTTAATGAAATCTCCTGTTTCCTTCCTTAGACTAGATCTACTTGCTGGTGCTCTCAATATAGCATTTTTTCAAAGAAAATGAGAGAAGAGCACATCTATTATAAGTGTATGGCCTTCTGGCATCTCTGAGTGTCTGAACGTGACATACGTATTGATTTTCGTGCATTGATTCACATTACTAGGAAAACGGTGAATTTATAGTAAATGCTTTTGGCCACCGACTCTGTTGTTACTGTAACTGGAGTAGCTCAAAAGCACAAAAGGTCATGTCAGGCATTTATTTAAAAGTTGCCAGCGCTGTTTATAAAGGCACCTTGCTTATGACGGCTTTGTTCATGCAGTTTACAGGAAATCCTGTCATATCATCATTTCCCTTCATATTTCAACTGTTCCTCATTGTTAACTGATGAGGTAGAGATGAGATGTTGGGGTTTGGTTGGGGTTTGGTGAGCCGGATCCTGGGGTTATGTTGAGCCACCACCCCAGGCCAGGCAGGTACATTGTTGATCTGGGCAGATGGAAAGAGAATTTTGGAGACTTCAGTATTGCTAACAGGCCTTAATGTTGATTCAGGGGACCCGACACAGGCAAACCAGCAGGCAGAGGCAGCAACTGAGCCCCCAGACTCAGAGTAACCCTTCGCACAGCAGAGCTGAAGAGCCCCTTTTTGTCCCTCTTTCTCGGCCCAGGAGCCCGCTGTATTTGCGTATACTCCTGCCCTGTGCTCTTTGGCGTCTGGACCCAAGGGTCTGTAATTATTGGTCCTCCTGCCTGAGCTCAAACTCCCAAGTGCCCTCCGCAGCGACAAGTCATCATGTGTGGGCAATGAAACCTGGGAGACATGCAAAGATGCAAGTGGCAGCTGTAGAGGCTGGCGGCAGGAGGCAAAATAGCCTGGGCCACTCATTTTTCATTTAGGTTACCTCTGAGAGAAGTTTTGGCAGGGCTTCCCTTTAAGTGCTTGTGGCGAGTTTACCAAGGAGACGAAGCCATCTACACAGGTACGGGCAGGCAGAGACTGTACTCAGAAGGGCAGGTTTATTAGAAAGAGAAAAAGAGAAAGAGAGAAGAAAGAGCCTGCATGGACACAGGTGGGCAGTCTTGGACAGGACTTTGCCAGGCCAGGAATTGTCCGTATAGAGTGTTCCTTTTGGTGGTGGTGGTGGGGGGGGATTCATTCCTTTGTAGAATTGCTATCTATTTTACAAGTTTTTTAAAAAAATTTTTGCATAGTAGAACTGGGGTGTAGGCCAGAGGTGTAGAGGGTGAGAGGATTTACCAGAGAGCGTGGGGAGCAGAACAGGTGATTGAAATACACTGGTAAGGGGAGCAGTGGGTGAGACAGGAGAGGTCTGCTGTGTTATATGTGGGTTAGCTCCCTGGCCAGGGGTGGACTCAGGCCGTAACTGTGATAGTGCTGAGACTTAAGCCCTAGGCCACCAGGGAGTTCTGTTGTCTGTTGTTAAATCAATCACTTCTGCAGTCTGATTGGGTGAGTCTGTAAGGGCTGGAGATTCTGTGTAATGGCTCTCAATCTCCATATCCCCACCTGCAGTCTGCCCGAAGGATCTTTCATTTCCATAGCTGGTATTAATCATTTCTAACCCCACCTCTAGTTTCTGATCTTGTGAAGCCTCCACCCCAAATTTTCTACATGAAGCCACCATCAGTAATAAAAGCATTTATTACTAATTGCCACTAAGATGCATGGGTGCCGGTGGGGCATGGACTTGTGTTAAGGTTTAATCCCTCTTTGAAAGTGGCTGATTCAGTCTTGAATGGAATATGTAGGATGAATTTCATTCTTTGCTTTTCCATATCCAAAATGGGAGTTGTCATCAACAGATATTTCAGAGACTTTATACACGAGTCACAAATATATTCACTTCCCCATTGTTAGCCTGCCTTCTCCCTCCCTACCAAATCTATGTCTATCGCTGATGTCATAATGGCCATTTTTATAGAAATGTTTGACATAGAGCTTCAGTCATGGCCTCACTTGTAACATCTTAACAAACTTCCCACTTGTCATCAAAATTCTTTGTCCTTACTCCACATCAGCAATGCGTTAGATGTGATCATCTCCTGGATCCATTTGAAAGATGTTAAGCTCAAATTCTTTTCTCTGACTTCTAATCCACCCATAAGATTCAAGAACTAGAAGGCAGAACCACATAAATATGCTGTGGAGTCCAATAGATATTTGGGGACTTTAATGCAACAAAAGTTTACTTCTCACTCATGGTTCAGGCTGATGCCAGGCACGTGGCTCTCTCCCAAGTGGAGAGGACATATGCATTCCGTGCCAATGAGTGGCTCACATCCACCCTTCTGCAAACAATCCTGCTCATTTTTTTTTCCAGGAGGGGAAGGAAAGGAATAGGATGGAAGCCGGATTTTCCTGGGGAGTTACTTGAAACCACAGCTGGTTATCCTTCAAGGAACTGGGAGCAGGTTGCTCCAGAGAAAGTCTATTCCTTGAAAATCTTTAAAAACAACCAACCAGAGGAATAAATTTATAATTATTTTATCTATTCAAACTTACAGTTGTGTTAATATCCAATTAAGCCCAGAGTGAAAGTTGTTTGCATTTTGTTATCACAGACTAAATAGTACTAACTAGCTTTAGAGTTCCAAAGCACCTTCAAACTTCAATATTTTTATCTTCCAATAATGCTGTGAAGTACATGGTAAGCCTTTTTTCTTCTTTTTTTTTTTTTTTTTTTTTCTTTTTAATTTTCTAGAGGCATGTCTTATTTATTTATTATTTTGTTTGTTTGTTTGGTTTATACATGCACTGGGTACAGTCAGAAGCGCGGGAGGGTGAGAGAATTCACATGGTAAGCCTTTTTAATCTTTGTTTTACAGATGAGGAAACTGGGGTTCAGAGAGGTAATCTGAAAACATTAGAATTCCATCTGTTCCTTTATGTTGATTTCACTTTACCCAGATTCATTGCCGGGATAGAGATAGACCTTGGCAAATAATATATTGATATATTCTTTTGTTGTCATGCAAAGGCAACCAGAGGGATTTTAAAACATATTTTGCAATTTTCCCATCAGAATCAGGCCCTTGTGCAGAGGATGGAGAGGGGCGAGTGATTCAGCCTGTCTCTACATTCAGATGCAGGTAGCTACGGACCTCAAGACTTTAGTGTCCCCAAATTCTTGCAAAATAATGTCATTTCTCTTGCTTCTCATTATACTAGAAGATGCTGATTTTTTTTGTGATATTGACTCTTCCTATCCATGAACATGAACTGCTTTTATATTTTCAATCTTTTTTAAAAAACGAAAAAACATCTCTTGTAGTGTTTGATGATTTTCTTCACATAGACTTTGCACATTTCATCTTTAATTCCTAGAATCTCATCATAGTTCATTATTTTAATGGAACCATTTATCCCATTATAGGTTTTAAATGCTTATTTGTATATATAAATGATTGATTTTGGTATATTAATTTTTCTAGCTAACCTCTTATTTTAAATAGCTTTATAGTTGATTCACGTGGGTTTTATGGGTCAAGAATCATAATCTTTAAATAATGATAATTTCGTATCTGCCTTTTAACTTTTTATAACTGTTTTGTTTTCCTTTTGTCTAATTGCACTGTCTTCACTCTGGGCTTCTCTGCCCTTCCTTCTCCCCTTTTCTCTCCTGCTTCTTTACTGCTTCTGCTTCTCTTGGTGACTATGTCAATACTCCTCCCAAGGCCCACAGAAGTAAACAAGACACCTTACAACAATCTGCAGGTGCCCCATCAGGCAGAGCAATCCTAATGGTGGGAGGGCAGAAAAGCCTGAAAACATTTACCCTACAGTCCCTGACAGACAAGAAGGTCCTCCAGGGGGGGTGGAGCTGGTGATGCCCGACTCCCACCTCCATGTTCAGGCGCTCATCCCACCCCCAGAAGCTGCGCTGGGCCTGAAGGAAGTCACACCTGCTGCCTATGGAGTGTAGGCAGAGAGTGAAAGCAGGTGTAGCTGAGCAAGCAGTGTCTTAGCTTCCTAAAAGCAGCAAGTAGCTGCCACAGTTGTCAACACATTTTAGGAAAAGGTGGCTTTGTAATCCTCGAGCCCAGGATCACTGCACATCACTACAGCAGCTGTAACTGTACATGTGGCTGTGTGGGAGCCAGGGAGGTTGGAGAAATCTATTTACTTTTTAAAGCAATAGCAGCCTCATTTCTGACTGTGGATAAAATTATAAATGAGGCAAAAAAAATTGTTGGGTTTGTTTTGAGGTCCTCTAAGCTTCCCTCTGCTTAGTGCTGGGGTTCTTTCCTTTCTGACCTCTGGCATCCCTCATTCTCTTCTCCCTACAGTTTTGTTCATTCAATTATTCATTTATCCAGCAGACATTTATTGAGCGCCTTTTATGCCATGCAAAAGGAATGCAACAGTAAATAAAGATATGATCCTTGCTCTCTAGAATGGTCTACTGAAGGCGGATTATGAGAGTAGGGGAAAGCAATACCACAAGAGAGAAATCTTTGCCAAAAGCATTACACACTTGAGTAGTTTGAGCCCTGGCATTCTGGAGAACAGCTGCAGCAGGTGGTAATTCATTTCCTACCGAGACATCCAATTTACCAGGTCTTAAGAACTTAGAATGTTACTGAATTCTGGATTATTTACACCACTAAACTCTGAAGAGCAAGGAAGGGAAAACTATTACCACACTCCTTTCATCCACACTAACCCCATTTTACAGATGTGGAAACAGGGGTTCGTAACAGAAGTGGCTGCCTGAGGTCCGTGGCAAACAGAAGAACTGAGATGTGACCTCGAGTCAGCCTGACATTTGAGGCCACACTCTTTCTACTTTACCACGCTTGCTCTCACAACAATAATGCTTTAATAGAGTTCGTCTTCTATACCCGGAGTCCTGCAGCCTCAGATTTCACCAACCCCGGGTGGAAAATACCTACTGTGTAATTAGGCCTACAATGGCTGATGTGAACTACCATGCACAGACTTAATTTTCTTGTCATTATTCCCTAAATACAGCAACACAACTGTTATGTAGGTGGCATGTACATTGTGTTAGGTGTAAGTAACCTAGAGATGGTTTAAGTAGATGGGAGATGTGCGTAGGTTATATGCAAATACTACACCACCATTTCAGATTAGGGGCGTGAGCAACCTCAGGTTTGGGCATAGGGGAGGGGGTCCTGAAACCAATCCCCCCGCCTCCTGCACACACACCAAGCACCAACTGCACGGAGCCAAAGACCCTATAGGAGGTGAGGGGTCAATTTTAGAAGAAGCCCTCCCAATGTCCACTCTGTCAGCCAGGCGGGCAGATGCGTGGGAGGCTGGCCCTGGGCAGTGACCGCTGAACAGTCATGTCCTTCCCAGTGGGCAGAGTGGGGAGATCAGGGGCCTGACATCTGACAGACTTTGCTATTCTCTGGGGGCTGCAGAAAGCAAGTTTGAGTCAGTCCCTTTCTCTGTGGTTTCTTGTCCTGGTCCTCACAGTCAGAGCCACACTTACCAGGGCTTCCAGAAGCTCTTTCAGGGCAGCAGACTGTAGCGCCAGGAAGGCACAGAGCAGGATTTCTATGATCCGGGCAGTCGGGTAAAGGAGTCCTGGAGCCCTCAATGGCTTTTTCAGGTTTTCAATGATATTTCTACACCATTTGTAGTGAGGCAACCGGGTGCAGGGCGGGCAGGGAAGCCGGGGGGCCAGGATGCTGGCAGGCCTCCTAGCTCCAGTGAATCTTCACACTTTCTGGGCTCTCTGGCGTTCCCTTTCTCTCCTGGTCTCTCCACTGGTCTCCACTACACTCCACCGCATGGTCCTGCTGCCCCTCATGGCTCTGCTGCCCCCGTTATATGCTCAGTCTGGCTCAGGTGCACCCACTTAGGTACATCCACACCATGTTCCAGGTGCCGCCATCATGCACACGTATAAGACCACTGGTGTCAGGGGCCTCCCTGGTGGCTCAAGGGGTTGTCTCAGCACAATGAAGCGAACAGCAACCACTGCAGTGCGAGTTCAATCCCCGGCCATGGAGCAGCAAACCTCTCCTGTCTTGCCTGCTGCTCCCCTCAGCAGTGCATTTCAGTAGATCCGCCTGTTCTGCTCCCCACCCTGTCTCTGGTGAATCTCTTACCCCCTGCACCTCTGGACTACACCCCAGCCCTTGTATGCATAAATAAATAAAATAAATCTTAACATAAAAGACCACAGGTGTTGATCATTGATGCTAATGGTGGGAGGATGGAAAAAACTTGATAACTTCCGTTTACCTTACACAGACACATCTTGTCTTATTTTTGAACCCCCTTGTCTGCCTGACACAATGATATTCATGTAATTGGTCTCCAAAAGAATAACAAGCAGGCTTTAAAGCAATTGTACTTTTTTTTTATTGAGATACTCTTGGTTTACAACACTGTGATTTAGGGGTAAATGTTCACAACTCTTCAGGTGAGTGTTACCCAGCCAGGCCCACAATAATACTCCACCATAAACCATGGGACACCTTCCCACAGCTCCCACCCCCGCCAACCTCTACTTCCGGTAGCCTTGGTTCTGCAGTCAGATTGCTAGGCTTGTTTTGGTTTAGTTTTGTCTATTCCTTTGCTTTGTTTCTTTCTATTCCACATATGAGTGAAATTATCTGATGTTTACCTTTTGTCTGTCTCCTTCTGGCAGTTTCATCCATGTTGTCACAAATGACAAGAGTTCATTCTTGTTTTTTTTTTATAGCTGAGTAGTATTCCATGATATCTATGTACCACATCTTAACCCACTCCCCTATCCTTGGGTACTTAGGTTATTTCCAAAACTTAGTGAATAGTGCTGCAATGAGCATAGGGGTACACACACCCCTTCAAATTAGTGTTTTTGTGTTCCTCAGGTAGATACCTAGGATTGGAATTGCTGGGTCATATGGTAGCTCTATTTTGAATATTTTGAGAAACTTCCATACTGTTTCCATAGGGGCTGGGCCACTCTCCATCCCACCAACAGTGTACCAGTGGTCCTTTTTTTCCATCTCCTCACAAACACTTGTTTCTGATCTTTTCAATAAGGACCATTCACCCTGGAGTGAGGTGGTATCTCACTGTGGTTTTCATTTGCATTTCCCTGTTGATAAGTGATGAAGAGCATTTTTTCATGTGCCTGTTGGCTATCTGTATGTCTTCTTTGGAGAAGTGCCTATTTAGCTGTTCTGCCCATTTTTTGATTAGGTTATTATTTTGTTGTTGTGGAGTTGTGTGAGTTCTTTACAGACCTTGGATATTAGCCAACAAGTGGACTTTGTTTTGACAAAGGTGGGATTCATCTGGATTTCAAACATAAAAACCTTTTCAAAAATCTTTTGGCACTCTCTGGACACAATTTCTTTCCAGTGTGTTCCTTGGCTGTATTAAAGAGTTGTTAATATTAAGCAGTATTAAAGGGTTAGTATTTCATGACTAAGACAGGTTTTCTCATGAACTCCACCCTGAATGCACTGTTGGCTCTGGCAGGAAGTGCTCTTGGGATCAGCTTCCGGAAAGTCCTGCCTGGACGCCCCAGTGGCCTCCACCTCTGTGGACATGTGTCCTGAGTTTGAACATTAGGGGAGTTTCCAGTCTTGTTTTGATCCCTGGACCCTGAATCTCCCTTCTGTCCAGGTTCTCATCCGTCAAAATGTCATGTTTTCCACGTAGTTCACAACAAGACAATGACAATGGGACGTGTATCACAAACTCAGAAACTTGTAACCTGTCCCCAGGGATCACTTAAAACCCAGCACACGTGCTCTCACTCCCCTCCACAGCGATCGCCTTTCCTCCCACACTTTGAAGCTCTAGACTAGCAAACATAAATTCTGCAAGTTTCCTTTGGCAGGCAGACACCAAACATATTTTTCAGTCCTTGCAGAAAAAAAACAAGCAGCCTTATTTTCCTCTCTCTGCTCAGTTACCGGGGTTACTCTTTCTCTTTCCACGGGTAACTGGTGAGGCCCTTACCCGAGCCCTGTCCCCAGGTTCCTGGCCAGGCATCCATCTTGCCTCACACTGGCCTGGCAGCCCATTTGGGCACGACCACCCTGTCCTGTGTCTGGCCTGTGATGGTGGTATGCGGAATGTGATTCAAGTAGCCTCCCCAATTACTGTCCTGCCTCTATCTGTTCCCAGCCTTGATGCATCCAGTTAGTTATCTGGTTGGTGATGCAGACGGAGGCAGGAGACCTCCCTCCCCCTGGGACCAGACTAAGCCTTCTTCAGCACATACTACTTTATCAGGCTGTGGGAGACAAATTAGTAAATACAGAAAGCCATGTCCTGAGGTACAAAGACATAATATATTGACAGTAGAGAAAGAGCAACGAATTTCAGTTGATTCCAAGCACCTGAAATTGAATCTTAGAAAAGACTGGAAGCCAGAGAAAGAGGGAGATGGTCTCAGAGGATTATGCCTTAGCCTGGCTTGTCGCATTTGGCAGCATAAAATAGAGTTTCTGGTTTCTGTACGTGGAAATGAGAAAAATTCCAAACAGGGAATTAAAACTAAAAAACAGAGCAATGTCAGAACATAAAAATGTTCTGAGGAGTGTGGGTTCATAATAAATATCCACAAACAGGATACTTTCAATACTGGAACTCAACAGTTGAGTGGTTTTCAGATATAATGTTGTTTGAGAAAGGACACACCTCCCGCTGAGGCAAGGTGGCCCAAGTAACATTTTTAAAAATTTATTTATTTATGCATACAAGAACTGGGGTGTTAGCCAGAGGTGCGGGGGTGGGGATGGTGAGAGGATTCCCCAGAGACAGAGTGGGGAGCAGAACAGGTGGATCCACTGAAATACACTGCTGAGGGGAGCAGCGGGGAGTCAGGAGAGGTCTGCTGTGCCATGTGGGTAGCTCCTTGACCGGGGATCGAACTCATGCTGCAGTGGCTGGCAGTAACTTGATAGCACTGTCTTTAAGCCCTGCGCCACCAGAGAGGCACCCCAGTAACATTTTTTTGGGTGGGGAAGCAGAGGCTGCCAGAGGTTCCGAGACCTGGGAGGTTGCTTGGCTGGTTTGTTGCAGGGTTGTGACTTCAACACCGAGGTTCTAACCCCCGTCTCACCGCTGCCCTGGGCTGCCCCTCACACCTGAGAGAGGCTTTGGAAACAGCTCTCTTCTCTTGTACTCTGAGGAGGTGAAACTATCATGGTCACTCAGGAGGAAAATTCAACAGTCTAGGAATATATTGGACACTACTGCCTCGTGAAATATAGATGGGCTTCGGAGTGGGAGCGTGAGTCATTATGTCAGACTAATTCTCCTTTCATTCAAAGTGGGATTAAGGAAAAATTGGAAGAATAACTTGTTCTGCTCACCTAACCTGCTCTCAACACTAGAGGTGAGGTCACAAGGGTCAAACAGGACAGTTTCCTGCTTTTGCCCATTAAACAGACCAAGCTGGAACCTCCTTTGAAATTTCAAAGAATGAAATTTCAAAATAATAACAACAGATAAGGCCAACTTGTCTCCGGGGCTGGGGGGCAGGGGAGGGAGAGATGGGAATTTACTAGTTAAAAGCCTCCTGTGATTTTTATATTAAGTCTGGAGCTCTCTCAATATAAGATTTCTTAGTAGACAAAGCTTTGAGTTATAATCTGTGGAGATTTTTTTTTTAATTGAAGTAATGTTGGTTTTCAGCACTGCATGTGTTTTAGGGGTACAGATTCATTCTTTACATGTATGTTACCACACCATAGCCACCCCCAAAGTCTCACCTCCCCCACTGCAGTCCCTGGGCCCCCTCCCCTGTTACTCCCATCCCATCTCTGTTCTTCAGGGTTTCCAGGGGGTTGTTTTAGTTTGGTTTTGTCTATTCCTTTGCTTTGTTTCTTTATATCCCACAGACGAATGAAATTATCTGGTATTTGTGTTTCTCCTTCTGGTTTATTTCACTTAGCACAATCTCTGCCAGTTCCATGTATGTTGTCGTGCATGGCAAGATTTCATCATTTTTTATAGCTGAGTAGTACTTAATTGTGTGTATGTATCACATCTTCTTAAGCCACTCCTCTGGATTTGGGTGCTTACATGGTTTCCACAACTTGGCTATTGTAAATAGGGCTGCAATGAACACAGGCATGCAGAAACCCCTTCAAATTAGGATTTTTGCATTTTTCAGGGAAATAGCTTGGGTTGGAATTGCTGGATCATATGGCAGACCTATTTTTAAAATTTTGAGTAAACTTTGTACTGTTTTTCATAGGGGCTGGACCATGAACTGGATTTTCAGGCTGGGTCAAGACTAAGATCTTGACGCATGTCTGCCAAGCACAGGGAGAAGGTGCCAGGCGTTCCAGGTGGTTGACAGTGCTGAATGGAGCTAGGGTTTTCTCACAAGGGTTGCTGCTCTACACCTGTTTTTGCTCCTTTCTCTTGCCTCAAAACACCCCACTCCGGCCTCCACTTTCAAATCACAGGGGCTACACCCCTTGACATTTCTTTTACTAATTCTTTCACACGGGTTCTTCCTAAACTGAATTAAGTGGATAATTGAGGGGAGGACTGAGTGGCACCACCTGTAGGTTCTCAATGCAAGCAGTTAGACAATGGTCAGCAAGCTGGATCCAGAAACTCCAGCTTAACATCACGGGAGAATCTTAAATGGCATGTTTCTTTAATACAAAAGATGCTTAAAATTTTGGCAGTGCATGTACTTTGACTCTCCTAGAACATTTTATTTCAAAATTATTTATAAAACCAAGCTCATAAATGTGCAGGACAGGAATTACAAGCATTACAAAGGCTATGTGTTAGATTTATTAAAGTACCTTGTTCTGCACAGCTGTTGGTATCTTCCACAAAAGAACTGTAGAACTCTCTGTGCTAGAAGTCAAGAACTACTCATGCTTTATCTGTTTTTAGCACAGAAAATGATTTTAGAGAGTGAGTTTTCAGGAACTTTGCTCATTGGAGGAAAGCAGTGGGATCTGGAGGACTGACTGCTAGTCAAAACGTTCTGTTTTTCTTGTCCTTATTAACCTCAAGTGGGAGGACAAGGCATTTTGGTACACATTGTGATAAACCAGGAATTTTATTCCAAATCAGAATAAACATATATTTCCCAAGGACTGACATCACAATGAGAGTGTCTTTTTATGTTATTCATTTGCTTTTGAAAGCAGGTTTTAAGACACTGTACAAGATTTATGAAAGTCCCTTGCCGTCTGACTGTGGTCTCCAGCAGTATAATAATGGTCAGATGAGAAACCTCCAGGAAGTCAGAGAACAGATTCTACATGGCTGGGAGCAGCTCTAGGAGACTTTAGAGCAGTGGACATAAGTAAAGGTGGTGACATTTCAGAGATAGTTACAGGGCTGTAAACAGTAAATGATTTATAGATCTTTCTTGTGCCCATGCCCCTCCCATATAAACAGATAGTTTCCATGAGCAGTGTGGTGCATAAACATAAATTGGTGCTTGTCCCACTGAACTTGTGACTTCTAATCCCAACAAGATTCTTTACTTGGAACTTTGGAAAGATCTAATTTTTTTCTCATCTATTAAAATTAACTGGTGATTGGCATTCTTCTTTCCAACAGATGGTGCTATATTGCTGCCAAACCTTCCAGATAAATCCCTTTCTCTAGTTATCAGCCACTAGTGACGTTCATCTGTCTCATGAGTCCAATGGATGTCATAATATTTTAAAAACAAAGTCTTACAAAAACTCTTTCATAATACACGTCTCAAATTCCTCAGTAATTTTCCTTCATTAGTCTCTTCTCTTTATTAAAAGGCAAAACCCTGCCTTTTAATGGATGCATAACTTACTTCTGACTTCTTAATGTACTTTGTTTGATGTGGCTGGTCAAATAGAGGAAGGTACTCATTAACATGGCCAGACTGTGCCGGTCTAAAATACCAAAGGGATTTTGCATAGCTCTCCTATGTACATCTCTAAATATTTAAAAAGGGAAAGACAGGTTTAGTGTGTGAGATTTTGCAGAAATACAGATAATCTGGGGACCTTTCTGTCTCTTTTAGGATTATGATTTCCTGACACCATGATTTTTGAGTGTGTCGGCCCGTTAAAGTTACTGGATGTACCAAATCAGTACAGATCTGGCTAACACATCAGTCATTTGCATCTTCTTGGTCAATTTTTCCTGACGATTGCTGTCACATTTATGGAATGACCTGATAATTAAATATAGGTATATTAGTAGGATTATATTGAATACTTAGCAGAGTGTATCTTTATAAAACAATTTAAATTTAATCTCTTATGACCTTTTACGAGCTGTTAACTATAAAAAATTTTCAACATACATGAAAAGTAGCAGTAGTATAACAAAACTACATTATCCATTGTCCAGTTTCAGTAATTATCAATATTTTTCCAAAATTGTTTTATCACATTAATTCAAAAGGATACCTGCACTTCTATGTTTATTGCAGCACTATTTACAATAGGCAAGCTATGGAAACAACTCAAATTCTCCAAAATAGATGACTGGATCAAGAAGATGTGGTATATATACACAATGGAATGTTACTTAGCAATTAAAAAGGATAAACTCATGCCATTTGCAGCATGGATGGAGCTGGAAGGGATTATGCTCAGTGAAGTAAACCAGAAAGAAAAAGAAAAATATGCATGGTTTCACTTATAGGAGGAATGTAGAGGAACCAAAAAATGGATGAGGAAAAAAATAACTACAATAAAGTAAAAATCAAAATCAACAGGCAACCACAGACAGAGGTCTTCTGTAGGGAAGGAGGAGGGAGAAGGATCAGGACAGGGGTGGGAAGAGCACAAGGGACTATGGTGATGGTGCATGGGTGAATTGGTGGTAAGAACTTTTATGAGAAATCATACATTGTACAAAAATGAAGGATGATGTAATCAATATATATTAAAAAAATTGTTTTATCTATGTATCTCTGCTCAGACTTTACAACTTTATTGTGGTATAATTTTACACATCATAAATGTCACAAATGTACACTTGCCTTGAATTATCACTCAGTGATGTTGTTTATGGAGTTGAGAAACCATCATCATCACAAACTAGTGTTGAATATCTTCATACCCCAGCAGGTATCTGTGTTGTCTGCAGTCAATTCCCATTTTCACACCCAGCCAAGGGAACCCATGCTCTGAAAATCCGTAGATTTCCTCTTTTGAGCTCTTTCATATAAATGGAATCACACAACATTTGCATCTTTTTTCACTTAGCATGTTTTTGATATAATGTGAATCCACTCTCTAGCAAGTAACAGTAGTTCATTTCTTAGTAGTCATTTTAGATTAGGGTTGCCCTGGTCACCTTATTTTAACTTAATTACTTCTTTAAAGAATTTATCTCCAAATACAATCACATTTTGAGGTTTCGGAATCTAAGACTCAAATGTGTGAATTTTGGAGGAACACAGTTCAGTCTATTATGCTGGGTATAAAGGAAGACATAAAACTCTTATTTTCCATGGATGGCAAGATACTTTACATAGCAGATCAAAAGGGTCTATGGCTAAACTATTAGGATTAATGAATGGATTTGTTAAGTTGCTGGCTATAAGGTCAATATAAAAATCATTTATGTTTCTATAAAGCTGACAAAGCAATTATAAAATAGAAATTAAAAATATGATTGACATTAGCATCAAAGCCTTCAAATCCTCAGTGATAAATCTAATAAATGGTGTGCAAGGTCTTATCACCAAACGAAAAAAAAGGTACAAAATATTATTTAGGAACTTGAAAGAAATGGGTACAAACCTCACTATACTGTATTCATGGATTCAAAGGCTCAATATTGTAGAAATATCAATTTTTGCAAGGAGGTATTTAGGTCATATAAAATTTCAGTAACAGTCTCTGCAGGTTTAATTTTGTAGACATTGAGTTGATTTTAAATTTATATGAAAATTCAAGGGGTGAAAAAAAGGACCATTTTCAAGAAGAACCAATTTGGCAAACCTATATCACCTTGATGTCTTGACCGTGAAGTTATAGTAATCAAGAGAGTTGGTGTGGTGGATGCACAAGTATCCCAAAGACCATCCTCAGGTTTGGCGATTTTCTAGGAAGAGTCCCAGGACGCAGCATGTTGTCATTGTCCTCATGGATATGATTTATGAGCATGCAAGGATGCAAAGTTAACTGAGCAAAGGAAAAAGGCACAGGGAATGAGGTCTAGAGGAAGCCAGGTGCCAGTTTCCAAAAGTCTTATCCTGGGGGAGTCGCACTTAATTCTCCTGGCAACAGGTTATAACAGCACAGGTGAAAGGTTATCTGTCAGGGAAGTTTATCAGAGACTTAGTGCCCAGGGCTTTTATTGGGAACTTGTCAAGTACACTTATCCTGGTATGTACCCAAGATCCAGATTCCTAGGAGGAATGCAAGTGTTTAACGTAAACTACATTGTTTGTACAAAAAGTTTAGGTACAGTGAGCCACTCTTACAGCTTCTGGGTAAACCCCAAATCTAAGTTCCCAGAACCCAACTGAAGGCCAACCTTAGGTGCGGGTTTACCAAAGGATATTGCCTTCTTGACTCCTTTGTTAACTTTTCAGAATAGGTACAAAGATATTTAGATAATAATAAAATGAAAAAAGTCCAAAACAGACCAATACATATATAGTCATCTGATTTATGACAAGGGTGTCATTGCCATACAATGAGGAAGGATGACATTTAACTAAATGATACTGGAGCACTTGATTATCTAGTGAAAAAAATAGACCTTGATATCTACTTTACATGATATCCAAATATCAATTTTAGATGGCTCCAAATAATGATTTTGCAGGTCCTCTGAAAAGCTTACAAAAAACACTAACCACAAAGGAAAATCTACATTGACTATGATTAAAGCTGAGAACTTTGTTTTATGAAAAGACTGTACTGAGAGTAAGAGAAATAAGTCATGGCATGGGAGAAAGATAAATATCATTATCCACCTAGAACTTGAATGCAGAGTATATGAAAAACTCCAAGAACTAAAAAAAAAAAAAAAAAGAAAAAAAACCTCTGTAATTTTAACAAGTGGACAAAAAACTGGACAGGCACTTTGAAAAGAAGACATCCATATGACCAATTAGCTCATGAAAAGGTGATTACGTGAATGTCCTATTGCTGTTGTAACAAGTCACCATCAACATAGTGACCTATGATTGACTCTTTGGAACTTACTTATCAACAGATTTCTGAGCATGCCAGTGCTCATCAAGACACATATTCTAGAATCCACATAGTAGCACTATTCATAGTAGCTCCCAACTAAGAGCTATACATATGCACATCAACAGTAGAATGAGGGCCTCCCCGGTGGCGCAGCGGTTGAGCGCTGGGTTGCAAAGCTACCTGCGGCCTCTGCGGCACCGGTTCGATCCCCGGCTGCTCCCCGGCCACCGGAGGAGGGTCCCACATGGCACGCAGACCTCTCCTGCAGCCCGCTGCTCCCCTCAGCAGTGTACTTCGGTCTTTCTGCCTGCTCTGCTCCCTGCTCTGGCTCTGGTGAATTCTCTCACCCTCCCGCGCTTCTGACTCTACCCAGTGCATGTATAAACCAAACAAACAAACAAATAATAAATAAATAAATAAATAAGACATGCCTCTAGAAAATTAAAAACAAACAAACAAAAAAAAAACAGTAGAATGAATAAATAAATTGTGGTCTATCCATGGAAGGGAAAGCTAAACAGTAACAAGAGTAAAGGAGCTATTATTGTTACTTCCAGGGGTTGCATGGATGATGCTCTTTAATGTAAAGTGGAGCTCAGGCAGCAATACCCTATGATATACACTAGTACAAGCTGTATCATTCCACTCCTGTAAAGCTCAAGACATAGGCATAGTGTATGGCGTGAGAAGTCAGAATCGTGGTCCCTTTAAATGGTCATGAGTGGGAGGGGCCAATGGGAAGTTTTGTTCTAGAGTTGATTTGGGGCTTTTTTCTAGATATATTTGTTCTGCAAAAAATTTCAGAAGCTTCATTCAAGATTTGTTCATATTCCTACTGGTATGCTATACTTCGGTCAAAAGTCACAAAATGCCAAATAAGCAGTAAATCTGTATGAACTATTTTGGAGAAATCTTTGAAAGGGAACTAAATCATTGTCTTGTAAATTTTTTCCTTTTGATCCCGCCCTGAAGTTTATTGCTTGAAGGAAAAATTGGTTTCCTTTTCAGGATCCTCACACTCTGTGGTTGAAGTGAGTCCAATTTGAGGTTAGCAGAGTGGCTGGAAAGTTGAAAATATCCTTTTAGGAAATGAGCCCTGAATTGTTTGAATGTGTTTCACAGGCTACAAAAACAGGCTTGGTGGGAATTTCAGCTTCAGCATTTCATCCACTGCCAATTGCACTTGACATAGAAACTCCAGTGACTCATCTCAGGTTGTGACAATGAACTCGAAATGAGTGTGGAAGTTCAAGCACAAAAGGGATCAGTTACTGGCCAGCCAGTTTCTCTTCGTTTGTCTTTTCCATATGCAGATAATCCCCCAGGGTCTGCAGTCCTGCGCCTGACTGAGGATGTTAAGTGAGGGTCCATACACTCCCTTAAGATTTCTTTTTAGCTCACCCTACTTATTTGCTGGTGAACTTGCTGTAACAAATCTTATACTGAGAGATAGAAGAGGAAGATGCAATTCCTTTCCTTGGGAGTCATAAAATCTGGATTTATGAACAAGATCAGTCTGTCAACTATCTATTCAGAGTTTTATGAGGAGAGAGGGAAGCCATGTTGCTGAATCCTCACGTTTCCATAAAAGAAAACTCCCACCTCCTTCCTTAGAGAGACCACTGGGACTCTTGTGACTTACCTGCTTGATGAGATTGGTAGAAGCACTGAGCGCTCAGCCTTGCTTCTCTTCCTCTCTTGGAAATGAGGACCCTGAAGCTGGAGGTGCTTGTCTCTCACCCAGCAGAGCACCTCCTGGGGGTTGGGGGTGCTGTCTGCAGTGTGGTGCATTTGTGGGTGTGGAAGCTGAACTTCTGACTGTAGGTTCCAGGAGGTTGGTTGTGGCTGCAAATCCAAGCTGCCCTCTCCCATATGCCTTTATCAGGCTTTGATCATTTCCCCCCTAAATGCCAAAGATTTCTTTAAAAAAATTATGTTTACTAGGGTAACATGGTTTTAGGGGCGTAGGTCCACACCTCTACAGACGTATGTTATCACACACCCCACCAAACACCCATAGTCCTCCACCACAGACTGTTGCCTCCCTCTTCTCTTTGTCCCCCAGGCCCACCCTGCCCTTCTGGTAGCCCCAGTTCTACAGATTTCTAGGATTTGCTTTGTTTTGTTTTGGTCTGTTCCAGTGCTTTGTTTTAAATCCCGCATACGTGTGAAATCATCTTTCCCCACCTATCAGCAATAAATCTTAGGTTTTGATCTCTCTTTCTCTCTGACTCTGTGTCTCCTTCTTGATTGGACTCTTCCCACCTTTATTTCAGGTGGCCACATGTCTTAGTCTGTCCAAGCTGCCGAAACAGTACACCACAGACCGGGTGGCTGAAACAACAGACATTGATTTCTCACAGTTTGGGAGGCTGGGAGCCCAAGATCAAGTTTCCTGCAGATTCAGTGTCTGGGAAGGGCCATCTTTTCCCAGGATAAAGGGGCAAGGTGACTTTCTGGGGCTTCTTTAATAAGGAAACTAATCCCACTCATGAGACTCTATTGCCTCCCAAAGTCCCCACCTCCTGATATTATCACATTGGGCATGGAGATTTAACATGTCAGTTTTTTTCTGTAACGTTTGTGTTTATCACGCTAACATTGGTTGACAGCACTGCATGTAATTGAGGGGAAGAGGTTCACACCTCTTCAGATGGACTTAGGAATTCTGGGGGACATAAACATCTAGTCACCACAATGCTGCAGGGGTGGAGTCGACTTCTTACAGCAAAGCTGAGGGAGTGTGGATGCTGGCCTGGCTCAGGCTGTTAGAGACAAAAGAAAACTTGCTCAAGTTTTGAGGGAAAATACAGGAAGAAAAGCAAGACATATATACAAGGTTATTCAAAGAAAAACCAGAATAATAGAAGACTTAAGTATTCAAAACTTAATAGCTGCTGGGTTCAGGAATGTGTCAGTCTCTTTCTTTTCTGGAGTTTGGTTCATCAGTAGCTCTGTTTCTCAAAAAGACTCCAAGAAAAATGACATTATTTTTCTGCTTATACAGATAATATAATGTAAAAAATTCTAGCAACACAACAATATGAAGAAGAAAGTTGAAAATCATCTAAAATCCCTCCAATTGGGCACCCACTAAGTGTTTAAGAAAAAATTCTTCACAGGGAACACGAGACAGCGTTCTGGGTCCTGGAAATATCCTGTATTTTTATGTGGCAGGTGTGTGCAAAGGTGTGTGCAAGGGTGTGCAAAGGGTGTGTGCAAAGGAAGATTTGTGTTCCTTACCATATCTTAGATACCAATTTAAAAACCTCCCAGTTTTTTCTCTGGACAACTCTGCAGAAACATAATCAGATTATCCATGCTATTTTCATGTCTTTTCTTATTTACATATTATAAACTCTTCCTTGGCAATGCATTTATCTATACATGTTTGTCTCAGCTAGCGGATCTTTGGTGGCCATGGTTTGCATCTTAGAAAAACTAGTTGAGAAAAATAGAGGTTTTAGGGAAAGAACAGAAGGGACATTTGCACAGCATCTGAGACCAATATACTTGTTTCTTAGCTTCTTGAGTATCTCTGAGCCAATTTTTGGAATTTTACTTCTCTTATTTGCTATGAATTGGGGACTCTTAAAATTTCACGATAGCTTCAGAAAGTAACTTCATGAGTTCCATCAGCTAGCTATTTCCCTCAAAGGGCTATTTAGGAGGTTTAGATGACTCCTAAATTCTTTGAGTGAGCATTCTGCACTCACATAAACACATGGACTCTATAGCAAGGAGCGACACTTGAAAAGTCCAATGTGGAAAAAAAATATCAGAGACGTTAACCGGTATTTTGCCAAAAAAAATCAAAATTTTTAGTTTAATTTTTTTTATAAATTTTATTTTTATATTCCCCATACAATTGCAACCCCCTTATTTTGACCCCAATCCCTCCCCTAATTTTTAGTTTAATTTTATGTGCAAATGGTAGAAACACCTTTTGTTGCTATCTTAGAAATTTGTTCAGTGACTTCACGTGGATTTAGAATCTAGTATGTGCGACGTTGTGTTGGATGCTGAGAGTAGTGTACTAATGGACTTGGCATTTATACTGGACCTCAGTGAACACAGATGCCTGTATCAAGTGGGATACAGGAAGCCCCCTTTGAAACAAATTCCCAGATGGCTATTTCCTGATTCTCCTATTGGCCCAGAATGAGAGCTACCCCAGTATAATCACATGGGAGACAGTGATGGAGGCCAAAAAATGAAGGAAATGTGCAGAGTTAGAAATAGGAAAGGAAAGCAGAAGTCTCAAAACCTGGAAAGTCTTTGGCGGTTGGTACAGGGCGAAGCAAGTGGGCAGTGACAATGAAGGTAATCTTGAAAGCCAGAACTTAGAGACTTGGGCAATAAAAAGAAGTGAATTTGGAGAAGAAGGTGACGGCAGAATTCAAGTCATGAGTGTGAAAAAGGACAAAGAAACCCAGGAAACTGGTGGCATCTGAGGTTCAATATCAAGGGTGAGCATGTTGGGCTGAATGGTGAGGCAAGAGAGAAGAGACACACAAGATGACAATAACGGCAGTTCGGTAAATGCAGAATAATCTTGGACCAGCCAGGGCCTGTGGTCAGGTATTGCTCCATCATTGCAGCAGACAAGGTAAACTGAACATGATTTTATTTTTTAACAAAGTAAGTGTCAAGTTTATTGAAAAGAAGGTTTTATTGAAAGGTTTGATTGTCTGGGCCTGTGTGCATAAATAACTAAGGTTTGTCATCTCTCCCAAAAATGTATCTTCTGGAATTTTCTTTGCTTTCCACTCTGTGCACGTAGGTTACATATTGAATAGAAACAACAAGAAACTTGAGTTTTTCATTAACAGGATGTAAGTGCCTCTAACCATTTATTAAAAACACAACATAAAATACAACAAAATATTGCCAGTTGGCAGTTGGTGGGTGGCCTAGCTTGTCAATTTTTCTGGAATGAGTCTCTTACTGTCAAAATGAAAAAAATGTGAAAACCAAACCAAAATTACGATCCAAGGTAGGATACTTAATACTGAGCATGAAGAATGAAAAGGGCATTTGAAGAAGTAAAACATAAATTAATCACTCTATTGTGAATGTCCAAGTTTAATATAATGGCTAATGGACTCTCCACTACTCTAACCTGAGGTCTAAGCCAAGTACTTAGCATGAAAGAAGCGCTAATCAGCTGTGTGGAGCTTGGTCCCAGTGGAAATATCATTACTATTGTTTCTTAGAATAAGTAGATTTATCTTGGCTTCCATTATTTAAGGAAATGCTTTGATTCTTGAGTTTTCTTCTAGCCAAAGGCATGGGGAAGACTTCCAGAGAAGGAAGCAAGCTGTGTGTATGTCTCTGTCGAAGACTTGGATGATTATTAATGTTCTCGATTCAAAACTAATGTGAGCAAATGGAAGAATGCTTGTGATTTTGAAAGGAACAAGTAAAATGCAGAAGTTTGCTACTTTAATCTGCTGAAAAAGGGCATGTGATACTGAAGTTTTAAGAGTGTAGCTTTCAGAGTTCCACAGATAGAATACATGAATTTTAATTAAATTCCTTGTTCACACCAGATGTGTGAGTATATATGTAGCATGTGTATGTAATATTTTAAATGTTAGTCATTATTACCAAATTCCCTTCATAGAGGCATTGATTACATTTAAGTCAATAATGCAGGGGAATGCATCATTTAATTTTTCATCTTTATAACTGAATGTTGAAAAAAGTATCTCAAGAAGGTTTGAATTAACATTTTTCTTTTATTTCAAGTGAGGTAGACTGTCTTTTCATTTGTTAAATAACTATTTTCGTTTCCCTTTGTGCAATCTGTCCACTAATGCTTTTTATCAGTTTTTCTATGGGGTGGTTGTTCTCTTTCTGATTGATTGCAGGATACATTTACACCTTAGGGAAATGAGCCTTTTGTCAGCAATGAGAATTGCTGGGTGTAGCCATTCTTTCTCACTTGGTTTCTCTATCTTTGAGTCATATTTTAAAAGGCTAAAAGTTTTTCTTTCAGATTCTTTTTCCATTTCTCTCTGTCGCTTCTCTTCATTTATATTTACGTAAATCTTGGATACACTTGGAAATTTATTTTGGTGTAATTTGTGAGATCTGTTAATTTAAATTTGTCACATTTTAAGTGATGGCTTTGCATTGATGGGCCCCATGTCTTGAAGTTAGTAAGTTGATCAAACATTGGCTGATGAGATATGTTATGGCATTTCATACACTGAAATAGAACGCTAGAGACCTATTCTTTGAGATCTCAATAGGGAATCTGTGTATTGTTTTAAAAGAATGACCATTTTTTAAAAAGATTTTTTTAATTTATTTATGCATGCAAGAGTTTGGGTGTAGGCCAGAGGTGCAGGATGTGAGAGGATTCACCAGATACAGTGGAGAGCAGAACAGGCAGATCTACTGAAATACACTGCTGAGGGGAGCAATGGGCGAGACAGAAGAGATCTGCTGCGCCATGTGGGTCAGCTCCCTAGATGGGGATTGAACTCATGCTGCAGTGGCTGCTCATAGTGGTTCATAGTGCTGATGCTTAACTCCTTGTGCCACCAGGAAGGTCCAAGAATGACCATTTTTGATAATAGTGGTACTTCTGAGCATGGAATGTCTTTCTACTTCCTTGTGTCTCCTTCAATTTCTTTCAACAGTATTCTATAGTTTTCAGCATACAAGTCCTTCACTTCCTTGGTTGCATTTATTCCTAGGTATTTTATACTTGTGACTGTGATTGTGCATATTACTGTTTTCCTCATTTCTCTTCCTGTGAATTCATCGTTTGCATGTGGAAATGTAGCAAATAACTTTGGAATGAAATATTCATGGATTCATAGAGGCAGACAAAAATACAAAAAGGAACAAAATAATTTAATCGATCATTCTTGCTACAAAAAAGGTAAGATGTGTTACTTTACAAAGGAAACACTTGAAATAAGTTTTCAGATGTCAGGAAGAGATTTAGAGATAGACTTGAAAGTTCAACTAAGTCATTTTAGGGCACACAAGAATGATTTTACTAGGTGAAGAGTAAGTACATGGAACCTATTTCCGCAGAAAGTGCTCCCTGTTAAACTACAAAGAGATTATTAGGTTTATGCATAATTATAATTATTAAGAAAAACCTAGAGATTTCAGAGTATATTTTTGACCTTTTAACTTCAGGGAAGGGAGCCTGGCTTTCTAGAATAATTCCTGTCAGGGATGGGGGAATAGATTGGTTTAACTCAGTATGAAGTTTTCTTATTAAAAATCAGTTTTTGATAGAAATAAATTATGGGAGGTAGACTCTCCCAGGCACAAAAACTCCCTTTCAGAATATTAATCCTCACAAATGAAAGACAAGTACTAGAAACATTTGGAAATGTTGAGATTCTCTTGCCTTAACTGCTCATGTTATTAGAAGAACAATCAAGTCAATTACCCATTTTGGCCATTAGAAAGCTGTGAAGGAGCAAATTCAGGGAAATTCATACTTGTGAAATGATAGAAGAAAGGAAATTTTGAGACCTGGAATCTTGTGGTGAGAACTAAAATCAGTGGAAATATTTAAATGCACAAAGGCTTTATGTTTACAATTTGCCACACACTCATTATTCACACTGGTTGTTTTTCTTCTCAAAAGAAAACAGGAAATTTCTCTAAAAGTTACTGAGTCTAGGCTTTCAATCAAAACAAACTTTAGAGGTGAGTTAAAAAAAAAAGAAATGAAGATTATTATGCCTCTGATTTCACGACTTGATCTTTCTTTGTCATTTGTTTATTAAATGGCGAGTGAGGCATTTCAGGAAATTGAGAATACATTGTGTGCAAAATGTAAGAGGAAATATGAAGAGCAGGAGTCTACTCTGAGAGGTGATGCTAGTTTTTTTCTTTGTTCCTAACTTTGCTGAGTTGGCTCCTTTTAAATTTACATCCTGGAGTTTACAAAGTCAGCCTTTTTTTTTTTTTTTTTTCTTGGTAAGAAAAATACTGGCTAGTGACAACCTATATACTGGGTAGTGATACCTAGTTCTACATTTACAGCAAAGACTACACTAGCAGTCTGCAGGGTCAGGATGGCACTGAGAAGGTTATCTATGATCCGCAGATGGGTAAAGGAGGAGTCCTGGAGCCCTCGGTGGCTTTCTCAGGCATTTATTGAGCTGTTCCATATAGAGCAGCAACCAGGTGCATGGCAGGCAGTGGGGGGTGGAGGATGGGGGTGGGGGTGCCAGGCAGCAGGCCAGCAGGCCTCATAGCCCCTGGCAAGTCTTCACTCTGGGCTTCTCTAGCTTCTTTCGCCCCTTCTCTCTCCTGCTTCTCTCCTGCTGCTTCTCTCCTGCTTCTGCTTCTCATAGTGACTCTCAACACTCCTCCCATGGCCCACAGAAGTAAACAAGACAGCTTACAACAATGTACCAACCGGAGGTGCCCCATCAGGCAGGGCAATCCTAATGGCAGGTGGGCAGAAAAGCCTGAAAAACCATTTACCCTACACAGTCCCTTCAAAATTTTGTTCAGATGATTTGAAGTTCTTAATAAATGGACTAGGACTTGATTTCTCAGGAATTTAAAATTTTCTCTTTCCTTGCCTGCTTTGCTTCAGTGGTATCAAAATTCATTAATAAGGTATATTGGATATGGGATGCATACATTCAAAAAGTAATTTGAGAGTAGCACAATTTCTTTTTCTCTATATTTGGGAACAAAATAAGACCTAGTCATCATTTCTTAGGGCTGATTAGTGTGGCCCTTTCCTGTGCTACCGGTTGAGGACCAACTGGAATAATCCACCGATTTGGGGCAAAATTCAGAGGGCGAGACTAAGACAGAGGCTGTCAAACGTTCACCCCTCAGAAACAAAGGTGCCTTCCACTGCTCTGCCTTTACTTGTTCCCCTAAAAGCCTCATTCTTTCCTTCTACCCCACAAAGTTATAGGGGAAAATTGAAAATACAAGACTCTTTTGTTTGGCTTTTCCTTTTTTGGCATGTTTAATGAACCCTCTCAGAGCTCATGCTTGAGTGTATGACTTATTTTTAAATTTAGGTACCATTAACTCACAATACTGTATATGTTTTAGAAGTATATGATTTCTTAAAAATCACTTAAACATTTTAGAAGTAGGATGAAGTAAGGGCTTTTTTATATCCACTGAGTTGAGGACTAGAACTGACAGCTCTTTGTTATAGGGGCTGTTTTGATACAACATAAAGAGAGTGAAAAGAGAAAACACAATCCTAGACTTAAATTTGCCTTCCCATCAGCTACAGCAAAATATTGAAATATTCCTAAACTTAAGCCAGCACTCAGGATCCAGGAAGTGATACCCTGAGACTAGTGAAGAGAGTTCTTCCTAACTTTGGAACTTTCACTTACTTTGTAGGTCTCTGAAGTGGTATTTGTTCATTTCTCCTTGTCTGTTTTTCTCTCCCGCCCCATAATGGAGAACTAGTCAGATGGAGTTTTGGAAGCAAACAGGTGGCCAATGTTATTTTACCGATGGCAGTTAGGACACAGGCCATCAACTCAGAAATGCAGAGGTGCCCAGCTAGACTTTGAGAGGAACCCCCTGGGGTGGCATTGGACTGCCTGGGTGTGAGGACCACCTGCCTCACTTATCAGATCTTTGACCTTATGCATCCTCACCTATAAAATGAGACAATTACTCACTTCTGGGTGCCATCAGGAGGACTGAACAATTTACAGTTAACTTGATTGAAACAAGCAGTAAGTTCAACAGATGTGAACTACTGTAAAACAACAAGCAACGTAACAAAAAGCCTTCAGGTCAAGGACAATTCAGAGTTTATCCGGCAGAGCCTGTGTTTTACACCTAGAATCAGATGGTGGTTTTGCAACCAAGCAGATCCTTCAATGTGATCCTAATTCTGGATTCCTTGGTGTTGTGCTGGTATCTGATCTTAGTCCTCCAGCCTTCCAGTCAATTTTATGAGCCACTCAAAAATCTTCCAGAAAATTCTGCTTTAAGTTTGCCAGAGTCCATTACCCAGATGGATATAGCCTATGGCAATCAAATCAACACTTGAATATTGTGTCAGACTGTTGTATTTTATTTATTTATTTATTTATTAAAGATTTATTTATTTATGCATACAAGAGCTGGGGTACTGGCCAGAGATGTGGGGGATGGGGTGAGAGGAACCACCAGAGACAGAGTGGGGAACAGAACAGGCAGACTGACTGAAATACACTGCTGAGGGGAGCAGCAGGCGAGACAGGAGAGGTCTGCTGTGGGTTTCTCCCTGGCCAGCTGGGGATCGAGCTACTAATGAAGAGGCTGTGGATTGCTTCTCAGTGTGGTACTTAGCCCCTTGCGCCACCAGTGAGGCCCCAGACTATTGTATTTTAGTTTCATTTATTTGAACTTTTTCATAATTAAAAGGGAGTTAAATTCTTAACAACAAGCACCCTACCTCCTCTTGTGTTTGTGGCAGCCTTCGCATATGACCAGGACCAGCATGTGCCACCCTCTCTCCACACATGCCCGGTACACAGGAGACCAAGGGAATGTTTAAAGTCGTATAGGACAAAAGTATGAATGAATGGAGGATTCAGCAGATGTTAACAACTTGGAACTCTGACATCATTTATCTGTTCTACCAACCGTAAAACATCTTACTTTTGACATGCTTCAGGTTAAATGAGATATTCTTGTATTAATTGTTATTTTTGATTGGGTATTCTGCCACTGAGGCCAAGTACATCCTGACAGTAGATTTTTTTTTCCTAAACACTATCCTTTTTTTCCTGTTACGTTTCTACCGAAAAAAGAAGTTCTTTTTGCCATTTCTTGAGAAATGATTCATAAGTGTGTTCTAGGAAGTTCTCTTGGAAACAAATAGTACTTCTGAAAGATTTTGTAATGGTTAATTGAAATAAGTACCATTTATGGGGGCCTCCCTAGTGGTGCAAGGGGGGAAGCACTGCACTATGAGGCAGTCCGCAGCCTCTGCAGCACGAGTTCGATCCCCAGCCGGCTGGAGAGAAACCCATGGGGTGCGGGGGACCTCTTCTGTCTTGCTCGTTGCTCCCCTCAGCAGTGTATTTCAGTAGATCTGCCTGCTCTGTTCCCCACTCTGTCTCTGGTGAGTCCTCTTACCCCCCGCATCTCTGGCCTGTACCCCAGCTCTTGTATGCATTAATAAATTAATCTTTAGAAAAAAAATAAGTACCATTTACTTCTTTAATTGAAGAGGATCTCTTTTTTTGGTGATTGGTAGAATATTGGTGGAGTTAGAATAAGAGTAGATGAAATAGAAGGTGGAGGTAAGTGCTTTTGTTTCAGAAAGTAATTCTTCATAAAGTTTTTGCATGAAGTTTTTTTTTTTTTTAAGATTTATTTATTTATGCATACAAGACCTGGGGTACAGGCCAGAGATGCGGGGAGTGAGAGGACTCACCAGAGACAAAGTGGGGAACAGAACAGGCAGAGTGACCGAATACACTGCTGAGGGGAGTGGCGGGCGAGACAGGAGAGGTCTGCTGCGCCTTGTGGGTTTCTGGCCAGCTGGGAACCTCACTCGTGTTGCAGAGCCTGTGGATTGTTTCATAATGTAGTGCTTAACCCCTTGCACCACCAGGGAGGCCCTGAAGTTTTATATATACATAAGTTTTATATTAATTTATCATTAAGAGATAATGAAGTTATTGGGAAATGTGTAGAAAGGAAAAACAAGTGGAAAATTTTTTCCTATTTAATTGTGAACTTCCCCAGTGTTCTATTTTTGCAGAGGTATTTTATAAGCAGCTCAAGTCAACACAGAACAAAGAATTTGAGCATTCAAAACAAATCCTTGGAAAGAACTCTTTCAGAGTTTTCAGCTAACCACTAACCTGAAAAGCTCATCACAAGCCAGAAAATTTCTCCACGTCGTCTCTTTTCAAGGGTGTTAAATTGCAGTGAGTCAGGATGAAAACAAGTCAGACTTTAATAGTATCCAGCCTTCAATGCCATCAGCGAGATGACATTTCCTGGAAAGAACTATGTTATTATGGTATTATTATTTATGATTTCTTGATATGATCAACAAAGAAAAAGTAAATGATTCAAATGGGACTTCTGGCAGGGAACTGCACTCTCCTTAAAAGAAGTACCTGTGGCTCAGACACAGGTAAACCACTGGTGATGAACTTTATGTCTATGGAAACCACAAAAATTTGTAAAGCCAAGGAATTTAAGTTTCACTCACTTAGAAAAAAACAGATTGACCTTTACCAAACCTTTTGGCAACTTTAACCAGGATTTATATTTAAGGATTTAAAAGTCAGATGAACAGTTTACACGATGCCACGTCCTGTATCATTGACATCTTTAGAGTCTCAGACATAATGGCACAAACTCTGGAGCTCTGATGTTTCAGAAAAGTGCCAGTAAATGTGGGGGTGGTGGAGCAAATCCAAATTCATGCCAAGAGGTCATCAAGCTTGAAAGATAATCGATAAATTAGAGCCGACAACCTTTGAATGTTACTGACTTGATTTGAGAAAAATATGATATGAAAATTTCAGCAATGACATTGATGAGTTAGTAATAAAAACCAGTAGAGATAATTTAACCAGGCATGTTTATTTCTGTATTTTGAACAGTTGCCTTTAAAAAACACAGATGATGAAAAAAAAAGGGAAAATTTGAGTTAGGTAAATGATATTCTGAGACAGCCTCCCGTGAATCCCTGCCAATGCCAGCTGTAATGAACACTGATCTTATTTTCTGAAAACCCTTGTAAAAATATAAGATTTACAAGTATATTTACAAGTATATTTACAAGTATAAGATTTACAAATATACAAGATTTACTTGTATATTTACAAGTCCCAGATGTCTAGTGATTAATTCAAGTCATATTTGACCCAAATCATAAATAGGAGACATTAAATGATTTAGATATTAAATAGTTTACAAAATAGCTGTGAAAGTAGAGATTTAAATGTTAGTTGTTCTAAAAAGATGTACTTTTTTGTTTATTTCTTATTTTTATTTTTTTTTCTTACATTATTGCAGTCCCCACTATTCCCACTACCATATCACTAGTGAGCCATCACTGTATTCCCTTGTGTTCTTCCCTCCCTTGTTTTTACTCCCCTCCCCTTTGCTGTGTACCTCAGTTCTATGATGAGCTTGCTTGTTTTGACTTTTTCTTGACCTTTTGTTTGGTTTCTCTATATTGCACTTATATGTAAGACCATCCAGTGTTTATCTTAAAAAGATGTATTTTTATTTTTAAATTTTTTTAAAGATTTATTTATTTATGCATAAAAGAATTGGGGTACAGGCCAGAGGTGTCAAGGGGGGTGAAAGGATTCACCAGAGACACAGTAGGGGGCAGAACAGGTGGATTTACTCAAGTGCATTGTTAAGGGGAGCAGCGGGGAGACAAGAGAGGTCTGCTGCACCCTGTGGGTCAGCTCCCTGGCCAGGGATCGAACTCAGGCCATAGCTACTGAATCTCCAATAAACCAAAAGTCACTCAGAAGTATAGCTTATTCATCTTGCACTCTGCACAGTGTTTAATGCAAGCCATTCAATAAGTTTCTTGAACTAAATGATATGTAGCAATATCCATATAAAACAGTTCTGAATATTAAGGCAATGAAATAACATGAATTCATGTTATTGAAAAAAATATTAAGCAATGGAACAAGGATTTCAACCCAAGCTTCCATGCTCTTATTGGCCTCACTTCAGCCTAAACAATGATGGTAAAGTAGTGGTTAAACACACAGTTTGCCAGGAGTCAGTTGAACACTAAGCTCAGGAGGTACTCCTGGGGGATGTTCTTATCTTGTTATATGATTCAGTTTTTGTCTGAATCAGAAGTTCAGGACTATCAGAAAAACTCAAAAGATTTTAGTGTTCAGTTGAAAGAAAAAACCAAGGAGACACCCAGAAATAGACAATTGGGACAGAATATGGAAAGCCAGGATATAGTCACATCTTTATTTTAACTTCTATCTTAAGTATTCTAGTAAGTTACCACACATCTATAATTGCCTCAAGCATCCAAACCTATTATTGAGCTGTCTTCAGGCTTTTTGAAAATAGATGTTGGCTGTTTGGGAAGGTCACATCCAACCTCAAAGGGCAAGGATTTTCACCACTGAAATTTTCCAAGAAAATCTGTAGTATGTGAAGGTAATTCTAAAAGCTCACCCAAGTTGTTTAAACATGTCAACCTCAATGGAAAAAGTGTATATTCTCTTGGATGGATTCCTTGAAAAATAGATACGCTCTTCAGATGTTCAAGTCATGAATATTTATTTAAAAATATTACTTGTTTTATGGTTAGAGCTCATAGACTACTTAAAATAGGATTAACCTTTTTATGTATTAAAGAGATGATTAAATTATGCTCCTATTATTGCTTGCATTCTTCACGGAAAGTGATGTCATCTATTTTTCTTCTGGTTTTAGCATTATGACTCTGAACCCACAGTTGGCAAGAATATTATTTGTTTTTCTAGCCTGAAATTCTTTTTATATATTATTATTCTGGATGAAGATCATGCTATAAAATACTCTCTTAAAAAAAAGAAAAATTCCAACTTATGACTAAACAGTAGATTCTCTTTGACTAACTGAACAATATGGCAGTATTTGCTCTTCTTTTCTTGTTTCACTTTACTCATCTACTAACCCAGCCAGCCAAAGAGCTACCCACATGGCACAGCAGACCTCTCCTGTCTCACCCGCTGCTCCCCTCAGCAGTGTATTTCAGTCAGTCTGCCTGTTCTGCTCCTTGCTCTGTCCCTGGTGAATCCTCTCACCCCCCCACACCTCTGGCCTATACCCCAGTTCTTATATGCATAAATAAATAAATCTTTAAAAAATATAATTTCTGTGTATTTTCATCATTATTATTTCACGCAGATATTATTCTTGCTCTCCAGTTGCATTCAGCGGTATGAAAGAATCTTTGGGGACCCAGAAAGGATCCACCTTTTCCTCTGGGGTGCAGGACAGGATAATGACCTAGGGAAAGGTGCTCTGGTGATGGGTGTGGTGTGGTACATACATGTGTGAACCTATTCTCTTAAATCAGATACAGGATTGTAAATCAATGCCACCTTATTTGAAAAAAAGTTCAGTTAGTCTAGATCTTTTCAGAGAGAAAGAACCATTCAAATTATTAAGAAGGTCCTTCCATTTCTTCAGATTTTTTTGTTTGTTTGAGCAACACCTTGTAGCTGTGCCTTCCAGTGTTCAGCTGGAAGAGGATGGGGTCTTGTCTTGGAAATAAGAGAATTTGCAGCAAGATGTTCAAATCCAAGATAAAAATTTTGGGAATTTGAGTGATTTAATTAAACTTTGTGAGCCTGTTTCCATGTTAACATAATATATGTGCATGATAATGAGAACAGCTACAAACAATTGTTATAAGGATTTAATAATATCACACATGTTCAAAAAGAATGTCTGACATGTTAGATTCCTTCTTTTACAATTTGGAATTTAAAAAAATCACTCTGTAAATTAAGGAAACTCTGTAAATTAGGTAGGATTTTCACCATAATTTTTCATTTTCTTAACATTCTTCTTCCAACTGTTAATGTTATTCAAAGACAAGCACACCATATATGTAAAGATGTTTAATCAAAATATATTATTCTTTTTTATTTTAATGTCTTTGACACCCCTGTGAGGATCCTTGGAAACTTTTAATTTTTAGAAATTATAAGAAAAATAATTATGAAAAAAAATCAACTAGTGTTTAAAATGGCAAACAACTACATGCTCATCTGGTGCATTTTGGAGTGTGAGAAGTATTTAAAGAAAGGTAGTCATTGCATCTCTATTTCTGAACCTGGCCTTCTGAGGAACCTGGCCTACTGTTAAACTAAGGTGGAAAAACTAAGGTTATCACTAGAACGGAAATAGACACACAGAGCAGGCAGCATGGTTAGGCCTTCCTTTTTTTTTTTTTTTCTTTTCTAAATAAAAAGGAGTTTTTTTTTTTAAAAAGTGGAGCTAGCACAGATTCTAGCCCAGGGTTCAGTGACCAGCCTTTGTGCTTAGCTCTGTTCTGAAATGATAAAAAGTTGAATTCCATGCAGAGGGATCCAGAGGAAAGGGTTACAAGATTACATATCTGCTCAAGAAGGAAATGTGGCTCTTGGTCAGGGTAAGAGGACCAAAATAGCTGCCTTAAGAGGTTGATGCTCTTGACCATATGATCAGGAGAGTTTTGAACCCTTCAAGAATATTTGGAAGTCAGTTTGGCAGAGACCTATAGCTTTTTATTTTTGTATTTGGACTATCCCCAGAAGGCTATCTGTTGTTTTCCTTGACTCTGCAGAGGCAGCATAAACACTTCCCTTCTTGAAAACAAGTTGTTGTTTAACTTTGGAATACATTACCCTGGGTCTCAGAATCCAAGAACTGAAAGGGACTATACAGCGATGGCCTCTGGGCCCTCCAGCCTAAGTGCCTTACCCTCATTCTCACAGTAGGCTGTGCTGGGTGTGAATCTTCAGATGACTGGTCTACCTCCTGCCATGCCCTGGACCCCACTCAGGTTGAATCCCAGTTTACTGATGGGGAAATTGAGGCTCAGAGAGTCACATAATTTGCTCAAGTTCACAGAGAGTGTGGTCAAGCCTGCCTTTGAATTTAGGTCTGCTTAGCTCCAGTTGCCATGGACTTTCCAATGCATCATACTGACTGACTCCCACATTTCTGTTCCAGGATTTTGCCAGGTAGTGGGACTTGTAAGGGTATCCCCACATGAAAAACTAACCAGAAAAGCAGTGATTGGTAGATGAGGTAGTGAGTACAGATTTAAGTGGAAATGGTGCATAGGTAGAAGGATTGCAAGTCAAGAGTTTTGAATTTGGGGACTGTTCTCTAGCCTCAGACAACTCCCCTACCTTAGCTGGCCTTGGTCCTCCATTTGTTAACTAAGGCAAGAACAATTAATTTAGTTGTGGTTTCAGTGTTAATATTTTCTGATTCAGGTCAAGAGGGAGGGAAAAACAAACCAGGAAGGAACAATCTTTAGATTAGTGGATAAGATAAGCTCAGAGATGAGTTCGTACAATCTGTATTCTTGGGGGCAGTAGGAGACCTCATCCTGTTCACTCACATAGTAAATTTAGTGCTTGGACAGAAGGCAAGAGGAATGTCAGTGTGGGGGGTATTTGCTTTGCCCACTCATTGTTCTGGATTCTTCTAGTGTTCCTCCAGTTAAAAGCTTCCTATGAGAAGGTGAATTGGAAATATAATCATTCTTAAGATACAAAGGTGTATTTGGGACTATGTGCTTGATTCTACAGAGAAGCTTTTTTTATTGACAAAGGAAAGAGGTCATATGGGGACTAGGGGTTTGTGGAAACTTGCACATGTGCTGAGTTATGAGGTTTGAGTTTATCTCTTTTTGTGCTTGTTGGGTTGGTTCAATTCCATTCAAGCAACAATTATGAGGGACTGATTATACATGTGACTTAGAGAAAAGCAGCCCACAGCCTCATGAGTCACTGGGTAAAGGACAGGAAACTGTGAGAGAAGAGCTATGGCACATGGGACCATGGGAAACTAGCGATTAAACACCAGAGGAACTGGAGAAGGTGTCTATTGGGAGGGGCAATTAAACTGATCTTTCAATGAAAGGAACAAGAGGGAGGGAGAAACAAACCGGATGAAGAGGATGGCCTCAGGTGAGGCGCAGGAGCACGACATGCCTACATTGGTTGGGGAACGGCAGACCTGTGGACATGGCAGGAGATGTCTGTGGACACTTGAAGAAGGACACAACTGAATGTGAACTAAGGTCAGAGGACTTGCCCCGTTTAGGGGAAGGACTTACTGAATTAAAAAAAAAAAAAAACATGTTAATTCCTAAACCATGTCCTCAGACTTAATGTGGGATTCCAGATGTGTATCCGGGCTTATCCCAACTTCACAGTTACAGGACAGGATAAATGAATAGCTGAGTGAAATCAAAAGGCAAGCCAAACATGTTCATTGAGGTTAATGGGCTAGAAATGAGAATGGTGTGGAACAGAACAGAATATGGGCTGCATAAAGACTTGGAATAAAATTGTATTGAAAAAGAATGAGTTCAAGTTCAGTCACAATCATCACAGAATGATTCAGTAGTTCAGGAAGCAAAACAAAGTCAACTTTTATCTTGCTCCATGTTGAAACTTTGTTAATTGAAACTTTAAATTAAAACCAATTAAATGAATTAAATGAACACGCCCAACTTAAAGGAAGGCACGCTCATGCGATGCATATATTAGAGAGGAAGGTTGGTTTAGTATTATGTTGTTCTTGGACTGGCAGGTTGAAGGCTGCCCCCTTATGAAAATAAATTCATAAATATTTAAAAGATGATTCATTGCTTAAGAGTGGAAGTTTGCACTTTTATGTTTTTCATCTGAAGGCTCAGGAAATTATTTAGCAGACTCAATTAGTTTACTCAATGCCCATTCATTCATCAAGCATTTATACTGAGTCTTTATTATACTTGGTATATGTTGGTAGGAAGAAGAGGTTTGTAGACTCTTCATGAGTAGAATGCCATGGGTTTGCTTAAGAATCTCTATTAGAAAGTCACAAAAAATTAAAGGACAGTGTTAAAGTATTATGTGAGATATATAACTTTTATTTTATTAACTGCATCCTTAAAGACATAATGTGGGAGGAGTTGGGAGAAAGACTCACCATCCATGCAGTATTCCAAGATAAAAATTGGAGATATTTTTAGCTTTTTTTCCTCCTTCATCTGCATCATTAGTTCAATCTGTCACCAAGTCCTATTGAGTCTGCCTCTGATGTGTCACTTCCCTGCACTTGTCTCTTCTATCTCTGCCTTGGGCCTAGTCTGTCAAGCATCTGTGAGATCAAAATAGTTTTATAGTAATAGTGAAGTGTTCTTTTTTTTCTCCCACTCTCCTCCTTTAAGGAGTAGAGAGTGGAGTTTTTCAGAAGCTAGAGAAACCACGATCTTGTCACATCTCTGACGGCTATCTGAACATGTGGTCATGTATTTCTGCATTTTAGGGTTTTCTCAGTTTTATCTATAGTAAAGTATATATAAATAAATATAACCTACATAAATGGAAGTTCTTGGGGTCTCCAATAATTTTTGAGTATAGAGGGGAGGGTGAGAGAATTCACCAGAGCCAGAGCCGGGAGCAGAACGGGCAGACTTGACGAAATACACTGCTGAGGGGAGCAGCGGGCGGCAGGAGAGGTCTGCGCACCATGTGGGACCCTCGCTGGCAGCGGGGGATCGAACCGGCGCTGCAGAGGCTGCTGGCAGCTTCGCAGCCCAGTGCTCAACTGCTGCGCAACCAGGGGAGGCCCCCCTATTACATTTCAAAAAAAGTACTTTGCTGAATAAATGAATGAATACATCCTTGCAAAAACTAGATTCCTTTACCTATAGGAATAAGCATTTTCTAATAGATGCAGATTAATTTTCTAATCTTTTTTAAGGTTTCTTAACATACTTACCTTCTGAAACATAGATGGACATTAATCTAATTCTCTGTAGACATTTCTAGGTTTGCATAAAACAGTAGAGCTCAACCCAAACACCCACTTTGCTCGTCAAACTAGGTACAAAATGGTTTTTCCAATCACATATTCATCCCCCAAAGCTTTTAAGATTTGCCGCAACTGAGGTTATTAAAAGAAGGTGTCATAGACTTTGGATTTGAATTACAGTCTGTTCCATTCCATTCCATTTCATTCCACAGCACTTATTGAGCCAGCAGCTCTGTAGGTAGCTGCGGATATGGAGATGAGCGATACCAGGCTCTTGCCTTTGAGAAGTTCACGGGCTAATATGGAGAACAAAGATAAACACAGTTCATCGTGATAAGGACAATAATAGGGAACAGAGATAGGACCCAAAAATGATGAATTCTCTCTTGGGGTGGAGGTGAGGTGACGGTAAGGAGTTCTTCAGAGAATGTGTCCCTTAGGCCAGGATTTTGAGGATGAATTCAAACCTTTTTGGATGGAGTAGGGGTGGCAGGAAGGAGGCCTCAGGCCAGGGGACACTTGTGGTTTAAGGCAAACACTTGGAGAGAGTGAATAGCAGTGAGCCTTAGGAGCTTGGCAGGACTTAGATCCTGAAGGTTTCATTTTTCGTGTTTGGACTTGATCCTGTAGGGCTAAAAAATGACAAGTGAAGAATGCTGAAAGTATTTGGAGTAAGACCAGCAGCACTGAATGAAGTGTCTGGCTGCCAAAGAACCACACTCATTTGAACATACAGGTTTTAGTGTATTTGGAAAAATTAGCTACAGCATTTTCGATCTTATTTTCTACAGCAGATGTTTTTAAAAAGTAGAAATTTTTACCCTAGGGCTTTCATTTACTGGGCGAATATTTGTTGAGCTCCAAGGATGTGTCAGACATTCTTCTATGAACTTGAAACATCTGTGAACAAAACCAAGATCCCTGTCCTCAGGCATTGTGTATGCTAACCTTCTTAATCTACAGTCCCATCTTGAAGGTTTATATGAACACACTGTACAAATATTTGGGTGGAAGGGACCGCAGCGAAGTTAAAACACACGAAATCCCCTTCGAGGCTCCTGAGAGGGGCACGACTATGTGACATGTGACCGGCCAGTAGGGCAGTGGGCCGGGGGAAACACCTGCTTTTCTCCTGCCACATCAGTGATTTTTCAAAATAATCTTTATTTTTCAGAACAGTTTGAGACTTCAAATTCCACAGATAGGATTGAGAGTTCTCTTACACCTTCCCCAGCTCTTTTTCACATCTGACATTCTTCGGATGGTGCAACTGCAATGCTATTATTATTGACTCCAGTCCATGGTTATTCAGCTCTCAGGAGTGTTGAACTGTCATTTCTTTCCGTTCCAGGGTTCCACCCAGGACACCACATCCCACAAACTTGTTATATCTTTAAGATCTCCTGGGCTGTGACAGCTTCTCAGACTTTCCATGTTTGGGGGAGTTTTGAGGAAGTCAAGTGAGGCATTTAGTAGAAGATACTTCACTGGGATTGGCCTTGTGCTTTCCTCATGCGCAGACTGGGGTTATGGGTTTTGGGAAGTGCCCGCAGACGTGAAGCCCCTTTCATTACACCCAGGGCATGCGGTGCCAACGGGACTCACCACCCTTGACACTGACCTTGCACAGCCGGCTGAGGTCGATGGGACTCACCACCCTTGACACTGACCTTGCACACCCGGCTGAGGTCGGCTGTTGGGTTTTTCTTCTAGAGTTGTCCTTCCCCCTCCACCTGTCCTATTTGGGAAAGAAGCCCCTCTGGGCAGCCCACGTGTTGGGGGCCGGGGGTTATGTTCCACCTCCTGGAGGGGAGACAGAATATGAATTCCTTGGAGTTCTGCTAAAGGAGATTTGTCTCCTCTCGCCCATTTGTCGCCACTGACTTCTCACAAGTACCACCAAGTATGCACTCAGCAAACATATTTATTGAAGGTCTGAATGTGCAAGGCATTAACAACCCACTTTTACTAAACAATATTTTGGTTTTCTCAGAAAAGAATTGCTGGAAGGTGGAGGAATCTGATGTCCCGGCTGCCTCTGACATCCCCCTGCCAGGAGGCCTCAGGCAAGCTTTTCACATCCAAGCCTCAGCGTCCTCTTTTGGAAACTTAGATGGTGGGAGGGGATTCATTCTAACATGTTTTCCAGGTTTAGAATTGGGGGATTAAATAATATATTCATCGAAATAGACTTCAAATTTCAAACTTGTCTGCAAAGGGGGATTATTAATAACTCCAGTGGGTTGGCCTGACTTGGTGAAATCTGTGTTTAAAATCTTGCCATTTGCCTGAGGGAATGTATCATTTCTCTGCTATATTATTTACTTATGACTCAGAGTTAAAATATATATACCCAAGGAAAATATCAACTGGACTAAGTTAACCTCTTTAGTAGTGTAAGATACTTGATGATAAAGAAAAAAATGCCAGACCATCTGCAAATGGCTGATTTACATATTTAATGGAAACCATTACCTGTGGGAAAACTAGTAAGGGGGAAAACAAAGCAAAGGAATCTGGAATCTGGGGGCCTCTCTGGTGGCACAAGGGGGTAAGATGCAGCCTGTGAAGCTATCTGCAGCCTCGGCAGTGCGAGTTTGATCCCTGGCCGGCCAGGGAGCCACCCACATGGTGCAGCAGGCCTCTCCTGACTTGCCCACTGCTCCCCTCAGCAGTGTATTTCAGTCAATCTGCCTGTTCTGCTCCCCACTCTGTCTCTGGTGAACCCTCTCACCCCCCCACACCTCTGGCCTGTACCCCAGCTCTTGTATGCATAAATAAATAAATCTTAAAAAAAAAAAGAGGAAAAAACTTCTTTTAAAAAAAAGGAAGTTTGGAATCTGTTCTGAGGGCAGATCGAGGTGGCACAGTCAAGTGAAGGCTCAGGCGGGTTCGTCCTCACTGTTATCTTTGTTGGGAAAATATAAGAAAAAGTGAGAAAAACTGATGAAACTGGAGGATGCAAAGCACTCTTGGGATTCGAGAGAAAAAATATAGCTAAGCTTTCATTGCTTACTTTTCCACACTGCTTCTCTGTGCTCAGGGACGGAGGCTGCCGGAGGGAGGTTCCAGTGTGGCGAGCCAGTTGGCTTTTTGCTTCATTTTAGGGAAAAGGCAAAGTAGCCTCCTCTCTGCCTGCCGGATGCAAGCTCAGTCAGTTTTTTCTGGCAGCTGGAGCCCCTCCTTTTCCTGATGAATGTCTTTTACCGCGTTTCTTGCAAATGCCATCATGGATGTTCTTTCCAGTGTTTTCTGGGGAGATTTACTCCTGTAAGCACAAGAGTCGTCAAGGCAAATTATGGCTTAATATAGTTCAAAGAACCGTGTTCCCGGCCTGGGCCACCAGCTCCCCACCGCTGGCTGGGCCTTCTCGTGCGGCTCCCCAGGCTGCTCTTGCTTCTGCTGAGACACGAGGGAGGTGTCACCTGCCTATGTGCAAAGGAAACACCCGCATGGCCTTGGAGTATCTTCCAAGTCTGTATTTCTTAGGGCAGCTGATCCAAAGCAGCACAAGTCAGGGCTGAGGGCCAAGGATCCAGAGCATCCGGGCCATGCAAGGTGCTTCTTGAAGCAATGTGAGGAGCAGCAAGTGAAATGGTCCCAGAATTCGCAGCTCTGCGGGGAGACCGATGTGGGAAGCAGCTGTGATTCCAAGCAGCCCAGAGAGGGGCTGGCCTAGGGGGGCTCACACGAGGATCCCCCTACAGCCTTCCCTGAGGCCCAGCCGCTCTGCTCTGCTGGAGGCCGGGAGACACTGAAGGCACCTTGAGGGGGTTTTGCATCTGGCAATGTCTGTGAGCATGCGGGAAGGCGAGCCCACCCCGAGGACGCCAGCACAGGCCTTCCTGGGCTTTCTTCCTCGGTCCCGCAGCCTCGAAGCTCAGAACCAGCAGATACCAAGGGAGAGTGAAGATACGGGGCCGCCACCACCGAGCAGGGAGTGTCCCTGGCACGTCTGGCTTTGTCAAGAGCATCCGCCTCTCTGAGACCGAATGACCAACACTGGCACCGAACAGGGGCTATGAGGAAAGGAGCGCACAGCGAGGAGGAGCCCTCCGGCCGGCGGGGGTGGGCAGGTGGACTCCGTCACCTGGGGCTGCAGTGAGGCTGCAGCACCTGCTCTCCCCAGGAGAGGAGGCCAGGGAAGGGAGCATCGGGCTCAGGGGTAGCAGGTTTAGTGGCAACCACCTCATGTAATTGCACAGATTGGTGTTAATATCTTCATCATGTTGCTGAGGAGACAAGATTCTGAGGCCGTAAGTAATGTGTTTTTCTTCCCAGAGTTAATGGCAAAACCAGATTAGAGCAGGACTGTCCAGCTCCACAGCCCAGCTTGTTCTGTGGCTCCCTGTCTTCTGAGATGGCCTGCTCCGTACTGATGAGGGATGCTTAAACAGTCCTCTCCCCATAGAAGGGGGCAGTGGGTGTGGAAGTTTCTTCCATCTATCTACTTAATGTGCAATCGAAATTCCATTTTTGACCATCACTGTCTAAGGGTAATAAGAATAGCCTCCGGGGCCTCCCTGGTGGCACGATGGGTTGAGCACAGTGTTGTGAAGCTGTCGGCAGCCTCTGCAGCAGTTCGATCCCTGGTCCACCAGGGAGCTACCCACGTGGCACAGTAGACCTCTCCCAACTCACCTGCTGCTCCCCTCAGCAGTGTACTTCGGTCCTTCTGCCTGTTCTGCTCCCCACTCTGTTTCTGGTGAATCCTCTCACCCCCCAGAACCTCTGGCCTGTACCCCAATTCTTGTATGCATAAATTAATAAAATCTTAAAAAAAAAAGAATGGCCTCTGGTCAGCTAGCCCTCTGCTGAAATGCAACGGCCCCCAATGGAATAAACGTGTCATATGAGACTCGCGTTAATGAATTGTAGCCATTTCCTCCCATCCTTGGCCCTAACTAGTGTCAAGAACTGTGATGGGGGCCTTCCTGGTGGCACAGGGGTTAAGACACAACCTATGAAGCAATCCGCAGCCACTGCAGCACGAGTTCAATTCCCGGCCGGCCAGGGAGAAACCCACATGGCGGGATAGACCTCTCCTGTCTTGCCCGCTGCTCCCCTCAGCAGTGTACTTTGGTCTGTCTGCCTGTTCTGTTCCCTGCTCTGTCTCTGGTGTATCCTCTAGCCGCCCCTCCCATATGTCTGACCTGTACCCCAATTCTTATATAAAAATAAATAAATCTTTAAAAAAAAAAGAACTGTGATGGGTCTCAGGTTTGACCCTTTCTCCAAATTAAGAAATCTGCCTGCCTGCCTAGTATCCACAAGATAAGAAACACAAGAGTAGGAGAGGATGTGGCGAGAAGGGAATCTTTGTTCACTGTTGGTGGGAATCTAAATTGGTGCAGCCACTGTGGAAAACAGCATGGAGAGTTCCGAGTCAAAAACAGAAATTCCATATGATCTGTTTCCCCCACTCTCAGCTTCATGAGCTCGGACCTGTCCAACCAGCGAGAGAGCCCAGGTACGACACCAGACTCAGGCTTGGATAGGGTGGCGCCTTTAACTTGGGCTCCACCCAGAGGGTGTACCAGGCAGTCTCGTCCGGTGCGCCTGTCAGGGGAGAAAGACATCACGACCAGAATCGTTGGGGGGAGTAGTAGTGGATTCACAAAAGAGGGCCATATAACCCCTCACTGCTTTCATCCTCAGGATGAACCCTTTGTGTTCACAGCTGCATCCAGTGGCCAAACTACCTTCAGGTGCACGGACCAGGAGGTGCTGAGGGAGATCTTTTTGAGACAGGAATCTTCTTGAAGTGGCTTTTGAGGAGGGTAGTTCAGTGGGTTGGAAGGAGCATGGAATCTCCATCAAGCAGCTTCATTATTGGGCATTGTTGGGTGGTTTTGCAACAACAAGGGCACCACCTTCTGATGATAAATGATCCAGAAAGCGGAAAAAACGTGATGACTCCAAAAGGGAACAGGACTGAGACCTCTAGTTTTAAAAAGAGCTTAACAGGAGGTCAATGGCTGCCTTTCTAAGTGTAATAAGAACGACCTCTGGGGCCTCCCTGGTGACATGACAGGTGCTTGCCTCAGGCAGGTGCTCACCTCAGGCAGGTGCTGATGTTACACTGGGGAGCGACTGCATTAGCCCTGCCTTCTCTCCCCCATTCTTAGCTTCCTTAGTGCCTCTGCCAATGACCCCTGGGGAGGGACTGGGAGGCAGGTTGAGGTGGTGGAGGAGTGATGGGGTACGGAGGGGGTCCCATTAGTACGATTTTATGTGTCCCAACCCTGAGTGGGAGAGTCCTGGCCCTTACGGAGGAGGGAAACACAAGCACAGAACACAGCATTTCCATGTGCATCGGATGCAGAACTCACAACAGTAGTGACTGGCCCACAAGTCACTTTAATTTCACGTCTCCACTGTAAGCTCCGTTCAAAGCCCACTAGGTAATTGGGCAAGGCAAGGTTTCCCCCTACAGGAATGAGAACAAAAGAGTGTAACGGTGTGTGTGTGTGTGTGTGTGTGTGTGTGTGTGATCTTCTCTTCTAGCAAGCCAGGCCTTGGCCGGCGTCCCTTCCTTATGGCCAGTGAGTCAATGCGAGTATTTATGGGAAAATTAAAGAAAAGAAAGCAGGTGCGGAGGGTCAGGACCTTTGGAAGTGGCGCGACTGTCAGTCCAGCCACACCCCGAAGGCAGGGGCTCGGTGCAAAGAGGGGGCTGAGAGTCAGGAGCGGTCGTGTATTTCAGTTTTGTCCAAGTCCAGTCCTCTTGGATCCCCCCCTTACCAAAACTGTCCTTTTCCCTGAAGGAGGCTTCCTTCATTTTTAAAAAATCAATTTATTTATTTTCTTACATCACTGTTCATTTTTGGAGAGTATTTGATTCTCCCCTCAGGTGTATTTCCCCTAGTTCTCCTACCACCACGGCACCCGAGACCCATCACCCCTGTCCCTTGTGCTGTCCTCTCCCCTGCTTTGACCCCCCGACCCCCTACCCCTGCTGTGCGCCTTAGATCCCTGGCCATCTTGCCAGTTTCGTGTTCTTCCTGGCTCTTTGTTCGGTTTCTCTATATTCCACATATAAGTGAAACCATCTGATAATTATCTTTTTCCTTCTGACTTATTTTGCTTAGACCCCTAAATTAATTACCTTATTGGGTTCCTTCATTGCATTAGCAACAAGTAACTTTTTTGGTAAACACAGCAGATATAGACAGTCATTTAGAGAATATTTATTGAATCATTCATTTAATAAGAATCCCAGGGTCCTGTTATGCACCAGGCACTGTGAGATGCTGGGGAGACCATGGTGAACAAGGAGTGCACCCTGCCCTCCGGTTTGGGGGGACTCACAATCCAGGAGAGAGATGACTGGCACTGCCACAGCCTCTACCTGCCCCGAAACTACTCCCCTGGGAACTAGCTGGAGGCAGCCCAACCTCTGGGGTAGGGATGGAATTGGATTGTCAGGCAAATAATCACCCTCTTAATCACATCTTACTTCACTTGGGATAACAGTATTACCCACTGTTTACAATGAGCTTAAAAACATAATTCATTGTATGGAAATTTGTAAGAGTTATTATTATTTATCTTTTTTGGGGGGGAAGTCCAGGAAGTCAAAGGATGTGTTTACTATTTGACTGGAAAAATAGGAGTGTCTTCAACCACAACCCAAATGAAAAGCAGTGATAGAAATTCTGTGCTCATAAAATAAAAACTTTCCACAACGATACTGCTTCTCTTTCACACCGAGAAATTAAGTTTGAAAACTGACGTAAATATTGGTAATGGTGCTTTGATGAGACTGAATCCCTCCTAGTGAGGTTAATGCGTTAGAAACCGTGATGAAAAAATAAACATAGCTAAACTGACAGCAAGGGAGGGTGACCAGATCCCTCTGGCTGGTCATATACACAATTTTGCAAACTCAGATTTGTCACGGAGGAGAAAAGAAGGGGCATTTGGTCCAGAATAATAACTTCCCAAAGAAACCAGGAGCCTAGGGTGGTGATGTGGATGAAACGATGCGGATGAAAGACAAAGTGAAACTGGACATCCTCGCCAACCACTGCCCAGCTTGAGGACATCTGGAATGGAGCATTATGAATGCCATGTTGGCCAAAATGGTGTCCATCTCCACAGTGGCAGGAGCACTGGATTGGGCCAGTGTTGGGGGCATACTGCAGAGTGTGCCCACTGCTATCACTGACCCAGGTGACTTTGATGTCATTGGATGCCATCAGAGCAGCGAAGAGCTGGTGAAAATTACGTCATGCCACATTTTTTAAAATTGTCTAGAGTTGCCTTAAAAAAAAATCACCTTCAGAAACCACATTGTGCATATGTGTGCACATGAATATATGTGTGAGTATGAGCATGAGTGTGTGTGCATGAGTGTGTGTATGGACATGTATGCATGAGAGTGTGTGTTGAAGACAGGCTGTTTTTGAGGTCAACATGTAAGCCAGAGCAGGAAGTCAACTTTCACCAGTGATACAGATGTGAGCAGAGGCACGTGCTTTTTTGTGGCTGGCTGGAGGTGCTTGGGGTGGGGGCTGGTTATCACCGGATGCTGTTGGGATGCAGTTGATAATGAAAGAGAAGTTTCATTCTCACAAATATTGGGAGTGAACTATGACAACGAACGCAACCTTTCAATGACTAAAATTTTATTGTATTAACTGAGCAGGAGTGCCTTTGACTGTGAATGTCTGGAATGGGTGGATGACTGGATAATCTTTTGCTTAATTGTTTACAACACTACATCTCAATTATTCTGGTCATTTGGTCTCAGATAACTCAGTGCTTACTTCACATTCACCACTCTTTAGTAATGTACGCCATCTTCCTCAGATTCACTGCCTGTAGAGCTTGGCAATGAATAAAATACATGACAGTACTTTAATTCCTTTAATAGAGGAAAGGCTCACATTCCCAACACCTACCAGGGGCTGGCACATTGGCAAGTGCCCATTCATCCGTTCATTCATTCCAGTTCATTCAACAAATATTTTCTGAGTCTGCTATGAGTAGGCTCTGTTTTGGACACTGAGCATATACGGTGAGCTCAGTTTAGAATTAAATATATTATTACTGATTGCCTACTAGCACTCTGGAGATACACCAAGAACAAGTGAGAGGGGTCCTGCTGCCCAGAAATTCATGAATGGACATGTACAGCTGGAGGGAAGCGAACGTCTATAGAAGAAGGTTTTCTGGTTCCTTGAGGGAACCAAATGCCCGATTACAAATCATGGCTCAACCTGTCTGGTGACTTTAAGCCTCAATTTTGATCCCTAAGGTATGCCCAGGCACCACATGTAAGAATTTTTCAGCTGTTTACAAATTTAATTTTGAAACAATTACCTGGAACTCCTCTACACATTGCTGTCTTTCCTCCCTTTGGTTTTCATTTTCTAGATCAACCTTGAGTGCTGGACTTGGTGGGCAGGTCTTCAAGACCACAGCCAGAGTCTGTCCACCATCTGCACTTGCTCAGACAGCTTGGGGTTCCCTCCTGCCCAGTTCAGTCAGGTCCAGGGCTGGGGATGTCCTAGCTGACAGTCATTTCATAAGGCCACCCCCAGCCCAAGAGAAGGATTTGAACAAATGTATCTTGTCTTTTAAAATCTCACTCAAATGTATGTCTCCATTTCAGATTTACATACACACAGTATATTAATTGAATCTTTCCTTAACTCTAGTATTGAAGTTTATCAGCTTAAACGTTTGTCTCTATATATTGCAATAAATCCATATAAAAGGTTTGCAATATTTAGAAACCTAAAAACATTTAATGAAATATTTCATTAAACTCATGTATTTATTTGTATTACATTATATGTCATTAATACATATAACTAATATTATAGACATTTAAAGCATCCATAAATTATAATTCAGTTGTCAGTATCAAAATTTTGATGTTTGTATAATTTAAAATTATCAATCACAATACGATATACTACATTTTCATATTTTAGAATATGACATAGTTACATAATGTCTAAGAATAATAGTAGTATTCTGAATATTTTATTTTTTAAAGATTTATTTATTTATGCATACAAGAACTGGGGTACAGGCCAGAGGTGCGGGGGGTGAGAGAACCCAGAGACAGAGTGGGGAACAGAACAGGGAGACTGACTGTTCACTCGGAGGGATTCAGTCTCATCAAAGCACCATTACTAATATTTACGTCAGTTTTCAAACTTAATTTCTTGGCGTGGAAGAGAAGCAGTGTCGTGGAAAGTTTTTATTTTATGAGCACAGAATTTCTATCGTTGCTTTTCATTTGGGTTGTGGTTGAAGACACTCCTATTTTTCCAGTCAAATAGTAAACACATCCTTTGACTTCCTGGACTTCCCCCACAAAAAAAAAAGATAAACTGCTGAGGGGAGCAGCAGGAGACAGGAGAGGCCTGCTCCACCATGTGGGTTTCTCCCTGGCTGGGGATCGAACTCGTGCTGCAGTGGTAGCTTCATAGATTGCGTCTTAACCCCTTGTGCCACCAGGGAGGCCCATATTCTGAATATTTTAAACACAATGTAAAACACATTTATTAATATTCTAATTCCATCAATCAAAATAATTTACTAAGTAATAATTATGTGTATGTCACTGAACCCAGATGGCTGGATGCTAAGGGCATATCATAAATGGAAGGAGGTCAAATGGAGTGAGAAAATTGACTTCATAAGAAAACCAGCAACATAACATCATACATGAAAGAGCAAATCAGCGACATGGGCAGCAGCAGCATTGGAATTCAGAGCTGTGAGAAAGATCACTGTCGAAAGGGGTAGAATTTGAGCTGGGCCTTGAAGAGGTGGGATTTCAATAGAACACTGGAGGGTCAAAGCCACAGGCAGGGTTGATGGTCTGAACAAAGACAGAGGCCCGAGGGGTCCCTGTGTCTCAATAACATCAAAGAGCTTTAGTTTTATTGACCTGGCAAACCCTCTGTTGCTTTCAGGGGTTCATCATGTTACGGCGAAGTCTGAGTTCCCAGAGAAGAATGACTGGCAGGTTTCAGACGACTAACATTGAACAGCGGAATGAAATAATGGTACTGGGAGGCAGTTTGCTAAACTACACGAAATTTAAGTCCCTTCCTAGACTGCCAAGCAGAGGGATGCTCTCCATCAGAGACTTCAGCTTCTCTACCAGAAAAAAGTCAAGCCCTGTTGGTGGCTGTACACAGGTCATCAGAAGCCATGTCTGGAGAGGAGCACTTTGCAGATAATTTCACTCGCCGCCCAGTCAGATTAAGACCTTCAACAGCAGATAATGACATTATCCCTGGATGGCTGCTTCTGTGACGCTCATTGTGACAGCTTAGATTTAAAAGGGGAATTTGTGTAAACTCTGTGTCGGATGGGATTTTTAAGTTTAGCATGAAATGTGTGCAGGGCAGCTGTGACTCCCAGGGCTTTGCCTGCTCTTTTGCAGGGATGAATTCACCACATCCCCCAAGTGGTTTCTGGTTTTGCGCCCATGAAAGTGTCAGGTCTGGTGGTTGGAACCTGCCAGCTGACCTGGATCAAGTTGGAGGAACACATTTCCATCACAGAGGGACTGGGAAGCGTCGCTCCTGAGATGGGAGTCTGCAAAAGGTGTTCTGAGGAGAGCAGTGGATGTGAACTCCAGTTGTAGATACCAGGGCTGTGTCCAGAAGGACAGCGGTTGGTGTTAAGTCTAAGGACAGAAACAGGATGTGTATTGGAAGGTCAGAAGTTGAGACTGAGAGCAGGGCAGAGTGTGGTATGAAGATGGCTATTGGCGATATCTGTTGCCTGGTGTGTGACTTAGTCTGGCTCGAAGGACCCAGCTAAGCATGCCCTCTTTCTCAGGGTGGTTTTTTATGGGCACCAGGGGGTGCTCTGTTATTGGGATGCAGAGATGGTGATTCAGGGACAGTTAGGTTGGAGGGTAGGTGACCTGTCATCCTAAGAGCCAAGGCCACCAGGCCCTGTGGGACGAGGCCACACGCTCCCCATGGCTGTGGAGCCAGAAGGACAGATGCTGGCCACGCTGAATTGTGTGAATGGCATTTTGAAAAGCTGCAGCGACTTCTAGTTGTTTCTTTTGGCTTCAGGTTAGGTTGACTTATGTGTCATCAAGTGAAATCAGGTGTTTGTTTTTGTCTTTGTCGTGTGTGTGAGTGTGTAAGGTCATAGAAATCCCACGGACACCAAGCAAAGGAAGGACATTTTAATTTCAATGAAATTGCAGTTATTTCAACCAGACTGATGCCTGAGAAGCCAGCCGCAATATAAAATGGCTCCTCCAGTTTCTGGGGGGACACATGGCTTCCAGCTGCTGTTTCTCTCGTGCATCGGACGTGCTCTCGCCACCGGCAGCCTCGCTGCTCTTTCATCCTGAACCCAGGCCACTCCTGATGTTGTTTCAGACCGCCCCTGGCTGGGGCTCTGCACTCGTTCAGGTGTTTCCAAGGGAGACATCGCTTGGGTACTGGGAAGCCAGTGGCTGGCAAGGCTGGGATCGGATGCCCTGGCCCCATGAGCACCCACAGCTGGGGTGGCACTTACATGGCACTGGCCTTCCAGAGGCTGGCATGAATGATGCAAGTGTGTCATCTTGGAACTGTCGTGTATTTGTGGGGGCGGGTCAGGCTGTAGAGTCCCACCACCCTCCTAGGAAGCAGCGTGGCAGAGACTTGCATCAGGTCTGGCAGGTCCTGGGATGATGACAGTGTCATAGACTTGGGACAAGGACTCGTGTGGAGGGCGGTGGTTTCAGGGCCCCGGCAGGAGCCACACCGCTGCCCCACGGGCCATTCCAGTCTGTCTTGTTCCTGCACGTGCCCTCCCCGTTCCCTTGTACTCAGGAGACCCTTTCGCTATTGCGGACGGCCCTCCCAGGGCGCTGTGCCCTTGCCTGCCAGAGTTGCCCTTGGCCTGACACCAGAAGGGACCCTGTCCTGGTTAGCTGGGGGCGGCTCCTTCTGTGTCTCACTTTTCAGTTCGGAAGGGGCTGAGAAGTCCAAGTTCCCCTAGCTTTAGAGGAAACTGAGGTCCATGTGATGTAGGTAATCTGCTTTGAGGGCAGGGGATGGCTTGGCTGTCTTGACTTTTGAGTAGGGCTAGTAGATGCAAGGTCAGGGAGAAGGACACACATAGGCCCCTCCATCGCAGTCCACGCCCCTTTTCTTCCCACTCTGGCTCTGCTCCTCCCTGCAGGGGTCTCACTCATTGCAGACCCTCCAGCATACATGTCCCAGGGACATAGGCTCCCCCATAAAGCCACCCATTAGCCACCCTTCAGTGCTGAGGGTGTCCACCCCAACCGTGCAGCCTTGCTCCCTTAGGAAAAGGCCTGCTCAACCCTGGAAGTAGTTTGCGGTCATTTGAACAGGGAATTCTGGGTCTCAGGCGCTCAAAACACAGACTAGAAGGGGTGAGTGGTTTGTGCTGAGTGAGTACACTCGTGAAGGCTCAGAGTGGTCCCTTATCTGCCTCACCTGAAGAGAAGGGGTAACAGCCACAGAAGGAGCCCTTTAAAGCAGGGGCTCTTGGACTCTTGTCCTTGGGGTTCCTGTTTGCAGGGTGCAGCCCGGAATCATACCCTGGAAAGGATGGGCTCGTGGAATCTAATGTTATTTTGAGTGGCTCCAGGGAGACACTGATCTCATGGCCATGCATTATCAGGCCTTGTGAAATCAGGTCCCTAAGCCCAACTAGAGTTCCACATGTCAGATGGCACCATGGCCTTGGCAAAGCCCATCGGAATAGATATGTGTACAGGAATAGAATTTTGGTGACAATTCTCATGCCCTCCCTGACCCCACGGGCCTGCCTCTGCCTGGAGCATTGCCCAGCGTATGGCACCTGACTCCTATGCATCAGTAAAAGGTAAATATTGACTTGCTTTTCCAGCCTCTTTTGCAGCTAAGAAATATAACGCAGGCTCTGCCAAGCAGCACAACTAAGTAGGACAAGGTGTGGTGGCAAAGTGGCTGCCCTGAGTAGGTCACAGGGTTGTTGAGATGGGGTATTTGTCGATGGTAGGGATTGGGGTGGTCAAAGTTCTTGGACCTGTCACCTCTGACCGTTTATGTCCCCCTTGCCCTCAGAGTACTATAAGGAGATCATTTTCTGTAGAGGATGGCATGAAAAAGACTGGGCTGGGAAATTGAATTGGGAGCTGCTGGCACAGTTATAATGACCAAGGAAGGTTCTCTGTGCAGTGGTGGTTGCCGCAAGTTGCTATGCCCTGGGGCCTTGGGCTACGTGTTTTCTCATAGAACCAGTTCTAGGACATGGTTATGCATTCCTCCAGAAATAGTTTTAATTTTCAGTAAGTTTGTTTTCAGTTTAAATCAGAGTTAGACAATAGCTACGGAACAATGGCTATCCCAGCTCCTCCAACAGAGGGAGGCCATGGAAGGGGGAAGCTGCTGTCAGAGCGAACACTTCTCTTCTTTCCACTCAAGGGAAAATCTGAACCAGCTGAGCCCTTTGTTGGACAAAGAGATGCCTGAAAAGGCCACAGGCTATAAAATTTGAAGCTTGAAGGGACTTCGAAGATTCTTCTAGTTGTATCCTTTTGTTCCACCAGCAAAAAGTTACTTGGAGGTTCATGCAGTTAGTTAATGGAAGAATCTCTAGACATTCAGAACTAGGTTTCTCCAAAGTTTCTCGTCATTACAAAGGAAAGGGATTTCCCCCCAGAGCAAATGCAATCCAAACCAGGAATAAACATGGAGCACTTTTTTTTTTTCAAAATTAAAGTTTCTAGTTAGTTTGTAGACAAAGTATTGATGGTGACGTTGCTCACTGATTGACATCTGTATGGAAACAAAAGGCATTCCACTCGGGGGGTGAGATATGACTCATTTATTTTATCGGAGTGGGTATTTCCTTCAGCAATGCTATCTCTCACTTTTTAGTAAAAACTTGGATTCAGGGCCTAGCTGCTCCTGGCATTCCTGTTTCCATAGGAAAGAATGCTTTTAATGCCTTTAAGCTAAAGCAAATACTTCTTTTCCTTATGCTAGTTAAATAAGTCAAATATGTTCTTTGGTCTCTTGGAATTTTCTTGTATTTTATTTATTTATTTTTTAATGTGAAGAGGGTGCCAGACGACTAATGCAAGTGCCGTGTGTTTCCCATGGATTTGCAAGACACTCAAGAGCTTTGGGAGGTTTCAATTAAAAAAGTATTTGAAAAGCATTGGTTTTTAAAAGTTTTTTTTTTGTTTTTTTTTTTGTTTTGTGCCTTTTATTTTGTTTTAAGCCAAATGAAGATGCCTGGGGATGGGAACCGGGGAGCAGGAGCAGTGGAAAGGGAGATATTGACGCGGGCAGGAGGAAGGCTTCTGGGGGTGGTGGGCATGTTGGGTATCTTGGTGGTGACACTGTTTCGTGGGAGCAAACAGCTCCAAACTAATCAAATTGTACACTTTAATTATGTGCAGTCTGTCAATCACACCTCAGCCATGATTTTTAAAAAATAATGGAGGGCCTCCCCAGTGGCTCAGCAGGTTGAGCACAGCCCTATAAAGCTGTCTGCAGCCTCTGCAGTGAGGGTTCGATTCCCGGCCTGCCAGGGAGAAACCCACATGGCGTGGCAGACCTCTCCTATCTCGCCCCCTGCTCCCCTCAGCAGTGTCTTCGGTCCATCTGCCTGTTCTGCTCCCCACTCTCTCTGGTGAATCCTCTCACCCTCCCGCGCCTCTGACCTGTATCCCAGTTCTTGTATAAATAAATATATCTTAAAAAAAAAAATAAAGGAAATGAAGCAATAGCTCAGAGTCTTCTGTGAAATCTCCAGAGTTAGGGAAAGAGAGAGAAAGGATCGGAGACCCAGCCAAACACGTTATTTAAAGTGGCAGAGTGGATGTAACCAGCACTTCCAGGAAGACGCTGCCCCTGGATGGATGGGTGGAGGCTTGACAGCAAGACCTCCGCCATCAAGTGCCACTACTTTACAAATTGTGCTTCTGATGTTTCTGCGTCCATTCATCTCTTTGCTTAAGGTGGGACATGTTACTGTGTTTTCAAAAACTACCTATTTCTTTTTCAGAGGAATGCAACAGCTTTTATGTTTCTTCATTGTCATTCTGTAATTCATCTGAAGGCTCCCGGAATGCACAAATTATAGAATAAGTTCTTAACCACAATCTTGAAGGCATTGCTCAAATTCTTTGTCACAGGAATTCACTGGAATGCGATCATGTCCGTAGCTGTGTGGACTAAATGGGAGACAGACTCAGAAGCAGGGTGGTTTGAAGCAGGGTGACCTTACAGTTGATTATCCGGAGACACCTTCAAGAGTGAAAAAGGGCACGATTAGTATTTCCAGTGACAGCACAGGCACCAACTGGAGCTGCTCGTGGGAAAGCAGGACAGCTGGTCACCCTGACAGTGCGACTCTGGTCTTACAAAGGAGAAATCGAGGAGCCCGGGTCTCTCTGTGAGAGGGAGCACCTGCAATGTGCTCACGACAAGGGGTCAAATCTGAACTTGTCCCTTGGACTAGTCTTTCCTGGAGCTGGAAAGAGAGGTGAAGGGGGAAGGAGGGTGGAGACTACTCACAAGAATTTCGAGGACACAGGTTGGCCCCTGGTGATGGGGATTGATTGCTTCGGGGGTGGGGGGTGTGGGTGCTGTTTGGGTGAGCCTGGAAGCTTCTTTATTGAACACGTTACTGTGACCCGAGAAGCCATGGAGTGACGCAGAAGCAAACCTTTGCACAACGGCATCACTTTCAGCTTCTCATTTGAAGAGAAAACAGTGGTGAGGAGACAACTGTGACTCTCAGTGCTGTTCACCCTGGCATGTTCTTTGTAACTGGGAAAACAAAATTTGAGCAGACTCTTTGGTTATCTGTTTGTGAAAAAAAAAAAATGTTTTTGAAAATAGCTATGATTCCTTTCTAGCCTTCTTAAAGAATTGCCTTTAGGCCTAGGTCGGTACAATTTGGAAATGAAAGCATGGGTGGCAAGGTCATAGACAGGAGAATTAGCAAAGATTTCAGTATGAAAATGTCTTTAATATCCGGCCTGTGTATTAAAGCGTCAGGCAATCTTTTGGATAAGCTCCCACGAGGCTACAAGAATTAGTTTTTATTACATGGTATTGAACACTTTTCTTAACACTGTAGCCTTTTTCAAACATGGTGGTGTTCAAGGCTCTATATGATTTTATTCTTGCTTATCTCTCAAGCCTCATATCTCAATCCTTGCTTGATTCACAACATATGTTTTAGCAATATTAAACTTCTTGTCGCATCTCCTGTAGTCCCCATAGAAGACTTTCAAGACTTTGAGAAGTGTTCTTGGTCTCCAAGTCCTTTCATCGCTATTCCTTCTACTTCATTCTTGGTCTTTTGACACAGTTATCATTGCTTCTGGGAAGCTCTCCCTAACTCTTCCCCTTTTCTTTGCTCCCTTAATATGCAGCACTTCTCTATTGATGTGTTATCTTATTTTATAATTATAAGTTTATATATTGTGCCTGACCTACCTTGAACAAGCATCTGGAAAACTGAAAACTGAAATTGGTATATAATGTTCTCTCTCTTTCGCTAAATGTTCAGCACAACTGACACAAAGTGTTTCCAGGGCCTTATGAAATTGTACATGTACCTGAGAAAACAACCAGTTGAAACATTTCCAAGAAAGACAGGTGTGCAAACGATTCGTGCTGGGAGTAGGTGTGATGCTGTTGACATTACTGTTCCTGAGCTGGGCTGTGCTGTCCCATTTCCTGCGGGTAAATACGTGTGCATATTAGATAGGAGAGGGGCATAGAATTTAAGTGCAATGGCGCTGTCATCAGATTGGAATAACACTCGCTTTGTTAACCCCATAGTATTGGATCCATTTTTAGCTCTCAGGTTATGTCATGTCTATTTTAGTTTTCTTGGAATGAGAAATATCATATATTTAACTGCACATTTTAAAGGAAAGTGGTGGCAATATAATGTGTTATTTCCAAACTGCTATTAATGAACATGCAAGTCATTTTTTCCAATGTCCTTTTTCAGTGAGCAAACACTGCACACTTTTGGACAGCTTGATTCCTAAAGAAGCATGTCATCCTGATTAGTGGGGTTCTGAAAAAGGCTGGGGGACAAAATGATTAGAAAAGTTTGTACTTTTTTTCCAACTTTCTGAAATCTTGGTGATTATTATATGATTGGGAAAATTAAAAAAAAAATAATACTATTCTTAAAGCTGGGGAATCAGGACTGAAAGTCTGAGGATCTGTTCCAAAAATTAATGTCACTAGAAAGCATAATGTATCCTTTGAATTTCTGAAATGCAGGAGAGAATGTAAAGCAGTCTGACTTTATTAAGGGCATGTGAGTATAAATATATTTAGCTCTACAGATAAACGGTGGAGTTTGACATGAGTAATCAGACTGAAATTCCAGGTCAGTTACTCAAAACACACATGGGTAACTGGACAAGGAAAAGGATCCTGGAGATACTCAAGTACCATAGGTTTGAGTTTTGCCAAAGCTTTCCTCTGTGGAGACCCAAAGCTCCAGGGTGACCAGTTCAGTGTGCAACAGGGGAAAACACTGGACTTCTGTGGGATCCCTTCTTAGCCACCCAAGACTTAAATCACATATGCCTTCTAATTATACATTTATTGGGCAGGTTTATTACAGTGCTTGGTGCCACGAGCTATTTTGTTTCCGGTTGCGGCTTTTGCTTTTGTTTTTTAAATAGCAGATACTCATTCTGACCACAGTCCCCTGCTTAGTGAAGACGTATTTGGCTGTAACTTTGCAGGGATCACCTCCATGGGACCAGCATCGAGCACCCTGTCCAAGGCCAGATGTGAAGGGCTTTGCCTTGTAGCAAGATAATTACTGGCCAAGCCAACCATACTCGTTCTCACCAAAATTGTTTCTATGTATGTAGAGTAAATTCATGTAGAGCAGACACATAGATGACACAATTTCACTTCGAAAGAGAAATCATGTGACTGAGAGAGGAGAGCTGTTTTAGAACTTGCCCAATATTCTCATAGCTTCTCAGCTGTGTCCCCACTTTTCTTAAGCTGGTCTGAGTAAATCTCTGTTTCTAATAATCAAGAATCTACAGACCACATCCTAAAGATAGATTGTCACTATGATAAAACCCTAAGCCAGTGAAGAGAGAGTAAATACTTTTTAAAAATTAAGGTAACTTTGGCTTACAATACCGCGTAAGTTCCAGACTGTTAATAGGAGGAGAGTGGAGTTAAAAACCACACAAGCTGGAAAGTATTAGCTCCTTAAAGGCTCCAGACAAATGCCAGAGACTCTTCCGGAACTGATCCTTGATGGGTTGGGAGACGGTACACAGACTAAGAACAAATAAAATCATTAAGAGAGTGTGCCTACGATAAAGCAGACCTTCTAGCAATTATTTGATTCTGTTACCCTGTTAGAAAGTCAACAATATATTTTTCTTTTTGCCCAGAATATAGGAAATCCCATCCTCATGATACACATATGGTCAAAAAGCTTTCAGTTTCCTGGAACAATAATTTAAAATTTCAAGGACCTAGGTATAAATTAGAGGCCTTAAAGAGCTGGCTAATATTAACAAGTTCGGGCAGATAATTAACATATATTCTATTCATTATTTTCTGGAGGGCAGTAAATATGCATTTGTGAAGCTTTTATGAAATGTACAAAGAAATATTTAATCAACACTTTACATGATAGTGCTGGTGGTGGCGGTTGAGGATTACAAAGAGGGCAGATAATTATGAAGAAGAACATAATTTCTCCCTTTTAAGTAGAGAACCGCTTTGGCTCAGCTCACTAGAGTTGTTGCCTAATCAGTCAAACCAGGAGCAAGAATGGCATAAGAATAGATATTTTTTAAGTGTCAGTGACGTGTACTAATCAACAAACGTTCCCAGTAATAGGCTTTTGGATTTCACATAACTTAGAGAAGTATAGCATTGCAAAAAGAGATCAAAAAGATCACACACAACTAATTGTGTACAGATTTGTAAATTACATGGTAAGGCCACATACTTCAATTACATTGGCCAAGTCAATTATACATAATTGGCATTCTAGCTCATGTGCTTGCATAATTTAAATTTTACGAAAGCTTTACTACATGGAGCAAGTTTCAGCACATGGAAATAATTTTAAAGTAAATCTCTAATTATATCATACAATAAATATTTTTAATTGTCTTTGCATTTTGATGCAACTTCATCTATTTCCAAGTAGGAAACATGTTTAACTATCCCTATAATTCACAAATCTGGCAAATTTTCCCTGAAATTAACTGGAAGTTGTATATTCAATCATCAGTAAGTCACACATTAAGATGAAATGCTAACTTGGTTTTTCTTGGTTCTTTAAAAAAATGCATTTTTGGTTGCTCTTCTCATATTTTCATGACAACAATGTCCAAATGAATGCAGGTATCCAGACATGACCATAACATGTAAATTATGTTCTATTTTCAATTTTTAAAAATTCTTATTTTCTTATATATAACCTGGGTTCCTTAAAGCCAGGTTTGAAGTTCAAATCCCTTCAGGCCCAGAACATTCTAAATCTATGACCCCGTGAGTCTCAGTCCTCACAGTCTTTGGTCTAGGTGGGTCCACCATTCATCAGTTGTGTGAACTCAGACAGCAACCTGCATCTCTCTCTGTAGTTCTCAGTTCCTTATCTATAAATTGAGGAGTTGAGTAGGTCAATGGTTTTTCAAGGATGGGGTGAGGGTGGTGGGCACAGATGCTGGGGGCTCTGGGTTCTTCCAGCAATGTGTACATAAATATAAATGAATTAATCGTTGTAGGTTTTCCTAAGAACTTCTTCAGGAAGTCTTTCTGAGTCCACATCAGAATAAGGGTAGAAACCATAGCGTTGGAAGAGTGCTTCAGTCGCCCAAAGGTGGGGAATCCCCGGTTGGCTACTGTTGTCTTTTTAGGTCTGTGTACTTCTGTGAACTCAGCCATTCAGGACATAACACCCCCCCCCCCCAAGATTATCTGGGTAGTTCACACCTACATCTGTTGCAACTGTGCAGAGTGCCCTTTCCACATTCTTCACCTATGCCTTTTACTTGACCTTCAAAAATGTTCTACAGCATCACCTACACCAGATTCACTTTCTGAGTCAACCATTTATATTTAGACATTCTTCTTCCATGCCCCGAATCTTACATGTATTTCCAGGTTAACCTGTATCCAATGACAGGAGGCATTTGTTTTTCTTTTTCTCTGGTCCTATTGAAATCTCTTTTGAGGTAGAGATCATATCTTACTTATTTAACTTTGTGTTCTGATATTAATATTGACACTTCAACTTTCTTTTGCCTAATGTTTTCATGGTATATCTCTTCCAATCCTTTTAATTTATTGGCTTCTTTATATTTAAAGTAGTCGGTCTTGTTTTTTCTATGCCTTACAATCTCTGTCCTTTAATGGAAGAACTAAGGTTATTTGCATTTAATGTAAATATTGATATGGTTGAAATTAATCTACCAGCTTGCTATTTATTCTCAATTTGTCCAATTTGGTTTTTGTTTCCATGCTTCCTGCTTTCTGTTGGATAAATTGGGTTTCTTTTCATGATTTCATTTTTCCTCACTATTGGATGCTCAGTTATACATTTTTTTTAGTGGTTGCTCCAAGGTTTGCAATATACATCTACAACTTATAATGATCTGCTTTCAAATAATGTTATGACATTACACACATAATAAAAACACCTTACAACAGGGTTTCTCCATTTTTTCCCTCTTTTTGTCCTTTGCATTATTGTTTCTTACATGTTGTCATCATCCATGGTACTGTTTTTTTACGATACCTTTATTGTTGCTTTTTTTAAATGAGAAAAAATGTCTTTAGCAAGTTCCTCCACATTCATTATTTCCCAAGTTCTTCATCCCTTTGTATAGATCCAAATTTCCACTTGGAATTATCTTCCTTTCATATGGCTTCTTAGAGCTATCTTCTGGGAATGGATTCCTTTAGTTTTCATATGCCTGAATACATCTCTATTTTGCTTTTATTTTTGAGTTCTACATATAGAACTCTAGATAGAAAACTTTTCACTCCGTTGCCTTCTGGATTACAAAGTTTCTGGTGAGAAGTCTGATGTCATTTTCATCTTTATTTCTCTCTATAAAGTGTGTCCCCAACACACCTCCCCCACCACAGTTTTTAAGATTTTCTTTTTATCACTGACTTTATGATGTTTCTTAGTTTGGTTTTCTCTGTCTATTCTTCTCTGAGTTCACTGAGCATCTTAAATCTGAGAGTTTATTGCTTTCATCAAATTTTGACAATCCCAGACATTATTTTTTAAGGAGTTTTTCTTTCCTCCCACCCATTCCAACTGGGACTCAGTTACAATGTTTTAGTCTATTTGGTGTTGCTCCATACCACAGATGCTCTGTTTATTTTTTTCCAGTTTTTCTCTGTGCTTCTTTTTGGGAGAGATACTATTGTTTCAAGTTTATTGATCTCCCAAGCAGTGCGTAATCTGCTATTAATTCCACCTAGTTGTTTTTTTCCCTATCAGATGTCATATTTATCATCAGAATTCAGTCAAAGATTTGAGAAAGACCCTTTGCACATCTCAGGAGCGCCCTGTGGGCAGCTCTTTCCTGGCCAGTATCCTGCCTCCCAAAGTCTAGCCACTGAGGCCTCCTTAACTCCCATCTCTGTGGCCTTAACTCTGGGAGGCTTCCAGGCTTCCTGCTGTGGCTTGGAAACTGCCTCAGGCAGTGAGCTGGGCAGTCATGGCACTCACCTTGTTTCATCTTTCACTCCAGGGTCTGGCCAGTGCTGCCAGCTGTCTTAATGTCTGAAAACACAAATTTCATACATTTTGCCCAATTTTTAATTTGTGCATGCCACGCACACAATTCTGTAGCTGTTAACACAAATGGAAGTGAAGGCTGAAAGAATATTGGTAAAAAGCTAGTTTGGTGTCACTGTGACTCCAACAGTCATGAAAACAGACTGACACTGGTGCTATCTTCGATGCCTCCCATACAATGAACATTTGTTGATGGTAATTTTCTTCAATGGCCAAATGCTTCTGGCAAATTTCCAAAAGGAAAAAAAAAGTGTTAATCTTCCCTCACACTGTATATTTTCATTCCTAGAGAGTCTCATAGACTGCTGTGTTGCTTGATGTTTTGGTCAATGGCAAATCTTACCTATGAGGGTGATCCTGGTAGGCCATATCATGCAGGCTAGGTGGGCGGTTGGCTCTACCACCTAGCTTGGTGTAATTGCTCTCTATAAGTTCAAACTACAACAAAATCACCTAATGACCTATTTCTCAGAATGTAATCCCATTGTTAAGTGAGCCCACACTATATATTAAAATGGAGCAAAAGTGCTCTGTGTTTAGATATGTAATGGAGTTAGATTCTAAGCTGAGATAACATGAACAGGTTTTCTTCTTACAGAAAAGTCATAATTGTGTGTGAGACCACAATTCCTTGTAGACTGTGGTGTGGGATCATTATCCCCTATTGAAACTATGACTGACATAAGTAGTGCCTTTCACTGTTGCACCTTGTATGCATAACCATGTGATAATTTTGAAGCCTACACACTATTAGAAAAACAATCAATAAATCATGTCTTAGAGGTAGCTACTGTTACCAGGGAAAGGAAGCGATACTAATTGTTGTTTTCTTAAGATAATTAGGGTACTTTACAATGAGGGAATCTATTTTTGCCTTCTCAACAAGTGACTTTCTCCAATAGGCAACGTAAAGAGCTCTCACATCACCACAGTTCACTCATTTATTCCACAGATCCATGCTGAGCTTCCACATATGCCAGGTGCTGAGACCTATGAGTGATCCAAAGAGACAGTGAAGCGGAACGTCCCTCTTCCTCTCTAGTGCTGCCTGGTTTCCTAATGGAATTCTGCCGGAACCGCAGACTCCCTGCCCTCACGGGGCTTACGTGTTTGATAAGGTTCATGATAGAGAAACCATGGCCACCAAAGGTAATTGTTAAGACACAGTTCTACCATCCACACTGCCTACAAATCATAAAAGCCAAGAGTTGCCACATCACAGTTACCGTTAACTAGTAAAACAAGTTACGAGAATCCTAGAGTTTACGAAATGGAAGCAAAAGCATGTCCAAATCTTTTGGTCAAGATTCCATACTTTCAGGGCCTCCCCAGGTGGTGCAGCAGTTGAGCGCAGGGCTGCGAAGCTACCCGCAGCCTCTGCAGCGCTGGTTCGATCCCCAGCCGCCAGCGAGGGTCCCACATGGCACGCAGACCTCTCCTGCCGCCCGCTACTCCCCTCAGCAGTGTATTTCATCACTCTGCCTGTTCTGTTCCCCACTCTGACTCTGGTGAATCCTCTCACTGTCCCACGCTTCTGACTGAACCCAGTGCTTGTATAAATAAATAAATAAATCTTAAAAAAAAATTCCATACTTTCAGACTTTACTCCAAAGACCTGCATAATGAAAGGTGAAGCCCAGCCCTTCAGGCAGCATGTGGTTGTATACTTCCAATTCAACCGATAGGTTCAAGAGGTCGTCCAATAATACAACTCAACCCACTCTCCATGCTTCCGTGACAGTAGGGGAAGCCTGCTCCTTCACCTTGGCTTTGGAGAAATTACTGGCTTGGCTGAGATCCACTTTCAGAAGACACTTCCTTAGATCTGGCAACTTGAGTTCTGGACTGATGACCACTTAGCTTGTTTGCACGAATGCTCCAAGTTCTCCAATGTGGTCTCAGCCCTGAGCCACTGGGAAAATGCACGTGGTCCACTGGCCCCTGACAGCCGAACACCATGGGGCATTAGGTAACTGGGGTTCTGCATTGTGCATCTGCTACTGTTATAGGGCAGCTGCGATACAAAACGGGGTGCCTGACTGTGGGTCCTCACCCGCGCGCTTAAAAGGACTTATCAATGCTCTGCTGCAGGCACACGTGAAAGGTTCATAAAAGGTTTATTTACAAGGAAGGGCAAGTGAAGAAATGTACAGCTCAGGGAGAAAAGTGGGAGACAAAGTTTTAAATGAGTCCTACCCAATCTGCCGATCTGGAATCCCAAATGGCACACTGAGAGCTGGCCACGAGCCAGGAGCCGTGAAGCCAGGAGGCGAGCAACAGAGCGAGCTAGGGAGCCCCCCAAGGCCCATGTGTTTGGTTTTTATACCCAACCTGGCTGCTTAACTCCACCCTCAGGTCCCAGCCACCTTCCCTTGGGTGATGATGGGATTTGTCTTTCCCAATGTCTTGATGGCTTTGGTCTGGAGTGGGGGTGGAGTCCACAAAGCCTGTATGGGATTAGCTCAGGACATCCTTTCCCCCTAACACTACTTCTAAGCGGCCTGTTCACCACTATTTTGTTACCTACAGTTCTAAATCCTGAGCAAGATCAAAATGACCCATTCAGTTAGGTACAGGAGCCCAGCCCTGCAAGGCGTCTTTCAAATCAAACAAGCACAATGCTGGATCACACTGGGAAGGGTGTGCATCCCGAGGTACAACAGGGAACGCCTGGGGGGCCTGTTGACTGATCTATAACAAGGGACCCCAGAAGCTGATCGGTGGAAACTCCCTGTTGATAAGATTGAAACCATGGCTGAGGAACCATGGCTTGATCTCAATGACAATACCGAGTCATCAAGCAGATGAGAAGTGCCTGGAGGGCAGACTCACAACCCTGATACTAGAGATGCCAGAGCACCTTTTCTAGTTTCACCCCTCCCTTTTCTCTTTGTCCTCCTTCCTCTCAACTGATGCTGTGTAATTTTTGTATCAATAAAAGGCCAGCAACAGAGGTTGAGCGCTGGGTTGTGAAGCTGCCCACAGCCTCTGCAGTGCCAGTTCGATCCCCGGCTGCTCCCCGGCCACCAGAGGAAAGTTCCACTTGGCGCGCAGACCTCTCCTGCCGCCCGCTGCTCCCCTCAGCAGTGTACTTCGTCCATCTGCCTGCTCTGCTCCCCGCTCTGGCTCTGGTGAATTCTCTCACCCTCCTGCGCTTCTGACTGTACCCAGTGCTTGCATAAATAAATAAATAAATAAATAAATAAATAAATAAATAAATAAATAAATAAATCTTAAAGATAAATAAATAAATGAAAGTCCAGCGTCTTGCCCTTCAGCAGCATCCTGCATTATGGAGCCTGCGCCACACTCCCGTTTCTTTATCAGTGCGGTGTTGCCCGCTGCAACGCTGCAACTTTACGAAATGTGTACTTACAAAAAATTAAAAAAACATGTATCAGGAGCTCAGGGTATGAATCCCTTACACAAGAGCTATTTCATTTAGGTCCTGGGGTGAACTGGTACAATGGCCTCCAAGGACAGTAATCACCTGGTTATTGATGGGATCCCCGTAAGGATTCTAACGAGGTCGTGGATGTCTGGGTGCTCTATAAACCGTGCGGCATCATAGCCACGTATGCATGACTGCTGCAGAAAGCCATGGTGAGCAGGGTGGGCAGCCTGTTGAAAGGACATGAAGCCTGAAGGCTGTGGACCCCTGGCCTGCACATCTGAACGGAATGAATATAACGTAGCCTCTGCTGCTCATTTTGATTCAACCGCAGCAATAAGCTCTCACCCTCAATACTTTTTCCAATCTTCTCTTCCCTTGGGTTTACAGTCCTTGCTTGCAGTCTAGCCCAGATGTGAAATTTGCTGCCCGGGAGACGGTGGTGGCCGGCTTCCCTCCATGGTGAGCCTCCCGCCCGGGGCTGCCCTCCTCTCTGGGTTGGGGCAGGCCCCTGGTAGCTGTCTCCACTGACCAACTTGAAGTAGAACGAGACACACCTGTGAATTACTTACCTTGCAGGGTGGTGCCAGTCCTGGGGCTAAGAGGGCAGGTTTCCTCCTGTGATCTCTGCAGCCTAGTAAAAGATGATTATGGCCCCGCCTGCTGCGTGGGAGTGGGTGATACGATGATAGCCTTCCTGGACAGATGGCAGGCATGTGCTCCTGCACCAACAAGAATTTCCTGCTGGATCATCCACCTACTTTCCCCTTCCTGGGACTGGGTCTTGTAGAACCTTATTCCTAGTTTGGGGCTTCAGCATCTTTCATTGCCAGTCTGACCTCTTACAACAAGCGATTTGGAAACGGGGTGCTTTTCCAGGAAATCATCCACAGGCTGTAACCTCTCCCTTTCTACCAGATTCTCACTACCGCCCGTGGTTTCTCACCAGTGCTAAATCCTCTCTGAGGCTAACAGGACCAAACTGGTCTGTCAGATCTTTTTACAAGCTCCTTTTAGTTCATTTGTTTACATATCTTTAGTTCTGTCTGTGCTATTTTACCACTATTTTGTAGCTTAGACAAAAAACACACAAATCACAGTGTTTTCATCATGTGATCAATGTGATAAAAATCCGTTTTCCACATTCTGTTATGAATCAGACCCTTTGTATACATGCCCTGATTAAACCCTCATAAGACTCGGAGTAGGTGCTATTATCCTTCTTTTCTAGATGAGGTTTGGAGGGGTATAATACCTTGTTTAAAGCTGTGATACCGTTTTAATGATTATTAGAGCTAGAATCAGAACCTAGGGAGATTTAAATGTAACCCGTTAATCCCACTATTCTAGAATCTTCAGTTCCTCTTTGGCATGGTGCTGCAAGTCAGTACTCTTTCTGAGTTTCAGGTTAGTTTCCTTCAGTTTTCCTGTGCAGGGATGCAGGATAGGATGCAAGTGGTTTCAAGTTTTACAAGACCACGTTTCTAGGAAGCGCACCAGCAAGCATTTGTGGGCACACGAAGCACCTGGACTCCTCTTGATGGATGATAGAAAGACAGAAAGTAGAACATGAAAAACTGTCAATGGGTGGATAGACACCAAGTTGACCAACCTTCCAACCTTTCCCACACAGATGTGAGTAGTCATTTAAAAACAGAGACAGAGGCTCTGGGGTTTTTAACACAAGGTATAACCTACTTTCCTTGGTGTGGTTGTTTCTTAAGTTGGTGTAGAGCTTGAACATGGGCAAGGCTTTGCTCTTTCAATTTGCCCCTGGACACGTGCTTAACACAGTCCCTGTCCCTGGTCCTTTAACAAACCAGCGCTGCTCCTGACTTGAGAACTTTGTACTAACTGTTCCCTCTGCTTGGAAAGCTGTTCCTCTCCCCCCACCCGCCCACCCCACACTTGAATGTTCCTCTCTCACTTCATCTCAGATTCTGCTTGTCTCTCTCCTCTCGCAGGTCCTACCTGACCACCCTTCCTAAAATAACACTCCCTAGAGGGTTGACTCTCATCGCTCTCCTCGTAGAGGGCTTCCATGAAGATGACAGATGCCAGAGGGAAATTCATTCTGATGAACTAGAATTTCCCCAAAGTAGACTTTCCACAAAGGACGCGAGCTCACTATTCATAAGAGCACCCAGCGTTACAACTTGGCAGGAGCACTGAAGGCTGGTCCTGCAACAGGCAAGCCTCTCCTCACTAACAGACACTGCTTGGAACCTCAGACTCTTCCAGTTGTACCCTTTTTCCTTTGTCCTCTGCCCGTGAGCGCGTGCATTCAGAGTGGCTGTCACTGCGGACACGTGAGCACAAGCCAGCACCTGTTGGGGGTTATCTGTGGACACCCAGGCGTGCCATGCCGTGTAGTAAATTGCCTCTCAGTGATGAAAACCCCAAAGACAGATGTTTCCTACTGAATACTGCATGCCCCAGAAAGTTCCATGAGAAGTATAAATTGGATTTTGAAACAATATTCAGTTTACAAAATGTTTCTCAAGAATGATAGAGTCTCACTATTAAAACCAGAGCATGAAAGGACAATGGTTGTAACCAGTGTTCTAATTTATATGTTTTCCCCACTTATCCCAGATTGAGAATGAGAGATTATGTGTAACCACAAAAGCACACAGTAGTTCAAACACCCAAATGTTGAGTCCATGATTAAAAGGAGCCTTGGGAAGAAGTCGGTGAATATTCTTCATTATTATCAGGTCTTGAGGGTTTCATGTACTTTAAATTTGGCAATGAACAAGAAGTTGTTGATGGAGATACAGAGGTCTCTTGACAAAGTTAATGTTGATTTCCTCCCTTTTACTAAAACACTTTTCTTGAAGTTTAGAAACCATAGCTGTCCTCCAACACCAATTGATGTTTTCCTGAGGAAATAATCCTTCCAATACAAAGCCCATTAGTAAATGCAGGAACGATAATTTTTGACATGTGCTGAGCATCTGCCTTGTGCAGTGACTGTTTTGCAATGTACACGCACACCACCCCTTTGAGATGGATGCCGTCCTTTGCAGACTCTTGTTCAGAGATGAGGAAAGCAAGTGTCTTGCTTAAGATGATACATCTATGTGGAAACAAAAAAGTAGGATTTGGATTCAGTCTTCTTAAAAACCACTACAGATAGGGCCTCCCCCGTGGCTCAGCGGGTTGAGTGCAACGCTGTGGGGCTGTCTGCAGCCTCTGCAGCGCGAGTTCGATTCCCAGCTAGCCAGGGAGATACCCACATGGTGTGGCAGACCTCTCTTGTCTTGCCCGCTGCTCCCCTCAGCAGTGTATTTCATCATTCTGCCTGTTCTGCTCCCCACTCTGTCTCTGGTGAATCCTCTCACCCTCCTACGCCTCTGGCCTGTACCCTGGTTCTTGTATGAAAAATTTTTCATTAAAAAAAACCCAAAGGGGGCGGGCACTACAGATAGTCTTGCTAAGAGGGTCGAGAAACCTTCCAAAAATAACACTGAGAAATCTTGTCTCCACTTCTGCCATTTTTATCTTAGTGAAGTCTTGTTCAAATCAAAGGTAGTGACACTAGAGGAAGGTGCAGGGAGAAGGCAAGAGGGAGACTGAGTTGGAAGTGAGAGCAGAAGAGACAGACAACTGCTGTTTTTACTGGTTGATTTTGCCCTTCCCCCCACACCAGACTTGGACTGCAGCAGCCGGTTCTCCCAGGGGCACATGGGGTCTTTATACCGCGGGCTCACGTGTCTCCGGGACGGGCTGGATCTGAAGGCTGAATTGGCACTAACTGTAGTTAAAACTAACTCTACATGACCTCAGCAGCAGAGACAGAATGTAATGATGCCACGATTTCTCCAATTTCCTAAAGTGAAATAATTCTACCATTGTTAGAGTTTTAGTTATCAAAAGAGAAATGTAAATGAAATATAATTCTTACTTGATTGACTACAATCAAACAAGTAATCTTGATCAAAAGTCAATCTTTTCTGTCTTTACAGCATTTCAGATCAGTTCTCTAGGACCTAATTTGCAGCTAGGCCTGGGGAGTGCCTTACTTGAAATCCCACCCACCATGCCGACTGCTGACTCCAGCAACCTTTCCTCATGGGCAAATGCAAACCACCTCATTTTTCAGCAAGTCCCTGAAGCACTACTTGGTTAGTACCAGTCAGTGCAGAACTGGGTAAATAATACTTTCTACAGCATATCCTGTAAGTTGACTTACATTGTGGCCCTGGTTGAATTCTGCCTAAAGATCAGCAAGAGCCTTTAAAAAAAAAATTATTTATTTATGCATACAAGAACTGGGATACAGGCCAGAGATGCGGGGGATGAGAGGATTCACCAGAGACAGAGTGGGGAGCAGAACACGCGGATCTACTGAAATACACAGCTGAGGGGAGCAGTGGATGAGACAGGCGAGGTCTGCTGCGCCATGTGGGTCAGCTCCATGGCTGCAGATAGCTTCATAGTGCTTTGTCTTTTATTTTTTTTAAATTTATTTACTTATGCATACAAGAGCTGGGATATAGGCCAGAGATGCAGGGGGTCAGAGGATTCACCAGAGACAGAGTGGGGACACAGAACAGGCAGATTGACCAAAGTACACTGCTGAAGGGAGCAGCAGGCGAGACAGGAGAGGTCTGCTGCGCCATGTGGGCTGCTCCCTGGCTGGCTGGGAATCGAACTTGTGCTGCAGAGGCTGTGGACAGCTTCATGGGTTGCGTCTTAACCCTTGCGCCACCAGGGAGGCCCCCATAGTGCTTCATCTTAACCCCTTGTGTCACCAGGGAGTTGTCCAGCAAGTGTTTTTTGTGACTATGAGGCAACCTGCATGGGGAACCGCTATGGGGTGTGTTTCTGAAACAGTGTGGGAGCGCTTTACTAGAGAATGCAGGCTTCAGCAGTTTCCTGCCAGCAACTGCCTTAAAATTGTCAGAATGAGAAGTGAGAACCTCCTCTTCCATCCAGGTCCCACTTGTTTTGCCTTCTCCCTCCTACATATGCCTATCTACTTAAATGGTAACTGGCACACCTGATATGTTGTCCTTGGTAGATCCTATCTACTGCCGCAGACCAGCACAGCAGTAGACGATGAGGCCACCTCAGGGTTGAGAGAAGCGTGCAGGGTGGTCAGGGCGTCGGTGAAAGAAATGACAAACAGACACACTTCAAGAGTGAAAATCTGAGTGTAATTTTCTTTGAGTTTGTGACCAAAATATATATGTTTTCCAAAAGCACAGGGACAAAGAATATCAATGAAATCAGCTTGCTCATGGGCTCAGTCTATCACCATCAGGGAGGTGATCTACATAACAAGCAATGACCATTATAGAAGAAAGAAGGAAGTTTAGAAAGACAAATAAGGGATTAAAGTTTGTAGTTCTAGAAAGACAGGCAGGATAAGATTTTTAGCATTCTTGTAGTGGTTCTTGGTGGTCGTTATCTTTTGATAAGCATCTGCCTTTTCAGGGAACTTCCGCTGCACTTCCTCTGCTTCAGGCTGTTCTCCCCCTGCGCGCTGGTTGCCCAGCCTGATCTAGGGACCTTGGCGAAAGCCATTCCTAAAGATCACTGCGGGGGGGAGGTGCAGCAGGTATGTAGGGTTTTGCTGTTCTCCCCCTGCGCGCTGGTTGCCCAGCCGGACCTAGGGACGGTTAGCCCTAAAGGTCACTGCAGGGGGAGGTGCAGCAATCTACATACCTGTACTACAGCTCCTCTAAGTCACCCTGTAAGTCAGGCTGGTATGATTCTATCCATGTGATATGTGATAAGTAAGGAAACTCAAGGTCAGAGAGATTGTGAGCAGGTTATGTTCATGCACATAGCAAATGTGCCACCAGCTGGAAACCAGGTCATAAAAATCTACTATTCACTGTCCATAGACCCAAAGTCAGCCGGCCTGTGTATTGCTGGGCTTGGAGGCTTTTGTTTCTTGGGGACTGAGGTTTTGGTTTACAAAATAAAGATATGGTAGTAGTCAGTCATAAAAATACAAATTAAAAAATAAGTATCACTTTCCAGGATGTTAGTGAGCCAATGTTCCAGGCCACACAGAATATATATTGTTTCCAACCTAGTTTGGCACTGACACAGAAACATTTTAAAATGAGGGTATCATCACACTCACGAGATTTAAACCGACCAGGTCTGGAGTCATGTGTTTGGACATCTCCAGATGTTATTCTTCTAGTGGCCATTTCCTCTCATTGTATCCACAAAGCTGTTACTGAATCACAAAGCCATCCCTGTAGATTTCTGGTACCTGATTGAGATTTTCCTGGACGCTCTTCAACTTCCCAGCAGCAATTCAACTGATGAAGAAATATGAACTGAACATCCCTTCTGGTTCTGATGTCCTCAAATTGCAAGATGTGTCCCCCCCAAACTTAATAGCTGGCATGTATACAAAGATCTGAAAATATCATTGAATAAAGTTTATTTTAAAAGTACCCATCACAAAATGCTATATGACAGTTGTTTATGACATAGCAGCTGTTTATGACATAGGCCGCTGAAGGACCCTACCTTTTGTAATTTTAACTTGATGGAGTGAATGAAATCCCCTCACCTGAGCTGATTCATTGCTTGTGTTCACTTTCAAACCTAAACGTTTGCCTCATATTAAGTATATTAAAGTGCTCAACTGTGCTTTTCTTGGGAATTAAGATGGGTTTTGGAAGAAAATTCAAATTACAATTTCTTCTCTTGTAGATTCATAAATCTACTCACTCATCCATGGTTCATGTTTGAATTTGGTTTATTTGCTACTTAGTATTTCTAAGAACTTCAGCTCCATGGAAGGTCTTCTTTTAAAATAGTTTTATTTTTCAAAGTAGTTTTATTGAGCTATATATATATTTAACACATATATATGTTAAATACCATATAAATCTCCTAGGTAAATTATAAAATCTAGTGGTTTTTAGTCTACTCAGAGTTGTGCAGTCATAACCACCAACAAGTTTGAAAAAGCTCATCACCCCAAAAAGAAGCCCCACATCTGTTAGTGGTTCACAGGTGGCCTCTTGTGTATGATTACGACACCACAAAGTCTGCGTAAACATAGATTAATACTTGTGTTTATCTCTGCTCCTTTCCAAATTTCCTCTAAAATAGCATTAAGGCCTTTTTTTTAAATCATGAAACCCAAGGACAAGAAAAAGAGGGGAGATAACCGCAAGTGATTCTAAGTGGCTTGGAAATGAACTATGAATGGACAAGTTGTAACTGAGACAACAGAAGGAAGCTGAATACCCACAGGAAGTGGTGGTGTCATGTGGCAGCCAATCAGCAGCAAGCTAATTTGCATTGCAGAACCCAGAAAGGCTCAGAAATTTGAAGCATCCACCACCTGAAAGCAGAGGTACTGAATGGGGCCGCAGGGTAACTCTGATTATCAGGCACTTGGTTGAAATACTTTTAAAGGAGGAGATGTTTTAGTTTGAGTTCGAAGACAGTAAAAAGTCAATGTCCTAGTTTCAAAGCTGCCAGGCAGGAGAAATCCCCTCTTATTTGGAGGAGAACCAGCCCTTTTATTCTACTCAGGCCTTGAGCTGTGCAGAAGACCCACATTGGGGGGGGGGGGGCAACCTGTTTTATTCAGACTATGCATTAAATAGTAACCTCATCAAAAAATACCCTCAGACACACCCAGAATAATGTGTGACTCTATATCTGGGTACGGATGGCCCAGTCAAGTTGACATACCACCCTATCTTGGGGTTCTCCAGTGCTACAAACTTATAAGCAGCATTTAGTGTTTTATGCCTAAATGTGAACAGAGATCAGGGACATAAGGCATGTGGGAACCAGACTCTAAGATGAAAAGACAAACAAAAAGCCCGAACAAAAGCAGTTTGGAGAAAACGGGGAAAACATCAAAAAGAAAAACCAATCAAGCAAGTACTCACTCCTAGTATCCTTATTGAATGTTATTGCAGAAAAGAGAGAAATTGTTTACGAGAGTACTTTAAAATACAGCATTCAGAGACTAAGAAAGTGCCTCCTGGAAAGTAAAATAAAAATGACATAACAAAAAAAAAATAGACGGTATGAAAGATGTCAAGAAAAATCTTAAAAACTAGGGAAAAAATGAACATTGGGATCAAAAATAGGAGGAAAAACAGCAACTTTGAGATTCGATCATAGTTGCACCGAAGTGAGAACAAGAGCCGAGGTGGGGAGGGCGTTATTTCAAGTCCCAAGAATGGTTCAACATACTTAGATCAAAAACGTGACCCAGCACATCAACAAAAGGAACACAAAACATCATAGAATCACCTCATTACATGCAGGAAAAGCACTTGCCAAGATTCAACGCCCTTGTCATCTTATTGATAAACCCCTCCAGGAAAACGGTTATAGAAGGAATATACCTCAATATAATACAGGGCACATATGACAAACATGCAGCCAATCACACTCCCCTTGACAACGGACAACTGCACATGACACTTCTCCTCTATGATCAGGACCAAGACAAGGATGTCTCTTCTCACCACCAGTTGTCAACACAGTCTTGGAAGGCCTCGCCAGCGCAATTAGACAAAAAAGGACAGAAAAGTTACCCAGATTGGAAAGAAAACAGCAGAACTATCACTGTTTGCAGATGGCACTATAATATCCACAGAAGAGGCCAGAGGTTCCAGTAAGAAGCTGGTAACAGTAACAAACATGGGTGGCTGGTCACAGACAGGAGCGTGGGGTGCCACGGAAGCGCCGCCTGGCACAGCTCTGGCAGCACCTCTGCCTGCCCTTGGCGACGGCGGGGCGCTGCGCGGCCTGGTGACAGCTGGCACACCTGAACGCCTTCTCCTCCTCGTCACTTCCCACTTCATAGTTCTCCCCGTCGCAGGCGCCATAGCGGCCCTCGTGGAGCTCACGTTCGATCTGCCACCCGTGCTTGTAATCGGAGCGGTCGTGGAGGAATTTGCAGCTGTCCCCGAAGCCGCAGAAGCCGGTCTCCTTGTAGTCCTTGCAGACGTCGGGCTGGTAGTCCCAGCGCACGGTGGCGCGCAGGTGCTCGGGGGCTCGGAGCGGGCCCTTCCTCGCCCTCCCCGCCGTGGCCCGGCCCGGCCACGCGGACTTGGGCGTCTCGTACTCCTGGGAACCACTGACGCCGCGATAGAGCCCGTCGTCGTCCCGGCCCCCGCGCTGCGCCCGGGGCCTCCGGCTGCGCCCCACGACGGCCTGCGCGTCGCGCCCCTTCTCCGCGTCGACCTGGTACGCGGCGGTCGCCCCCATGTCCTCCGGGCCCGCCGGCTTGGCCGAGCGCGTGGACCTGTAGGCCACGGCCGGGCCCTCGGGCTCCCCGTCGCTGCCCGCCCCGCCGCCCGCCGCTCCCCGCCGCCCCCGGCTCCCCTGGATCATGGGGTCGCGGCTCGGCCGCCTCTTCTGCGGGCGCACCACGGCGCTGCCCTCGTCGCCGCTGCCGTCCCCCGGCTCCGGGTCGCGGCCCCGCGGGCGCCGGCCCGCCGCCCCTCTGCGCGCCGGCTTTCTGAAGAGGAAGGCGCAGGCCCGGTAGGCGGACTTGCCCGGAGAAGGCCGCTCCGCCATTCTGCGCCCCGAGTTCCCCAACGGCCGCGGCGCCCTGTGTCGAAGGCTTCGCGCGTCACTGCCCGGCGCTCCGGCGCGAGTCGCAGCAAATAGACGCTGGAGAGGACCCGACGTCAAGCAGGTGGGAAGAGAGCGAGCGCGAGGGCACCACTTTTGAGCCCCGCGGGCTACCATAGCGCCTCAGAAGACGCGTGTGATGCACGTGATAGCGTCCCTAAGACGCGTGTGATGCACGTGACACCAGCGCGCCGGCAGGTTGCCGCGGAGCCTGCCGGGAAGGATATGAAGCCGCTGTCTGCAAGGGGCCTGGGGGGATGCTGGGGATGGGGGATGGGGGCTGGGGGGGGGACTGAGACTGGGGACTGGGGGGTGCTGGGGCTGGGGGCTGGGGGGGGCTGTGGGGGGCTGTGGGCACGTGTTTCTGGCGGGCCTGGGCTTTTCGTCCTGGGCGTGCGTTTGGTCATCGGAAGAGCTGCCTGGTCCTGCAGGTTCACTAACAGGGGCGAGGGAATATGGTTGTCCATTAGTGATGGCTGTGCATTTGATGGAGAGGTGAGGGGCTTCAGTTAATCGTCACTGCTTGTCAAAGGGTGTGGGGGAAATTGATTCAGGAGGCATTTTCCTGCCATGAAAAATAGCTTCTGCTCATGCACCCTCACTAGAAAAGCATGCAGTACATGGTATAGCTTGCAATGTGTTAGGAAGTGCTTATTAAAACTAAAATGGGAACTAAAAATATAAAGAAATTGACAGCTACACAGTTAGAAATAGGTGGCGTGGCTCTACACACAACCAACCAACCAAGAGAAGGGAAATCAGGAGAGCAATTCCACTTACAATCTCATCCGACTGAATGAAATACTGTGAAATAAATTTGATCACAGAGGTGAAAGACCCACACACTGGAAGCTGCAAGAGGTTGTAGACAAAAAGAGAATACACAAAGGGATGAAAAGATAGCCCATGTTCATGGATTAGAAGAATTAACATCTTTCAAATGGCTATTTTACCTAAAGTAAGATACAGATTCAATGCACTCCCTATCAAAATCTCCATGGTATTGTTCAAATGCAACAACAAGTAACTCATGAAATTTATTTGGAACTGAGTAATAAGAACAATCCTGAGAAAAAAGAACAAAAATATGGATATCATGTTATCTGACTTCAGAGAACACTATGAAGTGATAGTGATCAAAATGGCTTGATATTGGAATAAAGATAGATATACAGACAATGGAACAGAATTGAGAGAACAGAAAAGAACCCGCACACATATGGACAAATGTTTTATGACAAAGGAGCAAGGAAAGTCCCTTCAAAAAAAGATGTTGGGAAAATTGGACAGCCACATGCAAGGGAATAAATCTAGTGCACTATCTTACACCACACATGAAAATAAATTCAAAATAGATTAAAGATGTGCATGTAAGCTCTGAAACCATAAAATAAATAGAAGAAAACAGGCGATATGCTCCTTGACATCAGCCTTAGAGAGGTCCTTGGGAATTCAACTCCACTAGCACAGGAAACAAAAACAAAGATAAATAAGACTACATCAAATTTAAAAACTTCTGTACAGTGAATAAACTAGCATCAAAATGAAATGACATCCTACTGGATGAGAGAAGATACATGCAATTCATACATCTGACAAGGGACTAATATCAAAAAATACATAAAAGAACTCATAAAATTCAACAATAGAAAAACAACCTGATTTAAAAATAGACACTTCTTCAAAGATGATATACAGATGACTAAAAGACTCATGAAAATATGTTCATCTCTAATTATTAGGAAAATGCAAATGAAAATACCAGTAACAAGATATCACCTTACTCCTGTGAAAGAAGACAAGAAACAAGTGGTGGGGAAGATGTGGAGAGAAGAGAACCCTTGTACACTGTTGGTGGGAATGTAAATTGATGCAGCCTTTATGGAAAGCAATATAGAGATTCCTCAAAAAATTCAAAATAGAAATTTCATACAATTCTGTTACCCCACTTCTGGATATTTACCCAAAGAATACAAAAACACTAATTCAAAGAGACATATGCAGTCTCATGTTCATTGCAGCATTACTGACAATAATAGCAGGGATGGCACAAAGGGCCTTTTTGGCATTCTGCAAAAGTTCAGTGTGCCCACGGCCGGTGGCAAGGGACAAAGCTGGGAAGGGAAGTGGTAGCTAGGTCTCAAAGGAATAAATAGCACAAGGGCCAATGCTGTGAAGCTAGTACGTATGGAAGCCACCAAAGGACGAAACCATTTCTCCGAAATGCTTCCCTAGGATCGGGCAGCAGTTGGATTATGCTGAATGTGTGGAGAGAATATGACTTCTGGCTTTAAACATATCTCAGTGTTTCAAAATGCCTCTTCTCCCTGTCTGACAATTAGCTTGGATTGTTTGCACAATGGCTGTTTGCCTCATTGCAGCTGGACTCCGGGGCAGGAGAATGGAGAAAGTGTGGCTGAACTAAGGGGGACTCTCTCCCCCTCCCCCTGCAGGAGTAAAATGTAGAAAATATTTCCGTAGAACAATAATCATAACTTGTTTTTTACTCTGATTTGATAGCTATATCCATGGTCAGAATAGAGGTGGAGTATTTTTCACTCAGATCAAAGACAAATAGAAGGAAACCTTTCTCCCCTGGACAAATAAATAACTGCAACTGCAAGAACAGTCTTACCAGTTTACCCACAGAAGAAATCGCATAAGGAGACCCACCCCCTTTCTTCTCAGAAAACACTTTTGGTAGGGTGCCAGGGCCAGGCTGGAATGGGTTTCCCAGGGCACAGCAGCTGTAGAAGAATTCAGGAGTGCTACCTCCCCTGAGTTACCAAAACATTAACTTGTCACCTAAGCCTGTGCAAGAAACGAAAGCCTATGCTTTGGAATTCTCTCCCTGACTGATCTTACTTCTCTCCCCCACAAAAACCAAGCAGAGTTCAGGCTTACCGTGACTGTTATTGCTCTTCAGGATTACACATTAATCCGCACAATGTAATTAGTTTACAACAACTTACATCGCTTAATTGTGCTGTGGCATCTAAGGAATTTGACAGTGTTGGTGGTAACACTGCCATTTGTTTATACCAACAACACATCATTAGGGGTTTAGCTTAGCGAAACCCTAATGCATCTAAAGTATTCTTGGTTCAGAATGAAGTCATATCACTAAGCATATCTCAACCCAGATGTGCCCCCCAAACTATGACTTGTGATGAGTGACAGGAGTCATGCCCCCAGGCCGGGGCATGGTGATGGTGAACACAGAATTGCATTGTTCTGATTTTGTTTGGGCATTTGACCACATGAGCACATAAGGAGTATGCGTCCTTAATAGAGGAGAATTATCTTATGTCTTTCATTATGAGAAGGGGAAGACATCGGGCTCAAATAGAAGTAAATCATTGTCATAGTCTTAAAACTGTGTCTCCTAGAATAGGACTCAAGGAAGTAGCAGCCTGTATCTGAAGAGGTTCTGGGAAGAGCTGAAGCTGTCCACCTTTCGCCATTCTTTACCTGCAGACAATGCTCTCCATCTACTCCACTAAATGTAGATGTTCTGTGATAAAGCAGGGTGCAGAACCCCAGAGCCCCGAAGTCTGTGAAAAGATAGTATGGTAATATTATGCTAATGGGGAGGTTTTGGAAGTACACATGTGACTGGGAAATTAAAATGTTTAGCCTCCACGGTCATCAACAAACTGCAGTCTTGGTTTTTCCAGATGCACTTTGCTTAGGATAGGAAAGTCTTGGGCCTCCCTGGTGACCTAAGGGTTGAATGTCAGAGCTATGACCACTATGGCCTGAATTTGATCCCCAGCCAGGGAGCTACCCACATGGCGCAGCAGACCTCTCCTGTCTCCCTGCTGCTCCCCTCAGCAGTATATTTCGGTGGATCTGCCTGTTCTGTTCCCTACTCTGTCTCTGGTGAATCCTCTCACCCCCCCACACCTCTGGCCTACACCCCGCTTGTTCTATGCAAAAAGGAAAAAAGGATAGGAAAGTCTTGGGGCATGAAGGAAACTTGGAGATGAGGCCAAACTGGGGGTCTGATGGTGACTTTACTGGTTCTATGACTTTTTACACATGAACACAAGCATTTTTGAAGTTGTAAAATATGACATATATACTTGCAATGTTTAGAAAGAAACTGTATTCCTTAAAGAGGTCTAGGACAGCAGGGAAATAACTGATTTTGACAAGAAAGAGATCAGAATCCCATTCTTTGCTCTGCAGCTGAATTTATGAGTTGCTCAGGCAAGTTTACTTACCTCTTAGGGATTCCATTTCTTTATTCTGAAATAACAAGAGCTACCCCCACAGTTACCTGTGAATGAATGACATGATATATGTAGTATAACTAGGTCATTGCTTGAAAGGTAGGAGGAACTCCATAAACAGAATTATTTCTGTCTGTAAAATGGGTAGATGGGGTAATGTGATCCCCAAGATCTTTTATAATATTAAGAAAATTGTAAGTAACGCATCAGCACCCCCTAGTACATTAACCTCTTCCCCACTGCCTTGAAGCACCTTCAGGTCTCCATAAATTGGCCCCCCCCCCTTTATTCAACCAGGCACAACATCCTTCTCAGATCCATTCGTGGCTCCCCAACCATTGCCATGCAGAACTACTGTTTAGACAATGGCCACCTCTTGCTTGAATGAATCTAACTGCCTTTTAACTAACTAGCTTCCTGCCTTCCAGACTTGCACTTGCTACTTTACTAAGACAACCACGTGAAGCCACGGACGGGCACAGGCTTCAGATGTGTGCTCCTCTCTGCCCTCACCCAAGCAGACAGATCCAGGAGCCACCTCTTCCTGTTTCTTCACTGTGCCTTGGAGTACTAACTAATTACTATTTTTCATGTCTGGGAAGCACCACTGTTTAGTCCTCTCTCTGCCCCGTAGCCAAAGCGACCTTGGAAAGAAAAATATATCATCATGCTTATCACAGTTGATGGCTCCTCATGTTGACTTCAGGATCAATCCAAATGTATAAAATTCACTTCATCTGCTCTAATCCATGTCAGACAAGCCAGGCTGTCTTGAGAAAATATTTCTCAAATTCTTTTAATTCCTTCTGTAGCATACCACCAACTTAGCGTGGAGACTGAGCGTTTAGAATTCTCCCACAGTATAAGAGAGAGCCCCCCTGCTCCCAATTACAGATGGAATCAGAAGTGAGGGGGGCAGGCTGCAGGGTAGTAACAGGAAAATCTACCTGTTTTCTGGCTGCGGGGGGCCGGGGAGAGGAGGGACCCAGAGAGAGTGCAAAGGAGAGTGAGACAAGCCCACAGGTAGACCTAAAGGGCCGGGTGCGGGGTGGGGTGGGGTGTGGGGGAGTTCATGAAATCAGTGGGTTACACCAAGGGCAAGGAGGGAGTCATTGCCACTCCCAGAACAAGACAGCGGGTGGGGAGGTTCTGAAGCTCAGCCTCTGCTCCCAAGTGGGAAGGAGGCTCAGGGGCCTGCTGTGGGCCTGCTGAGGCATGGCAAGGCCCCCCTGGCAGGGGCAGGCAGGGGCCAGGGCCCTCAGTCCAGGGAGAAGAGCTGGCCAGAGCCACGGGCGGGGGAGTCAGCCTCACTCCCCTTCTGATCCTGAACAAGCCGAGAGGACCCGTTCCCAGGATCTGCCAACAGTCAGGGTGGCAAGGAACTCTGGAATCATGGGTGCAGATCTGAGAGCCCTCATGTCTCCCCCAAACCTCACAGGCACTTCTGTCCCACACGTCTGCTCCTATGTGATAACATTCCAAGACAGAAGCACAAGAGGGAGAGGCCCCTTGAGAGACAGTGTTTTTTTTTTTTTTTCCCCGAGAAAGGCTTGGCATTCCCTAAAGGGTCTATTAACTTATTGGACTGGACTCTGCTTTTAACAGACTTGAGCATTCACTTAATTTGTTTTCCTATTACTCATACTTAGGAAAAAGACCAAATTAAAGAAGTTATATATATTTTTTCCTACCCAGCTTGCTTGGAATGGGTAAACCATTTTGCAAACCTGCTCTATTTGTAAAGTTCAAAGAAGAGTAATAGTAGAATGCGAAATCCTCAAATTCCCTTTCCTCTTTTGAGACACAGAGGAGGAACATATAAATGAAGAAATATTCTGTAATTGGCAAATTCCTGAACCTTGCTTAGCTTCTTCTGTAAAGCAGAGAATGGTCTTTGGGATTAAATCAGCTCGTGCGCTAAGGCTCTTGCCGGATGCCTGGCCCCCGGCGCAGGTAGGAAGCCAGTGGATTGTATATATGCAAAGAGGAAAAGACTTTGTTTGAAATTGGGCTAGAGGAAGCTGAAGGGATTCCCTCCCTATAGATGGTGCTGTCTGGGTGAACTGGGAAAGAGAATTCTCTGAGAGGCCGGGCTTGTGGGTAAGACTTGGCTCTGGGGCAGGAGGAGAGGGATAATATTTAGAAAGCCGCCGCCGCTGAGGAAGCTGAGGGAGGCAGGAATGTGACGTCTTAGGTCCTTGATGACTTGGTGGTTCAGTGACATTTTTTCCCCCTTTAAGTATTTGCTGAAGCCAATGGGTTCATCCAAGACTGACGTCTCTCTACATGGAGTCCAGGGTCAACAGAAATCATTTTTGTCCTAAAAAGTTACTGAAAATTTCAGGTATTTTCCTTCTAAGCACTTCCCCCCCTCAGCTAATACATATGTAATATCATCATTAAAATGCCTTTCTTTCTTTCTTTCTTTTTTTTTTTTTGAGTGCAAACTGGTTTATTTTTTATTTTTTAAAGATTTATTTATTTATGCAAGCACTGGGTACAGTCAGAAGTACGGGAGGGTGAGAGAATTCACCAGAGCCAGAGCGGGGAACAGAACAGGCAGACTGATGAAATACACTGCTGAGGGGAGCAGCGAGCGTGGCAGGAGAGGTCTGCGCGCCATGTGGGACCCTTGCCCGGCGGCCGGGGATTGAACTGGCGCTGCAGAGGCTGCGGGCAGCTCCGCAACCCAGTGCTCAACCGCTGAGCCACTAGGGGAGGCCCAAAATGCTTTTGTTTTCTTAGATGCCCATTAACTTTGGATGAAACTGTTAAGTGAATTCAACTTCTATCGTGTTTCCTATTTTCTTTATACAATAAAAATGCACAACTATTTGCACCTAGTCATTAACAAAAGAAGTTAACTTAATCTTTTGTGATACTGAGCTCAGTTTTTCTTTTCTATAAATTGCTGCAGCTGTTTTAATGAAACCACGTGTAACATTTCCTGAGGTACTGTTATTTTCCCTCCTTTTGCTCACATACTTTCAAATTTAAATTAGAGGCTTGCAACCTCTGTATTTGTAATAGTCCAACTGTTAATACTCTTTTCCCTAAAGAAGCTTTCTTGCACAGAAATTAGAAATCTGGAATGGGTTTTTGACTTTAGGCTTCTGGACGTGAGGAACTAATTAATACCTGTTGCTAGCAGGTAGGAAAAAGATCATCACCAACATGTTCTCTATATAGGCTTTCTTTGAAAGTGACCTTTTTCTGTTAAAAGCAATCGTTAGAAGAATCATAAGAAGCGATGGACAGACACAATGATGACATGAGTGGTGTTACTTCCCTGGCTTAAGTTCTAAGGAGGACATCAACACTCAAGATATTGCTGACCTACACAGACTCTTGGCTTGCAACTACGACCAGAGGTCAAAGCCATTGCAGTTCTTTTTTTTTTTTTGGCAATCACTTAAACTGCTTTTATTTTTATTTTTTTATTTTTATAATATTTTCTTTTATTTTATATAATTCTTACATCATTTTTCATTTTTGCACAATGTATACATTTTCATTTTGGTTATCTATTCCCTCCTCACCCCCACTCTGCTGTCTGACTGTCTTTACTAGTCCAGCGGCCTCTACCCTTATTTTTAATTTTTTAATTTATGCATATAAGAACTGGGGTGCAGGCACGAGTTACAGGGGCGGGGGAGTGAGTGGATTCAACAGAGACAGAGCGGGGAGCTCAACAGGTACATCTTCTGAAATACACTGCTGAGGGGAGCCGCAGGGAGACAGGAGAGGTCTGCTGCACCATGTGGGTCAGCTCCCTGGCTGGGGATCAAACTCATCCTGCGGTGGCTGCTGAAAGTTTGATCGTGTTGACTTAACCCCTTGCGCCACCAGAGAGGCCCCTGCTTCTACTTTTTGAGTGATTCCTGTCCAGCATCAGTGCATGGCTGTGTAACAGCACCTTTGTATTGAACACCAGGTTTAACTGTGTGCTACTGAGCAAACCAGAAAAAGGCTAGCTTTTTTTGATCTAAATAATAAAAAGAAAGTCTTGCTTAGAACTCAGGTCATATCCACAAAGTAAACTATGAATATTAATGAAGGCAGAACTTCTATGTGTATTAAATGTACACCCACAAGAAAGTTAAAATAGTTCGTGTTTTTGGCTAAGCCTCTTAGTTTTATGATTCATGCTTGACACTGCTTTATCTTGTCCACAGGTGTGCACGCATGAGAATGTGACCACCAGCTGCAGGAGCCCCTCCCCCAGGGACCTTAAGTTAAGCCTGCATTGCTCTGCCCCCCCCCCTGCTCTGCCCCCATCCCACCCAACCCGTAATCCTGTGCCCCCAGCGCACTCTGCAGGGCTGTCGCAGAAGCAGCCCCTCATTAGTGCATGTGCGTGTATGTGTGTGCTTGCGTGTATGTGTGTGCATGCGTGCACCTCCTCTGTGTCTTCGTCTATTAACCTCCTGCAGTTTAAAGATGAGCAACTATTGGTGCATCTTGAACACTGCCCTGCAGACTTAGCTGGTATTTTTTTTTAATTCCTTAATTTTTGATTCCTAGTACCACTACCACATTTTACAGGGCAATGTACCTGATGGAATGAAAAGGAAGAGAAAAAAGCTACAACAGATAGAAGAATCAGAAATGCACGTCCGATTGACAGCACGTTGCATTCATCGATAGCTCCACTTTTTGCAAACTGGCCGTGCCAGTCCTCAGCAAGAAGGGTTTCCTGTTGAAGCTGCGGTCCCTTTTCTGACTGGGGCTATTTTTATGGCCTTGTGGCCCTGGCTCAGGGCAGGGAAGTGATGAGTATACCATGTGGTGACCTGTGAACGCCAGATGCAGCCGGGCGCTATGCTTGTCAAAGAAGCAGTCAAGACAAATTCAGACACACAGAGTAATGACATAGTTGCCCCAGCAGTGCCCGCTCATTAAGCATCCATGACTAGCGACTGACATAAGTTGCTCTAATTTTTATAATATTTTTATAAAACACACAGATTTCGGCTGTCTTGCTTTGGTATTTGTAATCAGTTCAGAATGCTCCCCCTAAAACCCGCCCTTCCTTTCAGTCTGCATTGTCCCCCAACCTGTCTGCATTTATTCAGGGGGGCTTGGGAACCCCCTTGCCTTCTATAGCAGCCCATCTATGTCCCCGAGCCAACTTCTGCCTTCGGACCCCCATCGTGATTCCTCCACCCTCCCAAGTACCCGAGCTGCAGACCCCTCCACCAGCTCCCGGGACCCCAGAACCAAGGGGGTAACGTAGGAGGGCTGCGGATGCCAATAATGTGAGTGTGGACTCAGGTCAAGAAATAGGGAACTTTGGACGATGAGGCGAGGCTGGGGTAGAAGTGGAAGGAAGGTGGGGGAGGAAGGAGCTGCTGAGAAAGTGAAGGAGAAGAGAAAGGACAGGGCTCGCGAACCGTGTTCGCGCCCTTGGTCTGGAGAGTGTCTTAGTCTTAGTCTCTGCATGATCAGCGAGGTGGTTTCCACACACACACCCCGGCCACCCCGCGCCCCCGTCTTTGTGGTTCTACTTTGTCATCTCAGCCAGAATCTTAGCTGCCATTTAAAAACCTCAAAAATTCCTGTCTTAGGTTGGGACATCCCTTCCTTACAGTTTTCATTGTGATCACATCATCAACCTCTATTTATAATGAATATAAAAGATCAGTAAGAATCCCTCAGTCCTTCACCTGCGCAGACATTTGGCATCAAATGTTGCTTCTATGAACAATCTTAGGAGTCTTCTTGCTCTTGAAAGAGCTGAGGTCTGTTGTTTTATCATAAAGTCACATATAAAATATTCTACTGTAGATTATTATATATTGAACTGCTTCCTCACTCATCCTGCTCTTTGTTAATTTTAAAATTGGGGGGGGGGGCCTCCTTGGTGGCACAGGGGTTAAGCACAGCACTATGAAGCTGTCCGCAGCCTCTGCAGCATGAATTCGATCCCACGCCAGCCAGGGAGCCACCCACATGGCGCAGCAGACCTCTCCTGTCTTGCCCTCTGCTCCCCTCAGCAGTGTGTGTCAGTCCGTCTGCCTGTTCTGCTCCCCACTCTGCCTCTGGTAAATCCTCTCACCCCCCACACCTCTGGCTTGTACCCCAGTTTTTGTATGCAGAAATAAATCTTAAAAAAACAAATTAAAAAAATAAAATAAGGGAGTTCATTTAATTTTTAAATGGGGTTTTAAAAAGATGTATCAATAGTTTTTAGATCACAAATAGTCTTGGCTCACTCTTAACAGTTAGGGAACAGTTATTTTCTTATGAACTTTTCTCTTGCTTCTTACTCTTGACTTGTAATTTCAAATTTAGATTATTTTTTGCTAAGTAAAGCCAGGATTATATTTTTATAATTTACTGAGCAGGTGTCTATAATCTAGTAACCAGAACCCAATGAATGGGTTCAAATTTTGAAATCTCAGGATCTCTCTCTACACTTAAAAATTATGGAACCCTAGAGAGTCCTTATATAATTTTATGTGAGCACTATCTGCCAATATTAACTCATAATAGAAATTAAAACCAAGAAAATTATGGGATATTTATTTATAATTCTTTTAATATAGTCATTAGAAAGTTAGCCACACAGCATATTCTCTCAATAAGAAATAACTATGCCAAACAAAAAGTTTAGGAGAAGAATGGCATTTTTATTTTGTATTTTTGCAAATGTCTTCAGTGTCTAGTTTGATAGAAGACAGCTGAATAATCATATCTGTTTCTTCATTCAGTCTGCTCAATATCACACATTATGTAGCCTTGAGGAAAACTCTGCTGCAAAAAGGTCAAGCAACATCTACTTGTATCATGAAAATAATTTTGACCTTATGCAGCACCAGGGACATACCAGGTCTCCACACCAGGCTTTGATAATCATTGCGCTAAATTGTTAGGATGAGGCCTAAGAAAACTGAGAGGTGAGTGCCAACTGCAAAATCACACTACTCCAAAATGTTGGATTTCTATAGCTATACTTGTAGACTGTTTTTCATGACTATACCTCTGTGTATTTCAATGTGATCTTTCAGGGGTAAATTCAATAATTGCCATACCATCAGAGGAGTTTAACATTTAGAAATCAGTAATATTTTATAGTAACTACAGAAAATAATTATGAGGTGTAGAAATTGTGTGCTCTGTGCAGCCATCTTTGTTGAAAGTAAAGAGCATTACAGACTTTCTAAAAACATATATTTAAAAAACTTGCATTATTGGTGCTTTTTTGGAGTGGGGAATAAGGAACAGAAGATCTGGAGTATAAAAGAATGGACATCACCCATTTGGAGTGCATGATTTATTTTTTTAAACCACGTGCATGTATTAGTTTCTCAATTTAAATATGTAGTTAATCATAAAAAAAAACAAAACCTTTAGAATCAGGAAGATTTATATAGATTAGAACCTTAGTCTGCCACTGACAACCTATGTAATATTGGTCTAATTACCTAATTACTTAACTTCTTTAATCTCCATTTTTAAAACATGTAAATTGAAGTTATTGATAGTACCTACCTCAGATTAATGAGATTATTAAATAAGAAAGTAAAATAATTATTGTCACTGGCCCATAGAAACATATATTGTTCTTTCTCCTCCTCCTCTTCTTTTACTTACTAATCATAGTTATCACTCTATTATGAATCTAAGTCTTATTTTGAAAGTCAATAATCATTCTTTAGTTTTCCTTTTATTGGGTGATTCTGAAGGTTCATTAGCTAGATATGGAAATGCAGTTACAATCATGATCTGCTCATTGAGAGGTCATTAAAAAGTCTAATTCTCAGGCAGAAAGACTGAGATTAAAGTGTCTTCAAAGACATACTCTTCCTTAATCATGTAGAAGAGAATCCTTCTTTGCCATGTGTAGTTTCTGGTGCTTTCTGGCAATCCTTGGAGTTCCTTAGCTTCTGGGTCAATACTCCAGTCCCTGATTTGATCTCCATTGTGTCTCTGTTTCTGCATCTCTCTCATCTCATATTGGATTGGGATCACCCTAATGACCTCATCTTAACTTGCCTACATTTGTAAAAGTCCTATTCCCAAATATGATGACATTCACAGGTATCAGGGATCAGGACTTAAACATAATTTTGGGGGGAACATAGTTCAGCTCTCAACAGAGTCCATTTAGTCTGAATGTTGCTATCATAACTTCTGCTTTGTTCATCATAGTATTATAGATACAATTAATATTGAAGAGAGAATTATAATTCAAAATTCTGTTTGGTATTTAGGCCCCCTTAAAAGAATTGGCTCAAATTTAACAGCGCAAGTCAGAGCTATCAGACAAAAACAGGAAATAAAGGGAATCCAAGTCAGAAAAGAAGTGAGAATATAACTATTTGCAGATTATATATTACATATAGAAAATCCTAAAGACTCCATAAAAATTTATTAAAAATAATATGAATAAAGTAAAGTGGCAGGCTATAAATGAACACATGAAAATCCAGTCTTTTTACATTCAATGAACATGAAACAGAAGAAATTAAGAAAATTGCTTCATTTATAGTTGCTTCAAAAAGAATTTAATATCTCATAAAACCTAACTAAGGAGGTAAAAGACCTATATAATGATAACTAAAGGATGTTATGAAAGGACTTGGATATTGACATAAAAAGATGGAAGGATAGCTCATGTTCCTGGATGGGGAGAATCAATATAATCAAAATGTCTATCTTGTCCAAAATGCTAAGTAAATTTAACACAATCCCCATTAAAACACCAGCAATATTTTTCAAAGAAATTGAACAAAAAATATTGAAATTGAAAAATATTGAAATCTGAAAAATGTTCATTGTAAGAGATATGCAGGTTAAAACCACAATGAGATACCATCTCACACTCATGAGAATTGCATGTATTAAAAAGATCTCCAACAAGTGTTGGAAAGGATGTGGAGAAAAAGGAACTTATAACATTGGTGAGAATGTAAATTTGTACAAACTATTATGGAAAGCAATCTGGGTTTGCCTAAAAAATCTTTCCAAGTGGAAATACCATACAAACCAGCAATCCCACTCTTGGGCAGATACTCAAATAATCTGAAAGCATCAACACAAAAACCCTTATGTCCCACAATGTTTATAGCAGCATTATTTACAATAGGTGGGAAATGGAAGCCACCTAAATGTCTATTGACAGATGATTGGATCAAGAAGCTGTGGTATAGCCACACCGTGGAGTATACTATATAGCCATAAGAAAGGATGAAATGCAGCCAAAACAGCCATTTTCAACAAAATGGAGGAAGTTTGAGAAAATTGCATGCAATAATAAAGCAAGTGAGATTGATAATAATGAATGCTGGACATATGCATAGCAGACACTCAATAATGTAAACCATTTTCAAAAGCCAGTGGACATCAGTGAACACCTAGAGGGTTCTGAGTTTAGGAGGGAGGGGGAAGGGAGAGGAACAGGGAATAGAAGGGATGGTAGGAGAGGGGTGGCAGAAAAAGATGCAGCACTTCCAAAATAATAACAATAAAATGAAACACAATTTATGCCGCATATGTATGTATGTATGTGAAAGGGGAACAACCGAAAAAAAAAAAAAAAAAAAACCAAACAGTGTCAGGGAATTTTCTGGGGACATCATGGTGCTGAGCATACTACACTGATTTGCCTCTAACCCTGGCCAACACCAAACCACGCCACTAAAAAACTTCACCTTATAGTGACATTGGCTAGTGGCAAGTCTGTGCTCATTGCTTGACTTCAGTCTAGTCTGCAACAACTTCACTTAAAAATTCACCCCAGGAGAGCATGAAAATAAAATATTTGATGATGAACATTTTTTCATGTGCCTGTTGGCCATCTGTATGTCCTCTGTGGAGAAGTGCCTATTTAGCTCTTCCACCCACGTTTTGATTGACTTATTTATGTTTTCTTTTTGCTCAGTTGTTTAAGCCCTTTGTAGATCTTTTGATATCAGTCCCTTGTCAGGCGTATGGTGTTCAAATATTTTCTCCCATTCAGTAGGGTGTCTCTTCTTTTTGATTATAGTCTCTCTCATTGTGCCGAAGTGTTTTAGATTGATGTAGGCCCAATTGTTTATATTCTCATTTGTTTTACTTGCTGCTGGAGACACATCAGCAAAGGCAGCTCTGAAACTTAGGGAGTGTTTGGCTATGTTTTCTTCCACGTATTTTAGGGTTTCAGGTCTTATATCCAAGTCTTTTAGATACTACCTCACACCAGTGAGAATGACCCACATTAAAACAACCAGAAACAATTGCTGGTGAGGGTGTGGAGAGAAAGGAACCTTCTTATACCATTGGTGAGAATGTAGATTGGCCTAGCCCCTAAGGAGAGTGTGAAGGATCTGCCATACAACCTAGCACTTCCTCTTAAATATCTATCCAAGTAACACAAAAACACTAATTCCAGAAGAAACCTGCACTCCTATGTTTATTGTAGCTCTATTCACAATAGCTAAGCTATGAAAAAAAAAATCTAAGTGCCACAAAACAGAGGAGTAGATCAAAAAGGTGTGGTATATACACACAATGGAATACTACTCAGCGATCAAAAAAGATAAACTCATGCCAATTGTGGCAATGTAATGGAGCTGGAAGGGATTACAGTAAGCAAAATAAGCCAGGAGAAAAATAAATACTGTATGGTGCCACTTATATGTGGAATATAGAGAATAGAATAGAATAGAAAAAAAACCAGAATAGAATAAAAATTATCTGACATGGTTAAAAATGGTAAAATCAGAGTCAGACACATTCTCATCAATCAAGAGTGATCATGGTGGTTAAGAGAGCAAGTTTTGTAAACAGATTATGTGGATTGAATTCCAACTCCCATCATTTACTGTATGACCTTGGGCAAAGTATTTATTTGTTCTAAACCCACCTGTAAAACTGGAGTAATGAGTATTGTCTACATCATAGAATTACCTTGAGGATTAAATCACACTGACATGATGTTAAAAGGATTCATTGAGTCATTTTGAAGAAGCTCTCACTGGTCAAAGATGGGGAAATTTAAGTATCAATGAAGATAATAATTGAAATGAATCAAAATCTATCAAATGTATTTAAATCCATGATTTTACAAATGAATATAATAAAAACAAGAAACAATAACAATAAATTAGTTATCTTCTAAGGACAACAAAAAAATCTATTATTTTGAAAATTGCCTATGGGGGAAAAAATTAAGCATTTATCTTGTCTTCACCATACGAGTTATAACACTGGGTAGCAAAATCGGTGAGAGGAAGCGTCATCTTAGAAAATTAACTCACTTAATAAATGAGAGAAAAATGGTAGAACTCAACCACCTCTATTTTGTAAGTTTCAATTAATTAACAGACTTAGAGGCTGACCATCAGTCATCGCCAGCATAAAAAGAATGAACAGAAGATATTCCACCTGATGAGAAAAACACAAGAACACTTACAGGCACTCCACAAAGGTCTTACTTGAATCTGAATCTAATCAAGTTTCTAGGTCCAGCTGCCAATTTTCAGGCAATGTAGAGGACAGAGGAATGTGTTGAACTGAACCATGGAAATGCAGTCGCTGACATTCAGACTGTGGGAAACTCCATATCAAATGATCTGGAATGTTGAAGAGATAAGTTGGAAGGAAGAGGAACAGAAAGAGGGAAACGCTGTAGATTGTATATTAAGAGACTAAACACGTTTAAAAAAAAAACACCAAAAAATCGAACAAGACCATACTAGAGTATCCAGAAATGAATGATTGGGTGATAAATCCAGTGACAGAAGTGATTGATGTACACGTCTAGGCAGTGCTTCCTTTTGGAGAGAGGATGTAATTCGCAGGGCAGGGCAGCTGGCGGTTTCATTTCTACACCTGGGTATTTTCAAAGTTGTTTGTCCAACACGCATTCACTGAGCTTATTTGTTTAGTGTAGTTTCCTGAGGTTGTAAAACGTTTAACACCTCTCTGACACTGAAGTATCATTCTATCCCTTGGGCGACCAAGTTTGGATATAGAAGTCCCGGGGTCCCCAGAGTTCTGTTCTGGAAGAGTGTGGTCTTGGAGATTTGACCTTGGCCCTTGACTTACCCACTTCTCTCTCATCCCTAGTTCCAAATCATACTTAAAGGACTTTCACAAAAGAATCAGGGAAATGCAAATCAAAACTACCATGAGATACCATCTTACACCAGTGAGAATGGCACATATTAAAAAAACTAGCAACAACAAATGTTGGCGAGGGTGTGGAGAAAAAAGAACTCTCCTGCACTGTTGGTGGGAGTGCAAACTGGTCCAACCACTATGGAGAGCTGTGTGGAGATTTCTGAACCTACTAAACATAGAGCTTCCATATGATCCAGCAATTCCACTCCTAGGTATTTACCCAAAGGACACAGAAACATTAATTCCAAAGAGCACCTGCACCCCTATGTTTATAGCAGCACTGTTTACAATAGCTAAGCTTTGGAAACAACCCAGATGCCCAAAAATAGATGACTGGATCAAGAAGATGTGGTACATATACACCATGGAATATTACTCAGCATTCAAAAAAGATAAACACTTGCCATTTGCAGCTACATGGATGGCGCTGGAAGGGATCACGCTCAGCGAAATAAGCCAGAAAGAAAAAGAAAAATACCGGATGGTCTCATTCATAGCAGGAATCTAGAAAACTTAAATAAGGGACCAGGAAAATGAATAACTGTAAGAAAGTGAAAATCAAAATCAACAAAAAACTATGAACCAGAGACACTTTTTGGGGGGTGGGGGGTGGGAGGGGAGGGATTGGGGTCAGAATGGGGGGGTTGCAATTGTATGGGGAATATAAAAATAAAATTTATTATTTAAAAAAAAGAAATGTATAAGAATGGAAAATTAACCTCTCTCACAAAATAATAAAACATTCTAAATAATAATTAAAAAAAAAAAGGACTTTCACAAAAGTATGTGACAAAAGCATATGAGCCCCTATGTGTAGCCACTCCTGGGAATCAGGGAGGGCACACTGGCAGCCTGCCACCCTTGGGGGGTTGGTCTCAAGGAACAGCCCTGTTCCAGCCCCGATCACAGACCTGGGGACATTTGGGCAGTATATTTGTTTCCTACACTGAGGGCTGCCATAATAAAGTACCATCGACTGGGTGCCTTAAAAACATGAATGTATTGTCCCCCAACCCTGGGGACTGGCATGCTGAACTAAGATGTCCACAGAGTTGGTTCCTTCTGCAGACCAGGAGGCCTCTCCTTGGGTCTCTTCACATCATCTTCCCCTTACCTCTGCCTGTCTCTGTTGCCAAACTCCCCACGTTTTGTCAGAACACCAGTCCCGCTGACACTCTGTTGACTTCATTTTAATTGATTATCTATGTAAAGACCCACTGAGGTCACATTCTGAGGCACTGGGGATTAGGATTACAACATTTTTTCAATTTGGGGTGCCCAATTCTGTCCATACTAGGCAGAAAATTCTGGAGTTCTAGGGGATGGCCTGAAGGGGGTGCATAGCCTCCATGGGGTCACATCCTTTAAGCTCCACAGATGCTTTTCTCTGCAGGGAGGGTCCCAGCCCCTGGGGCCTGGTCAGTAGTATGTCTGTTAGTCATGCGCTCTATAAGACAGCACATGTAATTAAAATTTGTAGCACAATATGCCCCACCCTTCCCCTCAGCCCTTACCATGTAAAAGAAGCTGGGCCTGTGACCTTCTGCCAGCATCTACGTGCTTTGCTTGAAGGCTTTTTCTGGCCGAGGTGGCTAGCAAATTAACTCTCCCCAGAATCCATCCTCAGCCGGCAGCTGAGAAGGGTTGGGATATAAATGCCCCAGCACCCTCACCCCCTTGGGAGGGATACTTTTGAGGAGTGACAAGCATGTGGGTCTGTATCAGTGGCTTACCCCTTCATTTAAAAATGTCATTAAAACTTTTTTGTTTCATGTAAAAACAATGAAGGGGGAATTGTCATATAGAATATTTATTTTCCTTACGTAATTTATTCATTGTCTTTCTCCTCCACATTACTAGCAAGCTGCACTATGCACGACAGGATGTTTTGTTTGGTTCACTGCTAAATGCCCAAGTCAGCATAGAGACACGGAGCCTGGCACGTGAGCATGTTGATAGGGATAGGATATAAGAGAGCAGAGGACAGGAATGCTCAGGGTGTGGAGGGGGGGCTTAGCAGGCAATGTTCAAATTATTTAATGATGCTGAATTTCATCACCCTATTTTGGGATTATCATGACCCTCCTTTTCTCGCCCCACAATATTATGATTGTTTGAAAGCTGTATCTGGGGCCTCCCCGATGGTGCAGTGGTTGAGCGCTGGGTTGCGAAGCTGCCCACAGCCTCTGCAGCGCCGGTTCAATCCCCGGCTGCTCCCCGGCCACCGGAGGAGGGTCCCACATGGCGCGCAGACCCCTCCTGCCGCCTGCTGCTCCCCTCAGCAGTGTGCTTCGGTCCTTCTGCCTGCTCTGCTCCCCGCTCTGGCTCTGGTGAATTCTCTCACCCTCCCGCGCTTCTGACGGTATCATGTTTATCTGCATTGAAATTTCCAAAATTACTGACCAAGTGGAAAACACGGCTGTTTTCCTAATGGTTCCATCATCATAATTACTGGTGACATACACACCCCTCAACCTTCCACCTCCACTCTGCTTCCAAACTATTCTCTTTCCCTAGGCATGAGTAATTCCTAGAGAATCAATCATCATTTTTTCACTCAGTTCCACTATTATGTTTATTTATACACTTTATTTTTTGTACACTGATTTATTTATACACTTATTTTTCTCTCTTCATTCTCTTGTTCTGTTCTTATTTTCTAGGATTGTTTTTTTCAGGACATGTAAGCCAATCTGGTTTTATCTCAAATAACCTATATAAGCCCTTGCATTAAACTTCTTTGTATGCAATGTTGACCTATTTATGATTTCACTGATGATCTTGCTTACTAGGGTACCATTTCTTGGGATGGATTATATTTTTCTTATAGAAAACTATCTAATTTAAAAGGTATTATTCCTGTTACATCACCTAGAACAGTAGAAGGGGCTAATAGGGACTCAATTCCTCGTTGAATTGATAACAAGATAATCACAGACTTTCAAACTGGTTTAAACCTACATGGCCAAAATTAACAGTCATTTACTAAGCATTTCTTTAATGTCCAATGAATATGAGTGATGGTCATGGGAAAACACAGAGGAACTGTAAAACTTGGATAAAGAGTCAACTTAGTAGAAAGTGATTTAGTTGGACACGGATAAAAGATAATTAGATTGATTCGATGGGTCTTTTGATGCAAATAGGAAAGCTACTGAGAAACCAATGGGCTTGACCTCTCTTGCTCTGTAGTATCCACAGGAAGGCAACAGTTTTGTGAGTGTTAAAAATGAACACTGTTATTATTTATTTTGGCTCTTAGAACAATTACCCCACTACACTCATGTTACTGCCTCTCAGCATTTTTAAGTTATCAATAGAGTTAATCGCATTCTATATAGACCTTTGCATCCACAACCCCCACTCCCCACCCCCGCTAGATTCTGGGGTAGTGCGTGTGATTCTTGTTTTTATTTTTGTTTGTTTGTTCTATAGAACCCTCTCTTTTCATAGCTGTTCGTTGGTTAATACCAGATGGAGTGATTACAGAATATTATCTCCAATTGAACCTTTTTCTTTTGTCAACAAATAGATGTCATAGATACTACATATATATAGTAACTTGATCTAAACATTATAAGGGTTATCCCACCTAATATATAAATATTATTACCAAGTAAGTTCTTTGCTGGTATATTTAGTTTACTGCTGATGTAATAACCATTGAAAAGTCTTTTCTATCCTCTACTTCTTTATCTGACAGAGATTATTACAAATTTATCAAATGATTCATACATTTGAAAAATATTTATTGAGCACCTAGTATACACCATACACTGATTTTCTCTGGAAGTGCACAGCACAGAACAGGACAGAGAAGGTTCTGCTTCCAAGCAGTTGACATTCTACTGGAATGGGACTGACAATGGATAATGTATAACGTCTGAGATAGTGACACTGTCTATTTAAGTGTTAGAAATTTTAATATAGAAATGGCTCGAATGTTCTATATTATTTATTGCTACATAACTCCCCTTAACAGCATTAAACAATACTGGTTGATTATCTCACTCCCTTTCTATAAGTCAGGGATGCAGGATCAGCTTAGCTAATGGTTGCTCAATAGGCTGCAATCAAGACATTGGTCAAGGCTGCAGTTATCTGACGACATGACAGGCATTGAAACTTCCAGGGTAGCTGACTCCATGGCGGGCAAGTTAGTGCTGGTCATTGGCAGTAGATCTCAATTCCTGAGCATGCGAACCTCTCCTCGGGACTGCTTGGGGATCCTTTCCACATGGAGGTGGATTTGCCCCATAGAAAGCGACTCAGGAGGAAGACAGACAGAAGCCACATGTCCCTTAAGACACAGTCCCAAGTCATGTATCTTCACTGCTGCCCTTTGTGTTGCGATGAGCTCCTCGCTCAAGGAAAGTGAACTGGGCTGGACTTTGTGAAAGGGAAATATCAAAGTATTTGCAGAAATGTTTTAAAACCACCATAATTATACTACAACATATAATAACAAATAAATGGGATGTTTCAAAATTAGTTAGGTCTTGGTTTATACCTATCACTGTCACTATCTAATGTCTTATTAGGAGTTGAGAGTTGTTTATTTTTAAACAAAGAATCATTGAAAAATTAGGTTTCTTGGGCCTCCCCTGGTGGCACAGCGGTTGAGCGCTGGGCTGCGAAGCTGCCTGCAGACTCTGCAGTGCCGGTTCCATCCACGGTCACCAGCAAGGGTCCCACATGGCGCAACAGACCTCTCCTGCTGCGCCCGCTGCTCCCCTCAGCAGTGTATTTCTTCGTCGGTCTGCCTGTTCTGCTCCCCGCTCTGGTTCTGGTGAATTCTCTCAGCCTCCTGCGCTTCTGACTGTACCCAGTGCTTGTATAAATAAATAAATAAGTCTTAAAAAAAAAAATTAGGTTTCTTGAGAGTCTTATTCTTTTCTTACTAATTTTGTTGCTTTGCTGCTTCTATTAAGGAAACATTAGCAGTTTTTTTTAAATCTAGTATTAGTTGATGACTTTAGGATGATATATTATTACAGCATAATTATATTGACCATGATTTGTGTAAATGACCGCAACACTGGAATTACATGGCCCAAGAGTAAAATAAAACCCCCTCGGGTTCTCAAATATGTTACTTTTGGTGGCACACCTAAAATCTACAAAAGTCGTGCCAGTGTGGAACTCACTGAAACTTGTCTGTACACGGAGGCTGTACAGTAGAATAAAATTTTAAAATTGCTGCTCTTATCAGAAGCTTGATGAGAAATTGCAGATGATCATTCCAAGGTTATAAATAACCATAGAAAAATGAGGGTGAGGAAGACTCCTTGACTACTTGATCTCAATATTTACAGTGAACTGGAACAATGGGAGGCTCCCTTGTGGTCGCTTGTGGAGATGATTCCAGAGTTTGCCTGAAATGGTGAACTTGGAATTCATCAAGCTCAACCTTTGCCATGACAGGTCCTCCGCTCTGGGCAGTCTTCCCTGGGCAGCCTCTGGGGAGTCTTCATAAATGTGACTGCGCTTGTGGGGAAAGATAAAGGACTCTTGTCAACCACAGAAGGCCTTTTTTTGCCCCCCAGCAAAGAATGCTTTTAAGTTTTTTAGTGGATTGATTAGTAACTGAAGATAAAGCCATTCTTTGAATTTTCCCAATTTTATAATAAATAGCTAAAAGACAAGGGCTATCAAAAGAAGAATTAAGAAAAACATCATATAGAAGAGAATCAGTCCTATTTCAGACCTTGTCAGATATGTGGAGATTTCATCTATGTATGTGGCCAGATGGAAAAGAGAAAACAGGGTGTAGATCAAGGATGTTCCCCCATCGTGGTGGTGGGGAGTTTGGTGTCTTGACCAGCTGAGACACTTCTAGCTCTTCAGAGGCACAGGCTGAGGAGGATGGGAACTCATTTTCCCAAGAAGACATGACATTTTACACAGGGAGTTCAACATGAAAACAAAAATCAAGTGCTGATTAATAGATACTTGCTCCCAATGAGGTATTTTGGGGGCAGGAAGAAGACCTCAGATGTGAGGCAGAAGGCAGGGTTAAGGGGGCCAGAAGTGAGACAGCAGTTTGGTCCTGCATGAAACTAGGGCTCTCGCTTCACACCAGGTGACATTTCCTTCTTGGGGATCCAGTCTCTCAATGAGGAGGGAGTTGGCATCTGATGACTTAGAATAGTAATGAGTGTTTTTGTGTGTATTTAATATTTTCATTTTAATTTAATGCGCACAGAAGTGAAGTCCTTCTGCTCTGCTCCGAGCATGATTTGCTATCATTCTATTATTGGTAACTTCTGACAAATTGCCTATCTTCATTGTATGTTAAAATGGCTAAACAACATTCAGAATCCTGCATCTGTTCCCTGCCTTTATCACTATTCTATTTCCTCTTTTCAAAGGCAACGTCTCCCAAACCAACACAGCTAGTGAGTTTTTACAATCACGGTGAACCCTGCAGGCTCAGATGACAGGGAGGAATCGTGGGTCCCCCACGCGCAACTGCGTCCCCCCTCATCTGCCCTCCACCACAGATACCTCACAGTTAGGAAGGAGAATTTTGAAACTAGTATGAATCTTGAGATTGCTCTGGACCTAAATCCCCAACATATTGGGGATTTGGGCAGGTCCTAAGACCACTTATAGGCTGGAGAAGAGACTGGCGTAGTCAAGGTAGTTGGGACCTCAGAGTTCTCCTTCAAAACACAAATCCTTCCAGGACAAGGAGCATCTTAGGTCAGCCCCTCCAGCAACCTGGAGTTACCTGACAACACAACATGGACACAGAGGAGGAGGAGGTGGCCTGGAAAAGGGGACACATAGGGAAACTGGCTTCCTTGACTGTGTTGCTGGGGGTCCCCGCAGGTGAGACTGGGGTCCCACTCCACCTGGCTGGCCACTCTGTGGCACCCACAGGAGACAGCATTTGCAGCAGGACAGAAGTGAGGGGTGGGCTGACCTCCTTGCGGTCATGCCCGGGCCTCCTTGATTTCATTCCACTCAGCAGCACAGATTTTCTGGGACTCAGGCGCTTAACCACAAGAAGGCTCTGTTGACCCCTGAACTTATTTCTCCAGCCCCTGGGACTCCCCTCCTCCTGCCAACCCCCCTGGACAGCTGTTTCTCTGGGACTAAGCTCAGGAGAAGGAAACAATGTGGCAAAGGAATGGGTAGAACTGCCTTTTGCTGCAACACAAAGCAAAATTTATATGGAGCTTAAATGGAAAAAAAAAAAAATAAAAGAGTTGGTCTGGGCGTTGCTTCCAGAGTGTACCGTGGTCTGTGAAACAAGGACAGTTGCTATCATTTGTGAGCTGGTTGTGGGTTTTAATAACCATTTTGGTGACTTCTGGCAGCAAGTGTGACTTGTCCTGTTTAATTAGACCAGTCGGAGTGCACTTAAAACCCAGTGCATGGTCTGACTCCCTTCAGGAAAGCTCTGCTTGGTATTAATTTTCACCCCTTCCCTTTTGATGTTGAAGCAGACCGAAACACTTCCTGCTTTTCGAATATGTTCGCTTTTCCCCCCACCTTTGCTCCATCCCAAATGATTATAGTATTTCAAAATACAGGAGGCCAGTTGTGGAAAATTAAGGAATAAGATCCAATTACAAGCTCAAATGTCTAAGGATCACTGATGGGAAGCATAAATATGACTGGAGTGATACTCTGAAGAATTTAAATATCCTTGATAGATGAAAAATAAAAGAAAATTTCCTCTTACTTATGTAATTGTAGGCCAAGACTAAAAAACCAAACATATTTTAGACGAAATTCAAAGTTCGTTAAAGCTACTTAATTACAGCCTGGAACATTGGATGTTTTTCTACTTGATTTGAAATGGCTTTTTGAAATATTTCTACTTTGCCAAACTCAAACTAGAGCAACACAAAAGAGTAAATAAACAACAGCTTTTTGTTCTTCTTATTAACATCTTAAAGAATTTTGTAAAGTTTTAGCTTTGTGTTTTATGGCACTCAAAGCGGTGTGTTATTTCTAATGTTAAAACTTTATTTAGCCTAATTGAATTATAGTTTTATATTTTGGTATGGAATGACTTACTTCAATCTTTTTTTTTTTTTTTGCCTTGAGCTTTTGTTTGTCATTATCAATATGCAATTGAAATTTGAAGCAAAAATCACTGAATCTGAAATTCTTGATATTCTATTTGTTTAGAGATTATGAGTCTCATGAAGTTAAACTGAAACTCTCAGAACAATTGGTGCAAATGGCATTCTGTTCTCTTTGGACTCTGTAACTTGAGAGTTGGAATGACAAGTAGCATAAATCCATGGGGTACAAGGACTGTTCCTTCTGTGCATAGCACAGTCCTGCTTTAGCACTTGTGAGGAAGGCAGCTCAGTTCTTTTGCAGGTATTGGTTCCTCTAACTCTTCAAAACTACAGCTAGGTAGCCCGGAAAAATGGGGTTCAACAATGCCAATGTTTTTCTTTTTTGTTGGAAAAGTTCAACTGACTTCTCCTAATGTGATTTGCACCAGTTGTTCTGACAGTTTAACTTTGTGGGACACAGACTCTCTGAACAAGGAAAAGTTTAATTGACTTCTGCTAGTATGATTGAAAATACATGAGGTTTTGGAATATTTATCCAATGGCATTGATCTCTTGGCTTTCCAGAAGAAAGCCAATCCCACCTCTCTCGCTCTAGGATGACTTAATATGAAAGAATGATGAGAAGAATTCAAGTCAGTAGGCAGCACTTAGGAGATTAGCAACAAAAAAAAAAAGTTTGAGAACTTCACTACCTGAATTACCTGATAGGGGACCTGATGTATTTAGGAGATAATTACATTACTATGGGCTGAAGCATTCAGACCAAATGGAGCTGAATGAAAGACAAGATCAGCAACAGCTTGGATAATTTAGTTAACCGATGACTTTGCGGTGAGGTAATGTCATAGATAAGATTTAGTTCTAACTTCGGGGTAGTTCCCAAGCAACATTTCCCAGAATTGTTTGGGATCTCTCAAGATAAAAGAGGCATGCGTGAGACAATTACATGTGAAGACAACATTAAATACGTTTTTTACTTGTATTTTAATATTTTCGTTGAGGTAATGTTGGTTTGCAACACTGCATATGACGTAGAGGTGTAGGTACTCACGTCTACAGATGTATGTTACCACACCATGCCTACCACCACATCCACCTTAGTCCCTCCCCCATTTTCTGTCATACCATACCTTCCCCTTCTGTCCTACAATTAGATTTCTAGAGTTTGTTTTGATTTGGTTTTTGTCTGTCCCTTTGCTTTGTTTCTCTATATTCCACATATGGATGAAGTCACCCCGTGTTTGTCTTCCTCTTGGCTTATTTCACTTAGCACCATTCCCTCTAATTCCTTCCACGCTGTCCCAAATGACAAATTTCCACCTTTTGTTTTTATATCTGAGGCGTATTCCATTGTGCGTATGTATGGACCACATCTTAATCCACTCATCTGCCACTGGGCACTGAGGCTGTGGCCATAACTTGGTTATTATAAATAGTCTGCAGTGAACATAGGAGAGCATATAGCCCTTTGAATTAGGTTTTCCCTAGCAGAGATATCTAGGAAAGGGGCTGCTGGATTGTATGGTAGATCTATTTTTAATATTTTGAGAAAAATCCATACTGTTTTCCAAAGGATTTGGACCATTCTACATTCTCACCAACAGTGTAGAAAGATTCCATTTTCTCCACATTCTCACCAGTACTTATTTCTGGTACTAGTGACACAGGCAAATCTTACGGGTGTGAAGTTGTATCTCATGTTTTGATTCACATTTCCCCTATAATAAATATTTTTTCATGTGCCTATTGGCACCGGTACATCTTCTTTGGAGACATGTCTTCTTAGCTTTTCTGCTGAAGTTTTTCTTTTTTTTTTAAGATTTATTTATTTATTTATACAAGCACTGGGTACAGTCAGAAGCAAGGGAGGGTGAAAGAATTCACCAGAGACAGAGCAGGGAGCAGAAGAGGCCGACTGATGAAGTACACTGCTGAGGGGAGCAGTGGGCCCGGCAGGATAGGTCTGTGCGCCATGTGGGACTGGTGGCCGGGGATCGAACGGGTGCTGCAGAGGCTGCGGGCAGCTTCATAGCCCAGTGCTCAACCCCTGCACCTCCGGGGAGGCCCTTCTGCTGAAGTTTTGATTGGGTTATTTATTTCTTTGTTGAGTTGTATGAGTTCTTTGCAGATCTTAGGTACATTAGCCTCTTATCAGATGCATGATGCATCTGATGCAAATATTTTCTTCCATTCAGTAGGGTATCTTCTTGTGTTAACTACCATTTCTTTTGCTGCAGAAACTCTTTTAGTATGATGTTGTCACATTTGTTCATTTTTGCTTTTGTTTCCCTTGCTAATGGAGTTGAGTCCTCAAAGACATCTCAGAAGGCAATATCTCTGGGTGTTTTGCCTATATTTTCTTTTATATTTTAAGATTTCAGGTCTTACATACTAGTCTTTAATCCATTCGAGTTCATATTTTTGTCTGTGGTGAGACAGGGGTCTAGTTTAATTCTTTTGCATGTGATTGTCCAGTTTTCCTAACACCATTTGTTGAAGAGACTCTCCTTTCTCTGCTGTACTTTCCTGGTTCCTTTGTTGTAAGTAACATGGAAGCCCATGGAAGTGTGGGTTTATTTCTGGGCTCTCGGTTCTGTTCCATTGATCTGTGTGCTTATTTTCACTCTAATAATATACTATTCTGCTTCTAGAGCTTTGTAGGGTAGCTTGAAGTCTGGGAATGTAACACTCTGTTCTTCTCTTTTCTCAGGATTGCTTTGAATAGTCAGGGTCTTTTGTGGTATCACATAAATTTCAGTAACATTAAATAATTTTAATGTTCTAAAAATAATGAAAAGATGATATTATGGAATAAAATGATAATTAAGAGAAGGACCTTAGGCTATGAGATAAATTTCACTATTTGTAGCAGCTTACTTTATTTTGCTTTCTTTCTGCAAAATACTATTTTGAAGTAATGTGTAATACTCTACAGATTAACCATTAGTTTAAAAGTTTTCTTAATCTGCGCCTCTTTTGTCTATCATACAAATTACAGTAATATATCTACTAATGCAAAATGCTCCATTCCTAGGTCTCAAATGTAAAAAATGAATAAAATTGGGACCACCTCAAGCTGTTAATATCACATGTATCCTTAAAACTCCCTTCCTTGTCTAGGTCAACCAGGGTACTTTCCTCTGATTAAAGATGACAGAAGAAAATCCCCCTGCAGAAAAGCACATGATGCCTTTGATCTATAGAGGCTATTTACTGGACATGTTTCTGAATCCTCTCTGTGTCCTGCTTAATACTGAATAAATATGTTGTCGATTGAATAACTGACATAAACGTGCAGGAACAGCCAAATTCAGAAAGATGAAGGAACTGGAAGGAGAAATCTAGGAAACTTGGTCTCTGGCCCCCATTCTTACAAATTTGATCCAACTTGTTCCTTGTCATGTGTCAGGAACTGTGGAAAACCTCAAGGTGCCAGTGAGGGATTCTGCTTTCTGAAGCACCTGAGAGGGCTGCTGTTTGGCAATCTGTATGGCTGCACAGGTTAGTGACAAAGTTACAGATCAACTGCTCACAGAGAAGAAAAATGAACTAATAAAAAGTGATCATCGTGTATATACTTAACTTTCCGAAGCTATTTATCTTAGATTCTACCTTTATGATCGGCCAGTGGAGGACATGGAGTTTGCCTTTGAGACTGGAAGGCAGGCCTCTTTAAACTTTCACATGCTAACAGCTGTAATTAAGGTAGAAGGCCTTATTTAAATAGTAATTAGCTTTCAGGACTTGAAGTGTAAACAGAACGCTAATTCATTTAGATAGTTAATTGGGCTCCCAGGTTGGAGATCTTGGCATGGCCCCCCAGTGATGATGTATTTAGGTACCGGCCACAGCGTGTTGACTCAGTGGGATGAAATTTTGCAAACTCTTGCTTGACTCCCAGAATTTTAGCTTTTATTTTTTTATATTTTTTATTTGTTTTTGAATTTTAGCTTTTTAGTTGCCAATACATGACGGATGCAAATGAATTTGTAAACATTGTGAAAACATCAAGTAAAATTCTATGGTGATATCATTAACACTTGACTTTTCTTCATCATTACAGGGACCCTATGGTCCTATCTCTTCATGGTATCCCAGGCAGTTATTGATAGCTTCCCTTTCATATTCAGGAATAACCTGGTTTTTCAGATTAATGCTTGGTGGCTCCAATCATAACAAAGGTGACAAAGCAGCATGATTGCTGAAACTGAAGGTGAGAATAGAATATTCTGCAGCAATGAAAGTCAAGGTCCTTCTCCCCAGCAGTGCCATAAAAATGGTTAACCTTTACTCTACCTGGAATGATGTCACTGCCTTAGCCAAGTTTCCTGGTCTGCCAATCACTGTTGCTCAAAAACAAAACCAAACAGATCTTTGTATTCCATAACTGCCTGTTTCTGAGCTGTTGCAAGGAAGGTGAGCCTGATGCTTTCACTTTAAAAAACATGCTGCCTCTAAGTTGTTTCTGCTTATCACTTAATTTACAACGATGCTTATTAGGCCGGCTGCTAGCCATCTTTCCAACTCGTGCATCCAGACCGACCTGTAAAAATAGTACTTATCACACCAATTCCACAAATATTTAATGAATGCAGTGGCAGGCACATAGGAGGCCTTCACAGATGCTGATGGAAAGAATTAACACCAACCTCACTGTTTACTCTGTGCTGGGTGTTACCAGGGAGGTGATAGGAAGAGGGAGAGCAGAGAAAGTTGTGTGCCATCAGGGTGGTGCTGCCCTCAAGGGGTTAACAGTCTGCACGGGAGGCTGATGTCCCTAAAGATGGTGATTGAAGGCAGGGTTTATTACGCGCTCACAATCCCCAGCTAGGAGTGTGAGGCACAGCCCCCTGGAAACCCGAGAGGGGCTACTCGAGGTGGAGGCTTGCAGGAGGGGGGGTGGCCACTGGATTTAGGATTTCCCCCCAGTGCAGGGTCCCCGTGAATAGCCCCACGCGAATGCGCGTGTCGGGGCCCTGTCCCTGAGCCGCAAACTCGCCTTTTCTTTTTATCTTTGATTTGGTTGACAACTTTCCATCACGACGCGTGACTAATCCAAAGGGGCATGAGCTCACGTCGCAAATATGAGTATCATAATATGGCCACGTCTCACCCCAACTTCCCCAGGGGTGGCGATGCCTGTTCGTCGCGGGGCTGAAGGCTCAGGGCCGCGTCTCGGGGGAGCAGCGAGGTCGCCCCTGCGCCGAGCAAACTCGAAAGCAATTTTGCTTCTTTAAGAAATTTAAACCCCGGAGAGGCTCGGCCGCAGAGCTGCGGTCACCCGAGGCTTTCAGGAGGGTCAGAACAGGCGGGTCCCCCGGCCTCTTCGGCGGGCGTCTGTTGCTCACCCCGAGGCCGGCCGTCCTGCTCCCCCAGGGCCCGGCCCCCCCGCGCGTCCCGCAGCCGCCCCCAGGAGGGACAGCCGGGCCCGGGAGAGGGAAAGTAACCGGACCCGGGCGCCGGGGCCGCGCTCCCGCCCCCGAGTCTCCCCGGGCCCTCGGCCCCGCCCCCCCTTTTATTCCGAGCGCGGCGAGAGGCGCTGAAACTTTGTAACCCGAGCGCGCGGCGCTGCGGCCCGGGGCGCGGAGGCGCGGGGGGTGCCCTGCGCGCGGACGGGGACCCCGGAGCGGCGCCGGGAGCGGGGCGCGGCCCGAGCGCCGAGGCGGGTCCCGGCCGGGCGCGGGGGAGCGGCGGGGGCGGCCGGGCCGCAGGGGGTCCCGCGCCCCGCCCGGGCCGGGGTCTGGGGTCGCCAAGCCCCGCGCGCCGCGCCTGCCGTGGCCCCGGAGCGGCCGCTGCGCCCGGCGCCGGCGGGGAGGAGGAGCCGGGGTGGCCGGGGGCGGCCGGGGGAGGAGCCGCGGGCGCCCCGCGTGCGGGGAGAGGCCGCGCGGGCCCCGCTGGCCGCCCCTGCAGCCCCGACCCGCGCGCGGCCGGCGCGCCCTCCGGGACAGGAGCCGCGGGCGCCGCGCACCCCCGGCCGCTCGCCATGGAGCCCGTGACCAGGTGGAGCCCCAAGCAAGTGGTGGACTGGACGAGAGGTGAGCGGGCCCGGGCCCCGGGGCGGGGTGCACCGGAGCTGGGTTTTGGGGGGTGCTCGGCCCCTCTTGCGGGCGAGCTGAGTTGGGAGCAGAGCGCGGAGACGGCGCAAACTTCCTCGGAGTGGCCTGTGCGCCCTCGCTCCGGTGCAGCTTCGGGGGTGCTGGCGCGCGGGCCGGGGGGAGCGCCTCCTAGAAACCGAGGCGCCCGAGGGGCGCCCGCGGTGCCTCGCCCGGGTCCCTCGCCCGCGCCGCGGCCACGGTCCCGGGGCGCAGGGGCACAGGCGCTTTTGTTGGGAGACGGCGGGGCGGGTAGACGCGCCCCCGGGCTCCCCGGGCCGGGCCGGGCCGCCGCAGCCGCCGGGAGAGGCGAGAGCGCAGCGCCGGCCCAGAGCCTGGAGCTCAGCTCCCCGGGACGCGGCGGCTTCTGCCCCGGGAAGGCGCCGGCTCCCGGGGGCGCTGTGGCTGCAGGCGCCCTGGAACCCCGAGGACCGAGGAATCTAACTGTTTCGAGCCACTGTTTTGGGTTAAACAGTGTTGGGATGAGGAGAAGACTCGGGGGCAGAATCCTGCACCCTGAGCTGGCTCGCTGGGGTAGGGACAGGAGGCGCCTCTCGGGATTTCGCTCGCCTCTCGGGGTAGGGACAGGAGGCGATGGAGGCTCCTCAGGCCTCTCCTGCCCCTCCGCGGCGGTCAGGTCTGCCAGAGCAGCCAGAAGTCTCACGGGGCTCCCATCCGCCCTCTCTGTTGCAAGTTACTGTTTCTTTCTTTCTTCTATTTGCTCTTCCAGATTATTCTCAATAATAACCAGCGTTGGGCAGCGCCTTACAGTTGGCCGGGGACCCTGTCCCTGCTCCTGGCCTTGCATCGCAGCAAGCCCGGGAGGCGGGTGACCCTGGGAAGGCCAGGCCGACTGTCAGGCTGTCTGTCCCCCGTGCCCGGGGCGTCGTGAAAGCTGAGCATCTGCGCCTCTCATTTCTCTTGCCTGTTAGAGGAGCGTGGGTTGGGGTGTCGGGGGGTGGGGGGTGTGGATTATGGGTTGTCTGGGAGGGTCGCTGGGCTGGCTGACCATTTCTCACTCCTGGAGGGCAGGGGTGGGATGAGGGACACACTCTTTCCTAAGGAGTTTGTCTCAGGACCAGAATGTCTTCGTCCTTAAAATGAAGTTGAAAACAGCAAATGTTTGTCCAGGGGTGATGAGGATGGCCCAGGTAGAGTAAAATTGGGTCCTCCGTGTTTGGCATGAAATGTGAACTTGAAAAGCGTAAGTGCCCTGCCCTGTTTTGAAATGGGATGAGTTCTCCATCTGGCAACTCGCCCAGACTAAGTTGGTTAATCCCTTTTACCTGTGTGTCCATCACAGAGGCAGTTTCAGAAACTGATGATTTCAGCAGTTTTTTGACAGGGAGGGTTGTGCGCGCTGCCCGGTGTGGTAGCCAGGGGCCTTATGTGGCTCTTAAGCTGTCACAGTCGCCTTTTCAGAATTGTGAGGTGCTGTGAGTGGCCAAACACACATGTATGTGATGACTTGGGAAAAAAAGAATGTAAACAATTGCACCAATTTTTTATACTTAATGCATTTTGGAATGAGTCTTTCGGTTACATCGGGCTAATACATTTATTACGAAAATTAACTTCACCTGTTATTTTTTTTTTTTTTACCTTTTTAAATATGGCTCCAAAAATGAAAAATTGTCATCAAGGCTCACATTTGTGGCTTGCTGGATTTCCCCTGGGCAGGACTGCTCCAGCCTAGAGAAAGTTTATGCAGATCCGCCTTTGGCTTTTCTGAGGCTCTGCCAGCCTGCTTGATAATGTACAGCCAGAAAAATGGTAACAGGCACACAAGATTATGGAGTGAGATCTTCACACCCTCAAGATTTGCTGTTTTTTTTTTTTTTTTTCCCTTTTTGGTCCCTCTTGGGGCTGCGAGAGGGGAAGTGTAAATGCACATCCTGTTTTGTTTGTTTGGCATTTTAAAAAAGAGCAGATTAAAATGTTTTTGGTATCCAGTTGCTTTGGGTATTATGAATCAGTCAAGACTGCTTTCATCCAGGGAAAGTTTCCTACTGCCCTGTGAGAGCAATTATAGGTGGTTCAGTATCTTGGAGCTGAAGCTGTGGACACTGATTGGGTTACATACCTGCGGCTGGCACTTGGCAACTTTATGCAGAATGCCATGCCCTTTGGGACCCTAAGCACAGCCTCACTGAATGACCTGCATATTTTCTGTTTGTTAAAATCTAAAAAAGATAAAAGGAGCAAATGTGTGACTGGTTCTTAGATGGCAAGAGGCGAAATTCTGCCACATCGCATGGCACATTACTTGAATATTTCTCATTGTAGTTTGACAGTATTGACTTTTTAATAAGCTATTGACTTATGCAAGCTGGTTTGTTTATAGGACTATTTTTAGCTCTTTGCTAACCTCTGTACCCAAACCCTACTTTATAAATACATCCTACTGATAAGCTGTTCTTCATGTAGACTGTGCCACTCCTGGTATTGCGTGAGTGTGGAATGGTGATCATGAGTCCTGCTGCAAACTTCAGGCTTCCAACTGCCTAATCCTGGCCACGACCTCCACCTTGCACTCCTGTTGCTGCGATTAGGCAGAGGCAGCATTGGGAAGAAGGTTGATGTCTACTGAATGAATTCATCTGATTTTAAGTTATTATTTTTTATTTTTATAACTTTCACTTGTATTCATCTCTAGGCAATGCTGTCACTCATTTGGTAATATTAGCAGATCCTCAGTTCCTGTTAGCAACGTGGCAGGCACATTGTAGAAGTATTAACTTATTTAAAATGCAGAACTCCCTTTGAAATAAGAGCAATTATTTCCACTTTGTAGTGGGGGAAACCGAGGCACAGAAAGGTTGAGTACTGTGACAGGAGGTGACAGGAGTGGTAAGTGGCAGAGCAGTGTTTGAGCCAGGTGGTTTGGCTGCACTCCACCTCGTCTTCCCGGGACCTTGGCTAGGGCATTGCCAGAATCTTCTCCGAGGTGGTGGGTAGACATTTGTGGTTCCCACGGTGTGAGTTGTTAATGTCCTGTGTTGGTGGAAGAGAGTTGTCCAGCGTATTGGGGCCTTCTACATATTCTGTATCTATCAGGAACGCAATTTGCAAATCAAATTAATTCCTAGTTCATGGCGCCTTACCTTTCAAATAATTCAGCAAAGATTTTTGCAAAGCAAATGATCTCCTACAACTTGCATCATATAAGAATAGGGTGAGCTGAACATAAGAGAAAACACTTATTGGGCCTCCCCTGGTGGCGCTGCGGTTGAGCGCTGGGTTGTGCAGCTGCCCGCAGCCTCTGCAGCGCCGGTTCGATCCCTGGCCGCTGGGTGAGGGTCCCACATGGCACGCAGACCTCTCCTGCCACCCGCTGCTCCCCTCAGCAGTGTACTTCATCAGTCTGCCTGCTCTTCTCTCTGCTCTGGCTCTGGTGAATTCTCTCACCCTCCCGTGCTTCTGACTGTACCCAGTGCTTGTATAAATAAATAAATAAATCTTAAAAAAAAAAAAAAAAAAGAGAAAACAGTGATGTAGCCAAATAGATGCTTCACTTTTCTCTTGTAACAGAAGTCAGGGGATAGGGATTCAGGATCTTAGGGGGTCTCCATGCTGTTTCCACAGGTCCCAGCTCCTCTGCCATCGTGTTCAGCCATTCCTTGCATGTGGTGTAGCTTGTGGCTTCATTTCCAATTTAATCCTCAATGTGGGATTTAATCCTCAATGTAGGACGCTTGATCCCGATTTAGGATCATGTTCTTGCTCGAGGTGAGGGAGAGAAGACCCACAGCAGACTAGATGCTGGTAGCCAGGTGCTCCCCTTGGACGAGTGCTCCTAGAAGCTCCATCATGGGACTTGGCATACAGGGACTTGGCTTACATGTGCTCTGGTGACCCCCTCATCCAGCAAGGGAGTCTGGTTACTGCGGCCTTTTTTTTTTTTTTTTTTTTTTTTTTGTAAGTTGGGTACCTTGTGACTCTGAAAGAATTGGAGTTTGGAAGGAGGGTGTAGCTGTTGACAGGCAGCTGGTAGCTTCTGACACAGTAGCTTACAGCTCGGGGTGGATCGCTCAGTTCTCAAACTAGAGCGCACGTCCCTGTTCCCCACTTATTCCAGCCCTGGGCTCTGCCCTGGTTTAGAAAGTGTCTTCATTCCTGTTACGCATTCTTGGGTAAAATCTTAGCTTATAGGAGGCCTTTGTCTCTAAGCTTGACTTAAATATGGGACGCTGCTTAGTGACATGCGGCCGCCTGAGGCGCGTTTGTGCTTTCGGGCTACTGGGGAGTGTCTTCAATGCGGAAGACTGCTTTGTCCTAGCGGCCGCGTCCTGCCCTGCTGCTCGTCAGCCCGGAGCAGGCGGGCATCCTGCCCTGGTTACTGGTCAGCCTGGAGCAGGCGGGCATCCTGCCCTGGTTACTGGTCAGCCCGGAGCAGGTGGGCATCCTGCCCTGGTTACTGGTCAGCCCGGAGCAGGCGGGCATCCTGCCCTGGTTACTGGTCAGCCTGGAGCAGGTGGGCATCCTGCCCTGGTTACTGGTCAGCCTGGAGCAGGCGGGCATCCTGCCCTGGTTACTGGTCAGCCCGGAGCAGGTGGGCATCCTGCCCTGGTTACTGGTCAGCCCGGAGCAGGTGGGCATCCTGCCCTGGTTACTGGTCAGCCTGGAGCAGGTGGGCATCCTGCCCTGGTTACTGGTCAGCCTGGAGCAGGCGGGCATCCTGCCCTGGTTACTGGTCAGCCTGGAGCAGGCGGGCATCCTGCCCTGGTTACTGGTCAGCCTGGAGCAGGCGGGCATCCTGCCCTGGTTACTGGTCAGCCTGGAGCAGGCATGCATCTAATCAACGTGCTCCTGAGGGAGCACAGCCAGAGAGCCCTGCTCCGTCCTGGCAGAGGCCGGTCACCCTGGCCACCCGGTGCTGCTGGCAGGGGTAACATTTCCCCACTGCCCGCCATGAGTAAGGGGCTTTCTGGTGCGTGGCCTGGGCCATGGCATTCGGGGCATGAGGCTGTCCCGTAGCCACGTGGCCACCAGCACTGGCCCCTCCCTGACGTGGTTGTTTGCGTGTGGCGTGTCCACTGTCTCCAAGCTCCGTGCGGTGGGGCACGGCGGGGTTGCAGTTCCACGCTCACTTGGAGACCTGGCGGTGGCAGGTCAGCCGTGGGGGGCCTCTCTGCTCTGGAGCCCCCCTTCCTGGCCAGTTCTTTTGGGAACCCTGATCCTGGTTAGGTTGCACTTTCTCCTTTCACTGCTGCGGTCGCTGGCAAGGGAGAGCCCTTCCTTTGGGCAGCTGTGAGGCCACCATTTGGCCAGAGTTCAGAACGCTTCTCTCCACGCCACTCCTTCCCGGGGCTAGTCTGTCTCCTGGACTCCAGCCATAGAGTTTTCTTTCTTTTTTCCCCCAAAAAGATTGATTGATTTATTTATACATAGAAGAACTGGGGTGTAGGCCAGAGGTGCGGGGGGTGAGAAGAGTCACCAGAGACAGAGTGGGGAGCAGAACAGGCAAATCTAATGAAATCCACAGCTGAGGGGAGCAGCTGGGAGATAGGGGAGGTCTGCTGCGTGGTTTCTCCCTGGCTGGGGATTGAACTTGTGCTGCAGTGGCTGCGGACAGCTTCACAGTGCTTTGCTCAACCCTTTGCGCCACCAGGGAGGCCCTCCAGCCATACAGTTTTCTTAATCATAGTAATAGAAAAACATTCATGGAAGGGGTCCGGCATTGTTGAGAGCTTTATTTAAACTCCCTCATTCAGGGCCTCCCTGGTTGTACAAGGGTTTAAGGCATAACCTATGAATCTGTCCACAGCCACTGTAGCATGCGTTCAGTCCCCAGCCAGGGAGCAACCCAGACCTCTCCTGACTCTCCCGCTGCTCCCCTCAGCAGTGGATTTCAGTCAGTCTGCCTGTCCTGCTCCCCACTCTGTCTCTGGTGAATCCTCTCACCCCCACACAACTGGCCTGTACCCCAGCTCTTGTATGCATAAATAAATAAATCTAAAAAAAAAGAACTCCCTCATTCAGTTCTAGAAACTCCTAGGAGGTGGGTGCACCTTTGTTAGCCCTTATTAAAGAGGGCGTGTGCTGGGGCTCCATGTTTAGAAGTAGCAGTTCTCCTACACGCTGCCTCTCCCCCACCACTTCTACCCGCCCCCTCCCCAGGCCCCGTTCCGTGTGAAGTTGGGGCCCAAGTCTGGGCTCTGGAAGCCATCTCCAGATTTGAATTGCTGTTCCGCCCCTGACTGTGGACTCGCAATAAATTGCTACTCGCTTTTATTGCTTCCCCTTCCCTTTTATCCTATAGCTCCAGGACATAAGTTAGTCTCCCTGAGTGGTCAGGTGTGTGTCATTGTGGATTCCTGTCATTCAGGGGCACAGTCAGTTCCAAAGAGATTTCCTCGACATTTACCAGCCACTCCGGAACTGGGGCTGGAGTTGGAGCTGGTCAGGGAGGTGCTTGGTTAACTCCGTGAGAGCTCCCTTTTGCCAATATCCTGATCCCCCTCTGGAAAAAATACGTTCAATAATAAATATGACCTTGGTTTTCGGGTGCCAGATGGACTTCCCGGGAGCATGGGTGTTAGCACTGGCTCCTGCCATTGGCTCTGCCACCCTGAGTATCACGTGGGAACTTGTCAGAGATGGAGCAGCTCAGGGCGACTGAAGCACAGTCTGCATTTTAACAAGATTCTGGGGTGACAGCGGTGGGAGGGACCCCCCGCTCCCTAGCCCCCGCCCCCCTCCCCCCCAGCACACAGTGTTTTCACACTTTGCTCATAGGTCCTGTTCTCTGATCTGGCATGCGATCAGTCTGCTTTATTTAAGTTGTTGAATGACGACACTTAACTTTGAGGATGCTTAGCTTGGCTCTGAATTAAAGCAAAGCTAAAAAAAAAGCTATCTTAGGGTGTGTGCTTGTATTTATAAGAAGCACCACCTAGCAACAGCATCAGGTAGTTCCCAGTAAACGAAATGAAACATCTCACCTGAGATTTCTTGCATATGTCTGGGGCCTTGGGAGTTCTCGTAACAACCTTCTTTTAAAGACCTGTGTTGGAAAGGGAGGTGTGAGGTGTTAGTGGGCACTGCGGATGCAGTTTGTTCTCCGGATCTGAGGGTGGATCTTGGAGGCTGACATGGCCACATGGGTTCACCCCACTTAGCTGATGTTTAGCGGAGATTTCCTGGTTGATGGGACATGACCCTGAATAGCATTTCAAGAGTAATTAACCAGGGGAGGTCTCAAAATTTGGAAATATAGTTTGGGGTCTCCCCGGAACATTTATGGTCTCCCCTTGCTTTCTCTCTTTGTTCTCATTTCCTGCTATTTCTGGACTTTTCACCACTGGCTTTGCCAAAACCTAGGCTTTTCATGAACAAACCAAGTTCCACTTTCACGAGCGCTGCAGAGCTCTTTCTCATTGCTTCTCATTTGATGCCCTTTTCACAAGCCAGGGGCTGCACAGCCAGGCTTGCCTCCCCAGATGGGGATCCCGGCTTTGGTGGGGGGAGCCCTGGCTTTGGGATCTTCTGTGCGTCCTCCAGTGTCCAAGGGCCAGCAGCTGGGACCAGGTCCCACAGGCTTCTTTCTGTTCTGTTCTCTCCAGCCTCTGGTCTCTCCTCTGGCCAAGTGGGTAGAGTTTCTTTCCTAACAGACAAGTGCGGGGAGCGGCAACTTCAAAGAACCACTGTGCTTCCTGATGATCCCATCAGGGCTCACTCACACGGGACACATTCTTTTCCTTTTTCTAAGCACACAGCTTAAGCAGTGCTCTGGTTCACTGAAGGTGAACTTAACGTTAGCATTTGAGAGACTTACTGCCGGTCACTTATGTCAGTGTAGTTGGTTGTGTTATGTTGCTTCAGAATGCCAGTCATTCGTGGAATCAGTCATTTCTCTTTTTGACTCGCAATCTAATATTTTATTTTTATTTTGAGTGCCATAGGTTGTTGCCTGATACAATAAAATTTCTATTTGGTAAACGCACATCTACACACATCCATATCTCCATGTGTAAATACACCCAACCTTCTTAAACAACACCTGCAGTTTTTATGGCCTTATTTTTTCCTGCATGCCTTTGAGTCCTCACAGCTTCTTCGTTTTAACTCCTTTGGGAGAGAAGTGCAAGCAGTTTTTTTTTTTTTTTAAAGATTTATTTTATTTTATGCATGCAAGAGCTGGGGCACAGGCCAGAGATGCGGGGTGGGGTGTGTGTGAGAGGATTCACCAGAGACAGAGTGGGGAGCAGAACAGGCAGACTGACTGGAATACACTGCTGAGGGGAGCAGCGGGCAAGTAAAGAGAGGTCTGCTGCACCATATGGGTTGCTCCCTGGCCGGCCGGGGGAATTGAACTCGTGCTGCAGTGGCTGCGATTGCTTCATAGGTTGCGTCTTAACCCCTTGCGCCACCAGGGAGGCGCAGCTTTAATAAGCAAGAGACTTTTGGAGACTCAAATAGAACGGAATTCGAATTCTGTGCCTGGCATTAACTGGTTTGAGAGCTTGAATAAGTACCTTACCTTCTCCAAGCCTGTTTTTATTTTCTCATTTGTCACGTGGAACTGCTGATAACCAACTCCCAGCATTTGAGGTAGCACTGAAGAGGTAACATAGAGGAAATGCTTTGCCTATTGTAACACATATAAAAGTTCACACACTAATTACCGATGATTAATTCATAATAAGTCTATGTTCACATGTGCTACAACTGCATTCTTTTTGTTCAAATATTTATAATGCTCTTGTGGCTTGTCGCCACCTTTCACATGCTTACTAATAATTTATGACAGTCCTGTCCCCTCTCTCACGGTGGATACGTGGTAGGGGCTAGCACCCCCATCTTCCGCATTTTCCTGTTGTTTCCTGGGTACTTCCCCTCACTGCTTCAAGGTCCTTGTTGTTCTTAGAGGAAGGTGGTGTCATAGAAAGGCTGAGTAGTAGCTTTCTTGGAAAGGGCTTGGGAGGAAGCTTTACTTTGACAAGAAATTCGAAATCTGGCTGCGCTTGAGGTGCCAAGGTCCAGAAAGGACCCCGTCATCCGGTGGATGACAAACAACAACAATGATAACGGCATCAACAAAACAGATGACCAAGAAAACATCCACAACGATAAGCTCCAGAAAGAAAACACGGCAGAGCTATGACGGAGAGAGATGGGGTAAGGGATTCCTTTGGATGGAGTCATCAAGGAAGCCTCACTGAAATGGTGACATTTGGGATGGAAACAACCAGAAGAAACCAGCCATCGGAAAATTAGAAGGGAGAGCACTGTAGCGCGGGAACAGCTAGTGTATAGGCCCTGATGTGGGAATGAGCTTGGAGTGTTTGAGCAAGGGAAGGGGGTAGCATGATGAAGAACAAGGACTGTGGTGAGTGGGGATGGGGTGAGAAAGATACAGAGTTACATCCCCTCCCCCATGTAAGATCTTACAAGACTTGGTCAGTTGTTTGCAATTTTTTTTTTAAAGATTTATTTATTTATGCATGTAAGAACTGGGGTGTAGGCCGGAGGTGCGGGAGTGGGGGTGAGAGGATTCACCAGAGAGAATGGGGAACAGGACAGGCAGATCTACTGAAATACACTGCTGAGGGGAGCAGCGGGGAGACAGGAGAGGTCTGCTGCGCCATGTGGGTAGCTCTCTGGCCGGGAATCTAACTCATGCTGCAGTGGCTGGCGATAGCTTGATGGTGCAGTCTTTAACCCCCAGGGAGGCCCTGTTTGCATATTTTTTCTAGTAACTATGGAAAATGGGAACGATGTGATCTGATTTGTCATTGTGGGCCAGAAATAAATTCAGATTCCAGCTGGGAGGCGTTGCAGTATCTGGAGATGATGGTGCCTTGGACTAAGGCAATGGTTGCTCCAGGAGTTGTGAAGCCAAGTTCTAGGTAGAGTTGGATGACCGCTCGCTTGGCGTCCTGGGGGTGTGTATTCATGCGCCTTTCTTTGCCTGCCAGTGTCCAGAGAGCTCCCCTCATTCTGGTTACTCTCTTGTCATTTGAAATGAGAGCCTGATCTGTCTTCTTGCATTCACATACTTCATTCAAATCATTGTTCTTTACTGGCACATTTTTCTGAGAGCTACAGTTTCTGAAGCTGTTTACTCATCTATGAATAGGGGTTTTGTGGAAGTGAACTTAGCCTAGTTTGTTTTCTTTGCCATCAGATGGCTGATGGAACAGTTTTTAACCTGGGGTCAGAAGGGCAAATGTGGTTGTATTTATTAGAGCAAAACACTTCTTCACAACACGGATCAGATGGTGAGAAATGGAAAACTCTGTATGGTAGACTTAAATATTATTTGAGTCCAAGGAACTGGTAGAGAGATGTGGTTGAGAACAGTTTGCAACACGGGCAGACTTTCCTGATTTTGCTTTGGAAAACAGAGCCACCTTCCTTTTGGTCGCGTAGGTGGTATTTTGAGAGATTTTTCAGCAGGTTGGAGTGTGAATGCCTTTCTTCAAAAACATTTAATGCACCATTTCTCAGCAGGGGAGAGACAAGGTAGGTAGTCTTATATTAGAATAACCTGGAAGCTTACTCCCGGCGCATTCCACTCTCCACCCCCTCATCTCCACCCTCCATGTCCTAAGGAGAATGTCTGTTCATCCTCAGAGGAAAACCCCTACGTGTCATCGATCAGAAAAGGCAGTGATTGTAATCGTCTGAATCATGCTTTCCTGAGGAAAACCTTTCCGTGAAAGGAAACCTTCTATTTCCTATTTTCAGAGATTGGCAGCGGAGGGGACATTCAGTGCCTTTGGTTTAGGAGAGAGCGTGTTTCCAGCTTAACTTTAACTTGTTTTACTTGAACAATCTTTCATGTTTTCAGTGTGACTTTACATTCAGTCTCTTAAAGGGCCAGGAGAAGACACCACAAGAACAGGGTGTTTGAGATGGAGGCAGGCCCTTGGCATGTGGCCGGGGCTGGTCTTCATGCAGCGCCGTGGAAGCTGCCACCACGGCTTCACGAGGACCAGACCCAGCATCCACACTCATCCCAAGGGGCTGGCGTGACGACCGGTGACATTGATGGAGACACAGTCTACATGCACCCCTGAAACTGTTAGTCATAAGTGTTTAAAAAAGGTAAACATTCCCTGCTAGTAAGCAGTCTCGAGACACATGGAGGGAGCTGGCTTTGTTATAAGCACCCTGAGGCCAAGTGGAAGACTCTTACATAAAGCCATAAAGCCTGTCTATAAAGAAAGACTCTTGGGCGATGGACACACCATCTCCTAGGGACATGTCACGAGCACCTGTAAATGCATGACGATTGTACCTGGCTCCTGACATTTTTATTATTTATTTATTTATTTATTTATTTTTTATAGAGGCATGCTTTTATTTATTTTATTTGTTTGTTTTGTTTATACATGCACTGGGCACAGTCAGAAGCGCGGGAGGGTGAGAGAATTCACCAGAGCCAGAGTGGGGAGCAGAGCAGGCAGAAGGACCGAAGCACACTGCTGAGGGGAGCAGCGGGTGGCAGGAGAGGTCTGCACGCCATGTGGGACCCTCCTCTGGTGGCCGGGGAGCAGCCGGGGATCGAACCGGCGCCGCAGAGGCCGCGGGCAGCTTCGCAACCCAGCGCTCAACCGCTGCGCCACCGGGGAGGCCCGCTCCTGACATTTTTTAAATGGAAGTTTTCATGAACTCCCCAGCGCCCAGCCATATGCCTGGGGTGCCTCCCAAACATCCTGTCACTGTTGTTCATGAACTTACTTTTTCAGCCTTAGCATCACCTGGAAACCTAGACATGGAAGTCGTGGGGTCCTATCCCAAATCCACAGAATCAGATTTTCTGGGGTGGGACGCATAAACTCTGTGTTATTAGGTCCCTTGGGCAATTCTCTTGTCTGCTAAAGTTTGACGGTCACTGGTCTGTCTTTACCACTAAAGTGGAGCAGACAAAACTAAATGGGGTAAGCCAGGCTATCCCCCGTAATTCCTATCTGCAGTTGGTTTTTAGCTAATACACACTGATTGAGTAGGAGGGACTTTCCAGTAGGGATGATTGCTACATAGATATTTCAGCGGATGAGGTAATGCACCTAGGCCTGTAGGTGTCCCTTCCACAGAGGGGACAGGGAAGATCTAAAGCTGTTATCCCCATGGGCCCGGAGCCAGCTGCTCCACCCCAGCCCCTGGGGATCCTTTTGTGTAGCTCTCCAAGGACTCAGCCCCAGGAAAACACAGAAGGAGGAGAATGTTTTCTAGTCTGAAGGGACCTGTTTAAGTTTTGCGTGGGATTTTCAGACCTTGATCTAATAGAGGAGCAGAATCTAACACCCTCCCCTCGCTGCATTTTGCGAGACAGTGGATAGTTGTTCTCTCTTATTTCGCATTCAGGTTTTGGCTTTGAACATTGCACACAAATGCAGAGAGAAGTGAGGGAAAGAAAAGCAGGAAAGAGAAATGCTTAGAGTGGGAAATAAGTTGCAGCTCAAGGCGAAATCCTCTTTGGTCTTAGTACAGGGACACTGAAGCACATAGACAGGCAATGGGCTTTGAGACCTCATTGCTGACAAAGGCTGAGAGAGTCCCAAATAAAAAAGATGCTACAGAAGTGAATACTGAAGACCAAGAATGGCACCAAGATTTGCAATAGGACTTATAAACGCAGATGTCTACAGGGACCAAGAAGACAATGTCAGAAATTGAAATGTGGGGCCATGGGACACACTAGGGAGTGGTGGAGATTGTGGCAAACTCAAAGACACATTTATTGCTCAGCTTCTGCTGATTTTTCTGATTTTTGTTTTTACAGTTTCCAGATATTCTGATTTTGTTTTTATTTTGCTGTTTTGAAATGAAGTTGGTGATATGGAAAATTATGACAGAGTTCCCAGCTTGTAGAAAACTGTCCATTTTTTGATGTAGGCCAAATAAAACACATCTATGGGCCAGTATGAAATTCCCTCTGGACAACCACAGTCAGGTGTGAGTTGTCTAAGTGAGAAACATACCTATAAGATGTGCTAATGCACGTGCCATTAGCTGCATAGTAATTCATCAACTATATAGTAAATCTGTTTGCCACCAATACTTTAATTTTGCTTTTTAACTAATTCCATCATTTCTAAAATTGCAGCATGTAATTTCATGCTGGTTTGTCAGGCCAGAAATACTTGATGGAGCCAACACACCAAATTTCTGTGCTGCTTTGTGGGGCCCATTTTGAATGAGTTGGTTTCAATTGATTCAGATTTTTCTGCCTTCATGGTGCTCTGAATTGGGAAATGAAAGGCAAGAAAAGAACGAGCTTTAGTACTTCAATTGGAGTAGTACCCACTCCAAAATGTGACGTACATAGCTTCTCAACAGAAGTATTTTTAACCTTTTAGTTTGCTCTGAAAGTGAAAAGTCTTCAGGTATAGTATGTATGGATGTATGTATGTGTGTGTGTGTGTGTGTGTGTATTTGAATTGTTAGAATTTTAGTGAATTAACCCACCTAGTCTCACAGTGCTTGCTTGGCAGACATTATCATCTTCATTTAGTGTTAAGGAAAACTGGTCTGGACCTTTCTGGGTTGCATAATTAGTCAGTGCGGTTTTTGAATCAAGACATGTTTGATTCCAGAAATTGGCCTCTTGCCTAGCTGCTCTTTAAGGGGCACAAACATAAGTTTGGCCTGGTAGCAAGTTTGGAGGGCAATCAGAAAACATTCATCAGTGTGTAACAAATTGATCTATTTTAAGTTTAACCTGTAATTTTAGGGCACAAAAAATCCTGAAGAATATGCTATTTCTTTTCTCATTTTATTATTTGATTGGGCTTTTGTAAGTGGGAAAAGATGGGCTTAAAAAAATATATATATAATTAGGATTAGATGAGATTTGGATGGTGTTTCAATGTTTAGGTTCTAGTTTTAGCATATCTGAAACTTCAAGGACTAGGAGGAAGTACATCAAAATGCCAACATTGGTTACCTGTGGACGAGAGAAACAGGAGACTTTTTCTAGTTCGTATATTGGTAACATGAGTGCCCAGCGGGGCCTTGGCCCCCAGAGGGAGAGGCAGTGTCTGGTGGGGCCTGGGAGTTGCGTGTTGACAGGCAGCCCAGAGAAAGTCTGGGGACCCCAGTTGGAGAGATACTGACTTTTAGGATTTTGTTCTGAATTCACTGGATCATGAGGAAATAATACAGATGTTTGGAAGGAGGCATATGGTGGACAAACTATAGCAAGCGGGGAAGGCTTTGGAGGTAGGAGTGAATTTTAGTGAATTATCACACTAATCTCCATGGAGAGGGTGCCTTTAAAAGCGTGCTGAATTCTGGGAGGAGTTGCTTTGTGGGTTCAAGAGAGCGCACCTTACAGATTCTACCCCAAGAACTGTGGGGCTTTGTAGACGATCCAGCTTGCATGGCACTGACATCTTGCATGAGCTACACACTTAAGAAACAGTGCTCTCTCTTACTGTAGCACTATAATTGTCTCATGTTTTAATGAGGTGTAAATAGCATGCAGCTTGGCGCGGGAAATGTGTTAAAATGGGGTAGTGTTAGCTGAAATTCAACTCCTTAAACTCGAGTGTGAAATGATGCAATATACATGAGTGTGACACCCGGCATTATTTCTGTACAGCTCATTCTAAGTCATCGCACACAAAATAAAGGAGAAATGATTAGAGTCCTACAGAACAGCATGCAAATACAGATATAAAATCAGCGCTGATAAATGCAGAATACATGGTGGAGTAATCCCCACAGCCTTGTCCAATGCGTAGGGAGATAAGCAGTTCCGGCTGACAGGCCCAGCCGCAGTGGCTGTGGGGTGGCTGAGCCGGTTCCCTGAGTTCCGGGCTCCCGTGGGTTGCCAAAGCCAGCGGGTGAATAGGGGGACCCACGGGAAGAGAGCCAAGGGTGTGTGCGGTTCTCCAAGGGGCCTGGCACCGAAGGGAAGGGGTGGCAGGTCCTTCCACAGGCAAGACTTCACTCTCTTTCTTCCTCACCATCGGCCTTGCCAGCCTTTAAAAATCCATGTGATCTCTGGCGACTTCCTCAGGTAAAGTGAACAGATTCTTGACTTAATCGGCTCAGCTGTGAGGTCATCAGTGAGTTTTCTCATAGCATCTCCCCCAGTGCTGCGCATGATGGACACGTCTGCAAACACCTGTTAATCTCTTCTCTGCGATGTTTAAATCCACGCTAACTCCATTTGCTGGGCCCTTGCAAGGGAGGCCACGTGTTGTCCACATTAATTCTGGCCCTGGAGATGGAGTTTGTGATGAAGGGCCATGGCCCTGTGGAACAGCGAGAGCTCCCGGCCCACCCTCAGGGAGGACAGTGCCGGGCAGCGGGGGACACCAGGAATTGCAAGAGTGTGGAGCGAATCAGGACTGGGGAGAAGCCCCCCGGAGAGGGGCCGCTGCAGGAGAGACCCAGGGCAGGAAGACGGGAGGAGGCTGGTGGGGCACAGAAATGTGTGCAGGAGAAGCTGCGCTTGCTTCTCGGCCTTCCACTGTGCCAGGGACTCGGGGGACACGGAAGGAGACACTTGAAAGAGACAGAGACGTGGGTGACGGACCCGTGAGGAGGCTGACAGTGGTGGCCCCCATCTTGATTTTGATTTTGCTCTTTTCCTTCCAGACTTGCCCGGCCCCTTCTGCCCCTGTCCTGTGGGCCCCCCAGAAGGTGCCTTAGGCTGTGGCGGCCTTTTGGGCTGGGCCGACCGTGTTTGGCTGTGCAGGTCCCCACCAGGGGAGGGGTGACTTTGGGTGGTTGATTTGGAAACTCTGTTCTTTCTCTCTCTCCTCTCCACTGCGCACTGCTTGTCTCTGCTGCACACCGGTTATATCAGAGTTCCTTTCTGCTGAAGGTCTTTCACACTAGAGTATATTTTCTCTTGACGTGGCGGATGGTAGAACCCCCTAGAGTAGACAGGTTTGGGGGACCCAGGGGACCTCTCATTATGCCCATTAACACCTGGGCCCGTGCAGAAACGTGGATCTCACTCTTCACATCTTCTTCTCTTCGCTGGCCTCCCGCTACCTCGTCTGCTTGCACTGCACCTGCCTCCCTTGCATGCACTCAGCAAGCGCTGACAGAGAGCAGTGAATAAAACAGACCGTGGTTCTGCCTCCCGGAGCTGATGTTCCAGTGGGGAGGACACGTAGCTCCCAGACACACGCTGAGGGCAAGGGCTGTGGTGGGGTCAGGGAGGGAACGGGTCGAGCGGGGCAGGATTGCGGGGAGCCCCGCAGCCAACACGTGGGAGAATGTTCTTGGCACAGGGGAGAGCAAGAGCAAGTGGCCTGGAGCAGGAGCGGGCCTGCTGTGTTGAAGGAACAAGGTGGCCACTGTGGCCTGAGTGAGTTAGGGAAGATCACAAAGGGGCACTTACTGCAGGGCCTTGGGGATCATCACAGGTATTTCAGCATTCATCAGGTGTCTTGGGGACGTCTTTGGAGGGTCTTGAGCCATGGAATGGAATGTCTCAAGAGATTCAAATTCTAAGAAGACAATGGCTGTTTTGGGGAGATTGAAGGGAGCGAGGGAGGCATCAGGGAACATGTTACGACGTGACGGAGGACCCCAGGTGACTGTGCTCTGGGTGCTCTGAAAGATCAGTAGGATTTGCTGAGAGGCTGGACATGGTGTGAGAGGATGCGCATGCAGCTTCCGGTCTGGGAGCTTGGGAGGATGGAGTTGCCATCTATGGAGAGGAGCAATCGTGATATCAGTTCTTGAACTTGCAGTGCCTGGGTGCAGCGAGTGCAGCGGGTGGTTGGCTCTGTATGTCTGGATTAATGGAGGAGGTTGGGACAAAAATGTGACCATTGGGGAATACATGGTGTTATGTCCTTGAGATTGGGTGATGTCACCAAATGACAGCTCAGGGAGACCACAAAAGAGAGGCAACCTGGGTGCTCCAACCTTCGAAAGTCTGGAAATGAGCAGCCAGCAAACATTGCTGTGAAATTGCTGCCAGGGAGTAGAGGAAAACCAGGAACGGGTGGTGAAGGGGGCTGGAAGGAGGCATGGTCCATGGGCCAAATACTGCTCGTATGTTGGGAAGACGAGGACTGCGAATTGATGGATGGAGTCGCTGTGTGCAGAGCGTTGGTGGACTCGACGGGGTAGTTCTGGGGAGCTTGGGGTGGGGCAAGAGTCTGAGTAAATTCAAGAGCAATTGGGGATAAAGAAAAAAAAGAGCAAGTGGAAGAAGAGGAATTGATACCCAAAGAGACCAAAAGCTTAAAGCACCTTCACTGAGCACAGACTGTACGTACCTATAATCAGCTTTTGGAATAGGTAAGTGTGGTAATTAGCTGTTTGATGCACTGGGACATATTACTACCCGGGTAATAGTACCTTGTAGGTTACACAATCTTTTATTTTGATCCTGACAAAGCCATGCGTACAGTGAGTGACCACACCAGTGGCTTTCACAGAGAAGAGTTATTTGGCAGAAATTCTATTTTTCTTTTTACCAGTTTTTGATAAAAATCTGGAAATGAGGCCCAGTTGGACTCTACCTGAGTTCTATGTTATTCTGAAGTTTACCCTTTTATGTAAAAGAGATTGTCAGGGATGGATTCAAAACTGGAGAAGAATTCCATTGCCAATGATTTGCCTTTACATAGTGTAAGATTTCTCTGAACTCGCAGAGTGCCACGAGGTCATATATGGCCCATAAATGGAAGTGATTTGTGCCAACAGAGATAAAACTCAGCTTTACGCATCGCCCCTTGAGCACCTGTCGTTGGTAATGTCTTTAGGCGCAGTGAGCAGATCAGGTTCCCTGTTTCTCCAACCTCTCCCTCCAGCGAGCACAGATGGGCCCACAGGGCATCCAGGCACAGAGCAGCATGTAACTCAGATTTGTGTGGGTACAGCAGGAGGGGCTTCTTGGCGGAGGTGACATTCAAATCAAGACCTAGAGGAGGAGCAGGAGGTAGCCAGGCTTAGAGCAGAAGATGAGAATATTCTAGCAGAAAACTATGAGGCCAGAGAGAGCTTGGCTTTCGTGAGCAATGGAGGTAACTTGATGGTGCTATCCTGGGGCGGGTGACCATGCGCTGGAGGGGGCCAGAGCGCCAGGGCCTCCCTCTGAGCAGCTGGAGACCAATGGAGGACTTCCAACTCCTGGGGTTCTTCCTTTGTGGAGTAGCAGGTGGTGCTCATCCATGATAAATATATGCATACGTGGCCACTCACCACCTGCATAGTCAGGTTCGCTTCCCATCTGCGGGCTCCACACCAGGAAAGCAGATTCAGCTAACTGTTGGTGGAGAAGTCACACTGTGTCTTACTCTCCCACTTTGGACTGTGTCTGTTGCACATGGATGGACTTCTTTTTCTCGTTATTATCTTTAGACAACACAGTAGGACAGCTGCTTGCATTGCAGTCACATCGTGGTAGGTGTCATAAGTAATCTAGAGATGCGTAAAAGCAGACAGGACGTTGCATGTAGGTAATATGTCCATGATACGTCATCTTAGAACATATGGAACTTCAGTATTTTTCGATTTTGGTATCTGCAGGGGTTCTAGAAACAATCCCGCTGGAATACTGAGTGTGTGTTTACGTTTAAAGACTCCTGTGCATTATGGTTAGATTCAGAGCTCCACCTGGAAGGCACTTTACTCTCTTTAGGGGGATTGGCTCTGTACTGGTCACTCTGCTGCCAGAAGGAACCCCTGAATGTCAAGGAGAAATATCAGTTTAAGGCCTGGCACAAAAATTAACTTGACTTCCTGGATATTTATTTTTTTGCTCTGCAAAATGTGAATTGATAAGACTCTTAGCCTAACATTAAAAACTCATCATTAAAAAGAGAAGGAATTGCTGACACATTGGCTTGAGTTAAAAAAGGGTTGGGAGCTGGAGCTGCCACAAAGGGAGAGAGAAGGGTAGCAGGTGAGGCATGGACAGGAACAGGTGCAGGGAGTTGGGAGCATTAGGAGGTATGAGCTGAGGGGAGTGTGGCGGTCACACCTTGAGCGGTGAGTGTTCTGTGCTAGCAGAACCTGCAGATCACCTGTGATCTGCTGCCCATGGCTGATTAATGATTAATGGTTGTTTCTAGCTCAACATATACTGTAGTCTTTATATGGTAAGAGTCTTCACCCTAGTGGGTGGGCCAAAGCCCGCCAATTGTAGAGATTTTTTCTCCAGGAGGGGCCAGAAATCATCCCAGGCTTAGGAAGAACACTCCCTCCTAATGATGAACAAGGAAGGTATCCTGTCTCCTTCCCCGCATTCCACTCGGTGTAATTCACACCCAAATCTTGAAAATACGGACTGCGAGCCTTGCAGACAGGCTGCAGTGAATCACACTGACTATACCAGATTCAGAAGCAGCCACATGGTGTTCATTGCGAAGGTCCTGAACCCTGGAAGAACGCACAGGGCAGACTTAGGCTCCAGCTGGGTGATGCAGGATATATAATCCACCAGAACCCACCTCTGCAGGGCGAGGCCCTTCTCTGCTGCATTGTTCCCCAGACTGCTGTGGGTGGGTGACCTTGCCACATCGTTCCCAGGGTTAAACATACACTCAGTTCTGGGAAAGCTTCCATGTTGGCAGTACACAATCATAATCCAGTGGAATGTGGTTTTAAAAATCATTTAACAAAGTAAAATTTTAGTTTTTAACAGTTGCCATTTTACAAAACCAGCCAGTTTTTCTGCTTCTGTTCTCCACCCTCCTGCCCCATGGTTTCTGAGTGTGCAGTCCCTTGGAAGATTTTTCTAGGTGTTACTTCAACTCATTTATCATTCTTCTCTGTATATTTTAGCAATGTGAAATTCTGATTTGTAACTTCTTTTTGTATTAGTACCCGCCCCCCACCCCCCACATCCTGAGGGTGTTTTTTTTCTCCATCCTAAAAAACAAAACAAAACAAACAAACAAAAAAAGCTCTAGAATGGCTACTGCCAAAAATATTTTTTCTCAAGGTGGTATGTGTATTGGTGCTTTTCCCCTATTTTCTGATTTTAAAATTAACTTAAGACAATATCCTAAAATCATGGTCTAATAAGTCAAGGAGAAAAGGAACATTTTGTAATGTTCCTGTAATGTAAAGAGAAAAGGTATAAATCCCTATAAGTAACCTCAGGAATTCAGGGAGAAATCTAATAATCTAAGAAAAATCTATCTTATCAAATGTAATTGTGGTAGACTCCCGGATTAATGGGGCAAAGTCCATTTTTATAAAGATTTAATTGTCATCAGATCTCAAAAACAATTTTGTGGGTTAAGGCAGGCAATTATCATCCATAATAACTAGATAACTATGTTGTTGTAAAAATTTTTATAGAAGCAGGTTGCAGACTGTAGATCTTATTGTTAATTGTTAGTTTTGTTTGCTTTTTACAGATTCAGAGTCACAGTGAAAGTGACTTATTGTTATGAGAAGTAAGACATAGGGCTGTTCTGTTTCTTGTCCCGGCAGTTAACATTTTTTTTCTCTTTTAAAAATGATTATTTTTATCCCAAAGTCCAATGATGGTATTAACGTTTGCACTTGAGATAGTCAGGGATGGTGTCTGTCTGTTCAATTTAGGGCCTAACAATAAAGATCTTCAGTAAACTCTTGGTCTGAGAAAGGTAACACCTGAAGAGCTCTTATGGAACTGAGAAATTTGAATCACCTTTTAAAAAATCATGGTTGGGGGCCTCGTGGCGCAAGGGGTTAAGCACCTCACTATGGAGCAATCCGAAGCCTCTGGAGCACGAGTTCGATCCTTGGCCAGCCAGGGAGCAACCCACATGGCGGAAGCAGACCTCTCCTGTCTTGCCCGCTGCTCCCCTCAGCAGTGCATTTCAGTCAGTCTGCCTGTTCTGCTCCCTGCTCTGTCTCTAGTGAGTCCTCTCACCCCCCTGCATATCTGGCCTGTGCCTCAGCTCTTGTATGTATAGATAAATAAATCTTAAAAAAAAAATAGTCAAAGATTCCCTTACCTCTCACCAATGGAAAATGACAAATCAACGAGAAGACAGGACCCTGTAGCCTTTGGGGTGGATGGTGTGGTGTGGGATATAAAAATGGCATTGAAAGGGGGAGAAACCAGTTATGACCCCTAAACTTCAAGATATGATTTCTTAAATTTCTCCGCCAGGTTCGTCCACTGACACATGGTCCCAGGACGGCAGCTGCTAATGCCAACCTGGGAACAGTCACTAAAAGTCAGGGGAGGAAGGTTGTGACCCAAGGCAGGTGCTTCAAGTGCCCGTTTCTTGTTTTATCACATTGAATGTGCCACATTTCCTGCTTACTGTGGCATTTGATAACCGGTGGTGTGACGCCTCTCCGGGCGTGTCCGGGTGCTGTGTGTGTCCCGCTGAGTAATCGTCACTGTCATCATCTCACCCAACAGCCCCACATGGAAGGTTTCGTTCTCGCCAAGCCCAATTAGGGAAACCAGCCTGGTTTCTTTCTCGGAGCCAACATCTATTTCGTAAGGGCTGCTCCCCTAAGCACTGTGGGAATAGCTGTCAGCGAGGCATTACTTCTGTTCTTTAGTCACCAGAGTTGCTTCCCTTATTTCAAAATCCCACAAAGTCACCAATTCAAGGGACTGCTGGGTCCCACGTGCACAGGGAGAAGGCATGACCTTGGGCGTGGGGCTGCCGCCAGGGCCTAGACAAGGGCTGGGCTACAGATAAACTCATCCCTGGTGTTTTGGGAAGGCAGAGGGTTAAAAACAAATCTTAACTTTTTGCCTGATTTAATCATCTATAGATGGAGAAGATTTTGTAAGGCCTATTTGAGCTGAGGAGAAAAGTGCTTCAGAAACAGGATCTCAGCCATTTTTAATGGAATACAGTTGTCTTAGAGCTGGAAACATCTGTATTAGCCAAAGAAGGCCCCTTGAGAATCGGACACACACTTTCTGCCACATTAATTTCCAACTTCTTATCTCTGCCTACTGTTTCATGCGTCTGTAATCCTTTAGAAGACGTGTTATAAGGTAGCTCTGCTCGGCCACTCCCGGCCCCACCCCCAGCCACTGACATTCCCGTTTTAGGACTCTGTGTAGGGAGGTGGGATCCATCATTAATTTGTGCACAGTATGTTTTGACGCGTTCAATGTTCGCATATGTACACTGAATTTAAAAGTTGAAAAGATCAACTTAAAATATAAAATCCCATGAAGAGAGTTGAAATCCAAGCTGGTTGGCAGCACTGTCTTTGGTGGAACTGGCAGTTTTACTCTCTTGGAAAGCAAGGGGCCAGGAATCAAACTAAAGATTCTCCTCCAAAGGCCTGAAGCCATCAGGCCAGGCCCAGCCACCAGGCCAGTGGGGCTAATTCAGCTTGTGTCCAGCCTGAAAGAAGCAGGTTCGCTGTCAGATTGCCTTTGTTGAAGTTCGAGCAAAACAAAGCCTGGAAATGTGACTGAAGAATTGAGGCTACTGGGGCGGGGTGGAGGAGGGATGGAAAAAAAAAAAAAACAAAACAGGGGAAGGCGCCTGTGCTCTGGGGGTGCCCTGGTGGTCAGTGCCGTGTGGGTGGTTATTCACATCTGGGGGTGGGGGGTGCGCGTCTGTTCCCTGAATCATCTCCAGCCTGTAAACCAGCGTTACCTGAATGAAAAAGAAAAAAAATGTTTGGTTCACTTTGCACAAGAGGCCTTTGCCTCAATTTAGAGAATAGCAACTTATTTTTGTTTTCAAATTTTAATTTATTTTATTTTGGGGAAGGTGTGGGGAAAAGTCATGGTAGATTTGAGATGAGGGAGGCCAGGATCCTCACAGGGAAGAAATATGAGGTGTTGGGAAATGCTGAGATGGGAACTCTGTTTAGGTTTTTGAGCCAGAAGGCTGCCTTTATTAGGAAGAAGGGGGTGTTTTTTGACTTCCCCATAAACGGTATATGAGGGGAGGGCGTTTTCTGGTCGTCCCAGCACTGTGATTCTGTTGCTCTTCTAGTTGTGGGGCTGCTGAGAGCCCTAGGGCATGCAGCCCAAGTGCATGTTCTTCGGGCTGGTTCTGTAGCGAAGCCATAGCCCAGAGGTCCCAACGCCAGGACCCAGTGCCAGGACCCAGACTGGGGCCTAGTTCTCCAGTCGCGCAGGCCAGAGTGGCTCTGCTTACACCGTTCCTGGCCCGTCATCTCCTCAGATCCTAAAAATGTACAGCCTTGTGGGTCCACCCCCCAGGGGGAGTGAGGCCGTCATCATCCTGCCCCTGTCCAGTCCATAGGCCTGGATGGACCCTCTGTGTGAGGTGGGCTTGCTGTGGCTTCTGGGGGTGAGGGATGGTGCCCTTTCATTGTGTGTGTGTGTGTGTCTGTGTGTGTGTGTCTGTCTGTGTACACCTGACTGCAGGATGCTTTTAAATGATGAGGGGGGTTTGCCAGGGTGGGGTGGGGCTTCCAGGTGGAGCGCTTTCAGAAACTGGCACTAGTCTGTGGCGGGGTTGGAGGGTGTGGTCAGGACGGGGATCTCCGCAAGCTGCAGACCCAGAGGTCATCACTCACACTTGCCCAGCCTGGCTCAGCATGGAGAGGTTGCAAACGTTTCCTGAGGGAGCCTCCGTTTGTTAAACATCTTTGGATGCTAGTGACGACTGGGGTGCTGATGTGGGGTCATGACACCTGGGACTTAGTCTGCTGCCCGGAGGCTCGGGCTTAGGCGAGGTCAGAGACACTTCAGGAATAATGCTTTGCCTTAGACCCAGGAATGCAGGGTGCAGGCACCGTGTTCTGTCCTTTTCCACGGCCGTCGGGGTGAAGGTGTGGATGCAGCTTTGCATGTCCAGCTTCTGGAACCAGGCAGAGCTGCCTTTCGGTTTTCACCGCCTTGGAGGAAGCAGATAAGGAGTGATCGGAAACAGCTGCTTGGGACGGGGCAGGCAGAAATGCAGCCTCATGGAGAGCTTGGAAATCACGAGTATGAATGGAAAGTCCTCTCTGATTAAACATTTGGGAGCTGTGGAATGTGATGTGTTTTCATATAGTTATCCCTCCCCCCATTGTCTTTCTGTGGTTTGCAGATTTTATTTTTGTTTGTCCAGTAAGGCTTGTGAAGATAGCTAAGCCATGTAACTGCAGAGGATTAGAGCAGACAGCCCCCTCCCCGCCCCGCCCTCCTGCAGTTTGAGTTGGCAGGAGCATCTTCCTAAACAGTTGCATATTCATAGGTAATTATTTTCTTTTCTTTGGGTGGATTCAGGTGTAGTTAGACTCTGATTATACTTTCTTTTTACATTTAATACTGTCTTAATCTTTCCACCTCACTGTACTCAGATAGACCTTAAATGTTTAGAAGTAGTTTTTATACCACCAAACCTAATTCATCGGTGACTTTGGGTGGCTCTTAGGAGCAGTGGCAGCCCACCTTGGGACTGAGCAGAGGACACAGGGTGTTTTAGGGCAGGCGGGCTGGCCTGGCAAAATGTCTTAGGCCAGCCTGGGAAGGAGCACTGATCTGTTGCTAGGAGAATTTGTGACTGTACCTCCCGTTCTATTTCTAACATTTATTTTTTTTAATGCAGGGCCATGTTGAAGTGAGAGGTGGCCTGGTGATCTTTGACATCTTTAAGATAAGGAAATGTGGGACTTTTATCTTCCTCCAAAACTGGCTTCATAATTTTGCAAAGCCTGTTAAGACAGTTTCCTCAAGTTTTGTTTCAAAGGACAGGTTGATGCCTTTGGATGCTAATGCTGGGAAGAAGGGCCCAGAATTGAGCAGGGGGGGCCCCCTTGGGAGGAGACATGGTGCAGCTCTTTGGATACACGCGGGGGCTGTGGCCACCATGGGAAGCATAGGAGGACAACTTGCTAACTTATATTGTCTGTCTGAACTTGCCCAGCCCCAGCCGGCCATTGGCACCTGTGGCCACCCCCCATGTGCAGCAGTGATGGTCCCGGGAGCAGGGGTGCTGTCAGAGTGCTGTCGTTATGACCTCAGTCTGTGGCTCCCAAAGTGACCAGACACTGGCCGTCGGTTCTCTTTCATAAATGACAACATCATAAAATCTAGAGATGATGTCATCATGGGGCAGCCTGTCCCTGGTCTCCTGTCTCTGCTCTCTCTCTTTTTAAAAGATTTTTTTTTGTTTATTTATGCATACAAGAACTGGGGTGCAGGCCAGAGGTGTGGGGGTGAGAGGATTCGCAGAACAGGTGGATCTACTGAGATACACTGCTGAGGGAGCAGCAGGCGAGACAGGAGAGGGCTGCTGCACCATGTGGGTAGCTCCCTGGCCAGGGATTGAACTCGTGCTGCAGAGGCCGGTGATAGCTTGATAGTGCTGAGACTTTAACCCCTGGCCACCAGGGAGGCCCCTTCTCAGCTCTTGAGGGCATCAGATCGTGTGTATTTCCCATTGCCAGTTGCCACCCAAAAGAGCATCACTCTAGAGCAGAGAGAGCCTGTCAGTGACGGAGCATTTTCTAGAAACTAACTGGTCTCAAATAGCAATAGAAGAACCTTCACGTCTCTTGAAGATAGGGGGTCAAGTGCCAGCTTTCTAAAGAAACCATGATCTCTGGATCTAATGGCACAGCCACAATAAGCTATTTTAATCTATTTTCAAGATAACCTGGGTTTCTGGGGTATAAGACAATGGGGCATCTCCTTGGTTGGGCTTGAAATTGCTCTCACCATTCAGTTGTCCACTCTTGGGCTCTGAACCACAGGACACCTGCACACTGGTTAATGAGGCTTCTGCAGACACTAGATTTAGATTCCACATTCATCATTTCTGAAGCATCGGTCAGTGGGAGTGCAAGAGGACGTCTCAGGGACAAAGCATCCCCTACCTGTGCCGCTCAGGCAAGCTCCTGAGCCCAAACCCTCCTTGTATGGGGAAGTCCTTCCAGGACGGGAGCTCTTCTGCTGTCACCGGCTCTGGGAGAAGGCAGGACCCCTGGGGCATCTAGGAAACCTGCGTGGAATCACTCCTCCACGATTAGCTTTCAGCATGACTGTGAGCTCCAGTCCTCGGAGCTCGCTTTTGAATTTGCAAAGGGGTAACGGTCATGCGCCCATCACATGGTTGTCCTGAGAGCTCCCGGGGCCCTGGGGGGAGCGACCGGCTCAGCTTCTGGAGCAGAAGCTCGGGAGATGGTGCCTGTGTATTTTGTGTTCTTTTGCCCCGAAATGAGATCCTTCCTGCCCCAGACATGCTGGTGTTTCATTCTCTGCTCTGCTGACCACGATAATTCCCACTGCTGACAGTTGACCAGGAGAGCCCTGACAGTTGACCAAGAGTCCCTCTTGGGGCGTTGCAGCCATTGTGTGATTTATCTGCCTCCCAGCCTCCCCCACCACCCAGTGCAGTGCACCCTGAATCTGTTCACTGGCAGAACTAATCTTCATTATGGTGTGAAGGGGTCTGGCCGTATACAGTTACAGTAAGTTGCAAGCGCAAAACCTCACGTTACTCTGGCACAAGTTTTGCATTTGAGAGCCTCTTCCAGGTGCTTCCTCTTGAACAAAAACATTAGAATCCCATGGAAAAGGCCGCTTTATTTTTAAAAAAACCATTTGAAACACGTAAACACAAACATTGCACAATAGGGCTGTCCGTCCCCATGGTGCTGGGTGGCACAATCCTGTATTAATTTTCAGCAGGGGCTTGATTTGTGCGCTAATCATTGTCAGCCCTGGCTTGACTCACGCATTCCTCACTGCCGCCCGCGGTAAGATCTGTGTTTATGTGAAATATGGAAACCATTTCCCCCCCTTTCTTTTGTGCTGGAGTTTGGATGGAGCAGCTGAGCTGTTTTCCTTTTGTTATTTTTAAAGGGGCTTCAGTTTCAGAGCTGGAGTTTGGTTGAGGAGGGACAGCTGGCGGCGAGATCCGCCGAGTTTTGCTGCAGCTAAAACTTGACTCTGGATCCAGCCTCCTTCTCTCGAAATGGGAGGCGCACACCCTAAAACTTTGATTTGCCCAACGTTGAAAACAAAATGCCTAGTAGAGTAAAGGTAACGGAGTCTGCACTGAAGGAAGTATTCCTTTTTGAAGAAGTATTGGTTGATTTATTGTGTGACTATTACGCAATATGTTTAGCTGCTTTATAGATGAAATAAACACGTGAAAGCAAAACCCTGGTGCATCCCTACATTGGCCAGGAGGACTTAATTTCCCGAGTTTTACTCCACAATCCATTTATACTTTACTTCTTACGTTTGCCTGGAAGCTTTTGCGTTTAAAAAATCTGAAGATGTTTGTAACTGATGAATGCAACATTTTTATTTTCCTGATTTCCAGTAAATATCCTGTCAACCCAGACATCTCTAAAAGCCTATGTCACATGACGACACAGTCTCACCTCCTGCTCCCACTTCTCTGCCCAGGTGCCTGGCTTAGGCAAGTGCACACAGAGCACCTTACACCCCTTCTTTGGCCTTGGGTGTTTGATACTATCTGGCCCAGGTGTGTGCACCTGCGTCAGGTGCCATCAAAATCTAAGAGTTGCTATTGCGCAGACTCACGAGTTGTTTTTTTTTTTAAATCGAGGCAACCTTTTTAGTTTACAACACCATTTAGTATTTAGGGGTACAGGTCCACACAATCCCCCACTAGAGTTTATTTGGTCTCTTCTCTCCTTTGTTCCCTATCTCCGCCCCCTCCAGTGTCTCTATCCTCAGTCAGATTTCTAGGTTTGTTTTGATTTGATTTCATTGTTCCTTTGTTTCGTTTCTCTATGTTGCTCATAAGAGTAAATCATCCCATACTTGTCCTTCTCCTCCTGACTTAACGTCGCTTGGCATAAATCCTTCCAGCTCCATCCATCTTGTCGCAAACAGCAAGAGTTCATCTATTTCCTCCCTTTTTACAGCTGAGTAGTATTCCATGGTGCGTACACACCACATCTTCCCAATCCGCTCATCTGTCCGTGGGCACTGAGGCTGTTTCCGTAGCCTGGCTGTTGTGAATAGGGCAGCAGTGACCACAGGCGCACGGATATCCCTTCAAGTTTTGTTTTTGCCTTCTTCCATTAGACGCCTAGGAGTGGAATTGCTAGGAATGACTCACATCCAAAGACCAGAAGCAACAAGTACTGGTGAGGAGGTAGAGGAGGTAAGAGAACAGAATCCTCCGTTGATTGGAGTGTAGTCTGAGTCTGGTCCAGCCCGTTTGCAAAACAGCAGGGCGGATTCTTCAAGTATTAACAATGGACTCTGAAGTTCTTACCCTTGCTTTTTTTTTTTTTTATTGAAAGCTTGGCTCCTATCTCTGCCCTTTTCCCCTCTTCACCTGCCCTTCTGCTTGGTGCCCAGAGGAAGAAGATGTAGGCTGAGTGAGCTAAAAGTGAAGAAGTTAGCTGTGGAAACAGAAAAGCTTAAAAAGAACATGTGTCCCTCCTCCCTTTTAATAACGTATCTTCCTAAAACATGTTTTGTGGAAATGATCACAGGTCATAAAAGGGAAGACTAGTTCTCTCTCGGCGGCCAGCTCTTTTCTCTTGCATTTTTGGTCCTTTTAGTGTCCTGGCCGAGGGGCCTCTTCCTCCAAGGCATAATGTAACTTGCAGAGTTACAGCTGCTCCCCGCGCCTGCCACAGAACATGGCTGGGTGTCAAGATGATTTTATAGGGGGGAAAACCCAAAAGGACCTTGAAAACATCTAGCTTTCAGGGGGAAGAAGGGCAGTTTTTTAAAGGGAGTTTTAAATAATGGGAACATTCATGGATTTATGCTCTCTTTGCTGGCAGAGCTTCTCAAAGTCAGCATTGTAAAAAGAGGACCTGCATTTCATTCCTTCATTCACTCCCTGAGAACCTAAAGATGCAGCTCTCCTGAAGGACCAGGTTCTATGAACACAGGAAGGAGGGTCTCACAGGAACCCTTATGTAGTTTCCATTTACTGGGTGCTCAGGGGACATGATGGAAAAAAAGATCTAGGAAAAAGGAACCCTCTTACACGGTTGGTGGGAGTGGAGACCAATTTAGCTCCTATGGAAACACTGTCAGTTTCTCAAAACATTAAGAATAGATCTACCACGTGATGTAGCAGTTGCGCTTGTAGGTATCTGTCCCAAGAAGAGAAAAACATTAATTCGAGGGGATATGTGCGCTCTGCTGTCCATTGCAACACTATTTGCAATGGCTAAGTTATGGAAACGAGTGGCAGAAGAAGATAAAGAGGATGCGGTCTGCATACACAGTGGAATACTACTCAGCTGTTAAAAAGATGAACTCTTGCCATTTTTGACAAGATGGGCGGGGCTGGAGGGGACTATACTAAGCAAGTAAGTCAGAAGGGGAAAGACAAGCACTGGATGGTTCCACTCATATGGAATATAAGAAACAAACAAAGGAACAGCAAAACCAGACCAAAACAAACCCTAGAAATTTGACTGTAAAACTGAGGCTACCAGAGGGGGGGAATGGGGTGCAGAGAGGGGCCAGTGGACCACAGTGGAGGATGACTGTGTTTCGGGGTGGCGTGGTGTAATGACGTGCATCTGCAAAGGCGAGAAGCTGTACCTCCAAGTCATGTACAGTGTTTAAACTAGCAGCACCTCAGCAAACATAATTAAATCAGTAATATCAGCCGTGTAGGTAGCAGCAGGGAGCAGCGAGGCCCCTTGCTGGGGTGGGTGGCGGTGCGTGGTGGTGCCCAGAGGAAGGCCGGAAAGGAGGGGATTCGGGTGAGACTGGAGGGTCAGGAGGCGCCTACCGCGTCAGAGGGGAGCTGGGCATGGGAGGGCAGACACGACGGTGTGTGTGTGGGAGGCAGCTCGGTCTGTTAGGGGAAGGCATCCCACTTCCCTGAGGCTGGGGTGTGGGACGCGGGGTCAGGGGAGCTTGGCCAATAACCTTGGCTCAACTTTGGAGGCTTTTTGCATGTCATTTCTTCGGGGAATGCTCCTGCAGCTGAGAGACCTGCTCTGCCTGGTGACATGTGTCCACTTCCCGCTTTCTCTCCCAGGTGCTTACACCTGACCTGTGCCGGGTCAGTGCATTTACTGCCCGTCTATCTCTGTCCTGTCTGTCTCTGCCTTATCTCTGTCTCTTATCTCTTGTCTCTGACTCTCTCTCTTGTTTCTTTCTTTTTTAAGTTTTATTTATTTATTTATACAAGCACTGGGTACAGTCAGAAGCGCGGGAGGGAGAGAGAAGTCACCAGAGCCAGAGCCGGGAACAGAACAGGCAGACTGAAGAAGTACACTGCCGAGGGGAGCAGCGGGCAGCAGGAGAGGTCTGCGCGCTATGTGGGACCCTCGCCAGTGGCCGGGGATGGAACCGGCGCTGCAGAGGCTGCAGGCAGCTTCGCAGCCCAGCGCTCAACCGCTGCGCCACCAGGGGAGGCCCTGTCTCTTCTTTCTTATCTCTGTCATCTTTGACTCTGTCCTGGAAGTCCCCTGAGGCAGAGACTTTTCCATGTGGTTGCGCCCCCACTGACGCCCACAGTGTCCACGGCTGCCTGATGTCAGGACTCTGGACTTCACCCCGTGTGCTGGCGAACATCTGAGGGGGCTCGACCGTCCCGTGAGTGAATTTACACGTTAGAGGAGCAGTGTGGGCACTCGCAGGACTTCAGGAACGCGGCTCCTTGGCGCTTCCGAGGCCAGGGGAAGGCGTGTGAGGGCCCCTCTCTCGCGGGCCACCCCGGCGGGCCCCGCCTCCCTGGTTAACTTGCATGAGCTGTGCGGGCCTCGGTCCAGTTGAGACGTTCTGAAACTCGACTAAAACTTGCAGCAAAGCTCTGCGAATGCGTCCTCCCCAGCTCTGCCAGGAGCAACCCCCGCCTCCCAGTAGAAGCCGCAGTGTCAACATTGTACGATCATTTTCTCCACTTATTGATAATTCAGTGACGAAAAGATCTGAGAGGTCCTCGTGAGTCATCGCTCTCATTGAAATGCTTTGGCTGCTTTGCTACGAGAGGGTTCCTTACGGAGGAATAGGTTTTAATAAACTTCAGCATCGCTGTCGGCCATTCGTGATTTGCAGTTGGGTTGTTCGCAAGTGAAAGAAGGATGTGATGTGTCATCCTGTTTATTGGGCTTGATGAGGGAATGAACTGTTCCACAAACACAGTTTTCCTGCTGATGGACTTCGTCCTTTTAAGACCTGAATATTTTCTTTGTTTGTCTCTCTGTTTTGGATGGACATCTTTCTAAGACAGATTTACTTTTCTGTGCTCATCACCAGTGCATTCAGCAGAGCTCGCTTAGGAAAGAATGAATTTTGCATCATTGTTGGAGAGTGTTGTGACGCTGAGACTCTTCGGGTGACATCAGAATGGCGTGTTTTCAAAGATACTGTTCTTGGTTTTAGGTAGTGGATCCTTCTGGCAGCTTGGGGCTGGGGCTTTCTTGAATTTGTTCAGCTTGACTCCTGGGAAGCTGGGAAACAAAACAGCTGCTTTGCTTTCTAAGGAGAGCGCGAATGGGCTGTGGGTGGGGGCTGTCTGGAAGCCCTGCCCTGTGCCCATCAACTGAATGCACTTTGTGCCTCAGCCTCCATCATAGCTTCAGGTTTCCAGAGGAAGTTCTCATTTTTGTTTTTTAGATCTTGCTAACATTAAACCACCCATATCTGGAACAAAAAGATTATATCTCGCTTCTACTGGCAATACTGCTGGATTTGCAGAGTTTAAAAAGAAGTGCCCAGGTATATCCAAGTCTGTTTCCCTAGAAGCCTCTTGGCTGACCTCTGGGTCGCCAGGTGTGCGAGGGGAGGTCCCTGGAGGTGTTGCTGTGCTAAAGGTCGTTTTTCCTCATCTCGCATCATTATTTATTGGGCATCCACCATTTATGTGGAAGACACAGGACATTGGGGACTTGCCTTCTTCCTAAGAATTTAAGTTTGAGTTTGGAAGAGGCGAATAGTAGAGGTGAAACAACAGTACTTGGGCTTCTCAGGGGTGCAGTGGCTGGGGCGGGGGCTGAGTCCTCCCATGGCTGGGTAAGAGTCCTCCTTCCAGAGGCCGGACCCTCGGCTCAAAGGTCCAGGCAGTGCACGCGGACCCCGAGGGAGGGCGCGGCATGGAGTCAGCTGGTCCGTCACTGGGAGGTCCACGGCGGTCCGTGTCCGTGGTGGCCACGAGCATATCTGTTCACTCATCAGGCTCGTGGGGTGCAGGGGTGCCGGGAGTCAGGTCAGGCGTGGGGGGAGGTTACCATTTGCGCTGGGGAAGGAGGGTGAGGCGTGAAAACTGCATGGCGAGGGGGGCATTATGGCTGGATCTTGACCAGTAAATGTGATTGCTGAGCTAGAGGAGGCGGGCGGGCTGGCCGAGGGAGAGCAGTGCTGCCTGTTTCCCTTCTGTGCCCTGCTCAGAGCTTGCTCAGCTTCTCACTTCTCTCCTGGCCGCCCAGTGGCAGACAGAGGGTTCTAGGTGAATGAGCTCGAACTGCTTGAGACCAGTTCTACCAGTTTCTAATTGTGTCGTCTTCAGCAACCCTCTTAGTCCCTGTAACATTCACTTTCTCATAAAAAGAAAGGGAGATCGCAAGACTGATCTTGTGGGCTCCTCTGAATAATCAAGCTTGCATTTGACCAGCGTGGTGTAAACCTAGTGTATGCGTGGTCAGTAGTAATTCCTGGGGCCCTGGTCAGAAGCACCCCAGTGTCCCCAGGCGGTGCCTACCGGCTGACTCCCTTGCAGGTGCCACAAACGCAGCAGGTGCAGGAGGAGTTGCCCGAGCTCAGCAACCTCTGCTTCTCTTCTTTCAGATCTGTCCAGCCTCACCCGTCCCCATTTTCTGTCTGTGAGAGCTTGAATTCTTGCAGTCAGTCTAGTTCACACCCTGATGTCATCTTCGATTAATTTTTACCTTTCATGTGGCGTTTCTCGTCTGTCATCAGCTCGTGCACTTTCTCATGACGTCATCACCACACGTGCTGGGCTCCCGTCACTGCACACTGGGTGGCTCCGTGGCTTTCCTGGGGCCAGAGCCGCGTGAGCCCCGCCTGTGTCACACACTCTTCTCCTGTCCCCGAGCTCTTCCCTCTGTGTCCTTTGGTGTGGGCTCTCCTGCTGCCTGTTCTGTTTTTCATTAGTTCCAAGCTTATTAGTAGGTAACACTTACTCTTGTGTGCCACGTACGGTGGGGACTTCATTTATACCAGCTCATTTTTCTTTTTTCTTTTTCTAAAGATTTATTTATTTATGCATACAAGAGCTGGGGTGCAGGCCAGAGATGCAGTGGGTGAGAGGATCCACCGGAGACACGAAGTGGGGAGCAGAACAGGCAGATGTACTGAAATACACTGCTGAGGGGAGCAGCGGGGAGACAGGAGAGGTCTGCTGCACATGTGGGTAGCTCCCTGGCTGGAGATCGAACTCGTGCTGCAGTGGCTGTGGATAGACTCATAGTGCTGAGGCTTAACTCTTGTGCCACCAGGGATGCCCCATTTTTCTTTATAACAGCCCTGGGAGGTGGGAACTGTCACTATTGTCATTTTGTCGTGGAGGAAGCTGAGACACAGGGTTGGTCAGTGGCTGCCCCAGGTTGCAGCGCTCAGCAGTGTTGGCACCCAGGGGATTTGGCTACAGCCCCGCCCTGGGGACCCACTGTTTCCACATTGTCTTCCATCCAGACAAGTTGCAGCCAGCAGGGCTGCCATCCACCTGCTCACCAGTGTAGTCAACATACAGAATGCCGGCACCGAATGGCGTCTTCCTCCTTCGAGCTTCGCTTTTCACCCATCTCTCCCTGCATGATGGCAGGAGGTGGTGAAGGGCCATGGCTCTGGTAGGAGTTCTCACGGTTGGGGTTCAGATCTCAGACACTTCCCAGCCACCCGACCGACCTTGGCTGGTCGCTTCTTTGAAGCTGTATTACTCTAGAAAATGGGCATACACAGCCACGCCCAGCTTGCGGCGCTGATGTGGAGATGAGGCGATTTAGCGTGTGTCTGGCGCTTGAGCACGCGGAACACGGTCACTTGGAACAAGCTCTCACTCGTCATTGTAGTCTGAAGCCTCCCCTGCCCCATTCAGCTGATGTTTCTTCTTTTAAGCCTGTGTCAGCTTGCATGTTCCCTCTGCATGGCCTCAGCGTATCTTCTTCAGCTCCCAGAGAACAGGATCCTTGTTTCTGCACGACCCCCGGTCAGCTGTGTGATTTTTGAGCAAGTTACAAAATTTTGCAAGTCTCGGTGGCAACAGGGTGGTAACAAAGGGGGTTTTGTCCATGAAGTGGGGGACGTGAGACACACTGGAAGCTCTCACTAAGTGTAAGTTTTCATGCCTCTTGCCCTCTCTGGTCACACGTGCCTCCTCCAGTGACCAGCAGGTGCCCCATAAATCTCATGCATAGATTCAAGTACTCAACTTCCTAGTTTGGAAGTGACCAGGAAGAAAGGAGGCTTTGTGCGGAAGGGACCGGCTGGCAGTTCATTAGCAGGAACTTGGGCACGTCGGGCAGCGCCTGCCGTGCTTTTTTTTTTTTTTTTTTAATTTATTAAGCTCTTTTTTTTTTTAAGATTTATTTATTTATTTATACAAGCACTGGGTACAGTCAGAAGCGCAGGAGGATGAGAGAATTCACCAGAGCCAGAGCGGGGAGCAGAGCAGGCAGAAGGACCGAAGGACACTGCTGAGGGGAGCAGCGGGCGGCAGGAGAGGTCTGCGCGCCATGTGGGACCCTCCTCCAGTGGCTGGGGAGCAGCCGGGGATCGAACTGGCACCGCAGAGGCTGCGGGCAGCTTCGCAAACCCAGTGCTCAACCGCTGCGCCACTGGGGAGGCCCTGCCGTGCCTTTTTGAAATGTACTCTTAGTGCTGTTCCAAGTGCTTCTGACCAAGCCTTTCAGGGCATCACACAATTTTGACATCCTTTCTTCTTCTTCTTTTTTTTTTTTTTAAGATTTATTTATTTATACAAGAGCTGGGGTACAGGCCAGAGGTGCGGGAGGGTGAGAGGATTCACCAGAGACAGAGTGGGGAGCAGAACTGGCAGACAGACCGAAAGCACCGCTGAGGGGAGCAGCGGGCAAGACAGGAGAGGTCTGCCACGCCATGTGGGCATGTCCCTGGCCGGCCGGTAATCGAACCTGCGCTGCAGAGGCTGCGGACAGCCTCACAGTGCTGCTGCACTCAACCTGCTGCGCCACTGGGGAGGCCCAATTTTGACATCATTGGAACTCACTCATGCAGACCTACTGTGTGCCACCAACTGCCCTAGCTGTTGAAAGCCTCCTTTCTTCCTGGTCACTTCCAAACTAGGAAGTTAAGTACTTGAATCTACGCCTGCGCTTCTATGGGGCACCTGCTGGTCACTGGAGGAGGCACGGGTGGCCAGAGATGGACAAGATCAGCCTGGTTCTTATTTTCATGGCTCCTGTTGTGTTGAGGGAGAGGCAGCAGCCAAGCACATGAAATTATAGAGGGTTGTGCTGGGAAGGGAAAGTAAAGGCTCAGCGGTGCATAATAAGGGGGATTAGTGGTGAGCACCGGGAAGCGTTCCCATTGGAAGGGATGATTGAGCTGAGATCTGAAGCCTGAGTAGGAGGGAGTGTCCAAGTGCGAGGCAGTGGAATATCTTCACATTTAATACTCGTTTTCTTTTAATGTCATGTGCTATTTAGTATTTTATGAAGCTTGGCTGATGACAGATGATAATTAGTCTTCAAATCTGGAGGTACCCAAATATGCTGTCATTGACTGCTTCATCTGACTTGTGTATAAATAGCCTGTGTGTGGGGCTGGGGGAGGGGGGCTGACTGGGCTCCGAGCACAGGCAGGCTTTGTGCTCCTGGCGGCGCTTGGCCAGAGCTGCGGGCAGAGCCCATGGCGCACCTTGTCATGTTGTGGGTGGTGCTGTCTGGGCTTGTCTGCCCCAGGTCAGGTGCCTTTATTTTAATTTGTATTATGTATATTTGCTCTGAAAGTTGTTTTTGTTGAAACTTGAAGAGCCAGTTGCTTGCGGCTGGAGTGTGGACCGGCTTCGTGGAAATTTGCAGCAGGAGTTTGCGAGCATGGAGAGGGGGCATCCCTCAGCCAGGGGCAATGAGCTCTCGGAACATGGCCGCTGTTCAGGGATTGTCCCTTGAAGCCCAGTGTAATTGTCGCTGTGGAGCTCGTTTTGGTGTCCGTGATGCCGCAGGAGAGGATGTTGGCTGCTGGACCAGATCAGCAGCTCAGGGGAAGCTGTGTGTGTTGATTGCTTTTCTTCAAGGTCCGTTACTGGCAGTTTCCCTTCAGCATGAAGAAGCAGGCCCTGGAAGACATTCTCTCCAACTCACCTGGCTTTGTCTTCATTATATTTGTTTTTTGACACTTTCTGTTTATGACAGGTGATATGAATTTACAGCAGTGATTTAAAGACTTTAAAAACATTAATGAATTGACTTTAAAATAGTCAGTACACAATGGTAGATATGACACTCAAATTTCTCAGAATTGTAAAGGGAGTTTTAATGACTGAAGTTTGCAAATGCATCCTTGCTGTTAACTGGGGTTTTTCCTGCTGTCATTTTTTTTTTTTTTAATCTCAGAGGACCTATGTTAAAATCTTATAACGCAATTAGATAGTACTGCACACCCTCTAGGGCGGTGATAATCAAAAAGATGGATAATAACAAGTGTTGGTGACACTTTAGAGAAAATGGAAGCCTCGTCCATGCAGCCCCTTTGGGAAGTGGTTGGCAGCTCTTCAGAACAGTCGACCATTTACTCCTAGGCCTTATCCAGGAGAAATGAAAACTTATGTCATCTAAAAACCTGCCCCAAAATGCCCATAGCACATTGTTCACAAGAGCCAGAAAATAGAAACCGCCTGAATTTCATCAGCTCATGAGGAATGGCTTAAACACTCGGCATATCCGTACACTGTAATGCTAGCTATAAAAAGGAGTGAAGCACTGGCAGAGGCTACCCCATGGAAAGGCCTCAAAAACACTGCGAAGTGAAATAAGCCAAACTCACAAGGTGACGTGTTGTGTGATTCCATTCATAGAAAATGCCCAGGAAGGCAAAACCAAAGAGATAGATGAGTGATTACGGGCTTGGGTGGAGAGGTGACTGCTGGTGGGAGTGGGGTTTCTGTTGGGGGTGGTGGGAATTTTCTCAAATTGGATAGTGGCTGCACAACCTCGTGACTCTGCTAAAGGCTACTGAACTGTACACTTGCAAAGGCACGTGCTATGGTATGTCAGGACCCTAACTCCTAGGGTGCAGCGTTTCAGAGGCAAGAGACTGACAGGAAATGGTGACCGGTACAGTCAAGGTTATTCCTAATCATGATGTGTTAAGAAAATAAAAAGGCTTCGTGATGGAAGGGATGTTGTGATGGGAGGGACTGGACATGTGGATGGACTTTTTTGGACTGGAGGGTCAGAGAGCGACCCTGTGGGAGGTGATGTTGGAGCTGAGACCAGACGACCCGAGAAACCCAGGTAGAGCTGTGGCAGAAGACGGTTCTTGGAAAATGAGCACCTCGTGTCATGTGTACCCCTGTGTTTTCTCTGCTCCGTAGAGGGTCAGACTCCGAGACCAGGAGTTGCTCTGGTCCTCTCTGGTGCACACACCTGTCGTGTTCCACCTTTTGGTAATATGCATATGCCTGTGTTTATGTATACCCCCCCACTTACAGTTACTATATGCAAATAAATAGCAAATATAATAATAAATCTCACTGCAGCAGAAAGCTCTCCCCCCAGATGTGAGACTTTCCATGAAGGAGAGAGCCTCGGGAGGGTCCGTCTTGGGACTCTGACCTGTGGTTTTTGCTTAGGTGACTGGACACAAGAGGAGGAGGCTAGTCTTCAGGCCCACCTGCACAGTGGGTATTTCCTGAGAACTCCTGAGGCATTTCCAAGCCCCATCGCCCCCCACGAGTGCTGTTGAGCTGTGTCCAGGTGCTGCTAAGAAAATAGGTCTAAGGTGGTGTCATTCTTTTAGGAAGCTTTTGTTTTGTTTTGGAGGTGCCATGCTTTCCCCAACAAGAAACAGGAAAGTGGAAAGATGGGGTGATGGCAGTGAAAGCCAGTGCATTTTTCTGTGGGGGTGGGAGGGCGGTGTCTGGGAGGACAGGTTGGGAGTTTCCACGCCAAGTTTCTTTTCAGCGTGAACTTGGCAATGACCATCAAGATTCTTTGGGGCTCTCAGTGGAAACAGAGTAGCCATCTGCTCTGCTGTCCCTGTCCCCCCCGAAAGCACCTGCCTCCGTATTTCAGGATGCGGGGCCCCCTCCGTTCTTACCCCTCATTCTGTTAAGTACAAGACAAAAACGGGGAGTAAAATAATGCTTTTAAATTCTACCGGTCCCGATTAATCTCCCCCCCATTTTTATTACACTCATTTAATAATATCCACATATGCATTATCCGTGACTTTCTTCCATTTTTTTTTAAACAAAACAAGATCACATCATACACATTTTCTCATCTGGTTTTTCTCAGTCAATAACATCCGGAAGAAATCTCTCCATTGGTCCTGTCTGATCTTGTCTTTATTAATCAACTTTGAAAGCAACTGCCTTTTTACCTGTCAGTCACTGTGTCCAGACAGTGCGTGACCTGCCTTGTGCATGGGGCCTGGCTGTGACATGGGCGCTCTTGACCTTCCTGTCAGCGGGGGTTGGCTGGCAGTGGTGAGGAGAGGGCCAGGCGCTCCAGGGGATATTATGGCTTTGGTTGCAAACCTCTGCAATAAAACGAGTGTCACATGAACGTGCGTTCCCCAACAGGAAACAGGAAAGTGGAAAGATGGGGTGATGGCAGTGAAAACGAGCGTGTTTTTTGGGGGGAGGTGGGTGGGCCGTGTCTGGGAGGACAGGTCGGGCGTTTCCACGCGAAGGGTTCATGGGGCCCGTGAACGTTCTGTTTACACCGTCCTGCCGTCAGGGATGTGCAGCAGCGTTCTAGGAAACCATGTGCACACCTTCATTCCACGTGGCCGTGGAAGGGCGCACACGCTGTTGGGAAAATTGCTGGACCGGGGAGGGGGGTGCCACAAACCTTTAAGTTGTAAAACACACACTCTCTGCAGTGTGCTGTACAGCCAGGGGTGCCTCGGCGCCCTCGGATGTCAGAATCCTGGAAAAATCGCGGTGCAGGAGCCAGGGATCAGCTTTCCGCCTCTGCACGCCTGCCAAGCTCACCTGTCAGGCAGAAATGAGAGCCTCAGGCCCACATACGCTGCCTGCACAGAGCAAAGGCGGCTTTCCCGGGGCAGGGCCTGTGTGATCAGAGTCACTCAAGGAGCACAGGACGCACAGGACTTGGGGGCATTTCTGCTGGTCCCCAGGGTGGAGTCACACTGGCTTTTCTGGAGGGCAGGGAGAGAGCGTTAAGCCCTCGGGAGACTGACAGTCCATCAAGCCAGTTTATGGCACACCTGTGGGAATTTTGTCTTGAGAACCTAAAAGTTCTTGCCCCGTCTCACAGGAAGCTTCTAGGGCGGGGGTGTCTCTTTCCAGTTCCTCATTGAGAATGTCCACAGCTCTGGGCACAGGGGGCTCGTGAAAGGGGAGCAGGGGCGTGGACAGGTTCACGAGAAGTGACAGGTTCGGGGCTGTCAAGCCTCATAGACACACACCCCTCCGCTGTGGTCTCTGCCTCAGCTGGGCCTGCCTTTTCTTCTCTCTTTCATCCGACCAGCGTTGTGGCAGGTGGTGCACAAGGCGTGGCTTCCAGCTCTGTGCTTCAGAGGTGCGGGAAGCAGATGGCGGATAGTGAGTTAATGCAAGTGTGCAAAGTCCCGATGTCACGGCCCCCAGGAGGGTCTCCTGGCTGGTGAATGTCAGCCTGTGAGTGCAGCGACCAGGTTGAACAAGAACTTGACGGCTGACCAGCAGCGGACAAGGGACCTGGGAGTCTGAAGCGCCTTTTGCTCGGCTGGGGAGAGGGCGCCATGGGGAGGGACGGGAGAGCAGTGGACTAGGGTGGGGTCTAGGGGTGATCTGGTGGCAGCACCCTCCAGTGGCCATCCCTGGTGGGGGGATTCTGGTGTTACCACGATTAAAAGAATAAATTACTGTTTGACAAAAATAAAGCAAACAGACTCCCTGAGCCCCAGGTTCATTTATTTATTTTAATTTTTACCGACACATCCATGGCCCCTACTGTGTCCTGTCATGAATACTGATGTAAGAAAAAAGAAACTCTCAAATTTGAACATGTTTAGTCATTGAGAAAATCTCACAGCCTCGGTGCTTTTATCCTCTGCATGTTGTAGATGAAAAAAAATGGAGGCACAAGAGGCTAAGTCACTTCCCCGAAGTCCCACAGCTCGGAAGTCATGGGGTGGGGCCTGCACAGTCCATGGTCCTCGCCCCCCGCCTTGCTGTCTCCTGGTCTGTGAAATGGGCCTATTGGCCCTTTGTGGCTTTGGTTACAGCCCTTTGATCCTGCATCTCAGCTGCATCTGTCCCGTGTCCACGATGCTCAGCACGGTCCTGGAACCACACCTGAGGGTCCGTGTACTTACTAAGAAGCCACTTTTCCGTCTGTTCCTTTCTTTATCACCTCATTGGACCCTCCACCCCCCCAAGAATTTGGGTGCCCAGTGGCGGTCTGGGTCCTGCCTCAGCTTTGCCTCTCGCAGGCATGATGTCCTGGGGCAGGCACCCCGGGCCTGGGCGGCCTCGCCAGTCAAATGGGAATAACCACCACCTGGCTGGCATCCCCCCCGGGGCCACCGTGGGGATTAGGGAAGCATCACTTTCCTCGAAACTGCTTTGTGAACCGCAGTGGGCGCCCCATTAACTTGGGGCTCAGTGTAATATACCGGGCTGCTGTTTACACTGTGCATTTTGGAAGGAGGGCAGTGGTGCAGGTGAAGGGTCGGACACGTGGCAGTTTTTCCACGGAAATCCTGATGGGCCCAGGGAGCGGAGGTGATGGGCATGTGGAAATTTCCACTGGGCAGTATGCGAATGTAACCGAAGCTCCCTGTCTCACGGCCCTGGTCACCTTGAAGTCCAGTGCTGAGCTCATTCTCCACGGTGCTGTCCACTTGAACTTGCCTGGAGTGCAGGAACTGGTTAATGCTCCCTTGTCCAGTGAAGTGTGCCTTTAACACTTGCTGTAGCCAATGTTTAACTTCTAGACCAAATCGAATTTATGTAGTTTTGGCAAAATCAGGCTTGCCAAGTACGAGTTGCTGGATGAAGTCCATTCTTTTCTCCTTTCTTCCCCTCCCCCCCTTGGGTCCTGACCTTACAGAATTGGATACAATAGTTTGGTTACTGAATTACAATGACCAACCTTGGAATGTGTCACTTTTCTGAGCGACACAATGCTTTGTGTTCATGTCCACAAATTTATTTTTGTTTTAAGAATCTGGAAACTTGTTCAGCATTTTTTTGTTTGACCTCTGCTGTCATGTATCTGTACACAACCTCAGACAGAGAAGCTAAGGTTGAGGTTCTTCCCGGCAGCCCCCGCTTCATGTTCCCATACATTTTTGGGGTGAGATTGGGATCCAGGGAAGTGGACGCAAAGCTGACCATTGAGGGCAGTTATTTTTTCCAGATTCTGATCATCTGGTTGAGAATCTGATGATTCTGATCATCCCCAGCCGAGCGAAAAAGGGGCTTCAGAATTCCAGTTCCCTTGTCCGCTGCTTGTGATTTGCATGTCAGTTCTTTTTTAGTGATTTGAGTGATATACATTAGGATCTCTGGATTATCACTATCTTCAGATTATACTATGTCCTTTCCCCAGCTTCCACTCTGGGCACAAATCCCCTTGTGGCCTGGCTTTGTTCAGCATCTGGGGGTGCTGGGGGCATGACGGTGTGGCCTCCCTTTCCTGCATCCCATATTGCGCATAACCTGCTGGAGCTGGGGCCAGGTGGTGAAGCCACCATCTTGGAAGCCAGTTGTCTGGTTCACACTGCCGGCGGGATGCATGGTGTACCAGTTCAGAAACCACAAATGGGGCAGTTCATCTGATTGTTTTCTGGGTAACTTGAATCCTGAACCGAGGTACTTCTATTTTTGCTTCTTAAATTTCCTGGCACTCATTGATTTGTTTGCTATTTTCCAGTTCTGCTTAAGTGATAGATCATCTCCTTACATAGGCAAACCCAAAGGGTGTTTGTTTCTTGGATACATCTCTTGGTTAATTGGAGTGACAGTCCAAGAAGATCTTGATGACCAACAAGTTCCCTTTGCTTTAGAAACGAAAATACCCACGCCCTCTGCTCGCTCTGTCGTTGCTGCTTTGGTTGCTCTTCCGAAGTGATGTGTGGACAATTTTCCCCAAAGGTTTAAAGCATAAACTTTGATTTTTGTCTTCAGCATTGCAGTGACCTTTCAGCTTGGTGCCTAAAAGCAGCCAGCAGTGGTCCCTTCTCAGAACCAGTTGCTCCATTCCATAAATCTTGCACATGAGATTTGCTGGTTCTTCACTGGACATACATCCAGGTCCTCATTGCTGTATCTTCGGTTGTGCGGGCGTTTTATGTGGTCTCTGCTTGAAGGCAGCAGCCCCGTCAGCAACAGACTTCACATTCAACTCAGACATGGATGGAAAACCAGACAGTCTCTTTCTCAAGACTGTTTATTCACTTACTGATCATTTTAGCTCTGAGGATGTTTGGGATTTAAGTTTCTGGGCAGTTAATTTCCCTCTTCATCCTTTTCCGTTGTAAGTCCAGGTAACCTGTGGTAGCCAGATTATGTAGAAGCGGACTTTAGACCTGGAGAAAGCCAGGAGAGTCTTCTCATCCCCGTTTTGACATTGGGTTTAGCTGTGGCATCCTTTCTTCAAATTGGATTTAGCCAGAAGCATAGAAGGGTGACTGGGGAAATCAGAGCCTCCCCAGCTTGATTCATCCACACTGGATTGAGAACCAGGACTAAATAGGCCAGTGTGGGGCCTCCCTGGTGGCACAAGGGGTTAAGTACAGCACTGCGAAGCTATCCACAGTCTCTGCAGCACGAGTTCGATCCCCAGCTGGCCAGGGAGCTACCCACATGGCACAGCAGACCTATCCTGACTTGCCCGCTGCTCCCCTCAGCAGTGTATTTCAGTCAGTCTGCCTGTTCTGCTCCCCACTCTGTCTCAGGTGAGTCCTCTCATGCCCCACACCTCTGGCCTGTACCCCAGTTCTTTATTTTATTTTTTTTTTGTACCCCAGTTCTTGTGTGCATAAATACATAAATCTATTTTTTTAAAAAAAGGAAATGTAGAGACCTGGAAGAAGACCTGACAGACTTGGGGATGAAGAATGTAGAGGAGGAGGGGACCAATCAGCTTTTGGCTTGGGCGACTCTTGGAGCCGGGCTCAGGCAAGCTTGATGAGAAGGAGGAGTTCAGTTTGGCCAGTGTTGAGTTTTAGGTGACAGAGCAGAACCTGATGGATGTCATCGTACATACGTCTGGACGCTCTAGATTTTTGATCATGCTTTTCCGTAAGTAAATGATTTGTGGACACACACGCTGACAATAGATAGACATTTATCTATAAGTAATAGACACATTCTACTGAGCTAGAATGTATATCATAAAACCTACATAAGAAATAGATATTTCCAAAGGTTAAGATAAAGATTAAAAAGTATTTTAAAAAATCACAAGACAAATACATATTTACATGTGATTCTTCATTAGGTTACAGGTTGTGATGCCTTTTTCATGTAGTTAACCTCATTGATTTACACATCAGCTCTACTATTTTTTTTTTTAAAGATTTATTTATTTATTTATACAAGCACTGGGTATAGTCAGAAGCACGGGAGGCTGAGAGAATTCACCAGAGCCAGAGCAGGGACCAGAACAGGCAGACTAATGAAATACACTGCTGAGGGGAGCAGCAGGGAAGACAGGAGAAGTCTGCTGTGCCATGTGGGACCCTCGCCCGGTGGCCGGGCGCAGACAGCTACGGAGCCCAGCGCTCAACCGCTGTGCCACCAGGGGAGGCCTAGCTCTACTATTTTTGATAGTTACCCTGTACTTGTTTTGTCATCAGTGTAGAGTTCACGTTGTGTTTCATGCTATTCCTTGTCCTCTTAAGATCTGCACTAGGAAAGGGTAGATTCTGAGCCAACGAAGGAGCTTGTGGCTATAGCTTCTCTCATGAGAGAAGATGCAGGATGTTCCGGTGGGGAGGAAAAAGAATGAGGTTGTGGAGAAATGGCGTCCTCGCATTTCCCGAGGAATAACTTGCTTCCAAAGGGGCCTCGACACATTGAGTGATGTGGCCCTTTAGTCTTGGCCTTTTAGCCTCTGACAGTTGACCCTTGGGCCTCCCTTCTCCCCCTGTTTCCCAGAGGCATTGGTTGTAGCTTTGACTCATTAGGAAAGGTCATCCAGGGACCTTTCCAACCAGGCAAAAAGAATTCTCAACCCTTCCAAACTGCAAAGCTAAATCATAAAAGTAAATATCCTGTGAGATCATTGTGTCATTGCCTGAATTGAGACAGCTGGACTTAAACCAGTTTTATCACTAGCTTTAAAATTAAGGATTACAGGGCCTCCCTGGTGGAGCAAGGGGTTAAGACGCAACCTGTGAAGCTATCCCTAGCCACTACAGCACAAGTTTGGTCCCCGGCCAGGGAGCTACCCACAGGGTACAGCAGACGTCTCCTAACTCGCCCGCTGCTCCCCTCAGCAGTGTACTTCGGTCAGTCTGCCTGTTCTGTTCCCCACTCTGTCTCTGGTGAATCCTCTCACCCCCCCACACTTCTGGCCTGTACCCCGGTTCTTGTGTGCATAAATAAATAAATCTTTAAAAAAATAAAATAAAATTAAGGACTACAGATGTCAATAAAGCTAGCTGACAGGAGAAAGTCATTCCACAGGGAGGTAGTTGGTGGCTTCCTTGCACTTCCTGACATTTCTCTGCCCGTCTGCTTTGCCCGTTCATCATGCTGTGTCCAGGTAGTAGCCAAAACATATTGAACTTTGGCTTGAAACCTCGTTTTTTATTTTTGGTAAGTTTGGGAGATGTTAAAATATCTTGGATCTGAAGTATTAGCAGGTTGGGAAGGCTGAAGGTCTTTGATCTTTGGTCTTTGTCATTTAATGTTTTGGAAAGCGTAGGAAGTTCTGGGAATATTGGAAGTAACGCAGGAGTGCCGCGTGGCCTGGCCTCCTTTCTCTGGCTTAGGTGACCAAGCGCTGACCATCTTCCAGGCCATCTTCTTCACAGAGAGGTCTGTCCCTTGCATATGGTTATTGCTCCATCAATTTGGATTGTATAAAACACTTTCATAAATTTGGATTAAATTGAAGTTGTGTGATCTGTGTTTGGTTTTCCTAGTCAAGGGACACAGAACACGCAAATCCTGCTTGTGTCGCTTGTTGCTCAGGGCCCTTAAAAGTCCTGAATGAAATGTGAACTGACAAGCTCTGGCTAAACTGATTCTGAGTTAAAACATTTCTTTAAGAATACCAAAAGTCTTTGTTTAAAACACGCCTTAATGATCGGAAGTGTTCCAGGTAAGGTGCTGTGAGATCTGCTCCGGGTTCACTGTATTTGCCGAATTAGAGATTTCTTTTTTGTGTGTAGGAGAACCTGGGTGCAGGCTAGAGGTGTGGGGGGTGAGAGGATTCACCAGAGACAGAGTGGGGAGCAGAACAGGTGGATCTACTGAAATATCCTGCTGAGGGGAGCAGCAGGCAGACAGGAGAGGTCTGCTGCGCCATGTGGGTCAGCTTTCTGACTGAGGATTGAACTCAGGCCATAGTAATGATAGTGCTGAGACTCAACCCCTAGGCCACGAGTGAGGCCCCAGAATTAGAAATTTTGCCAACCTGGACCCACAGGCCGAAAACACAGCGATGTGAAGTTCTTTCCAGTGGGTCTCACCTGCCCTAACATAGCTAGTCAGTCCCATCAAGAAAAGGGAACATTTCTAGATCTTTGTATTATTTACTCCATATTATTAATCTTGGGATATACAATTCTTTCCACCTTTTGCAGAGATTAATTACTAAAAATGAATTCTTAGCACAGGGCAAATGTCTTGTAGAAAGACTGGAGCTTTGTTTTGTCTGTGCTATCTCTCTTGTGATGTACACATGACCTCCTTTAATCTTGAAACACTGAAACGTGTAGCAGCAAATACTTGTAACCGATACCACAATCAGTTCCTTCATTATCATGAGTCACTCACTTGCTTGGAACAAAATCGGGTGACATGTGCATTGGTGTTACATTAATCTTTATGTGAAGTTTCTTGTCTGTCTTCAGGAATTCATTTCTTTACTTCACAAATACTGTTGAGTCGCAGCAATGCTCTGGGTGCTGGGCATCAACAGTAAACAAAAGGAAGCCTCTGCTTTCATGGTGCTTCTGTTCTCACGTCAGTTCTCAACTAGTTTTAGGTGGAATTGATGACTATGCTGGCTCCCAAATTTGGGGATATTTTCTGGGGGAGATAATAATGTTGGCTATTGAGAGTATGTTTTATGTCCAATTCACTTTGTTATAAAGGGGGCTCCCTAAGCTTTTGAGAGTCCTTGTGTGTGTCTGACAGTTTTTACTTTGTATAATTGGAGCTTTGAGAACCTGAATAAATCGTAACTTTTTATTTAACAAAATACCTGGAATATTTACTATGTGTTTCATGGCATTTTAAGCTCTTTATTTAACATTGGGTTTTCATTACAGATTTATGTAGTTGGTATTATTATTATACTCCTGTTTTGCAAATGAGGGAACTGAGCACCTGGCACTGGGCACTGTGTTAACCATACATGGGGCTGGGGTTGGAGCTCAGGCCCTTAAGCCCTTCCCATGCCTTTCCCCATCTGGGGCGAGAGTTCTTGCTTCTCTTTTGCACTTGGGATGTCTGTGGAAGGTTAGGAGAGTGGACAGCCAGCTTTCCTGACAATGGAGAACGTCTGGGTTATCTCAAACTGTGGCTTCCGTTCTGGGGGCATGTTCCTGCTTTTACCCTCATGATTCTTTCACGTTGAATTATATGTCTAATTTGTGTAAATGATTTGTGTCTGATCTCCTTGTATTGGGTTGTTTTGCTCAGAGCTGCTAGTCTTTTTCTAAGTTCCTTGAGGCAAAGAACTGGCGAATAAATATATTTGACAAATGGGTAAAAGTGTGTGGTTTGCTGCAAAATCTAACCAGTGAATTTAAAAAGGGATTTTCCCCTCCTTTGGGGGTGGCAGGTTCACACGATAGTTTAATTTAGCTGTTTATAAATGTTCAATTGTATTCTATACAATAGATTACCTGAACAATAGGCCATGATGTTTTGGAATAATAAAGGGGCATTACTCTTTCAAGCCTAATGTAGTCTTCGAGTGTGTGTCCCTTGAGGGGAAGGTCTTGAAGGTGCTATAGTTTCTGCACTTTAGGTCGATAACAGCGGGATCATTTAATTCATAATTCTCCTACCTCTCAAGGCTCTTGTGATGATTCATGGTTAGTCAGTCATACTCCATCAGGAGCCTAGGATGATTCTGGACTCATTCTTTTTTTAAAAATTATTTATTGATTTATACAAGAGCTGGGGTACAAGCCAGAGGTGCGGGAGGGTGAGAAGATTCACCAGAGACAGAGCAGGGAGCAGAACAGGCAGACTGACGAAATACACTGCTGAGGGGAGCAGCGGGCAAGACAGGAGAGGTTTGCCGCATCATGTGGGAGTCTCCCTGGCTGGCCGGGAATCGAACCGGCGCTACAAAGGCTGCAGACAGCTTCACAGCGCTGCGCTCAACCTGCTGAGCCACCGGGGAGGCCCAGGAAGATGTTTTCTTCAGGTTCTCAACCTTGGATTATTTATAACCTTCATCCTTTCTAACCCTTACTGGACCTTCCCTCTCATCCTTTTCTGTGCCCCAAACATTTCCTTACTTCTCTGAAGTTACTTCTGAAATCCTGTCTCTCCAGTGAATCTTTTCACAGTTAATGAAAGGGAAATTTGGCTCCATCTTTACCTCTTATTCAGGGATGACGTTTAATACTTTGTGCAAGATGTCCTGAAAGTTGAATGGACTGATTTATCCTGCACGTGGAAACTGTGACGACTCGCCCACCTTGAGCCTGTACGTTGAGTGATGGATGTGTGGGACACATCAGTGTGAATGTGAATTCTCCTGGTCCTTGTTTAGCGTGGAGTTGGTTTCTCCCCATGGGTAGATAACCACTTTCTCCCTGCATCTTCTCCTGGCCTTTCTGTGTATCTTCTCTTAAAAGGAGCTAGTTCTGCTGGGTTAGGACTCATCCCATGGCCTCATTTGAACTCAGTCACCTCTTGAAAGACAGATATCTCTCCAAATACAGTCATGCCCTGAGCTTCTGGGGTTATGACTTCAACTTAGGAATCTCGGGGAGAGCAATCCAGTCATCACAAGGTTGAAATGTACAATTTAGTTGACCTAAACTTTGATGACACATTAAGACAAAAATCCATTTTGATGCAAGGTGGGCAAGGGAACAGGGCTGCTGAAGAGGAATGTAGGCTGTTGGTTGTGAACTGGCTTAGACCTGGTGAAGTCTGCGGGTACAATCCACAATTAGTCCTTTGTCCATCCCCTGCAGTGTTCTGAGCTCCAGGAGGCCTGGGGTGCCTTCTAAGAACCTCTGTGTTTCTGTGGTTCTGTTTCAGCAGCTGTGTTGTACAACAGAGCTTGTGTCAAACAGACCTTGCTTTGCATTCCAACTCTTCCTTCAGTGTCAACTTGAAGATAATGCCTACAAAAATCCTTCTTGGCATCATGCCAGCTCTGGACTGTGGCAGGTCACTTGCCCACCCCGAGCCTGTCCATGGTTCCATCTACAAAGTGTAAGGGGTGGTTAGCGGCTCCTGGCCCTGGGCCCGGTCACTGCTGTCCTCTGTAGGCGGGTGCTGCCCCACTGCAGACCACCTGGGTGATCTGGCTGAGCTGTCCCTTCGGCCCAGGTGGGACATGGGTCTCAGCACCTGCTGAACGGCCGGCCTCCCCTCCTGCCAAGTCCCACATGCAGAGGTTGGAGTGGCTTGGGGCTCTCAGGGTAGAGCTGGCTGACGTGGGGTCCTGCCTGCTCTGGGACGGAGCCCCCCTCTGCTAGACACGAGTGTCTTCAGACTGGGTCTGGGCTGGGTCCAGTTGGTTACTGTAAGTCCACGTTCTCCACACTGCCTCTGCCTGTCAGTTGGTAGCCTCAGTGGTTATCAGCAAATTCTTCCTTTCTGGATCTTAGCAGGAGGCAAATGGTGAACGTTTGTGGGACAGAACTGTCCTTTAGTCCAGGAGGTCAGATTTTAAGATCCCGGACTTGACTTATTGCCAAAAGCAATGCTGTCCTTGTGGCCACTTTCCTGCTCAGACCATCCACACAACAGAGCTTTTGTAAAGGGGCAGACGAAGCGTGTGTGTGTGTGTGTGTGTGTGTGTGTGTGTGTACTGCTGCCTGCCATATACTTTGTTCTAATTTAATTGAGTTTTCATCCTTTGTGTTAGGATTGAATTTATAAAAACCTTTAAAACAGGAAGGTGGCTTTTATTATAAGGCTTGAATAGATCAGTTCATTCAGGGTAAAATTTTATTACAGTAAAACCATGAAAACAAGTTGACCGGAGCATCTCTGTGCCGGAATAAAGAGTCCAGAGTTCTATTTGGCTCACCTAATTTAATCATTATATAAGAGTCTTAGAATACAACTCTGTTGGCAGTAAGGTTTGACCTGGAAAAATTCCCATAAGCTAACCCATTTTAAATGGCCTTTCTCTGGTTCTGCTGTTGGTACCTTCTTTGTTGGTTTCTATATTCATCAGAACTTTTATTTTTTGCAAGGGGCAGAAATGCAACATAAGAAAGCTTAAGCTCAGAAAAGACTTTCTTTCAATTTCAGTGAAAAAATCTAGGGGTGGAAGTAAAGTATTTTTAGGTGGGGTTAGATTTAGGAGCACATAGGATATTATGGAGACATCCTTTTTTCCCCCACAACCTCTTCTTTCCCCATCCCCACTGGGAGAGGGCTGGTGTCCCAAAGGAAGAGTCACTTCACAAGCGGACAAACCCGTGTTGAGTGTGATCACTAGGGTGTCAAGTCAGTGGGGATTCAGTGTTTGTTCTTTCAATTGAAAGAGAACAGGAAGGTAGCCATCCTAAAATTGTTCTGGATCCATCTGAATTTTTTTTTAAAGATTTATTTATTTATGCATGCGAGAACTGGGGTACAGGCCAGAGGTGCGGGGGGTGAGAGGATTCACTAGAGACAGAGTGGGGAACAGAACAGGCAGATCCACTGAAATACACTGCTGAGGGGAGCAGCGGGTGAGACAGGAGAGGTCTGCTGCGCCATGTGGGTAGCTCCCTGGCTGGTTGGGGATAGAACTCGAGCTGCAGAGGCCGAGGAGAGCTTCACAGTGCTGTGCTTAACCCCTTGTGCCACCAGGGAGGCCCACATCTGAAAATTTTAAGCTGTGCATTTAAAATCTGTTTGAGATGAGAAATTGATGAAAATGCATACATTGTGCAAAAATGAAAAATGATGTAAAAAATAAATAAAATAAAAAAAATAAAAGCTTGATCACAGATAAATTTGATAAAAAAGAGAGAAATTGAGGACAAACCGCAAGGCGTTCATGACATGTTGATATAATGTGTTCACAACGTTAATCCGAGGCGGGAGCATATTTGGTGATTCCTGAGATTGACTGACACTGGGCAGTTCTTTGGGTCAGGGAAACGAAATGACAATAATGGCCTTTTTTTGCTTTTTTGGTAGGGCTGGATGATTGCCTGCAGCAGTATGTCCACAAGTTCGAGCGGGAGAAGATAAACGGAGAGCAGCTGCTGCAGATTTCCCACCAGGATCTCGAGGAGCTGGGTGTCACCCGGATCGGGCACCAGGAGCTCGTGTTGGAGGCTGTGGACCTTCTCTGTGCACTGGTTAGTTCAGGAAAAGGCCGTCTGTGCTGGGAACCCTGCTCTCCTCAGTCCTCATTGCTGTTTAGCGTGTTGCCATTTTCTTAATGACCCATTAAAGTGAAGCATGAACTGGAACAAGGCATTTTCTAGAATGAGTGGGCAGACTCTGGCCTGGGAGCTACAGCTCACCCAGTGTCTATTTGTGTACATAAAGTTTTATTGGAACACAGTCCTGCCCGTTCATTTGCATATGGTCTGTGGTTATCCTCACCACCGCGGGTAGAGCTGAGTAGTTGTGGCAGGGACCCTGTGTTCTTCCACATCCTAAAATATTTACTTTACCCTTTAGAAAAAAAGTTTGTCTCTTATAGAAAAGTGTGTGTTAGTTCTGTTTTCTTATCTCCTCTAAAAAATAAAAATATGGGAACGAGTAAAAATGTCATTTTCTAAATCGAAGGGAAATGCTTTTATTTTCAGTTTGTTTTCATTACTATAAAAAGCATTTTGAGTTTTACAGTTCTAGGTGATGCTTCAATAACCGTGCTTGAGACAATCAACCCGTGGAATGTTCGCTAGTTGGGAAAAATGTGAATGTACATTTTGCAGATGCCTGAGCTTTGGCTTGAATGGGAGTTAAATCCTGCCAGCTTCTGAGGCTCGGGGACACCTGTGGCTGGGTGGGGAGCTCTTTAGGGCTGAACGCCTGCAAGGGTGCTGGGATTACCAACTGCTTGGCATAGGCTGGGGCCCACGTCTCCGCGACACGGTGCCATCCTGAGGATGCAGTTTCCTTAACTGTCAGGATGCAGACAGACTCGGCGGTTTCAGCCTGGCTTAGTCATGCCGGGAACCTGAGCCGGGGGTATATACAATTACATCACCGAGAGTGGTGGGAAAGAATGTGCTCACTATTATTTTGCCATTACTGGTCTGCGTTCCGTTGATTATATAACACTTGCCGGGCGGTGTGTGTTCTTCTTCTTAAAATGGACACAGCCTTGTCTTCTGCTCTGGGATGTGCTGCTCTTGTTTAGGAAAGTAATGGGGAAATTATTTGTGGTTGATAAATGAGCTGCCATCGGGGAGACTCGGTGGCCAAGTGGGATGAGCGCTGGCCCGGGAGGCAGGCTTCTTGCTTTCGGCTCCTGGCTTTGCGGCGAGCGCTCACCCCCAGGGAGGTGGCGTGTCTGTTTTCCCCATCTGCACGGTGATGCGCCCCTCGGGGGTGGCCCTGTGTTAACGTGCAAGTGTTGGGCTCTGCCTGAGACTCCTGCTGTTCGTTGTTAACATCGTATGTGTCTCATCCAGTAAATTATGTTTAAGTTTATTTTCATTAGCCTTTCTGGAAAAGTCACTTCTTGGTTACTTCTGCTCATTTGGATTCTCTCTTTCACTTTGTGGCGATCCTTAGGTCTTTGATTTACTTTGAGAGTCACAAAAGGAGCCGGGGCAGAGAGCAGACTAGAACACCTTGTGCACATCAGGTGGGAAACCACACTTAGCAGCTGCCTTTTGGCTTTCCCAGCCCTTCCCCCTTCTCTTCACATCTTAGCCTAAAGAGAACAAAGCTGGACAAATGCCAGAACCCGAGGCTGTGTTTTATCTCCTACGATTTCCTTCTAATTTCCTTTGTAGCCAAAGTTTTGACCTCAGACTCATTCTGGATGTGCGGTGTGCAGTGAGGTGCCGGGGAATGCATTTGACAGGGTCCCAGGAGGGTTCACAACTGAACATGACTGTACTGGGTTGAGGAGGGTGTAAGAGAGTTCTACTAGAGTATCTTTCGTCTTGATCTAATCTCCTGTTAAAATATTCTTCCTGTAATGCCTATATGAATTTAGTGCATTTACACCAAATAGATCTTTGTATTTACAAATGGGTAGTAATTCTTTGCCTTGAACAATCCATCCCCTGAGGAGTGAATTTGTATTTGCGGTTGGCTCTGGTGTTATGAAGCGGGTTTTTATGTAAACTTAAGTTTAGTGGATGTTGATTTTATGATGGACAGGAAATGAAAAGAATCACAAGTAAGGAAGAGGGAGGCCAAGACAAAAACACTAGGAGGTTTCCTAAAGACAAGAACAGCTACTGACTGTGATTTCAAAACTGGTGAGCAGGTAGGCGCCACCAGTGCCTGGTGGTGGATGGAGAGTCTTTTGTGAACACTGATCTTGGCGGGCTGGAGTGGGCTCCTGTGATGTGCATATCTCCCCAGGATTGCATTCGGAGTGTGAGCCCCATTTTGCTTTCTCTGGTGCAGCTCTGGGACAGACTCCAGAGCTGCTCTGTCCAGTAGAATAGCTATTAGCCACATGTGACTATTGAAAATTAAAATGAAATAAAATACACTTCCTTAGCTCTGCTAGCTGTGTTTCAATTGCTCCATAGCCGCTGTGGCTTGGGGCCATAGGACCAGCAGATAGAGAACAGAAAGTTGTGTGAATAGCATTGGTCTCCAGGGCGTGATGAGAGCAACAAAGTGTAATTGTAACCAGATACTGTGCCAAGTCAACCAGGCTCAAGTCCCCTGTGTATTAAAGGTGGAAGTAGGCTCAGAAAGTAGACAGTCGGAATGGGCCCCTGAAGGTGCATTAAGCGACATAATTTCAGTGTCTGTACCCCTGTTCATGCATACTCTGTACCCCTGACATTACTGATCCATGGAAAATCATTCAAAATATAGCTCTTTTTTTATGGGGGGAAACATGCAGGAAGAGGACTCTGCTGGCAATTTGTGTTTGACTTGATCTGCTGATGAGGGAAAAGTGTGAAGTATATTTCTTAGGCTGTGACTTATTTGACCCAAGTCAGGCAGGGGGTGACTTTGATTGTGTCCCTCTGACACACCTTGATCAGGTCTGTTGGATCATGGGCCAGTAGTAAAATGGGAGAGGAAGGTAGAGAGTTGTGTACATTTTGTACTCTGGTAAAATGTATATAATCTAAAGCACCACAAGTGGAGGCCTCTGCTACTTTCCTTTTCTTCAGTTCTGTCTGAGAACTCACTCATTTTCTGTCTTTCATTGTGGGCACTTCAGTCAATAATCCTTTCCTGATTATGTTGCTGTAGTAGAGCTTCTTTTGAGCTAATATAATCAGTTTCTTGTTCTCTTCTCATTGCGGAATGAGGTGGAAGGAAAAGGAATTTTCCTTCCCAACTCTGTGCCTTCTTTCCAAAATCATATTCTATTATAGCAGCATCTATTCACCCTCCCAGTCATGTGATCTATTTTGGGGTAAAATAAATCTAATTGGGTCTGTATGAAAAATGGTTAAGCAGCTAAACTCCCTGTTTATTTTAATCAGTAAAAAAAGTGGTAGACTTCTTATAAAAGATTCAGGCTTTAAACTTATTGCAACACTAAAATATATTTAATCTTCTTTGAGTTTAAGGGGTAAATGTTCTGTATAGTAATAAAAGTTTCCCGTAATTTATGGTGACATTGGCTGTAGAAAGCTGACTTTCCTGCTTTTTAGATCAAAACTCTGGATGTGAGTTGGCAGGCCGAGTAATTGGTTAACTGAGGGGACATTTCCCCTTTAATCAGAGTCCCAAGTCCTTCCAAACAAGCTGTGTCTTGTGGCCTTTCTCCATGCACTTGGGAGTCTTTGATTCTGAATTTAAAAAGCCATGATGAAAATCCATCTTTTTATTTTTGTCTTCTTTATTGAAGGACAATGGCATATTTTAGTCTCTAGAAAAAAGCATAGTGAGGAAAAAAGAATGAATACAAAGTTTATGTAGGACAGGACTGTTAATATAGAAATTCATTTTTATTATGAAATTTACAGGTTTTTTTCAAGCTTACCAAAGACAGTTCTTAGTGAGTGGACCTGGGAAGGTTTTCCCCCTTATATTTATACTTAACTCCATCTAGTCTCTGAAAAAGTATTTGTTATTTTATGAGGAAAAAACAGGAATGTAAACTTCAAAGAAAATCTGGGTAAAGTTAGCATTGTCTTCTCAAATTTTTTGATTTGCGTTCATTTACAAAACTGTATAATTTGGGGCGCATAACTTCACCTCAAGATGTGCACACGCTTCCCTCGCCCTCCCCCAAAACTGCAGCTCAGTTACTCTCCCAGCCCCTCCATCAGCCCCCTCTGTGAACACCATATTTTCAGAGTCTGAGTTATTTTTGCCAGTTTGTGAAATCATCTTTTATTGCCTGACATATTCCTTCCAGGCTCATCCATATTATCTCATCTTTGTAAATGCCTAAGTAGTGTCCCCAAGTGTGTATCCCGCACTTTCTTCATCCAGTTGTCTGTTGATGGTCTTTTAAGTTGTTTCCATGACTTGGCTATTGTGGGTATTAGCATTGTTTTCATTCAGGTTCAAGTCTTTTGTTGTTTTGTCATTACTTACCTATTGTTCATCCTGCCAAAAAAAAAAAGTTGTTCTCATAAGCGCCCCCCCCCCCCGCCCCGAGTATGCTCCTGCTTTATATAGCTCTTGATTTGGAGGCCTGCCTTGCCCCTCCCCCGGGCACCCCAGATGTAGGCCGGAGGGAAGGAGGGGCCATGGAGGATGCTGGTCTCAGCTCTGTGAGGTAGGGTCCCCTCTGCGAGGGGGGTAGGGCCCTTGGGGTTGAAGTTGGGGAGCTAAGCGGCTTGTTAGCTTGTGCTGGATCCAGGATCAGGGCTACTGTCCCTTCCCTTGCGCCGTGCCCACCCGTTTTCTGTGCCAGCACTTTGCCCTTTCTGGGGTGGGTACTGTGGGGCAGGGAGGATCTCAAGCTGGTGCTCCCCATGCAGATGTCTAGACACAAATCCCCCCACCACTGCTTAGCGGTGCCATTCTGGAGCTTAGTTAAGGTGTCCTCACCTCTGAATCAGAGGCTGGTATTTCCACCTTCACAGACTGTTTACAGAGATAATGCTTGTCAAGCACTTAGCGTAGAGTAACTGTTCAGCCATGTCAGACACTGTAGTATTCCCGATTTTTATTTTAATTTTTTTAAAGATTGATTTTATTTATGCACACAAGAACTAGGGTACAGGTCAGAAGTTTGGGGGTGAGAGGATTCACCATAGAGAGTGGGGAGCAGAACAGGCAGATTTAGTGAAATGCACTGCTGAGGGGAGCACCGGGTGAGACAGGAGAGGTCTGCCGCGCCATGTGGGTAGCTCCCTGGCTGGTCGGGAATTGAATTCGTGCGACAGTGGCTACCAATAGCTTGATAGCGCTGTCTTTAACTCCTGCGCCACCAGGGAGGCCTCAATATTCCCGATTTTTAAGTGATAGAATATTCTTCCATTGGGTTGCTATGGACACAGTGTAATATAACCCAGAAATATCTCCATTTTTTTGTTAAGATGACAGTCACCACTCAGGCTGTGTACAGGTGACAGAAATCACCTCCCTGCCTGCCAAGGTCATCCCAGTTTTACATGTAGCTTCCTGGGGTTTGTTCTGTATCTGAAAGGAAGTCTAGTGCACTATGGCGACACAAAACTGAGTTTATATTTAAATTTTTTTTTAAATTTATTTCATTTATGCATATAAGAACTGGAGTGTAGGCCAGAGGTGAGAGGATTCACCAGAGACAGAGTGGGGAATAGAACAGGCAGACTGACTGAAATACACTGCTGAGGGGAGCAGTGGGGGAGACTGGAGAGGTCTGCTGCGCCATGTGGGTCAGCTCCCCAGCTGGGGATCGAACTCGTGCCACAGTGGCTGGCAATAGCTTGTGTAAGGACAGGAATGGACACTGAGCAGGTTTTCTGATCCCATGCAGACCAGGTAAAGGAGGAGGCAGAGTCCTCAGTGGTTTTTTGCAGGTCTTTTATTGGGATTACCAGGTACATGGCAGGCAGGGGTGCTGGGGGGCCGGGAGGCTGGCAGGCCTCCCAGCCCCCAGCAAGTCTTCACTCAATCTGGGCTCTCTGGCGTTCTCTGCTTCTCTCAGCTGCTTCTGCTCTTCTCGGCTTCACTTTGGCTTCTGCTGTCGTCCCCGTGACGCCACCCTTAAAAGCCCAGTCTTAGACCAGGTGAATCCCATCTACCTATGCCTACACCCTACTCCAGGTGTCCGCCATCAGGCATGCATTCAGGACCGCAAGGATCTATCATCTATCCTGATGGCGGGAAGGCAGAAAAGCCTGACATTTTACCTTACCCTACAGCCCACCCCCTCAGGGTTTTTCTGCCAAATAGTCTTCATATGTACAATTTTCTTAGCAAGCAAACAAACAATGCAGCCATGGCCCACAAAAGCAAATACATTACAATATAACAACAAAATACAACAGAACATAAATAAGTTCAGGCAGGGCCCCAACCTAGTGGCAAAAGGCAATTATTGGTACCAGCAGATGAGCCACCAAATCTGCTGCCAAAGGCACTGCTCATTCGAGGGAGGGGAACCACTCACGGCATCTACTGTAACACACCAGGAGCCGTCAGGCTTCCTGGCCTTCTCTGGCTGTAGTCTCGGCTACAAGGCACACAGCATCCACCCCCAGGATGCACTAGCTCTGGGATTGGCGATTCTATTCTGTTGGGGGTAATCGCCAACCCTCAGGGTTTCTGTCTGCAGTCACTCCAACACTCGGCCTTCATGGCCACCCATGCGACTCGCAGACCCCTGCACTCAGGCCAACCCACTGCACAAGCACATGGGTCGGGGATCCAAACTGTACATTCAGCTTGGGCTCCACCCCAAGCCACGTTCCCCACCATCCACCAAGGACGGGTTCCTCAGCTCCTCACCCTCACTTGACAACGAGCAGGGCATCACCCACAGGTGATGTTACGAGACTCACAGGGCTTCAGCATACTCAGGCTGCTTGACAGCCGCTCAAGGCTTCCCAAACTTAGCATCAGTACCAGCTTTTGCCTTCTCAGTTGGCTTTTCTCCTCTGCCTGGCTGCTGGGCATACACAGGCTGCTTTTGGCCATCAAGGTCCAGTGGCCGCTCCCAGATTCTCAAAAAAAGCATAACCTGCCAAGGTCCTCCGCCTTCTGGCGGGATTGTCAGTCAAAGTTCATCAGTCCGAGTCCATCAGTCCAAGTCCATTAGGCCAAGTTCGTTGGCCTCTCCCTGAATCAGCACCCGCGAGCTCGGAATCGTGGTCCTCTCTTCGCCGATGATTCTTGCTGCCTCAGGGGTCATTGACTGGTCCTCTCGGGTGTCTCCTCCACACGAGGTCTCATCCTGCAGCTCTTGGACCTCGTCCATCTCCTGTGCCTCCATGACGCCTCCAGCGTCGTCACAGGGAAACAGTCTGTTACTCCTTAGTCCCTCCAGGTCTTTGGAGGGCTCCATACCCATCTGCATGGATCATCTTGCCGACTTACGCCAATTGTAAGGGCAGGACTGGACACAGTGCAGGTTTTCTGATCCAGCAGACCGGGTAAAGGAGGAATCAGAGTCCTCAGTGGTTTTCTTCAGGTCTTCTATTGGGATTACCAGGTACATGGCAGGCAGGGGTGCTGGGGGGCCGGGAGGCTGGCAGGCCTCCCAGCCCCCAGCAAGTCTTCACTCTTATCTGGGCTCTCCAGCGTTCTCTGCTTCTCCCTTGGCTTCTTCTGCTCTTCTTGGCTTCTCTTTGGCTTCTGCTGTCGTCCCCGTGACGCTGCCCTTAAAAGCCCAGTCTTAGCCCAGGTGAATCCCATCTACGTAGGCCCACACCCTATTCCAGGTGCCCGCCATCAGGCATGCATTCAGGACTGCAAGGATCCATCATCTATCCTGATGGCGGGAGGGCAGAAAAGCCTGACATTTTACCTTACCCTACAGCTTGATAGTGCTGAGACTTTAACTCCTATGCCACCAGGGAGGCCCAAAACTGAATTTTTAAAAGCACCGAGGCAAGTGGAACATTATCCAGAAAGAGCACAGGTGGGACTCACTCATTTCAGGTGAAATTAACTTCAGGTGGGCTGACAGGGCTCGGTTCTGTGTAAGGAGACCCCGATGGGGTCCATCCTTCCAGTGACCGTTTTTTGTCTACTGGGCTGGGGCATAGTCACGAGTCACACTCTGACAGCCGGGCTCTCTCAGACCAGTGTCCACGGGAGGGAGCAACAGCGAGCAAGGTGGTTCCGAGAGTGGTAGGCAGGTACCGAGCGTCACCTGGAGGGCATTTGGCAATGTCTGGAGACACGTTCTGGCCCAGCATGGAAGGGGTGTTGCTGATATCACTGGGAAGAGACTGCTGAACATCTTGCAATGTATAGGAATCTTCCCCCAGTCAAAACAGATGATGGACTTTTAAATGTTAGCTTGAGGAATGTAGGGTCAGGAATGGACATGGTGCAGGTTTTCTGAGATCCAGCAGACCAGGTGAAGGAGGAGTCAGAGTCCTCAGTGGTTTTTTGCAGGCTTTTATTGGGGTTTACCAGGTACACAGCAGGCAGGGGTACTGGGGGGCCAGGGGGCTGGCAGGCCTCCCAGCCCCCAGCAAGTCTTCACTCTATCTGGGCTCTCCAGCCTTCTCTTGCATTCTCGCTGGGTCTCTGCTCTGCTGCTTCTGCTTCTCCTCTTTTCTGCTTCTTTCTTGGCTTCTGCTGGCATCCCCGTGACGCCGCCCTTAAAAGCCCACTCTCAGCCCAGGTGAATCCCATCTACGCATGCCCACACCCTACTCCAGGTGTCGCCATCAGGCATGCATTCGGGACCTCAGGGTTGCGTCATCTATCCTTATGGCGGGAGGGCAGAAAAGCCTGCTACCTTTTACCTACCCTACAAGGAACTAAGGAGGGAAGCCTGGAAGAGGAGGGGACATTTGGGATAATAGTGTTAAGAAAGAACTGCCTTTGCCTGTGGCAAGATTTTTAGGAGACACATTTTGGGTAGAGGAATTAGCATGGACAAAGTCCTGGGGCAGGGGCAGGCTGTAGGAAGAGCAGAGAGAAGCCCACGCAGCCAGAGTGGGTGAGATCACAGCTGTGGGTGAATTGCGCAGGGTTTTGTGGCTATTGTAGGAGTTATTCATGCCACTCAGAAAGCTTTTGAGATATGGTAAGAGTTTGGATGTTGTCGATGGTTTTACATTTTTCCTTTTGATTTTGTTTTCTACAGAATTATGGCCTGGAAACCGATAATATGAAGAACTTGGTACTGAAACTGCGAGCCTCTTCCCATAATTTACAGAATTATATCAGCAGCCGACGGAAAAGCCCCACTTATGACGGGAACACCTCCCACAAGCCCTCCAATGAGTTCCTAACTTCTGTGGTGGAGCTCATAGGCGCCGCCAAGGCCTTGCTAGCGTGGCTGGACAGGTAAGTCAGGGGCACCTGTGCTGCCCCATGAGGAGGGGCTGGGGGCGTGATTACTAACTTCTGCTGATGGACCTGAGATGCAGAGAATCCTGTCCTTTGTCTTAGGGAAATGAACCCTTGGCCCTTTCTGGTTCTTCCCACTGGAACTCTCCAGGAGCTCTAGGTAGTGGGAGATGTGGTTCCTTTTGGAAAGCACTTCGATGGGGAAGAGCAGGAACACATTAACCTTAGCTGAGCGAAGCGTGAAGCTGTGCTAACGTGTTTTCTGAGGTTAAACATTAATGATGGGGTGTTTGGGCAGAATGAAGGCTATTAGCTGACTTCCAAAGGGAGAGTCTCAAGTTTGCTGTTTTTTATCTCATTCTTTTTTCTCTATTTAGATTCCAATTTTGTGTTATGTGAGAGGAAAAGCTATGGAGCCACTCATTTAACTAGGCTGTTGTGTAGCTGTGCTTCTCAGCATACAGTGTGGGATCCAGGGGGTCCCCCGCCTCTTGCTTTTTTTTTCAAGAGAATTTTGTTGTTTGCTAGGGCTCCATTTACAGGGATCACTGACTTCTCAATAACGAAGAACAAAATCATTCAGCTTTGCTTGGACCTGACCACGACAGTCCAGAAGGTCAGTACATCACTGTTGCCTGCTTGATTTTTTTCTCCTCTTTCTCTCTTCCTGGTCTTCAAAGGGTTGACACCCACGTATGAAGTGCCAGTGTCTCTCTCTGTCTCTCCCCCCACTTCCCCCACCCCTCAAAATTGGAGAGAGATGAAAAGATTTAAGGAAGATTCACTGCATTTATAGTTTCTGTGAAAGATGACCATTGGTCTTTGCATCAAAGAAAGCTTGTGCTTTGTTTTGTCTTAAAATAATTGAGTTCATAATTCTGCACTTTCTTTAAAAGGTTACCACACATAATTTTTTTAAAAATAGAATTTCTAGAGTAACTCAATTTTGCTATCATCTCTGTCCAGATCATTCTTACTTACTCTGAGTAAGTACTTGCTTACTTCATTTTCTTTTCATTTGACCTCTGGTGGTTGTCGTTAGCAGTTAGGATGAGCTAGGTTACGACGCAGTGACAAATAATTCTAGCAGTTCATCGCTTCATTATCCACCTCTCAATGGCTCAGGAGGGGACGCTGCCCCAAATCTCCACACTTCAGGATGTTGGCTGACAGAACAGCCAGTGCCTCATGTTACTTGTCACGAGGCAAAGAAAATAAGGACCTTGTTGCTTCTTACACTGACAAATGTTCTGGTTTGGGAGTGATGCAGGCTAGTTTCCTCCCCAGCTCACTAGCCAGACCTGAGTATTTTCATGGATCAGGAAGATGAAGATCAGTCAATCTGTAACTTTTTTTTTTTTTAATAGAGGCATGTTTTATTTATTTATTTGTTGGTTTGTTTTGTTTATTCAAGCACTGGGTACAGTCAGAAGCGCGGGAGGGTGAGAGAATTCACCAGAGCCAGAGCGGGGAGCAGAGCAGGCAGAAGGACCGAAGCACACTGCTGAGGGGAGCAGCGGGCGGCAGGAGAGGTCTGCGCGCCATGCGGGACCCTCCTCTGGTGGCCGGGGAGCAGCCGGGGATCGAACCGGCGCTGCAGAGGCTACGGGCAGCTTCGCAACCCAGCGCTCAACCGCTGCGCCACCGGGGAGGCCCTCAATCTGTAACTTAACCAGCTTCTGTGCCCTGAACTTTTGAAAACATTTTCTTACACTGTCAGCTCTTAAGGTCACTTCCGGTCACATTGCCGGGTGTGTCCCAGTCATGTGTGAAATAGTTTTGGGCTGAATCATGGCCATAAAATGAAAGGAAGTGCTTGTTCTCTTCATGTTCCACGTGCTTCTCCAATTCTGCTCTTCCACCTTTGTTTCCGCTGCTGTTTGGCAAAACGTAAGGAACATCCTTTCCTTGGCCCTGACCGTGCCATAAAATCAATGCAGTTCTGGAAAGCTGGTGCTTTCTGTTTGTTCCTGGAACCCAGGAGTCAAACAGTTTACTGATGCTGAGATGCAGCTGGAACTTAAGGTGCATGTGACCCCATCATGTGCTTACTGTGTTCTCAGAAAGACGCCAGCACCGCTGAGGTGGATCCGTGTCTCTGCTCTGGTTTAGGATCTTAAAGGAATTTTGATAAAAAGATACTGATGCCGCCCGTGATCCACTGCCTGCAGCCACCGAGTCCTGGCCTTGGTGGGGACGGCATTTATATCTCTAATAACTGTGAATTTTCCTTTTTTTCTCTGCTTCCCTCTCCCCACAGTATTCTGCCGCCTATTTTGATTTTTTAACAGGAATTTCTTGCAATCCACTTAATGAACAGTGTTAAGACTTACACGATGTAATGAGCAAGTGGGAATGTTTTGCTTCTCTGGGCTTCATGTAAAGGGTCTTGGGCTGTGTGAGCCATTGGCTCTGTCCCGGCAGTGGTACAGGGCGAGGAGGAGAAAGTGATGAAATGCAAGGTGGAGAAGGAGAGTTGTTTTGACAAGATGGTTACGCTGCACTCTAGCAGGACGTTGGCGGTTTTGCTGGACATTTGATCTCCTCCTTCAGCAAACATTTATTTAGCACTTACTGTGTGTCTGCTGCTCTGGTAGGTAGCAGGGCTACCAAATGAAGAAAAATTAAAAAAACGCTGACCTCATGGAACTTACAGCCTCTTGGGGAAAGAACACAAACAGATAAAGAAGCAAAATATACTGATATATCAAGCTGTGAGAGGAGCGGGAGGGAGGGTGAGAACAGGAGGCTTTGAGAGTGGGCTCCAGTTCAGACACGGGGCTGGCTTGCCCCTCAGTGGCAGTTGGCACCTGAGGACTCTGACCAGTGTGACTGTGCTTGTCTGGCTGGAAGCGGCTGTTGCATCACCTCAGGTGGTGGTTTCCTTGTAGTCCCAGCAGAGTCTGTTGTGGCGAGCTGGAGGTAAACAGGCCCCGGGGGGCACCCTCCTGTCTGGCCCCATCAGGAGGATGCCCCTGAGCATCCTCACCACACTTGCTTCTACTGTTGGGCCTCCACGGTGCCTGCTCTGTGATTAGCAGGGGTTTCTAAGTGGATGTGTAAACGAATGAGAGAAAGCTTTTGACACATAAGCTGATGAGAATTTGTCTCTGATCCTGAGAAATGTATTCCAAGCTGGGGGAATTGTTTTTGTGTATTTAAAATTTTCAGTTTTGGGGGGCCTCCCAGTGGCGCAGCGGTTGAGCGCTGGGTTGCGAAGCTGCCCATGGCCTCTGTGGCGCCGGTTCGATCCCCGGATGCTCCCCGGTCACGGGAGGAGGGTCCCACATGGCGCACAGACCTCTCCTGCCGCCCGCTGCTCCCCTCAGCAGTGTACTTCGGTCCTTCTGCCTGCTCTGCTCCCCGCTCTGGCTCTGGTGAATTCTCTCACCCTCCCGTGCTTCTGACTGTACCCAGTGCTTGTATAAATAAATAAATACATAAATAAATAAATCTTTTTTTAAAAAAAGTGAAAACAAGGAAAAAGCATGCAAAATTACCAATTAAAAATTTTTTTTCAGTTTTTGTTTGCCCTTTGGTGCTCACTGAGGATGTGCTGTAGAGACAGGCAGCCATAGGTCCAAAGCCCATCTCTTCCATGAAAGAACCCCGGCACTACGGGCAAGTCACTTAAACAGGAATCTCAATTCTCTCATCTGGAAAATGGAAATGTTACTATTTGCCTTATTTGGTGGGGTTTCTATCGGTTATTGTTAAGCAATAAAAATAAGGAAAAAGACAAATGGTAACAATGTGAAGCGCATGTATATATTTACAGTACATGTACACCCCAAAGCCTCTATGCAAAGGAATATATAAATGCAAAGGGCGATTTGGAAAAAACATTGGAACCAAGTCAAAAAAGTATTTTTTATTTGTAGAAAGCATGTGTAGGACCACATTTATGCATTTGTGTAAGATTAGAAATAGAGATTAATAGAAGCTATTAAAAAATATCTTACCTCCAAAGAGTGATATAATGTATGCAGAGTCCCCACTATAGAAATAATACCCTAAAGTAGCAAATATAAAAATCTTTCCATTTATTGGCTTCTGAAACTAAACTTGATGTGTAAGAGGAGGAAACAAACACACATGTTCTGGTCAATTTTGGTTTATTTAAATTTGATCAGTTTTTAGGGATCGAGAATATCATTTTATGAACTTAGATTGAAAAATCATGTTGAGCTCCTGATGAACACGTGTTTTCTGGAGTGATTGGAGGACGCAGGTGCTTCGGCACACGGTCACGCTGGTGCACACAGAGAGAAATAACAAGCGTGATGGATGAGTTACAAGTTGTGTTCCACGTGTGGTGTGATCAGCGGGAGGACGGGGGAGCAGGCGGGACACACGCCCCTCCACACTGGAGACAAGTGCAGTTTTTATCTCAGCTTCTTGGTAGAAGATCTACTTGTTAACAGGCAGAATGAGGGATACTTAGGACCCCCAAACCTGCCAGTTCTAAATGGGTTCTGCCATCCGCCACATCAGGATAAAACATACTCTAGTGTGTAAGACCTGCAATAGAAAGGAACTTTCATACAACAGGGGTGCAGTCGAGACAATTGGTGTGCAATACAGAGAAGAGAAAGAAAATAGTTTTCAAATCAAGCACCCATAATTATCCCTCCCCTTGTGGGCAAATGCCCAGCCAGACAGGGTCAGCCCAAAGCAGGGCCGCAGAGGCCGGAAAGGCTGCCACAGCCTAAGGCACCTTCTGGGGAGGGGGGGGGGGCACAGGAAAGCGGCAGAAGGGGCCGGGCAAGTCTGGAAGGAAAAGAGCAAAATCAAAATCAAGACGGGGACCGCCACAGTCAGCCTCCTCACGGGTCCGTCACCCACGTCTCTGTTTCTTTCAAGTGTCTCCTTCCGTGTCCCCCGAGTCCCTGGCACAGTGGAAGGCCGAGAGGCAAGCGCAGCTTCTCCTGCACACCTTTCTGCGCCCCACCAGTCTCCTCCTGGGTCTCTCCCCTGGGTCTCTCCTGCAGCGGCCCCTCTCCTGGGGGCTTCTCCCCAGTCCTGATTCTCTCCACACTCTTGCAATTCCTGGCGTCCCCTGCTGCCCGGCTCCGTCCTCCCTGAGGGTGGGCCGGGAGCTCTCGCTGTGGCCACTGACTCTCTGGGCAGGCACCGGCCCTCTCTTTCCTCTCTCTTGCCTGGGAGTTGAAGGAACAAGGTCGTGTGTTTCTTCCCAGTGACAGGAGCAGGTTCTCCCTGAGTCCTTATTCTCCCTGCTGCTGCCTCTGCGCGTCCCTTCTCGCCTCGCTCCCCGCCTCGCTCCCCCCCACTCTGTGCCTTCTTTCCTTGGCTGCTTTGCTTCTTCCTTCCTTTGAATGATAACCTGGGCACCTCCCCCCGGAAGGATCCAGATTCTGCTTTCCTCCCCGGGAGAGGCCTCCGCGCCTTCCCAGCCTGCTGCAGCCACGGTTGCATCCCAAGTGCACGGAGCCACCCTGTCTGGTGTCTGCTAGTTTCCCATGAAGGCAGCAGAGGCGGCTGTGACCTCGATGTCTCCTGGAGTCACGAGAGATGAAATGACCATAGCAGGGGCCCTTTGCTGAGTGTGGAAAGACCCGGGGGACGTGAGCAATAGTCAGCCCGAGAAACTGATTGCAAAGAGAGCCCGCCCCGCGCGCAGAGAGGAGGAGCCTCCACCGATGTGCGCCCAGAGCTGCCTGTACCCAGGGAGGCCTGCACCTGTCCCCACGGGCTGCACCTGTGTCCTCACGTTCGCTTCTCACCCCTCTGGTCCCTTTAGAAATCATCCCTGCTGTCCCGAGAGGCACAGAGAGGTTGCAGAGCGCGGGGCAAAGCTCTGTGCTAGTGATGGGACATAGGAAGAGCGGCAGAGGGCACAGGCGCTGAGCGCCGCCCTGGCCACTGCGAAGGGGACAGGTGACCGCCTGGCTGCTGATCCAGGTGACCGCGGGCCGTGACAGCCCAGCCCCTCGCCTGGCTCCCGCGGGCCGTTTCCACACGGCTCCCCATTCCATTCCCTCGATGCCAAAGGAGGCAAAGTCAGCCTGCAGCTGCTTCCTCCCAGCCGCAAGGGTGTGGGAGCCCACCTCTCGGTGCGGAAGGTGAGCGGGAACCTTTTCACCGCTGACATGAGCCCTGTGGCGCGACAGGAGCTCCGCTCACCGGTGGGCTCCGTCCAGCAAGCTCCCATGGTCAGTCTTTTTTTTTTTAAAAATATTTATTTTGTAGAAGAACTGAGGTGTAAACCAGAGGTGTGGGGGGTGAGAGGACCCACCAGAGACAGAGTGGGGAGCAGAACAGGCAGACTGACTGAAATCTACTGCTGAGGGGAGCAGCGGGGAGACAGGAGAGGTCTGCTACGCACTGTGGGTCAGCTCCCTGGCTGGGGATTGAACTCAGGCCGTAGTGATGATAGTGCTGAGACTCAACCCCCAGGCCACCAGGGAGGCCCCCCACTGTCTGTCGTATGTCTGGTATAAGACCCCATGAAATGCGTTTTTCTTCAGTTGATGTGTACTGAGTGAGAGTTGCAGTTGTTGTCCCTGGAGCTTGGATTCCTCTCGGAGGCCTGTCCATAAAGATGCCTTTTGAAATCTGTATTAGGGGTGTTTTCTCTCTCAGCTGCGAGGCACATACATGTTGGCCGTGGTGGAGTTACCATTATTGTTTCTGACATTCTCACCTAGCGGAGAGCGTTTGTGAGGACATTTAAGAAGCCACTGAAAGTCTGGTGCTAAAATCTCATGAGGTGGAAGTTGGTAGCCATTTCCACTCCCACCCTCAATAGTAGTATCAAAATGACCTAAAATGGCTTTTGATTGGAGTGAAACTCTGACACTTCCCGCAGAGTTGAGCAAGAGTTTTCATGGTCACGAAACAACTGGTGTTTTCCTTAGGGTGCCCCAATTTGGGATTATGTTTAATGGCGCCGAATAACCTACGGACTGTCCAGTGTCCCTTTTCTTGCATGGACTCTGCGTGCAGATCGAAACCTCCTATGGACAGTTCTAGAAGGTCGACAGTGAGATTTTCATGTTGGTGGTTTCACCGCAGCTGCTTTTAGTCAGGACAATGGCTAGTCCTATAATCAGTCACCCGGGTGCATGGGGTTCCTACCTTTTTGTTCTTGAGCTGAGTAAATAATGCTTTGCATTCCAGCCCTTTATTTAATGTCATCAATAGCATACCCCAAGACCACTTTCTTGGCAGTGTGTTAATGAATGTTTTGTTGAACTTTTTTATCTATCAAGGACTGAAATATCTGATTTAATCTCAGTGGTGCTTAAAATAAACTTTTGTGGCTAAGTATACTCAAGCTCTTATTTGAAAGCTATTCTTATAGGCAAGCGCAGAGCTAAAGCCTCCTGGCTTGTTGGCTTGAGGCTGGCTGAGCTGGTTGCGTTGGAGTCTTTGTTAGTTTGCTTGAACTTGACTCTGGTTTACTTCTCTCTGCGTAGACTGGACAGTAGGTAGATTTCAGTTCAATGATTTTTGTAGGTTTTTGGATAATGGGTTCCTGGGGGTGATAAACTTCTTGGGTCTGGGGCAAACAGGGCCCTGGAGGAGTGTGATGCCCCCTCTGTTCCCTCCCTGCCCTCTTTGTCCCTCCAGAACTTCAGACTTCGGGTGGTGGTGGGGTGAGGGGAGTCCTGGAGCTTCTTGGATGCCAGGAAATGTCTAGCGAGCTAAGCCAACTGTTTTTGAAAGTTATTAACTCTTCCATTATTTTTGTTTTTCATCTTCCCTTCTTTAGGATTGCCTGATAGCAGAAATGGAGGATAAAGTTTTAGCTGTGGTAGGTGTACCTTTGCAAAGTTATCACCAAATTCCTTTTCCAACAGCAGTAGGGGCCTCATGAATTGATATAATTGAACTTTGACTAATTACTCAAGATAGACTTTAAAATATTGGTGCTTGGGATAGGAATCTTAATTAAGGTGAGAAGAGAAGAATGAAAGTTAGGCAACAACAGGACCAACTGCTGAGAAAATTCTTGTGCTTAAATTAGTTAAATTGGGGGGGGGGTCCTCTGTTTTGCTTTTTTTCCCTCCAAACATTTCATCAGAGTATAATTATATTTAAATTGCTAGTTAGCTTGTTAATCAGGGACAAACTGATCTGCAGATTTTATATCAGGACCATTTGTATCAAAAACAATTGGCACAAACCTTCTGATGGAGGGGGGTATGTGTACTGTGGCTGTTTCTAGAGCATTTTCTAACGATTCATCATCACTTCCTCCTTTTGACATAAGCCAGCCTGTGCTCTTTTGATAAGACCTTCCTCCTCTTGATGTTGAGGAATTTAGCGATGTAACTGCTAAAAATATATTTTCCATAAATAGGGAGGTTAAACAAATTGAAGGAATGTAAAAAGTATCACTTCTTAGATTCTCCCTCTTAGGGGAAAAAAATCACCCTTTGGAACTTCCTGATTTATTTGGGTGTTTAATTTGGAAAAGTCAGATGGTGCTGATGGAGGAAGTACCCACATGTAACCCCTGTGAGTTCTACATGGAGACCACTTAATAGAAATCGTCATATAGTCTCCGAAATCTTCCTTTGATTATGTTTGGTGTTTAGAGAATGTGGGCAGTTGTAAAAAAGATCATAGACCCAAATTTAAAATGCTAAGCTATAACAGTCCTCAATAACAGGACAAAATCTAGATGACCTTGGATTTGGCGGTGAGTTTTTAGATACAGCATCAAAAGCATGATCCATAAAAGAAAAATTGTTAAGGTAGGCATCATTAAAATTCAGAGATTCCACTCATGAAATGCACTGTGAAGAGAATGAAAAGACAAGCCACAGACTGGTGAAAACTATTTGCAAAACATGTATCAGATTAAGCACTTGTATCCAAAATATACAAAACATTTAAACTCAATAATAAGAAAATAAACAACCCTATTAAAAAATGGGCAAAATATGAACAGACACTGCACCAAAAAGGATCTACGGCTAGCAAATAAGTATAGGAGAAGAGAGTCAACACTGTGTTTTGTTAGGGAATTAAGAACTAAAACGAGATAGCACCACACAGCTATTCAGGGCATGGCAACTCCAAATGCTGCAAGAATGTGGAGGAATAGGAGCTTTCATCAGGAGCAGCTGGTGGGGCCGCTATCAGACTAAACGTGCATTTACCCTACGATCCAGCACTTGTGCTTCTGGCAATTTACCTACATGAATAGAAAACTTACAGCCACAAAAACCTGCTCAGAATATTTGATTGTGGCAGCTATGTTCATAATTGTGAAAAGCCTGGGGGCAACCAACATGTTCTTCAGTAGGTGTCCGTGTAAACAAACTGGTATGGCCAGACAATGGAATATTAGTTAGCATTGAAAAGAAGTGAGCTCTCAAGCCGAGAAAAGACATAGAGGAATTTTAAATGCTTACTATGAAATGAAAGAAACCAATCTGAAAAGACTGCATATTGTATAATTCTAACTATTTGATGTTCTGGAAAAGGCAAACCATAGCGATCAGTAATTGCTAGAGTTGAGGGAGAAAGATGAATAGGTAAAGCACAGAGGACTTTCAGGGTAGTGACACGACTGTATTGCAATCTTACGATATTGTGTATTTGTTAAAACCCATACAACTGTATGCCACAAAAGTGAACCCTAATGTAAACTACAAACTTAAGTTAATAAAAATGTCTTGATATTTTCCATCAGTCTCAATGATCTCTCATCAGTTGTAATAAGTGTGTCACTAATGCAAAATATTAATTATATTGTGGTGTTATTACCTGTGTTGAGATGAGAGGGGAATCACAAGAATTCTGCACGTTCAGTTCCAATTTTTTGTAAACCTAAGATTGCTTTAAAAAGAAATTAAAGCAATTCAAAAGGGAAAAAAACAGGTGCAGGCAAAATTTTTTTTTTTTTACCTTGTCAATATTTGGTATGCAGAGAATGTGAAAGCAAAGACTGAACAGCCATACAGATGACTGGGAACAGGTGATTCTCTGTAACTGCTGAAAGGGGCTTCTGCCTGCTTGTGCTCTTCAGTGGTCGTAACTGAATATGAGGTGCACTTTTTAAACAATGCTGAAATCCTGGTGCTGTTTCATATCTGGAGTCCGAATGCCATGCATGCATTGACCAGAGTTATCAAAACGATTGCCAGCCAGAGCTGAAGATTATAGGTGAAGTGCACTTCTTTAAAATTCAGCTTGAAATAAACTCGGTTAATGATTGAAAGTTTCCTCACTGTTCGTCTCCCCAACTCCAGGTCAAGGTTTTGAATGGCATCTGCGACAAAACAATCCGATCCGCGGCGGATCCTATGATGAGCCAGTGTGCGTGTCTGGAGGAGGTACACTTGCCAGACGTGAAGCCCGGGGAAGGCCTGGTGAGCATGTGGGCAACACTTGTTTTAGTTATAAATAATAACCCATCAGCATTTATGAAAGACTGCAAAATAAAATTTCGGTTGCTTTCAATACTCCAAGTCCTAGTGGTAGCATTAAGTGAAATTGTCTTCCACTATGTATTTAGGGATTTGCCATCTTGAACTCACTTGATAATGTTTTGTCTTCAAAATATAAGTATAAATACAGTTATAAAACTCTATACTCATATCTTGAAGGAATTGCCTTAATCATTTTAAAAATAAAACGAGGCTGAGGAATGCAGGGTGAAAGGCAACATTTACACAAAGGAAAGATGCTCTGTGGGTTCAAAACAACATCGTCCTAGACGTCTCTCTTGGCACTTAGCAGGAATGTGAGAAGAAGCTGGTGGGAAGAAAAGGATATACACAATGGAATATTACTCAGCAATCAAAAAAGAGAAACTCATGCCATTTGCAACAACATGGATGGAGCTGGAAGGGATCATGCTCAGAGAAATAAGCCAGAAAGAATAAGAAAAATACCGGATGGTCTCACTTATAGCAGGAATTTAGAAAACCTAAATAAGGGACCAGGAAAAAGACTAATTATAATAAAGTAAAAATAAAATAAAGTAAAAAAGCAACTATAAACCAGAGACACACTACGGGGGGTGGGGGGTGGGAATTGTATGGGGACTATAACCAAGATAAAAATGCATACATTGTGCAAAAATGAACAATGATGTAAAAAATACATTAAAAAAATGAAAAAAAAACAAGTTTCATCACTAATGCAAGAGCTGTGTAACAGCAGATCCCGAGAATACACGCAGGTCGCTACCTGGCTGCCTGGTCAGTACCCGGATGCCCAGCTCTCCAGGCCCTAGCAGGCCTCTGCTGGGATTATGTTGCTGAAATTGAAGTGAAGAAACCATCAGACCATTGATGAACCTGGAGGCTTTGAGTCAGAGAAGGCTGGGTTTGAATCCCAGTTCTCGAGAGACCGGACCTCATTACCTGTCCGTTTCCCAAGCTGTTAGGCGTGGACAATAACGGTCTCCTAGGGTGGTTGAAAGCTGTTAGGTTAGAGGATGAATACCGAGCACTGCTTGCTGGACGCACAGAACATGTGCGATTGTTGGTGGCTGCAAGTGTTGTTGTTGCTGTTGATGAGCAGGAAGGAAAGGAGGGCCGGGGGGGAGCAGGAGGAGCTCGTGGGTAGTGACTGTGGGCTGCAGACAGCCTCTCGCTGCAGCCTCTCGCTCACACAGAAAAACGGATCAACTGAGTGTCTCTGAGCCCACATTCTTAGCAGACACGTGCTTCCTGACACCGCAGTGTGCAGAGTAAGCGAAGGACTCCAGTAGATGAGGTCGGGGAGATGTCGTTGAATTACTGTCAAGCATGGAAGCGAAGAAGACGCCGACTGGGCAGAAATGAAGGTGGCATTTCAGAAGGCTGGCTAGACCAGCAGATGCCCCGGGGAGAGGAGTGCTGGGTGTGGGAAGAAGCTGACGACTCTGCCCCAGAAAGTAACCAGAAAGGAGAGAAATGGGGAAAGCCTTGAAGGCGTTAGTCTTTGAGGAGATTCTCGTGACAGAGCAGGGCAACATCAGGCTCAGAATTGTTTCTGAGGAGGAGCTGCGGGATCACTATATACAATCCAGGGGGCACACCTCTAGTTTGTCCCGTCTGCTTTGTACTCTTTCCCCATCTTAAAAAGCTTAGCTAAAAAGCTTTTTTTTGCTAAGCTTTTTAAGCTTGCTTTTAGATGCGATGTGTTAAATTTCACAAGTGTCTTCTCGTGATCTGGCATCCACCTGTCAGGCCTTTTAGAGAGGAATGGAATTATTTTTATGCTTCCCTTACATGGAGGGGCTCCTCTTTCTGACACACCTCCCACTCCGACACTCACGCACCTCACTCGTAAATCCTGGTCTGGGTTGTTCGTGGCTCGTATAAGTCACTCAGACATGATTGCTGACGACAAGTTGAACTGAATAGTTGGTGACGCCATTGGGCACAGAGGTAGGCAGGGGAGACCCAGCCTTGTTCACAATGCCTCATTCATACTGCGAGTCTGAAAGGGGTGCAAAGTCCCCAGAGTTGTGGGTCATTGGTGCCCCTGCGCCAGGAATTACACTACCAGGGAGATCTCACCGCTCATTTCTTTGGCTGGTATTGCGGGTTGTCTAGTCCCCTTCACCACTTTCGGATCTTGTTTCTGTGGGTCTCAGGTGGTTTAAATATGAGTATTGTTCTGAAGGGTCTGCCTTTAATGTTTTGTAAGTTCAAGTCTCACTCGCGGCTGTATTCCTAAATATTGGAGTAATGAGTTACTGTGTCTGTGGCTCACTCTAGGGCATGTACATCAAATCAACCTACGATGGATTGCACGTGATCACCGGGACCACGGAAAACGTGAGTGTGTAGCCATCAGTGCAAACACTGTGATGTGTTTAAACAGATTTGATGCGGAGGTTCTGTACTTTGCATTTAAATGTATGCAGGCTGTTTTATTATCTGCAGTGAGAGCGACCTGCTTGTCTGTTTTGTTTACTTCTGTTGCTAGTGAATACCAGCTGTTGTCAATTTATTATTTAAATTGTCTTGGATTGCTCTTGTTCACACACCTCACCCAATTTTGACCCCTCACGCTTGTATTAATCATTCCTTGTGCTTCCTGGATGTTGCAACCCATAAATGCAACAAAATGACCTAATTTTGCTGAGAATCGCTCTGAGAAGAACTGGAATCTGTGGCCATATGTGTGAAATATGTTTTTTTGTTTGTTTAAAGGAATTTATATGTGTCACCAAAGCAGAAGTTTTGGGATATTTGCATGACACAGATTCTGTTTATAGAGTTGTGTTTTGTAATATTTGGCATGGTACTGAAATTTTGTTTTTCCCCCAGTGCTTTGTATGGAAAAAGCAAGGCTCCTTCTACTGTTTTCTCCCTTCTTTCAAAAGTTCTGCTACATGAAAGGTTTTTCTGATATTTTGAATTTGTAAAACATAGAGCAATTGAATGATTTTTTTCTTATAACTTACTATATGGCCAAGTTTTGAATGGCAACGATGTAAAGTTCAAAATGTTTCAATAGCTTTTCCAGATCTGTGTAAAAGCAGCCTGTGTCTTTGGAATAAACCCACTATTTAATCAATGGAGACAGGGAGAAATAATTAAAAAAAAAATAAGAAGTTGAGTAACTCCTTTTGTAATCTGTTTGGTGGAAAATGGGTGTTGATAGGTCTTTTGATAAACTAAAATGGCCTGATCTTTAGTGAGTGTTTTTGACATAGCTTCCTTTTTGTAGTAAGAAAAACAGTGACATTGTAAGAAAACAATGACATTGTTAAAGACGTCAATGAATTATATATATGTTGTGTGTTTCTGCCAGATGGATGCGTAGAAGATGGTAGTGTTTTTAAGCCTTCTTTGTTGAGAACAACTAAGAACGTTTACCATGTCACCCGATAGAGAGTGATATCATAGACCATCTTGTTTTTAGGACCAGGGATGGTGCAAAAGAAAAGGCCGCACAATGTACAGCCCTTCTCAGAGACTTTGCGTAGTTTAGCTGAATCGTCCTAAGAACATACTCGTGTACCACTCAGCCCCTTGTTTTGGAATTGGATGGATTCAGAAGGATGGTTTTAGTTTTGGAAAGGTTGAGATTATGCATTTAGCAATTTGGTGATTGCATTGTTTAGCAATCAGACGTCTCTCTGGTCTTCTTGAAGCAGTTTCATCTGGGGTAAATGTGTAGCTCACTATGGTATTACTACCAGAAGGCACCCAGATTTCTCTCTTCAGCAATGCCCCCCCCATACCCCCAGCTTTGTGTTTTAAGGATATGAATTGAATGAAAGGCTAAAACAAGGCTGCTTTTGAATTGAGTGAAATGTCGAATGCAATGCTATACTTCCCAGAATTCCTACCAGACCCATAGACTGAATAAAAGATTTGATCCTAGTGTCCCCACTCAGGGATGTTCATAAGACATCCCAGAGAGAGGTGGTTTCCATGTTGTTAAAGATCAAAAAAGGGAACACTTATCTGATTCCATCTGTTCATCCATTTGAAAATGTCACTTACCCTTTCATTCATTCAACTTGTGCTCACTGCATACCCAGAACATGCTGAGCTCCTGCTAAGTCTTAAAGATGAAGTGAGAAGTTAGTGAAGAGTGCACTTCTCAAGGGCTTACTCTGGATATTTTGTACTTAATGCTGGCTGTTTTACACTTTAAGGGCAGAGAATGCAGAATGCCAGCTCAGAGCAGCTTTCCAGCCACCACTCAGGGTCACTATGACATCAGAGTCAGAACCTTTTAATGGAAGCCCTGTGCTGGGTGGTGCATAGAAACCAGCCTTTGCAGTCCCGGGCAAATTGTCTTCCTGTTGAGCCGTCCCTTGACTGAAGCAGTGCCAGTAGGCCACCTCGGGCCTCCAATCCATTTGTTTGGAGGTTAGGTGAGAAGCCAGGACATTGCCAAGGTCAGCCGAATAGTAGCTGGCGATTCTCTATCTGATTTCTCTTTTGATGTTGTTCAAGACCTGACAGGAGTCTTGATGGGAGTCCATCCATTTTCCTACTCCCCACCCCAGAGATGAAGTACGATTAGATTCACTGCTGAAGAATGGCTGCTTTCTTCCCCAGGTCACCTGCAGCAAACCAAACAACATCATTTTTCAACAGTCTGGCTCATGGGGAAGATGGGCAAGAGCTTCCGCACCCAGGAGACTCTTGGTATCAAGCTCTCCCTTTACCGGTGTGCTGCCAAGCACAGCCGTAATCCTTGGTGGGACATCTGAGGAATGAATGAATGAAATGAATGCACGGGGAGCCTCAGCACGGGAGTCAACTCAGGACATTGGGGCTTGTTTTATAAGATTGCACATCCATCACCAGGGTCTTTCTGGCCTCGGGGCCATCTTTCATGAAGTGCAGCTCACTTGCAGGAGAGGACAGGTTGAGTGTCTGACACACAGGGCAGAAAAGAGCTCACAGACATTGCTACTTTCTTTGGTCAAGCGCCTTGAGAGAAAGGGATTTCAGAAGACCAGCGTCCTGTGGTGCCCACCTTGCCAATCTCTCAGGAGAGGCACTCCTAGTGCTTATGACTGCAGTTTTGAGTGTTTTTAAAATTAATGGCCACAGTTCTGTGCCCTGAATTGGACCTGCACAAGTCAAAGGGAGGATTTCTAGAGTGGGATGCGCTTGGCTCATTTCTCGAGGAGCCTAGCATAGCAGCTGGGTGAGAAATTCAGCATGTGTGTCTTGAGTTTGGTCGCTCTCGCCCTCCCTGTGTTTAAAGGTGCTATTTTTAAAGGATAGTTGTAAGTTTTCTTGACGATTCAGCCAGTTACATAAGTTACCAAATAAAATATTCTGTCTAGATAACACTTGATTATAATTTGAACCTTTCCTTGTCTTTGGTCATAAGAGATAATCTTAATCATAAACAGTACTGGTTTGATTAAAACAACAATACTATAGGCAAAATGACTGACAAGGAGATTGTACCAACCTATCTATACACACACCTGTGGCGGTATAGGTCTATGTGCATACATTTGCAAGTTTATGGACAAGTGTCATTTTGGGGAAGTGAAGTCAAACCTGTGTTTTGGTAATGAAACTGCACTCATTTGAATTTTACCTGAAAAAGAAAAAAGTGAAATTCATTTTTCCCTAAAGAAATAGATTGTATATTGTCCTGTCTTTTCCATTTTTCATAGCATTGTGATAAAACAAGGTTGAATCAAAATAAGATTTACTTTTAATGATCACTTGAAAGGAAATGGATGAGCTTTTCAAGTTAAGCAGTTGGTCACCGTTACAAACTGATTTGGATGGGGATAAAAGTAAGGTATCTTTTAGTGAACCAGGGGCTCTCTCGACAGCTCCTCAGTCAGCTGTGTGTCCTGTTCTCTCTGGTAGGTGAGATGAAGGAGCTGTGAGAGTGAGAGATGACCCATTATAACCTGTCATCCTCAGATAGGTGACATGGGTGTTCACGTGCCAGGTTCTGCAGACTGGCCTCAGGAAGCTCAAGTACATGGTCTTGAGAAATTTTTATTTTTATTGCTCATTGTCCAAAGTAGGAAGAAAGAAGAAGTAGAAAGAAGTGGAAAGTTTAGAGAATTAAGATCATGTCTTTGTTTCTAGTCTCCTGCAGACAGATCTCAGAAGATCCACGCTGGTGATGAAGTCATTCAAGTTAATCGGCAAACTGTGGTGAGTTTGTTCGTTGAGACCCTGTGAGACTTGAACATTCCCCTCAAGAACTTTTAACTACGTCCAAGGTCATTTTACTGGCATTTTTAAAATTTGCCATTGTTATCCAATTTCTCATCACTTTAAGTAGTGCTGAGATGAATATATTCGTCTCTCTCTGCTTGCAACCCACTCCTTGTTGTACATTCCTAGGTTTGATTTTCATTCCTTGTGAGTGAATCTCTCCTCATTTTCTTCCTTGAAGGTGGGATGGCAGCTAAAAAACCTGGTGAAAAAATTGAGAGAGAATCCTACTGGAGTTGTGTTACTGCTTAAGAAGCGCCCCTCGGGGTCTTTCAACTTCACTCCTGCCCCCCTGAAGAACCTCCGGTGGAAGCCACCCCTCGTGCAGGTGTGTTACCTGTTGCCAGCCTTCAGTTGTAGCTGCCTGTGGGTGGTGTCCAAGGTCTGCTTTGTCCTCAATAGCAAGGATGAACATTTGGAGGTGGCTGGTATAAGGGGCTTATATATGCATAATAAAAATCACCCCATAATCCTACATTCTGGATTTGTGGGAAGTAAAGGGATTCAAAGCTCGCTTCCTCAGCCTTACCCCAGTGCAGAGGCTGTGACCTCAATGGTCAGTCCTCACTGCAGAAGGGCCATTCAAGTCCTTCTCCTCTCATTGCAGATGCACACTTCTAGAAATTCCCACACTTTGAGCACTGACCCTAGAGGGACCACATGCAGTTGAGTCCTTAGCAGCTGTTTACCAAGGGGGTGTTGGGGACCAGCCCCCCGCGGGAAGCTGTGTCATTGCATATGGTGCACATTGTGTAGAATTGCCAGACATGGGAAGACCAACTTTTGGTGAATTTTATTATTTAATAGTATTTAAGTAAATTCTCTACCAAACTTCCTTTATTGTCTACACTTGGGTGGACCGAGTTCACTGGCCAATCCCTAATTGTACCCTCCATCCTAAGCATCATTGCCTAAAACAGGAATGAAAAGCAATGACATTTTAATGCCCTTTTCGAAGACAGAGGTTGTAATTTATTTGTAACTGTGAATCTATCAGACATATGCAAAGGGAAGAACAAAGCGAGTCTCAAGCCATCGATGGACACTTCGAGATGCCCGGGGCTCTGGAAAGGTGCCCACATGTGCACTCACGGGGATGCTGAAAATAAATGACAGGACTTGGAGGCTGGAGCAAGGAGGGGCCCGTAATTAAAATCACTTCTTAAACGATTGAACCTATCAGCCACACTCCTGCTGCTTCAATTTGCATGGCTCAGGAGAAGGTGTAGCAGCTTCAATTTTTGTTGACATTCCCAGGATGTGTTACTTAATCACATAGAGGCTTTATGAATTCATCATTGATACCTGAGTGCCCACTGTGCCTCAGCTCTGCCAGCTGCTTGGTGCAGAGATAAGTGCTGGGTCTGGAAGGAGGCAGAGACGAGAGTGGACAGGGTAGGCGAAGCACCTCTTCCCGAGCAAGTGGAGGGAAACTGAGGCAGGGATGTTTAAGGGATTTGCTCAGAGGCACCTGGCTCCTGAGCCTCTACTTCTCATTTTGCAGCTGGTCTTTCCCAGCCCCAGTTAATTCTGAGAGTGTCAAAACAGAATGCAAGTTGGAGAGTCTCATGACTGACCTCGGCCCATCTTACATAGGGGCTGGTGTTGGTTTTGGGGGGACAGAGAGAAGCTAGGCAATAAGAATAACCTCCACATTAACCTCCCCACTTTGCACTTGCTCCCACCTCAGACCTCACCTCCACCCACGACAACCCAGTCCCCTGAGAGCACTATGGATACCTCGCTGAAGAAGGAGAAGCCAGCCATCTTAGATCTGTATATCCCTCCTCCTCCAGCCGTCCCCTACTCCCCTCGGTGAGTCCTGTCACTTTCATGGTGTGCATGCATGGGCGGGGATTCTAAGTGGTGGTGGGAAGACCCTGCAGATCTCAAGAGGGGAAGCAGCTGAACTCCAGTGTGACAGGGCTGAGTCTTGAACTGGGTTTAAAATGTGGCATCCTGTGAATGGATCCAGAAGATGTGGCCTATATACAGAATGGAATGCTACTCAGCAATCAAAAAAGATAAACTCATGCCATTGCAGCAACGTGGATGGAGCTGGAAGGGATGATGCTAAGTAAAATAAGTCAGAAGAAAAAGATAAATACCGGGTGGTCTTACTTACATGTGGAATATAGAGAAACCGAACAAAGGGTCAGGAAAAAGACAAAACTTGCAAGCTGACCATAGGCACAGCCGAGGCACAGTGCAGGGGAGGGTCGGAAGAAGGGTCAAAATGGGAGGGACGAGCACAAGGGACAGTGGTGATGGTCATGGTTGCTGTGGTGGTGGGAGAACCCACGGGGACTGCACCTGAGGGGAGAATCAAATACTGTCCAAAAATGAACAGCAATGTAAGAAAATAAATTTAATAATTTTTTAAAAAATGTGGCATCCTAGACATGGGGGTATGGAAATAAATAAAGGGGGTCAAAAGATACAAACTTTTGGACCTTTGATAAATACTTTCGGGGAATGTGTGTACAGGTGGTGACTGTAGTTAGCAATTGGTGTGTTGTGGCTCTGAAACTTGCTGAGAGAGTGGGTCTTAGAGGTTCTCATCACACGAGAGATGTGACTGCGAGAGGGGGTGGGTGTTGACTGCTGACTCACAGTGGGGCTTGCAGGATCTCCACGGGCCACGGCATTTTGTGATACACCTTCTAGGAACACCATGTCACGTGCCAGTTACGTCTCAGTAAAACTCCAGGGAAAGTGCAGAGTCAGGTCCAGGTTACACGGTCTTGACATTGTGTAGTTTCGGGATGGTTGGGGCGCTCTCTGGAAACATATGGTCCAGGGAGGAAGATAATAAATATTTCGGTGAGATTAAAATTACAGCTTTATTTTGCTGGGGGTGATGTGTTCTTCCTAGGACTTTAAAAGAAGCCCTGTGCATGGAGGTGTGGGCCCTCCATCTTTGTGCTATGTGGATTTGTGTGTGGGGGGGTGTTTATTTAAAATTTTAAAGATCATTGTTTTATTTATTTTTTTAAAGATTTATTTATTTATGCATATAAGAACTGGGATAGAGGCCAGAGATGCGGGGGGTGAGAGGATTCACCAGAGACAGAGTGGGGAGCAGAACAGGCAGATTGACCGAAGCACACTGCTAAGGGGAGCAGCGGGTGAGCCAGGAGAGGTCTGCTGTGCCATGTGGGTTGCTCCCTGGCTGGTCGGGGATCGAACTCGTGCTGCAGAGGCCACAGATTGCTTCATAGTGCGGTGCTTAACCCCTTGACCACCAGGGAGGCCCAAAAGATCATTGTTTTATAATGACTGTCTTAAAAGTTAGATGTTACAATGCTGATAGATGGCCTGTAGAGGATCATTTAGGTATGAAATGTACATAACTCCAATCAACTGGTGCTAGTAGGACTAGAGCACCTGGCTCATTTGTTCAACATGCGTTTACTGAGCCTCAGGCCTGGGTTCCATCTGACCCAAACCAGATGTCGTTCTTGACGCCAGAGAACTGCGCATGTCTTAAGTCAACTGTTTAAGGATAAATTGAGAAGTACGTGCCTAAGCTATAATATTTCATAGGACAAAGTTCGGGCTGAACTTACATTGGTGTTTTACTTTATTTTGGAGTTTTTGCCTTAAGCTGAGCATTGTGCTTTTCTTAAGTTTCTTCCCTGGGTACAAAGAAGACTCAATGTCATTCTCTTCTTCTGAGTCTCAGTTTGCCCAAAACATTATTGTACATGTAGAGCAGTCAGCTCTGGGGCCGTGGGCTCTCTGGTTGGTAGTCAGGGCTCTTCCCCGCAGCCACAGGCCGGAGTGTGTGACCCTGGGATCTAAAATGTGTTTTAAGCTACAGATGGTTGTTGCCTCTGTGCATAAAGAACACAAGTTTCGCTGCTGACTGCTGTGTGCATCATTCTGTAAAAATGTAGGGAAGAACCCCACTTCTGGGGCCTCCCTGGTGGCGCAAGGGGTTAAGCACAGCACAGTAAAGCTATCTGCAATCTCTGCAGCACAAGTTCAATCCCTGGCTGGCCAGGGAGCTACCCACATGGTGCAGCAGACCTCTCCTGTCTCGCCCGCTGCTCCCCTCAGCAGTGTATTTCAGTCAGTCTGCCTGTTCTGCTTCCCACTCTGTCTCTGGTGAATCCTCTCACCCCCCCACACCTCTGGCCAGTACCCCAGTTCTTGTATGCATATATAAATAAATCTTTTTTTAAAAAAAAAAAAACACTTTCTCCCTCCAGCCCAGAATATTTTCCTTTTGGCCTCAGTGAGGGGTCACAGGAGCAACAGCAAGGGAAAGGGTACTCCTGTAGGTAGTGAGAGAACCAGTACCGAATCTACTTAGGGGAGACAGACACACACACACACACGCATGCACGCCATTAATGAAGGATATTCACTAGGGAATGAAAAATGCAAATGGTTTCAGAGAATGAGTATTGAGTCATGAAAACTCCGTGAACGGGGAAGCTACACATACCAGTTTAAAAGTGGAGAAGGAGCTGGATTCCCGGGGAAGTGCCCGCAGGCCGGGGGCTGACCTGGGACACCTCACAGGCAAGGCTAATCTTGAGAGTATTTTTGGACTCAGCTGGTTCTGTATTTTGTCTAGCAGTGGTCACCTAATGGAATTTACTAAGTGTAAAACTTTAACCAGCTGGTAACTTGGACTCAGCTGAAATTGCCTTTATGTTTTATTAGAAGCTGACATTTGGATAAAATTAAGTTGGAATCTCTGATCCAACTTTTGCCAGTTTCTGTGCTTAGTCCAGAAAATAGACATTCTCTGTTGGTGACTATAAAGGCTCCTTTGTGCTTTTTGACATAATTTTCAAATCTAGCAACTCCGTTGCACCTCAAGTGTCTTCTTTGCTGGATCTTGGCAGAGACACTGCTCTGGGCATGAGAAAAACGGCTCGGCAGATCGTACCTTAACTTGTGATTCCTGCGGTAAATAGAAGATTCCATTTCAGGACAGAACAGGGAAACCAAAGTTAGTTTTTCAAAGGAACGTTTGTACCATGTAGACCTATAGGAGGAAGAAATTTCATGGATTCTTCTTTAGTGGGATCATGATGTCTACTCTTCTGTGATAGGATCTGTATGTATTTGGGCGAGAACTGCAATGAAAAAGTATTGCCTTTTGCTCCTGTGGCAAAGGGGGATTTCAATTTTCTTATGTGTTGGAGGTCTGCGTCTCATGGAATGCAGGGGAATCTTTGTGAGCAACTTAATTCTGGCCCATTATTTTCCAGCGTTGAGAAGGGCAGTTCTGCTTACGGAGGATCCAGTCGGTGTAAACAAGCATTGCTTGGCCGGAAGGGTTCTGAGTCTCCAAATTCCTTCTTGGACCAGGAGAGCCGCAGGCGGAGATTTACCATCGCTGATTCCGATCAGTTGCCTGGGTATTCCGTGGAAACCAATATTCTGCCACCAAAAATGAGAGAAAAAACACCATCTTATGGTAAGTTTCCGAGTGTTTGTTTTGTTCGGCCAGCTTGCCTTTTCCTTTTCTTCTCTCCCCCCACCCCCTTCCTTATATGGACTTGTTGGATGAATTTGGCAGACATCAAGGGTAATCCAAGGAAAACATAAACCTCAATGAAATTCTAAGTATGAGACCTTTATTCATCTCTCTCAAGTGAAGCCTTGTTGAGTCATTACTCGGCTTGGCATCGGAGCCCAGGGGCTGAGATCATGTTACCGTTTTAACTTTCAGGGCCTGGGTTTAACTTGGAATGTTTTTGCTGTGTAGACCCACGGACTCAAGTTCAGCCGGCCTCTGTCTTAATTGCTGGCTCTGGAAATACGATGCTTAAAAACGCTTTCCTTATTTTCAAATACGTTAGTGCTTCAGCTTAAGCGAGGGCTAAGATGGGGGAGGGATTACATTGTAAATAAAAAAGGGGTTCTCTAAATCCCTAAACTCATCAACCTGTCATCTTCCTTCCCTCCCTCGGAAGGCAAACCCCGGCCCTTGTCAATGCCTGCTGATGGGAGCTGGATGGGGATTGTGGACCCTTTTGCCAGACCTCGAGGCCACGGGAGGAAAGGTAAGCTCATTCACACGGGCCCCAAGCACCAAGCGGGGCGTCAGGAGATCCAGGCCCTCATTTCAGTGTTTTCCCTCAGTGTGCTGTGGTAACTAGAGGGACGATTTAGTGCCTCCGATTCCCAGCTCATCATCAGGCGGGCTGCTGATGTCCTCATCCTCTTTATTTGGAAAATGGCAGAATTACCTGACCCTGTTAGTGTTTGTACATCTCCTATTTAGCCTTATGTGCTTTTGAATAGCCATAGACATTAATGTTCTAATTTTTAAACAGATAGAAATAATTGTTATTTTTTATTTTTTATTTATTTTTATTTTATTTTATTATTTATTTTTTAAATTTATTTTTATTTATTTATTTATACAAGCACTGGGTACAGTCAGAAGTGCGGGAGGGTGAGAGAATTCACCAGAGCCAGAGAGGGAAGCAGAGCAGGCAGAAGGACCGAAGGACACTGCTGAGGGGAGCAGCGGGCGGCAGGAGAGGTCTGCGCGCCATATGGGACCCTCCTCCTGTGGCCGGGGAGCAGCCGGGGATCGAACCCGCGCAGCAGAGGCTGTGGGCAGCTTTGCAACCCGGCGCTCAACTGCTGCGCCACCGGGGAGGCCCGATAGAAATAATTATTTGTTAAACAATCTCATCCTAAATTTTATGATTACTATTATTATTCTACTTGGTTTTTGATGAACATACATGGATTTTTTTTTCCCTCCCAAATTCTTCTCGTGTTGCAAAGTGATTACTTTTGGGATAGAAATTTGTATTTCATTCACCCTGTGATTAAACTGACTGGTTTCTGCAGTAGGCTTATGGAGGATGTTTCTAAATATTCTCACTTTGGGGTGAGATTACTTTTGATTATCGACACTGGCAGGGCATTGTAACTTTGCTTTTGTAGTGCTGATACAAAGGGCAGGGGGGAAGTTCAAGTCCAGTCAGTGCTTGACATAGTAAAAGGAAGAACAAAATTCTGGAGGCCCAACTTCCACAGTGATCAACCCCTGACATCTCCTGGGACTTGGTCGAGGTTGTCACCTACTTACTCTTGTCGCTTGTCTGAGGTCCTTCCAGGACACCCTTAGCTGACAAGTGAAAATGTGTGGAACAGTCAGCAGGTGGCAGGGCTGTCCTTTGTTTAGATTCAGAACTGTCACCATCTTCATAGCCACTTTTAGCCATTTAAACCTTGATTTAGCCTTTTATTTCCTTTACATATTGTCATTGTGTGTGTTGGGGTGGGCTGGGAAGAGTGTGTGAAATGGGTAAATGGAAGAAACACTTGGTCCAGTCCACATTTTTCATGTGTGTTCATTTTAGAATGAAAGGTTTCTGCACTTAAAAAAGTAACAGTTTTATTGAGTGATAACTCAACATAAAGCTCACCCTTTAAAATGTATAATTCAGTGATTTTTGGTGTAGTCATGTAGTTGTGTGTGTAACACTGTTATCTAATTCTAGAACATTCTATCACTTAAAAACAAACTCCAGATCCATTAACAATCATTCTTTATCCCCCTTCCTTCAACCCTGACACCCACTCATCCACTTCTTGGATGGATTTGCCCATTCTGTACATCTCACACAGACTCATAGAATATGTGGGTTTTTGAAAATGGGCATATTTTAAAAGTAAATTTTCCCCTTTGATGTACAAAAACAATTATAATGAAAATCAGCTAGAAGGAACAAGAAAATAGAACTCAGCTGTAATCTGTTTCCCCGGCCTAGAAGTAATCACTCTGAATGTTTTGTTTCTCCTTATCACTCCCAGAGTGACATATTATACACCCAGTAAAAAGGTGACACGCGGAAGTAGATGCTAAGTAATACTAAGCCACCTGTGTTTTAGTAACTGTATTAGCAATAACTGTATTAGCAATCCACTTTGTGGTTGTAGGTCCTCCTGATTCATTTTGCTCCTGTTAGACATTTAGGTTATTTCTGTTTTCCTCCCGAGTTATAAAGAATGCTTCAGTAAGCATCCTTGTACATAGATCCTGACACAATTTTTTGGAGTGAAATTTCTGGATCCAGAGACCGCTACATGTTGCCAGCGTGCCCTGCTGTGTAGATTTTTTTCAGTTTCTTAAACACCCTTTCCCTTCAAGCCAGGGGGTTTTCTTGTTTTTAGGGTGGGGTCATTCTCCTTGTTCAGAAATGTCTCAAGCATTGCAGAGCATGAAAATCATTGAATCCCCTCGATTAAAGGTGAATAGAGCCAGCCCTCCATTCAGGGTCATAACCAAAGGCACCCCACTTTATAACACTCCTTAAGGGTGCCCCATGCTGCAGCTCTTGAGCTCTAGAATTCCATGACTTTTTCTCTGCTTTTTGATTGCACATGAATTTATGAAAAAACTGCACTGGTGAAAATAAATGGGGTTGCCCTGATTCTGCTCTGTTCTTGTGCTACTTCTCAGGGGTGATGGATCTCCCCCATGTCTGCCATGTAAACACCCGCAGGGCTGGCCTGGCCTGGTGCCCATCACTGGGCGGGAAGGCAGGGCCTGGCGGGGTCAGGCACCCGGGGACATCAAAGGTGGCCGGGACCCTGTGCCTCCTCCTTCTAATGCCCGGTGGGCTTTGTCTCCTGCCAGGTGAGGACGCGCTCTGCCGGTACTTCAGCAATGAGAGGATCCCCCCCATCGTGGAGGAGAGCACTTCTCCCCCGTGCCGGTTCTCCAGGCCAGAGCGGCACCTGGTGCGGGGCGCAGACTACATCCGTGGGAGCCGCTGCTGCGTGACAGCGGATCTGCACGGCAGCGCCACCATCCCCTTCCAGGAGGAAGGCTCCAAAAAGAAATGTGTCTCCTCAGGGGCCAAGTCCTCCTCCACAGAACCTTCCCTGCTGGCCAGCTGGCTCACGCGCCTCAAACTGTTGACTCACTGAGCCCTGCGCCCCGCCCGCCCCCCGCCACCAAGTGCCTTGTGTCCCCCGCGAGCGCCCCCAGGACTCGGCCACAGTGTGATGCAGCCGCCTTGTGCACCGCAGCGCATTGTTTTTGGAAGTTGTATACGGGATGGGAACCACTGCCGAGGATCTTAAGTGCTGGCTTGTGCAGGTGGACGGAGAGAGAGGGAGAGTGTTGGACACTGAGTTGGAACTCAGAGACACCCGGTGAAACGGGTCGGCAGAGGTCTTGGGACAGAAATCAGTGGCCATGGCCATGGCCACACGGAAGTTGTGTTGGTTTGTGGTCCAACTTCTTCACCCGAAAAGCCAGTGGAGAAAACGTATTTGTTCTGATTTTTTTTTTTCCAAGTTCTATACTTACTTGTAACTGTAGCGGCTTTGACTTTGAAATATCAAAGACATGAGGCAAGTCATCTGATGCACTTGCAAAGCAGAAGTCGAAGTCCAGGCCTGTTACACCTCTTATCCCCTTTATAACCATCTCTGTGTAGGTCAGTTGAAAATGGAAACCCGTGAACATGTTTGGGGGTGCTTATTCCAGGCGAGGAAGCTGATGGTGATTTTGAGGGGCGTCATAGCATTTTGTATTGTTGTCCTTAAGGAAAAAAGAAGCTATAAGGTTTGCTGACAGCCAAAGTCTCATCCAGAAGTGAAGCCACAGTACTTAGGCTGAGGGGAGAGTCATCAGTTTGCATGTTGAGCTGTTCAATGTCTATCTTCTAGAAAAGAACAGACAGTTCTTCAAAATTGTCCACATGTTGCTAGTTAGAAACCTCTGGCGAGGCTCACGGTCACTCATTTTCAACTAGCATCAGGTATTTTGAGAAAGTGTGTCTGATATTAACTCTTGTTTAAACTGAATGTATGATATTTTGTTAGAATGGAAAAGCACTATCTTGTTAATTTAAGTGTTTTAAATATAGTTGTATATTTTTCTTACTCCTAGTCACGTGGAATGGAAATGTTTCTGTTTTGCGTCATACGTGAAGCTGACCAGAGTGTCCCAGGTGTTGTCAAGTTCTCGGGGTGACCACATGGCCTCTGTTGTTAAGAAACAGAATAAATCCTCGTGAGCATTTTGGGATTTTTTTGGCATTGGAAATGGGGCACTGAGGAACCATGTGTAAAGTAAAATTACATCCAGGGAATTACCTGAGGCGAATTCCCAGGCAGAACTGTGCCTACTCAAAAAATATCTTCCTCCCACACCCCTGAAGTTGTTTACTTTGCTAAAACCTCCTGAAATTCAATAAATTGGAGATTCCCTGGAATTAGTCAACATACGTCCCTTTAAAACGCCCCTGCTGGGGTTCAGAGAACCAGCAATCACTCATGGCTGGCTGTTTTTAGCCTCTACAGGAACGCAGCGAGACATGGTGTTTCACAGCAAATAGAAAGGATGTTGGCAAACCTGGGGTACAAGAGGCAGGACTGTGGGACTCACTGGGTTCTGAACAACACAGCATAAGGCTGAAGGTGGGACTGGGCAGGCCTGGTAATAGGGCCCCCTGGACCTGGAGGGAGCTCTGGGGAAGGCGGGGGCAGCCATTGCCCAATGTACTGTTCGCTTGAGCTGGCTTTAGGCCTGGAAAATCGGGTGGCAACATCTCTTCTCCCTTCCTGGATTTAGGCGAGGGATCAGTGGTGTCGCTCAGCTGAGTAATGAGTTAAATAGCTTTGGAGGCCTCAGCCGGAGGCTACCCCCTTCTCAGTGGAGAAAATGCCACTTGTGATCAAAGTGAATTTCCAGAAGTCAGTATTAACTATGGGCTGATTTGACCTCCTTGATCCTACCGAATGGTGTTTTTCAGACTGTTCTCTGAAGCCCCCAAGAAAGACCAGAGAAACTTCTGGGTCCTTCACCTTCAGTGACTGCCCACCGCACCCTGCCGCCCCCAACAACTGCCTTTTAATTTTTCTTTGGCATTTCCTCCTGTACTGTGTTGGAGAAATAGATTGCAGCTAAAAAAAATTTTGTGTATCTCTACTGTTGAGGTCTATAAACAGTATTTTAATGCTAATTTCTTAGAAATGGAAACTGCTTGCCTCAGTAGTAACCCAGGTTTAATGTTTGGCATGTATTATCAAAAGAAAGTGCAGAATGATGACGCACTTTGAGCGGATACTTTGAAGTGGTGATTCCAGACCCAACCCAATACCCACCCATTTTACAATAAATATTTTATAACATGACAATAAACTGAAAACCATGAATGATGACAGCTGTCTTCACACATGAAGGCATCACCCCTGTTTACTATTCCAAAGTGAAGATAATAGTGATGTCAGTTTTCTACACAGGTATCCATTTAATGTGCTTATTGAAATATAAGAAAACACGAATGTATTTTATAATGACATAATTATTTTAATATGTAAGTGCTCCAGCATGACTATTTTATGAGACATAATGAAATAATGAAACAAAGCACAGACTGTGTCCCTCTTAAAATCACCAGGCTGTGGCATCTACTAATGCAGACCAATAGAGGCTTGCCGTGTTAGCAACTCAACACCAGCAACGGGATTGCTGTCAGCAATGTGATTTTGTAAAATGCGGCCATTTCTTGATGAAGTTCTACACGAAGCAGAAATCTGTAATAGCTACATGCATAGAGTGCCTAGCATTTTTCTAGGTACAAAACTACTTTAATAGGTGGGCGATGCCATTCCCATATTCACGAGGGAGTTAAACAAGAATAAGTAGCCAATCGCAGCAGAGCTGGATTAAAATCAAAGCAGTCTGATTCTGACATTCTTGCTCATAATCACTTTAATGTTCAGTTTAAAGAATACTTGCATTCCTGAAAAATCCAACCCATGTTAAGACTGGGCTAAAAATTCCCTGTGTGTTTATACATAAAATGAAATTAGATTATAGCCTCAGATGATTCTAAACTGGGTTTCCGTCTGCATAATTAAGTGTAGCAGGGCGACTGGAAGTTGTGCTGATGGGGGCAGGTCTTTGTCGGGAGGGGCCTTATCCACAGGGCTATTGTAGCATCAAGATCCACCTGTTCAATGCAAGTCACCGGCCTTCCCATCGTGGGCATCACAGGAGCCCGCACTTTTCCAAACCTGCCTCTACGGGGCGATACCATTCATCGGAGAACAGGTGATTTAAAAGAAATCCGGTACTGCAGACGGGGTATTTCAGTCTTCATGTTCTGTGTCTGTCCATTTTCTGTCGCTGCTTCTCTTGCCTTAGTTCTTTCTCCAGCAAACCTGAAGTTTCAGACTCTGTTTTGTGAGGGATGTTGTTGCCGCCTGTTTTCTGCCTGAAATCCCCAAGTTTCAGTGTGTTGGTCCTCAGGAAACCCTAAGGGTTACTTGACACATATCTTTTCATTCCCAGAGCTCGAGTAAGTAAATCTATTTGACATTAGAATATTGTTGGCTGCCACAGGCGAAAACGCGACGGTGCCATGGGGTTTGGATGTTTCCACATCTCCGACCTGTGATTTGTCTTTATAGGCCAGTGGTGCATATTTTGCTCCTGCCCTTGGGAACACAAACAGCGCATCACCCCCTGCAGGAGGAGACCTCTGTGCACTCCTTCCTGGGGGACGGTATAGAGATGGGCGCCCGGTGGGCACATGCTGCTGCATGCCTTTTTTTTTTTAAGATTATACAAGAACTACGGTACAGGCCAGAGGCACGAGAGGGTGAGAGGATTCACCAGAGACAGAGTGGGGAACAGAACAGCCAGATTGACTGAAATACATTGCTGAGGGGAGCAGCGGGCGAGACAGGAGAGGTCTGCTGTGCCATGTGGGTATCTCCCTGGCTGGCAGGGGATCGAACCCACGCTGCAGGGGCTGCGGACATCTTTGCAGCACTGAGCTCAACCCTGCACCATCAGGGAGGCCCTGCATGCCCATTTTTGATTGGCCAATGATGCTTGATTTTATTCACTTTTGGAGTTACTCTTTTTTTTTTTATATGTTCCTGCCGATCACCTGAAGGGTGAGTATTTTAAAAATCTATCAATTAAAACCTGACCTAAAAATTGCTCAAAAGCTGACCTTGCTGATGTTTCTTCAACCATATGAACGGCTTCCCATGCTGTACTGGTGGGACTCCCAGAGGGATGGTGGGACATGGGAGTAGAGAAAAATACTAATTTTGTTGTAATGTTCTGGAAATTTCTCAACTGCTAAATTAAGCTTTAGGGTTTTGTTTTTGTGTGTTGGTGTGACTAGGTTTGACAAAAGTGAGGCTTAGCACAAGTGAAGTGATTCCATCAACTTTAGATTTGCTGGCAGGTGGTGTTTTTTTCTAGTTTTAGGCATGTGAGGAGTGTCCCAAACCGTGTGTGTGTGTGTGTGTGTGTGTGTATGTGTAGGCATTTTGCTACAGCAAAAGTCCTGTGTGTGTGTATGTGTGTAGACATTTTGCTACAGCAAAAGTCCCCTGCAATGGAGACCTATGACCACTGCTTAAAAAAGAGGAGATACTCTTCATAATCCACAAGAGACCATCGCTGAGGCCAGGAGGCCGCCAGGCTGCCTCTCCTACGTAGAAACAAATGCACATGGTGTGCCCTGGGACTAATTCTGGGTGTCACCGCATCATCCTGAGGCAGATTCTACAACTTTATGCAAAGTTTACGATGCTCGTCTTCGGGGTTGATGTCTGATCAGGGGTTGAGTCTGATCAAGGGTTGAGTCTGATCAGGGGTTGAGTCTGATCAGGGGTTGAGTCTGATCAGGGGTTGATGTCTGATCAGGGGTTGATGTCTGATCAGGGGTTGATGTCTGATCAGGGGTTGATGTCTGATCAGGGGTTGATGTCTGATCAGGGGTTGATGTCTGATCAGGGGTTGAGTCTGATCAGGGGTTGAGTCTGATCAGGGGCTGCCCCTTTGTAGCAGACTTGGGAGTGAAATTCCTGCGCCACAGCCCAAGAAGGTGGCTTCGTCCTACATTCTCTCCTGGACCCCCCAACCCTGGAAGCCTGCCCTGGGGAAGACCTTCCCAGCCCAAACATTCACTCACCTTCAACAGCTGGGTCTCCCAAGCTCTCCTCACCAAACTGCTTGTTTCTCTGAAAAGTCGTGAACCGCAAACTGAGGAGGCCACTGAGAAAGAAACCTCCAAGGTGTTTCAAAGAAGATGGGAGTGATCACGTGTGTAGCCCGAGGACCACGGTAGGCTAGGGATAGTCTCATTTTCTCTCTCCTGGAGCATCTAAGTCCTCACATTGGTGCAGAAATGATTAAACATTGGAAAAGATGACATTTCCCCTCTTTGTTCCTCCTCTGAGCTGACCCACGGAAAGGCAGTTACCATTGAACAATATTGTTGGGGGTGAAGACTGGATTTGGTCTTGAGAGTGTAGGGGCAGGAAGACACAGTGCAGCTTTTCTAATCCAGCAGACCGGGTAAAGGAGTCCTGGAGCCCTCGGTGGGTTTTGCAGGCTTTTATTGGGATTTACCAGGCACACGGCAGGCAGGGGTGCTGGGGGGCCAGGAGGCGGGCAGGACTCCCAGCCCCCAGCAAGTCTTCACTCTCTCTGGACTCTGCCGCCTTCTCTCGTGTTCTCTCTGCTTTTCTGCTCTCCTGCTTCTCTGCTTCTTCTCTTCTCTTCATTCCGCTGGCTACCCTTGACGCTGCCCTTAAAAGCCCAGTCTCAGCCCAGGTGAATCCCAGCCACATAGGCCCACACCCTACTCCAGGTGCCCGCCATCAGGCATGCACTCAGGACCGCAGGGATCCACCATCAAGCCCAATGGTGGGAGGGCAGAAAAGCCTGATACTTTTTACCTTGCCCTACGAGAGGTTCCTTCATCATTTTGAAATATCTTAGTCTGAACATTTTGATGATTGTGAAGAAACGCGAAAGAGCCTCCAAAGTGAAGTTTAACATAAAATTACTTTGTGCAGTAAGTAAGATACCGTCCTTTGAATGTTCTACGTGTCGGTTTCTGTCTCTTACACATAGATCTTTTCAGTCTTTCTACTGAGGCTGTCCTAGGATAAGAAGAGGGGGGGATTTCAGGAATTAGTACTAATTTAGAAATCTGACTTTTGGAAATTGGAAGCAATTGGAGCCTCTGCTTTTGAAGTCAGATAATCGTTCTCTCCGCATTATCACTTAAAGCCTCTGTGATTTGAAACAAGCCACTTATCTCTGCTCCCCAGTTATCTATGAAATGGGGCTAATAATAGACTCTATAGGCTTAGTGGGGAATAATGGAGATAATGTTTGTTAGTATTACCCAGCACACACAGCACACAGCGCTTCCTATGTGTTGACTCTTGTTGGAATGCTCCACTGCCAGTGGGGTTTTAGAATTATGTTCATTGAGGTAATATTCAGTTCCAACACTACATGTTTTAGGACTCTGATGATAAGGTTTATGACATTTTAATCTCTAGTACATAAGGCGGAGCTGGTCAACATGGAAGCGCTCATTCTTTTATCTATACCAGCAAATAATGCAGTTGTCACGCTGTCGGGAGGCTGCTTTGTGATCCGTGGCATGGAAATAAGGTTTTTACTGGTGCAGATCTGTTACCAGAAGTTTTGTCTGCATCAGAATGCAAGCAATGAGAAGTCTGTCTCTGGTTGGATAAACTCAATAATCGAGCATTATTTCGACACTGACTTGATTTATCATTAGTGCAGTGTCCCTCTTTAACCGCCCCCCAACTTTCTTCAATAAAATGATGCATGAAAACAAAGGAAACTGAACGTGTTTCCCCATTTCCTGGCTGGCTAGAATGGCATTTACCTCCCACCCTGGCTTATTCCTGTGTTTCACATATGGCTTAAAGAAAGGGAATCATATAAAATGGTAACTGTTTTGGAAATTCTCATGGAAAGGAACATTGATGAAAATATAGAACTAATAGATTGTGTTGCCTTTGTGGAAGCTGCACGGAACTGGCCTTGGGTGTCTCCCCAACTAAGGATTTGGGAAATCCAGGGAGAAATAGGGAGAGAGGACCTATGGACAGGCAGGGGGCACTACAACACGGGGCTGAGGCTCGGCTTTCATTTCCTTAGAGAGGTGTGCCTGGATCCAGCATGGATGTGTTGCCAGCCAGACCGTGAGAAAAACAGACCCGTGAATGCTTAGTGAATATTAATACAGACACAGCAGTTGTGACTTGTTTCTGGAAGAGCTGTATTTGACATGGTCCACCTCTGATTGCCCAGGAGTTGAGATTTGTTCTGTGCCATGAGCCCAGGGTGGGACTGTGGTTACATCTTATATTGTGAATTTCCCAGACCCTTCCTGTTTGTGCTAAGGTGTTTGTCTTTCTCCTCTGTTAGATGGAGCCTTATGAATTTGTAAATACTTAGCCACATTAAAATAAAAACCTACACAATCGACAGCCTATACGATGCACACTAGTAGATACAGCAGGAGCCAATTCCTGTTTGGTGCCCTGAGACACCATTGCATTTTTGTACTAATTGTCTCCCTCCCTAAATCTCCCACCAGCACTACTCTAACCAGGTGATACACCTCAAATTTGGTCTTACTCATCAGAAAACCTTTTTAATTCCTGGAGAGGGAAGTTAAGACAATCATGATGGATTGACTAAATTGACATTTGATATCAATTGTGCTCCTGGAATGCCAAGGACTGACAGGTGTTGGGTAAGCATTTAGGCCAGATGAGCAAAGGATAAGAAAACTAGCCAATCAATGACATGAACAAAACTAAAACCTGATTTTGGAGAAGAATTATCTTTCAAGATTCTCTTTCCCTTTTGCTCTTAGGGCAATTAAATAAATAAAAACAAATAAATGGAAGAACATTAAAGTTAATCTTTAATGGATTATAAATTAATCTTTAGAGGACCATATTTTATAAGAAGTGCTACTGCCTTTTTAGATTTCTCCTCAATGAAGGAATGCCACTAATACCCCTGAGAGGGTGTTCAAAGATGTTTCTTGAATTATGCTCTTTGGACAACAGTGTAAACTTGGCTTGTGTATTGGTTTTATCTAACAGCCAGTTCATTTGAGCTAATGTTCTTCAACCTCTTATTTACACTTGGTAATGGATTCTTAAATCCTACTAGGTCCAGTCACCAAGGTGACTCCCATGGTCATCCCTATGAGGCCCTCCTAAACCCCACTATGGGCAGAGTCAATCAGTGCCTCCTATTTTTCTAAAGCATTGACTCATCCTGTGAAGTAGATGTCTGGTTCTTCAGCTTGGATTATGAGCCTTCCTAAATCAGGGCCTGTATAACTTACATGGTAGGTAGAGCAAATATTATTGAAGTAACTAGATGGTAAAATTAATGACTGTGAAGTAAGGGAAAACTTAGAAAAAATTATTAAAGTTTATTTTGGTGAAAAATGACTTTATATTAAGTTTCTTTTTTGCAGACTACTGCATATAGAATTTCATTATATTGGCTCTTAGTCTAAAGAAAAACATTGTGCCAGGTGTCAGAACTCCATCATATTTATAGGAAGAATAAACCTGGACCATCAACAACAGCTTCTTTGGTTACAGGATTACAGTTACTGCTGAGAATGTAAGCACTTTCAGAAGACGACAGCGGACCCATTTACGACTCACACGGGCAGTCTCAAATTAGCCATAGAAAAATTAATAGTGGGGAGTAGGGGTGAAAGAATGTTCCTATAAATTTAGGCAAGATGGAAGAACGTTCCAGTTGTATGACTTTTGGTTAAAGGAGAATATTTTGGACCGGAGAAAACCCAGTGTCTAAATACTAAAACTGTTGAGCAGAGAGTGAAATATTACTAAGAAACTTCATCTGGAGGGGCAGAAGGATGGAACCACTGAGAACAGTGTTGCTGAGTTTCAGAGACAACCAACAATGCTGCTGACATTGTCAGGAAACAAGAAAGTCATTTTAGAATGATTTTGTCTTCTGCTCACTGCTACTTTGGGCTCCTGAGTGTGTGGTTTTCTGCTTTGTTGATACATGAAAAGAAGCAGAAACTGCTCCCCCACACACCCTACACTCCAAAAAGAATGGCAAGTCATAGGAGATGTTCAACTGAGCACATGCAGCTCAACAAAGAAGAAAATTGAAAGGAAGGAACATCTGATGACTGCATAGACTAAGTCAACTTGCCGATCGCAAGTCCTGGCATCCTTACCTCTGGGCACTTTTGTCACATAGAATTAACTAAAAATGTAGACTACACTTATTGCATGTGAAATGGGATTGAATTCTGTTCCTGGTCATGGAAAATACTTGGTGCACCCAATACTCGGTGCTTTTGTCCTCTCCTTGCATGGAGGAGCGTTCTCCTGAGCCCCCAGGAAACCCTGCTCCCCCACTCTGCTTTCCTTTCTTCTCTAGCCCATTTTCACATTTACTCTCAGACTCTGCTCTTTCTGACCCTCCTCTTGCTCTGCTCCTTCCCTTCATGTTTTCCTGCTGCAGCTCAGGCCACGCCCAGGGGCTGCTCTCTATGCTGTCCATTTCCCATCCTTTACTTTTCTCCCAGCGATGGGAGAAAATATAGCTAATTTACTTGGCAGTTGGAGGAATAAGCGACAAGTAAATCCAGCCCACACAGCTTCATATATGTAGGGTCTCTGTGTTCTTTGAAAACCCAGTTGGCTAGGACACCAAAGGCAGGGCTGGGCGGGAATCTGGCAACTTTGCTTAGGTTCAGGGAGGAACAGCTGCCCCTTTGTTGAGCTTTCTGCTTTCTTTGTTTCCCATTACATTGATTTCTGCTTTTTTATTTTCTCCTTCCTTCTTTTCCCTTAGGGTTAAAAAAACAAAACAAAACAAAACAACAAGCACAACTCTTGTATGAAGCTGATTCAATAAAACACAGCCCCAATAGCCCAGTGACAACACACAAAGAGACCGGGTTCCCCTCAGGCAGACTCCATGGTGCGTGTTCAGACGGGGTGACCTCCACGAGGGTCCGCCTCCAACTCAGAGCTCGGGGGCTCAGGCCGTCCTGTCTTATGGTTTCTCCAACTTGGGCTTCAAGCTTACCATGGCATTTTCCATCTGAAAGGTGGTGGGGGACGGGGGCGGTGAGATGTGAGAAATGAAATGGCAGCATTGGCCAACTTGGCCTAGACATGACTTTCACTGCTGGGGAGGTTGGGAAAGGGAGATTGGCGGGGACTCATGGCCTCAGCCACGTTTTTTAAGTTGAATGCTTAGCTCATTAATATATAGCTTTTCTAATATTAACACTTAAGACCATTAATGTCTCTTGAAACACAAGTTTTGCCATACTTCATAGTGTTGGCATGTAGTTTTTTCTTTATCACTCAATTCCAACCAACTCAATTCACTCAATTCTTTGGTCCATGCATCATTTTGAGGTTTATATATTCTTTTTTTTTTTAAAGATCTATTTATTTATACAAGCACTGGGTACAGTCAAAAGTGCGGGAGGGTGAGAGGATTCACCAGAGCCAGAGCGGGGAGCAGAACAGGCAGAAGGACCGAAGTACACTGCTGAGGGGAGCAGCAGGCGGCAGGAGAGGTCTGCGCGCCATGTGGGACCCTCCGCTGGGAATAGCCAGGGATCAAACCGGCGCTGCAGAGGCTGCAGGCAGCTTTGCAACCCAGCGCTCAACTGCTGCGCCACCGGGGAGGCCCGAGGTTTATATATTCTTATGAACTTGCCATCAGAAAGGACAATAAAGGACAATTCTACAGGACAATAAAAAGGTCTAAAAGAAAAAAAATTGATAAATTCAACTACATTAAAATTAAGGACTTGTTTTTCATCAAAAGAAAATAAAAATAATGGTACAAATTGAGAGAAGATAACAAATCCTAGGGATTAGCATCAAGAATGTAAAATTTCTTACAAGTTGGTTAAAAAGACAAATCACAAAAATGAACAAAAAAGCCTTTTATAAAAGGGGAAGCAAATGGCCCGCATACTCAGGCAAAGATCCCTATTAGTCATCAAAGAGAACAAGACCACAGGGACACAGGCTTCTGTATGGAGCTGAATGACGAAAGCGAAGTAACTTCAAATAGGAGGATGCACGAGGCGCGTGAGTGGGGCTGCTTGTGCAGTGCTAGTGTCAGGTGGATTAGCACTGATGCCAGAGTCCCTGTGATGGGGCAGTCCTCCTGGCGTACAGTCTGGAGGAGAAAATGGTAACCACTGAGAGGCAAATGTTAATGTAGCAAAGTCTGATCCCTTATAAGCTGGTCTCAGAAAAGTAGTCGGGCTCCTGCACTACTCCATGGAAGAGGGTCTTCACCTATTATTTAGGACAATGGAATCTGATTGACTGCAAAGCTTAGACCCCATTTTCCTGGTGCTAGCAGTTGAGGGAAAGGTGGGTCATCCTCCACCATGGAGTTAGTAAAACAAATCCTGCTGCGAGTTGGAGATTCCACTCAGATGCAAACAGAGCCATGATGATGGTAGGGGAAGGAATGTGTTGTCCTTAATCACGTGGCTTACAAGCCTTAAAGAATTTAGGAACCCTTAGGAACCCTTTCCTAGAGACTGAGGTTGGACTCAGTGAGGCCTCTGTCTACCGTCCTGGAGAGGCTGACCACAGGGCATCTGCACTCCTTCTACTGCTTCTTTTCCTGAGTGTTCCCCACAAGGGACTTCCAGGAGTTCTGGCAAGTGTGCTGCTTGGCCATCTGCCTTTGTTTGCTCAAACCACCCAAAGCCCATCCACAAAAACCTGTTCACGTGTTTTACTTGTACAGCAGAATATTCAACTGTAAGTGAAAATGAATGAATTAAAACTGTTCAGATCAAAGAGATGGATTTTGTTAACAAAATGTTGAGTGGAAAAGGTGAAGTGCCAGCGTTCAACATATAACGTGCTTCACGACATTCTGAAACAGGTGAAAAGAAAGGGAATGATATCACCAAGCTCAGGTGTTGGTGACCTCTGGTGGGGCAGCAAGAACATGAGAAAAGAAAGAACCCACAGGTAGATGTAGTTAGTGGGTAGTTGCATTAACCCAATCCTCTAAAAACAGAGCTGGAGTCGGGAATACACGTGCTGATTCTTTATTTGGTGGAAAATCTCAGGGCAACCAGAGTGAGAGAGGATGTGAGAGAGGCCAAAGATGTGAAGCGATAGAGTCACTGACTGGATTGTGCCTTCTCCCCGTGCCCCCCACTCCACCCTGATTTATATATTGGAGTCTTGATCCCCAGTATCAGAATGTCACCATGTTTGGAGATAAGATCTTTAGTGGAGTAATTCAATCCTAATTCAGTATAAGTGGTGTCCTTGTAAGAGGAAGGTGGGACACAAATGTGTGTGCTTGGAGAAAGGGCCATGAGAAGACAGGGTCACCAAGCCCTGGAGAGAGGCCTCAGGAGAAACCCCCCTGCTGATCTCGGATTTCTGGTCTCGAGAGCTGCGGGCAAATAATTTCTAGTGAGCAAGTCACCCACTCTGGGGTACTTTTTCATGGCAGCGCAAAAAGACCAGCAGGCCAAGTGGTGGTCAGCATCTCCAGGTGACACAGGGAGATGAGCTGCCATGCACATGGCTCACCAGGGGTCGTGTCCCACTGGGTAGGGCTTCTCGGGAAAGCTGGAAGGAGGCAGTGAGGATGAAGAGGGAGTTTAGCTTCTGGTGCCTTCCAGCTCCTGCCTCCCATTAGGCAGAGTTTGCTCAGTGGACATGCTTGCATGCTGGGTCACCCAGACCTCTTTGGAGGTTGCCCAGAATGCTGGAGCCCACACCCGTGGGTGGACTTTCTAAATTGCTGGAGAAGTTGGAAATCTGGGTCTCCCCACAGGCGCAGCAGGTTGAGAACAGCACTGTGAGGCTGTCGACAGCCTCTGCTGTGCTGGTTCAATTCCCGGAGGGCCAGGGAGATACCCACATGGTGAGGCAGACCTCTTCTGTCTCGCCTGCTGCTCCCCTCAGCAGTACTTTCAGTCAGTCTGCCTATTCTGTTCCCCACTCTGTTTCTGGTGAATCCTCTCACTCTCCCACACCTCTGCCCTATACCCCAGCTCTTGTCTAAATAAATCTAAAAAAAAAAAAAGAAGTTGGAAATTCTGGGCAGAGGCATGGCCTGGTTGCACAGCTGACATCCAAGGGGACACCTAGCCCCAGTCAGCTCTGGGTGGGGAACTGAGTAGCTGGGCGAGTGGGTCAGGCCTGAACAGGCGCTGAGGTGGAGCAAGGGGTGAGGGGCTGAGAGCTGGGTGGTCCTGAGGGGATGGGAGGGGCACAGGAGATTTGTGACCAACCATCAATATTCTAGCTCTTGGTTAGGGTAGTGGGTACCTGGGTATTCATTGTATTAGTGTTACATCTCTGTTATTTTTTAATCAGAATATTTTGTTATTTTTAAAATGAAATAAAGTAGAAGGATGTGTGGGCCCTTGATAATGATGTATAAGGATTCAAAGATTAGAGTTTATTCAACTCTGTGTTCCTGAGTTTATTCTTCTGTAAAATGAGAATGGCAGCTGCGTTTCAAATCTGAGAACACTTACTCTTCCTTATACCCAGGAAATTAGCTGGTTATTTTGAAAATCTAATTAAAACCTATTTGAGGGGGGAGAAAAATGATCAAGAGCGCCTGTAAAAATTCAAATATTATGTTTCAGGCTAATTTTATTCCTGAACCATTATTTCAAATGTTAAAAAATAATGTACAATAGATTTGATTATAGAAAAAAACAATGTAGGCTAGACTTGACTATAGAAATTATTATTTTTTAAATAAAGCCTAATAAAAAATCGAATACGTGTGTTTCCAATTTTCAAGGCTTGGCAGTTTCTCATGTTTCGTTAACAGTAAAATTATTACATACTCGTGTGCACAACATCCATTGTGAAATGGTCACATGTCTAAACAGTGCAGCAATCTGTGGTTATCTTGGACCCTGAACTTGACAAACAGGCCTGCTTTTCTTAACATTCCTTTCCGATGGTCTCAATTAAATAATGTACACAATAAAACATCTTTCTTTAATTTTCTTTGTGGCAATGCCTAAATTATTGCGTTAGCTATGTAAAGTTGTGCACCCTATGGTTAGTGATTCTTTTCTTTTATAATTTTCTTCTCATTTGGAAAAGAGTAAAATGCTCAATGTATTTATGTAAAGGCCAAAAATGTCAGTTGTGTGTAGTATGTGCCCCCCCCCCCCGACCCCTGCAGTGAAACTTGGCACCTTCAATGGGGCCATGGGGGAAAGTCTCAAGAACAGGTTATTTACAAAAGAGGCAGATTCAGATTCCACAAGGAAGGGGGAAGCTTCCAGGACCAGCAAGAGACATGGCGGCCAGGGAAGGGAGAAGTCTCTGGAGTCCAGAGAGGATGCCTGAGTAGTGAGGGAAATTGAGGCCCATGGGATTCATGGCCTTTCAAAGATCACAGTCAATGCAGAGAGAGAGAGACAGAGAGAGAGAGAGAGAGAGAGAAGCTAAAGAAATGGAGGAGATTGTTCTGTCCTTTCTCGTCAGTACTCCGACCTCCAATTGGCAGGACCGAGCCAGAAGCCATGGAGTCCCATTGAGGGAGAGGCCTGTGAAGGAAGCTTCCTGAGGCTGAAGCTGAGGCCGGGGTCAGGAGGAGTTTCACGAACAGCAGATCTTAAGAGACAAATGGACATTACCTGAGCACTCGGGCCGTCACAGCAATGGGCAGCACATTGCTCATAGTTCTCTTCCAGACAGAATGAAGTCTGTTTGTTTTCACGATTACCATATTTGTTCAGAGGCCTTTTTCGGGTTGTTTTTAAATTTTTAGGTCGTGGTAATTCCTGTATCAAGCAAAGAAGGTTCGCAGGAGAAACTTGCCTTGAGACTTCTCGGGATGTTCAGAAAGAAAAATGAAATTTTTCAAATTGTCAGTTTTGGTCCTAGGGACAGACAGGGAGAAGGACAGTGTGGAAGTAAGTTCCAGGTTGGGAAGAGGCCCAACGGAGGCGGAGTGCTAATCATTTTACATGAATCTGTGCAATCCACAAGTGCTTTAAAATTGCTTCTAAATGGCAAGTTTTTAGGAGGGCTAATCTGAAACACAGAAAATGTCCTTAAGAAATTTAGGTATTTCAAGAAGGAGCAGACTAAGTGTTCTCCTTCATGAATCTATGCATCATGCCGCGTTCTTTTCAAAGCCTTCTGTGTGGTTTGAGGGGCAGATGAGAGGAGCAGAAGGGCAGCTGGTGCATATAAAGAGGGGAAAAGTGATTGAGTGAGTCTTTAGTTTGGATGGGGTAGGATTACTTTTTTTTCCTCAGAAAAAGAAGAAAGTTTAGGATGCATGAAACCCAGAGTCCATTCAAGAAAACAGTTGCTTCTCCTCTTTCTGGAGGTCATTCTCTGGCTACCCCTAGGAGAGCCACTCCCAGCTCTCCAGCTGTGGCTGAGCCCTGGGTGTAGGCCTCAGATTCACTGCTGTTGGCTGTTATGCTGTAAAAGGCAGTAGGTAGGACCCAGGGGCTAAATCTGAAAGGAGAAGACTCACACACGTGGTGAGTAGGTTTGGGGAAGCCTGAGACAAGGGTGCAAGGCATCTCCTGATTTGGAGGGACCCCATTCCAGGAACCAGACGCCCAGGTTCCCCAGGTGTGCTGTTCACAGGAAAGCAGGAGGGGGAGGTAGAGGGCAGAGTAAGGGCGGCCTCCTGGCAGGATCCTGTGTCACAGGATTCTCCATCTTATTAAAAGAGCACAAACACCCTGAAAACCTACACTGGGCCAAGAATTTCCCACACTGAGCAGAGATCTGCTCGCTCTAGGAAGACAGAATCTCAGCTTTCTTGGTATCTGGAAAGTCTGGGCAAAGGCCTGGCACATTCTGGTGCCAGATTCTTTCATAAATGCCTCATGAATTTGATTATTCAGGAAGAGGAGGGGGCTTAGAAAATATGACTTGATGGTGTTCCCACCTTGTGGGAAAACCCACCAGTTCTTCAAAGGTTTGGCAACTCAACAAGGTTTTATATAAATCAACCTACTGCTTTGCTGTGAACCTAGCAGTGACCAGGCTAATATTGTTTTATAATTAGGCTACGGCTTTCTACCTCCTTAGAAGATCGAAAGGGAATTCCAGACACTCTGTGGGGTTATCCTATCAGGCATTCCAGAAAGCCAAGCTAAACAAAACAAAATACGGTCTGCATTATTCTATGAAGACAGTTACTGTCAGAAGCAGAAGGGCAGCAACATTTTTCAGTGACGTGTGCTTGTTATTCTATGGGAAATAACTAAAGCAAACAACTTTCAAGAGAAGATTTAGGAAACTTTGGATAACAACTTTTTGCCCTGACCCCAGTGTTTCCATCATCTTCCTGTTCCTCACTCTTCAGTCATGAGATGTCATTCCCTTCCTTCATTTTATCACTCTACATCCAGCTCTGTATTATTGCAAGTTTATTATTATAGGTTATCAGCCTATATAATCACTTGAACATTCTCAAGATCTGCACAATATATTTGGACAGGAATAGATGAGATGAAATTCACTTCTGGAATCTCAAAAAGGATGTAAGGCAATAAACTCCAAAGAGATGAGATCTCCTGCAAAAAAGTGAAGTATCCAAGGAAATACAACAGTTTGTTTTCTGCTTTTTTACTTAGCACATTGGAATAGTTTACAAAATATCAAGCTTGAGGCTTTGGGGATCTTTGGCTTTATAATCTATTAGAAGGAAGAGTATTAGGCAGAAAAAGTAGCCAGCCCACAGGAATACTCCCTGATGATCTTCATCACCAAGTGTCATTCTTTTGGGTAATTTCTTTCCACATTGGCTAGAGAAGTCTGGTGACATTAATAGGGACACTGTGGAAAAAACAATATGTGACTTTTGAGGCAGGTAATAGAAGATGTAGTACCTTCCACCTGGCTCTCTCTTGCATCACTGGGATCCGAGGATGCTCAAGCAGTCCAGTGGAGGGGGTCGTGGGCCAAGAAATTGGGGTTCTTGCTTCTCCCAGCTCTGACTTGCCACTCATGTGAGTGAACTAATTTGAAAGTGGATCCTCTCCCTGCCAAGTCTTCAGATGTCAGCTCCAGTCACGTGATATCTTGATATTAGCCTCATATAAAATCCTTAGTCACCTAACTGACCATCGCCACATTTTGAACAGCAACTAGGTGCAAAAATAAATTTTCATTGATTTTAAAAATTGTTAAATTTTAGAGGATTTGATACACAGCAATAATAGATAACTAATATTCCAAGTAATGAGTTTTATCTCAGAATCAGAATTCATCATTAAAAATGATCATAATAGGATCTGAGATGAAACACAATACAGAAAATGAAGCATTTCTTCACCACATAATATTTTGCTAGGATTTAGGAACTAAGGTCATAGAAGAACCTTGATTTTGGGGAGACTGGTTTGTAAGAAGTGCAGCAGCTACAGCAGAAAAAAAAAAAACAAATGAAGAAAGAGACAAGAAGATGTTTGTTTCTAAATTCCTACAACCTTATTAATAGTGGGCTCAAAAGGTAGAACAAGGTAAGCAAGGGTTAATCTTTGAGGAGTTAAATACCAAGCAAAGTATATTCATTTGAAAAATGCGGAGGTTGGTTGGAACTTTGGCTGTCAAGGCTAAATTCCTCTTAAGTTGTCACTCATCACATGCCTGCAGGCAGAAGAAACTGAACTTGCATTCCTGAAAAGTTTAGAAAGAACCCCCAACTTCTTCTTCAACACAGAAATTCAGGTAACCACTACCAGCTATTCGAAACATCATAGATAATATAACTCTTACAAGGTAATGGCACTTGAAATAGGATTTGTTATGTGTGTTTTTTAAGATTTATTTATTTATGCATAGAACTGAGGTATGGGGGAATGAGAGGATTTGCTAGAGACAGAGTGGGGACCAGAACAGGCGGATTAACTGAAATACACTGCTGAAGGGGGCAGCGGGTGAGAGAGGAGAGGTCTGCTGCGCCATATGGGTAGCTCCCCGGCCGGCAGGGGATGGAACTTGTGCTGCAGTGGCTTCATAGTGCTGAGACTTAACCCCTTGCACCACCAAGGTGGCCTGAAATAGGATTTGTTGAGGGAGGCAGAGAGGGTAGGGCTCCGATGGTTTGATGGAGGGTGAGGGGAACATGTGCACACATGGAAAACAAATTTAAAGATGTCAAGAAACAACCAACCAAACAAACAAAAAAAAAAAACCCAAAACAACAACAGTTGTTTCCTGAGGGTAGGACTTATTAAAATAAAAAAAGAAGCGTGAAAGTACTCCAGAAAGAAGAAAGAGCACAGGTGATAAAAATACACAGTACGTATATACGAAGGCAGCAACTAAATCTGAGCGCAGCATAGACAATATAACAAACTTTAGTTGAATAGAAGTTTCAAGAGCTTAGCAGGAGCCCTTGACTACCAGGCAGTCATTTTATCCTTTTCTTTAGTCAATGTAAAGTCAAGTCTATACAATGCAAAGATAGTTTTAATTAACGAGGAGAATAAATACGTTTTTCTTTGAACAATAGAAAAAAGAAAAAGGATTTGCTGTAGTCCTCCCTTAGACTATAGCAAGGATGCAGATAATATCGCGAGACCAGAGGCAAAAGTCACCAAAGCACAGACTTCCTTTCCTAGCCTTCCGGACTGCCAGGTAGCTCCAAGAACCCTCCTGCTACCCCACCAGCCTTGCAGCAATCACAGCGAAGCTATCTCTCCTATTCGGCAGGCCTCCCCGGTGGTAGGCACGGCTGGCTTTCTAAGGATGTGCAGTCGGTAGAAAATGAATGGGGATGTGCAACAGGAAAGATAGTGCTCCTGAGGGCAAATGCCTTGTTTCTCTCTGCTCTTCCCTCGCTAATCACCCCTTTCCCTACCACCCGCCCAATAGCATTGATTTTCAACAGTGTATATATTCAGGGTATAGGATGACACCCCCCCACAGTACGTCACCACACCACACCCATCATCAACACACCCATTGTTCTTCCAACACAGCCCATTGGGTCCCTTCCATACCCTGCTTTCCACCCACCCCCTCCTCTGGTAGCCTAAATTCTACAGTCAGGTTTCTAGGATTTGTCATTGGTTTGGTTCTGAATGACCTTTGATTTTGTTTCTTTATATTTCACATGTAAGTGAAACCATTTGGTATTTGTCTTTCTTCTTCTGACTTATTTGCCTAACATAAACCCCTCCAGGTCCATCCATGTTGCAAATGGCCAGAGCTCATCTTTTTTATCGTTGAGTAATATTCCATCCTGTGTGTCCACCAGATCTTCCTAACCCACTCATCCGCCCTTGGGCACTTGGGCTGTTCCACAGGTTGGCTACTGTAAATAGTGCTGCAATAAACACAAGAGTGCGTCCAGCCCTTAGAATTAGGGTTTTTCCCCTTATTCTTTGGGAGTGGCATTGTGGGATCATATAATAGATTGATTTTTTAATATTTTGAGAAAACTCCACTCTCTTTTCTACAGGGGCCAGGCCAGCCCACATTCCCAACAGCACATGGGAGTTCCTTTTTCTCCACACCTGAGGGCAAATTCTTATATCAGCCCTGGAATGTGAAGCCTAACCCTTGTCCATACCACACAAACTTTCACCTATTAGGACTCAAAGGAGCTGAAGTGGCTCTGGTAGGCATCTAACACTCAGCAAATGCAAACACATCCTCTTTGTGAGAGGCTTGGGGACAATGAAGAAGCTGGGATTAAGCAGGGACACAGGGGTCACTTTAAAGGACATTATAATATTTATATATAATTATTGCAGTTATTGCCTGCAGCCCAGGCTCTGTGTGTTTGCATCATTACTTACATATAGTTTCCAGATGGGTAGCATTTTTATTTAAATCAAATAAAGAAAAAAATAAACAAAATAACACAAGTTGCTTCATTTACCTGTCCCACCAGAAAACCCAGGAAGAGATTTAGAGGTTTAGACAGGTGAGATCAGGTGTAAATGTGGTTCAAATTGCTAAGTGACCTGACTGCCCTGAAACTTCCCTATTAGGGAATGTTAACCCCAGGGTCTTGAGACTTGACTTTGCTACCACTTCGAGGGGATAGATTTATTTGAATGGATAAATGACTTTGGGGAACAGAGAATCTTGAGTTAGTAATAATGGGTAATAAATTACTCATGTCTTCTCTTACCTGTCATTAGCTGGACAGGGTCTCACTTTCGGTTTTCAGAAGAGGTTGTGTATTCGTGTGGTTCTGTTGCATGACAAAGCATAGTACGAAGCCTTGTTGATAGTTCTGCACCTCATTTTCTATTTAAATTAATGCTCTGACTTTATTATTCTGCCTCTACAACTCAGACTTCTTACAGCTTTACATTATTTAACTGCCTTTTCTCATAGACACTCCTAGGGGATGATACTGACACCAGAATTTTTTACATCATCTTTGAAAAAACCGGTTTTTCTGTAAATTGCTTTTCAGTCTCACACATTGCTAATGAGAATATATAATTAGAAAACCCCTAGAGAGAAAAATTGGCAATAGTTAGCATAATTATACCTGTGTTTTACTCTTTGATCCAGCAATCATACTTGTAAGAATTTAGAAAGAACTAGTGAAAACACAGAATGCAGCAAATATGCACCAGGCCATTCATTAAAGTGTATTTACAATAGCAGAGTCTGGAATTAGAAACAACGTCAGCATCCGTCGGGGGGGGGGGGGGACTGTTGGAGCAAGCATGCTGGAGCTCTCTGAGGCGGTCAGGAGTGATGAAGCTCTCGCTGCTCCAGGAGGGTGTGCTCTCCCAGTATGTACATTTTCCTGATATATCAGGTGCAGTTTGCCCTTTTCTCTTCTTCACCTGCCTGTGGCGGGTGGGGACTTATCATCCCTCTGACGCTTCTGACAACTGCCTTTGCAGGGCAAACGTTTCCTTTCCTCTCCTCTTCAAGATGGGTTCGGTGCTCCTAGCCTCAGTTAAAAAATCAGCTGTGCCCAGCCATTCCACCATCTCCCTGATGAGTTGTGCTCTAATTATCCACGTGCCCATCGCTCAGCTAATCTGCGTGGTTAGTGCTCTGAAAATATGGCCCTCACCTACCATAACAAGCCCACATTGATGGATCTTTGTTGACGGAAGGAACAAATAAACAAAGAACACTGACCCAGGGCTTTTGGGCTTTATCTGAGGTAGAGAGCCCAGGAAAAGATATTTTTTGAGGTGGTGTCTGTGTGGGAGCCTGGTTGTGTGTGAGGAGGTGTCATACCCATGCCAATCTCTTTCTATAATAACCTTATGACTTGAGTATGGTTGTATAGCTGGTTCTGTAATGGGGGGGTCCCCAGGAAAAGGGGAGCTTCCAGGTTCCCTGCCCCACCCAAGGGAGAGTGGAGCTGAGCAGGGAGAGAGAAGCTGGAGAGGAGACTGGAAGAAGGACGGAGGAAGGATGGAGAGCAAGGAGACCTGGGGGAAGGCGCATGGTGCAGAAACACCTGAAGGAGCTGCACTTGTTTTTTGGTCCTGGACTGGCTGAAACAGACATGGGTGAGAGACCCGTGGGGAGGTTAACAATGGCAGCTTTGGTTTTGATTTTGCTCTTTTTTTTTCCAGGCATGCTGGGCTCCTTCTGCTCCATTTCTATGGTTCCTCATCAGAAGGTGCTTCAGACTCGTGGCAGGCTTTCGCGCCTCAGAGGCCCTGCTTTGGGCAAACCCTGTTTGGCTGGGCATTTACCCACGAGGGAAGGGGTGACTTTGGGTGCTTGATTTGAAACTTTATTCTTTCCCTTTCTGTATTGCACACTAATCATATTAAAGTTTCTTTCCATTAAAGGTCTTGAATATTTTGTCTTGGTGGATGGTGGAACCTATTTAGAGTGGGCAGGTTTGGGGGCTTTGGGGTGCCCCTCTCCCTGTCCTGTAACAGTTCTGTTAACAGAGTACATTTTGTTCAGTAAATCGTGGTTTTTTTTTTCTCCTTGTTTGTTTTATCTGGGGTTTGTTCATGAAACTGACATGTTTTTCTAAAAACAACTATTACCGGTTTCTAAATACAATACTTCTTTCTTCTGGTTTTTTCCTGAGCAAGCCCGATTTTTTTGGTGGTTTTCATCATCGATGAGGGTTAAAAACAATAACCTTCCAATTCCTGAGGCCAGTCTGAGCAGCCCTGGCATGTTCTTTCCTCTGTTCAATGTGTCCGCCATTTTGTGAAAGAGCTTAGATGTTGAGTTTTGATAACCACCATTTTAAGTCCATTATCTGTACATAATACAAAGATAGATAAAGAAGGACAATGATTTCAACTTACTGTGGAAAGATAACAAAGCACTAATAAGAACAGTGGTCAGGAGGTTCAGAGTTGCAGAGGAGACAGTGCTGGTCCTGTGGTGGAGGGGAAGGCTTCTCAGAGGAGGTGTTGTGAGAGGTGAGACTTGAGGAGTCATTCATTCAAAACTACTTACTGGCCACATACTATTTGACAGGCACTGTGGCAAACACTAAGGGTGTGAAGATAAATAGTCTCCAAGTCAAATAGTGGGGGGCAGAAGGCACCCCCAAGAAGGGGAAGTGACTCTAGAATAAGCCAGGCTGTGAGAGAGCACAGCTGTCAAGTGAGGAGTTGGTTGTTCAGCACAAAAGTGTAATATGTGCTGTGTGGTAAGACTGATTGGGGGAAATCCCTGCATACCTGCATCCCCTTTTCTTTACTTTTTTTTTTTTAGATTTATTTATTATGCACACAAGAGCTGGGGTACAGGACAGAGGTGGGGGACTGAGAGGATTCACCAGAGACAGTGTGGGGAGCAGAACAGGCAGACTGACTGAAACACACTGCCGAGGGGAGCAGCGGGCCAGACAGGAGAGGTCTGTTTTACCATGTGTGTTGCTCCCTGGCAGGCCGGGGATCTAACTCATGCTGCAGAGGCTGCGGATTGCTACATAGTGTGGTGCTTAACCCCTTGTGCCACCAGGGAGGCCCTACCCCCTTTTCATGAGGCTGAAAACTGGGATATAAATGGTCACCATCCCTCAGCTATATTTACAGGAGAAGGTGCTTGTGGTAAGGAACACCAAGGTTATGTCTGTCTTTGCATCGCAGATAACTCCATGGGGCAGTTACTGAAATCATAGTTTTATTATGTGAAATAATAATGATGATCACTGAAGAAGAGGCACTGATTTTCAGTTGCAGAGTATGAGTGCTAAGCTGGCTGAGGGGATGATGCTATTAAGACCATTCAATTTTCCCTTTTGGGGAAAGACCATGGTATCTGAAGGCAGGTAGCTGGTTAAGTCATCTTGGAGATTGTAATCAAGAGCATGTAGTTCAGTGTTTTGATCAAAAACAGCTTGAACCTCTGGAATTCGTGTCCTCAGCTCATCCCTGGAATTCGTGTTCGTACACTTTGTGTAAGTAGGACCATGTAAACTACACTTTGCAACATGATCCTAATCATCAATGGGAAAAACTGTTGATTCTTCTGTGACCTTTAATTTTTTTTTTTTGGTCAAGACAAACACACTATTTCTGGCCATTGTAAGCAAAAGGGAAATGAAAAATGTAGTAAAATGTAGTAAAAGTGAAACATTACTGAAATAATGCAAAAGATTCTTAAGAGTACTCAAACAGGACCTCCCTGGTGGCCCAGGGCTTAAGTCTCAGAGCTATCACTGCTATGGCCTGAGTTCGATCCCCAGCCAGGGAGCTGATCCAGAGCTCACAGCACACCTCTCCTGTCTCACCCGCTGTTCCCCTCAGCAGTGTATTTCAGTCAAGTCTGCCTGTTCTGCTCCCCACTCTCTCTGGTGAATCCTCTCACCCCCCTGCACCCCCTACACCCCAGTCTTCTGCACACACACACACACACACACGAGTACTCAGTATTCCAACCGGGCTGAGGGACATTGACCAGGATGGAGAACAGGTCGCTGTCACTGGGGTCTCATCTACAGGCGCAATGGCAAGACTCAGGCTCAGGGTCAACAACAACAGGGTTTTTTTAACAAACAGAAGACTGGGGAAAATGCAAGTGTTTCTAAGGCCACAACTGGCCAGCTAGCTCATCCCAAGTAGTGTCCACAGTGTCCAGATGTCACAAACAAAGGCTGGCTCTGGAAGGCAAGGTGATGCTGCAGCAGCTCACAGCAGCAGCCTGGAGGCCTAGCCAGAGGCGGAGGCAGACAGTGACAGATGCAACAGCACCGAGAACCAGAGGCAGGGCCAGCTCCTGGAGATGCTGGGCCAAGCCTGATGGCCAGTGCTCCTCGCAGGGGGTGTCGGAGGCAGGGGCAGCGGTGCTGCAGTCAGGACAGCCGATGAAGTTCTCTGCTGTTAAGGAAGACTCGGAGTCTCAATGAATTTGCAGCAGAGGGAGGCTGGGGAGAGCCATCTAGAGCAGCTGTGCCTTCCACTCGCCCAGCCCAAGCTCTTATTAAACATAGGAACAAAGGAACAGAAAAATAGCGTGCAATTGTGTCTTTGCTTATACAGATTAATAAGTTACTGCTGAAAACAAGCTTTTCTGGCTAGTAGGGAACATGTGCACAAGCCAGTATGTCCTTAGAGAACAGGAGTCAGTTCTGGGAAGCAGTTCTGTTTGCAGAACTTCTAACATCTTGGCGCTCCGCATGCAGAGTAAACAGGTGCTCTCAGAGAACTCCAGTTTCCTTCAGGGCAGCAGGGACACAGCTGCCGAGTCTGCGCAGGCCCACGGAGGTGTGGTGGCCTCGAAGGTCTGGTGGATCCACAGAAGTGGGCTGCTTGATGCGTCTCCTGTAAGCGGCTAGGAGCAGAACCGCCGTTTTCTGGCCATTCTAATATAAATTTTGAAGTTTATTTGCAAGGAAGCTATGATTACTAGTAAAGTTTTATTAGGTTGATTAATCTCTGACATGATTTCTCTGCCAATTATTTTCTTTCTCGAGTTCAAATAGGACCCCAACAGCATTTTCTTCTTTACTTTTATTTTCAAAAATGTGGTGAGACTTGAGATGATACCATAAATTCTGCATTCAACTTTATGTTCCTTATCCCACAATGCACTTTGCTCCCAGGCATGGCCTGTTTTTCTTTCTTTCTTTTAAAAGATTTATTTATTTATGCATACAAGAACTGGGGTACTGAGGTATGGGGGTGGTGAGAGGATTCACCAGAGACAGAGTGGGGAACAGAACAGGCAGACTGACTGAAATACACTGCTGAGGGGAGCAGCAGGCGAGACAGGAGAGGTCTGCTGCGCCATATGGGTACTCCCTGTCTGGGATCGAACTTGTTCTGCAGTGGCTGCAGATAGCTTTATAGGTTGCTTCTTAATCCCTTGCACCACCAGGGAGGCCCTGGACTCAGTCTTTCAAGCAGAGTCAGGGTTTCGGTTTTATTCCCTTCTCGCAGGGCCTGGGAGAGTGTCTGTGTAAACTGTCAGGAGCAAGATGTGCAGATTCCAGAAAGAGATGCTTGGGCCACCCTGATGAGGATTATCTGCTGTTGACACTCAGACCCGAGAGCTCACACACCCTTTGGTGAGAACAGCTGTTGGAATCTGCTCAGGGATGATCCCTGCGTTTTGGGGAGTTAATCATTTGCCTGGTTCCTTCTTCCTCTCTCCTCAATGCCTGGAAGGACATCTGAGTAGCACAGCCCAGGGATCATGCAAGGTTAAAACCCTGAGTCTTACATCAGTGTAAAAAAATAATAACAGTACAAAACACAACAAAGCAAAAACAGACAATTACAAATCAGAGACATCCTGCAGGGGAGGAGGAGGCAGAGGGATCAGAGGGAGGGAGGGAGGAGCACAGGGGACTGAGGTGATGGTGCACGGGGGCATTGGTGAAAGAAATTCTATGGGGACTACACCTGAGGGGTTGGGGGGGAGCAAATATTGTTTAAAAATGAACAATGATGTGAAAAAAAATTAATATAAATAAATAAATAAAACCCTGAGTCTTCAAGATGTCCTGGTATTTTCTCCCCCCACCATGCTTATTTTATTTTATTTTATTATTTTTAAATAAATGTTTGCTTTTTTAAAGATTTTTTAAAAAGATTTTTATTATATTATATTTTATTTTTTATTTATATAATAACTAGGGTACAGGCCAGAGTTGCAGGAGGGTGAGAGGATTCACCAGAGACAGAGTGGGGAGCAGAACAGGTAGATGGACCAAAGACACTGCTGAGGGGAGCAGCGGGTGAGACAGGAGAGGTCTGCTGCACCATGTGGGAATCTCCCTGGCTGGCCAGGAATCAAACCTGTGCTGCAGAGGCTGCGGGTGGCTCCACAGTGCTGCACTCAACCGCCTGGGCCACTGGGGAGGCCCCCAAATGCTGATTTTAGATCAACAGTCAAATTTATAGGAACACAGGCTTAGATTGTCCAATAGCCTGGGCACTGATGATACAAGGAGGACGTTTTCTTTTTTTTTTTTTTTTAAGATTTATTTATTTATGCATACAAGAATTGGGCTACAGGCCAGAGGTGCAGGGAGTGAGAGGACTCACCAGAGACAGAGTAGGGAACAGAACAGACAGACCGACTAAAATCCACTGCTGTGGGGAGCAGGGGGGAGACAGGAGAGGTCTGCTGTGCCATGTGGGTCAGCTCCCTGGCCTGGGATCGAACTCGTGCTGCACAGGCTGCGGATAGCTTCCCAGTGCTGTGCTTAACCCCTTGTGCCACCAGGGAGGCCCAAAAGGAGGAAATTTTCTAATGAAAGTTCACGATAGAAATTACCAGTAATTAACCAGTTGGATAACTGGTTAATTACCAGTTGGATAACTGTACACCCTGGGGGTTACTTGCCTGGCCTGCAGAAGCAGGTGGCCTGCGTCTGCGTTTCTCTGGGGACTGCGTTTCTCCTCTCCATCTGGGTGATGCAGCACAGGCCCTAAGTCTGACTTGCTTGGTTCCGATTCTCAATCCCCCTCCTACACCTCTTATTATTATCAACATGGAAGAGTCTTTTTTACTTGGGTCTGCACAAATTTAAATCAGAAATGTCATGTGAAAAAAGAAGAAAAAAAAGAAACTCTCTTCACTTCATTTATTTCAATTTTTGCTGCTACTAGGATTTCCTGTCTTCTCGGTAACCCTATAGGACACAGTTGAAGAAGAAATAATATAACCATTGAGAGATGACAGGTGAATATTTGGAGCTTCAGAAACTTCCTCAAATTTTCAGAAATTACCTGAGTTACTAGCTGTGCCTCAACCAAAACTGAGATCTGGTATTTTACCAATAATCATAACCCAAATATGCCACACTATTATTATAAATATATAAAAAAAAAATCTCTAAATAGATCCAAACAAGAGAAAGGCAAAGAGGCAAGAGAGAATGGCCATTGCCTGCACAAAGGGGAAAATGCGCCATGTTGCTGCTCTTTGACTCTATTCCTATTAGTAGATATCATACAAGGTGGCTGGTTATGCAATGTTCTGTAGCATTGGCTCTTCACATCAGACGCTTGCGAGTAGCTCAGAAAGGCTCTTCTGTTTCCCCCCGAAAGATCACATTTTCCATTCTGTAATTTTAAAAGTCAGAATACATATTTGATGTAAACTAGGAACTAGACTATGTAATCAGAGTCATTCAAAGTTTTCTAAACAACACACTTAAGTATATGTTAAGCAACAATTGGCACACCATTTTTGTAGATGGAAATATAATAGGGACAACTTGTTTATATTTGGCATAATTAGAGATAATTTAGCCACAAAGGCTGTTATGTATATTTGATGTCAGTGGACATAAGGAATGAAAAACAGAAGAGATACGGTCACCAATCCACACATCAAATACAGACTTTAGTGTTTACTAATCACTTAGATGAGTGTTTACTAATCACTCAACTCTCAGCTCATGTATTCAAAGCACAGGAATAGCCTCTAGGAGACTTGACTACCAGTTTTGGCTCTTTCACTAATTCTGTGAGTTTAGTCAGGATGCTTAATCTTTGCTTGCATTTCCCCATCTATTAATAGTATTCTTTCTTTATCAATTTATTAGTTACAACAGCCACAGTATGGCTAGTGACTGCAGTTATTGGATACATATTTCCACCATCATAGGAAGTTCTGTGGACTATGCAAGGCCTAGAGGTAGACTTATGTCCAAATGTAGTTGAATTCAGTGGCTTGAACAAAACCCCTGGGGCTTAAACAAAACCTCTGTTTTTATCTCCCTACTAATTTTTTTCTATTGTGTTAGTTTCATTTTCAGTTTATCCAGGTGGCCTTAGCAGCTCTAACCTCACATCCTCACAAGTCTAAGATCAGCATGAAAGTGATTCTTTTCCCAAAAGCTCTTGCACAAACTCTGGCTTCACGTTGATTGGGTCAGCTTGCATCATTGATTGGGTCAGCTCGGATCATCTAGAATTTTCTGATTGGCCGGGGTCTGTCACATGCTCTTGCCCTGGGCTCTGGCTCAGCAAAGCAGCCCAAACACCCAGAACGAACGAAGCCAGCCTGCTCGCAGCACTGGAGCAATTTTAAAAAACACAAGCAGATGCGAAGTCTTAAAGCATGTTTCATAGAAAACCAAACTACGACAAACCAAAAAAAACCTCCAAAAATAAAGTTGTTCAGATGTGTTTAAAAATGGCCAAAGATTAGTCCTGCAAGCACAAGAAAATAGGAAGTGGCAAGATTATTTTTTAGATAAGATACATTTCAAAAGCTTTGTATAAGAAAGCATCATTTTAGAAAAAAAAATCTGCAAGGAAGATGTCATCATCAGAAACCGCCATGAGCCCAAGTGCATGACCTTAAAACATATAAACCAACTTCTCTTGGAAACGTCAGTTGAAAATGACAACTACCCAAATGCCACAGGAGTTAACATACCTCCTCAGACTTGGCAGATCAAATATACAAAGTAAGTCAGGATTTAGTTGAGAGTAGTGACAGAATTTTCAAAGATGAGTTACTAGATATAAATTATTTACAACAGAGAGTTGAACTTTTTTTATGTGTCCATCGAACGTTTACAAACATTAATTATTTTTTTGGACAGTAAGAACGTCAACTCTTACACAGCATAAACGATGCAGTTTACTTTCTCTTACACGTTGGTAATGAAACTAGAAATGAATTGCAAAAACGTAACCAATGTCAAAAAATTCTCAACTGCTCCAAATTTAAAAACAAAAAAATATTATTTTTTTCCACATAGTTTTTAGCTCATCCAGGAAGAGAGCTCAGTCAACAGGGACATATTGCAAAACTCCATGAACTAGGACAGGAGCAGGAATGCTGTGGGACTTCTCTCTCCCTCTCTGTCAGGGATATCCTGTGTCTCCCCCGCTTTTGTCCTGCCCTGCCCCAAACCCCTAATACAGCTGCAGAAAGAGTGGTGACTACATAACATGGTATATTTCTTGTCTCAAAAAATTCTTGCATTTACTTTCAAGTTGTGTGTGCGTGTGCATGTGTGTGTGTGTGTGTGTGTGAAAGAGAGAGAGACAGAGAGAGAGAGACTTGGCTAGGGTGAGTCAGATCCCTGTGGTGAGTAATCCCCAAGGCAGGAACAAAAGGGGAGCTTTGGTGCCTTCAGTGTGGGTCTGAATCCAGAATGTGATGAATTCAACCCTGACATGAGAGAAGCCAGACTTCCTCCAGGTACTGATTTCCACGGCTGCACCAGGACACACGAGAACATGATTTGTTCTCACTTCTGTTGCAGGCAGTGTATACATACCCCACACTATGGCTTATTTATAAAATAAGTTTTAATACTTACAGACATAAGCTGGAGGTACCCTGAAAATAATTTTCCAGATTGATATATGCCCTTGAATGATCAGTATATAAGGTGTTAATTGCATTTTGCAAACTTGAATGTGGGAAGGAAAGCAGAAGGGAAAAAAAAATTTCTATGTGAATGTTCACAAGTATTTTTACCTCTTTTTTTCCTGCTTTGATGTGAAGCATCCTGCTAAAGGCTGTTTGAAACCTCCACTCCAATGTGGGCAACGTAGGCTTGAGACCAAGTTCATGTTCCTCCCTTTGCATCTGAAGCCGCAGGGGAGAGGCAGCCATTCCCCCTCCGCTTTCCCTTCCAGTGACAGCATTTGCCACTTGGTGGCAGTGATCAGTATAGTCCCGGCTGAGCAGCCACAAATCGGTGTGATTTACCTTCTGAAGTTTAGAAATCTAATATTATAATTAAGTGGTATCTACTTATCCGATTTACACAGCAATTGATTGACACAAGGGCTTCTTTATAAACTGAAATGTAGTAGAAACAGGTGAATTCCAACCAAAATGACTGGGTAAGGAAAAATGTCAGGCTTTCTGCCCTCCGGCCATCAGGATAGATGATGGATCCCTGAGGTCCTGAATGCATGCCTGATGGTGGGCACCTGGAGGAGGGTGTGGGCATGTGTAGATGGGATTCACCTGGGCTGAGACTGGGCTTTTAAGGGAGGTGTCATGGGGCCGCCAGTAGAAGCCGAAAGAGAAGCCGAGAGAGAAGCCAAGAACGAACAGAAGCAAGAGAAGCAGAAACTGAGAGAAGGCCGGAGAACCCAGAGTGAAGACCTGCTGGGGGCTGGGAGGCCTGCCAGCCTCCTGGCCCCCCAGCACCCCTGCCTGCCATATGCCTGGTGAACCCCAATAAAAAACCTGCAAAAAGCCACTGAGGAATCTGACTCCTTCTTTACCCGGTCTGCATGGGATCAGAAAACCTGCTCCGTGTCAGTCCTGCCCTTACAATTGGCATAAGTCAGCAAGATGATCCATGCAAGACCGGAATGGAGCCCTCCGAAGACCTGGAGGGACTAAGGAGTAACAGACTGTTTGCCTGTGATGACGCTGGAGGCGTCATGGAGGCACAAGAGATGGACGAGGTCCGGGAGCTGCGGGATGAGACCTTGCGTGAAGGAGACACCTGAGAGGACCAGCCAATGACCCCTGAGGCAGCAGAATCATTGGGGAGGAGAGGACCACAATTCGGAGCTCGCCAGCGCTGATGCAGGGAGAGGCCAATGGACTTGGATTAATGGACTTGGGCTGATGAAATTGGACTGACAATCCCGCCAGAAAGTGGAGGAATTTTGGCAGGTTAATGTTGTTTTGGGACCCTGGGGGAGAATGTTATTGTTTGTACACCCCAGGCGATGGGAATGTGGGGGTGGCCAGTGGGCCTTGATGGCCAAAAGCAACCTGTGTATGCCCAGCAGCCAGACGGAGGAGAAAAGCCAACTGACAAGAGCAGGAGAAGCTGAGCAGAAACTGAGCGAGAAGCAAGAGAAGCAGAAGCCCAGAGAAGACCCAAGAGCCCATAGAGTGAGGATGTGCTGGGGGCTGGGAGCACTGCCAGCCTCCCGGCCCCCCAGCACCCCTGCCTGCCATATGCCTGGTGAACCCCAATAAAAGCCTGAAAACTCACTGAGGGCTCTAGGACTCTGACTCCTCCTTTACCTGGTCTGCTGGATCAGAAAACCTGCACTGTGGTCTTCCTTCCCCTACCATGACCCTTCACTAATAAGGACTATAGTAGCAGATAAGTTCTGATAAGTTCTGGTTTTCTGAATATCTTTTTTTTTTTTTCAAATCAGTATTTATTTTCACCATTTCTGTTCAATACAAATTTCAGGAACTAATTCTTGGGGTGCGGTGTGCAGCTCCTAAGGCTGTGCCTCTTTAGGAAGGAGCTCAGAGCCTCAGGACGGCTTGGGGAGATGCCCTTGGAGGTGAGGGTCCTGGGGGGTGATTCGCATCTGCCGAGATGAGACCTGCTGGCAGAATGAGGGCTTGGGTTTGATAATATCAGGTTCAGGTGATAAAATCTGGGATTTATTCTTGAGGATAGATACGAATCTGGAAAATCTAATTGAGTCCTGCTGTGGCTCAATTAGTGTCATTAGCTGAGCAAGGGATTTAGAGAACATTATCACAGCTCTTGTTCTGGATGAGACCTCGGGTGTGCAAGTTATCAGGATCAGGGTGAGGGGAAAAGCCTAGGACAGCAGACTGTTGGTTGGTGTAATGGCCACCCCCCCCTAAAAAAAGTCTACCCTTTTAATCTGTGGGACCTGTGACTGTGTTATTTTATACACAAAGGGATTTTGCAGATGTGATTAAGTTAAGGCTCTTGAATGGGGTGATTTGGGGTTATCTGTTAAGTGCGGTACAATTACAGGGTCCTTTAAGAAGTGGTAGGTAGGTCTGCCAGGGCCTGTGAAGTAGAGCTTGTAGGGATGTGGGACCTGGGCCAAAGAATTCTGGAGGCTCTTCCAGGAGAGGGATCATCCCTGTGAACTTCCAGAAGGAGCACAGCCCTGCCCACCCATTTTGGACTTTTGGCTTCTAGAACTATTGGATAATAATACATCTAGGATGCTTTAAGTCATCAAATGTGTGTCTTGTTAAAAAGCAATAGGAAACCAATCCACCCACGTACCCTATTTTTTCACTTTTCCATCCATCTCTCCTTCACCTTTCCACAAATATTTATGGCATGCGTACTGTTTGCTGCAGCGTGAGATAGATCAGTAAGCAAGTTCTGCTGCGCCGTGTGGGCCAGCTCCTTGGCCAGCACCAAACTGAGGCTGCCGTGGTCACAGCGCTGACTTAACCCCTAGGCCCCCAGGGAGGCCCCCTGGCAGGTAGGTATTTTAAAACATTTCCAGCATCTACCCCACTGCCTGTGTTTCCAATCTTTTGATCTTCTACTCTCTCATCTTGCTTCCCTGATTGCTCTTCACAGGTTGCCAGGCGCCTGCTGATGGAGGACGGCACCCAGAGCCCAGAAGACCCACTGGGGCCAAGCGTCTCTCTGAGCCAAGCCAAAGTGTAACGGGGGTCCCCAGGAAAGCAGGAGGTTCCAGGTTTCCTGCCCCACCCAAGTGGGGGTGGAGCTGAGCAGGGAGAGAAGAAGCTGCAGAGGAGACTGAGGGAGGAGGAAGCAGGATGGAGCCAGAAGGAGACCTGGAGGAGGCACATGGAGCCGAGAGACACGTGAAGAAACTGTACCTGCCTTGTGGTCGTGGACGGGGTGACACAGATGCGGGTGAGAGACCCGTGGGGAGGTGACAATGGCATTTTTTGTCTTGATTTTGATTTTGCTCTTTTCCTTCTAGACTTGTCTGGTTGTTTCTGATGCTTTTCTGTGGTTCTCCACTGGAAGATGCTTTGGACTTGTGGCAGCTTTGGGAGCTTGCTCTGGGCCAGTCCAGCTTGGGTGGACTTTTCCCCACGAGGGGATGGGTAACATTGGGTGCTTGATTTAGAAACTATATTCTTTGTCTTTCCTGTATTGTTTCTTAATTATATTAAAGTTCCTTCCCATTAAAGTCTCCTATGTTTTGTGTAGATGTGGCGGATGGCAGAGCCTATTTAGAACAGGCAGGTTTGCGGGGTCTGGGGTGCCCCCTCCCTGCCCTGTAACAAAAGGACAATCAATGCTGGACAGTGTGGACACGGGGAAGTGTGCTGAGCAGGACTCTGCTGCGTGTGCTCTGAGGGGGCATTTTGGGAGGGGCCTTTGTGGGGTTGACATGAGAGCCCTGCGTGTCCAAGGTCTGCTTTGCTTGAGCCCTGGCTTCACCTCCAGATCTTGGCTCAAGAGGGAAGAAAGGCAGAGATGGGGTGTCTGCCCTGTGGGAGGTCTTCCTATTACTTTGAGGAAGACTCATTCAGAAATGGTGAGACATGGTTCTCAAGCAACAGTGCTTGCAGGCTCCAAGGAATTTGTTAGTAGGTCGCTGTTAAGAGACAATCCTGACTAAAATTGCTCCAATTACCTTGTCATTTATAGGAACAGGAATGGGTATTTTAAAACTTTGGAATTCTCAGGGTTAGGACTATATTTGGCTGCTAAAACAACCTATTAGGTGAGACTAAGATGGGGCTTTTTGATGGTAAGCAGAATACCCTAAATGTATTAGAATGGAATTGTTGATTTTCCTAATTAAGCATTGCCTGAGGGGTAGGAGGGCCAAGTGGAAGGAGGAGCAGAGAGAAGAGGGATCTCATTGTAATTTTGATTTGCATTTCCCTGATTATAAGTGATGTTGAACATTTTTTTCATATGCCTGTTGGCCTTTTGCATTTTCTCTTTGCAGAAGTTTCTTTTTAGATCTTCTGCCCATTTTTTGACTGGATTATTTACTTTGTTTTTGTTGAGTCTCATCAGCTCTTTGTAGATTTTTGTGATCAGTCCTTTATCATTAGTGTCGTGTGCAAAAATGTTCTCCCAGTTGGTGGGGTTTCTCTTATAAGGGGGTGGGTATTGTATGGGGAATATAACCAAAATGAAAATGCCTACATTGTGCAAAAATGAAAAACGATGTAAGAATTATATAGAATAAAATAAAATATAAAAAAATGAACAATGATGTAAAAAAATAAAAAATTAAAATAAAAATTAAAAAATACGAGGGAGAGAGCTTTTGCATCTGGTCTTTAATAGTAGAAAATATAATTAATTCAACTAATATTACTTGACCACAATGTACACTACATTATACATTAAGGTTTAGAGTTTAAAAAACAAAAATGAAGTCCCTGTCAAAATGATTCTATGGAGCCCTGGCTCATGGATTAAGAATTTCAAAAGGAAGACACCAGAGCATGAAAACAAGCCCAGGGCCCTTCCAGGGATAGGGGTTTGAGAAACTACATGTCACCTGTGCTTACATGTATTGCAATTGTTTATAATTATTTTAACCATAATAAAATATGATAATGTAGCCTCAAGATATATAGAGCGTAAAGAAGGAGCAGCTGAGGCTGAGGGGAAGCTTCCCTGAGGAAGTGTCTTGTGGGCTGAATTTTGGGAGTTGGAAGGAGAGAGAGAAGGGGCAGTAAGGAGAAGCTCCGGGCTTCAGCTTAGTCCTCTCCACAGGAATGGATCACAGGCTCCCCACCCAGCTCCTGTTTCTAACCCTTCTTGCGGTTTCCCTAGTCCACAGACATGTTCTTTTGCATCAGTTGTAGACATTACCTATGGAGCTCAGAAAACCAGATGAGGTTTGGCTCACTGGAGAAATCCTCATCTCCATCCTCCTCTCATTGTCACCTAATCTCCATTTTGAGTGCTCCTGTCAGGTATGTGGGTGCCTTTGTAAGTAGTAAGCTTATACCTCTGTTTCTTCCCTACATGGCATCTCATGACTCCCCACATAGTCAGCACCTCACACCTCTCTTTCCTCTTCCCCAATTCTCCAGTGACTTTTCCACTGTCTTGCTGCCGTAGAGGAAGGTGGAATCTCCACCAAGAGCAGCCACCAAGATGTGGAGCGAGTTGTCTAGAAGGATACCAGTCTCCTTGAAGAAAATGTGTTCTTAATACAGGGTCAAATTGTAACAGGGTGGTCCCCAGGAAAGGGGGGGGGGTTCCCTGCCCCACCCAAGGGAGGGTGTAGCTGAGCAGGAAGAGAAGGAAGGAGCAGGATGGAGCCGGAAGGAGACCTGGAGGAGGCGCATGGAGCCTAGAGACACGTAAAGAAACTGTGCTTGTCTTTTGGTCGTGGACTGGGTGACACAGATGTGGGTGAGACCCGTGGGGAGGTGACCATGGCAGCTTTTATCTTGATGTTGATTTTGCTCTTTTCCTTCCGGGCTTGTCCGGTTGTTTGTGACCCTTTTCTGTGGGTCCCCACTGGAAGATGCTTTAGACTTGTGGCAGGCCTTGGGGCCTTGCTCTGGGCCAATCCCATTTGGATGGACTTTTACCCAGGAGGGGACGGGTAACTTTGGGTGCTTGATTTAGAAACTAGATTCTTTGCCTTTCCTGTATTGTTTCCTAGTTTTATTAAAGTTCCTTCTCATTAAAGTCTCCTATGTTTTGTGTTGATGCGGCGGATGGCAGAACCCATTTAGAATAGGCAGGTTTGCGGGGCTTGGGCTGCCCCTCTCCCTGTCCTATAACAAAATCTGGCTTGCTCTCTGATTTTTTTGTACAGCTCATAAGTCAAGATAGTTTTTCACATTTTAGAAAAATCAAAAGAAGTTTTCCTGACACACAAAGACTAGAGGTGATTCAAATTCTGGTGATCATAAGTCAAGTTTTATTGGCACATATTCTAGTTCCTTGACTATGGCTACTTTTTAGGCTACAAGGGCAGAGTCGACTAGTTCAATTGTGACTATTAATTACATAAATATTTACTATCTGACCTTTTCCAGAGACAGTTTGGTGACTCCAGTTTAGTAACTCAGGGTCAACAACCCAAGTTCTTACCTTGACCCTGTGTGACCTAATCATGACACTGGATGACCCTTCCCCTCCTACCCATTCTCCTCTGCTCCAGCCTGACAGCCTCCTTGCACCAGTCTGGCTCTGGGGGCCCAGGGCCGTTCGCATTTGCTGTTCCCTCTGCCTTCACCCTCCTTCCTTAGAAGTCCTCAGGTTCACTGAACTTCTGCAGATGATTACCCAGAGGTCACTTTCTGGGAGGCATTCCCTGGCCACCTCCTCTAATTTTTAGCCTAATTTTCCTCCTCAACTCTGTACTTGCCTTACTGCTTTATTTTTTCCTCCTTTGCACTTGTGACGACCCAGAGGATTTCATGAGGGATCTGCCATCTTGAGCGGAGCACGAGAACCAACAGCTCCCGGGAGCAGAGTTTGCTTATTGTTAATCCTCACCATACCCAGGGTTCTTGCAACGGGCTTCCAAGTACTTGCCGAATGGATGAATATAGAATTCTAGATGGAATTAAAGTGCTGTAGCACTTTGCAGGTTTTGTTGACTTGCCCCCCAGTTCCTTGTTTTGTGGAAGAGAATTGTTTCCTCTTTTTTGGGGCAGATTTTCGATTTCCTTTTTGTCTTTGTTGTTTGGAAATTTTATAGTAACTTGAACTTTTTCATCGTGGCATTCATTGAGGACCTTTAATCTAAATACACATGGACTTCATTTAAAGGAATCTTTGATTTTATATCTTTGCTAAGAAAACAGAATAGTATTTTCCAAAAGATTCCCTGATTTTGTCATTGACCTCACCACTAAAATCTTTATTTAGCGGTGATACTTGTAATATCCAAAGGGTCTTTCTTGTTCTCGGATGAACTTTCTCAGTCCCCAGTACTTTTTTTATGGCTACTCATGAATTCTTGCAAGGATACTGATTAGAAAGGTCATCTCCCCTCTTTTTTACAACATTCCAGGGAGATGCTGTTATATCCCAGTCCACCCTGAGATGTTCTCATGCCAGTGAGTTCTTACTCTGGGGTGCCCATGTTCACATACTTGCCTGTATTCTCTGCATGCTTTCATGTGTTATAGACATGAAACACACTTGTCTATGTGTTATAGACAAGAATCCTCTATAACACATTTCGGGATGGGGTGAAATGACTGTGCTCCAGGTTGTGTGCTTGCTATGTAGAGCTTGGCTGTTGTCTTTGAAAGGGGGGGTGTGGGGTCAGGGATAGTTTCTTTCATACTTTCCATAAATCTTCCTATTTTTAGTCCCATTACTTAGATTGCATAATATCCCTTAATCCTCTCAGGGATTCTGCAGCACAGATGCCCAGTCTCTCCACCTCAGCGTCTTTCTTACTGACAGGGTGCTGTCATTTCCTGCTCCTTCATCTCTCACCACCCCTCTGCCATCTTGTCTTCTAAAAATCTTCTAGAAATGTGTTGTGATCTCTCAAGCTCTAATGCTGTCCTCTAATTTTATTTTTGTTATTGTGGATTTATATATTTCCAATACTTTTCTTATAATTTTGTGTGGCCTTGGAAGGGAGAGAATGGGGCAAAAAGGATCTGTGTTTGTTACAGGACAGGGAGAGGGATACTCAGAACCCCTAAACCTGCCTGTTGGGAATAGTTTCTGCCACCTGCTGCATCAAGACAAAACATATAAGACCTTTACTGGAAAGGAACTTTAATACAATTCATGTGCAACAAAGAAAAGACAAAGAATAAAGTTTCCAAATCAAGCACCCGAAGTTATCCATCTCCGAATGGGTGAATGCCCAGCTAAACAGGGTTGGTCCAAAGCAGGGCCTCTGAGACCTGAAAGCCTGCCGCAAGTCTATAGCACCTTCTGGTGGGGACCCATAGAAAAAGATCAGAAATAGCCAGTCTAGTCTGGAAAGAAACGAGCAAAATCAAAATCAATGTCAACGCTGCCACTGCCAACCTCCCTACGGGTCTCTCACCCATGACTGTTTCACCCAGTCCAAGGCCAAGACGCAAGTGCAGCTTCTTCACATGTCCCTCTGCTCCACGTACCTCCTCCAGGCCTTCTCTCCATCCTTCTTGCTCTTTCTCCAGTCTTCTCTTCATCTTTTCCTCCACCCCTGCTCAGCTCTGCCCTCCCTTGGGTGGGGCAGGGAACCTGGAACCTCCCTTTTTCCTGGGGACCCCCCTTTTACATGTTCAGTCCACCATCTGAAACTGGAAGTTCAGCCACTTTGAGGATTATTCCACTTCTAAAGATCAGGAGATGTACCTTCTGAGAATATCAGTGTTTCTAATCCTGACCCCATAATTATAAATTTCATGCCCTTGAGAATGTCTTTGATGGTGTCATCTGAAAGCCTGATGAGAAAGAAGCACCTAATATTGATATCATTCAATATCTTTCATCTCATCTGTTAATTGTGGATGCTCTCTAAAGCAGACAACTTGAAAGAGGGAAAATGAGGCAGCAGTTTACAGAAACAGAAGTTTGTGCGAACAAGAAGCCATAGAGAGAACTTCCATTTTACTCCTGGTCAAAATTTACAGCATCTTCCTTTAATCCTTTCCTTCCTCCACGGATCTAGTTTAATTTTTATTTCTTTGTGAAGTGAGTGTAAAGAAAATGTGAGGAAATCTGACTCCAGGGACTGACCTAGCTTTCAAAGTATTTTTTATTCCTCCAAAGTAATAATTTACCTCAAATAGTGACTTTGCTCTATTTATGTGCTTTTTCTCTGCTCCCCCAAAGCATTATTTTCATCGTTTTTTACTGACATTTGGTTAGTGAGTCTGGTTATGTTTAATCTGTAAGTTAAAGAACTTCAGAAAAAGCAGACATGAAACATACCACCCAGAGCGCTTCCCCTTTGCTTTTGAAAAGGTTGCTCTCAATCTTTTGCCAGTTAAGCTACAAATCTAGTTGCATTGGTTTCAGTCTGGATTGTCAGCACATTTTCAAATTAGATCTATGGCCAACTGAAGACTTTATTTGTCTACCCAGGAGGACATTTCCTCCTTGACTCTGTTGTTGCAGACCAGGGAACACACTTCCTCCTTGCTCTGCTCTGAGCAGTTCATCTTACAAAGGAAGCTGATGGGAGTGGTTTACTTTTGAACCACAAGGGTCCGGGGCATACAGGCAAGGATGCTCTGCTTGGTCATTCTTCAGAGGAATAGATCCAGGGAGGGGGGAGAAGAGAAAGGAGGAGGTGCTGGGGATTTCTGTCCCCTAATGGATGGATGCTTAGGATGACACCATAAACGTTCTGGGTAAAGGTTAGCCTTGGGTTGCTCTGAGGCTGAAGGTGTGCAATGGGCTGCTGAGCAGTCCTGTGTGGAGCAGCTGAGGAAAATTAGCCCTAAAGAAAAGTGTTAGGCCTGCAATCACTTCTTGTGAAGACCTAAGCAAGTGTCTAAAGCAGGAAGAAGTCCTGACACCTGTTTGTCACTGCCCACCCCCCAAAACCTAGTGAGCTGGTGGAGGGAGCTCCAAAGTCTTCAGCCATTTTAAGGTGTAAGGAAAATGAATAAATCAGGCTATTTTCTACGTTTCACACAACAGCCCATACTAAGAAATGCTGTTTTCTACCATTGGAATATCTAGCAAACAATAGATGGGCCTTGCATTTGCAACAATGTGTAGCTGTGTGGCTGTGGGGCTTCACAGTGCAACTGGGGGAGGCAGTGGAGTGGCTGCTGCTTTGCCTCTCTCCTAGGGTTGGAGTCTCTTGCTTTGTCTGCCTGCCTCTGTGGATGGTCCCAGCTCAGCATTATAGGAATACAAAATTTCCCGAAGGCTCCTGTATGCATCTGCGAGAACTGACAATGGACCCCCGGGCCTGGGATGGCCGCCTGCCCTCAGGACAGCAAGGTATGTGTGGGGCGGCTGGAAACGGAAAAATCCTGAGGAGTGGAAAAAGTCTTCCCAAGGCTCCCCCTCCACCCTTCACAAGGGGCTTCCGCAGAAGCACCTGGGCAGGAACATCACCCAAGGAATGGGGGCGCAGGGGACTCGTGATGTAAATGTGGGGGACAGCATGGCCGGCTGAGGTGCCCAGAGCCTCCCTTGCAATCCCTCCCGATTCCTCGTGCTCGGGCTGTCTGGGGTGGAAAGGCAGCTTTCCCCAGGAGGCCAGGAGTCTCCTTTTGATGGGCCTGAAAAACCAACATAGGATTTAACCAGGAGCCGCACTCCTCATGCCCACCCTGGCTTGCTCCTGATGGGCCTGACGAAGCCCCCCACCATCCTGGGAGCTGGCTGGGGAGGGTCTGTGCAAAAGGATGGGGCTTGGGGCCACAGCTAGCATTGCACAGAGGCCTTTGGTGCCACACCCCTGAGAAGCTGAATCTTACCCACCAGGAGGGCACCGAGCCTGGAAGATTCCTCCTCCCTCTGAGCCTTGAGGGGGTTGAAGCCCCGCTCACTTGCCCGTCGCCTCGGGGAGGAAGATGCACAGCCAGGGAAGGGGCGAGGCAGGGCTGGATTTATCACCCACAGAAACGAGGTAGCCACAGGTGCTGGTGGTTTCGGGAATCTGTTAAGCAGCCATAGCAAGGACCAGGTGTGTGGGGCGTGTAGTCACCCCAAGGTTGTAGTCTTTTCCCAAGGTCTAGAGAAACAAAATGCTGGTCTCACAAAGGAGAGATGGGAGAGCCTGAAGTTTTTTGGTGATGACTTCAAATATCTTTAACTTTCTTGTCTACCATTTCTCCTTTCTTTTTTTTTTTTTTTTTTTTAAAGATTTATTTTATTTTATTTATTTATTTATACAAGCACTGGGTACAGTCAGAAATGCGGGAGGGTGAGAGAATTCACCAGAGCCAGAGCGGGGAGCAGAGCAGGCAGAAGGACCGAAGGACACTGCTGAGGGGAGCAGCGGGCTGCAGGAGAGGTCTGCGCACCATGTGGGACCCTCCTCTGGTGGCCGGGGAGCAGCCGGGGATCGAACCGGCGCTGCAGAGGCTACAGGCAGCTTCGCAACCCAGCGCTCAACCGCTGTGCCACCGGGGAGGCCCTCTCCTTTCTTTTTTAATAAAGATTTATTTATGCATACAAGAGCTGGGGCACAGGCCAGAGATGTGGGGGGGGGGTGTGTGTGAGAGAGAGAGAGAGGATTCACCAGAGACAGAGTGGGGAGCAGAACATGCAGATCGACTGAAGTACACTGCTGAGGGGAGCAGCGGGCGAGACAGGAGAGGTCTGCTGCGCCATGTGGGTTTCTCCTTGGCCACCAGGGAGAGGCTGGTGCTGCAGAGGCTGCGGATTGCTTCATAGTGCGGTGCTTAAACCCTTGTGCCACCAGGGAGGCCCACATTTCTCTTTTCAATCGTGTGAGAGAAGTTTTGATATTAGAGAATTCTATGGGTATTTGCAAAAGGCTGGCAGGCTAAAATTTATTTTCTCCCTAAAACACCTTTTGCTAATTATCTGCAGTCTGTTTAGTAGAGTATTATGAACTATTGGGAGAGTAGAAAGAAGATTGAGCCCAAAGGGGGTTGGTGATTACAAAGTGGGATCGCAATTAACCACAAGGAGTGTAGTGCTGCATCTTCCTCCGCCCTGCCTGTAAGTGAACATTTTTGCCTCCCAAGCAGGAAAGCAAAGCTGTGGAATGTTTCACACATGACTCCTGGAGATGAATACACTGAGCAGTGTTTACAGAGCGGTGAGGCCAGCCAGGTGAGATCGCCTTCTTTGCATACCCTATGGCCTGGATTTGGGAATCTAGAAAGGGTTCAGTGACAAGAAGGAGAACAATAATGATTGGGGAAGTATATAGATGGCACTTCCTCTTCTTTCGAAAGAGTTTGACTCTCTACTTGCTTCTAGTAGTTGCCGTGTACGCTGAGTCTTTTGAGGTGTGGTTGCTTACAGTGGACTCCTGAACCTTTAGCCGCAGAGTGTTATGAGTTTTCTGGATTCAGGGATAAAGAACCAGCCTTGGATTTACTCTTTTTATTGCATGTAAGTAACATCTCGCCTTGGCTAAGGTAGGAGCAGCTATTGCTTCGTATATCTAGGTGGAAAAGCAATTGACATGCCACCTCTATCTTTAGAATAGTGAGTTCTAGAATGGGGCTCTTGGGGCTGAACATTTGCTCAGCTCTTCATAAACCTGCTGCTGTGAAGTTCACTTTTGAATTCTGGGAGAGCTTTGAAGGAGAGAGTTGGGTACTCACTGTGCTTCTCTGTCTCTTAAACGGCTGCTGAATTGATAGCTGCTTGGGCTGCAGACTGTGGGCTGGGTTTAGAAAAGCACAATTCTGCCTTTTTTTTTCCACCTGGAGGAGTTCATTTAAGGGAAAACCTGTGGTCACTCTCTTTTTAGAAAGTGTGTTCTTCGTGCAGTCTCTCCCGTCATAGGCAGCAGGTGGAGGGGATTTTACTTCTAGATAAAAGTCACAGACTTGACAAAATCTGTCTGCATGAAATGAAAACTTACGTGATGTTGCCTTGGATGTTTTCACCATGGGCATCTGGGGTATGTGTTTTCCTTTGCTTGTGTCTGTGAAGAGAATGTAATTCTAGGAGGCAGAGTTACAACCCACCAAGGCACCTTTGATTATTGGTCTGTAGGAGGCTGTGTGTTCCCAGTATTGCCCTAGGCATTGCTTAGCCATACAAAGAATCTGATTCCTCTAAGCTTTTTCTTTTTACATAGAAAATGCAAAGAAGGAACATGAGTTTCTTTCTGCTTGGATCACACAAGCAAGGAGGAGAAAGGCTTCAGTTTGTGTATTTGTTGATGTTCTCATTTATTTTCTTAATTAACTATCATTCTCTTTAAAACTCTTAATTTATCTTTCAGTTTCTTCCCCTCCCTCTGTTTACATAGCAAGTGTCACTTCTGGAGTGCGTCCACGTAGAAACGATTTCAGTCAAGCTGCATTAAGCAAGTACACATCATCTGAGCTTGGAAATAGGAAGTTCTTTCCTGCGGTAGTTGCTGTGGCAATAAGAGATAAGAAATTACCTCACAACTTATTGCCTGAGACTTTCCTTTTGACTCGGGTATCCTTGTAGAGCAGCTCACTTCTGCTTTCCATCCCATCGTGGAGGCCAGGCAGTGTGAGCTGCTAACCCAAGCACAATGTTGACAGTTTGGGTGGAGGGTTAACATGATGAATGGTGCGTCTAAGTGAAGAAAATCCTGAAAGCTCTTTGGGGTTGAAGAAAATCCAGTAAACAGAGAATTACTACACTCCCAGCACCCAGAGCAGTATCTGTCATGGTGTGTGTCTCTGCAAACATACGCTGAATGAATACATGTTTGGGATTGCTCAAAAAATGAGCGTGGCAGGGAATGAGTATACTGTGCTTTAGGCTTAGCTTTATCTCTATTACCCAGACACATAAGGAAATAGAGGTTAGAGGAGGCCAGAGTGAAGCAGGAAGGAAGGGGAATATAAAGGTGTGAAGTGAAGAAAGGGTGTATAGAAAGGTGCTGACAAGAAACCCCCAAGTGGCAATATGGTGGTGGAGGTGGAACAGGAAATTATGAAGGTGATAGAGGTACAGGTGGTGGTGTAGAGTTGGACCCGGTGTTGCAAAAGGTGATGAGGTGATGGTGGAGGTGATGCTGGAGGTGGTGTTAAAAAAGATGTTGATGGTGATGGTGGAAGTGGTGGTAATATATGCAATGGTGGAAGAGATAAGGGGCAGGGTAGGTAGTGTGGTTTAGTCAGGAGAGAACATAAGTTTGGGGTCAGACACATCTATTCAAATTCTGTCTTCCTACTGCTGACTATGTGGCTTGTAAATCTGTAAAGTGGTGATTATAATAGACTGAACTTTTGGGGTTGTTGTGTGAGGAGAAGAAATATCACTGCTCAGTGACTGCCACACATCTTCACTTAACACAGTTATCAACATATTTTCTTCAACTTTCAAATCACTACAGCCACACTTATCAATTTACCCAATCATTTATCTTATGCTTTTAGATATTTTCTAAATTTCATAAAATGAGCATGATTCATTTAAAAAATAGTTTATTAAAAATAAATATGATTAGATAAGCTATCAGGATGGTAAAGCATATGGTGGTATATTTATATAAAGAATACCATCAATCCATTTATCTTCCTGAAAAAATATTATCATGATTTAATGTTCAGGCAGAAAACCAGGCAAACAACTTTTTCAACTGTGTAAAAATAATTCAGAGAAGCAAGGCTGAGATAACTATATTAAAGTGTTGATATGTGAATAGTGGCTTTTGAGCTGATGGTTTTACTTGTCTCTGTGTTTTTCACCTACTGCTTTTTCCAAATGTTTTATTAGTGGAGTATATCTGGATGACCTCAGTGATCTGAAACAAAGTAAAGGTTGAATGAAAATGAACAAAAATGTGATCTTCCACCAAAATAAAGTAAAAATAATTGTTTTAGAGTTTACAGTTAAAGTTTGTGGACCATTGCAATCTAAGAAATGACACATACTTTATCTTATTTAATCCTTGTTGGAGGCCTGTTTGAGAGGAAGATTGGTGACAGCGCTAAAGTGAGAACAAGCAAATAAGGTCCCTCTGGGGCTGGCTGGTCTAGTTAGTTTCTAGAATCACATGAAAATGGATTATTTTCTCTGCATGATTCATAGCTGCCTCTAAGCCTGAATTGGATGACTTGCTAGCAAGTTCAACAATCAATTCAATAGTTAAGATTTTTAAATTAAATTCAGATTTCCCAGCACAGGAGCAATTAATTTTTTAAGGAAATGTTGACATGTGTTGGTACACATGGGGAGAGGTCAGGAAAGCATTTCTGTGAAGTAAGGAATAATTCCTGTGGTTTGGATCTTGGCTGTCTCTTCTCAGCGCTGGTCTGTCACTGTGGAGGAGGACCTTATCAGAGACTTCAAAAAACCCAGTATTTTGGTTTGGGAGGATTAGGATGAATCTCCTATCTTTGTCTTAGAAATGAGCAGGAGAGAGAGTTGGCAAAGAAGCTAAAGACAAATAAATGTGAGCAAAGACAGGCCTCCCAAACTGACCCTGGTGTTGGCATAAAAGTGGTCAGAAGCCAGAAGTCAACCATTGTAAACTCATCCCCAGATGACTAAGATGTGGTTGGACCCTTTCTAATAAAACTGTACTTAAAAAAGTGACAAAATCTGCAATGAAAATTAATTAAGGCAAAGTTGGAAATCAAAGAATGAATCAAATAAAAACCCAACCTATGAACAGCAGTAAAAACGAAATAATCTAGCATGGAACGTGGCTTGAACTAGGTCAGCACAACAGGCCTGGGAGTAGACAGTTCCCAGCCCATTCTGAATATTTCATGTGCGGGACATTGATGACAGAAACATTAATATTTAACATTTGCTATATTCCAGCTCCTGTAATCAGCACTTTTAGTTTTAGTTTTTTTTTTTTTAAAGATTTATTTATTTATACAAGAACTGGGGTACAGACCAGATCCGCGGGAGGGTGAGAGGATTCACCAGAGACAGAGCGGGGAACAGAACAGACAGACTGATGAAATACACTGCTGAGGGGAGCAGCAGGGGAGACAGGAGAGGTCTGCCGTGCCATGTGGGACCCTTGCCGGCCGGCCGGGATCGAACTGGTGCTGTAGAGGCTGCGGACAGCTTCACAATGTGGCGCTCAACTGCCTGCCCCACTAGGGGAGGCCCGTTACTTTTAGTTTTACATGAACAATTTCAGTCATTTTCAGCCCAACCTGGGAAATAGCACTGGTGTTATTTCCATGATGCCGAAGCTTAGAGAGGTAAAGTGCTTGGTCTAAAACCACCATGCTAAGTGAAATAAGAATGAATGAAAAAGAGAAATAATGAATGGTGTCTCTTACATGTGGAATATGGAAAAATCAAACAAAGGGTCAGATAGATAAAGTCAAACTCAAAAACCAACCCTTGAAAGCTGACTACAGAACTGAGGCATCCGGAAGGGGCAGGGTGGAGGGGTGAGAACAGTGGGGTGCGAGCACAATGGACTATGGTGGTGAACTGTGGGTGCTTTGGTGGTGTGTAACAATACCCAAGGGGGGGAATCCTATACTTCCAAAATACAAACGACCAACATTACCTCAATAAAAAATTACAACCACCCCCAAAACCCCCCCAAAACCCAGGCCCTGCTACGCAGGGGCAGAGATGGGGTTCAAACCCAGATCTTTGTGTGTCTTTGAGCCCCAGGCCCAAAACCATCCTACATGCTGCAGTGCTGTTTTACATTAGAATTTTTTCTTATCTAACACAGTGATTTGTGGCCAAGAATTGGGAGACAAAAGGTGAGTCTGAGCAGATTCCCTTTCTACTTTGAAATGCCCCTCCACTTCCTCCTGGAGGGCTAGACGAAAGGAAGTTTTCACGTTAGTGTTAGTGTTCCTGGGAGCTAGCTGTGCGCGGATACAATTGCACCGTGTGGTGGTCAACGTAGCCACTTCTCGCGTGGCCCGCTGCTCTCCGGTGGGGCTGCTCCTCGACCAGCAGGAATGGAAGGGGCCTGGTGGGCCAGTGAGGTTCATGGTGTTCAGAGCCACCCCAGGGCAGCCCGGAGCCGGTGAAGACACTTGGCAGATCCATCCCCCCTGGATCTGTCCTGTCTCCCTTTTGCAGCCCCACCCTCTCTACTTTGAAAACATCCAGTTTCTGTGGCATGTCCGTGGATTCAGATGGACGGGGTTGATACTGGGCTTTTTTTTTATTAGAAGAAACAGCAAAGACCTAAAAGTGGGAGACCTGAGAGCCCCAAATACAGCAGTTGTGTGCTGCTGAACTGGGCATTTCGCATCTGTGTGCTTCATTTTCTCATCTCTGAAAATTGAGATAAAATTACTTAACCAGTATGATTTACTGTGTGGACCAAGTGAGGTGAAGAAAAGTTGTTTTGAAGAAAATAATAACCACTCTAAACCTATGGGACCTTCTGCCTTTGCTCATACTCCATTTTCTTACCATGCAGGAGTCATTGTCAAACAAGAGCTTTCCTGGCAGAAAAGGATTAAAGCAGTAGGGGATGTAGGGGGTTGAATTGTGTGTAACCCCTCCCCCCAAACTCCAGAAGACATGCAGAATTCCTAACCCCTGTAGCTCAGACTGTGACCTTACTTGGAAATAGAGTAGTTGGGGATGTAATTCATTAAATTAAGATGAAATCACAGGGAGGCATAATCCAATATGACTGATGTTCCTGTAAGAAGATAGTCCTGTGAAAGCAGAGACATGCAGGGAGATTGGCGTGTCATGCTAAAGGCAGAGATTGGAGTCTGGACCTGTAAGCCGAGCAATGCCCAGGAATTGCTGATCAACACCAGAAACCCAGGAAAAGTCTAGGGAGGAGTCTCCCTTACATGTTACATGTTACATGTAAACATGGCCCCACTGACACCTCCATTACAGACTTCTGGTCCCCAGGACTGTGTGAGATTACATTCCTGTTGTTTTAAACCTCTCAGTTTGTGGCATTTGTTAGGAAACTAATACATGAGAGTGAAAAAGAAGGGCATTTTAAGTGTCATTTAGTATAATGGACATTTTGACAAACTCATCTATGTGGCTGGCAAGCACTTCGAGCAGTCTAGTCCAGCATGACTCATTTCTCTGACTTTAACCTGTGGTGAGGACCCCAAACAGTGGAGTCACTTCATCATTGAATGGGAATGAATAAAGACACTGAACAATGAAATACATTTACAGAATGAAAATCAGGCTATTGTGAAATGTATCAAAGGGTATTCTTTCTTTTTTTTTGGACATTTTTAAAAATTTTTATTTAGAGTATTAGATTTTTATTTTATTTTTTTAATTTAAATTTTATATTAATTTATATTCCCCATACAATTACAACCCCCTTATTTTGACCCCAAGCCCTTCTTTCCCCGCCCCCCACCCCCCATAGAGTGTCTCTGGTTCATAGTTGTTTGTTGATTTTGATATTTTCTTTCTTATAGTTATTCTTTTTCCTGGTCCCTTATTTAAGTTTTCTAGATTCCTGCTATGAGTGAGACCATCCGGTATTTTTCTTTTTCTTTCTGGCTTATTTTGCTGAGCATGATCCCTTCCAGCGCCATCCATGTTGCTGCAAATGGCATGTGTTTATCTTTTTTGAATGCTGAGCAATATTACATGGTGTATATGTACCACATCTTCTTGATCCAGTCATCTATTTTTGGGCATTTGGGCTGTTTCCAAAGCTTAGCTATTGTAAACAGTGCTGCTATAAACATAGAGGTGCAGGTGCTCTTTGGAATTGATGTTTCTGTGTCCTTTGGGTAAATACAAAGGGCATCCTTTCATACACTGAGTCAGGCTAGGGATTCCAGATTATTGTGCCAATGTGGTCATTACTGGATATCAAGCATTAGTGTCTATTTGGGAGGACACTTCATTCCCCAAGTTGTGTGTTGAAAGAAAAGCTCAAACATTCTGAGTTGGAAAATGATGCAATGTGATGATATTTAGGTTCAAATATAAAATCTAATATTCCAATCTAAGCATGTAGCAAATAAAAACACCTCAATTAATGGGGTTGGGTCATTAAAAAATTCATTTATAGTTGTTGATACCTCTGATGCATAAAGTTAGGTAGCTGCATCACTGTTTTTTTTTTTTTTTAAGATTAATTTATTTTATGCATACAAGAGCTGGGGTGCAGGCCAGAGATACAGGGGGGTGAGAGGATTTACCAGAGACAGAGTTGGGAGCAGAACAGGCAGATGTACTGAAATACACTGCTGAGGGGAGCAGCAGAGAGTCGGGAGAGGTCTGCTGCGCCATGTGGGTCACCTCCCTGCCCGGGGATTGAACACTTGCTGCAGAGGCTGCGACAGCTTCATCATGCTGAGACTTAACCCCTTGCACCACCAGGCACTCCCTGCATAGCTGTTTTAATAAGAGTAGGGATATGAAGTACATTCTTGGGTTTCTCTGCAACAGAAGACAGAAGAATCTCTTAAATCCTCCTGTCAGTAGAGTTTAAATTACCCTAATTCCTATTACCATAATTACCCCTGGCAGAACAACATTCTTTTAGCAGGGAACCATCACTGTGGGAGGGTAATACTTTTAATCTGTGCAAAACTAAAAATATTTCTAGTTTTTATAAAACATCCATTTTCAAATTTCTTTAAACTTCTTATTAATTTTATGTACCTCTCCTGCACAGTGCTCAATAGAAATCTGTGAATGCATAGATGTTCTCAAATTTGAACAGGTTAGAAGTGATTTTTGTCCAGACTATTCTGAAGCATTCTCAGGTGTCTTGTATACTGCTCTCTAATGTCAGAGAGGAATAGAATATTTAACCATTTGTAGGCAGATTAACATATCAATACTGACCATCTGAAATAGAGAAATACAGACTTGTCAGGTGGGAAAGAAATAGAGTTCACTCAAAATACTTCCTATGAGTCTTAATGTAACTTTTTTTTTTCTCCCCTGGAATATAACTTAGTATTAAGGTTTCACAACTCACCCAAAAAACACTTAACTTCACTTATGCTAAGCTGCATTTTATTTTTTTTAAAGATTTATTTTTATATATTTATGCATGCAAGACTGGGGTGTAGGCCAGAGGTGTGGGGTGTGAGAGGATTCACCAGAGACAGAGTGGGGAGCAGAACAGGCGGATCCACTGAAATCCACTGCTGAGGGGTGCAGCGGGGAGACAGGAGAGGTCTGCTGCGCTGTGTGGTTCAGCTGTCTGGCTGGGGATCAAACTCATGCTGCAGTGGCTGGTGATAGCTTGATAGCACTGAGACTAACCCCTGTACCACCAGGGAGGCCCCTCAGCTGCATGTGAAGGAGGACATCTTTAATCTTTCAAAAACTGACCCAAAGGTTGTAAACAGGAAAAAACATAGTTTTCAGGTTACTTATTTATGATGATTCTGTTTGCATGGCTCATTCATTTCTTGAACATGTTAGGAGATTCTGGTATCCTAGCCAAATAATGGTTGCAACAAGGACATTTGCTAATTCACTTCAACTGCAGGGCAGTTTTAACTTGTTAGACTGAATCTCAACCTCTTTGACTGGCTGGACAAAATGGGCAGAAAATTGTTCTTATCAGTGAGTGTGAATATTAATCATGTAATGAGATGAGCACCAATGAAAAATATTTAATTTACCAAACACCTCTTGACTACCTAATATTTTTCAGATATTAGATTGCAAGTGAACGGACAACATTATCTCAGTAGTTCCCTTATAAATATGGGGATTGACACAGTTTTTCTTGTTTAGATTTAGTTACAGCCATCGATAAAGAGAAGGTTCTGAGCTTGAGCTTGCTTGGTCAAGTAAGACCAAGGATTTCCAGCTACAGCTGGATGCACCCTGGAACTCAAGTGGCCAAGACTGGCCACACTTGAATTTTCACCTTGATTAGTCACCTAGAGCCACTTTTGCATAGGTCACAGGGTTGGGGGGGTTGTTGAGCAAGGTTTTGGCCAGCGCTAGAGTGCTATTTCGTCTTGTTTTGTGAACACGCACGAACATTCCAAAGCTATGTACGAATCAGTTGCCTGGGGAGGAACACCAGGACCCTGGCTGTTCTGAGCTGAGGAACCAGCTTGAGAAGAGAGACACCACAGTATTTGTCAAAGTGAGTAAGTCAGCAGAGTAAGTAAGGCTTCAGGATTCCCTCTGAAGTGACTTTGCTTTCAAGTTTTGGTGTTCTTGGGAGAGGCAGGGTCCCAGAGATGGGGTACGGTCATTTTCACTTTGCATTTAACACTTCTCTGGTGTGCTTTCCATTGGGAGCAGGTGAGCCAGAGATTGCCCTCAAAATCCTGGAGTGGGCTGAGGCCTCTTCAGCATCACTGCCTGCTCCTTAGAGATTCTTCCATCCCACCGTGAGAACGTGGGCCTTTTGCCAGTGGATGGTGGTCCCTGACAGTGAGGCGGTCTATTAGTGAGGTCTGCTCGGTCTATTAGGCAGCCTATTAGTGAGGTTGCCTCAGCAATTCCTGGAACTTTCTGGGCAGTGAGAATCTGGGGTAAGCCTTCAAGCAAAGGCAGAAAGCAGAAATCAAGAAGGTTCTTTGTTTTTAATTGTAGCTTCTCAAGTGCATGTAAGAATCCATGTTCCCAGGGGCTGTGTGTCATACGTGCTTAGCATTGCTGTTCATGCTAGCGTTAAATTGTTCTGGATACTTCTGTCACCAGAGAAGCAGCTAATTTGTTGTCTCACTTCTGAGACCAGTGACTGTCAGGGTGCTGCTCTTATTAGCTAGCTCCCTTTTGACTGATGAAGGAAGAGATGCAGAAAGTTTAAGAACCTGACTCAGGGTCACACAGGAAGTGGTATAGTGAGGATTCCAGCCATTTAACAGTTTGACTCCAGAGTCAAAATTTAATTTGAGTTGTTTGAGCTGAGAGTCCAGTAATGTATGGGTATCTCGAGGGCCTGAGGAAAAGGAGGGCATGTGATTTCTTACTTTTAGATAAGGAATTTCTTTACCTTTCCTCCCGTTCCTGAAACAGAGTGCATGTCATGGAATCCCATTTAAGCCAGAAGAAGCTTATTTGGGCGAATAATTTAATATTAGGCATACATGACACCGATTTGCCTGAGTATTGAGGAAAATCTCATTCCTAAAGACACTTCTAAATCAAAGCTGTGGTGGATTGGGGGCAAGGGTGATGAGAATTGGCTGCTAAGCATTAAAGTTTAAAAGGGGAAGAAGGAAGTTAAAAGATAGGAAGGCAGGATTTTGAGATTTGCTTGAATAGTTTCCACTCATGGTTATTTATTATTAGGCCAGCAAAAGTTCTTGAAAAAAATGTTAATAAACATTAAATATAGGGAGGGAAGAAAGTATTTCTTTTTAGGCAAATACTTTGAGATCAACCACATGCTAGATTTATGTTCTCTTGCTAGTTACTGCTTAAGTTTTAAAAAGTAAAGTTTTGTTTAACACACATACGGTGCATGTTAATTGCCAACATGGCATATAAGCAAGGAGAAGATAAATATTACCCGTGAGTCTGTTATGGAATAATCATAGTTCACATTTTGGTATAAAATCTTCAGTGCTTTTTTCTTTATATTTGTTTGTATTGAACAAAAATGAGATAACTATTAAAATCATATTTGTAACACATTATGAATTTTAAACATCGTAATATACCATATAGGACTGAATAGCCAAACTTTCTGAATGGATAATGATGGATAAATGAAGAAAGCTCTCTCTTCATGACAGCTCACCATAGAAAGGTTCAGATATTCAGAATTAGCAAATACAATGAAGAATTAGCCAGACTGACAAGATTTCCACCAAAAAAGTGGATAGCAGTTGTGTAAAATGAAATGCACAAAATAATGACAGAGCAAAAAGTGGTGGTAGGAGGACTCCCGTGTGAAGTTGAGCAGGAAAGTCTTAGGTGATCAAGGTAACAGCAATCTTTGGGAAAGAGAATCACCCTCAGATGCCATGGTTTTGTTTTTTGAAACTTTGTTCTGGTGCCTTGAGGCTGTGAAGACAAGTAGGGCCCTGATCCCTACCTGTTTTTATGCTTCACATCATCACTAGAACAAATATTTTCCTTATTTGACCATTAGTGATACAGAAACATAATTTCTTAAACATAGATATTCTCTTAGGTTCCCCAAGAGATTCATCCCAATTCAGGAAAAAATTTCGTGAGGATTTTCTCTGTATCAGCCATTATAGAGAACATAGATATTAAAAAGCAATAGTGCCCATGAATATTTTGCTAATAACTAGGGCAAGAAAACCAAATCATGAAACATTAGATAAAAAGACCCAAGATATACATGATGTCATAATGAGCAGTGTCGTGAGCTAGAGTGTAATCTAAGAGACCTAATGATGGAGCAACTGACTGGCTGGTGAATGAAGGGAGAGGTGGCCACTGAGTCAGGAGGAGAAATAAACTCCTGAGTCCTCCCCCTGAAGCCAAGAGAAAATAGCGCCCGTGCTGCTGTGTGTCAGGCTGAGCCATGGGAGGAAGCACAGGCTGTGCTTCCTCTGCCAGTTGCTAAGTAGGTGAAGTTAGGGTTGTTACCTCTTCAAGTATCAGATTCTCCATTTGCGAAATGGGTGGCATCGTACCGTTGTATACCTCGGAGCTATTAGGGTCTCCAGTGAGAGATTGTACTTTGCAAACTGAAAAATGGGCTGTTACTCATTTGTGGTAATGTTTTTACTAGACATCAAGACAGAAGAAAAGTACAAAATCAGAGTATGAAAGGATGCTAAATTAGTTAAAACACACCCAAGGTATTTTATTTTATTTTATTTTTTTAATCTGTAAAAATAAAACTTATTTTATTTTTTTTAAATGTATTTTAAAGACAGAATGAACACATAATTGGATTAATTGTAGCAGGGGAAGGGGGCGGGCTGAAAGTTGATAGGTTGAGAACATTGTAACTTCTCTGGTTGACTGAGAAATTATAGGAAGTGAGAAGACTTGAGAAATTAAAGGAACTGAGAATAAGTTTGTCTGGAAATGGAATGCTTTGGAGAAAGTTTGATGATGGGGGTAGGTGTTCATACATTGTACTTCTCCCTAATGGCCTTTTTTTGAGCCATTATGGGTAAAACAAAATCCTTTAACACCCCCCTGCAATTGAAAGGCAGAAGGGGGAATAATTTCTTCTTTTTCACTTGTTTCACTTAATTTTATTTTGTATTCCTAGAAGTATATGACACCATGCTGCACAAATAGATGAAGTAGTTTTGAGAAAATGTTATCTATCAGTCTAATTGGGTCGCTGCTAGAGCTTGGACAGTGGTTCTGGGCTTGACACACCACACTTCTTTTTTGATCACACACAGAGATATGTGTTCTGAAGACCTAATATAATCAATGGATAATGAGTTATGATAATGAGATACAGAGAAAGCATGAATGGACCCATACAACATGTAAACATTCCAGGGTATGTGTTTTTAATAATTCCCATCCTAAACCATCAGTCAGTTTTATCTTCCCTTGTCCACTGAACCTTCTGGGGGATGCAAAGAAATCACCAAAGGCAAGTAACAAAACAGAAGAAAACGCTGAGCTTGGAGAACTCACACACTCTATAAAAGGCTGTGTAGTCTGGCAAATTTCCTGCCTGTTTTCCTTCATTACACTCTATTTAAACTGCTCTCAAAGGCTTCACTTGGGTCAAGTATAGGACCTTTCTCTGTGCTTGTAATTCAGTGTTGCTCACAGTCCCAAATTATTCCTTCTGGAGACTTCATGACTCAGGACTTCTGCCACTTCTACCATAGTGAGCTTGCTCACTCCACCTCTCAGATTTCTCCTCAGGCCTTTGAACATAGCATCTTATCACTTCTTGGTTTTCTGTTTTGCCATCTCTAGAGATTCTGACTGGGGAATTCTTTCGGTTGGCAAGGAACTTCAATTTATGTCCCACAGTCTTACTTGCACATTCATCTTTCCATTTGGTTTCCTCCTACTGAACATTTTTTTCTTCCTTGGCCCTGACATTATTGTAATTCGGAAATGTTTACAATTGAATTATTACCCAATAATTCGGGGATGATGTTCTTATACTCTGAGAATTCATGGAGAATTGATCAAAATTAATGAATTTGGTTTGAGTATAATATCTTTACTTGGGGGTTTGCACCCCTTTTCCAGTCATACTATACATCAGCATATCTGTCTCTAGGTCAAGGTAACTTTGCTGTCCAATATTTCTCTTCCTAGTTAACCTGGTGATATGGAGTAGGAAAAACTTCCCTCTTTCCCCTTCTCTTTCACTTTAATTAATAGCACAGGGAATCTTGGTTGTGGCCAGAATCTTTCTCTACCTCAGGTTTCTTTGCCTCTGCTGCCAGATCACCCAGCAGACTGGACTAGTCCCTCTGCTGAACATCATCCTTCGTCACCTCTCAGCATGTGTCCTGTCTCCTTATGTAAAAAAAATTCTTTGATCCTCTTGGCTGAATTGCAGGTTCTAGAACTTGGAGTAAGTATGACAAAAACGCAGATTTACTGAGTGTCCATATTTGTTATGCAGAAATTTCCATTGAATGTCTGCTCTCTGTTCTCTTGAAGACCCTAGAGGAGTTTCATATATTGACATTTAGTGTTTATATCTTAAGAGTCAACTAGGAAGTTGTGTTCTCAAAAAACTCTAAGATTCTTAATTTTTTTTAATCTATTTTTTGAGATGACCTCTTTCAAATTCCTAACTGTCTTTTCATGTGGAAACTTTAATTTCTGCTTTATAATCTACTGCACAAATTTGTGCACTTTTTAAATCATCAATACAAAGACTGTGCTGTCTGTATGTGAGTCAGATAATCATACACCCATTGAGGAAATTGAGGCTTAGTACGGTGAAGTGGCTCATGCAAGGCTGTACTACTGGTGAGTGACTGAGCTGACATCTGAACTCTAGTTTACTGTCTCTCACAGGAGATTCCAGCAATCTGGAGCTCTCTGTTGTCTGACCTTTATCAGTCAACTGTTTCCATGGAATCATCTAGGCAAAGTTTGAATCCAACTCTAATCATCTTCTGCTCCTCAACGCTTCCCAGGCTGGGTCACCCCATTGGACATGAATTTTAGCCTTACACTGAGTGATTTGGGAGGTCCCTATGCACTTGCCATGGATGGCAGTGCTTACTCCATAGAATCAGATACCAGACTTATTTTAGCTATAGGGACTTAAGATTGCACTTGCTACTTGATGGACAGAGGTCCAAAGAGATCTCATGATTTTTTAAATATATATTACCACTTGTTACAAGTAATGCTCTGTTCTCAGCCTAGGTTTCTGACTCCTAGACTCTTTCTGCTATTGAATCTAAGCCAATGTGAATACAACCTTGGAAGGGAAAGGTCTTTGGATGGTCATGAATCACTAACACCAGTGTGTGAATTAGTCAATCAGATCCTTCCAACTGAGAGGTAATTTGGATTACCAAAACATCTGGCCCTCCTGTCCCACAACTTCTAGCTGAAAAATGCCTACTCTGGACTCTCTAAATGTTGATTGTCTAATAACAAAGACTGCATCATTACTTTTGAAGATTCTTTCCTCTTTTCTCCTTTTTAGTTAAAATGTCTTTCTATATAATGAGACAATGTCCTTAGATGAAATTTCTTTCCATGCTTCCAGATCAGCTGAGCACCGAGGTGCTGTAAGGCATTTTGGGAGGCCCAGATCACAGATATCTTTACTTACAACTTTTCTGGACTCAACAATGTGCTTTTTTTATAGCAGTTCCCACCCAGTCTCCCGCTGTCTCTTGAGCCTCCCTCATTAAGTGACAACTTCTCCCAGGCTTGCAGTGTGTTCGTGCCAACTTTCTATATTCTGGTTTCTCCAGTGATTTCTAAGTTTGCCCTGGATGGGTGTAGGAAAGGGAAAGCTTTCTCCCCCTAGTTGGCCTTGAAGATTTCAAACAAAACCTCCACACTATGCTTGAGTCTCCCGTATCACTTGTTGAAGAAGAGAGACTCTGAAGATTTTCTAAGATTTTTTTTAATCAAAAAGTTTTAAAACACACAAAACAACCGATTTTAGCTTCTTTGTGTATTAACTTAGACTTCACATAAATATTTGTAATTCATCAGCTTTTACCAGGAGCTGAATTTGTCTCATGGCAAGTTATCAATTGATCACAGTTTTGCAGGGTATGAAGTAGGAAGATATTTGCTTCTTGATTTGTCAGTTGCATTTGTCCAACCTAAGAATCTATAAATCTTAGCAGGGATTTCTTGATGGGGATGGTAGATTTTTAAATATGGAAACACAGGCTTGCAAGGTTAAGGTTTGCTGTTATATAGTTGGTTGTAGAGAATGCTGTGTTAAACTTGAGGACTCAGCAAGGCCACTTTACTCCTAGAATCCTTTGGAAGTAAGAGGGGTAAAGATGTCAAGTGATAATCAGAATGTAGAAGGCCCCTTTCCACCCCTGAATATACTTGTGGAGGATACTGTAAGAGAACATTCTTGGATTGGTTTAAAGTTGCTTTCAATAAACCTCCCTTGGGCAGAGTGGTAGTTGAAAGGTAAGCCGTCATTTTAGAAGCCCTATTGGTATTCTGTTAAAAAGAAGGTTGTTTCCCATCTCATTTTGTTTTGGAGGAGTGGTTCTCTTTTGTTCCACACTTAAAAAAAAAAATTGGATTCTGCATTTGTTGTTACTGGGTATTTCTGTATTTTAGCAGAGAATTATCCTTATGAGGAAGTTACCTGGTGGGTAGTATTAAATTTCAGTTGTTCTAAGTCCACACATATTTAGTCTTTTCACTTTCTTCTTGCCAGGAGATTGAGTGAAGCTTCTTGCTACAGAGGTAGGTTATACTATAATTCTTGCAGGGGGAAGCTTCAGATTTGCTGTGAGCAAGTAAGAATTTTTGACAGCATAGATTCCTCAGTGGGGCCAGGAAGTGCTTTAGAGTTTGATGAGCAGAAAATAAAAAATCAAAACAGACCTTGAGCTCAGGTTATAATTTCCTCTCATGTCAGGAGATTTGTAATTTTCATCATTTGCTTGCTCAGACTTTGGAGGCAGTTGAACTTTTATAACACAAGGTTAGTATAGATTTTTTTTGGCAGCTCAATGAAAAAAAAAATCATCTTTTTTTTTTTTTTTTGGTGTGACTAATTTAGGAAGTCAAGTTGTTTATATGCAGTTACTTGAAATATTACTCTTGTTGATTTTTCCAAAAGTCATTTAAAACTTTTTCCCAGTGTCTCAGAAAAATTAGAACCTGAACTAATACCTTTTCTACAGTCTGGTGTCTCAGAAGATTTTTCTGTCTTCTGGGACTTACATTTAGTAGCACTGAAAAAGGATTATAAACATTTTTTTCTTGCTGTTCATAATACTTCAGCCATTGTTCTAAGTTGACTATGGCTCCATTTCACATTAACCATAGAACATATTTTGCAATTCAGTAATAGCAGATTATTATTTATTTGGCTGTTTCAAAGCAGTAACACTAAATGCTTAACTCCTTAATTTTTCTAAAACAAGACCAAGAATCTAAAGTGATAAAATAGAAATGGCTATCTAAAACATCATCTGGTTTCAACACTTAAGATTTTAGACATCACAATTATAAGGCTGAAAAAATCTGAATCTTGAAATGTCACAGGGCAAATTTGTGGAAGAGACTAGAGAGAGAAAGAGAGGTTAACCAGACTTCATTGAAACACTTCTAGGATCCCTAATATGAGATTTTAGAAAATCTCCACTGTGGGGGACAAATTTTAATTGTGTCCTCACAATTAAATGAGCAACATTTCCCAGTTTATTGTTGGGGAATTCCTTTATGCAGAGCACTCAGCAAGCCAGTCCTCTCCAACCCTACTTTCGAAATAGTGTTCTTTAGCTCATCCCTCTGTGAACAAAAATATGTCTGTTTTGTAAGTGGAACAAAGTTTTACAGTTGCAATTTTACATTTTGCCAGCCAGGTTCTACATGTGGAGAGAAAGGGATAGCTGTGCAATGGACATGAGAACCTGGCACACTCTCACGCATGGTATATTTGTGCATGGTAGAAAAAGTCTTGGGGATTATTTTAGTCCTGAATCTCCAATACATAACTTAGATTTGAATCCTAAAGATTGAAGTGGTAAGAGCAACTCTATGTAGGAAAGCCATAAAACAAACACAGAGAGATTAGAAGTGTTTTGTAGCAAGGAGAACCTTTTCTTTTATTTAACAGATTAAGACGTACCTATTTATTTACTAATTATTTCCCCACCACCATCCCTTCTGGCCCCTCATCCCTTTATCCCTGCCCCTTCTCTCTTAACCCCAGAGCTCTCACTGAGTTTATGAATATGAATTAATTAGTTTCAGTATTTTATTTTGTCGAGTCTTGTATGATGTAATTATCCAGTATTTGTTGTCTTGCTTTCCACAGGTAGTAGACTTGCTTTCCTACAGATAGTTCAGCATGGAGAATGGTATATATGTGTGTGTACATTACACACACGTATGTTACAAACGGCACACAAAAAGAAAACACTGTGAAGCTGCAGTCAGAATTACTTGATGGAACAGAATTCATTTGAGATTTCTAAGATTCTTACCTTGGGGCATATTCGAGTTGTGAAGACAGAGATTGATTCTGCTCACCTGACCTTTAGTGCCCAGTGCTAAAAGTAATAATTGGCACAAAGTAGATGATCAGTAAATATTTGCTGAATAAAATAATTTAGTTCATTTTATCAACTAATTCTTTTAGTTGAAAAAGTAATTAGACATGTAATTTAAAAATTTAAACACTATGAAGATGCAGGAAGAACAGTTATGTTTATTGCTCCCTTAAGAGTCCCAGGTTTCCATAGAAGCAACACCGTAACCATCTTGTATAATTTTTTTTCTGGAATATTCCATGTGTACATAGATATGCACATAAACATGCATAATAGTTACTTTTACACAGATCAAGACCTACTAGATAGACTGTTCCACATCTTGATTTTGTTCACTTAAATTTATCTATTGTAGTGACGTGTTTTAAGACTTGCCTTCTGATAAATAAAGTATAACATTGACATTTTACTTTTCATCTCTTTAGATTGAGGTTGGTCATCTTTTCATATGTTTTTAAATCACTTGTGTTCTTTTCTATGAACTGCCTCTAAGTTCTTTGTCAATTTTTCTGTTGAATTAATGGTCTTTTATAACTGATTTGTAAGAGGTCTTTATCTATTAAGGAAATGAGGTCATTGTCATATGTGTTGAAATATTTTTCCCAGTTGATCATTTGTCTCTGACTCTGTGTGGTTTTTTTCTGTGTAGAAAGAAATGTTTTATATATAGTCACATTCACTAATCTTTTTGGAATTTTTGGGTTTTGTATATTGATTAGAAAAGCTTCATCTCCAAAAAAAGGGTAATTTCTCTCATATTTACTTTCAACCGTTCAATGATTTGCTTTATATATTGAGATTTTTGATTCATTTCCAATTTATTTTAATGAAGTGTAGCTTTTTAGATATTTTTCATTTGGCTAGTCAGTTGAATAAATCTCATTGCCCCTACTGATTTGAAACACTCACTCTTTCATATTCTGATTTTCACATTCATTTAAGAAGTAAACTTCACTTACAGATTCATTTAAGCATTCATTTAAGAAGATTTATAAACATTCACTTGGGAAAATTAGACTTAGTTATAAAACATTTTAAGCTTATAGAAGGAGGCGGTGACTAGTGAGGAATATGACTTTTCAGCACAATTTTGATATTTTGGTCTTATCTAAAATTGTACATTTTTATTTCTTCCAGCCTAATGATTTTAGCAGTGTATGAAATTGCAAGTGTATTTTACATAATGCTGTGCACATTGCTACCAACAAAACAAAACAACCATCTCTGCAAAGGAAAAGTTAGCAGTATCTATAGTTTTTACATGCTGACACGGTTTTGTTTTGGCAGAGGGGCAAAACACCAAACAATATTCTGTTTTCATTTTTGCCATCTTTCTATTACTCTGTGCTCTCTGATCTTGGAGATGTGTAGACAACATGAAAAAATATGACTTACTAAGGAACGATGTAGACAGAATTAATTTCGTCCTTTTTTTTTTTTTTAATTTCGTCCATTTTTCTAGGAGCTTTAAGTGGATGCCTAAGTTTTCTTCAGCACATTTATGAACAGAAGCTATTGCTTGGATGACCATGCAGAGCAGCACATTTTGCTAATTTATTATAAACAAATACACACATCACAAACAAGTGATGTGCGTCCTTCTTATAAATTGTTGGAGTCAATTTGTTAATGTCTTGTCAATAATTTCTGCAACTATCTTTATGAGGTATATTGGTTTATAGTTTAAATTTTTTGTAAAGACTTTGCCTGGTTTTGGTTAAGAGAGTAGCTGGCCTTTTGAAAGGCAATGGGTAGTTTAGTCCTTTCTCTTCAGCTACTAAAGAGTATGTGTAGAATTGTTATTATTTCTTTCTTTCTTAAATGAAGTCATTAGGGCTTGAAGTTTTCTCGATGGGACTAACTGCAAGTTCAGTTTCCTTAATTGGTATATGGCTATTCATGATATATATCAATAGATTCTTTTTTGAATAAGTTTTGATGGTTTGTTTCTTTTAAGGAGTTTACCCATTTCATATAAGTGGTCAAGTTTTTAGCATAAAATTACTAGTGATATTCTTTAATATTGTATAATATTCCATAGGCTGTAGTGAGAGCACCTCTCTTGTTCCTCACAGCATCGGTTTTTCCTTTCATCAATTCTTCTGTACTGTTTTTCTGTTTTAGTGTTATACATTTCCCACTTAATATTGTTGCTGCACCACAAAAATTTTAGTAAGTCACTTGCAATTTCATTCAGCTCAGCATGTTCCTAATTATCTTTTGACTTGGACTTTGATAACCCATTTGTCTTATTATTTATTTATTTATTTTACATAGAGGGACTGGGGTGTAGGCCAGAGGTTGGGTGTGTGTGAGAGGAAGAGACAGAGACAGAGTGGGGAGCAGAACAGGCAGATCCACTGAAATACACTGCTGAGGAGAGCAGCGGGCGAGACAGGAGAGGTCTGCTGTGTCATATGTGGGTCAGCTCCCTGGCTGGGATTGAACTCATGCCATAGTGGTGATAGTAGGGAGACCCCCAATAACCTATCTATTTTAGAAGCACATTATTTCATTTTCAAATATTTTGGGATTTTACAGGTATACTTTGTGAGTCCTATGGCTTGTGAACTCTGCTTTGGTCTCCTCAGTAAAGTCTTTTCAACTGAGAGACCCTTTGTGCTGGTCCTGCAGGGCCTGCCTCTTCCCCGGGGCCTGGAAGTTTTCTCCACACACTAAGCTGAGGCCATCATAATGTCTTCTCTCAGGGACACTCTTCTGCATTTCCAGGCTTTGCATGTCACGAGACTCTTGGTTTCACATATTTGTCCATTTTTTGTTGTTTCAACAGAAGGGTAAATCTCTTATCTTACTCCATCTTGACAGGAAATAGAAGTACCGCTGAGTGATTCTGCACTACCAGTTCCCTCTGTGTGTGACGCTTTCCCTCTTAAATTGCACAGAGTGGACTCTTGTCTTGAGCTCTTAGTCAAACAACAGCTCCTTTGAATTTTCCCTGGTCACAATATAAAGGTGATACTTAGACACTGTCACATTTTCTATCTCTTTGCCACTGTTACTACTTTGTGATATTTTCTCAGATAATTTAATTAGTTACAAATTTTCTTGTTTACTAGATTGTAAGCTTCAAGACATATTTACATGCACACTTAATTCCTTATTGTTTGTAAGTGCTTGACACAGTGAAGAATAAATCCTGATTTTGTTACATTAGAAAATGTACAATTTTTCAAAATGTGGATTGTGGAAACCACGGCCAGTTCACAAATTTACTGGCCCAGGATGAAATAAATTCATAAATTGAAAAGTAACCCTTTAGGAACTTTAAATCAATTCAGTGGAACAATTTTATGTTCATTAAATCTAATACTTAAAATGTGGGTTTGTGTAACATGTCTTTAAATTTCTAGTAGTTCATTTGTGTTTTATAGAATTATCAGTCTGTGATGAATTGGAATTGAAAAAGAAAGCTTGCTTTTCCAAAATGCAAATCATTTGAGAAACTCTGAACAGCATGCTACGGGGAAAAAAGAATGGAATGTCTTAAAGGACTCAAATTTCAGGAAAGCAATTTATTTGCCATTTAATTTTGACTTAATATATATATGAATTTGCTTTTTTAAAAAAAGGATTTATTTATTTATTTATACAAGCGCTGGGTATAGTCAGAAATGCGGGAGGGTGAGATAATTCACCAGAGCCAGAGGGGAGAGCAGAGCAGGCAGACTGATGAAATACACTGCTAAGGGGAGCAGCGGGCACAGCAGGAGAGGTCTGCGTGCCATGTGGGACCATCGCCAGCGGCCGGGGATTGAACTGGCGCTGCAGAGGCTGCTGGCAGCTTCGCAGCCCAGCGCTCAACCGCTGCGCCACCAGGGGAGGCCCTGAATTTGTGTTTTTTATATGCACAAAGAGGGCGAAGCACCAGGTCAGGTACTTTTCTTTATACATTCTCTATTCTTCGAAAGAATTAAGCATCAACTCTAGAAAGGAAAACTATCTAAGTATAATATTTGAAATTCTTCTGTAAGGAGGATTTATCTTTTCTCCATTTATTTATTATTCAGTCTTTCATTTATATCAACAATGACTCATGAAAACTTATTTTATATGTTGGGTTATAATTCAATAATAAAAACACTCAGTATTATATGTTCTATATTTTGTTCAGATTGTTTCAGCTTTTTAAACTGGGTTGTTTCAGGTTGGGTAATATGTCCCTCTATAATGTCTTTATTCTTTATTTTTTTGTGTACTTTATGAAATAGACAGTTTTAGTTTTTGTGACCATATTCCCCCATATAACCACCACTCCAGTTAGCAAATGGGATTTTTCTGTTATCCCAGAAAGTTTTCCAAACCTCCTGCCTGTAAATTCCCATCCACTATAGACAGCCTCCATTCTGACTTTTTTTTCACGATATTAATTTTCTCTTGATCTTGAACTTAATGTGGATGGAATCCTATCCAGAGGGTCCTGAGTTAAAATGCCTTGACTTAGAAACTTGGCTGTAGGATGATATGGAAGTGATATGCGGTAGATATGCAGAATTAGTAGAGAACCTGCTTAGAATTTTGAATATGGACCATTTCTCAGGCTAGTGATGCTGGTAGTCTTGTGATTCTGGGCAGCAAGAGTGAGTCACGGCTGAGTCAGCCACAGCAACATGAAGGAAAACAATATTTTAGACTGTGTTTACTTCCAGTACAGTATCCAGTCAATTATATCACATAGTTTCTTTGTGTTAGATGACTTTGCTCTCAGATGTGCCTGACTAGGCTAGGCTAAGAGTGATGTTCAGTAGGCTAGGTTTATTAAATGTATTTCAGCCTACAATATTTTCAATTTATGTGTCCAGCGTTGTGTGTATACTACTGTTGTAAGTTGGGAAAGAACTGTAGCAGGTGTTTTTATGTATTTCTAAAGATATTTCATGTTATTATGCATATGAGCAGCTCATTCTTTTTATTGCTGTATATTACTCCATTACATGACTGTATGATAATGTGTTTATCCATTGCTATGTTGATAAATAGCTGAGTTTTCCCCCAATTTTTGCTGTTACAATTAAGTTGCTATGAGCAGTTTTGAGGATATTTGTTTTCTTTTCTTTTGGGCAAATATTTGGAGTAGAACTGGTAGGGTAGGTGTATATTAAATGTCGAAAATGTTTGTAATATCTTAAATACATAGCAGTAATGCTTGAAATTCACAGTTCTACGTATTCTTCAATGTTTTAGCCATTTTGCTGAATCTAAGATTTGTACTTCTTTGATGAAATGTTGAGCACATTTTCATGCTATTAGTTGCTCCTCTGTCTTCTTTCGTGAAAGGTTTGTTCAGATCTATTTTCTATTTTCAATAGATTTGTTCATGCATTTAACTATACATTTCCAGGAATTTTTACACACACACACAGAGAGACACATTGCATATAAGTCCTTTGTTAAATATATTTGTTATAAATATTTCCTCCTGGTCTACAAATTGACTTTTTAGCTTAAGATGTATTGATAAGCCCAAGTTTCTACTTCATCTAATTTATCAAATTGTTTTAAGTTTTGTGCTCTTTGTCTCTTGTCTAAGAACTCTTTAGCTACCTCGAAGGAGTGAAGGTACTATGTTTTCATCCAGAAACCTTAAAATCATAGTATTTATTGTAGATAGGTGAGGCATTTCAATGTGATTTTTGTTTATGGAGTGAGAGATGTTGATACTTATTTCTCCCCATATTGATATCTAAGTTTCCAGCTCTGTTTAATTCAAAGAAGAATAAAAAACCCATTTAATTACTTGGGCTCTTTTGTGGAAAGTAAAGTGACTAATGTATTTATGAACTTGTTTTTTGATTCGCTGTTACATGTCAATGACCAACTTTTCTTGCACCAATACCCCACTGTGCTGATTCTCTAGCTGGATGATCTATTTTGAAATTAGAAAGTAGTATGACCCCTGCAACTTTCCACTTTTTAAAATTATTTTTGGTACTCAAAGTACTTTATATTTCATATAAGTTTTAGAATCAAGTTATCAGTTCCTATTGAAAAAGTTTGCTTAGTAGTTTTCAGCATAGAGAACTTACATGCTTTTGTTGGTATATTCTGAAGTAATTTTGATGGAATTATAAAGAGAATTGTTCTTTAAACTTTGTTTTCCAATTTTTTTGCTACTACATAGAAGTAAAAATTCTTTATTTTAATCTTTCATTCTGTACTAAATTCAGCATACTAAATTCAGTCGTACTAAATTCAGTGATTCTTTCTAAGAGATTTTTTGAAAAAGATTTGTTAATATTTTCTACCTAGATTCCTTAGGATTTCCTAAGTAATGTTTTAATTTCTTTAAAATAATCTTTGAATTTTTCCTTAGGAGTTACTTTTAACTGTCCCTTTCTGTGTCTTTAAGTCCTTTATTTTTATTATCTTGCTTTATTGTGCTGGCTACTACTGCTAGTACTAGGATAAGTAGAAGCAGTAAGACAGCTTGCTCTTTCCCCATTCGTAAGGCAGTGTTTAGTATTTTACATAGATATGATCATGGTAAATTTTTTGTAGATGGTCTTTTATTAGGTGAAGTTCCCTTCTATTGCTTGCCTGGAGTTTTGTTTTTTAATCATGAATAGGTTTTGAATTTTGTCAGATGTATTTCCTGCATCTACTGAGATGATTGTATGGTTTTCTCCCTTTAGGCTGTTAATAATTTGATTTAGATTGATTAACTCTCAAATACTAAGCCTGAGATAAATTCCCCATAGTTATGACATAATATTCTTTTTACATATTGCCAGATTTTATTTGCCAAGATTTTGTTAAGAATTTTTGCATCAATGGCCACGAAGGAGTCTATTATGCAGTTTTCTTTTCTTATAATGTCTCTTATAATGTTTGGATTTCAGGGTTCCACTGTCTTCATAAAAGAGTGGGGAAATATTCCCTCCTTTACTTTTTGAAAGATTTTATCAGGCTCCTTATATCTTCTTGTTGCTCATTATGTTTTCTCTAAAAGTTGAAAAATTTAAATGTATATATTAGTCCTTTTCCTCAAATGTTTGTTATGTAATAAAAGTTCATGAATAAAAACATTTTTGCATCATCTGTAGATTTTACTTACACACATATTGTAATTACTGACTTTCTTCAAAAATGAGTGTAACTCTTAAAGTACCAGAACAAATAACCCAAAGCTGACAGTTTGTCTTTTGTTTGTTTGAGGAGATACAGAGTATCCTAGGAAGTGCTTCTCTGAATAATGTGATAGCTATATATAAGTAAATTTTCATAATTATATTATTTAACAAAATAGAATTCTAAAAATAGTATGTCTAAAAGTCTAAGTCTACTGTTACCTAGTGTGAGAGGAGTTAAGAAAACTAAAAATTATTTCGATTCATAGATGCACCAAGAATTTTATGAAAGGTAGGTTTATAGGTTTTCAAACTCTTCTTGAAAACAAAGCTTTTTAGGACAGCAGGAGCAGGGAGAGGAATAAAAAGGAAAACTAAGTGTTTCCTCTGGGCTGTTGAGTCAGTTGCACTCATTTTAGTCTCATCTCCTTTTATGTTATTCAATCACTTTTCCTCCAGAGTCTAATGAGCTGTGAAGTGGACAAAAGTTGAACAAGGAAGAGAAAAGAGAAAATTCAAGGTCTTGAATTAGATACAAGTTGAGAAGAATCAGTGTCAAAATAGTTGAAAATAATCATGTCCTCTCCCCCACCTTTTTGATGCAGGTGAACTGTGGTCAGCTTCTGGCATTTATAATTCACCCAGGAGTTTTTGTTTTGTTTTAATTTTGCTCTGTTATTGCTTCTGATAACAACATATGAATAAAACATGAGAAAACAGATTTGAATACTGAAACCCAAAATGACAGAATGAGAATAGACAAGATCTGTTTATTCTAAAGGAGTGTTCTAGAGAGAATATGCTCATCATTTAACTCTGCTTTATATTTCTGGGGAAAAATATATGAATTTAAGATATAATTAATTTACACAGATGGGAAGAATTGGAACGGTTATTTCTGTTGTGGTGGCAATTTAGTAGATCTAACAATGATTGCCTCTTGAAAATCAAAAATTGTCTTGTATCCCCTCCTTTATACCTCAGTGTCATTACGTACTTCTCATATATTGATACAAATAATGCATGGCCTGTGCTTTGACTAGGCTCGGACATTAATGATTAACAGCAAGAGAGGATGCTGAAACCAGAGGAAGGGAATAGAGAAGGAACCGGGGACAGAGAAGGGTCATCTTCTCTTTTCTTTACATAGAAATGCCTCAAGACGAGAGTAGGAACAATGTTTTGGACAAATGTATTCTAAAAATGTTTAGTAGGCACATTTTTTGGTGATGTTATGATGAGAAACAGATGTAAATGCTGCTAAATCATGTCAAACATGAACTGACTGTGTACCCGTGTATATGTGTAAATAATCTAACTAGAAAAACAGTCACATGAGAACCTCTCTGGAGTAATCTTGGAAGCAGGAAGCCACAAATTATAGGTCTGAAATATACCATGCGTGGCTTACGAGACCAGCTAAGTGAAACCAAATGAAGAAACTCTGAAAGTTTTATAAATAGTTCATGATTTTTGGTAGAGGGAGGGAAGAGAAAGGATTAGAGAGAATTTTAATATACTTCAAGTGCAGTCAGTACAACTAATTACAACCAGTGCACTAAGAATCCACAGCACAGGAATTTAATTATATATTTGAATCTAGAGTATATTTGTTATCAATTTAGATAAGAAAAACTGGAATCACAGCTTGTCTTCGACTCGGTTGTGAAGTCAACATGTGGGACACAAATCTTACATATTCAGAACTATTCTTTAAATTCTCCCTGCAAACTCCCAGTTGGAGGAGATACATGTAGTTCCACTAACACACGAGTGTGGAAATAGATCCCCAGACCTTTTTGCACATTCTTGAAGATGAGGTTGGCTTTAGTGTGTGGGTCAAATGAGGGAAATGTGATTGCCATCAAGAGGGTGTTTTATGGAAAATACGTATTTTTAAAACTAGAAGCACTCTTGTTCCAGACAGGTGGAAACAAAACCAGATTTGTACTTTCCATTTTACCCATGATCTGGAGTTTCAGCTTCTTGAGAGGAAGAGGTGGGATGAACCTGCCCTATTTTTATTGCTCTGTTTGCTTTCCTGATGAATTTTTATTTCTTCAAAATAATGTGCTAACTACCTGCTGAACTTTAAGTCATTTTGTTGAGGATTAGTCTCTACAGGGATGTGCCCGACTTGCAAGTGTTGTTGTTCTTTGAATTTTGGCAAATGAGTCTATCTCAAGACATGGATTTTTTTTCCCTATGACAATCAATCCCACCACCTTTCACCAGAGACAAGCTCTGTTCTAAGTCCTTTCTCTGTAGGTTTGTTTTTTCTGCTCCAGAACTTCCTGTCGATGGTATCACATGGCATGTGTGGATTCTTAATGGATCTGGTTTCTTTTGTGAAACACCATGTAGTTGATACTATTTTATACTTTTGAATCTATTAGTAGTTCATTTCACTCTATTGTCTATCTTATATGAATATATCAAAATTTGTTTACTTCTTTTCCTATTGTTGGGAATTTGGGCTTTTTCTAGTTTGAGGCGATTATAAGTAAGGTTACTGTGAATATTCGTGTACAAGTCTTTGTGTCAATATTTGTTTTCCTTTCTTGTGAATGGATACTAAAGAGCAGAACTGGTGGTTGTAGGGTATTATGTTTAGCTTAGAAGAAATATCTGAAGATTAAAAAAAATGGTCATAGCTTTTTACATTCCTATCAGTAATAGATGAGAGTTCTGGTTACTCCATTTCACCAAGATCTTTTAATTTATGCCATTATTTTAATGTCACATTGTGGCTTTATTGCATTTGTCTAATGAGGCACTGTGTTGAGTGCTATTTCATGTGCTTACTGGCCATTTGTAGATCTTTAGTGAGGAGTCTGCTCAAGTCATTTATTCATTTACCCTTGGCCTATTTGTCATTTTATTATTGAGTTAGAAGAATTCTTGTTATATTCTGGGTGGAAGTCTTTTGCGAGATACATGTTTTTTGCATATTTTCTCCCAGTCTGTTGTTTGTTTATTAATGTCTTTTTTGATGATCAGAAATTTTAAATTTTTTCTTTTATATTTAGTGCCACCTCCATATTGTGTAAGAACTCTTTACCTCAATGTGTTGAAAATATTCATTTGTGCTTTGATTGCTAGAGTTTTATTATGGCTCTTTTAATATTTTGTCAATGTGCAGATTATGTTGATTGTTTTTCAAAATTGAAAACAAATTTTTATTCCTAATAGATTTTAATTTTTATATATTGCTGGGCCTATATACATTTATGTAGGCTATTTGTGTTTTAAAATTTCCTTCTCTGCTTTGATAACAGGTTTGTGCTAGCCTCTAAAAAATAATTTAGAAGTGTTTCCTCTAACCTTTATTTACAGGGTTACTTTAAGAATTGATGGAATAAAGGTATTTTAAATCTTGAAAGATATATGTGACACACCGAGCACAAGATATTATTTTAATTAATATTGGTATGTCCCATAACTATTCTGTTAAATGAAATTCTATATTATGAACATTTCTCAGCTAAGTGGCAACATTATTTATTTATTTGTTTGGCATACTTAATTGAAAGATAGTATACTTAGCTTCAGGATAATAAAAAAAATCAGATATAATCTACTTTTTATAGAGCTTCTTCATAATTGTGAGTAGACACATTATGAAATCCTAAGTTCATTCTAAAATATCAAATATATCTCTAATAGTTTCCTGTTAGCATGTAAATGTATTCTAATTCTTCCAGTTGGTATTACATGATTGGGGGAACTTGTGTTAATTATCCACTAACACATTATCATACTCATTCATATTTCTTTGCTTCCATGATCTTGTTGGAAAATAATCTATACCCCTAATCATATACAGTGCATTTCATGTACAGAGTATTGCAGAGTTAATAAACAGGAACATAGGAATGGGTAGGAAACCAGAAATTATTGAACATCTACTAAGTGCCTGGGAACTAGGTAAATTCATGGAAATTATGTCACATTATTCTCAAAAACACACTGGATAAACCAACATTACTTCAATAAAAAATAATACAATTTAAAAAAGCCCCTTCCAAAATAGACAAACTACTTTAGATACAGACAGACTGACTCTGTCTAGAAATGCAAATGAAGATTTTTTCCTTACCAAATGGAAGATACAGGTGAGAACTCCTCAGATTATTCTGCGCTGATCATGTTGCTAGGTCAGCAGAGAGCCACTAGTAGGTAGCCTGGGATTTGGTCAGGTTAGACTCTTATTCTTTGGACTCTCTGCCTCCCATCCAAACCCTCTACCAGGTTGGGAATTCCCTAATATAAACAAACTTCACTCAAGATATCTAAATGGCCACTCATTCTTTAATTCATTTAGTAAATATTTGCTAGCATCTCAGGTGATGGCAAAGAACTGGAAATGCCAATGTGAATAAGATGCCAACCCTCCCCTTAAGAATGGGGCCTAGGAGTCACAGACTGGGACACATACACGTTCATGGAGAGTGAGCGACATGGCATCTGACAGCTGCATTAAAATCTGACGGGAACTGAGAATTTCGCAGTTCTTGGTTGGTGATGAGCAGTGTCTTGCTGGAGGCGACCACTGTCTTGTGACGGTGATCCCGATAAATGAGTAGGGGGCAAACAAGAGCTTCCCCAAAGCCCCACAGCTAGTTGGAGGCAAAAACAGGATTTCAGTGTGTGTCCACAGCCCTTCTACCATACTTTGCGGTTACAGCTAAATGAGACAAATAAAACATAGGTGAAAGGGGAAGTTGGGAAAACTTGGTTTTGCTGCCTCTGTGAAAATAAGTTTATGACTCAGATTTCTGACAGCAGGGCCTGGTGGTCCGTGCAGTCAATGTCTGGAAATGTCCCAGTTACTGACTTCAGAAGAGTTAGGCTCAGCAGCAGAAGCTGCTGTCAGCCAAAAACTGGGGTAAGCATTTCTTGGAGTTGGTACATAAACATATATATGACAACAATAAGGTTTTTCTCGATGATATCCACAGAAAACAAATATAGCTGAATCTCATTAATCTGGAAGTTATATATACTAACAACACACATCTGGCACATAGCAAAGAATCAGCCAAAAAGTAAAGCTGCAAATATCTAGATGTCATAAGCAACAAATATTAAATTGCACACAAAATAATTTATATTCCATTTTAAATGCCCTTATGTCCTCGATCTGCTGTATCTGTCTAAATGTGCATGTCATGTTTCCAAACCTAGTAGTGTATTAAGAAAAACCTTTTCATTAGATTTACTGAAAACAGTGAAAGGTAACATTCTGAAAAAAAAAAAAAGGATAATACAAAAAATATAAAAAGTAGTTATAACAACTCAAAGATCTCAGCATCAATTCAGATTTGGTCAAAGACTCTCAGTGGATCTTCTGATTACCCTTGTAAATACACACAAGAAGGATGATGTTTTCAATGAATCATCAATGTAAGGTTAACCGAATTAATTTCTGGCTAATTTTCTTCTTTTTTTATGATACAGACAATTTTCTAGTTTTTATTTTTTTGTATTGAGGTAACATTGGTTTACAACACTCTATATGATTCAGAGGTACAGGATCACATGTCTTCAGAGGTGTGTTACCACACTGTGCCCTACACCAAAGCATCCATAATCTTCCACCATAGTCCACTGGGGCCCCTGTATACTTTGCTCTTCTTTCTTCCTCTCCCTCTGGTAGAGGCTAATTTTCTTCTTCTTTTTTAAAGATTTATTTTATTTCTTTATGCATACAAGAACTGGGGTGTAGGCTAGAACCGGCGGGGTGAGAGGATTCACCAGAGACAGAGAGCAGAGCAGATGGATCTACTGAAATACACTGCTGAGGGGAGCAATGGAGAGGCAGGAGAGGTCTGCTGTGCCATGTGGGTCAGCTCCCTGGCCAGGGATGGAACTCATGCTGAATGGCTGCTGACAGCTTCATAGTGCTGAGACTTAACTCCTTGCTCCACCAGGGAGGCCCAAAGGCTAATTTTCTAAGTAGGTAGGAGCTATATGGTTTATTTATGATATTCATTAATGTCATTAATGTTATCATTAATGTCATCAGTTATCATTTAGTGACATTACTTACACTAAGAACTAAGTCATCTGAAAAACTTATTAATTACATGAGGTGATGTAAACTCAGAGGATTGTAGACAATCAAGTGCATTATCATTTAAATGTGAATTCCAGTTTCCACCCACAACTTTCATTAGAATAGGAGCAGGTGACCAGGGACACGATCCTCCTATTGGTCCAAAAAAGAGAGAGGAGCAGCCTCCCCATGCCAGTGAACCCTAGCGCCACCGGCATGGAGTGGTATTTGGTCAAGTCTCCCCAGTGGGTGCCCTTTTGATCTCAGATCAGTGAATCTTGGAAAGTGAGGACAAAGGCCCTTACCCATGGCCTTCTTGGGGTGGTCTCACCAAGGTGTACTGTTCCCCAACACACCCACACACTCCCTTGTACGAGGTCCTAATTGCAAATGCCACAACAATAACTAAAAATAATTTCTGAGTGTGTGTTAACCATCCTGCCAGCTTTTGTTTTACTTCCTTATTCTTGCTCTATTCCAATTGTGCTAAAAGTGTCAAAGTGTCTGATAAAAATGCAAAAGAAGCCTGACACACCAGGGAGAGAAAAATAAGGACTTGGATAATTTGCAAACCAGATAATGAGTCTTTGTGTAATTGATTCAAATGTACAGCTTCTTAATAGATGTTTTAAATGTTAAGTCAATTGTTTCTTCTCTCTCAGTAATGGAAATGCTGACCCAAAGTTGCCCAAGTTTGTTAAGCAGCTTTGCAGAAGTAGTGAGGCAGGCTTCAGAAATGGATTTATAGAATGGGTGACCTTATATTGTCAGAAGGACTAAGAGACTCGTGCAACTTTTAATATTCTTTCATTTGAAAGTGGATGTTTTTGTTCTGCAATCAAGAGAAACCACCTTTCCTGACTAGGAACATAGATCTCAGCATCTTTGCAGATGCTCCATAAAATGCTACCTAAGTACAATTTGTTTTGGTCAGAGTTTTAACTTCTTTTATATCCTCACCACCCTTGGGAGCCTTTGAACCCTTTTCAGAATAATGTTTTTAAATGTATAAATGAAAAAACAAAGCATTACAGGGAAACCATCTCTCTGTAAATGTAATTATAAAAATGTGTGATGTACTGGTATGTGCTTCTTTATTAAATGTACTAAATAACATAATCTAGTTATGGTGGTGATGAACATAGATGATATTTTAAGATAGCTGAAGCAACTGTAGCAGGAGTTGGGAATACTTGTGATTTCTACAGGAAACACATTCAGATACTGTGAATACTTCCAAGGTTTATGGGCAATATTTGTATTCAAAGGAAACGTTAAATTTCAGTTAAAAATTTAGTGCAAATGAAGTTACTGCTTTTGTATCTAAGTGTGAAGACTCCCTGGCTGTGTCCACAGGCCATTTGAAGGTGCCAACAGGTGCTGGCAAAGGGCCCCGGAATAGGTAACTAGGAATAGGAGCATGGTTGACGTAAATTAAGTTTCTTCCTATAAATGTCTGTCCATAATTCCAAATGAGGTTATGGACATTTATATTTTTAACTCTCAAAAGGAAACGCCATTCATTCATTCATTTATATTCCTGCTTATAGCCTACCTTCCTTTTGAAAGAATTTGAGGCCATTTGTATAAACGTATACAAGAAACTATAATAAAATGACAAGTAATTAGTTGTGAAGAAGGGAACTGAAGATTAGTATTAAAAGTAAGAGTTGTTTTGAAGTGAAGTGAATATACATGTGTGGAAGGTTCTAGATATTTACTAGAGTTTGATTATAATTACGATTCTAAGTTTTATGACAACGCGAAGGGCAAAAAGCAGTGGTGGATTCACAATCTCATCTCCTGTAAAATAAGGAAATTCTCAACTGTTTTTCTCCTGAAACTAGGAGCAATTCCTTCCCCAGGTCTTGCATCATCACAACCATCTTAGCTTCAGCTGCTGTAGCGAAATACCACAGACTGGGTGATCTGAACAGACACTTCCTTAGCTCTGCAGGCTGCAAAGCCTGAGCTGGGGCGCCAACATTTTCAGGTTCTGGTGAGAACCTTGTCCTGGCTGGCAGACGGCCACCTTCTGGCTGTGTCTCCACACTGGGTGGAGAGAGATCTTTCTCTTGTTTCTTCACTAATCTCGTTATGAGGTCTCCATTCTCATGCCCTGATTACTCTCCTTAAGGCGCCATCTTCAAATGCCGTTAAACTGGAGATTAGGGTTTCAACTTTATAAATTGGTTTTGTGGGGGAGGGGCGCAATGGTACACTGTGTAAGGAAATCAACAGTTATTTTCAAAAACTCTTTGCTTCCTTGGGCTATCAATGACATAGATAACTGCTTGCCCAGTTCAATATAGGAATGGATTTAATTTGAGGCAACTTGTATAAATGCATACATCAAAATACAATAAAATGACAAGTAGTTAGGCGAGAAGAAAGGAACAGAAGATTAGTATTAAAAGTAAGAGTTGTTTTGAAGTGAAGTGTATAATGTGAAGGGCTATATTCAATCTTATGTTCATTGCAGCACTAGATACAACATACAATATATACAATAACCAAGTTATGCCAACCACCTAAGTGCCCAAGGACGGATGGATAGATCGGGAAAATGTGCTCTATATACACAATGGAATCCTACTTAGCTATAAATAAAGATGAAATCTTGCTACTTGTGACAACATAAATGGAACTAGAGGGGTTTATGCTACTCAAAATAAGTCAGAAAGAGAAAGTCAAATACAGGATGATTTCACTCATGTGGCATAGAAACAGAAAACAAAACAAAGAACCAATCTAAACAAAACCAAACAAACCCTAGAAATTTGACTATAGAATTAAGTCTACTAGAGGGGTGGGGGTTGGGGTTGGGAAGCAAAGGAGGGAAGGTCCCAGGGGACTGTGGTAGAGGATTATGGGTACTTTGGTGGTCAGTGTGGTGTGGTAGGTAACACACATGTGAGCATGTGAGGAGGTAGGACCCTCTACCTCTAAATCATATACCATGCTGTGAACCAAAGCTACCTCAAAAAAAAAAAAAAAAGAGAAATACAATAAAAATGAGTCATCTACAAAATTAATAAAAGAACTAGTGTAATTTTTTTAACCTTTTGGAAATATAAGTATTATTACTTATTTACTTTTCAGTACCACACCTCTGAAGGTACTTATTGTTAAACTATTGATAGAGTAATGATTATCAATTTTTAGATTTAATGGATCATTTTAAGTTTGCTGAAAGGTATAAGTGCAGACATACATTAGTTTCTGCATGAAATTTGAGGGACTCACTTATCTAAGGCCTGAGCAGTCTAAGTAGTAAATAACTTTGGGATAAGAAGTAATTGATATGCCTTTACACATACTTTACAAATATTATTTATTGTAACTGAGCATTTGCCATGAACTGGGGAGCCAGCCAGGTGGACTTAATGCACCTGGCAAGCTTGGGGATGCTGGAGATTAAACACTTGTTCCCACAGCCTGGAGAACAGGACCGGCGGGCACATTGAACTCAATGTAATGCTAATATTTCAAGGTTGGAGAGGTGCCTGGATCAGACAGCCTCAACTCTTGTGCCCAAGGTTCTCATGCTCTTTGGGGAGCATTTAACATTTCTTTTTTTTAAGATTTATTTATTTATGCATACAAGAACAGGGGTACAGGCCAGATGTGTGGGATGGTGAGAGAATTCACCAGAGACAGAGCGGGGAGCAGAACAGGCAGATTGACTGAAATACACTGCTGAGGGGAGCAGTGGGTGTGACAGGAGAGGTCTGCCGCGCCATGTGGGTCAGCTCCCTGGCTGGGAATCGAACCCACACTGAGGAGGCTGTGGACAGCTTCACAGTGCTGCACTCAACCACCTGCGCCACCAGGGAGGTCTGAGCATTGAACATTTCTACCTACAACCATTATAGTCCCAGGAGGTGATGAGCCAGGTGTGCCCCCCTCCCGCCTCCACCAACCCAGCATTCCTCATCGTCCGGCTGAGACCAAGTTGTAATGTGATAACCAGAGTGGATAACCAGAGTGGATCAGATTTGTGGGGCCTGAAGCTGTACAATTTAGCATCATCTTTGTTAGAGAAGACAGAAAGTCAATTGAATTTGTTCTTTAGCATGAATGGAATGGAATTGTTTTTATTTTTATTGCTTGTTTAAAAAAACTTCTTTTGGGTTTATAATTTATTAATAGTAGTGAAAATTTCTCAAATCTCACATTTTCTTTAACTCTGAGCATTGAAATTAAAATGCATTTGCTTATATGTATTATACATATGATACATATGTAATATGTAACACATTATGCAATGGGTAACGTGTGACATGACCCCTGGGACCCGAGCCATCATTTAACCATGCCAGGTGAGTTGACCAGGGGAAGTGTTTCTGGAAGTTATCACTATAGTTGGCCACCTCACAGGCACTTAACTGTATAAAAAAGCAACAAAACTATATACCATTCATTAATTCAGTGCATTCATCAACAGTTACTCCTTCTCTCGGAACTTAGAGACCACAGCTCACCCTCACACCATCCTTTGGATTTCCTTTCTCCCACTTGCTCCCTGGGTTGCCTCCATTGGTGGCAGCCATCTTTACAGCAACTCCATACAACCCTCTAGTAGATTCCTTAGCTCACATTCTGAAGAGAGCTACCCCAAGATAGAAGGAGGAGGAAACATTTTTTTTTTTACCATATCCAACTTTGCTAACATTGGGAATGTGTAAGTCTTTAGGAAAGGACCCTTCTCATTGCAAGGGTGTGACATCCCCATAGGGCCACATACAACAAATATTTCAGAACCCACCAGCCTAAGATCAGTCCGAGATAGGATCACTTTGAAAAGTATGGGATGTGTTTCCATTCATGACGAGAGGGTGTTGAAGGGCATAGACACAGAGGCCACAGAATATGACTGCAGTGACTCCAATCTGGAAAATTAAAACCAGATAGAACAAGATGCTATTTTAACTATCAAGCTCTTAAAACCTCACACATAGACTCTTTTAATTAATTAATATAACTTCAGGGTGAGTGTCCCAAAATAATTGGGTGCAAAATAATATGGTTTGGTTAGTGATTGAGTTAACTTGTTTATACAGTAATTGATTCTAAATCAGTTAAATGGAGAGCGAAATCTAATGAAGATGTTTGGGTCTAGAATAGTTGACTGGTCGTTCTTCTCTGGGGTCAGGGAGCAAGATGACTTTTCCTTTAAAGAGGCCCTCAGCTTACAACAATAAAAGCTATTGTTTTCGAATACAAGAATGCTTATTTTATTTCCTATGGAAGGGGAATATCTGTGGATCCCATCCAAGAGTGAGTTGCTAAGTCACTCTTCAAAGCCCATGAGAAGTAAGGTGTTATGCATTTGGTTACATAGTAGGGTTATCTACTTTGCTTGCTTGTTAAAGGGGAAAAAGTGCCATTTCTTTCAATAGATGCATTTAAATAAATTGAAAATACTGTTTTCAGAGACATGATTGAGGAATCAGAATAAGTTGGAATAAACTGTGTTTAGCCAGAACTTTTCCTGTTTTGGACTTGATCTGCCAAGAGACCAAATCTGCATTTTTTTTTTTTTAATGGAGGTAGAGAGGCGCTGTCCTTTTCCCCTGGGAGGGAGCACAAGATGCCATGCTGGGGGGTTGGAGGAATGCCCGCCCTCCTGCAGGGGGGCTTAGAAAATGAGCAGAGAAGGAGTCCAGAAGTTGTAACAGGTCCACATTAGCTTCAATGGTTAAATCAAAGTGGTGTGTGTATGAAGTATCCTTGTAATATGTCTTCTAACATGTCAAATTTATTTCTAAGAAAGTTGAAAAATTAATCTCTAAACTTGAGACAAATGATCCCGATTGCAATTTTTCCAGTGAATTTTGAGTTAAATAATCTTTGCATTTGGCTGTTGATGTAGCAGGATAAAAGAAACACAGAAATAGTAAGAAATGAAATATTTGAGATTGTCCCAGTCGTGAGCCTTGTGTTACCGGTCTTGCTCTGTGCTTTATGTGCTGGTTACAAAGACTGAAAATGTGCATGCGAACTTCCATATTATTTTGCACACCAGGGCCTCTTGCTCAACAACAGAGATAAGAAAAGAATGCTCTTCAGAACATTACAGCTCTTCGGGGTGCTGTCCAGATTTCATGCATGCCTGATAAAGTGCCAGAGCCTCTGCTGCGTTGAAAGGATCTAAATGTGACTTGTCAAACAGCTCAGATATTCGCTGTATTCGCCATCCATGCAGAGTGCTGAATTAGTGCTTGTAGTCACAAAGCCGTCTATGTAGACTGCCTCTGGAAATACCGCACATTTTCAAAACACAGAAGAAAATGTAGCAGGAAATATGCGAGTTAAAGAGTGGCTTTAGATGTTGGGATAATGGGTGATTTTTATTTTCCTTTATTCATCATTTATCTTTTGTATTGTTAAGTTGACAACAATGCAAATATGTATCTTTTACTATCAATGACTACTTTCTAAAAAAATGGAGTAAATGCTGTGGCTGTTGGCAAAGCCAACCTTGGAGCTGTAGTTTAGACATTGCAGACTTGACCGATGAATTCAAAAGGAGCTGGACTGCAGGCAGAACCCATGGGGCCACTGGGCTAAGAAGTCTGGCAGCATAGGAGGGGGCATGTCTGCTGGCATAGGGGTCCCTGACCCACACCCTACCCCCATCCTCTTTTCTAGAATGTCTGTCGATTCCTAAATGGAGAGTGTTATAGTCAAAGGAAAGCGGGTATGGAAAGTTCTTATCAAAGTAATGATCAGAGAGCCTCCCTAGTGGCATAGGGGTTAAGCCTCAGTGCTATTACGGTATCACCCCGAGGCCTGAGTTGATGGGGTGGGGGGCTGCCACTTGTGATGCTGCAGACCTCGCCTGTCTCTCCTGCTGATCCCCTCAGCAGTGTATTTCAGTGAATCTGCCTGTTTTGCTCCCCACTCTGTCTCCCCATTCTGGTGAATCCTCTTACCCCGCACCTCTGGCCTACACTCCAGTTCTTCTATGCACAAATAAATAAATCTTAAAAAAATAACAACAAAGTAATGATCGGAAATGTGTGAGCAAGTGGGGTAACTTGCAGAGGTGGGGGTTGCGTCGGTGGCCACCCAGGAGCAGCTGAGTGGCGATTGTCCTCTAAGAAGGGAATACCAGCCAGAGCAACAGACTAAAGGAACATGACACAAGATCTTTCCAGGTCCTTTATGAATTAGATCATATGTATGAGCTTGAATACCACCCAGATAGGCATCTGCAGCTGCCCTTACCTGGACTTGGGTGGCACTGTGTGCTAAGTTTGGTTTTCATCTTGAAATGGCAGTAAAGACAGGACCAACTTTATAGGGTTGCTGGGAAAACTAAGTGATGACTGCACGCAGGCATTAGCACATGCCCCACAAATGAAGTGATAATCTGAGTGGAATTCCTGTTGCTATTGTTTTTCTCATCATTATTGTTTGGGTGAGGTCCCCTCTCTTTAGCTCTCTTCTATTTGATCTTATGTCTAACAATCAAATGGATTTTGGCTAAGATTTTGTTTCTGCTTTTAGCTAGAGAAATTGCTTCACAGAGTGTATTAGAAAAGGTTCAGATTAAACCATAAGTGCATAAATCTTGAGCAAAGTTTTAATAGGAATTGTGCCCTGTTGAAGTTGAATTTTTCTGAAAAAAATTGTCACTAATGTCATTTTTTTGATTTAGGAAGTTTGTAAGAATAACTAATAACACTTGGTGAAGGTTAATATATTATTGAAAGTGGTAATTTTAACGATTTTGAACTTATTTTCAAGACATAATTGGAATAATTTTCCATAGACATCAACCTTTATTCCTTTGGAAATTACAGTGATTAAATTAACTCCAGGCAGCCTCTCATTGTTATTTGAAGATAATAGGAGTCTATTGAGGATTGGTTGGGAAAAATGAATGATACCTGTTTTATTAGACTTCACTTCTGAAACATTTTTCATTACTCTTTCTGTCTGGCTATAGTTTATAGATTTAAGGTATAATCATCAAATGTAGCTTTCTTTACTGTACTTGGCCTAGAAAACTAATTCAAATGAAAAATGAGAATAATGCTATTCCTAGGAATAAGGTATAGTTTTTTTCTTTTAATGAGGTGCATCACGTACCAATTCAAAAGAAAATAATGTTATAGAAAGCTGTAGGGAGTTTTGTTCCTTCTTTGGTATTTTCTGGATTCTGTCTCTGCTTCATTACAAAATGGAACACTGGACAAGGACAATGATATCACACTCATTACTCAGGCATTTGAAATTACTCTTTTACTTTGAAATGAGATATTGAAATCACTGAGTGTTGGGGAAATTGTGGATAGGTAGAAGAGGAAATGGGTCATGATCTGTCCTCTGGGCTGGAGCCTTCTGGAGGTGGCAAAGTGGTTTCTGTCGGTCAGAGGAAAATGGCACCTTCTTTTTTTTTTTTTTTAAACAATGTTGGCGGTAGATTGGGAGTTAGGGGACCTTGAGGAGACCTGGCTTCTCATCTATGTAAATTTAGCTGTCTATACCTCTAATTTGGTTCTCAAGTTTTTTTTTTTTTTTTTAAGATTTATTTTATACATAGAAGAACTGGGATGAAGGGCAGAGGTGCTGGGGTGAGAGGATTCACTAGAGACTGAGTGGGGAGCAGAATAGGTGGACTCATCAAAATACACTGCTGAGGGGAGCAGCAGGGAGACAGGAGAGGTCTGCTGCTCCATCTGGGTCAGCAACTTGGCTGGGGATTGAACTAGTGCTGCAGAGGCTGCAGACAGCTTCACAGTGCTGAGACTTAATGCTTTGCGCCACCAGGGAGGCCTGCACCCTACTTCTTGACGATTTTTCCAAATTCTCAATGATTTAAATTGTATATATGAGTTTGAATACCACCTAGGTAAGCTGCCCTTACCTGGAAGTGGGAGGGATTGTGTTTTAAATTGCAGTATTATGATAAAAGTTGTCGAGCTTTTGCCTCCATTGGTGCCTTTGATTTCTGGGATGAGAAAACCTGTTTATGCTCTTTCTGATGGGAATGTCTTCTTAGAGATTTATGCTTTTGGTTGTGAATCAAGTACATACACACTGCTATCCCAACTTTTCTTTACTTGATCCTAAACTAAACAGTTTAGATTGTGAAGTCCTTGGGTTGAGAGTTACAATGTCAAAAAGAAAAATTTAAAGAACTAATTTAATATACCAAGAAGTTCTTGTCAAAATGCTGACCACTACATGTTGAAATAATGCTGTTTTTACTGCTTTGGCAGTAGAAGGAAGTGATGTGAAATCTTGTGCTAGGGAGAAAGAGCTTGTGTATTATTAGGTGCAGCAAATACAAAAACAAAACTATGAAGAAAAATCAATTACTTGACATTCAAGATGACTAACGCTCATATACTTTAACATTGTTTCTGGTTTAACTGCTGTAATTTCAGATCATTATAGTTGGAAAATGTTTAGATACAGTATAATATCACATTGTCTTATAATTTAACATAAAACAAGAATTTTAAGGCACACCGTTTGGACAATGGGGAGTATAGGTTGTAGAAGAGAAAAGAATAATCTCTAAATATATTTGACATAAAAAAATAAAGGGCTTCTTTATCATGATATTTATAGTGTCTCTGTACTTAAATTTTGGACCAGAAATAGAGTTATTTGCTATTAAACTTGGAAAGGGCCTCCCCTGGTGGCGCAGGCAGTTGAGTGCCACATTGTGAAGCTGTCCACAGCCTCTGCAGCGCTGGTTCGATCCCGGCCGGCCTGCGAGGGTCCCACATGGCGTGGCAGACCTCTCCTGTCTCGCCTGCTGCTCCCCTCAGCAGTGTATTTCGTCTGTTCCCTGCTCTGTCTCTGGTGAATCCTCTCACCCTCCCGCGCATCTGGCCTGTACCCTGGTTCTTGTATAAATCAATCAATCAATCAATCAATCAATCAATCAATCTTTAAAAAGATTAAAAAAAAGCTTGGAAAAATTTCCATTCAAAAAGAAGAGATGCTAAAGCCAAACTCATGGATGGTTGTACAAATTGAATAAATTAATTCTTGGCAAAGCACTTTGTAAATTGCAAACTGTGAGCAAAATCTACTTTATGGAGGCGGTCACTAAATATTATAAATGAGTGAAAGAAAATAGTGGTCCATACTATATTGTTATTTTTCTAATGTATAAAAAGAAGCAATGCGATCCAGCTTCACTTGTGTACCACCACAGAAATGTCTAACCTGTAAGGGAAACTCTGACAAATCCAGGTTGAGGGACGTTATGGATAACAGCTGGCTTGAACTCTCAAAAGTATCAGTCATCAAAGACAAAAGCAACCATGACACAATACGATATGTGCAGTGGTGACCATTAATTGGCTCTTGAATTTAAAATAAAAATATATTAAATTTCCCAGACTGAAAAGGCCATTATTGAGATAATTGGGGAAATTTAAATGGTATATTAGGTAATGATATAGTAGCATTTAAAATTTCCAAATTGTGATCATTATTATGTAGTTATGATCAGGGTATTTGTTCTAAGGAGGGACATAATAATGAAGCATTTCGGGTGAAAAATCTTCATATCTATAAATAATTCTCAAATGGTTCAATGGAATATTTATATATCTAGAGAGATAAAGCAAATGTGCCAAAAATTAGTAATTCAAGAGTCTAAATTAAGGCCATCCAGGTGTTCATTATTAAGTATTTCTGCAGCTTTTCTAAAACAATTTTGAATGTTTTCAGAATAAAAGGTGGGCGAAATATGTCAGATGTTTTTAAAAACCCCAATACCTGAAGCAGTTGTTATTAAAAACAGGCTTTTGTGAAATATGCCTTTTACAGATCATGTTTTTCTGCCATTTCATTTTACTGTAAGAGTTAATATATAGTTTAAAATAGAAGGATCTTACAATACAGGCAGTAGTCGAGGGAAATTTATAGCATTAAATGTATACATTAGAAAAGAACAAAGATCTAAATCATTCATCTAAGTTTCATCCTGGAAAACTAGAAAAGAAGAAAACATTAAATCCAAAATAAGTAGACAAAAAAGAAATAAGAATTAGAGTGGAAATCAATGAATTTGAAAACAGGAAATCAAGGAGAAAATCAAGAAAACCAAAGGTTGGTTCTTAAAAGTAAGGTGAAATCAATAAGCATTTAGGCAGGCTAACCAAGAAAAAAGAGAAAGGATATAAGTTTTTAATATCAGAAATTAAAGAGGGGGCATCACTTTAGATTCTAAGGAAATTAAAAAGGTAATAAAGGAATGCTATGAACTATGCTACAGATTTTCCTTGTTATCTGAAAGTAGGTTACTTTTTAGGACTGGGAACACTCAGAAATTATTCCATATAAATGAATAGTAACAACACTGTTAGAACACAAAAATAATCTACCAAATCACACCAAATAGGAACACTGACATTTGCATAGCAGGGGAGAACTGTATGCTGACTAATTTGATAACCTAGGTGAAATGGACCAATTCCCCTGAAAGATAAAATCTGCCAAAACTCACACATGAAGAAATAAATGATCTTAATAATTCTGTATCTATTAAAAATTGAATCAATGATTAATACTTTACCACAGTTGACATTTTGTTCATGAATTTTAAGTGACACTTGTCATATTCATAATTTAGAAAACTGATTGTCTTAAGTTGTTGACAAAAATGGGTGGATTTTACAATGTTCAAGAGTTTTCAAATCTATTTTCTAGTAAGATATTTACGACCCTCAGATTAAGGGCTTCTCAACATGATAAGGTATCTAGAAAGAGCCTGACTTGTTATTAAAAAACAAAAAGATGTTCTAAGGGAATCTTGCATTGGTTTGGAAGACTGGATTCGATGAGCTCTATGGTCTCTTTTAATATAAAACTTAGTATTTCTTATGTAAGATGATACTCAGCTAAACCCCCAATGACCAAATTAGATAACTGGAGCATTGTTAAACATTATGGAAATTATTGCCTTGAACAGCGTTGGGGGCAGAGCTTAGTGGTGAAAAGGGCAGGCTCTGAACTCAGATACCTTGGGATAGAATCTTGGCTGTGACACTTTGTGGCTCTGTCACCTTGGCCGTGTGACAGGCCTCACTTTTCTCACTCGCTGAGTGGAGATAAAGCTGGTGCAAGGATTTGTGAGTTGATATGATTATAGTTCTTAGAGGTTAGGCACTCTCGATAAATGTTAGTTCTGATGGTGATGAATGAGCGACATCATCAGCTGGGGTACCTGTGCATCTTGGATATGTTTATATATTGGGATCTGGTAATGATTTCTATCAATGTCTAAATTTCTTCAAGTATTCTGATTTATCATTTATTTCGTTAAGTACTGTCTTGGTTCCACCTGAAACCAACGTGAAGGCAAAGCACAGTTTCCTTGCTGTTTTCTACTTTCACCAATATCGGAGGTGTTACTTTTTCCATTACATTTTCCTCTGTTTTTCAGATTCCATCTACTGTCATCTTCACTGTCTCATGCTGTTCTTTTTGCATTCACCCTAGCTCTTCTGAATTTTACAATAAAGGGAATTATGCCACTTTAAAAAAAGCCAAATTTAATGTTTAACTAAGAGAAAGTCTTGAACCAGCTACTAAGATAATGTAATGTTCTCCAACTTGATGCAAAAGTATTCATTATTTTCATATTTACTACTGCCATTAAGTAATAGTGAAGGACCCTTGCTTCCATGTAGTCCCTCTGATATATTACAGGCACATTCTCAATGCACATGTGTGTAGTGGGAGCTAATATTTCACATTTAATTCTCATTCACATATGACTATACTTCTGGTGCCACGATTATTTTGAGTTCCTTGCAGAATTCTGTGTTACTTTTTTTATTGTGATAAATACACATACCATGAAATCTATGATCAAAATAATTTTTTAGTGTACATTTAAGTGGTATTAGATTCATTCACATTGCTTTGTGACCATCATCACCATTCATTCCCATAACTCTTCCCTTGTAGGACTGACACTGTATCCATTTAACAATTCATCTCCATTCCCCCCCTCTCTAATCCCTCAAAACCACCACTATACAATATTATATATTTTTGTGACTGGCTTGCTTCACTTAGGATAATGTCCTTAAGTTCTATCCATGTTGTAGCATATTGTTGACTTTCCTTCTTTTTCAAGGCTGAATAATATTCTATTATGTGTGCTTCACATTTTGTTTACTTGTTCATCCGTCAGTGAACACTTGGGTTGCCTCCTCACTTTGGTTGTTGTGAGTAATGCTGCTGTGAACATGGACCAACAGGTATCTCTTTGAGACCCTTTTTCAGTTCCTTTGGTTATATATCTAGAAGTCAATGTGATGGATCATATGTAATTCTATTCTTAACTTTTTAGAAACTGCCGTACAGTTTCCACAACAGCTGCATCATTTTCCAATCCTACCAACAGTCTTCACAGAATTCTTAAGTATGGAATGCTTGTCTAATTATTTTGACATATTCCTGCTGGGCAGTGAATATTGTGAAATTTTATGTGAATACATTTTGGCCACAAGGTCATATTTTTCCTATTCTTTTTTTCTTTCTGTGCCTCTGAGAATTATGTTCTAAGACCTACTTAATGTTAATTTATGTTACCAGGTGATTCAGAGTGTCAGTGGACTTTTTCCAGAACAGAAATGTGCAGGGCCAAGTCTCAAATGCCTAATGGAAAAACAACTTGGGCTCTATGGATTTCTTGGCTTACTTTAAAATAAACTCTAAGTTAAAATTCCATGTGCTAGCAGGAAAGGAATAGATGACCACATATGTTTTCTTCTTGAAGGCTCATAATTTTTTTTGCACAAAATATAGCAGTGTAAACAGAACTGGAGACAACTGGATTATAAAGAGAGAATCAGCTAGCTGAAGAAATACTTACATAGAGGTCATTCTTTGAAACAAAGTCTGCAAGTTTTTCAAATGATCAGGAGAGCAGGTTAATATTTGAGCTGTTATTCTTTCTGGTTAATAGTATTTGTGCTTTTTAAAACTTTGGTTAAAATTCTGGATATAGATTTCTCACGGATAGAATCCATTCCAAAACTGATAGGTGTTAGCTGACAATCTCAAAATCTTCTCAGGTTATTTCTACAAATGAGTAGGGCACTTCCCCAGACATTTTTCTGTTTTTATTGTTTGTAGACATTAAGGAAAAGGGAGAGGAGAGAAATAAGCCCATCTAGGAAGAAAATGCTTCTTATTAGCAGACATTTAATTTTCCCTTCATTTATTATACTCAGTAGAAATATTAGTGTCTTTCCTAACAAAATTACCTTCCAAGTAAGGTGTTCAAAAAATGTACTAACGACCTTGGGTATATGTCAATTTATAATACTTTCCCCAGGAAAACTTTAAAAATAACTTAAGGAAATTAAGAAAAGACTTTTGTTAATGATTAGTGAGGCACAGGGAGCTCTTATCAGGTTAGACTAACTGAGCTGTGGTAGCCAATTAACCCTGGAATCTCAGTCATTTTACACAACAAACTTGTATTTATTCACACTGTATACTTGGTGCTGGTTGGCGCAAGATGAGGAGGGCTCCTCTGTCCCACACCAGCCTTCCATGTTCAAACTCAGAAGCGCCACCCGCTCTTTGCACCTCCCAGGGAAGGGGGGGGGATCCCCAGGGTTGGCCATGAAAGGGAAGAGAGAGGGGAAGCTCTTGCTTTTCTCCAAGCTGACGTGTTGCACCGAACATGCCTCAGGGTCCACTGGACAAAGGTAGTCGATGGCATCTCCTTACCACATGGGGACGGAGGTCTTCCTGGGAGTGCTGTCATTCATCAAGCTTTCCTTTTATAGTTAGTTAGAGCCAATGGTAAAATGACTATGTTCAATAAATAAAACCAACACCATTGGTGATTAAAAATAAAAATTGACCCTTATTTGAAACCATAATAAAAATAAATTTTAAGTGGACTGTAAATGTAATATAAAAGGCAAAAGGTATAAGTTCTAGAAAAAAGGTAAGATAGTGTCCATGTCCTGGTACCATAAGCTAGAAAGTGACAAATAGCAGAGAAAAAGCACTAATTATGGTCTTCTTTATAATCTCCAATCTTCTGCTTAATTAGCATGGTATATGATTTCATTTATTTAGATCTTTAATTACCTTCAATAATATTTTATAGATTTCTTCATAGAAACATTACACATCTTTTGTTAAATTCTTCATATTGTGCTTGTTTTTTTTTATATTTCTTTATTATTATTATTTATTTCTCCCATCACATTGTTGTTCATTTTTGTTCAGTAACTGGTTTCTCCCTTCCGGCATAGTCCCCATAATTCTTCTACCACCATGTCATCTGTGAACCATCACCAAATTCCCTTGTGCTCTTCCCTCCCTGTCTTTGGAATTTTATGGTGTCTCCATATTGTCTTAAAAATGATATTTTCATGCTATTGGTTGCTGGTATATAAAAACATTACTGATTTTCATAAATTGATCTTGTTTCTAGCAACCCTTCTCTGTCTACTTTTTAGTTTTATTAATTCATGTGTAGATTCTCTTCCACATGTAAAATCACATCATCTGAAAATATTGACAGTTATTTTCTTGTTTTCCAGTCATTAGAATTCTTAATATTTTTAACACGCATTTCTTATACAACATTGGTGAATGACAACGTTGGTTTATTCCTAATACCAACATAAAAAGCTTTCAGTATTTCACCACTAAGTGTGTGATGGGAGCAGTAAGGCCCTCTTTCCTTACTAAAAATGGTGACATGAGTTGCTCTGAGTCTTGCCCAGGACAGGACTCTGTGATCGGCTTGGCCCAGCAGCTCATCTCTCATTCATGTGGTTTCAGCTGGACTAGCTGGGGCAGCAGGATCCACTCTTCATTCCCTCTCTGGTGCTTTGGTGTCCTGGTTTCTCCTCTACATTGTACTTTATCTTCTGGGCCCATTGATTCCCAGGCTTGGCTTTTTACACCATGAATGTCTCTGAGTAAATGGACTTTAGTAAGTGTCATCTGGCTTCTCCTAGAACAGGTGATCCTTTCAGATTTAAAGTTCCATGAGTTTGAGCCTACGAGGCCCTATAAATTGCCATTAATCTCTCTAGCAAAAATGTAATTTCTAATCTTAACTGATGGCGTAATCAAGTTTCACAATTACAAAGTAAAGAAAAAACAGGTCATTACTTTTTTTTTTTTTGGTGGTCAAGGTGGTGTGAGGGCAGCAGAGCGTGGGTGAGTTGCATGTGAGGAGGGGTCTGAAGCCGGGTGTAGGTGATGTGAGTGAGGATAGCACTAGCAAGAGAGTGCGTGGGCCACAGGAAGCTGAACGGGCCACAGGAAACTGGCTGGAAGAAACAAAGTCTATGGCTTTAGTTAATTAAAAACAAGAATAAAACAACCCAAAGACTAATGGAAAGTCTCATATGCAGAGTCTATAAAGGAGCAGAACCAAAATATTAATAAGCACACAGTGTTTGGAGGGGAGGGAGCTGAAGTGACTGGCCAATTACAGTCCACTCTAATCTGCATTCCTTCTCAAGACTTGCTGTAGAATAGTCTAATTGAAAATAAAAGTGATAGAATTTCCTGCAGAAAGAAACACAAAATATTCTTTTATAGAGTTCTGGGTTTATAATTAGAGTTCTGGGTTTATAGAGTTCTGGGTTTATAATTCTAATTATTTAAAAAATGCTTTATTGAAATCAAAAGAATGGTAAATTAGGAAGTAAAGTGATGTTTCAACCTCTTGTTTCAACCTAACAAGGTGTTTACATTTTTGTCCACTAGGTGTCTCTTTGCATACATGTTTCCATTTCAGAGAAATCTAATCTAGTCCTGAAGGCAACAAATATCTCAATTTGGAGGTATTTAAGAATGGCTTTAATGGAACAGATCCTCCTTAAGAATAAATACAGTGGGGGCGAGGGGGAGGAGAGAATAAATACTTGTGTCCTGGCTATATCTATCTCTCACTCTTGCTTTAGGAATTTTGAAGACATTAGTCTAGAATTGTCAGCAGATGCAAAATTCAGGTACTAATGCCAGGGTTGTTAGACTGATACAAAAGCCTTAGACCCAATAGTCCCTCCACTTAGGGTTCTGAGCAGGAATCAACCCCACATAATTTCTGAATAAAGCATCAACAAGGGTGCTCAGTCACAGAACAAGCTGCATTTGACTCTCTGATCTCTCTAGCTACTTGGAATCTATTGCTCATCAGACCCCTCAGAATTACCCACCAGCAGCTTATCTATGGTCCCCTGTGTAGCCTTTGGGTTCAAGTTATCAATTATCAATATTTTTTTATTATTTATTATTATTTTTTAAGATTTATTTATTTATTTATACAAGCATTGGGCACAGTCAGAAGCATGGGAGGGTGAGAGAATTCACCAGAGACAGAGCGGGGAACAGAACAGGCAGACTGACGAAACACACTGCTGAGGGGAGCAGCGGGCACGGCAGGAGAGGTCTGCGCGCCATGTGGGACCCTCGCAGGCGGCCGGGGATTGATCTGGCGCTGCAGAGGCTGCGGGCAGCTTCGCAGCCCAGCGCTCAACCCTGCGCCACCAGGGGAGGCCCTCAATTATCTATATTATGTCAGTTGTCCAAATTTGATAGTTTACCCATTCTAACTTGTCCTAATGTACAGCAGGGTAAATCTAAGTCAAAAGGTAAATATATATATCAGGTGCCTAAAGTGTCTAGTGAAATATTGGATTCATTCTTTCTGTGAGAATGTAAAGAAATTTAGTCTTGGCAGAAAAATTACACAGGCTGCTAAGAAGTTGAAAATACGAAGATGATTCTAAGGTGGCATTGCTAATGTCCAAAGGTTCCTGAGCTTGGAATTTGAAGGCCTGGATTCAAATTCTGGCTTTATAACGCACTAGTTGTGTAAACTACCTACTCTGTGTGTCAGTTTCCTCTCTTGTGAAAGTAAGGGTAGTATTGCTTTATGGAGTTTCTGTGAATATGAAGAGCAGTTTGCAATAATTCTGCCAAAGATTATGAGAGTTTGTAAGGGAAGCGGTGCTGTTCTGGACAAAGGCAACGTTTCCCTTTATTAGGCACAGCCGTTGTTTAGCTTGTTATGGTCTCTACCTCTCCTGTCTGCCCGGCCTTGGGTGCTGCTTTGCAAAAATCGTGAGACTCATTATAATGGTATTTCCCCATGAAAGAACTAGCCAGACAAAAAAGGAATTTTGGCTGCCACTCCAGAACAATGCATGGAAATAGCCAGTAGCTTTTATACATAGTTTTCATTTTTCTAGTTTCTTTCCAGCCAGCAATGGTCTCACAGCAGAGGCCTCTGCTACACAGGGTACACACGGGGTACACGTGGGGTACACCAATTCACTTCGGTGGGAAGAGTGTTCAGGCTCCTTTGGCAAAGCTGAGTTAAAGTGATTGCCTCAGTCTGGATTTCACCAAATAGAAAAATGTACAATCTTCCACAGAGAGGAAATATTGCTGTTATTCATGTGAAGAACTTTAGGGATGCAAATTGTGGGGAAATAATGACTGTCATTTGCCATTCTTGCCTGGCCCACCTGGGAGCATTGCTTGCATAATGTGAACATAGGAATCAGTGTTGTCACTCAGGGGCTGCACTGAAGCTGATGTGCTCACACACAGACTGCAGTGGTCCTAATAACTGATACTTTGCTTAGGGGCTGAAGTGGCTCCTACAGCTTCATCATCGGCCAGGTCACCCTTTCCTTACATGATGTAGCTTCTTGGGACCTTGAGGCGGCTCTGTGGGTTTTGATCACAAATTCTTTTTTTTTTTTAAAGATTTATTTATTTATTCATACAAGAACCGGGGTACAGGCCAGAGGTGTGGGTGTGTGTGTGAGAGGATTCACCAGAGACAGAGTGGGGAACAGAACAGGTAGATTGACTGAAATACACTGCCTAGGGGAGCAGCGGGCGAGTCAGGAGAGGTCTGCTGCGCCATGTGGGTCTCTCTTTGGTCTGGGATCCAACTCGTGCTGCAGTGGCTGTGGACAGCTTCACAGGTGTGTCTTAACCCCTTGCACCACCAGGGAGGCCCATTGATCACAAATTCTTTACATCAGGATAAAGCATGGGACTAATTGAATGATGGACTGGCTCCTTCAAGTTCCTGTTATTCTAAGATCTGTCAATGGTCTGGGAGAGGAGACAGGTGTCATAGGTTTTATACTGATTGGTGCATCAGACTGCTGCTAAGGTATGTATTTGAGGGGCCATATAAACATATTTGGTGGAGCACTTGCCTAAATAAAAAAGTTGACTAGATGTAAATCAATGTGCTACTTGATTCTGGAAGCTGGGTGGAAGTAATCAGTCACAAAATTATCATGAATTAATTTTGAAAGAACCACTTTATAAATACAAAGCTTGGTGCAATTAGGGCCATCTGGTCTACCCAACAATTTGGTAAAGGAAATGCACTGCCTCAGGGGAGAGCAATGTGTACAGACTCAAGTCTGTGGCCCCATTAAGACCTAGGAGAGAGCTCAGTACCTCCCATGGTCCCCGTCCTGGCTTGCCTAGGTCTGAAGGCATGCTGTGGTGCAGACTGCCATCTCTGAGGTTTCAGGTTCTGTAGACCCCCTGAAAGGAAGGAGACCCCTAAAGTTTAATTTTGCAAGAGAGCTCTGGGCCTCCCAGAGAGGCGAGGCCTTTGGTGCAGGTTCTTCAAAAAGGCAAAAGAAGCAGATTGTTTTAGATCTCTTGCAGTTTGTCACCTGTTTGTTACTAGGGCAAAATGGTCTTTTGGGAGCAGAGATTGACATTATTGGTGGAAAGGATATTTTTTTCCCCCTTAGATTTGTGGAATTTTATGTCTAAGCCTTGATTGTCAGGGCTGACAGCTTCTGTGGGAATGCACTATGGAAGAGTAAGAGAGGCCTGCCAATCTCCTCAGATGATGTATCACAGCATTTCAGTGGTGTTGGAAATAAATTAATTTTAATCATCATAGTTTCTGTTTAAAAAAAGCTGTGGCTCTTCAAACCATCTGTCAGTTCATTCTCAAAAGTGGAGAGACAGCAGAAAATAAGTACAGTGAAATGAGTTGAAAATTTAATAACAAAAAGAAAGGAAATGAGAAAGAATGAGAACTTTTAAAAAAGCATGCAGGAAATGGTTGGAATTAGAAGAAAATAGAAATTAAAGCAAAAGTTTAAAATAATTTGGATCAAGTCATAATTTTCTTCCTTAAATTTCTTGGACAAAGTAGCCACCCCAGACCTCCCACCCCTTACGTCTCTGCACATGTGGGCAGTTGGTGTCACCTTGTATTTTGCTTCTTTTTGTCCTGCTCTGCCTTGACAACAGAAATTGCCTGCTAATTGGCAAAACAAATGGATTATTTCATGTCCTTTGCTTTCATATGTGAGCAAAGATGAATTTTCTCTCCTGCTTCCTGTGGCATTGCTATGATAGACTGTTGTTTTGGAGGATGCTTACAAACAGTTCTCATGGATACTTAAGTGGGCACATTCATTTTCACATGTATTATAGATTTTCCCCCAAAGATTAATTTATTTATGCATACAAGAACTGGGGTGTAGGCCAGAGGTGTGGGGGGTGAGAGGATTCACCAGAGACAGGGTGGGGGCAGAATAGGCAGAGCTACTGAAATACACTGCTGAGGGGAGCAGTTTTGATTATCAGGAGTCCATTTTACTTCATTTCACAAACTTAAAAAAAAGAATGACCTCATCATGTTGGTTAAGTCTCATGGTGTGGTGTGTTAAGGAATTGTTTTTTGAAGAAGATAACTGTCTCCAGTATAACTGAGAAAAACATTTCCTTAAACTCTGAAACAAGGTACCACAAGTGTTGCTAGGCAGGCAAGACAGGAGAGGTCTTCTGGACCATGTGCGTCACCTCCCTGGCCAGGAATCGAACTCATATTTGCCCTGGCTGGCGATTGCTTGATAGCCCTGTGTCTTTAACCCCTGCACCGCCAGGGAGGCTCCATAGTATATATTTTTTGATGATTGAAATTTCTGCCTCAGGAATGAGTGGTATTTTATATTTCTTCTTTATCTCTAGTTTCTAGATTAATAATGCACACTGTTTGCCTTTGTTTGTGGACTCAGACTATCCTGTCAAGTGCTGACATGTTATGAACTAATCTATGGGTTTAAAATTTTTTCAGTTGTGAGTTTATTGTTTTACTTTAAGCCTCTGTGGAAATAAGAGTTAAATCAAGTCCTCATTTATTTCAATTGGAAAACTTTCTTCTTTTGAAAAACTGTTAAGTTAGACATGGTGGTTATTTTGCTGCATCATGACAAAGACATGATCATCTACTGATCCAAAACAATAACTTTTGGATCAATCAAACCTACAATAATTCACTTTAGCAATTTTTCTTAGTTCAAAAAAATTAACCAACTACACTAGCAACCGCCTTCTTTATCAATAGAGAGTTTTTGCATATTGATATTTTTGGTTTATTTTTGGTTTTAAAATGATCTAGGACCAGCATCTATATTTCTGACCTAATTTATCAAGCAGTTGATAATTTAAATTGCTGGATACAATAAATTGTCCTTTGTTTGTGTGTAAAGCAAAGCAGAATGATGCTCCAGTAGTGTCTTAGTCAGCTTGCGCTTTTGTAACAAAAAACTATGAACTGGGTGGTTTATCCAATATAGAAATGCATTTCTTGTAAATGGGCTCTGGTGAGCATCTCTGCCAGGATGCACCCTCTGGTCTCTTATTGAAAGGGCACCAATACTATTCGTGAGGGCTCCACCCTCATGACCTAATTATCACCTCCAAATGGCATCACACTAGAGAATAGATTTTAACATATGAATTTTGGGGGAAATGCAGACTTTCAGTCATGAATTTAGTAATGAAATGTGTTTTCAACTTTTTGCTTACAGAACCGAAGTTTTGATTATCAGGAGTCCATTTTACTTCATTTCATAAACTTAAAAAAAAGAATGACCTCATCATATTGGTTAAGTCTCATGGTGTGCTGTGTTAAGGAATTGTTCTTTGAAGAAGACAACTGTCTCCGATATAACCGAGAAAAACATTTCCTTAAACTCTGAAACAAGGTACTGCAAATGTTGCTAGGAGAGTAGGTTAGGGAATTTAATCAACCTTGAAGTGTGAAAGCTATTTTATTTGATGAAACCTGTTATCACATTTTCTCAAACCCTTTAGTTGTATGCTAATTCCATTAGGAAGAGTAGTTTCCTATAATAAAGCTATTTCTAGGTAATTGTTCCCATGTACTGAGCACACACTGGGCCCCACATGCCTCCACTTAATTCCCCCCCCCAAAACTTATGAGTTAGTTATTATTTCTGTTTAACAGATGAGACATCTGCTATTCAGAGAAATTAAGTGATTTTCGTAATTTTCCACATTTAATAAGTAGTAGAGTGAAATGTAAGACTCAAATCCTTGTTTGTGCAAGTTTTCAAGCATTTTTGGTTGTCACCCTTTACACTTAAAATTGTCACCTAGAGTTTTTAACCATTTGTTTAAATAGTCAGAAAAGATGTCATTTCCAGCATATTACAGACTTTGACAGTATGATCAATATATGACTTATGCAGTATAAGTACCATAAAGATTTGCTATGTCCCATTATTTTTCAAAAAGTAGTCTTTGGTGTTATAAATTTTAGATTGCTGTCTTTTCTCCTGGAACTCCTGTTTTTGTTCTTCTATCCCATGACTTTTAACCCAATTACATAATATTCTGTGCTCAAAATATTTTATTGACAATTCCATCGCACATTTTAAAAAAAGTACATATTTATGTTGAAATTTATTAAAAAATCTTGGTGATATAATTCCCCATAAAAGTTTTAATAAAAGTGAATTATTCTAATTTTTATTGGTGCATAATTTAACAAACAACGTGAATATGTCACATTTTGAGAAATAATGATTACTGTAAGATGTAAATGTTTTGTTGAAAATGGATTTTAATTTTTAATGAGTTAGATGAGGCTTTTCTAGTTACATAATATGCACATGGATGGATATTATTTATGTTAGAGTGAGAAAGATAGAACCAGTTTTAATCCTATTATTGGTTTGTATGTATGCAAATACTTAAATTATTTTTCACATAAATAACTAAAGGGAAATGGAACATTTTAAGAAACTCCCAACTGCATGCCAAATACCAATGGTGGTCTAGCTCAACAATTACTGTTAGTGATTCAAAGGAAATTAATGGATTTTTCTTTAATGTTTTGAAAACATAGTTGGAAAGCTCTTGATTTATGAAAGTTACTTGCTACCCTGTCATTAGGCAGTATACATTTTTAATTTAGGGGAATTACACAAAAATCCTATATCATGACATATCAGATAATTATCTTTTTCCTTTAACTCTTTCCCTCATAGGCACTTTGCTTAAACTGATATTCTCAGAAAGGATTGGGATATGGAAAATTATCATCTTAAAGACACCTTTGCCAAATCATTAATTTTTCATAAATGGTTTTTACTGTGTGCTTTGTAAATATTTTTATCAAAATCATGGAGCTACATATTTAGCTTTGCAAAATATAGATTCCACGTGCCCTGTAACATGGTTCGTGGAACTGCTTCTCATTGTGCAGACAATAAGCAAATGTAATGACGTGTTTCCAGGACTAGCATTTCACTTCCTGAGTCTTAAAAATTATGGCTATGTGGTTTGCATGGAAGAGGAGAAACAAGAATTGAGTCCAGAATGTTTTGATAATTTTCCTGTCTCAAAGGGGAGAGGGATCAGAGGGAGGGAGGGAGTTGCACAGGGGCCTGAGGTGATGGTGCACAGGTGCATTAGTGAAGGAAACTCTATGGGGACTACACCTGAGGGGGTGGGGGGAAGCAAATGTTGTTTAAAAATGAACAGTGATGTAAAAAATAAAAAAATTAATATTAAAAAACCTAGAATGCTAAAATATGTGCATTGAAATTAATGGTTAATCCATTAATTGATTATTGAATAAATGAATACTTCCTATAATTTTTAGATCCTTTGTTATAATGAATTCATGATATTAGCAATTATTAAAAATTTAGTTATCACAAAAAATAAATCATTTTGGCAAAATTATAGATGTCTTACGTTAACTACTTCAAGAAAAATAGTAGCGGAACTCGAAAATCATTAAGTAAACACTCACATATAATCTCTACAAAGAATCTCAGTCTTCAGCTCCCCTTGTCTGTTGCTAGCTGTCCTACACCACTGATTGCATATTATTTCTACCTGTTTTCTTTTGACTGAGGAAAGTTTGTGTAAATAAGGTTTTATTTCCCTGTTCTGCAGTTTATGAAGGATATTTCTTTTTTCTTTCATGCCAGTAGAAGAAAGGGCATGTAGGCCAGAGGTGCAGGGAGTGAGAGGATTCACCAGAGACAGAGTGGGGAGCCGAATAGGTGGATCTACTGAAATACACTGCTGAGGGGAGCAGCGGGGAGACAGGAGAGGTCTGCTGTGCCATGTGGGTAGCTCCCTGGCTGGGGATCGAACTCAGGCCTTCGTGGTGACAGTGCTGAGACTTAACTCCTGGGCTACCAGGGAGGCCCTTAGAAAGGATATATTTTTTTTAACTTTTATTATTTTTTTAATTTTTGTATTCCCCATACAATTGCAACCCCCTTATTTTGACCCCAATCCCTCCCCGCCCCGCCCCGCCCCCCACCCCCCATAGAGTGTCTCTGGTTCATAGTTGTTTGTTGATTTTGATATTTTCTTTCTTATAGTTATTCTTTTTCCTGGTCCCTTATTTAAGTTTTCTAGATTCCTGCTATGAGTGAGACCATCTGGCATTTTTCTCTCTGGCTTATTTCGCTGAGCATGATCCCTTCCAGCTCCATCCATGTTGCTGCAAATTGCATGTGTTTATCTTTTTTGAGTGCTGGGTAATATCCCATGGTGTATATGGACCACATCTTCTAAAAAGGATATTTCTAATAGGAATAGTTCACTAAATATAAAAATTTGGAATTCACAGATTTTCTTTATGGAAGCTCCTCTGTAGTTCAGTCTTTTGTTGTTTGTATTTCTAATCCACTTGCTCAACAAATACCTATTGAACCATGCTGGGTTACAGTGCTGATCTAGTGAATGAGACAAACTCTAAACAAGTTTGTTATATTCTAGTGGGAATAAGATGTTGGAAGCGAGATATTAAAGAACCAGTGGTTAAATTAATAATTTAGTAGGGTTATGAGAACACCTATAAATGGAAGATAAAGTACAAGGGAAGCATATCAAGGGGATGGGGCTTTCATGAGGATCAGGGAACACTTTCTTGACTAAATGACATGTCATCTGAGGGCTGAAAATTTTGATAGTAAAGCCATTATGGGTAGGGTTTGCACAGAAGTTCTGAAATTGGTAGAAGAGGTTTAAGAAAGTTTCAGAAAGCCGGTGGGTCAGAGAGATGGAAAGAAGCAGACATAGGAGTGACTGAAGATGGGCTAGAGAGGAGACAGACCAAGTAACACAGGGCTCTACTTCCAGCGAATTTTCATGATTTTGGTTTCTATCTCAAGTCCATTGACCATGAGGGTTTTAAGGAAAGAGATGAGTAGTCAGATGGACAATCTAGAAAACATCACTCTGGAAAAGAAAGAAGCCAGGACATCAGCTAGCAGTCCCTGGAGTGGCTTCAGAGACAAGTATTGGTGCCGGGATGAGGGTGGGAGCAGTGGGATCACCAGAGTGGACACTTCAGAGATGGTTAGGAGGTCAATATGTACAAGGGCATAGTCCTCAGGCTCTGAGGAAGGCTCAGTGTTGGTGACTAGAGCAGTGAATGACCAACAAAACCCAGTGCCTGGGGGAAAAATTAGATACGAATTTCTTCCCCTGTGTCTTCATCATCTTCTTTCAATTCTCTGCTTGTTTTACTAGAAAGCTAACTAAGGGAAGTGATTTAGAATTCCACTGAAATAAAGTTGTCTGAGGGTGGGATTCCTTATTTCTTTTTTAAAGGTTTCTTTATTTATGCATACAGGAACTGGGTTGTTACAGGCCAGAGGTGTGGGGGGAGGGTGAGAGGATTCACCAGAGACAGAGTGGAGAGCAGAACAGGCAGAGGTACTGAGGGGAGCAGCGGGGAGACAGGAGAGGTCTGCTGTGCCATGTGGGTCAGCTCCCTGGCAGGGGATCGAACTCGTGCTGCAGTGGCTGCAGACAGCTTCATAGTGCTGCTTCTTAACCCCTTGCGCCACCGGGAAGACCCCGGGATTCATTATTTTAAAAGTTCGTTTTGACAAGTTGTGCCTTCACTGGCTAACTCTGAAGCATGTACAAGACTGGACTTTGGCCTCTGCCCTGGACATTCCTGTCGCCCAACCAGAGAGACCCACCCAGAGCCTCGGGGCAGTGAGCTGTCAGAGACTTTGGGGGAGCCAGGCATGTGTCGTGGTGGTTCAGAGAGTAGCTTCTGGAGTCTGGGTTTGAATTCTTAAATGTCCACTTACTGACATCCTCATCTAAATTACCTAAATTTCCTCATCAATGACACAAGGCTGAGAGTAGTAGCTTATCTTAAGGTGGTTCTGATAATCATATGGTGTGAAACATGAATACAATCGATGTGCTGGGGACATAGTAACTGCTTAATAAATGCAATAAATTCAACTATTATATTATTGAAGGGGAGGAGCCAATGAGCATCTGCGTAGAGTCATGGAAGTTTACACAGTGATGCTTTATATCACCACACCCCCCCCAATATATACCTCACATATATTGTCACCTTTATTACCTGTTTACTAAAGAAATAAATATATTTTATGATAATAAAATAACTTCTTGGGCATTTAATACATGTTAGGTCACCTTGTGACATCATGAAGGTATTTTCCCCACTTAATTCTTATTTGATGCTAAGGAAATTATCATTATCCCAATTTCACAGAGGAGTGAACCCAAAATGTAAGCCAAAGAAATAAGCACTAAGTTGCCAAGCTGGAATTGAAGTCCAGCCCAGAACAATCCAGCTTTCTGCTTAACTTCTACATGCCCTGCAAACTTCTTTTTTTTTTTTTTAAAGATTTATTTATTTATTTATACAAGCACTGGGTACAGTCAGAGGCACAGGATGGTGAGAGAATTCACCAGAGCCAGGCAGAGTGACGAAGTACACTGCTGAAGGGAGCAGTGGGTGGCAGGAGAGGTCTGCGCGCCATGTGGGACCCTCGCCCAGTGGCCGGGGATCGAACTGGCGCTGCAGAGACTGCGGGCAGCTTCACAACCCAGCACTAACTGCTGTGCCACCAGGGAGGCCCCCCTGCAAACTTCTTGACCTAAAATTATTGCCTAAATCAAACTGGCTTTGACATCTGTGCTCAATCAATGGATACTAAAACCACATCACAAGGGTTAATAAATTATTCATGATCTTTAATTTGAATGTTTAAATTTTGTAAATACTTCTTTTTTTTTTTTAAATTTTTTTTATAGTTTTTTTTTTATAGAGGCATGTTTTTATTTATTTATTTATTATATTTGTTTGTTTGTTTTGTTTATACATGCACTGGGTATAGTCAGAAGCGCGGGAGGGTGAGAGAATTCACCAGAGCCAGAGTGGGGAGCAGAGCAGGCAGAAGGACCGAAGTACACTGCTGAGGGGAGCAGCGGGTGGCAGGAGAGGTCTGCGCACCATGTGGGATCCTCCTCCGCTGGCCGGGGAGCAGCCGGGGATCGAACCGGCGCCGCAGAGGCCGCAGGCAGCTTCGCAACCCAGCGCTCAACCGCTGCGCCACCGGGGAGGCCCTGTAAATACTTCTTATAGAAAGTAAATACATAGGGAAATAAGAAATTACTATCTCTTTCAACTGTCATCGATAACTACCATCTATACTTTGCTGTAAATATCTTCAGATGTCCCCCAACAATGCATTGATACACAAGCTCTATGTATGTGATCCTATCTAAATGTGCACTTTTTTAAACCTATTTTTTCACTCATGAATATTGTAAAATTCTGCATGTTTGGTGTGGCAGGACTGAGCATCATTGATGGCCCAATGTAAAGGCTCAGGCATGGTTACTGCCTTTCCAAAGCATGCTACCCCCCAGCCCCCGCTTCATCCTGATAAACCTTCCAGCAAGGTTCTTACAGCTGGACATCCCAACAAGGCATCAATCTTTTCAACACACTTCCACCAAACCTGACTTCTGTTATGGAATCTGTTTTGCTTGTCTTGTAGATTAGAAATGGAATCATGATGTTTTATTTGGCACTTATGGTATTACTAATGAGGCAAAATATTAATCAATTCTATTTCCAAAAAAATGCATTCACTTGCTCTGTTAGTTTGCTTATTATTTTCTTATTGGTGTGTGAGAAGAACTCTCCCTATGTTATGAACTTGATGTATTAAATGTATCTTGCAGACATTTTCACCAGCTTGTCATTTGATTTTTTATGTTGGTTTTTGTTTTTCACATTCATGGTAAAAATTAAGTAAACAAATCTATCAGTCTTTTTTTGTGATTTTCTCTATGATATTTGACAAAAATATGTCTTATTCATAGCTATGTATTATAAATATGGTATTCTAGACTCTCTATGGCACTCTTTAAAATTTGGGACCCATTGGCTTAAGAAATAAGTCCAACGTGCCACAGATGTGTATTTGTGGGATAATGAGAGGTTGAAGGGTTCTGGTTTGGGGAGAGTTTCAGTGGCTTGTGGATATTTAACAAGTTTCCTGCTTGTTAAAGTCTGAATAATATGCAACTTTTTTCTTTTTTCATTGGCTTTTCTTGAAACCACAGATTCTCTTGTTTTTCAGGTAATCCACTACAAAGTACAATACATCAAAAGAGGCTCATCTTTATATTAAAGTTGGGACTTCTGAGGCAGGGATTAGTTACATTTTTGAAATTATTCAGTTAATACTAACAGAATCAAAGCAATGGATCAAATCTCTCCACATCTTACGCTGTGTTGTTCATTATGAAGGGGAAACCATTTTCACTTTCCAAAAACATATATAATGCAATATTAAGCATGTGAATCATATACATGTCTTGCTTGTGGGTTTGAAAGCATAATATGCACATGAAATTCTGGCTTATTTTATGAACTCAGATTTAAACAGTTGGCCCTTGAGTTATGCAATAAAGTGTTATCTCATGAATTGCCTTATTGTGAAATTAATCAATTAAAATAGGAATGTCAGAGAGATAAATGCCCTTATGAACACTTTAACCCTGCATTCAACTGAAATTCTTTTTTCTCTTCTAGTATTTTCTACCTGTTTGATCTCATACATGGATACTGATGGCAATGGTCTCGTAAGTACCCTCTTGAATACCCCCAGAGTTTCGCTATCAATGGTCAACTTGCTGAATGAATTAAAAAACAGATGAGTTTGATTTTAAGTTTGGCTAGCTACTTACTGCCCTCCACTTCATTAGTTACAGTGGAGTTAAATGATCCTTTTGTCAGGTTTCAGTGTTTTTTATGATCACCACGCATTTGTGTAAGACTCCTGGCTATTCACTTTTAACTGTCAAGAGACATAAACATGATTTTAATATAGCAGACTTAAATTATCTCTGTGTTTAACTACAGCACTAGTGCAGCCTCTATGGGAAAATTATGTGACTATTACACAAAGATTGTAAGTTCTTTTAAAAAAATAATTTTGAGACATAAATTTAGCTAAATCTGGAAAGTAAATTGAGCAACTATGTTATCTCTATTAGGCGAGTACACTTATGCAAGGAAAATGAAGAAGTGGATACTGATAAAGTGGCATTTCTCATAGAAGAGGTTGTAGGGTGGCGTGGGATTGTACGGTGTGCCTCTTCGTAAATCCAATGACCTCATGATGGATGCATAGGACTGAAGTTTGGGGACATAGTCAAAAGCAGCATCAGAAGTGGGGTGTAAGAGAATATAACATAGACTTGCCACCCAATAGGTAACATGGAGAGTGGTTCCTGATGCAAATTAGAAAGTGAATGTCAAGGCAGCTTCTCGTAATAGTGATGGAATAGTTGAGTTAGTTGAGCAGATAGTTCCTGAAAGAGACACTATACTGAAAAGCAGAGTAGCTGATAAATTGTCTCCTTGCCTTGTTAATAATTTCATGTGGCAGACATTGATAATGAAATGAGAACACTTTAATTATGATGCTAATTCTAAACAAGGAAGAAAGCTTGTTAATGGTGAAAAATGGTAGAATCTTTGGAAGACAGGACTGAAGAAAACTAAAAATGAAAATACAAATTCAGTTCTATACCTAGGAAATTCACCATCTAAGACATGCAGGAAAGGAGGGTGCAACATCAGTGGGTGACTGTGGCTTGGCAATGGAAATGTGAGTGATCACAATGAAGATAAAAAAGAATAACTGAGAATAAATGTGGCACCAGTAAAAGACTCTTGCTAGGATTAAACATAAAGTCGAGTACAGGAAGTCACAGTGGTGTTTTGTGGTCAAGGGCAAAAGCCATGGATATTAAAGATCTGTAAAACAAAGGCAGGAAGGTTATTGTTTTTGTATCCAAAGCTTATGACAAATTTTGGAAAACAAAAATGCATGTGGTTATAAGCAGTTTATGTGTTATATGGAAGGACAGAATGAAAAGGAAAAATTAGAATCATTACATCCTTGAGAAAGGTAATGCACTGATCGATTGCTTTGCTTATCCGTTGAAAGAATGTAATCATCTAACTGAGGTAGTTTATTCCGTACAGTTAAGAAGACAGGCAGATTAAGATGAAAGAACTCCTAAGCACTTTAAATCAATTGCCTTAAGCCCATTCACTCATTCAGTCATTGAACATTCATTTTCTAGTCATTGATGTCATCACAGCATCAGGCATGGTAGTGGGTAGGAGCTGCAGATGTAGCTGTAACTGCAAATAAGCTAAAATCTCCGTATCTTAAAGTACAGTCTGCCTACAGGAGCAAAGATTACCCAAGTACTAGCATAGCATCTGCGGTTCCAGGGGAGAGCTGCTCCTGCTGCATTATGTGACCTGTTTCTCCTTGACCTGGCACAAGTGGATTCTGTTCCCATGAGTGGGAACTCGTCTATTTATGGGTCCTTCTCACTTCGTGAGCCATCAGCCCTTCTAGACTCAATCAACCCGGCTCTCGTCGTGTGTCTATTTACCTGTTATTTTTACCTCACAGCCATCAGCGTCTGAGCTAGTGCTGCTAATGTCGCTCTTCAGCCTTTCTTCCAGCTGCTTTTCAGTGGTTGCCCTACTTTACCTTTCCATTCAGAAAATTAGTTCAATTTTCTGCTGTCATTTGTTCGCTAAATAAAAATGTAGCACAGGAGACCTATTTTTATGCTACGTAATTTCAGGAGCTTGACACATTCGACCTAATCACCACCTGAATTATACTTCATCTCACTAAACTAACTTTTAGTGACATGCTTGTGCCCAGTGCTCTCCTTGGCCCTGACTGTGAAGGGCCCTCTCTGGGGAAGGGTCCCACTAAAGACCCTCGTGTTGGTCCTGAGCTGTCGTTCTGTGTCACATAGTGAGGCTGGGCTGGTGAGTGGCTCTTGTAGAACCACACAAGAAACTCGATTCTAATTATCCAGAAGTTTATTATGTGTGTCGTAGAATAACTGTCCTTTCTTGTTAAGTGGAATTGCTTGTTAGCTGATAGTATTCTCTCCTCTTGTCTGAAGGAAAATGCAGGTTGCCAAACTCACCAAGGCTTGTTGGTTTTATCTCCTAAACATTTCTCCATCGTTACAGACATAACACCATGTTCTTTTCCTTTTTTTTCTCTCATCTCTGCACTGCCCTCTCTTCAATCTACTTGCCACATAAAAGCCAGTCAATTTTCCTCCAAGGAATGAATGAATGAATGAATGAATGATTAAAGTCCATTGCCTGGGGGAGGGAAGAGATGGGGTAGGGGCAGAGGTGGTTTGGTGGAGTGAATAAAAATCGATACTGACTATTAAAAAATAATTTGATGCAGCAGTGTTGCCTCAATGAAAGAAAGGAAAACCACTTTCTCTGCTTTAAGAAAAAAATTTACTCATTCAGGATATAAGTAAATTGGGTTATCATTACATAATGCACTATGTAATGAACAAACCAGTTATAGGCAACAATGTGGGTGATTTCATTAATATAATGTTAAGCAGAAGACAGGCACAGATGAACCCTTGCTGTAGTTTCTGTTTGTATAAGGCACAGAATTGGGTAAAACTAATATATGTTTTTAGAAGTCAGGATAATTTAGCCTTGAGGCTCAGAGAGGGAGTCAGGGCTGCTTCCCGGGTGTCATTTTTGGTCACATTTTGCTCATTTTGTGAAAATTCATCAAAATATGCATATTAATATGTGTAGGTATTTTATGTGCATAGTTTATATGAACATAGAATATACCTTGATAAAATGATTTTTTTAGAGCTTAAAAATACAGTGCTAATTTTATTTCTATTTTTGGTGGTTATAACTAGAACAAGGCCTACAAACAACAGTGCCAGCATTTTCTAAAAAAAAAAAAGTGCATGGCACTATAACATTATATTAGTTTCAGGTGTACATCATTGCAGCGCTACATGTATACTAATTAAGGGCACTGCTAAGAGTGAGTTTTCTTAAATGCAAATCACATATGCTTCTCACCTGCTTAGATCTGTTCAATGGCTACCCACTGCCTTTTGGATAAACGCACTTTCCCAAACATGACTCACAGAGCCCCGCACGACTAGATTTCGCCTCTGAACAGGTTATCCCCACGCTCTGTGGCCAGTGTCCACCTGCATGCCTTTTAGGTCTTTGCTTTTATTTATTTATTTATTATTTTTAAAGATTTATTTATTTATGCATATAAGAACTGGGATGTGGGCCAGAGGTGTGGGGTACGAGAGGATTCACCAGAGACAGAGTGGGGAGCAGAACAGGCAGACTGACTGAAATACATGCTGAGTGGAGCAGTGGGTGAGACAGGAGAGGTCTGCTGCACCATATGGGTCAGCTCCCTGGCTGGGGATTGAACTCCTGCTGCAGTGGCTGCAAAGACTTCGTAGTGCTGAGACTTAACCCCTTGCACCACCAGGGAGGCCCCTTTGTTTTTAATCAGCTCAGGGTGCCCAACTCAGGGTGCCTTCTCTTACTCCCCAGTGCTGTGCCGACCATGCTATCTTTGTTAAATTCTCTGTCCTCCATGTTTGCTTGGTAATGGTGCGAAAGCTTGCTTGCTGTTGACCCCCTGGCCCTTGTCGCTGAGGAATGGTGTAAGATCTGCCTGTTGAATAAACAGATGCCATAATTTACCAAATCATGGCTTGAAAGAGAGAATGAGCACAGTGCCTTCAGGATCTGGATCTTAGTGTGTTGAGGAATCCTCAGCATAGTTGTATGATTCAGTGCAAGTCCCAACATCTCTCGGATCCATTCATGGGGTCCTTGTTACTTGTAGGACTTTCTGTACATCACACTATGGTGGTAGCAAAGTACTATGCATCAAACTAGTATTGCTTGGCTTCCTTTTATGATTATTTTGTCACTGATATAAATAAATGAATAGATACACAGCTAGGTGATAGATGACGAGCATAGGATTCTTAAGGGGTTGATTAAGAAAGTTCTCTGGTTTTCGTTGTTAGTAACAATGACTTAGCTAAGAAAGGAAAACAGCTTTAATTTAAGGATGTCAAGATTGAAGGGGGATGTGAGGCATCATCTCTTTTACCACTGTGCATAATTCTTTTACTGAAAGCTCCGGGGATCTCTTGCTTCTGAGGTTAGCTCTAGTGCAGATAAAATGTCAACATTATTTTAGATCCAACCTTAGGCAGTGTTTTCTGAAGATTTCTCTTAAATAAAACTCCTTTGTTAAATATTGCCTGAAAATTAAATGTCAAGTGGAAACATTTTCCTGAAACAAGAGTTTCTGCCTATAAGTTATAGTCACTTTGCCTGGTTTTTCTCTGGTGGGGACAAGCTCAGTATATGTGAGTGGACCTTGGCTTCTGGCACTGAGGTTGGGTTATCTGCTGTTTCCTGGATTGGCTCCTAGGGTGATAGGTCTAACAGCAAACTATTACTTGTTGTGTTTGCTTCCTGAGGAAGTTCTGCACTCCTTCACAGAGCATGCGCTGTGTCTCTTCTGCACAGTGAACAGCCCCGTGGGAGTTGCCCTCACCACACTCCATCTCTATGAGCCTGGAAGGCAGTGATACTCAGGGATGAAGCAAAGAGTTCATTTTTCACATTTCTCATCTAAAAAGAGGTGGCATCTTGGCAGTTTGTGGTTTAGGTTGTCATTTAGCTGTTGCTGCTGTGCGTTAACCTGACACGTAGATTAAACTCGGGGCTCCACTGACCATATTTGCTGTCCCAAGGGGCACACATACAGAAGCTCCTGGCACCATTTGGGGAACAGATTACTGGGCAGGGCTGGCAGGTACCCCTTAGCTACTGCTAGAAAACTTCTGTCCCTCCTCCATCCCTCTGCTCCGCCCATGCACTCTTATTTCGTGGCTTTCAGATTCTCAGTATATGAAGGATATGGTTAAACAGAATGCTGGAGAAAGCTATAGTGGTTTTTGAGGAAATGGTATTTTAGATACAAGTAGACATTTGTTCAGCAAAAGACCATTTAGTCTTTAGGGAAACTCCAAGGGCCTGTTCTCAGTTCAAATGTGGTGTCAGTTAATCATAGGGGATTTCTCAATGGATGCAAAGCTTTGGGTGAGAAATCTTCTGGGGAAAATATTTTATTTACCTTCTCTGATGTTATTTACTGATGGAGGCATTTTTTTTAGCTTTGCAGAGTCAGGGAGTAGATGGCTCTTTCCAGATATATGTTAAATCTCCAGTGTGTCAGACATTAGTTAAACATCATCAGAAGTTAAATTTGATATTTATTGGTAAATGTTTCTCTGGTAAATGAAATTTTGGTAAATATTCATGGAGTGCTCACTATGTGCTAGGCTAAGTGCTATATTTTGAAGCCATGAAGACATCAGCTCTGTCTTGAAGTCTTGGCTAATCCTCGAATCGAAACAGACTAGCTGTTGTTCAGCTACAAGTCAGAGGAAAAATGACTTGATAAACGTTAAGAAGCAGCATGAAGAAGGTAGTGAGTGAATAAACATGTGGGGTGGGGGCCATGACTCCCCAGGTTCTGGGTCGGTCCTCCGGAGTATCTATTATTGACTTAATGTACGTCCCAGTGTGCCACTCAGATATCACGCCCATTCACAAGCATCCCCCAGGCATCTAGAGGGCAAAAGGGCAGAGTAATATAGTTAAACAACAGGCTTAGGAGTTGGAGCAGCCAGAGTCGGTCTAGGTGCTGCCCCTGGGTATATGTGATCTGAGGGGAAGTACTTAACCACACCAAGATAAAGTTCCTTGTTTGTGAAAAGGAAGATAAAAATAGTTCCTCCATGAAAATATTTGGGAGAGACTATAAATCATTTTCTACACTGACTACAAAAGTATAACACTGAGTTGATATAAGATTATTATTAGAGCTAACTGCCTTCAAAGTCACAGAGGACTTCATGGTGGAGGTGGCATTTGACCTGCATCTGAAAGGATGAGAAAACATTAATCAGAAAGGGAGCAAAATATTCAAAAAGCATGGAGTTAAAGTGCCTGCCATTTCTGTAGAACAGAAAAATGTTTAAGGTGCTAGGAAAGATGTGTTGGTAGTATATTAAGGTCACTATGGAAAGGGACTCACCTGTCATTTGAACTGAGATTTTAAAATGGAATCCTATCATTGAAATCACTGGATTCTATTGAGTGGCAGTTCTGTGCTCACACTTTGACTCTCTGTTCTGCTGCAAATGTAGAATAATGACAGATAAACAGAAATATGGAAAACCAAACTGAATCAAACCAAACCAAAACACAGTTAGGCTTAAAAACACAACCACCGAGTCAGGAATGAAAAGCAGCAGACATGACTGAAGCTATGGGCTTGATGGGCACATCTTCCGAGGCGAGAGGGACTTGCCTCCTGCCCCAGGTAAAAGGGGTAGAAATATACCCCCCTCAATGTTAGGGGAGATTCTCTACTTCTTATGACCCTGGTAAATGGTCCCTCCTTGCCTGGGGTCACACAAATGGTTTCCTGAGACCCAGAGAGGGACGAGATAGAGACACAGCCTCACAACCAAGAGCAAAGCAGCTGGTCTGTGACTGGACACGCAGGCTTTCCCAAGACTGTGTCAGGGCTTAATGGCAGGACTGCGTCCACACTCCAAATGCTAGAGAGGTAGGCATGGGCATTTAAAGACTTTTAAGGGGCCTCCCTGGTGGCACAAGGGGTTAAGTCTCAGCACCATGAAGCTATCGGCAGCCACTACAGCACAAGTTCCATCCTCAGTCAGGGAGCTGACCCACATGGCGCAGCAGACCTCTCCTGTCTCTCCTGCTGCTCCCCTCAGCAGTGTATTTCAGTAGATCCACCTGTTCTGTTCCACACTCTGGCTCTGGTGAATCCTCTCACCCTCCACACTCTGGCCTACACCCCAGCTCTTGTATGCATAAATAAATAAATCTTAAAAAAATATTGGATCATGATAACGAGAGAAGGCACTGAAAAGCATGCATTAAATGTGTTGAACTGAATGACATATTCATGATGAATTAATGAACATTAAATTGTTTTTGGAATAAATGTTAAAGAAGGGGAGAAAGGGAAAATTTTAAAAATTAAAATGAAATGTAAACTGAAAGCACAAACAAAATTATAAACTATGTGAGTAGATTGAAATGATATTAAATGTGAAAATAGATTAAGCTCACCTCTGGAAAGGTGCAGATTATCATGTTAAAAATTAAAATCTATTTATATGCTGCTTATAAATGAAGCACTAAAGCAAGCAAACAAAAAGCCTCACAGAAAGGAGGAAAATGAAAGATTGGAAATACCAACTTAAGTTATTTTAACAGGGTGGTCCCCAGGAAAGGGGGAGGTTCCCTGCCCCACCCAAGGGAGGGTGGAGCTGAGCAGGAAGAGGAGAAGCTGAAGAAGGAGACTGAGGAAGGCAGCAGGATGGAGCCAGGAGACCTGGAGGAGGCGCATGGAGCCTAGAGACATGTGAAGAAACTGCGCTTGTCTTTTGGTCGTGGACTGGGTGACACAGATGTGGGTGAGACCCATGGGGAGGTGACAGTGGCAGCTTTTATCTTGATGTTGATTTTGCTCTTTTCCTTCCGGGCTTGTCCGGTTGTTTGTGACCCTTTTCTGTGAGTCCCCACTGGAAGATGCTTTAGACTTGTGGCAGGCTTTGGGGCCTTGTTCTGGGCCGATCCCATTTGGATGGAGTTTTACCCACGAGGGGACGGGTAACTTTGGGTGCTTCATTTAGAAACTAGACTCTTTGCCTTACCTGTATTGTTTCCTAGTTTTATTAAAGTTCCTTCTCATTAAAGTCTCCTATGTTTTGTGTTGATGCGGCGGATGGCAGAACCCATTTAGAATAGGCAGGTTTGCGGGGTTTGGGCTGCCCCTCTCCCTGTCCTATAACATTATGACTCCAGCAACAAAAATGGAATAGAGATAACAAAATTTGGACAACAAAATAAACAACTATGAAGTTTACAGAGAATGATTACAAAGTTTGACTATGTAGTTGTGGCTACAACCACATGCTAACAAATTTCAAAAAATTGATGTCATAAAATCATCTTTTCTGAACAAAAAGTAATGGATTTAAAAATCAAAAAGAGAACATTAGTAAAAAGTTCTCATATATTAGGAAACCTACAAGTACACTGTAAAAAATCTCATTAAATAGAAATGATTTGAAATAGAAAAATAGGAAGGTATAATAGTATTTAGAAACAATTTTCATTTCTGAATGTATTTTTGAAAACAAAAAATAACAATAAATGAGGCAAACATTACTTTCAAGAATTAGAAGAATAACAGTAAATTTAAAGAAATAAGCATAATAAGAGCAGAAATTAATAGAATCATTTAAGAAGAGATGGAAAGATTTCAGAAACTCTGAAATAAGAAACCAAAACATATTTCAGTTTGTAAAGAACAAAATATCTTATATACCGTAAGAGGGATTGTCAGGAAGGCACTTGAAAGTGTGACAGGAGCCCCAGGACACCTGCTTTGGGGTGTGGCAGAGTGTGCCTGGCTCAGGGTAGCCCCCTTTGGCAACCTGGAGCAGTGGAGTGTGCCTGGTCTCTTGTGCCCCCTGCACCTCTGCACCCACTGCCACACCTGGCATGAGGTGACAGATCGCCATGCAGGTTGGATCTACGTGCAGGTGGGGTTTGGGTTTTGAAACCCACACTAATTCTGAAAACCCAAGGTAGTTTTGAAAGTTTGCAAATCACTTTGAAACCTGCCCTCTGTTGGGAACAAGAGGAGTGAAGGGACCCTGCAGGCCATAGAAGACCAGGCAGCAGATAGCTTTGGACACTCTTGCGTGGGGAGACCTTCATTTCCAGCTCATCACTTTGACTCATGGAGAGCTGCTCCTCCTTCTGCCATGACCAGCTCTGCCTCTGCCACCTGATTGCTGCTGTCTGATTCTCTGGTATTGCTGCCCGACCACTACTCCTTCCTCCTGCATGACCTGATCGCTTCCTAGTTGGCACTGCTGACCTGTGCCTGTGCCATCTGTAGAGCTGTCTACTGTTCCTGTTGCCCCCCCACTGCCGAGCCTGGTCTCGGGAGCACTGCCGCTGGCTGCTGCCATGCTCTTTCAGCTGCACCACCTGTGATTACCTCCAGCTGCCACCAAGAGTTGGGTCCTGGTCCACTGCTAATCAGTGTACAAGCAGCTTCAGGCTCTTGTTGGAGGGGTAGCTCCAGATTGCACAAGCAGCTTTTGGTTTGGACTGCTGGCCTCTGCAGATGCTGTGACCTTAGAAATTATCTGTTTTTAATCTCTCCCAATTTCCTCCTTGTAAATAAACCCTGTTGTTGCTACGCTCTGTGTTTGAGTCATGTCTTGCAATTGTAAGTGCATGGCTGAGGACCTACGAATGGTGACATTTCCCAGGTTTGCATGATTTCAAAAGAAGTTTGGGAAGATCTGAGAAGTTAAAGATGGACACATTCTATGACCCTTTCCATACACTCTCAGATAAATACCCTAACCCAGAGAATGCCCTGTATGGGAATTTTACAACTGTGGGAATTATACAACTGTATATCATACAACTGTGGGAATTATAATATTATACAATTATAATATTATACAACTGGGAATTATGCAACTTTTTAATTGTAGCATTGTGGCAGTGGGCCATGGTGAAGAAGTCTAATTACATCAACATGAGTGTATGAACAAATTGAGTCATTTTCATTCATTGTAGATCCTTGAAAATGACTAAAACTAGGGACATGTCTGAAAAATCCAATATTAAACATTTGTATTGTTATTGTTTGTTTATTAATATTAAAATGGCATGGACTGATAATCTTCCCATTTTGCTTAGTGTAGCTTGTGGAGTATGAGAGAAATAGGAAGGGGTATGTAGCCTCAACTCTATTTGTGTCTTATTTCCTTTAAAATAATTTCAAAAGGTAAGAATGAATGAATCCAAACATGACTATATTGCTGGTTGTACCTTTTCGTATATTGTTATGTTGCTCTCCATTTTCAGCATCCTGCTGTCAATGAGTCAGTGTTTACTGTATTTCACTGCAGCAGGTATACAAGCACATGAGTGTAGCTTGAAGGAAACTTGAAAATCTCTGTCCATGGCTCTGTGTCCTCCCATTGCTATGATATTTCCTCTTCAGTGAAGATTCTTGAAAGGGCCATCTACAACGCTGTGTTTATTTCTTCAGTTCCCATTCATTTCCAACCCACTGGCATATGTCTTCTAGCCCAACTGTTCTTGCTGAGATCCTTAATGAATTATTTCTTTTACATGGGCAGAACTTGATGGTTCATAGGCCCCGCTCTCTCGTGAATCTCTTCACTTCCCTGACAGCGCCTTCCTGATTTTCTTTATTGTTTCCTTGACTGTTCTGCTCAATCTTCTCTTCTTTGCTTTTGACTGAAATATTGGTCTTCAGATGTGACTTCAACCCTCTTCCTGATATTATCTGAACTCAACATATTGCTTCCTCTACACTGATTATTCCTATTGTTGTAGCTTTATTCCCATTGTTTCCAGATCCCTCCACCCTTTCATACTATATATACCGAACATTTTCATTTGGATGACTCATGGACATCAAACTCAAGAGGTTTGCTGTTGAATGTGTCTAGTGCCAACTGTGCGCTCTGTCATGCCAAGTCATTTCTTCAAGCCTAGAAACTCGAGGGTTTTCCCTGACACTTTGCTTTCTTCACTTTCTAAATTCTCTCTTCCTCCTGCTCCTGACCTTCCTCTGTGTCCCTCTTCCCTTCTCTGGCTCTCTCCCAGACCCTTCACTTCTCTCTCTTCTCTCTCCTCTTCTCCCTGGCCCTTTATTTCTTCTCATTCTTTTACCTGTAGAAAGGGCCACTGCATGCCGCTCCCCCTCAAATTCTAGTCTGTGTCCACATCCGACTTCTTCATATACCATCAACAAAATAAAAATACCTTGCCTGTCTGCTACTTCTTGAGCTTTGTTCTTGAAATAAATATTTGAATTTTATCATTTCATTTATTTGACTTTGGGCAAAACAGCTGACCTCCATTTGCTTTATCTCCTATAAAATGGGGGTAATAATATTGCCTAAGTCAAAAATGTGAGAATTCAATATGGATATTTGTACAACAGCTTAGCAGAAGCTGGTACCTGGTAAACATTATGTGAGTGTAGGCTACATCTATGTGTTTTCAACTTTCTTGGTTTTCTTTGACTGTTTCTACTATTACTGGAAAGCCTATTTGTCCCTATTGCTCACTAGTAGAGATTTTCTTTTCAAGTGAGTTTATTAAAGAATATTTAAGGTGGTCAGCTTTCTGAAAAAACTAAGCAAGTTTTTCATGTATTTTCACAGGTGTGATATTAATAGTGACATACTTTAAAATTCCTTTATAAAGTTAGATTTCATTTGCTAGCAAGGGAAAGGTATTTGTTGAGAAGCCGTAAGACTGGGAAAGCGTGGGGAATGTCACTGTTTGTGGGTCCTCAACTGTGTGTTACAATTGCAAGACACAATTCAAACTCAGCGTGTAACAAAAATAGGGCTTATTTACAAGGGGGAAATTGTGAGCGATATTAAAAAGAGGAAAACATTTCCAAGGCCACCTGTGCTACCCCAGCATCTGCAATGTCCAATAGTCCAAATCTTTAAAAGCTGCTCATGAAATATGGTCTTGTGCCTCTGATGAGCATCTGGAGCTAGTGGCACATCGGGACCCAACTCACGGTGGCAGCTGGAGGCAATCACAGGTGGCGCTGCTGAGGCGGCACTGCAGAAGACAGCAGCGGACCAGAGGCCGTGCTGGGCAGTGCCAGAGGCAGCAGCAACAGGAGACAGCTCTGGAGGTGGCGCGGGCACAGGCCAGTGGCAGACAGCTCTCAGAGGTGTCAGGCACAAGCCAGCAGTGCCTGTCAGGAGGTGGTGCTGGTAGTGCTGGAGGCAGGCACCAGCAGCCAGGAGGCTGCGCTGGTGGTGGCCTGGGCAGGAGTGGTAATTGATGATCCCAGGGATGAGTCAGAGATCAGAAACGAAGCCTTCCAAGGTGAGAGTCCCAGGGGCATGTGTGAGGTCTGGAGTGCAGGTCTTTCCAGGCAAGTGCTGACTCCTTCCGCTGGCCCCCCTTTTATGACTTTCAGGGTCCCTCTGCCCTCCCTTTGCTCCCTACAGCGGAGTGGATATCAAAGCCCAAAGGTGTTTTTCAAAAATGGCTGGGGTTTCAAAACCCAAATGGCACATGTGGTGGGTGGGGGGTGGTGGCAGGGGGCGGTTTGCAGCCGAGCCTGGCACGCTCCACTGCACCACCGAAACGGGAGCCCAGAACTGCTCTTCCAACATCCTAAGGGGTCTGTTATTGGTGTGCGAGAGCTGGCGTGGCTCGACAGTATTCGGGAACTTTTGTGGCTTGAAATTGACCATTGGATGAGGATTTATACCACGGAAATCAGGTAAATCCACAAATTAGAGCCCATTTACTTGCATATCACTGAATAATTTTGCTGAAGACCAGGAACATTTTGAAGGTTGGTGTAGTGACAAACATTCTTACTGTGAATTTTAATACATCATGGGGTAGATTGTGCCTGCAAGATTAACAGCTGTTATATCGCCCAGAAAGCAGTACAATAGCTTCCCTGTGACCTGGGTGTTGGTGCCATCATTTAGCATCAGAGGAGGGGGCTTTGCTGTGTTGTTCTCATGCCTGTGTATGTTTATCTGTGCTTCTGAGTGATTAATGGCCGATTGCTTTTTTTTTAACCCACTGAAAAGTAGAAGAAAAGTAGTCTTATTTGATATAAAGGAAATGTAAACTGACAAAAACATTTCCTCCAAATTTTAGGACCCAGTTAGGGGAAATTCTGATTTGAGAGTAAGTGGTGTTGCAGAGAGCATTCCCAGCCCAGTGGGAAGGAAATATCTTACTAGAGGTCAGGATATTTTATTATGAGAAAATTACCTTATTAGGCTTAGAGCATTTGTTAGCATAACAAGTTCTAATTCCCCTATTGAAAAACTATCTTTTAAAATGCTCAACTGGTTGCTTGGGTTTTTTTTCACTCACCTAGTGAAAAAACCACATGTGAGATCGTTTTGAAACTGACTCGTTCACGGCTCCCACTTCCTGTTGTGACGAGTGAAATGTATTTCAAAGTCACCGAGGTTCTCAAGACTGTTTTCATTCTCTCTGGACCAGTTCAGTTTCAAATTCATCTATAACTAGTGAAACTGAAACTTCTTATAATTTGATATTTCTATAATATGCATTTTTGTTGCTGGTTGGGAGAAACCGTTTGAACAATTACCTAAATTTTATAATAATTTGTCTTAGGAGAGGTGCTGTCAGAGGAGGGTTGACTCAATAGCTAAGCTCCCTTCACCCCTTCAAGTCGGAATAAAGTCCTTTCTTGGTGTTTGGGTACGTGTTCCTTTTGCAGCGAATCCCCACTTCTCATCCAGCCTAGACACAAGCCTCTAGCATAGATTCAGAGCTGGTCTTGAGCAAAACTGAGAAAAAGCTATGGTTTGCTGGGGGCTTTCCCTAGAGCTATCCCTAACATTAGGTGGTGGAGACAGCTCCGGTTTCCATGAGCGCTCATGAGGGAGGAGAGTCACTGCTTCCCACTCAGGAGGCAGCGCTGCCAGTCTTCACAGGTCTCCCAGCTGTTGCCTTCAGCTTTCCCTCCCTCCACCCCCCTCCCTATTATCTATCTGACTAGATCGCTCTATCTCTCTCTCTATAGATCTAGATATCATTTTGCATGAACTAAAGTAATTCCACCATGTTCACTAGGGCCAAAGTGCTCCAGGAATATGTCTCTGTCCACCGCCCCCTTTTCTCTCTGTCCCCCCCATTTCTTTTTTGTCTTAATTGCTTCCTTAGATTTCCAGGACCCCAGATTTCCCCCAAATTGTTTCCACTATCTCAGTTTACTTACCTTCTTTTTTTGCCTTTGGTCCCAACTCTCAAGTAAAACTTATTTATCCAAATAATACATATTTGGGCTAAAATATTCTGTTAATAGGTACTAACTAAGCTTTATTGAACTCAGACAATTGGTATATCAGAAAGGCCCCAGGAGACCACTTACGGGAGGGGAGGGATTTTGGAAAAGGAGGTAGGTCTGTGTGGGACTGAGACTAGGTCTTTGACATGATTATTTGCTTAAATGTCGCACGTGATCACAATGTATCTCTCTTTGCTTAAAATTTGGGACAATTACTGCCTTTGTTATGGGCAGTAACATGAGTGATGAATTTCTTGAGGAATAAAATTTTATTACAACACGCAAAGTAAAAAATCAGCATAGGACTTCTCAGGTGATACATTTTGTAGGGCATATAATTTAAATGCATGATTTGTCACCATCTCTGCTAAAGAACATACAAGACCTAAAAAATTATCTTGAAGTTTTGTTTATTAGATACGAAGTATTTGTTGATATCTGTAATTGTATAATATTTTACATATGATCATTTAAGGTAATGTTTATAGATTTTCAGATCATTTTCATGCACAATCTTGCTAAATATTTATGAGACCTATACGATGGGAATTATGGTAAGTGTCTTGATTTCATAAATAAACAGGCAGGTCCAAAGGTATAAAGTGGTTTTTCCCTGGGTAATAGCTACTAATTATGACAGTAATGAATTGATTACAGGTTTCTGGAATTAAAATTCTCATCCTATTTCCACTATATTATATTCCCTTTCCAGCATATAGAGCCATGTACAACAGCTATTCCATCAGTAGCTATCTTTGCAGAGTCATAACCAGGTACATCTAGAATAACAAAAATGCTATGGTAAGATCGCACACCCAAGTTTTAGAACTGTTTTTCAATTGAGTACACTTTTTTTATTCAAAATTGCTATTTATTAACATAAAGGATTGAGTCATTTAAACCTGAATAAATTCAGCTTAGATATTATTGAGGAAAAATGAAACTTCTTAAATCCAAAATGTCTCTCTCTCTGCATACACGCACGCATGCACATACACACACACACACACACACACACGACCATTTAAAAGCATTTAAAAATATTTTTGCTAATCTGATTAAATATCTAATTAAAATATATGGTATGAAATGTGTAGTTCAGATATATTGTCTTATGTCTGATTTGACTATTTGAAGAGCTAGTACATAATAAATGTTGCTAATTAGCTTATCCTCCATGAGAACTATTCAGATCCTTAAACACGGGAAAAGAAGTTCAGATCCTCCTGTACATAAGAATTCCTGACAAGGAGGGTTGACAGTTACCGAGAGCTTGCCCCTTGAGGTGGCAAGCTTAAATCTCTCTCTGGGATATTTAACTCACGTGGCTGAAGTATTGCCCTGTGTGGTAACAGGACCATGGATTTGATAGTCTCATGGAAACCTGCAATATTTTGAGATTGCCGCTGTCTTCCAGGTTTACTTAAATAATCGCTGTTATTTAGAAACTGCAAGCAAAGAAGCCAGGTAATTTTATTCTTCTCTCACAAAAAAAATAAAAGGTGAACTACTGTATTATTTTTAAGAACTTCACCGAGCGTTATCCTGTCGTAACTAAAGTGGCAGGGAGGGCTGCCTGTGGGTGGAAACAGGAAACATTGGTGATAAATGCTGTGTTACATATTTTTTTTCAGGTTCAGCTCAATGTCTATTGATTCTAATTAGCACATTTTGTGCCTCAGCTAGTAGCTCCCCGATAGCTCTGCTTGGAGAGTTTTTTTTTAGATTCCATCCTGCTCATAAACACTGCCACCTCCTCCCTCCTTCTCTCTTTACAAATGTTACCACACAATCAGAAATTTCCTCTTTTCTTTCCTTCCTGCATTTCCAGCAGGTTCCTTTGCGTCAGAAGCCGAGAAAGAAAACTCAAGGTAATTAGATCCCTTTTGTTTCTTTATTCCCTTTTGTGTGCGTGAGTGTGGTTTTGTCTTGGGTGCCGTGTGCGGGATCAGATTTTTGTCTGTCTTAATGTAATGTCAGGAGGTGCACGGCAGATTTTTTTTTTTTTTGGTTATTTTTGGATTGATTTTAAGAAATGATGGCATGCTGCTCATTTGGATGAATCCCTCGTGGCATGTCAACAGAGCTAAAGAGAAACTGGCACAGAAGTGGCGGTGTTTCTAGGGGGGCATTAACCCTTCCCCACCCGTTGCATAACTCCTGCTATTCTTCTGGAAGGGAGCTGTGCCCGGGGCCACCATGTGCCTGGCAGCCTGGGATTTTAATTTTTTTCAACTTCTTCTTCTTGAATAATATTCTTAGACTAACACTTGCATTGTAGCCTCACTTTCTTTGGGCAAATCTTGTCCCTTCTAAGCAGCAAATGCATGTTGGAAAAGCAAATAAAATAGATAAATAATTCCCTCTTTTTTTTTTTTTGCCTTGACTTTGCATGTATTTTGCTAAAAAAAAAAAAAATCCAACTGCCAGGAGGTAAACAATTAAGTTACCATTCACCCCATCACATAGATCGGGTACTACTTCACCTACCTTTTCACGTAACTTGCAGGTTTTTTCACCATGAGTCGAAGGAGGATATCATGTAAAGACCTGGGACATGCTGACTGCCAAGGGTGGCTATATAAGAAAAAGGAAAAGGGAACCTTCCTGAGCAACAAATGGAAAAAGTTCTGGGTGGTGTTGAAGGGATCGTCGCTGTATTGGTACAGCAATCAGATGGTGAGTCCACTGCCTTGCCCCGGTCGCCTACCCGAGCTCTTTAACAAAAGGTGGGTTCAAGATCATGGTGGAGCAGGTGACCCTTATGGGAAACTTTATTTTTGTTTCTGGGACTTGGAACAGAGCGAATAAGTAAGTTTGCTACCGTTTCTGGTCCAGTGGATAGGTAGGTTATTCGGCTGTGTTTTATGGAGGAGAAAACCATCCTGTTTGACCTATCTTTGGTGGGGGAGGGTGTGCAACTTTATATCCTTGCTGCAGGAGGCTTTGGGTTCCAGCACTGTTGCTGTTCCACAGGAGATTCTAATTGTTTCAGAATGTACCTGGATAGCACTTGATGTGGGAACTTGACCTTGTCATAAGGTCCCTCCTGAGAAGGGACTCCGCCTTAAGACTGATTAAGGGTGAAATGGATTCACTTCTCAAAGCTATATATATCCACTTCTCCTTTACCACCTTCCCTTTCACCTTCTGTGTTAGGCAGATGGGTTTTGGCTAACCAGTGCACTCGACTGGTGAGGGCGTCTGATGTTTCTCGCTGCTTGACGTGTTCAGCGATGGCCTTGAACCACGGCTACTTGGACAGAGCTTGAAAATTGGCCTAATTTTATCGTTGAATATGCAGTGCAACTTTGTGGTTGGCTAGTTTTCTGTTGAGAAGGGTTAGAAATAAAGTTGTTGATTGTTAGAAGTTGTGCAGCTCTTTCGGGACTTGAAACATTTCGAAAATGATGATGTTGTTGAACATGGAGTAGAGAAATTTCATATAAAATTAGCTCTCTCCACTAATCGTAGCCCATGGCCTGTCTCAGGAAAGCTTGAGTTTCTCTTTGGAGTGTAGTGAAGCTCAGCAATGGCTGTCCTTTAATCAATTAAGGGAATATTACTTAGAAATTGCCCACAAGGCAGACAAATTCTTTCTTAATGTGCCACTAGTCTTTAAAAATGACTTATGTACGTCCCGTACTCAAGCAACAGAACTTTGGAGCATGTGACTTTGTGAACGTTAGAGAAGTGCTGCAGAGAGTTCGTGGGTAACATTTTTGCTTGATAAATTTACATTCAACGGCCAATAGAAAATCTGTGACCCCTCACCCCCCAGGCCTTTGTCTCCTGGAGATTTGATTAAACTGGCTCCAAGGCCAATCCCCGAGCCTGGCAAGAGCTCTCTCTGTGTGTGACTTGCTCCCTCCCGCCACTGTTTCCCCCTTCATCGCTTTGGTCTTACCTCAACAAAACATGGTACAAATCTTTTCAGCATGTTCTGTAAAGTTATATTTCTTTAAGCCTTTGGTGAATTTTTTTTTTACAAGTTTATCAAATTTAGGAAGGTCACAAGAAAGAATCACCTTGTGGCCTGTGTAGTCTTCTAGCTCTCCTCTCTCTCTCATCTTCCTTCCTGCACAATCCATCATCTAGACTAGCACAAAATCCGTCATCTAGACTAGCCCAAACTAAGGTACCCAGGGCTTGGATCTCACCTTCTATCCTAAGGGATTTTTTTTTTAAGCAAACACAACTTTCTTCTTAAGAAGTAATAAGGTTAATAGAATTTTCTCTCTCTGGATTCATACTATTTTAGACTTGATCTAAAATAAGTGTGATAAGTGATAGTCATCTGCATCTTCGACAAACAGAAAGGACTTACTGGTTTGCCTTGGGATAGTTCTCCAGGAATTTCCAGGGGGTGCTAGAAGGCCGGGAGCTGACCCAGCATGGCGCACCTGTGGGAGAGCACTGAGCTCAGATAGAAAAATGACATTCATGTTCTCATTCAGTTACATTTTTTGGCACAGATGTTCGGGCTGTGTCCCTTCTTCATCGTAATTAAAGGCAGCCCTTCTGAAGCACTCATGTACAGATTTGGCTTATTTGTCTTCATCAGCTCATTGGGTTCCTGCTTCTTTTGGAGAGTAATGAATGGCCTGTTGTAGGTGGTGGGCGTCTCATATGTCCACAGGAGCAGCAGTGCTGGCTGAAACTAGCCAGAGGAGAAGACACCTCGACACACTGTGACACCCCTGTCCTGACCCCTGCCTTGGTTTGCTCCACAATGGGCATAAAGGAAAATTCACGTAGTCAGGCTTCTATTTGAATAAGTTAGATTAGCAGCATCAAATGGAGACTAAGCTTACTGCTGTCTGCCTGCGGAATTAACCTACTAACCCAATGAGGTGGAACAGAAAGACTTCCAATTGCCTAACTCTAGGACTGTGTTACAGAGGAATTCTTCTCCACACACAGATGCATATGTGTGTGCACCCCCTTGCACACACACAACCACACACACACACACACACACTCTGACATCTTAATTATACGTTATGAGGAAAAAAGGCTGCTCAACTAATACTTAATTAACAGTCATATTCCTGCTATCTGTGTGAATGTCAACTGTGAAATAAGAGCCAGACACACGCCCTCCAGCTAAGAACAGCTATTTACTTTCTGCCACTTAAGAAATTCAGATTCAACAAAGTAGCTTCCCAGGCACCTAAGCCTTATGAACAAACTTCTTATTCTACCTTTCCTGTTCCTTATTCCCTCTCAGATGGCTTGATGCTGAGAGGTAACAGCTCATGGCTTCCTAATGAGAACTGCCTCTCATCAAATGACTACTATAAGACAAGGAATATTCCAGATACCGTTATCCCTATTCTTTTTCACTCCTCAAATGCATCCTCAGAAGTAGTAGTTGTTTTGAAATTTGGGAAGACTGAGGCTCAGAGAGAGCATACAAATGGCCCCAGGTGACACCAGGCATAGCTGGGGGGAATAGATCAAGGAGTCAGCACTCTGGGACTCCCCCAACCCCCAGTGTTGTGACCCCAGGCAGTGCCAGGACTGGATCACCCTGCTTTCTATCATTGAGGGGGTTCAGGGGGAACTACCCTAGAAATTAAATCTGGGGCAGTTCCCCTGTGAAGTGAGTTGATCTCATTGGCTTCCTTGGCTGGTTTCTGTTATTCCCTGATACCCCAGGAGTCCACATCACATTCCTCTGAGGTTGGTTCTTGTTGTCCAGTCACTGAATCGTGTCTGCTTTCATCAGACTTTGCAGCTTTAAATGGCATCACCCAGATTTCCTTGAGAAAGGTCAAACCAGAGACTCACCCACCATTTTCACACCCATATCATGTGCTGAGAGTGCGATTCAGCACACGGAGCCCATGCCAAGCCTTTCGAGCCGTGTTCAGGTTTAACTGCTATAAAAATCCAGGCTGTTTAAAATCCTGGGTGTGAGAAATCCACACAGTCGTTTTCTTTGGGCTCGGGGGTGAAGTACATCTTTATTTTCCTATTCTGGTCTTCCTGATCGATAGCTTCACTTCCCCCACCAGAGCTTCAGCTACAAAATTTACTTTAATTCCTGCTCAAAGTCATCTACTGGTTCTCCCTTTAAGCCTTTCCAGATGCTGTTTCTCAGCTCTGCAAACTCTTGTCTCCATGCCCTAAAGTCTTTCTCCCATCCCATGAGGCTAATACCTCCAACTCCTCAGTCAAATTTAGTTGAAACAGCACTTTTCTACGTGACCTTTCCTTATTCTCTGACCTCCATCACGCCATAGCAGCTTCCACTTTTCCGATGATATTCATCCTCCTTCTTGGAGCTTTGTCAGACTTGCTGTTTTCCACACTGGACGGCAATCTCTGTAGGGCAGGGCCACAGAATATTTTTAGCACTGTGCACTGTGTTTGACACTTAGGCACTCAGTGAATATTTTTTGGCATCATAAATAAATGAGATTCGTGAAGCATTTACATGACCCAAGGGCATTTTGAGAAGAGGGGGTGCAGAGTGAGGATGCTTTGATGGAGAATAACTTTCTAGCAAAAGGATTCCACTTCTATTCTTAAAACAGATACAGGGTAAAGTGCAGTTTGGGGTTTGCTAGAAGCCTCTGAGATTCCAAAGAGGTCCTGCAGCTTCTCTCACTTTGTCAGGACATTAGTAAGGGCTATAGGATTAGATTCTTTGGAATCATGACCTCTGCCTGAAAATCAGGGTCAGTAGATTAAGACAACCAGCCTGGGGCAGAAATGCTGAAAGAGAAATCAGAGATTTCTCAGGTAAATTCCATCTCCTCCAGCACTGCCCCTGGACCCTGCTTTTCACCAGGCACCTGCAGACTGAAGTTTGGCATCAAAATTTCCTCTCTGGTGAAGGAGAAGCAAAGTCCTGTGTAACTGTTTTCCTTCAGGCATGTCTCTATGAAATAGTGACAAGTTCTTAGGATATTACTACTTTTTTTTTTAAACTATCTTATACTTTTAGGTTTGTAGATTACTCCTTTTTTTGGCGAGAATTTTTTTTTTTAAATCTTCTCAGAATTCTTAATTAAAATCTTGCTTAGTTTCTTGGGAAATATGTTGTGGATTTTATTTATACCCAAGACAGATCCCAAAGTAAATGTATGTTATATAACCAACATAATGTTAGTGAGATTATTGAATGTTTCTATACAGAGAGCACACCTTCATTTACTTACTGGTGTGTGTGTGTGTGTGTGTGTGTTTTGCTTTATCCAGGAGCATATGTGGGCTATTAAAATATTATCGGCCAATGTTATTTCAATAAAACAAGAAGAAGAAGAAAGGGAATCTTTATCCATTTCCTTGTGGAAGACAAGATGCAATGCCACTTTTAAAAACTGGATATTCTTTGTCTGTAAACCTTTTAAAGATGTTTATTAAAAAAATTTCTCAACCTCACTGAGCCATCTGTGTTGATAGCTCTGCTCAGCATAGATAGAATCAAATTAACCACTCCATTGTTCTTAAAAGCAAAAAAAAAAAAAAAAAAAAAAAAGCAAAGCAAAACAAAAAAACAACCTTCCAAACAAAAAAACCAAACACCAAAAACAAGAGAAGTCCCCCAAAAACAAAACACAAAACTGCGTTGAGGGGCATAGACGTTATGTTGGTATGTTTTCAGAGGCATTCCCCAAGCCATTTACTCTTTTAATTACAAAGCACAGTTTAATATTAGTTACAGATCATAGAGCTTTAAAATCCCTAAATGAACCCAGCATGAAAAGTTTACCATCCATCCATTTATCCATTCCCCCTTCTCATTCACCTACATATCCTTTCACCACTATATATTGAGAACTTAATAATTTGGCTCACTTGTAAATGCTAACGTAGGTTTTAAAGAAAAAGAGACTGCAATTCTTGTATTAAGACCCTGTAAACTGATGGAGGAGAAAAGACAAGAAAAATGGTTGGGAAAAAATGGTTCTGGCTTGGAAAAGTACTGATACTCCTCTAAATTCCAGTAGTAAGGGAGACATTTTGAGTCAAATGTGAGGGAATTCTGCCACAGTGACTTTTACCCCTGGGCGATTTGCTTTCCTTTTTGTTAGGAAGGTGTGTTTTTCCCTTTTTGTTATTTTCCAAGGCTGCATCATTTCCTTGCTCAAAGAGACCAGTCTGCCTTACTAGACAAAACACAGTTTTCAACAACAACAACAACAAAACAGCCCTTCTGTGGGTTGTAGGGCACATAGGCTTTAGGGAGAAGAATCTCTTTCCACACCTTGGGAGGTAGCTTCATCTGGTGATGGAGGGTAGGGGCTGGCATTCCAGTCTGGGAACTCTATGGACAAGGAGATGAGGATATTAACGACTAAGGCAGGCGACTGAGTTAGGTATTACACTGAATTCTCATAATAACCCAGCAGATAGATTTTATTATCCCCATTTTTCAAGGGAGTTTACTGAAGCTCAGGGAATTAAGCTCACTCAAAGTCATATAAAGAGTAAATGGCAGAGCTGGGAATAAAAAAAACCACCAAGATATATCAATACTGAAGCCATGCTCTTTTGCTGAAGTTGCATGACTTCCTTGTCTAGAGGTGAGACACCCCTCAAACTCACAGTGCAGGGATGTGGGTTAGGTCCAGTAGGCAGTGGGGAGACACAGCATATTCTTTTTTTTTTTCAGATTTATTTATTTATGAATACAAGAGCTGGGGTACAGGCCAGAGATGTGGGGGGTGAGAGGATTCACCAGAGACAGAGTGGGGAACAGAACAGGCAGACTGACTGAAGTACACTGCTGAGGGGAGCAGCGGGCGAGACAGGAGAGGTCTGCTGTGCCATGTGGTCCCCTGCTTGGCCGGGGATCGAACTCATGCTGCAGAGGCTTCGGATTGCTTCATAATGCTGTGCTTAACTCCTTGTGCCACCAGGGAGGCCCGATACATATTCTTGAGTTGGAAGATGCTCTACAGAAATTTACATTTGAAAACTGTTAGCTTAGCAGTCCTAAATAGGATGTGGTAGAGAAGATGTGGTATAGAATAAGTGAAAGAACTTCCAGAAAGTCCACTAAGAGATGGTGACAAAATGTAGGCACGGTGGCAGGAATCCCTGGACCACGGTAGAAGGACTGAAACACTACATGGTAAAAAAGGGCAAAGCATGGTGAGCCCTTGGCAAAAAGACACAAAACACTCAAGGCGAAAAATAATGATTTCATAAGCCAGAAAGAAAAAGAAAAATACCGGGTGGTCCCACTCATAGCAGGAATCTAGAAAACTTAAATAAGGGACCAGGAAAAAGAATAACTATAAGAAAGAAAATATCAAAATCAACAAACAACTATGAACCAGAGACACTCTATGGGGGGTGGGGGTGGGGAAAGGAGGGATTGGGGTCAAAATAAGGGGGTTGTAATTGTATGGGGAACATAAAAATAAAATTTAAATAAAATGTGAAAAAAATAAAATGTATAATTAAAAAAATGATTTCAAGCTTTGGAGCCTGAGGAAACTGGGAAAATACAGAAATTAAGGGGAAAGAGTTTGTAGCTAAAAATGCAACTCATTTAGACTTAATGTTATTTACTTTTTGTTTTATTTTAGTTTTGCGTTTTTCTTCTTTGTGTAAAATTACTAGTAACTTGTGTTGCTTAGTAGTCAAGTAACCATTTATTGATGTTATTTGTGCTGTGGCATCAACAGTTGGAGGGAGCTCTGGGGCCCCTGGGCTGTGCATAGAAGAGGTGACTCACCCAACTCATTTCATAGAGACTTGGGAAATTGATGAGGCATGTAAGTCAATTTCTGGCTTAATGCATATAATGCAGACTTTTCAGTTCTTTGAGAATCTCATCTGCCTGCCCAAATGTGACTGGTGTCTCTCATTGTTTGAATGGTTCCACTGGTGTGTGAGTTCGAGTAACTTTGACTGTAGCATATGTTTTCAATTTTTAGCTACAAATGCATTTCATGTGAATACAAGAGGAGCTTAGATTTGGAAGGGATTTTTCTTGGAATTAGCTTTATGAGAATCTCTTATAGCAAAGATTTAACCGTTTTTAGGCTTGGCAGAATTATCTTTGCAGAAAATTATCCTCAAAATCAGAATTTCTCTTTTCATAAGAGTACATTTTGGAAGTTTCAATAAATATGCATCATCTTTTTTTCAGCACAAGAAAATTAAAGAATTAGTTATTCCTCCCTTGGGAGAAGACAAAACAGTCTTCTGTACCTTGTATTAGAAATCAGTTATTAGCAGAGATTTCAGACAAATATGTGTGAGTTTACCATAGATTGGGGAAAAAACCAGGAATTTATAAGTGATATAATCCGAGATTTTTCTATTCATTTTAAAAAATTAAAAAAAAAATTTAACATGTATAATCTAAACACCGAGACATATTCTTTACCTCTAGTTTAAACTGCCCCCAGAAGTTAGAATTAGATGGGCTCAAGCAACACCAGGTTGTTTCGGAACAAATTACTTATCCATGAATTACATAAATCAGTGAAAGCATTATTGAATATCCGACATATTCCCAGAGTTCCACCAAAATGAGATGCTTTTTGAATTTAGAATTTCTAAATTACTTTAACACCACACTGGTTGTTTTAGCCAACAACCTACTTCTGGATGTATCCCAAGCAAAATTCCAATTTTCTAAAATGTATTTTCAGAAAATATAAATCAAACTAACTAGGTGTGTTTGTATTGGGAAGGAAAATGAGAAAGAGTAGAATTGACAGCTCCACCCAGGGAAGAATATAATGGTGAGCAGTTGACCTCAAGATGACAACTGATGGCTGAAATTGATAAAATGACTATGTAGTCCCACTTGAGTGTAAGAACCACTGAGGCTTTTTGAACTTTGTCACATCTCTCCTTATGCTTTCTTGTGTGTGGAAAAGATCTTTAAAATGATGTTTGATTTAATTCATGTATTGCCCAAGATGCTATCACTGTGCCCATTTACTTATTTTCCTTAGGTTCCAGAAGGTATTTCTAAAATAAAGGTTTCCCACCCCAACTTTGTGATCAGCCTGTCAGTATTTGGGGCAGGCTGTTTTCAGTAACTTCTCATAGCTAAATTTATAGAACGTGGGAGCAATTACTAATGCTGACAGTATTTTTCAATTTTTTTCAAAACTTCAAAATTGATTGTGAAACACCAAGATGATGAAGTCCTTCAATTCTTCATCTAGTTCTCAGGAGGCAATGAGATTTTGGGGCCTGACGATTGGAAGAAGATGAGAGTTAATGATGCTGGTTGGGACATGCCGGGCACAGTCCCAGGTCACAGCCTGACAGATACTGTTGCGGGGGGAAGCAGGATCCTCCCTCCCTGGAGGCCACTGGTGCTTTCTCTGGTGTTTCTACAACTTCTCCCTGTTTTACTTCATCTTTTTTGGGTAGAATCTACATTCTTGTTTCTTGCACACCTACAGTAGTTTTAAAAGATTTAAAATATTGCATAATATATGTTCATTCAAGAAAAAGGATAAAATACAAGTGAGCAAAATTTAAAAAAGAAGATAGGGAAACACACAAAAAGAAATGAATTAAGATCATTTATTTATTTAAATGATGTGCAACCCCACCTTGATGTGATCACCAGGAACATTTGGTGTTTATTTTGGCCAATATTTTTTGCTGTGTTTTCCAAAATAAAGTACTATTGCAAGTGCTGTTGCAACTTGACTTTCTGACTAAACAATAAATTCTCAGCATATTTTCATGTCAATACAAAGAGATCCACAGCATCATTTCTAATAACTGTATCACATACAGATATATCATCTTTTATTTATCAATCCATACAATTTAAAATCAGAATTGCTTTGATTGTTAAATCCTTTAAAATAGCTAACAGGAGACAGAATGCACAAGCACATAGACATTAACTTAAATATGAAGCAATGCATATTTGTATTTATGTGTCTGCATAAAGAAAATGTGTGTATCTGTATACTATCAATATTAGTGTGCAAGCATATGATGTGTGGGTTTTAATTTAGTCATTTTTTTGAAGCAAGGAGGTAGGAAGGAGGGTTTCCCTGGGATGGGATGATGGGAAGACATCACCTTGGGTCTCGTCCTGCACATCTTAGGAAGCTGTGTATCCTTTGTCAGTGATGCAACTCTCTCCGCATCCATTTGTAAGTACACTTTGACCAAGAATACTGTGTCTGCATAATCAGAGAGACATTGAGAAGATCAAATGTATCTTAAAGCAATATAAAAAACCAAAGGCACATATACAAAGACAATTTTAAATACATTTTAGATGAAATGTTCTCGCATAATATTATGATTTTAGGATGCAGAAGATTGTGCTAAAGATTTTCAGACACTAAAAGTGGCTTATTCGGATGACAATAGCCTGTCCTGGTCAGGACATCCTAGAAATATGCCTACTGACCCTGTATCAAGGGTAATTTTAAGCCATAAAACAGGGGAGTTAACAAGAGGGTCTTGGGGGATTCAGCACAGTGTTTCCTAGCTTGGAGGGAGACTTCTGGCAATCATGATTTAGTGATACCCGTTTCCCAAGCAATCGAATGAGTAGTGGCCCAAGGGATGAACTGAACTTTGGGTTAGATTTGAGGGTTTTCTGGAGAAGTCATTACTTGAAGATTTATCATCCTCTGGAGCAAGTTCTAAGGGCCAAGGACCCAGCTGCTTCTACAGACATGTTAACTGGGAAACTCATCTGCTGCCACACTGCTGTGGCTCATTGCCCAGAGAGCAAGTCTCAAGAACATTTCAGAAGGAAGTTATGCAGTAGAAATAAAAAAAAAAAGAGAATATTTTTTAAAAAATTAGGAACTTAGGAGACCGTGATTGAAACTATCTTAAAAGAAGACACAGGTGATGACATCCTGTACAAGGTGATGTTCCCCAGTTCAGGACCAGGAGGACAGGTCCTGCCTTGCAGAGACTTAACGACGAAGGCAAACTAGCCACCAACTCCAGGCCTCGGCTTCCTTCCCTGTGAAACAGACACGGACAGGTGGCTGTTACCTGTGCAAGGGCTGGTGCCCATCAGCAGTCTGTGCACCACTGGTCTTTTCAAACTTTGAATCTTATGAAACTTGCTGTGGCAGATGCGTTTTCATCCCTTTCTGTCAAATGATGATTTTCAGAGTAGTATATTTAAAAACTTTTAAAAGGCAAAATGCAGTTTTAAACTACACATAATATGAACTTTAACTGCTTTTAAAAGTGCAGCTCAGATGACCTTCAGTGTATTTGTGAATAACTTCAGAACTCTTACAAAACCCACACCCTGCGCATTCAACAGTAGCACCTCATTCTCCATTTCTCCATCCCTGGCGACTGTCATTCTCCTGTCTGTCTTTGTGAACTTGACTACTCATTGATAGTCAAGTCCTTCACATTCCATCATATTTTGTCCTTTGTGATGGGCTTATTTCATGTAGCACAGTGTCCTCAAGATTCATCCATCTTGTAGCAGCATCAGAATTTCCTTTCTTTTTAGGGCTGAGTAATGTTCCATTTTATGTGTCCACCATGCTCTGTTTATCCATTCATAGCTGTCGATGAACACTTGGGTTTGACATGCCTTTTGGCTATTGTGGATAACGTTACTATGAAGGCGAGGATAAAATAATCTTGTTGAGACCCTGCTTCCATTCCTTTTGGTTACATTCTCAGAAGTGTAATGGGTAGATATTATGATAATTCTATTTTGAATTCTCTGAGGAACTGCCTTGCTGCTTTCTATAGTGGCTGTACCATTTTACATTCTGCCAAGAGAGCACAGATGTGCCACTTTCCCCGCATCCTCACCAACACTTGGTATTTCCTGTTTTATTTTATTTTATTGTTTTACAGTAGCCCTCCCCATGGGAGTGAGGGGGTCTCTCATTGCAGCTCTGATTGGAATTTCCCTCCTGTTTATTGCCCTTGAGCTTCTGGCCACTTGTGTAACTTCTTTGGAGAAATTACTTTTCCCATGTTTGAACTGAGTTAGCAGTTATGTTGTTGAGTAGCATCTTAATGACCCTCATGAAACTCAAGAAAGAAGTTTAGAGAGGTTTGAAAGTTCCTGAAGTATTGAAAGATTTAATATACATTGTGCAAAGGCAAGATTGTGCATTTAGCTGTGATTTTAAATGAACTAACCTTATTTTTTATTTCTTCTAAATATTTAATACTAAAAGAGAATATACCAAAATTTTAAATTTTCTTAAATGGTATTGCATTTAAGAGTAAATGGCATTTACTCTTCCCCCAGTTCTTTTTTAACCATGGTTGATAGATAAGATTTCTTAAATAGCCAGAGAGATTATATATTCTGTAATAATGTAAAAAAAAAATACCAAATGTGTTCTATGTAGAACATCCATTTCCAGGCATTTGTAAGAAGAAAATCTCTTTGGATAAAAGTTACATTGTATCCATAGGGTAACATTAGATAAATCCAAATGCAAAGATATTTTAATAAAAACATACCCCAGATAATGTATGAAGGATGTAGGGAGTTTGTTAGTATTATCACCCTCCAAAGAATTAAAAGGCCTTTTTCAACCATTAATCTGAAGCTAAGAAGATAAGTGAAATAGCTAATCAGAGAGCCCAGCTGACAGTGGACAGAATAAAAACTTTATTTCAATAAAAACTTTCTTTCTGGGCCATTTTGTTACTTTTCATTCCTTTTCTCCATTCTTACTATTTCTTAGGAATTAATGATAATGACATGTTGAATTTTTTATAGCTTTAATAATTTCACAGCACGACTCTTGTCTGTGTCTGAGCTGTTAGCCTGGAGACACTGTTCTGTCTGCCTCTTCATTGTGTGAGCACTGACCTGGGCGATTAAGTGCTCTGCTGACAGTCACACAGTAGGTGGCTTCTTCCTTCACAATATTCTGACTGAAAATTCAGGGTCTTTCCTCTGCACCTTTTCTGGACCTCAGAGTCTCTTCTCCTACTTGCTGGCTGAGTCTGAAGAAGTTCTCATGTTTATGATAATTTAAGGGATTGCTGGTACTGATCTGAGTTCTGCCATTGAATAATAACACACAAATTTTCCATTTTTCAGTGCCAATCTAATTTGATGTTTAGGTTAAAAACTGATCAGTTTCATAAATCCTGGCACTCAGCTAGGGCTAATTTTCCGCCAAGGGTTATGAGCCTTGATACCATAATTGTTAGTTATTATTATCTGTTTCTTCAGGCATTTCCCCTGCCAAACCTGTTTCTGATATCTAGAAGAGAAAACACAAACAAAACAAAAAATCATCTTTTCTTGCTTTCCTGGTGGTGCTTGGCACGGTGCAATGCTAATAAGCTCAGCTCGCTGCCTGCAGCTCATGCAACACTTGCAGAATAGGTTCTGTGTGTCCATTCCATCTTTCCTGCTCTGAAAGGAAGGGGCAGGTGAGTTGCTTATCAGGACCAAGCAGCACTATGGAGAGGAGGGAAACTTTAGAGTCCATCGCTGAGTAAATTGTACATATAAGATTCACTCTATGAAATTTACAATTTAATACCCTTTGGAAAATTTACCAAGCTATGCACTTATTACAATAAATCAGTTTTCAATCATCTTTATATATCAATATAATCCTTTATCACATTTACAGTTACTTTCCGTTCCTACACCAGCTCCAGGTAACCTCCATTTGCTTTCTTTTTTAAAGATTTATTTATGCATACAAGAACTGGGATGTAAACCAGAGGGGTGTGTTGTGTGTGTGTGTGTGTCTGTGTGTGTGGGGGTGGGGGCAGAGAGAGGATTCACCAGAGAGAGTGGGTTGCAGAACAGGCAGATCTACTGAAATACACTGCTGAGGGGAGCAGCAGGGAAACAGGAGAGGTCTGCTGCGCCATGTGGGTCAGCTCCCTGGCTGGGGATCAAACTGCAGTGGCAGGCGATAGCTTGGTAGCACTGTCTTTAACCCCTGTGCCACCAGAGAGGCCTCACCATTTCACTTTCTGTCTCTATAGATTTTCCTTTTCTGGACGTTTCATACCAAGAAGTAGGAGAGTAATCTGTGGTTTCTTGTCTCTGGCTGTCACTTGGTGGAATGTTTACAAAGTGGGTCCATGTGGTAGCACCTGGCAGAAGTTAGCTAAACAGTGTCCATTGTTTTAGTACACCAGGTTACTATTTACTGGTTTTTGATTATTTAGATTGCATCTATTTTAGCTATTATGATTAATGCCTTTATAAAAATTTTCACACAAATCTTTGTGTGGGCATTTGCTTTTATGTCTATTGGGTAAATACCTCGTAATGGAATGACTGGGTTGTATAGTAATGACATATTTATGTGTATTTTTAGAAACTGCTAAACTGACTTAGTTAAAAATTCATTGTCAGAGGAAAATGATAATGTTCTTATCATTGTTCATAAAACCCATTTATTTCATGTCTGTTGAATATCTCCTTTGTGCCAAGTGTTAATGACAGGACTGCAGAAAAAAGTGTTTCCTTCAAGGTGTTCATAGTCAAATGGAGAAACGGACATAGAACCAGATAACTGTAGACAGTAAGAGAACTTTGCAAGTGAAGCCCACTCGTGGTGCTGGTGGGCAAAGAGGGCATTTACTCTTGGTTGGAGAAGGAGGGGAAACTTTTTGGAGAAGTTGGCTCCTGGAGCCGTATCTAGGACATTAGAAAACGAGGAGCAGAAAACAACCTGCCCTCTGTTGGTGGGAGTGCAAACTGGTCCAGCCACTATGGAGAGCTGTGTGGAGATTTCTGGACCTACTAAACATAGAGCTTCCATAGGATCCAGCAATTCCACTCCTAGGTATTTACCCAAAGGACACAGAAACATCCATTCCAAAGAACACCTGCACCCCTATGTTTATAGCAGCACTGTTTACAATAGCTAAGCTTTGGAAACAACCCAAATGCCCAAAAATAGATGACTGGATCAAGAAGATGTGGTCCATATATACCATGGAATATTACTCAGCATTCAAAAAAGATAAACACATGCAATTTGCAGCAACATGGATGGCGCTGGAAGGGATCATGCTCAGCGAAATAAGCCAAAAAGAAAAAGAAAAATACCGGATGGTCTCACTCATAGCAGGAATCTAGAAAACTTAAATAAGGGACCAGGAAAATGAATAACTATAAGAAAGTGAAAATCTAAATCAACAAAATACTATGAACCAGAGACACTTTTTGGGGAGTGAGGGGCGGGAGGGGAGGGACTGGGGTCAGAATGGGGGGGTTGCAATTGTATGGGGAATATAAAAATAAAATTTATTATTTAAAAAAAAAAAAGAAAACAACCTGCCCTGTTTGCAGTCCCCAGGCCTCTTTCCCCTGATCTAATTTGCTTTTCCATAGTCATTACTGCCTACAAAGCACGATGCAATTTAGGTGCTTAGATATTGAGCGGTTGTCTCTTTTCCCCTTGGGAGTAGAGATCTCTGTTTTGTCCACTGACATATCCCAAATATGTGGTAAAGTGCCTGACACAGAGAAGGCACGCAATACACATTTGTTGAGTAAATGAAAGCGTAACAACAATGGTTTGATACAATTTTGTGCTTAATGCTGTGGAACACAGCAACAGCAGGGGAGATGCCACGGAGACAGACACAATCAGAGATGCTGGGAAGAATGAATGGGTTGGCGTTTAAGGAGCAACACCTTTGGGAGTGTGAGACTTCATGCCACAATGTGAAAAGCATTATCTTGCCTCAGAATTTAAGATTATACGTGGTAAGATGAGTTTGCACCACAGCCAAGGGATGGGTGGGCACTGTTAGTAAGAGAACACATTTTCTTTAGGATACAGAGGGGAGTTTGTAGACACCAGTGCAGAACTTCAAAGAATCTTTTCAGAAATTAGGAAGCACTGAAGAGGAGGGAAATCATCGGGAAAAGTTATTTTAGTTAATGTAACAAAAACCAAATCTGAGTGGATAGCAGGAAGAAAAGGAGGCGGAAGAGGAGAAACTGCTTTTCCTTTAGGATTTGCCCATGATAATTGAGATTGCACTGGTGAACCCACCATTCAGTAATTAAACAGACCATCAGGTGACAGGTTAAATTGAAATTATATGTACATATATCAGGTATCACATATATATTTACACAAATTCATTTATATATACTTATATAATATATATCATATTATATGCATATATACATACTATTTTAAAGAAAGAAATGACCATCACTATTGAGTTTTGAGCCTTATAAGAAAAAGACATTTCAAGTAAAGAGTTAGATAAATTGATTCATGTAAGAGATTGAAGATGGGACAGGCAGAGTTGGAGATCTCACAGTTGCGTTTTTCTTAAGAAAAGAGCACAAATTGCAGTCTAGTTGGTGTTAAGGGAAAAGACACGAGCTGATGAAATGAACTAAAGGCACCCACAGAGCTAGTTTAATAGCTAGCTGACTTTTAAAATTAAGTTTGTATTTTCAAAATCAATATTTACTCATCTCCTAATAACCACTTACTCATTTGTGTTTAATCTTGTGGAATTTATTTCTCTACTCAGAGACAGTAGTGTAGACAAAAGAAGATTTGTGTTCTGTGATAAACAATCTAGCTCCCTGTGGCTGAGTTAAATTTTGTTCATAGAGATTAACAAATTTTTAGAGGTGGACCATTATTACAATTCGTATATATATTTTTTTAATGTTCTAAAGCAACATTCAAGCTCTGTCTTCAAAAACGTTGTTTCTTCCATACTCTTTCCTTAGTAGAAAGAACATCTAGGAATCAATTATGGAATGGAGGTCTTTTAAGACATGGCTCTGTGGTTAAATTCCCAAGGAACTGCCTAGGTCTTAGGAGAAGACATGTTTGTTCAGTGTGCTAACTGTTTGGTTTATCTGAGCTCATTTAAAGCCAGTAAATTGTAGATCCATGACAAGAACAAAGATTCGCTAACTCCAAAGTCAGGTCTCTGCCACCATATGTCAGAATGCTAACTAGGTGGCATCTTCTGTGATTGTGTCTGCCTCCATATGTTGGCCGTCCCTAAATGGTCTCCTGTTACTTCCCCTGGAAATATTCTGGATGATGAATCAGGAGAATACTAACCTTTCTCATAAACCGTGTATCTGGGATAAATCCAGTGAGGATTTAGGGAGGTATCTTTTATTCTCCTTCATTTCATTTCAGCTCTCTCTGAACAAACATTCTCTCAATACTCTGCTAGGGTTTATTTATTCACATTTTATGATGTGTATTTGTTTCAGGCAGAGAAAGCTGATGGATTTGTCAACCTGCCCGACTTCACTGTGGAAAGGGCAGTGGAATGCAAGAAAAAGCAGTAAGTTGTCTATCTTTCCCTAAAAACTCTGAGCCAGGAAAGTACCCCTTCCTCATGTGAAGACTTGGCACTTTGGAAGATAGTGAAGTTAGCACTTAAATGTCTGGAGTTTTTTAAACATTATGAATCAGCACCCTAAACAAAAAAAGGGACTTATCCTGTTTTCTGGAATTTCACTTTGTGGAGCAGATGGATTTTAAAACCCCGTGGAGCCTTGGCATGGTGTGTTGACAATAACTGTCTATGAAAAACAAGCTCCCATCCAGGATTGGCAGGAAGGTCAGATGTCAAGGTTTTGTCCTTGTAAAGAAAATGACTGATTAAATAGGACTCCCCAGAGCTGCAGATAGGATCACAAGACCAGATTCTTTTTCTTAGTTCATGCAATTGTCAGCACCCTTGAAATAAAAATTTCTGAGATGTCTTAAGCTTGAGGATGACATCTTGATTCCACTTAGGTCCAAAAGATTGAAGGACCAACAGAGACCAAAGAAGTCACCAGTCCACTGTCCTGGTTTTATTGACAAGGGAAAAGCCAGAGACTCTGGTCCTTCCTGAGCCCTGAAGAGAGCCTACTATAGCCTCAGCTGTCCAGACTCCCTGTCAAGTGCTCCCCTCTGATACCATCTGACTGCATTTTGCATGTGTCCTCTTCACCTTTTCTTATTCTCCTGACTTTGACCTCTTTTCCTGTCTATCAGAAAGGCCCATTCCCTGTTGACCCTTGCTACCATAGCAGTGATTAATTCATTTTATTCCCCTAAGAAGACAAACTCTTCTGAAATTTAAGTGCGTCACTCTGGTGTCGCTGTACATGTCCAGTGATGTGTGGGATTGTGTTGATTCTTGTGGTTTTGACCAAACTGGTTATTTACAAAAAATCTGACCTGTGCTGCAGAACTTCCGGTCAAAATTGTAGCGAGTATACTCTTTATTGTCTGTCCTCTTAAATGACATGCTATATATTTAAAAAAAAAAACCTCTCAAAAATCTATCTTTTTATGTTATGTATTTCTCTTACTAATTCAAGGTGGCGAGAAGGCGTCTTTTGATGTCTTGTCACAGTGTGACATTCTAGACCCGATTATCTTCCTATAAATAAAATTTCCTCTATATTTCATTGTATTTAAACAAGCACATGGCATTATGGAGTTGATTTGAGTAATTCGAACTGAAACCTTTATCACTCTAAGTTTCAATTTATTTATATCATATGTTTTAAATAGAAAGTGCTGACCAACCCAAAGTTAGTCTTGTTCTGGAAATCCTGACTTGAGGAATTATGCCTCTGCTCATACAGTAGCGATTAGACAATAGTTATTTAATATCACTAAAATTATTTTTTTGTAAATTTACAAAGAAAGAAGATGAGCTTACCATACTTGTATTTGGCTGGTTTACTTTCAAACCTTTTTATGACTATAAAAACTAATTTCTCCTGTGTCTGCTTTTTCTCCTTCAAGTGCGTTTAAGATCAGTCATCCACAGATCAAGACCTTTTATTTTGCAGCTGAGAATGTGCAGGAGATGAATGTGTAAGTAGAGAAATGGCCAATTCAATCTTTATGGGAATAGACTTACTTTGACCAGGTCTTTGAGTTTTAAGCGTATGTTCATTATCAATTTTTGATTTATTTACTTCTGCTGCTTTTCTAAGGATTAATCTCTTTAGCAATAGAAAATCTTTTTACTGTCTTCCCTCGTACTTGGAAGCATTTTAAAGCACTACACATCTCAAAATGGTTATTTTGGAAGAAGATAAGTTTCTTCTGAGAGAATCGCTAAGTTGAGAAGGGACTAGACAAAAGTCATTATAAGAAAATGTCAGAATGAGATTTTGCAGGGAGAAAGGGTGGAAAGTATTATGGAACCAATCTCACGGCTTTCAGATCTGCAAATGAAAAACAACTCTACAGCATTTAATGTGCTGTGCAGGATTATCATCATGATTCACATGCTTGTCACCTCTCCATGCTCTCTCCTGACATGTTACAAAGAAATCCTTTCTCAGCGCACATGTAAAGTAAAATTTTATACCCCCAATTCTATTTCCTGCTTGTTCGGTTTAAATAAGTGGGATATACACATATAGGTTTACCGATCCTCGTCCCTTTCTTACTGGCTTCGATTATGGCCAGTCACATGACTATTGTTTTCTTTTCCATTTAAAAATTTTTTTAATTAAAGTGACCTTGTATCATGATGTAATATGAGTTGCAACTACATACACATTAGGTTCACCTCTAAAATTCCAACTTTATTCCTCAACATACCCATGTCCCTTCTGGACTCACCCACCCACCTGCTCCCTTACCTCTGGTAACTGTCAGTTGTTATAGTTCAATAATTTATTTTTGTTCATTTGTTTTCATTATACACCACATATGAGTGACATTGTGTGGTGTTTGTCTTTGGATTTCACTAAAGCAGAATAACTTCTAGCTCCATCCCTGTTGTTGCAAGTGGCACCATTTCATCTATTTTACCAGCCGAATAGTACCTACTGTGTTTCTTATATACTGTTTTTTTTTTATTCATTCATTGGTTGGTGGGTACTTAGTTTGTTTCCAGTTCTTAATTTCTATAATAGTATCTTACTTCTTACTATTTCTAAATAGTAAGAAACACGGGGGAGCGTAAATTTCTTCTAGTGTTTTTGTATATGTACTTTTTTTTGGCAAGGACCAGAAGCCGCATAATTGGATGGCATGGAATTTCTACTTTTAATTTTCTGAGGCCTCTCCATACTGCTTTCAGTACTGGTCAGACCAGTCTGCAGTCCCAGCAGCAGTGTAGGAGGCCTTGTCTCTTCACATTCTCTCTGATAACTTTCGGTTCTTGTCACAGTATATATTTGGAGGAGGTTATATATATTTGAGGTGATTGACATCAGGAAACATGCTATTTAATTGAAGCCCCATTCTCAGAGTTGTCAGAGTCTCCTATTGCCGTCATACAACTACATAAAAAGATATTTTTGTCTTTGGAACTCCTGCTATGTAACCCATAGCAGGTCCTGGGCAACAGGAGTAAATAACAGAGACATAAATCCTCCGTTCACAGAGTCTGTTTCACTACTTTGCACATATTTCCTCTCTAACTCCCCTATGTAATTTTTCTTTGCCCTCTTATTCTGGAAACATAAAGAAGAAAGGAGTTGCTTTTCCAACATTTACAATAGCCAGGCGATAGAAACAACCTAAGTGCCCAAAGACAGATGTGTGGATCAGGAAGATGTGGCCTGTATGCAAAGCAGAATCCTAGTGAGCTGTAGGAAAGATGAACTAACTGCCGTGGCAACATAGATGGCTTGGAGGGGATGGTGCTGAGCAAAGTAAGTCAGGAAGAGAAAGACAGATTGCGACTGGGGTCACTTACATGTAGTACAAAGAAATAAAACCAAGGGCCAGATAAACCAGACCAATAACACACCCTCAAAATCTGACTGTTGAATTGAGGTTCCAGGAGGGGAAGGAGTGGGGAGAGCAAAAGGGGGAGTGGGCCCCATGGACTGTGGCGGAGGACTTTTAGTGCCTTGGTGGTGGGTGTGGTGTGATCCTCCCACAGGTGTCATCCTGTGCCTCTAAATCTCATGCAGTGTTGTCAACCAGTGTTACCTCCACTAAAAAAAAAGTTATGGAGATAACCAGGATCTCCAAAACAAAAGAAAAAGACACATCTGTGCAATTGTGGATGACTGTTTGCGCACACACACACGTGCACACACACACCCCCACACACCCCTTCTTAGCTGGAAACATCCACGTCTGTCCCCCACACTGACCTCCCAGGGCAGAGTGGATCTTCCCACAGAACGCTGGGAAACCCTCTGTTAGAAATACCAGGCCAGGGGCTGCCAGTCAAGTCCTCCATATGAGTATTTTTAAAAAAATATTTTTTAAAGATTTATGTATGCACACAAGAGCTGGGGTGCAGGCCAGAGGTGTTGGGTGTGAGAGGATTCACCAGAGACAGAGTGGGGAACAGAACAGGTGGATCTACTGAAATACACTGCTGAGGGAGGGGAGCAGTGGGTGAGACAGGAGAGGTCTGCTGTGCCTTGTGGGTCAGCTCCCTGGCCAGGGATCAAAGCCATCAGCTGCAGTGGCTGCTGATAGCTTCATCTTGCCGAGATTTAACCCTCTCTGCCACAGGGGAGGCCCCAAATGAGTCTTTATTTAACTGACAAGGAAGATGTTTCTACCCATTTCTGATTTTACCTCTTCTCCCTCCTCCCTTCCCAGCTTGCTCAAGCATCTGAGTAAAAGAAGAGCAGCTATACAACAGGGGCTTTTAAAAATGTTACTTTCATCACCCTTTCTCTTTTCGCTTGCACACTTTTGGTGAGCAAGCCCTGAGTGTGTCAGTGGCGTGTGGAAAGTGGAGAGCCAGGCCTGGCGACTCGGGCCCGTGGCAGAGTCTGGCTGGGACTGAGCCATCCTGGATCTCACCACCAAGAGCCGCCCACCATGGGCTCCTGCTGGCCCTGGCTTGTTCCAACAGCCTTTTGTAGCTCCACTTCCTTCCTCCTCCGTAACCATCCTGTGGCTCTTTCAAAGTTGCTCTGTTCTCTCTGACAAGGGATGGGGGTGACCTGGTTTATCTCCATCTCATTCCTCTTCAGTGTTTGCTTTTCTCCTCCTACATGTGAAATACCTTCTTCACCAAATAAAAGGGAGGCAGCCTTACATGGTCGTCTGAATCTGTTCTATTTCAGGCAGATTTGGTCTCCAATCTCACTTCGGGTTATTTCACTTCCTGCCCACCCACCTCCCTGGTTTTTGTTTATATTTTGAATCCATTTATCTTCCGTTTTCAAGTTCTCCCTTGCAGATAGATATCTGTCTAACGGCAGGGCGAGTGGCCTGAGGCTGCCTGTGTCTATATATACTCTGTCCGCCCGGCTGTGACTCTGAGCCTGTCAGAGCGATCAAAACCAAGATCTCATTGCCCACCTTGAAAACTGCCCATCCGGCAACTCATTTTGTCTGTGCCTGGATACGTCCTCGTTTCTTATATAGTAGTATCAAGTTTTGTTATTTTGAAGATGATTTTTCTAATAGTCACTAATGCAGAATCATGGACCTCCAAGCCCACATCTTCCTTCTCTGGCAAGATTATGCCAATGATTTTCAGAGATTTGCTGGGCAGGGCCTCCTGAGAGCTTCCTTTCTTGCTGGCCTGGCCTTTTTTCAGGCAGTGCAAATTGTATCTGGAGACTTCTTAGCAAGATGCAGAGATGTTGGGGAAGGAAGGGGTGACATTGGAGGATTGCGTCCCATTTTTAGAAGTTCGTTTCCTTGGGTAACTGCGTTTTTGGGTGGTGACATTTCTCTCTGGGACCATGAAGGGAAAGGTAATTAAGCTTAATAGAAATGCTGTGTGAGCTGCGAGGACCCGCCATTTTCAAAGCACAGGACTCAGTAATTAAGGATAATGAAAGACCCGGTTTCTAAACAAGACCGACATTAGCTGCCTTTCTCAGACGGTGTTTGTGGGAAGAGCGTTCTTGTTTTGTGCATCGGTTCTTAACACTTGTGCTCCTCCAGCACACACATCCACATCAAGTTACCACACAACACACTCCCGGGAAGCATCTGTCATCTTCTTTTATGTAAATAGACGTCTTTGTGTGTATCTATCTGTTTCTCCACAAATAGAATTTTTCCTACAGCCGTGATGTTTTTTGAAAAGTCCTAGCAATGGAGGTACTTGAAGCCACTGGATTCTCGAAAGAAAATAAGGAAGATTATAACCAATCCGTTTTTCACAATGAGTAACTAACCGTGGCAATTGGAAAGACATGGGTTTTGGGTCAGGACTCAGAAGAATCCTTATTATCAGTCCTTTAGCTCTAGTTCTGCATTTCCATGCTCTCAGAGCAACTTAGAAACGCCTTTTGTTTCAGGCATTCTCAGTTTAAAACTTTTTTTTGTCTTGATTTTTAAAAAAAGTGTATGTTTCTCTTTTAGATGCTTTTTGGGGGAGGGTCAGCTGGTTTAATTATGAAGTTATAAACTAAATTTTTTCTTTAAAGATTTATTTATTTATGCATACCAGAGCTGGGGCACAGGCCAGAGATGCGGGGGTGAGAGGATTCACCAGAGACAGAGCGGGGAGCAGAACAGGCAGATCCACTGAAATACACTGCTGAGGGGAGCAGCGGGCGAGAGAGGAGAGGTCTGCTGTACCATGTGGGTTTCTCTCTGGCCAGGGATTGAACTCATGCTGTAGAGGCTGCGGACTGCTCCATAGTGCGGTGCTTAACCCCTTGTGCCACCAGGGAGGCCCAAAATATTGTTTTTATAGTAATTTTTACGTGAGCCATTCAATTCATGTACTTTTATCAATTTTTAAAATGTACTTTCAAGTGTTTTAATTAAGTAATATATAATGCATATTATTGTAAAAAATATAACACAGACGTCTACAAAGTGAAAACTACCCACACCTCAATTTCACCTTCCAATTCAGGATCTCTTCTAGGGTCACCACTTCTGACAGTGCTATGCAAATCCTATTTGCATGTCGTTTCATGCACAAACATACAATTTTAATGACATTGTAGAGTACATGTACTATCTTAGTATTTTTTCCCGGTCATTACTAGGGCCCATGTTAGTCCCATCTTTATTAACATCTTAACCTTATGCTGATGAAATCAGTATCATTGCTTAATCCATTTTTCCATTTATGGAGAATTATACTGTATTAATGTTTCTTTTGTCCCACAAGCTTCTTGACTTAACGTTTTCTATTTTGTCTGTGTGTACACGAAGTAGAGTTTTTTTAAGGTAGGTATTCATGGTGAGAATTATTGGGTGAAGGGACGGATATTTAAATTTAAATATCTACTCTCTCCAACTTGGTAGCATCATCAAAAATTGCCTGTTTAAATTAGTCTGTATCAACTTTCTTTCTTTCTGTTTTCTTTTAAAGATTTATTTATTTATGCATACAAGAGCTGGGGTACAGGCCAGAGGTGTGGGGGGTGAGAGAATTCACCAGAGACAGAGCGGGGAACAGAACAGGCAGACTGACTGAAACACACTGCTGAGGGGAGCAGCGGGCGAGATAGGAGAGGTCTGCCTCGCCATGTGGGTAGCTCCCTGGCTGGCCAGGGATCGAACTTGTGCTTCACAGGCTGCAGATTGCTTCATAGTATGGTGCTTAACCGTTTATGCCACTGGGGAGGCCCCAGCCTATATCAACTTTCATGTTCGTCTCAACATAGGAAGAGAATGTTTCTTCCTAAATTTTGGAAATCAGTATTATTTTTATTTTTTGCAATTTACTAGTAAAAATACTTTTTTGTGTTTAAATAGGTATTTCCCCAAATACTATTGAGACAAAATTTTTTACTACATGTGTATCAGTTATTACATTTTCCCACTGTGATTTCCTTTTTTTTTTTTTTTTTGCTTTATTGCTTATTCTATTGGGTCTTGATCAACATTTTCCAGTTCTCATGGTATGATTTGAACCCTAGTGTTGGTCCAGTTTTCAGTGGCCAACAGGGAGCTCATGTTTATCGTGGTGCTGAAGGGGACTTCTTGTAGGAGGCTGAAAATCATCTTCCTTCTTACAGATATTCCTATTTGTTTATTTATAAAATTAAAAAAATATTATCTTTATTGAAGTAATGTTGGTTTTAGGAGAATTGGCTCACACTTCTTCATACATATGTTTACCACACCCACCACCAGAACACCCATATCCCTTCGCCCTAGAACACTGAGCCCTCTCCTCATTTGCCCTCATCTCCCCCTCTGGGACCCTCAATTCTGTACTCAGATTTCTAGAGTTTGTTTCCTTCTTTTCCATTTATGAGTGAAATCATTCAATATTTTTCTTTCTCCTTCCGACGATTTCATTTAGTATAACCCCCTCCAAAAATAATATCTATGTTGTTACAATTGGCAAGATTCCATCTTTTTTAGAGATGAATAGTATTCCATTGTACACTATTTTGTTTAGTTTTTAATATCAAATTTATTAAACATTTCTTTTTTTAAAAATAAGAGATAAAGACCATGGCAGGTTGAGAGATGGGTAAGGATTTCTATTTAGATGACAATTATAGATATGGAAATGTATAATTTCATACCATGTTGGGAACAGAGCATGCCTATTAGTTCATGGGGCATTATAGGATTGGAAGAAGAGAAAATTGTAAATGAATCATTAAGTGCATAGCATAGTTATGGTTATGTCATTGGTATTGGTTCACTTATGCCACTATTGAAATCTCTCCTTTCTCAAAAAAAAAAATAACTCAATATGCAATATGGATATTTAAAAAAATACAGGAAAACTGGAAAAAAGTGTGAAATGAATCTTTCAGATTATTACTGCTCCAAAATAATATTTTCCTTTAAATATAAGGTTATAGAGCTAGGAACATAAGATATAGATAAATTTGTGTCTTATCTATTAAAAATTTGTTCTATAAACTATGTTCCTAACTCAATATGGAGAAGGTATGGCGGTGGCCTGAAGTTGCTAGTCAAGTTTGTCACCCTTAAAGTTTGTCTAGTTCTTTTTTTGTTGTTGATATTTAATTGGAATTCACTGCCAATAAAATGGTAAATCAGTAGACAGTTTTTACCACATTTAAAATTCTTCAAGGAATTAAAGTTTTCCCATTTTAAGACTACCTATCACACTCTAGCCAGGTTCTTTACTCATTGATTTAAAAATCTTCCTAGTTTAAATATTAGCTTTTCTTTTTTTCTGGTATAACTTAACATTACTAAGAAATATAATTTTTGGTAATCACATAGCATTTCAGTGGTCAGTTTTCTAAATTAAATAATAAAGATTTTAATGGTTGCTAAAATTTTCAATTGTTACTGTATAGAATATCTAATGTAGCTGCCCACGTTCACCAACTGGTTAATGGGTCACCCCATTTCTTATCTTACAAAGGATGCCCAAGTAAGGGATGTATTATGAAAGCAGAGGTCTTAGGTTTCAGTGCCACAATCTATGCTGTTTTTTGGAAATATTCAGAGGGAATGTAGAATTGTGGCTTAACTTCATTACAAAACCTGGCACAAGAGCTTCCTGGGATCTAGGAGGAACGTGAACAGGTAGAAAATCTTCAATCTCTTTGGTCAAACATTTACTTTCTCTTTAAATTGTAGGTGGTTAAATAAGCTTGGATTAGCTGTAATCCATCAGGAATCCACTACAAAGGAAGAAGGTAGGTTCTACTTTAAATTTCTGAAACGTTGGCAAGAATGAGAATAGGATGAAATAGAGGGAAAAACAATGCCACATTTCATGTATAGTTTTGTCCTAGAGAAACATACTTCGGCATTTAAAATTATCAGCAAATATGTAGAGAAAGACGTTTAGACAGTCTCACCAACATGGAATAGAACTTCCCACTTTGGCTATGATCGCTTTTCACACTTCACCCACATGGTAGCAGCTGTAGGCTGCACTGACATCTCAAACAATTGTCAATGCAAATGTTATATTGCCCCACTTACTGAATTCTTACTCATACATGTGATCTTTTCATGATCTAGACACATAAGCTCCAGCCCACTCTTTCCTCTTCAGAGTTTAAGATTTCCAGCAGGTGTGTGCTGAGACTAATTACCTACATTTTTACTGGGAACCTGAAGGTCAGATTGGGTCACAGCTATAAATTTAGCTCCGTCTGTAACTCTCAGGGTTCAAAGCTACATGAGTCTAATTCTTAAGGATGTAATTACTCCTTCACATTAAGGGGACTTGAGGTGCTAGGGTCACAGAACAGACATTATATCTGAAATGCTCAGACTGCATAAAACTTGGGAATTACAAGTAAGAAAATCTCTGCATAACCAAATTATAAATCTTAAATTTAGAAATGGAAAATTGGCAACTTGATCTAACACAATAAAGAAGTACATTATCATACTGTGATATTAGTGCCGTAACCATCTCCTTGATCCTCTGTCCCTAAAAACACCCATTATATGTTTGAAGCACATTTCTAGATTGTGAGAAGAAAATGCTACACAAAAATCATCTCCTTAAACTGGTACGTAAGGTCTTCTATGATACAGCCTCAAGCAACCCCTTAGCTTTGTTTTTGCATTAAATCCCATAGGGTGGCCATATACTTGGCTCAGATTTTACTCTTGGCCTGGAATTCTCATCTATCTGTGGTACCACTGATGGTTTACTTATCCTGCCAGTTTTAGCTCGTTATGGTCAAAATTAACCACTACTGATTTTATGCTCCCTTGGTGTCAGACACACCTCTCTAAGGAATTACTTTATTTTCCCTGACCCATGGTAGCCCTCTTCCTGCATGTTGGTATTTCCTTAAGGACAGAGAATTGCTACGGCTGTTAGTTTTCCTCTCTTGTGTCATTCCTAATTTAAATATTAATTACCCTTTCTTTTTATTTCTGGAATAAATTGACATTACTAAGAAATATAATTTTTGGTAATCACATAGAATTGTGGTCAGTTTTCTAAATTAAGTGATAAAGATTTTGATGATTGCTAAAATTTGCAATTGCAGAAGATATGTTTGTTACTATTTAGAATATCTAATGTAGCTGTCCACGTTCACCAACTGGTTAATGGGTCACCTCTTTTCATATCTTACGAAGGATGCCCAAGTAAGCAATGCTTTATGAAACCAGAGATCTTGGATTTCAGTGCCACAAATCTGTGCTGTTTTTGGGAACGTGTGTGTGTGTGTGTGTGTGTGTGTGTATGTTATGCTGGTTTGCTCACTAAATAAGTCCTTTCGGAATTGGATGGGATGCCATAGCCAGATGGAGAAAAACCTCTGCTGGCGTATTATGGAATATGTGACGATGACACTGGAACATGAAGCCTTTCACTTTTGTTTAGAATGCTACAGCGAGAGTGAGCAGGAAGATCCTGAAATAGCTGCGGAGACACCACCTCCTCCTTACTCTGCGGAGACCGTGTCCTCTTCGGTAAGTACCGGCGTATGGTCTGATGGGCTTGGCACGAATAGGTGATGACATTCCTTCCAACTGGTCAGAAGCTATCTTGACCAACAAACTTTTATTATTATTTTTATAATGGATTATTTTTTATTGTATTAAAGTTATTTTCTTATATCATTGTTCATTCTTGCACAGTGTTTGATTTCTCCCCTCAGGTGCAGTCCCTACAGCCCTCCCACCACCACAGCACCCATGAACTGTCACCACAGTCCCTTGTGCTTCTCCTCTTCCCACCCCCGTTTTGACCCCTGACCTCCCCCTCCACTGGTGTGTGCCTCTAATCTTTGTTGACCAATAAATTTTTCAAACAAGCTAAATGAAGATACTGCCAGAGAGCTAGTAAGATACTGCCTGAGAGCAAGTGCAGCTCTCAGGCTGCTGAGTCTTCTCCATGGCAACGAACTGGTATGACAAACTGAGAGTACTTGTGTGTGACCCACAGATGTTTCATTCTCTGTACTCGTGGCTAAGAGCTTCAGGGAGAAGCCAGGGCTTACAAAGCTTGTGTATGTTTATTTATACTTTATTTGTTCTCAGAAAGAACCGAAAGTTCTTTGCCTAGATGCATGCACTGTAGCAAAGGAAACTGAGTATAAAGGGATGAAAACAATAGCATGAGGAGAAAATTACAGGCAAAATGATAGCAGGAAACCAGATATAACCCGCCTTTAACTCTGCAGAGGCAGAGTTCTGTTTGTCCCTAGAGAGATGTCCAATCTGGGTCTAGGCTTTGGAAGTGCCCAGTCTAAGTTCAGGTTATTAATGGATGTTACAACTAGAGAGAGTTACTTTATAGTTGGACATGCACTGACCTTACAGTGATAGACCGAAGAAGAGGTCAAATGTGGACATTTGGAAAAGTTAACTTCCAGTTTCAAGAGCTACCACGGAGCAGAATTGATGGAGGTGTTTTCAATATATAACCATTTAGTTTTATTAAAGATTTTTTTATTTATGCATACAAGAACTGGGGGATAGGCCAGAGGTGGGGGGGCGGGTGAGAGGATTCACTAGAGACAGAGTGGGGAACAGAACAGGCCGATCTACTGGAATACACTGCTGAGGGGAGCAGCGGGCGAGACAGGAGAGGTCTGCTGCGCCATGTGGGTAGCTCCCTGGCCAGCCAGCGATCAAACTCATGCTGCAGCAGCTGCAGATAGCTTCGTAGTGTTGTGCTTAACCCCTTGTGCTACCAGGGAGGCCCTGTAACCATTTAGTTTTCAAAAAAACTGTAGAAGTAGTATTATTTAATCTGAAATTGCTGATTACTAATCAAGCCAAGCATTTTTTAATGTTTATTAGCCATTCCTGTTTTTTCAAGTGTCTGTTGTTAAATCTTTCATACATTTTTAGCTGGCTGATTATTATTATTTCGAGTTTAGAGGATTTCTTTATTATTCTATACATGGATCCTTAGTTATAAGTGAGGTAAATCTCTTCCCACTTTGTGACTTTTTGATATTTTAAAATCTTTCTAGGTTTCTGTTTGTAAACACATGTAATTGATTTCAGTGTGTCAGTTTTATCCATGACAGCCATTGTGGTTAAAGTCCTTTTCCCCCACTGGATTTAAAGATTATTTCCTTTTGCCAGGTCATGAGGAAGTAGGTATTACAATTTTCATTTCATGGATGAGGAAACTGAGTTCAGAGAGAGGCAGGGGCCTGCCTGCACCCCAGCCCACGAGTGCCTGAGCTGGGGACCTTGGTCTCTCTCATTGGAAAGGACATGATCTTTCCACTCGCCTATCTGAGGTCTTAAATACCTGTCAGTTCTGTTAGGTCAGCAGGTCCTTCACTTAGCAGACCTTTCTGCCTGAACTTTCCATTTTGTGTGATGAAGTTTTGCCATTTCCTGTATTGGAAGGTGTTACACATTATGTAAATAATGACCTTCACTGTTTTACACGGTGTCAGCAGCCACTTAAGGCTACTTTTCGAGCTGATTTGACTAGCAGCCAAGACCAGAAATAAATAGTTGCTGGGGGAATATGTTTATTAAAATCTCTATGTGATAGAATTAGCTTAAATTTAGCAAAGTATTAGAAAGTAAACTTAGAATATGGTAAAATTTAGACTCATTTTTGAATACAGTATATCCTTTCAGAATATATGCATATGTTTTCCTGATTGAACTTTTTCTTCTTTTAAAGTCAGTTTCTGAATTGACAAAGAGTATTTGTTTCCTCTGTCTCACTCAAACTTAGTGATATCTCCAAACCTTAAAATGTTGCCCAGTCAGCGTTTAACAGCTTTGTTGTTGGATTACTTACCCTTTATTTCTCGTAAGAGGACATCAACTTTGCACCGAGTAGGTCTGCATTATATGTTCCTTGTTGATTTAATAGAGAAGTATGTATTTTGTTCAATTTCTCTCTTATCTCCCTGTCTCTGTCTTCTCTCTGTCTCTGTTTCTTCCTCTCCTATTTTTGCCAGCAATACGTAAAGATATAGTTGGTTCTTCCTCCTTCCCTTCCTGAAATTCCCATTTCTATCCATGTCTTCCAATATGACTTACTGTGATTTTCAGTTTTATAATGGCAAACTGGTGTAGCAGATTACTAAGACATTAGTAACGGATGTTATAGTCAGGCATTTAGAGCTCTCCTTTATGACAGTAAAAGCAACCCAACTGTGTTCTTAGGGAAGGATCATGGCTTTCATTCATTGTACAGTGAAGGTCTTTACCTGATGTTACAGCAGGAGCTCAGACTGTGCTTGTTTCAAAACACTCATGAGATCAGAAATTTAGGTCAGTGAAGTGGGAGGATTTTTTAGACTTTCCTGAATCATCAATTAAATGTTATTCTTGAAAGTTCTAAGTTGACCATTTTTTTGAAAACCACCAGAGCTGACATTTCTTCTGAATAAATACATTGGAAATAGATAAATGTTGAACAATTCCATTTTATTTTTCATAGAAATAAAATATGTTCCTCTTGCTTGCGTATTTCCCAGCCAGATTTTGTTTTTATTTCTTCTGGTTTCTGAAAAACAGACTTGCAAGACATTTGATTAAAATAGCATTTAAGCCATTTACTTAAGTAGATGAAAATTTAAAAATCATGATAACTTTTATCCAGAGTGTGAATCAGATTATTTTGTCTAAATCTGGCCTATGCTAGCCATAATTGAGCTATACAAGTCTAGGGGAAAAAAAAATCTTTCCAAGTTCTTGCTCTTTAAAAAAATATTTTGGGTCATGAAATTTCATTTAGGAATGATGACCCCCAAAATATAAAATAATGCTATTATGGAAATTATCTCAGAAAATTTTAAATTTGGAATTAAAAAATTAATGGAATCACTCATCATTCTAGTGGTCATGGTGTAAGGGTAAGCACTGGAACTTCTGTAACCACCTGGTAGGAAATTTCCAAGCAAAGGGGACAGTTCGGGGCAAGATCTCCTGGGTGCATAGGTAGTAATCCAAGAAGCGGGTGTGGCTGGAGAGGCTGGAGTAAGATGAGAGTTGAGTGTGTGAGGCAGTCGGGGATGGTGGCAGTGCTACGTAGGGTCTGTGGGCCAGGTAAGGACTTGGCTGTTTTGAGTTAGTTCAGGGGCCTTTGGAAAATCTGAGCAAGGGAGATGTGCTCAGTTTCCGATTTGAAAGCCCCACTCAGGATACTGTAAGGGAAAGACACAGGGAGGTGGGGTGTGTATAGAAGCTAAGTAACCCCTGGCAATGTGTGCAGTGCTCTGGTGTGGGAGGGGGGGAGTTCACATGAGGGCAGAGCGAAGTGGAATGGTCAGATTTTGAAGACAGTCAGGAGAGAGACCACCCAGTAGGTGGAAGAGATCTGAGAGAAACTGAGAAGATAAATATTTATAATCCGAGCTTCAAGCAGCTCTTGCAGATTATTTTAACAAGACAGTCCTCACAGTTTGATGCTTTTCAGAAGTACAGTTCATTTATATCCAAAGGGAAAAAAAAATCAGCTCAAGCAAACCAAAGAAACGATAAGTAAAAACAAACTCTGTACTCTGTGGCCCGTAGGCCGGGGCAGAGGAAGAAGGCCAAGGTCAAACACAGAAAGGGGTAAAATCAGCTTAAGAAGTTCAGGTTTCATTTTAGAGGACAAGCCTCACATAGCTGTTCACTCAGGGTTACTTGATCTTTCAATATTTGTACTATAGAAAATAATGCAAATACTTACAAGTGAGAGAGTTGGATAAAAATTACTCAGTGGCTGTAAGTACAAGGAAAAGGTAAAAGAATCCTCCAGATGCAAAATGCAATCTGAAGCTCTGTGGTTGAACATTGAACTGATTTCAAGACTTTCAAAAATTAGTTTTTATACCTTTGCTTCCTGCTTAACCATCCTTCTCTGAGCCCTGTGGACTCGATCACATGGCACGAAGCCTGTTCTCCCTCCTCCTTCGAGCCTCTGGCACTGCATCGTTGGGGACCAGCATTAGCTCCTGCCCAGGTTGCTGAAATAGCAGGCTACCTTCCACTGTCTCTAATCTCTCTCCTTTGAAACCACCTCCTAGTCTTGCTAAGTGGAGTTCTGATGATACTGATTCAACTGCGCCAAGACCTTGCAGTGAATTTTGATTGCTTATTGAATTCATTCTCAACCCGGCTTGTTTTTTAAGACCCTTGGGTTTCCTTCAGAGTGTTACTGAGGTCTAGTTGCTAATTCCTCTTTTACCACCAGCCCAGTATGATTTCCCCTATGATTTCCCCAAAGCTTCCCAGACCTGCTCGCTCGTGCACCTCTGAAGTTTCTCCACTTGCAGGAGAAACCACCCAACCCCACCCCCCACCCGAATGGCATTGTCTAAATGTCTTTCAAGGCCAGTTCAAATGTTCAAATGTCACTTCCTTCACAGTGGCTCCCCTAGTCCTCTAAACAGGGGTAGTCCTGTCCTTTTCCCAATTCTCTGTATTCCTAGAGTGCAGTGTTCTTTGCTGCCTTTTCCATGTGGTTATCATTTCCTTGATTACAGATTTTGTACATCTGGTTTATTTCTCTAATTATTAAATTCTTAAAGTGAAAAGAAGTGTTGAATATCTTTTTCTCTTTCCACAACAGTTATGACTGTCCCTAACTCATAGTTGGAATAGCTTCCTTATAAATTTATAACAATATATAATTTATATATAACAGAATGTATCAATAATATATATGTCATGGGTGGACAGGGTGGTAACAGGTGACTCATGTGACTTCATCTTTGCCCTCCATAGCATTTTCCCAAGTGAGTTAAAAAGTTCTTGGCCTGCACTGGCCTGGTGCTTTCACTCACTTGTAATGAGGTGGATGGAGATGTTGTGGGAGGGTAGGTGGGCCCATATGCACCTTCTTAGCTATGGCGGTAGACTGTGGCTACTTATCAACTTGTGATGGGAAGACACAGAGGACTTTCAGCAAGGAGCATTGCGATCTGCCTTGTGTTTTAGAAGCACTTTAGCTGTTATGGGAGGGTGGACTGTGGTGGGGGAAGAGGTGAGCAGTGGGGGGATGGGGCCAGGAAGACTTGGAGGTAAAACCACTTTCCCCAAGGTCACTTAGATCCTGAAGATGGGGGTGTGGAGAGGGACTTCTGCCGGCTCATTGTCCAGGGTCATGTTGAAAGTCAGTGGCAGAGGGGGGATTGTACTGCCTAGGCTCTTGGAGCCTTCAGAGTAATTCTTCCACTACCAATGGTAAAAATACAAACGTAACACTTCCCGGGACTTAAAAACCATTATTTTTTAGGAATATGAGCAATAAAAGGAGAGAAAAGTTGTGTATGTCTTTTTTTCCTCATTTGGCTTCATGATGTTTAGTCTTAAGTTATTTCTGTGTTTTCTTATTTTTCATATACTTTGACTAATGTTACTTAGGGTTTATGTGATGACTCACTTCTTCCTAATTATAAACTTTGGGTGGCCATTTTAAACTAATTTTTTCTCATGTCAAAGTTGTGTTTTTAAAACAATTCAAAGAAAAGGATTTTAGAGGTAATTAGCATTTGAATTAAGCTTCTCAGATGAATAAAAAATACACAGAAAATGGGAAAAACAATATTGATTTTAAGCTTGAGTCATATAGTCTCTTCATTAAAACCGAAATCCTGGGCCTCCCCTGGTGGCGCAGCGGTTGAGCGCTGGGCTGCGAAGCTGCCTGCGGCCTCTGCAGCGCCAGTTCGATCCCTGGCCCCCAGCGAGGGTCCCACATGGCGTGACAGACCTTTCCTGCCACGCCCACTGCTCCCCTCAGCAGTGTGTTTCGTCAGTCTGCCTGCTCTGTCTCTGGTGAATCCTCTCACCCTCCCGCGAATCTGGCCTTACCCAGGTTGTTGTATAATAAATAATAAAATACATCTTTTAAAAAACCCACGAAATCCTTTTAAATGTTTTATTTTATTTCTTATTAAAAAATAAAAGATGTAAACCCCACATGGCCTGAAATGAAGGAAACCACATACAATCAGAACCAGTCACCCCTAGATCCTCAGACTGAGATAAATCATTCATAGCTACTATACAAGAAATTTCAGGTTGCTCATCAAAGGTGACTAAACTACACTGGGCTGTTTTCCTTCACATAGCTGGATCTTCTGGCCACTTATTTTTTAAAGATTTATTTTTTTTATACAAGAGCGGGGGTACAGTCCAGAGGTGCGGGGGGGTGGGAGGATTCTCCAGAGACAGAGTGGGGAGCAGAACAGGCAGATGACCCAGAACACTGCTGAGGGGAGCAGAGGGCATGACAGGAGAGGTCTGCCACGCCATGTGGGAATCTCCCTGGTCGGCTGGGAATAGAATCCGCGCTGCAGAGGCTGCGGACAGCTTCACAGTGCTGTGCTCAACCCGCTGAGCCTCTGGGGAGGCCCCTTCTGGCCACTTTTTATTGAAATTATCTCTTTAAACAATTGTGTATCAGACACAGATGCAACAAATGGAGATGCAAACATGATTTAGAACAATCTTATTTCCACGTGACTCACTAAAAAAGATGAACAAGTCCATCAGCAATTATAGTATCACATGACAAAGCAAATGCTGTTCCACACAGTGTGAATAAAGTTAGCCTCAGCTCCAGGCAAAGGCACTGCCCTTACCCTGAGCTCCCTGGGGAGGGCTTCCTGCAGGAACTGGACCTTGGGCCACACTTGAAGATGGGTTTGCATTAGCCACTCGGCGCGTGACTGTCCCTCCTTTCTACCTTTATATACTTTGCCATGAAGAGTTTTATGAGTTTCTTACATGAATGGGAGAAGGCCATGAGCTAAGAGTTCCCCGTTTTAGCTACAGAATGTTGAAGCGATAGAAGCATATTTGCACATTGCACCCCCTGCAATAGAATGCCAGGCTCATTTTGATTTATAATTTGTTATTTCTCTCTTCTAATGAAAATGCCCCTTGATCAGATACACATATCTCTTTCTTATTTTTCTTTTTCCTTCTCCCCAGTTTTCCTTCTCATGCCTTTTCTTTTCTCCATTTGAAACTCAAATTTAAAAGTATTTCATGGTGCTGGAGAAAATGGCTGCAAAGCCTTTGCTTGTGTTAACACCACACCTGAGGGTACATGTCACAGGGTACTCTGATACTCATTTCTCGTATTTCAGGTCTTTCCTTTATCCTTTAAGCATTTTTGAGGTTCAGAAAGGCTTAATGGAAATTGATGCAGGAAGTGTGCTGTCTTTTGCTCAGATATCCCATTTTTGTGTAATCAAATGACAGCAGTATCAGCAGCAGTAGCAGGAAAAGCTTGAGTTTTAGCTCTTTTCAGAAAAGGAAGCTGATCACTGAAGGCAAGTTTTAGTGAAATAGCTCACAATAGAGGAACTGGCCTGGGCCTGAATAGATATTTTTGTTAATATTTGTTCTGTAGCTCCTGCCAATGAGTAAACAATTCTTGGCATTGATTTGGATGACTTGGGGAGTGTGTGTATATATTACCTCCTCAAATAACTGTTGGTGGTTTTTTTTTGTTTTTTTTTTTTAAAGAGTGCAGATTTTGATCTTATAGGGGTAGATGGTCTGGGAGATTTCATGTCACTGTTCCCAGGCTCCTTGACACATTCCTGAATGAGAAGTTTTCTTGTCTATGGAAAAATATTGTTATTGAGAAGACATGTGTGGTGAGTTGGTGTCCTAACAGATATTTTAATGTCATTCCTCCTAAGAAATGCAATTAGTGGTTATTTGACATCTGTGTGTAGTAAGCAGTCCACTAGGTACATATCAGGGAAATAGTGGCTTTTCCTATCAAAATTCAGAGCTCAGAACCTGCAAAATTGGTGGGGCTGTGGAGTTTGGAACAAATGAACCATTGTGAGTCAGTTGTAGTGATTGAGTCTTTCATAGAGTCCTGGGTTTCTCTTTGACTTCTTCCCTCAGAAAAATCTCCCCCCACCCCCCCACCCCCTTTCTTGGAGTTATCGAATGACTAAAATTGACTGGAGCACACCATAATATGACAATGAAACTGAACATAAAATGCCATTTCTGTCTTATTGGTTGTTTCAAATAGAGGATGCCCTGTAGAACATTGATGTCTAGGTTTTTTTGGACTTTATTGACCAATAAGATTAAAAATGGAATAACAGAGAGTTGCCAAATCTTTATTTTGCTATGTAGGACATTTTGAAAAACTCCAGAAAGACAGGGCTTTATGTTATTATCACCATTCTTTTTTAAATTATTTTTTCATTAAAAAACTGGGGTGTAGGCCAGAGGTGCGGGGTGGGGTGGTGAGAGGATGCACCAGAGACAGAGTAAGGAGAAGAACACTGGATCTACTGAAATACACTGCTGAGGGGAGCAGCGGGGAAACAGGAGAGGTCTGCTGCACCATGTGGGTCAGCTCCCTGGCTGGGGATTGAACTCATGCCATAGCTGTCAAAACTCTGAGACTTAACCCTTAGGCCACCAGGGAGGCCTGACTATAACCATTTTTTAAGAAAGCATAAGAATGTAACAAGGATGACATTTTAGAATAAGTGAAGTCTTTCACAACACGGGACAATTGGTGATGTAACATTGAGATTTTCTCTGGGGATTGGTGAATATTTGGCCAAGAATTATCACTCTCTCTGGATCATGTGTTAGGCATTGCCTTTAGAAGATCCTGCATTATCATGCCAGCCTTATAGTGTTTGGATTTTCTTTAATGAAGTAGAAACCTGTACATGTCTACTTGTCTTCTATGGTGACACTTATTAGAGTTTTAAATCGTTAAAGAACAAATTAGTTAATATTATTTCACCCAACTATGTAGTTATGAGCTGATTCTGGTCACATGTGAAGGAATATGTGAAAGATATTTGAGGGTTTAAATACATGTGCTTTACCCACATCGCTGGTCTCCACTCAGTTACATTATTTTGTTTCCTGTCTGGGTCGAACTTTTGCTTTTTTTTTCTCCCATCATCATCTTTTTCAAGAACTTTTACTTAATGAGTAAGAATTCAACCATAGACTGAAATCTAATTCTGCTGAAGGTGTTTTTCAGTATTTCCGAGAATTCCCCAGAGGGGCCTTTTCAGTTTATGGAGATGATTGAAAAAATAGGGTAAATTGTGATATGGAGAGTTTTCAGATCCAAAGTTCGTGAATTCAAAGTTATACTAATCACTTGTTAGAGAAATGCCCTCATCGTCCCTGTCCTACAGATATAAATATCATCCACATTGCTTTGGGCTTTGCTATTGTTGGACTCTTTTTGAAACGTTGAGAACCTTCCTTGAAAATGAAAGGTAGAGAATGCTGATTTCCTTTTTGGTTTTATTTTTGAAAAATAGGCTGCACAGCAGGCATCTTCAGCCTCACCCAACCTGAGTGAAGCTTCATGTTCTTTCTCTTCCCTGGAAAACGCCACAAAGACACCTGGCAGTTCTTCTTCGTCCTACCGGAAGGAAAGACAGTCCTGGATTGACATAGTTAACAGCGCGTCGGCCGCCGAGGATGGGGGCCAGTCTATAACTTTTGCTCTGCAGATTCATTCACCTGCACCTGCAGAGGCAAACAGTCGCAAGGACCTGGAAAACAGCTTTGCCACATCAGAAAGTGGATTTTTGAATTCTTTATCTAGTGATGACACTTCTTCTTTGAGTAGCAACCTAGACCATCTTACTGTCCCAGACAAGCCTACTGGATCAAGGATGATGGACAGAGGTAAAGCAAGAAATTATTTACCCTTTGTTCCACAGTGGCTATTTATGTGTATATGTGGAGCTCTTAAGTTAATTTGTAAAATGAGTGTTTAAAGTCATGAATGAAGATGCAGTAATTAAATAGTCAAGTGGACTGAGCCCCAGGGCTGCTCTGTAGAGGAGTTTGCATGTGAAAAACGTCAGCTTGCAGGTCATTCATTCCCTGCCGTGTCATTACCAAATGCCTTTAGAGCTATGAGACTTGTGATTATAAAATAATGGTACTCTTCCATTAGCCTGAAAAAAGCTGTCCCTTTTTTGTTCCCTGCCCTATACTGAACTTGTGATTAGATCAGGGTTTTGCAGTCTGACAGCCATAACTTCTTTTCCATGGCACCATGCGAACTCAGAGCAACCAACTCCCCTGGGCCAGAACCACTGACAGGTCTGGCCACTTCTTCGCCTGAAGGCACCTGTGTGGTTAGTAGGAAGACAGCCAATTTGCCTGTGGCTTGGAGGGCAGTAATAGAAGTTTTGAACTCAAAGGAGAATTTAGGTTTTTGAAAAATATTTCAGGTCTTAGTCAAGGAAAGAAATAGTGGAGTATAGACATTCATACTGTAAACTTTCTAAATACTGTTACTGAATGCCAGTCTCAGTTTCCCGTGGGCAATGAAAGGAAACAGAGTTTGAGGACAAGGAGAGTAGTTTAATTTGTTGACAGATTGAAGAGGGCAGCAGAGTCATTTCTGGAAGATCAACGTCCTGCTCTTTTGGCAGAGGGCAGGGGTATTTATCCAGAGTTACAAGGGAGTAGAAGGGGGAGTGGACAAGGGTCAGCATGTTTGTCCTTGTGACAGGTTGATGTCACTTTGCTTTTGCTGCCACCTGGTGGTCAGCACTTCAGATTGTTATCTTCCTGATGATGCTCTTTTCCCTCAGAATGTAAGAAAACAATATTTGTTAAGACTAGAGGGTAAATGAGGAAATGGGAGAGCATATTAGGTGGGACAGAAAGACGAGTCTTTCATTCCTGTTTCAATACTAGGTGCTCATTGGCCCTTATTATTATTATTATTATTATTATTATTACAGACTAATTCTTTTTATTTTGAATTAGTTTTTAGTTATGATGAATCTTTTCTGATGGTCTATGCCTTATTTATTCTGGTGTAAAACTGAACAACCAGAGAAAGAAGGGGTTGGCTGGTATTTCCTGTGTAATCTTGGTGGAAAATTGTCAAACTGAATTCCTATGATACCCAGCTAGAGCGGCCCGATGTCATAAGGAAGGCTCTCCCTTCCCCCAGTCTAATCAGGCAAAGTTTCTTTAAGCAATTTTTCAGATCTGTTATATTAACAATATTTCCTATTAGAGTAATTTGGACCAAGGGTTTGAGCTGCAGACCCAGATATGTGGTGCAAGCACAATACTTTATTTTTAATTGAAATAATAATGTTGTATAACATATGTTTCAGGTGTGCATCATTGAGAATCAACATGTGTATAGACTAGATTAAGATCATTGCTAGATTTTATCCTTCACCATGTGGTTGTCCCCTTGTCCCAATTTACACACCCCGTTCCCCCTTCCCTTTGGGTAACCACTAATTTGGTTCTGTAGTCTTAAAGTTTATTTTTGTTTAATTTAGTTCATCTGTTTGTTTTCTCTATAGACTGCATAGGAGTGAAATCATATTAGGGTGCTTGTCTTTCTCCATCTGGCTTATATGAACTTTCTCCATCTGGGTCATATAAACTTTCTATTTTTAATTTTTTGAAGCATCTCCATACTGTTTTCCATGATGGCCACACCAATTTACATTCCAAACAGCACTGTACAAGGGTTCCTTTGTCTACATCTTCTCCAAAACTTGTTTCTCGTTCTTTGGATAATTCTCACAGATGTGTGGTGATATTTCTTTGTGGTTTTTATTTACATTTTCCTAATAATACGAGATGATGAACATATTTTCACCTGCCTATTGGTCACCTGTACGTCTTCTTTGGAGAAGGGACTATTCAGATTCACTGTCCATTTTTCAATCTAGTGTTTTGAAATGCATGAATTTGAGCTCAGACTGGAAACTCATTGTCCATGTCACTACAGTTGTCACCACATCCTGGGCCTTACCTGAAGATGCTTCACACAGATGAGTTCCCAGCCTGGCCTCTGTGATGGCATTTTAATTTGATGCTCCTAACTAATGCCAATGATGTGCTTTACATCAGAAAAAGTAGAGTGAATGAAGTCATTGGCAAAATGACCAGCTCTTGAGGTGAATGAAATGGATAGAAAAGGGAGTGAAAAGCCACTGAGGGATTTGGAGGGGCAAGTTTGGACTGTGAGGAATGGGAAAGAGGAGACTCAAGCTGACCCAGTTCATGACGTGCTGCCATGTGGAAGAATTACTGGGACTAGTTTGTATCTTCTTGGACTACAAAACTGATACAAATTGGTACAAGTAAAAAGGAAGTAGTTTTGAGGCAAGGATGTGGAGAAAAACAGAATCCTCTTATATTTGTTGTTGGGAATATAGCCTGGCTCAGCCCCTTTGGAAAACAATATAGCGGTTCCTCAAAAGATTAAAAATGGATCTTCCATATGACCCAGCAATTCCACACCTAGGTATCTAGCTGAAGAACACAAAAACACTAATTAGAAGGGAAACTTGTGCTCCCATGTTCATATCAACACTGTTTACAATAGCCAAGATATGGAAGCAACCTAAGTGCCCCCAAACAGACAAATAGATCAAGATGTGGTATATATACACAATGGAATATTACTAAGTGATCAAAGAAGACAAACTTGTGGCATTTGCAGCAATATGGATGGAGCTGGAAGGGATTATGCTAAATGAAATAAATCAAAAGGAGAAATTAAAATACTGTATGGTGTCACTTATAGGTGAAATATAGAGCAACTAAACATATGGTCAGGTAAAGCCAAACTTAAAAACTAATACTTGAAAGATGACTATAGAACTGAAGCATCCTGAGAGGCGGGAGGGGTGAGAACAGAGTAGAACTGAGCACATGGAGTAGGGTGGGAACTGTGGTGCTTTGGCGGTGGGGCACTATGGTAACAACACCTGAAGGGGAGGGTCCTATATTCCCCAAATACAAACAACAACGTTAAAACGGTATTATCTCAATTTTTAAAAAGGAAGCTGCTTTTTTTATGCTGATAACTATTCAAAATAGATTTGGATTCTTGGAAAGTCATGCACTCCTGATCAATGGAGATATTTACTCATTCTCAGACAACCATTTCCATGGGAGATTAATAGCCTATTACATATCGATGAAAGTCCTTGCTCTTACAAAAATATACTGGAGAGAGAATTTAAGTGTCTTGAACCAGAAAGACTCTAACGTAATACTTCAAGATCCTTGCAGCTAGAACTAGTGAAACTAAAACAATATTCTTTCCCTGCTGAAAACTCTTACTTTAATGATTGAGCCATATAAATAGACTGTGTCATGCACACACACTAGTGCACAAAGCACCCCTCGAGAGGATGGCTTCAAAAGCATAATAGAGTAAAAATGCCATTTGCATTCTTTCCCAAGAGATAACCCCGCAGACTGAGATTCCCCTTCAGGACCAATAACCTGAGTGCCTTGGGAAGATGCAGTTCTTGCCCACCTCTCAGTGTCATTCTGGGGATGCACATGCCTCAGGCCTTGGCAGGGTACCAACAACTCTTTAAATATGAGACGGAAGAAACCTGGTATTTTAACATTTTGTGCTCAGTGCAGAGTGAGCAACAAAACCTTTATGCTTTGTCAAGCAGCTTGACATGAAGGTGTTCCTGTTGGTAGGAAGGAAGAGAACCTACAAGTATTTTTCCTAACTGATTCGTTGGCATTTGCCATATGTTACACAATTTTTGCTGATGATTTTGCCCTGCTGCTGGGGATTTGGTTAAATTCCCAGAAGTGAAACCACATAAAGTTATTGCTATGGAAACCCCAAGCTGGTCTCCACTGTCTGTGTCTGCAGTAACTTGCAATTGAGTAGTAAGATTGCATATTGTGTGCTGCTGTTTTTCTTTTTTTTTTCTAACTGTGTGTTTGTGTGTTGGAGAATAAAGTGATATTTTATATCTGTGAATTCTAAAAGTTATTATTTTTAAGCCACCAATTAAGAAAATAAAGCCCTGACTTTCCTATGTCCGAAATACTGTTCAGAGTGTCTTCAGTGACAGGGAATTGAAGTCTTAACATGGTCCAAGAAAGGAGTTTGGGTTTTAGATTAAATATCAGTCTCGAGATGTGTTAGCTGGAGAAGGAAGTTTTTATCCTAGAAAATATTCTTAAAGGTTAATAACTGAGTCCTGAAACAAGTAGACAGCATATATTATAGCCTTCCTCTCATTTAGACAGGAAAGAAATATTTTTTAGGTGGTATGCAATTAAAATTGTGGTTGCTAGAATTCTATGCTGAATTTAAACACCCTTTTAGGCATTGCTCCCCTGCAGTGTAAGCTATTTAAAAAAAAATGCAGGGTGTTAATTGCTTCCTATTGCCTTTCTCCATTGGGGCTTCTAGAATTCCAGAGCTCTCTAGGTTCTTCACTGAGTCTTTCCAGAAAGCATAGTGGCAAAAGAGGCAGTTGGAATGTTCAGCTTAGCTCAGGTTGACTTGATGCCATCCCTTTCTTTCTGTGGAAAGTTATCTGGCCCTTGCTTATGCCTGCATCATGATAACTCACATTGTGTGTCTCTCCTTACATTATGCTGCTGTTAGGGAAGTGATTTTGTTATAGGGCAACCCCAATGTAAAATGGATTGGCCTGACTGTGGGTCCTCACCCATGCAGCTAAAGGGACTTACAATGAGACTCAACTGCAGGCACACACAAAAAGATTAATAAAGGGTTTATTTACAAAAAGGGGAAATGAAGAAAGGAATAACCCAGGGAGAAAGAGAGAGAGAGATAAATTGGTGAATGCATGCGACCAGTTCTGCTGAGATGGGAACCCCAATAGCATGCTGAAAGCCAGCCCAAAACCAAGCACCCCAAGGCCCACATGTCTAGTTATATAACCAGCCTGGCTGCTTAACTCCACCCTCAGTTCCCAGCAACCCTCCCTTCGGGAGTGAGGGCATTATGGGATTTGTAGTCCTTGGTGCCTTGCATCTCTTTGGCCTGGGGTGAAGAGGTGGAGTGCATAAAACCTGTGTTTGTGGAGCTCATTCAAGTCATCCTTTTCCCCCAACAATTTCACTGACACTTACTCCATCAATGGGTTGACCATACCCTAGATGCCAAAAAGCTGAATAACCACTAAGACTAATACCCAATTTCAGCAATTAAATCGTCAAGTTTAGTGCAGCCAGAATTCATCTGGGAATCATGTCAAATAACAAGGATTTTTAATGAAGAGACAGACTTACTAGAGCATGTCTGGCCTCTCATGAAAGTGACACAAAATTCAGAGCCAGATTTTAGCAAATATTACCAAATTTAGCAAATATTATAAAAAATTATATAATCCAAGTGTGAATGGCACAGATGCTACTTCAGATGTTGCTGTAGGAATTTTGTGGTGTATTTCTTCATGAAGCAAGAAGATAAGGAAAGAAATGATACCACACTCCACCCGGTTTAGCTTTGCTTTTATTGCTTTTTAACACCTAACATGTACTCATGCACTGTGTGCTACTGGTAATACAAAGATGAGCAAGATGAAATTTCTGGTCTAAAAAATTTAGTAACTGGAGCCTCCCTGGTGGCACAGGCAGTTGAGCGCCGCACTGTGAAGCTGTCTGCAGCCTCTGCAGCGTGGGCTTGATCCTGGCCGGCTGGCAAGAATCCCACATGGCGAAGCAGACCTCTCCTATCTCGCCTGGTGCTCCTCTCAGCAGTGTATTTCTTCAGTCTGCCTGTTCTGTTCCCCACAGTGAATCCTCTCACCCTCCCATGCATCTGGCTTGTACCCCAGTTCTTGTATAAAAATAAATAAATCTTTTAAAAAAATTTAGTATCTACTAGGGAGAATGAGAGGAATAAACACATTAACAAAAGAAAGCAGAGTGAAATAACTTCCCCAAGAAAGAATCAAACTATTCAAGGCATTTATAAGAGAAGGGAATCAAAATAAGGGGCTAGTATAAGTGAAAGATGTGATCTGTTAGTAGAGAGAGAAGCCATTGGGAAGAGGAGGAAATTTGGATGATATTGAATATGGGATGAGTAGCTAGTTTACTGCAATAAGTAATAGAAGACTGTCTCTTATAGAGTGATCATGCTATTGTAGCTCTGCTTAAGAAAAATGATGTTGGCTTTAGAACATGAGATAGTAGGAAAGAAGAGTAGATGGGAAATAAGAGGTCGGAAACTTTCTTAAGTGTCTGGGTGGCCGTGGAAATTGGTGTTATAAATTTCTAGCAGGGTGAAGACTGATATTGGTCTTTGTGTCCCAGGTACTTAAATTATCTTTTGAAAATCTCCTAGTGATCTTATTTTTTTAACTATAATTTCAGAAGTGACCTGAAAATTAGAACAAAATTTTTTTCAAAGATTTATTTATTTATGCATATAAGAGCTGGGGTACAGGCCAGAGATGCGGGGGGTGAGAGGATCCACCAGAGACAGAATGGGAAACAAAATAGGCAGACTGACTGAAATATACTGCTGAGGGGAGCAGCGGGCAAGACAGGAAAGGTCTGCTGCGCCATGTGGGTAGCTCCCTGGCCGGGGATCGAACTCATACTGCATTGGCTGCAGATAGCTTCATAGGTCGCGTCTTAACCCACTGCACCAACAGGGAGGCCTAAAATTGGTGATCTTGATTGATAATCTTGATATTCAAGTAGCATATTTTCATATGCTGATTTTATTTCTTTTATTCATACTTCTTGAATTGTTTTTGTTGTCCTGATGTTTTTGTTGCCTTTTATCTATTCTGGATAGTCTTTTATTGTCAGTTGTATGTATTGCCAATGTATTCATTTTACCACTTTGCATTTTTAATGGTGTTTTTTAATTTTAATGTTACTAAATTTGTCAGTCTATAGTTGATGCTCTTTTTTAGTCTTCATAAAGTAATTCCTTAAATACATTGATATCATGGAGATAATTTGCCTTTTTCTATAAACTTTAATATCCTGGGCATTATTTTTATTTCTATGTGTATTTTGCTGTGAATAGAATGTAATGTCTTTTTTTCCGGTGCATATGTAATTTTCCTAGTGTTCTTTATGTAGAATCCCTCCTTCTCTCAAACTTACATTTGAGTCTTCAATGTCATCTTTGTTCCACATCCAGTGCTGTTGGTTAGTCCTTTAACATCAGTCTAGTTTTTTCTACACTGGTTCATATGTTTGTGTCTTTCTTTTAACAAAATGAGTCTTCATACTTAGTAGGATATGTCCGGTTCTTTTAAATGAGGGAGACGTTCTTGATGATTTAAACTTCTCTTAACCTTTTAGAATCACCTAGTGAAGTTACACACAAAGTTACACAAAATACACACACAGATACACACACTTGTGGGATTTTGGCAGGATTGAATTACATTCTTAGATTTAACTGAGGAAAACAGAAGTTACCATAAAAGCTTCGAGTTAGTGAAAAGATCTCTTTATCCTTCTCCGTTTGTCTTCTTAACATCTCATCGTACAACTTTGTCAACTTCTCCACTGAAGACTTGAAATATTTTGTGAGATGTATTTCCACATATTTTATATTTTAAAATGTTACTTAAAACTAGTTTTTTCTCTTTTTCATTTTACTTTATAACTATTGTTAGAGTAAATAAATGCAAATGATTTTTAAGTGCATGTTTTAATCTGGCAAACTTGCAAAATTCTCATTTTAGTTCTAATAATAATAATAATTTTTTTCTTAAAGGTCTTTTTTATATGCACAGTCATCTTTTTCTGGATAAAGACAGCTTTGCTTTTTCCTTTCTAATGACTCTGTCTCATTTATTCTGTTTGCTTTGCTTTTGGAGACCCTGCAGTACAACGCTCAGAGAAATTGGGTGATGGGCATTTTCATGTTGTCCCTGATTTCAAAGGGAGCGTTTTCAGTGTTTCTCTACTACACCACCCTTAGAAGTAGGCAGCTGCTCGCCACCTCTATCTGATGGATGGGGAAACTGGGCTGGAAGTGGTTAGGTAAATTGCTTAAAGTGGCAGTGCAACTTGGAAGTATGGAAGTCGCATTTGGGAAGCAGTTTTGTTTGATTCCAGAGTTGGAGATTTTAACCACTTGATTATGAACACTTCTAAATAATCAGCAAGACAGAGAGTTGGGTTAGCGGTGATGTCTGCCAAGCTGCATGTAACCAGACCAATTTGTTTCCTTAGGCAATAATCATATTACAAATCTTCAACAAATACTAATGGTACAAATCATCTAATGATAGAAACATAAACACCCAAGAACCATTATACCATCTCAACACATGGGAAACTTATGCATTCAACAATATTTATCAATATTTATCAAACGCCTCTATGTGCCAAGCACTATACTATGCACTGGGAAAAAAGCAAACAAAAGCAAATATAAACAGTCTCCTAGAACTTACCCTTACGGGAGAGAGATTGGTAGAATACTAGCAGGAGGTAGTTAGCACATAAATACATAATATATTCAGTGTTTATAAGTGTCATGATTTTTCACCAGAGGCAGGGGAAAGGGTTAGAGACCCAGGACTGAAGTGAAATCTAAGATTGGGATGTTAGTCTCTATTGGTGCACATGGCATGTTTTTAATGTAATTCAGCAGCGAACTATGGGGTGGGGGGAGAGGATGAGCCAAGTGCTATCTGGGAAAAGGTCTTCCATGCACAGGGCACAGCAAGTGCAAGTCCCTGCAGCAGGGTGGTGCTTGGGGCTTGATGTCACCAGCCAGAGCTAGAAGAGTGGAGGGTGTGCAGTCAGGAGCGGAGGGGCAGGAGGTGAGCAGGAATGCAGTCACATCAATGAAGACAGGGTGGGCAGAGAGGAAGCAGGTGTCACAAATGGCTTTTTTGTGTGTATCACTTTGTCAGCAGGGAAGTTAGAGCCCCCTTGATAGCACGTGCCAACATTCAGTATGATCACCATCTTCTGGGTGGTCTTTGATTGAATTGTGGAATTTGAATGGTGTATCTGTCTATTGAGGTCATTTTATGATTCAAAGAACAACCTGCTTTTTACAGGTCGAGCTCATATCTTACTAAGTTTGTACTGAGGCTTTTTATAACTCTTGCTTTTGTGAATAGCATCCCTTTAATGTATTATATTTTATAATCATGATTGCAATGTGGAAGGTGATAGTTTTCTTCCATCATTGTCTTATACTAGCAACCCTGCTTTTAGTTAGAAATTGCTTTAATGGTTTGTCTAAAGTTTTGCAGAGAAATGCTCCTATCTTCAAGTAATGGCACTTTAGTTTGTCTTCTCTAATGGGTATGCCTCATATCTTTTCTTACTTGTGTGATCAGAATGTGCCTTAGATTTGTTTTATAACTCTCTTTAAAAAAGCACTTACTGGTTGCATAATATTTTTCACATCCAGTTAACAAAGTTCTGCTTTATCTATATAATTATTGAGACTTACTTGCTTGTCTCTCCTTGAGTGCCTAGTCAATTCACCTTTAATGTTTTTTTCCTAGTAAATATACACAGTTTGGGGTACCTTTTGCAGTTTGTATATTGCTGTGTTTTTATTGAATCCATTTATAAAGAGCAGAATGTAAACAGGGAAATTAAGAATTAATTTCTTCTTTAACTAAACACATTTTTAGAAAAATATTTTTAAATTTTACAGTGAATAGATCTTTATTGGTGATCTGCATGGAGATCACAAGTCATTGGTATCATTTAAGGAATCATCATTACTGCAAAAAAAGAATGTAGGTTTCTGAATGACTGTGGCTATCATGGTCTCTCTTAGGAAGTTGGTTACACAAAGTTGTAAAGTCCTGCATTCCCCAGCCTGTGACTTCTATGATGTCTTCTACAGTTTAACCACTTGTTCTGGGAAGAATGTGGTGTAGTCCTTTGAAATGCTTCAGATTCATTTGCTTTTTTAATTATGATCTGACCTTTTCTGATTATTCTGGCTATTATTAAATGTCTTCCTACTTAGCAAGAGAATGGCCCTGGGGTTATGCCAATATAGGCCTGAATTTGCAGCTAAAGGAGAAAACCTAAGGTCATTTTTCCAGAAGGCACTTCTCATTAGAGTAAAACCTTAAACATTGGAAGTCTGTTCATCCCTTATCCTTTTGTTGCTATTTCAAATTTCTCTCCCAGCAATTTTATACTTTCCTTATTAAAGCCAAAGCAGTAAGATACTCTTTGCCTCAAACTACACAAACTATAAATAGCATAAATTGACAAATATTTTAATACTTTATTTTAAGAGCAATTTTAGGATCATAGCAAAATTGAGCAATAGGCACAGAGATTTCCCATCTCCACCTATCTCACATATGCGTAGACTCTTTTATCATCAATATTCCTTCCACCAAAGTAGAATAAGTGCTAAAACTGCTACCTAGGTTGACACAGCAGTATAATTTAATGATTATTATGAGTATAATGAATGCATATAGGGTTCACTCTTGGTATTATATATTCGATGGGTTTGGACAAAGTTATAGTCTCAAGTATTCACCATATAGTATCATACAAAATATTTTCATTGCCCTAAAAATCCTGTGATCCACTTACTCATTCTTCCCTTCTGTCAATCCCAAGCAGTCACTGATTTTTTTTTTACTATCTCCATAGTCTTGTCTTTTCCAAAATGTTATTATCATGTCATTTGCAAACAGAGGCAGTTTTATTTCTCTCTTCCCAATCTGTGTGTCTTTTTTTTTTTTGACCATATGCAAATTCTTTATTATTTTTGCAGTTTTTTCATACAGCTGAAGTTATATTTTAACATCTTTTTTTAAAATTAATTAATTAATTTATTTTTTGTTTGTTTCACTTTCATAATTTGGGATTTTTTTTTTTTTATAAATTTTATTGTTATATTCCCCATACGGTTGCAGCCCCCCCATTCTGACCCCAATCCCTCCCCTCCCGCCCCCGCCCCCCTAAAAGTGTCTCTGGTTCATAGTTTTTTGTTGATTTTGATTTTCACTTTCTTATAGTTATTCATTTTCCTGGTCCCTTATTTAAGTTTTCTAGATTCCTGCTATGAGTGAGACCATCCGGTATTTTTCTTTTTCTTTTTGGCTTATTTCGCTGAGCATGATCCCTTCCAGCGCCATCCATGTTGCTGCAAATTGCATGTGTTTATCTTTTTTGAATGCTGAGTAATATTCCATGGTATATATGTACCACATCTTCTTGATCCAGTCATCTATTTTTGGGCATTTGGGTTGTTTCCAAAGCTTAGCTATTGTAAACAGTGCTGCTATAAACATAGGGGTGCAGGTGTTCTTTGGAATTGATGTTTCTGTGTCCTTTGGGTAAATACCTAGGAGTGGAATTGCTGGATCATATGGAAGGAAGGGACAATACCAAACACGTTTTATGAAGCCAACATTACACTAATACCAAAACCGAACAAGGACAACACAAAAAAGGAAAACTACAGGCCAATCTCCTTAATGAACACTGATGCAAAAATCCTCAATAAAATTTTAGCTATCAGAATCCAACAATGTATCCATAAGATAATTCACCACGACCAAGTAGGATTCATTCCAGGGACACAAGGATGGTTTAACATCCGAAAATCAATCAACGTTATCCAACACATCAACAAAGAGAAATATAAAAACCATATGATAATATCAATAGATGCTGAGAAAACTTTTGACAAAGTGCAACACCCATTCATGATAAAAGCCCTTGAAACTCTTGGGATACAAGGAACATACCTCAACATCATCAAGGCCATCTATGACAAGCCAACAGCCAGTATCATTCTCAATGGTGAAAAGCTGAAAGCAATTCCATTAAGATCTGGAACAAGACGAGGATGTCCACTCTCACCACTGCTCTTCAATATAATACTGGAAGTCCTAGCCAGGGCAATAAGACAAGAGAAAGACATCCAAGGAATCCAAATAGGAAAAGAAGAAGTCAAACTATCACTATTTGCAGACGATATGATATTATACATAGAGAACCCCAAAAACTCCACAGAAAAGCTAATTCAACTCATCAATCAGTTCAGTAAAGTGGCAGGATACAAAATCAACACGCAAAAGTCAGTAGCCTTCCTATACACAAACAATAAATCTGAAGAAGAAGAAATCAAAAAGACCATCCCTTTTGTTATTGAAACAAAAAAAATCAAATATTTGGGAATAAATCTAACAAAAGAGGTAAAGGACCTATACAAAGAAAACTATAAAACACTGTTAAAAGAAATAGAAGAAGACACAAAGAAATGGAGAGACATCCCCTGCTCATGGATTGGAAGAATAAACATTATTAAAATGGCCATCCTTCCAAAAGCAATATACAGATCCAATCTGTGTGTCTTTTATTGTCTTACTGCAATAGCTAGGAATTTTGATACAATGGTGAAAAAGGACATCCTTGTTACTTTTCTTAGTGACACAGCTTCAAATTTGTTTCCGTTAAGTCTGAAGTCACCTACAGAGTTTTTTGAGAACCTTTTGTATATCGCTGAGGAAGTTTTATTATCTTTCCAGTAAAACTGGAAGTTCTGTCATAAATGGGCAGTGGATTTTGTCAAATACTTTTCTGCATCTATTTATATGACATGTCATCTTTTCTTCTTTCACCTACTCATTTGATAGATCACACTGGTTGATTTTCAAATCACCCTTATATATCTTGGATAAATCCCATTTGGTTGTGGTATATAATCATACTTCAGTTTGCTAATATTTTATTGAGGGTTTGTGAGAGATACTGGTCTATAGTTCATGAGAGATACTGGTTCATGAGAGATGAACTGGTCTATAGTTTTATTTTCATATTATACTTCTCTTTGATTTTGTTATTTGGGGTAATAATGATTGCAAAGAATTAGTTTGAAAGTTTTCCCTTTGCTTTTGTCTTTGTAAGGAGATTATAGAGAATGGGTATAATTTATTTCTTAAATGTTTAGTGGAATTCACCAGTGAATTCATCTGGGCATGATGCTTTCTGTTTTGGAAAATTTCTTTCAATTCAATTTCCCTAATATATAGGTCTATTCAGATTGTGCATTTCGTATGTGAGTTTTGTGAGATTGTACCTTTAAGGGGATGGTCCAATTCGTGGGCACAGAGTTCTTCACAGAATTCCTCTATAATCCTTTTAATATTTCATGGCTTCTGTCATGATGACCTACTTTCTTTTCTGATATTAGAAATATGTGTTCTCTCTTTTCATTTTTTCAGGTAGACAAAAAAGTATTTTAAAACTTTTGATCTAGCTAGACACTCAGATTTTAATAAGTATAGCTTACTTGGGGGGGTTTGAAGAACCTATTAATAATTCCAAAATTAGTTCTGTGTGTTTATTTGATATATGCATAAATAAAGGGGTGAGAAGGATATCAAGATAATAACAGTTTAACAGATATTTATAGAGGAACCACCATATTGCTGGCATAATATGAATATTTGGAGATTCTGTTGTAAATAATAACAAAGGCAATAGCATTCTTGCTTAGAACTTACAGTCTGGTGTGTATGCCTATTTTGGCAAGATAGGGAGACAGGTAGCAGGTAAACAAGAACAGTGTAACTTCTGGTAGTGAGTATAAGAGAAATTGTGTAAGTGCATATAATAGTGGGGGTTGGAGAAAGGCCCTTGATTTAGATGACTGGCTGGGGAGGGCTTTCTCTTTTTAAAAAAAAAAAAAACTTATACTCCCCATACAATTGTGACCCCCTTATTTTGACCCCAATACCTCCTTTCCCCGCCCCCCCCACCATAGTGTGTCTCTGGTTCATAGTTGTTTGTTGATTTTGATTTTTTCTTTCTTATAGTTATTCTTTTTCCTGGTCCCTTATTTAGGTTTTCTAGATTCCTGCTATGAATGAGACCATCTGGTATTTTCCTTTTTCTTTCTGGCTTATTTTGCTGAGCATGATCTCTTCCAGTGCCATCCATGTTGCTGCAAACTGCATGTGTTTATCTTTTTTGAATGCTGAGTAATATTCCATGGTGTATATGTACCACATCTTCTTGATCCAGTCATCTATTTTTGGGCATTTGGGTTGTTTCCAAAGCTTAGCTATTGTAAACAGTGCTGCTATAAACATAGGGGTGCAGGTGCTCTTTGGAATTGATGTTTCTGTGTCCTTTGGGTAAATACCTAGGAGTGGAATTGCTGGATCATATGGAAGCTCTATCTTTAGTAGGTTGAGGAATCTTCACACAGTTTTCCATAGTGGTTGGACCAGTTTGCATTCCCACCAGCAGTGCAGGAGAGTTCCTTTTTCTCCACATCCTCACCAACATTTGTTGTTGGCATTTTTTTAATATGTGCCATTCTCACTGGTGTAAGATGGTATCTCATGGTAGTTTTGATTTGCATTTCCCTGATAGCAAGTGATGTTGAACATTTTTTCATATGCCTGTTGGCCATTTGTATTTCCTCTTTGGAGAAGTTTCTTTTTAGCTCTTCTGCCCATTTTTTGACTGGATTATTTTCTTTGTTGTTGTTGAGTCTCATCAGCTCTTTGTAGATTTTCTGTGATCAGTCCTTTATCATTAGTGTTGTTTGCAAAACTTTTCATCCAGTTGGTGGGGTTTCTCTTTGTTTTGATTACTGTCTCTTTTGCTGTGCAGAAGCTCTTTAATTTGATGTAGTCCCTGCTGTTGATCTTTGCCTTTATCATCACTGCTTTGGGTAATGTATCTGTAAAGATGTCTTTGAGGTGCATGTCATGTAGTGTTTTGCCTATATTTCCTTATATATATTTTATGGTTTTAGGTCTTATGTCTAGTTTTTTAATCCATTTTGTGTTGGTTTTTGTGCATGGTATGAGGTAGTAGTTAAGTTTCATTCTTTGGCCTGTAGCGACCCAGTTTTCCCAGCACCATTTATTGAACAAACTTTATTTGCTCCAGTGCATATTCTTTGCTCCTTTGTCAAAGATTAGTTGACCATAAATCTGTGGGTTTATTTCTGGGTTTTCTCTTTGGTTCCATTGGTCTATGTGTCTGTTCTGGTTCCAATACCATGCAGTTTTGATTATTATGGCTTTGTAGTATAGTTTGAAATCTGGGAGAGTGATGCCTGGGGAGGACTTTCTTGAAGAGATGACATTGGGAACTGAATGAGACAAAAGGACCTATAAATGTGAACAACAGCTGGCAAAGTGCCCCAGGTGGAGAAAAACAATGTGCTCCAGAATTGGTACTATTTTTGCAGTTCAAGGAACAGAAAGAAATACACTATGGCTAGAGAAGAGAAGAAAAGCATGGACATTGGAAGCAGAGAAAGGGAATGGAGCATCTGGTTTATGTGGCAACTAGCAGGTCATATAAGGTGTTTGGATTTTGTCTTAAGTACAATGGGGTATTTTAGGAGAAATTAAAGCTGGAGAGGGTTATGATGTAGCTTGCATTTTGAAAAGATCAACATATGGAAAGTGACTATTAGACCAGTTATGTAGCTATTGAAATAGGCCAACAGTGAAATGATGGTGGCTTGGACTAAGTTGAAAGCAAGATGGGATTGTAGAAAAAATACACATATTTCGCATGTATTGTAAATGTACAATGTATGAACATAAGATTAAGGTTTCCTGCCTGTTTTAGACTATCCTTAATCTCTACCAAATATGGCCTTAGTGCATGGTAAACTTTTAAAGAATACTTGTTGGATGAACTGAATGAATGAATGGATCAAATGTCCAAAGGAAAGAGAGGAATCAAGGATCAATCATAGATTTTCCAGAACATTCAGTTCCCTGAGCATTAAATATAGTTACAACTCTACAGGTTTGTTGTCATTTGTTGGGGAAAGGTTTTCTAGTAGGGATTTGATGGCTATATTTTAATATATAGCTCTAATATGTAAGCTGAAGATTTTCTATAAGGTAAATTAAGTAATTATAGATCACAGTAGACTGTGATCATTGAGATAAGGAAAAAGGGAATTCTATCTTATAAGGGGAAGAAAAGAAACTTTCATTTTCTGCCTACTTAAATGGACATAGGTAAACTTCTGCCTTCTTCTTTCCTCATGGTTCTTGTTCCAAAGTGTGTCTCAAGTGTGATCCAGCCCTCCTCTGTATCTTCCATTTCTATCTGTTGGGTTCACTTGCTCACATCATGGAAACCCATGGCTGAGGGATCCAGGATGTTATGGGGCCACGGTTGGTATATTTCCCTACAGAGGATTGGATTTGTAACCTTAATTTTAGGCATTTTCCCAGCTTTTTCTGCATTTTTTCCATTTAACTTGCATCTCACAAACATATTAATAAGAAAAACCTGACTAAATGTCTTTTTTAATGCTTTCCCATGATTTTTGTTTTTTTAGGATGTGAGCGAATATACAAATTTTATGTTTACATTAAGTTTTACACATACCCCTGGGTGCACATATGATTTTAAAAATAAATGGAATATTTGTTTTAAGAATTTTGAAGTTTCTGTCAGTTGCTTGGGCACAAGATACAATCATATTAAACAAAAGAACAGCATTAAATATCACCCAATAGAGTAGGTTTGTTCTTGTTGGCAAAAGCATTAATACAGTGAGTTGCCTTATTTAATAGAAACATCGGAAACCTAACAGAAAATAGGTAGATGACTCTGGCAGGCAAAGTAAACAAAATGTAGATAAACAAGAGAAGTCAAAGCAAAACTACTCTTCTGCAGATTATAAGACACAAGTGAAACACTAGCTTTATATTTCAGTGTTCTCGCTCTCTGATTTTCTTCTTTCTTAATTTATTTGATTTATCTCATAGAGGATTTCTTTTCCTTGCTATCTTTTTTTTTAAAAAATCCCTTTTTCCCAACTAGAGGTCACTGTTGCATCCTCCAGATGCCGTGTTCTGTCTAAGCACTTCCACCACTGCTGTATACAGGGCTGCGTCCAGGCCTGACCTGGACTCCCTCCTTCTACTCCTGGTTCTACCGGTTCACACTCCCTACGCCCCTGCAGAGAATCTGATCAGCAGTTTATGAAACTCTTGCCCTCGACTCTGGTGCCCTGTGACTCTGAGGCAGGGTTTGAGGCACAAATCCTGGGCACCCCAGAAATGGAGGCTCTGGATGGAATTATCCCCAGGAAGACAGAGGAGGGGCATGGCTCTGAGCCTTGGCCTCAGCCTCAGCTACATTTTCATCAACAATATCTTACCTGATTTGAAATCTTCTTCATTGTGTTTTATTCAAAAAGAAAGTATATCAAGCCTATTGATAGTCTGGCATAGTTTCTGAGGCAATGAATTCTGGGTCAGAACCTAGATTTATCGCTTTGTGACTTGATCCAAGTTTTCAGTTTTCTACATCTTCACATTCTCTCTTTTACACTGGGGTTCATGACGCTTTCCTCATAGGGTTGTTACGAAGAGAATGAGAGGGTGGTGTCTCAACAGTTAACAGTGCCAGCCCCCTACTAATAACTCAATATATCATTGCTGTCTCTATCAGCGGCCACAGAAGCAGATCTCCCGCTCAACATTATACTGTGCTGGACTCTGTCGTCCAGATTTATCTTAGTTATATAATCAAAATTTGTCTGTCACTGTGATTCTCAGACTTTTGCTATGTAGTTGAAGTGTTAGATGCTTCATTAGGGAACGCCTGTAACACACTTCTGATCTGTTGGCATCAGGTGCTACATTAATACAATTTGCAAAGTCTCCAAGGCTGCACAGAACGCCTAGATACTGCTTCTATTTCTTCTTTTTGTAGCAAGCACGGCCTTTCCTTCCTCACACTTAGAATCTGGCCCATGAAACGGGAGATACTGTTTTCTCCCGAAGCCTTTCCAAGTGCTTTATGTTTGGCAACTGACACTATCTTCTTGGGGGTGTCATTTAGATTTTTCCCATCTCAAAAAGCTTTCTGTTCAAATCCTGATACAAAATATGGCATATGATTCCCCTCCTGTCTCCTGATGCCAGCTGCATGTTCTAAATCAAAAAGAGAAACCACATTCTAGAAAGCACAAGGAAACACCAAAAATAAGATACTGGGGGAGGCAGAGTCGAAAATGTAGCATTTAAAGAGATCATCTGTGTAGAGTGTTCTTGACAGCCAAATTCTGGCCTGTGGGAGCTCGCCTGTCCTGTCAGACGCAGACAATAGGCACAGCCCGTGGGAGGACCACAGGGTGTTGTTGCACATCATTGGGCATCACTGGGGAAGGAGCGAACTTCTAGCCCAGTGTTAACATCAGACAAATTGCTTTGTCTTGTGTGCTAACGTCAAAAGCACTGTTCCTGCTTTGAGTCTAAATCACTGGAATACTGGCCCCACGTGGGGGATGCTTCTTAGTCCTGCCCCTTCAGATGCTCTGACCTAGTCTAACAGATGTGAGAGGGTTCCCTCAAATTCCTACCTCCACACCCCAGGAGATGCCAATGAGAGCGGGGATCTGAATAGTCTCCTTGCAGCAAAGCCAGATTTTTTTTCCTTTAAAATTAGGACATGTCACAGAGAAAATAGCAGCTGCTTCCTGGAGGAGTCCCAACTTTGTGGCTGTAAGTCCAGCCTCGTCCCCTCCCACTCAGGGAGCCAGCGGCTGACGGCCGGGCTCGCCTTCTACTCAAAACACGGTCCCTAGACTAGGTGGTGGCGTCACCTAGGAGCTCGTTAAAAATTTACAGTCTCAGCAGCCTCCCGGAAAGACTGAACCAGAATCTGCATTTTAACAAGGTCCCGAGGTGGCTGTTTGCTTGTTAAAGTTTCTGGAGACTTCTCTAGACCCGCCACCCCCCGCAGTGTGGAACTGAATTTTCATTCTCCAGTCCATCGCTGACTTGCATTTGGGACAGATCACTTACTGCTTTTCAAGCATCTTCTTTTTTTTCATTTCTCATCCATCCATAAAATAAAAATAGGTCTTCATCTTCCTTAGCAAAGCATTTGTGAGGCTCGACGAGATGGATCATAAAGTGCCTTATTCAGTGAAAAATTGAAGTTCCACCATTTTACGTAGAAGTCTAAAATATACACTTGAGAGGAAGGACAATTTCTTGGGAATCCTTGAGGGTCAGACACCTTCATTTATTTTGCTTCAGAAGACAAGGGAGATGGAAATTCTGAACTTGGCTTCTCTACTGATGGGAGAGAGGCCACTGGTCTTTTCCACATTTCTTTTTTCTTGTTCTATTTTTACAATTTCATAAGGCAAGGGAAATAGCTAGTCATTTCTACTATGAAATTACAATTTAGAAAAATATTTACATATAAAGTTTGAAGGGAGATTTCACATATCTACTTAATGGAGGACCCTCTTAAGGTTGAGGGCTAGTTCTGTGGGGTTCACATCCCAGTGTTGGTCTTTGCGTTGACATTGGGAAGGTTCCTCCCCGCTTTTTTGGGGTCAAGTTCTAGTGTGTTTCATTGTGTGCTGTTATCTTTTGGGTTCTGGTGATCTGATTTATCATCTCTTCTGTTATTATTGGGGCTCATCTCATGGGCCTGTGAAGAGCTGACTGAGCACCAGTTCCCTGCAGGAGTGAAGACTATGCAGCCCCTGGCGAGGTTGTGGGTGGGTCGGCTCCTACGTATGTCCACTGTGTGTCTAGCGATATGTTGTGCATCTCTTAGACAACGAGAAAAAAAGCCAATAAGGGCATTTTCTTGATATCAACTCCTGACAGCAGCATTTATTATTTTGTTGTCCTTAGCACAGTTCTGGAATCAGGTTATTAAATATCATCTTCCAGTTTGTCCTTGAGTCACTGATGGTTGAGAGGCAAGACCATGTGATGTTTTGTCCTTCATTTTTCCCATTTCTTCAACACCTTTAACTTTCTCTGAACATACTCATTGCTTGCTATCATCTCCAGTTTCTAAGGGAATCCAAATAGGGAATATTTGTTCCCTGAACATTATTAGGTCAAATTTTATGGGAATTTGGTATTAACTTTCAGTTAACCCAATAGGTCCATGTTACCTGGGTGTAAAATTTAAAGTTCTGCTATTACTTAAAGGATCGAGTTCACACACAGAAAGCACCTTCCTGAATGTGTTGAAGTTTGAATGAGGGGAAAGAAAGTATGTGTGGGAGGGAGAGAACTCTGACATGTTTAACATGTGACTGGGTTTCTTATTAGAGGGAAATTTGGAAGCAGAGATGGTCACACAGGGAAAACACTCTGTGAAGGGCAGAGTTGTGCTGTCACAAGCCAAGGAACAGCCAGAAACTGAGAGACATACCGGAAACACAGCCTCCCCTAGTGCCTTTGAGGAAACATGGCCCTGTTATTACAAAGTACCACTAGCTGGGTAGCTGGGACAACAAACATGTATTGTCTCACATTTCTGGAGGCTAGAAATCTGAGGCCAAGGTGTCAGGAGGGTCTTGTTTTAGGACTGCAGTGTCTACTGTTCTTGTCTTGATTTTTAAAAAAGATTTATTTATTTTTATTTATTTATGCATACAAGAGCTGGGATGTAGGCCAGAGGTGCAGCGGGTGAGAAGATTCACCAGAGACAGAGTCTGGAGAAGAACAGGCAGATTTATTGAAATACACTGCTGAGGGGAGCAGCTGGTGTGACAGGAGAGGTCTGCTGCACCATGTGGGTTGCTCCCTGGCTGGGGATCGAACTCAAGCTACAGTGGATGACAATAGTTTGAGTACTGAGACTTTTAAATCCCTGTACCACCAGTGTTCTCTCCTTGATTTTAACTCAGTTTACTGTTATTGCCTTTTTTTTTTTTTCATAGAAGAAGCGAAAGTATCTGACGATGATGAAATGGAAAAGCTCTACAAATCATTAGAACAAGCTAGTCTATCTCCTCTTGGGGACCGACGACCTTCAACCAAAAAGGAGTTGAGAAAATCCTTTGTTAAGCGGTGCAAAAATCCATCCATAAATGAGAAACTCCACAAAATCCGAACTTTGAATAGCACATTGAAGGTAAAACATTTCAGATTGGGGATGAAGTCTGTGGAAGTGAGGAGAGAATGACTGATTCTTGCAAAAAGATTCATGCTGACCACAGTGTGTGTGTGTGGGTGGAGGGGGGAGCAGAAAATGCAGATATAATCTCTGCAGGTTGAGGTGACTCTGGACAGCATAGAGCATGGGACATTCCCAGGGTAACACCCAACAGAGTTTTCTACAAAAGACCTTTATTTTTACTTTCATTTGGTAGAAAATGTCAAATGTTAAGCTCCTGGGAGGGAAGGACCACTTGCAGTTTGTCCTTTTATCCAATATTGATGAGCATAAACAGTTTTATTTGTGAGATCTTGCATTTTACCTGATTCATTAGAGGGTTATTCTTCTGTACTACTTTCAGAAGAAAATTTCTAGCTTCACCTATAGCAACGACTAAGTGACTCTCAGCGGTAGGTTCTAGAGCCAAGAAACACCAGGGAAGCTGGGAAATACACACTTGAAGATAATAGAGCAGCAGATGTTTCCACAATAGGAATGAGAGACAGTGTACAGGATGTACTGAAGTTATTTTCAGGGCTTCCTATAACAAAAAAAAAATGGTGCTTTATGTCAAAAGCATTTTGCTTTCACATTGAGATTATGGCACAAACAGGAGGAGGCTGGGATATTTTATAAAATAGTCATGAATTAGCAAAGGATTCTGAAAAATCTTCATAGATCCTGCAATGTCATTCTTTTTTTGTGACTGTCCTTTTCTATTAAGAGTTTATGTCTTTTGGCAAGAAGAAATATCAGCAATTAAAAAGACAAGGCCACAAAGAGATGACTGTGAGACCTTTAGTCAAATGTCCCAGTTAGTCAATAGAAGTGGAAGCCTCCATAAAGGCTGCAAAAATTAGGCTGAAAAATAAAAGGCAGAGGTGAAGTTAAATTATACAAAGGAAAAATCCCAAAGCAGAGAAACTCTCCAATATTCAGTGATGAAAGAAATCATTGGCACTTTTAGAGGCAAATATGTTAAATCCACAGATTGTATAGCGTTGATGTTGGTCTTGCACCGCAATATGTCATAGCATGTGGGGATTTTACTGTTTTGTTTATGATTACTGAGGGTGAACACATTTTTCATTGAAAAAATAGTTTCTGAATCTTACTATGCACCAGAAATATTCTAGGCCTCAGGGGTCATTGAATGGACCCCACTGGACAATGGAAACAAGAGAAAAGAGTTAGAATGGAATGTGATGAGCACTGTAGTTGCTACAACTTGGGGTGCTTCAGTCGTCCAGAGACCCTAGTCAGGTACACTGTCTTGGAGATGCTGACAGCTGGCCCATGAGCAGGAGATGAAGGATACCCAGAGAAGGAAGGGAATTCACGACGGAGGAAATGGCCTTGGTAAACTCCTATCAGCGGGTGACATGTTGCATCACATTGGAAGAAGAGGCTGAGAAGAGTGTGGGAAGTTGAGACTATTTCTAGATGGAGAAAGACCAGGGTCTCAGCTTCCCATAGGGAAGCAATCTCAGAATTAGAGATTTTCACAGGACCATGCCTGTCCTGGCCACAGGGACCCTGGGTTTTGCAAAGTGTCAAGGGATTTTTGGCCTGTAATGTGACCCCTGACTCTCCAAGCCCATGGGATGAATGGACTCTGTAGCTTTTTCTTTGCTCCCTGTGTACTAGTTACCTATGGAGAGGTAGCAAAGCACCTGCAAAGGCAGCAACTGCACACATTTCTTTTTCTCAGTTTCTGTGGGCTGGGGATCTGGATGCGGTTAGGTGGTTCCCCAGCAGCTCCATCACAGGGTTGCAGGCCTGGCTCAGCTGGGCTGCACCCCCTACCCCCTACACCAGGCAGGGTGTGCGTCCAGCTCTCTCTTGGGCTCTGATGGGATTTGGTTCCTTGCAGGAAGTTAGATGGAGGGTCTTAATGGTCCATTGTCTCCTGCCTGGAGGCTGTTCCCAGTTTCTCTTCATAGGGCAGCGCCCCAAATGGAAGGAAACTTCTCAGAGTGAGTAAGACAGGGAGAGTGAGAAGAAAGGTCCCAGCTCATCCCAGTGGTGACATCACATTGAATCTGGTTGAATCACATTGAGTATCCTGCAGAAGCAGGTCTCTGGTTCAGCCTCCATTCCAAGAGGGGGATGACACTCAGGTACAGGGCAGGATGGAGACTACTCTCTCTCCTGGGCATTCCTTTCGGCAGATCTCTAAGTTTTCCCAAATGGGAAGGAGGATTTTGAGGTCCATGGAATGTAACCCGTGCTCTGTGGGCCTACCTTATTGGGAGGTAGGAGACCAGGATGATGAGGAGCTTGGCCTGGCTGGCATCAGTAAGTGTATCAATAAGTGTATCAGCCCATTCATTAGAGAAAGATAACTTGGTCCGGGTATGTTTGCTCACGTCAGGGCTATGAGAATTATTTTATCTATTGAATGTATTTAACTCTCTTTGAGACTCAAAGCAGTCAGGACAGTGGTTGCCTTTGGTGGGAAGGATGTGGCTGGAAAGGAACACAGCTTTTGGGGTGCTGGGCGAGGGTCGTTTTTGACCTTGGTGGGGGCGGCGCAGATGCGTTCATTTTGTGAAACTTCATCAAACACAAACTTTATTATTTGTGCACTTTTCCCTATGTATGTGACATTGTATTATACATATTCAATTTACTAAAAAAAAAAAAAACTTCAAAGCTAGAGTGTGGATAAACATAAACAATAGTTTCTTGCAGAAACAAGGAGCTGCTGTAGCAGTAGTGTTGATATTGGTGATAGGCACATTCTATAAGTAAAGAAAAATCTCTCTACTGGTATTGTCTTAGAGAAAATGCTCTATGGAAATTCTAGGAAGCTGAGCAATTTATGAAGGCATGCACTAAACGTGGATTGTTGGGAATTTCAGGTTGCTCAATATCCACTGGCTTTTGGCTAAGCTTGTCCTGATTTTAAAAAGAATGAGTAACGGGTCTCACTGAGACTTTCTCTTGGGGTGATGCTGGCTTATGACAGAGGATCCTCCTTGTCCACTAGCTGCTCTGCAGGATTCATTTCCAAGGCTAGGTCTTGAGTCATACCATGTTCTGAACATCTGGAGTGAAAAATGAAAATACAGCTTCTCTTTTTGATAGTATAATTTGGAACCCCCACCAACCTTGCTGGCTGCCAGAAAGCTAGCAGGGTGGGTTAAAGGCCATTGTCAAAGCCTTAGGAGCCTCCTGCACCACAGGGGAGCCCAGTGGCCTGAGGCTGCTGACCCCGTGGGGGCCTGTCCTTTAGGAAGGAGCTCAGCGGGTTTTGTTGTTTAATTAGTTTCCTTCCCCTCTGTTCTTATCTAGGCTTTTTTTTTTTTTTTTAAATCCATGAAAGATCTAACATACTTGAGCTTAAATAGAAGAAATCTGAAATGTTTAGAGCTTAAAACCACAGCTCAAAGTTAAAGAAACTCTCCTTTAAAACATTTTTATCAGGTTTAGAGGTGATTAATTTATTTTTGCCTTTAAAAAATCACTTTTCCAAAGTATAATGATCTGAAAAGATCTTACTAGTTTTTTCAATAAATTATTAACTCTCCCTCTGAAGCAGATGTGAAAATCTCCCAAAGACAAGTAAAAGTGCTTAAATGACCTCACGTGAATATCAGTACAGTGATGTCAGTGGAGGAGACTTGCTATTTTGTAGAAAAGGATGTTTGTGAGAGCCTCCCTGGTGGTGCAGGCGGTTGAATGCAGTGCTGTGAAGCTGTCCGCAGCCTCTGCAGGGCAGGTTCGATTTCCGGCCGGCCAGGGAGAAACACACAGGGCGCAGCAGACCTCTCCTGTCTCGCCCGCTGCTCCTCTCAGCAGTGTATTTCAGGAGATCTGCCTGTTCTGCTCCCCTCTCTGTCTCTGGTGAATCCTCTCACCTCCTGCACCTCTGGCCTGTACCCCAGTTCTTGTATGCATGAATAAATAAATCTTTTTAAAAAAAATCAGTTAAACTATGATTTTTTTTTTTTAAAAAAAAGATGTTTGTGAATCCTCGATGTTGCAGTCAGAGAGAGAGAGAGCAGGCGCTCCTGGCCCTGCCAGCCACCCGACTCACCCGCTCTTACCTCCTGCCTGTTTCTTGCTCCTGGTCATCCTGCTGTTTCCCCCTCTTTGGTTATACCAGAGCATGACCAAGGCACACCCAGGGATCCCCAAACTTGCGCACTTTAAAGGGGTCCAGCCACCCGTGCACACTCAGTGTGAGCGCTCTTTAATGCAATCAGTGTGTGCAGAGAGGGGACAGAGGAGGCTGTTCCTGATACAAGTTTCTCAAAGCACCCGAGGAGCAGCTGGCATTTTAGATGCTATTCAAAAAGAAGCTGCATGATTGATTATTGGATTGAACAGCACCGATGGCCTTAACAAGAGCAGCTGAGGGGGGATGGCAGGGGAACCTGAGGGCCGAGGCCTGAACAGCGTGGGCACGGGGTCATGGGAGGTAAGGTGAGGAGGGAAGGATGAGCTGGAACAGCAGTGTGGGGTCAAGAGAGGACTTCAGCGGTGGGAGAAGGAAGACCGTGCATGGAGCCAGTAAGGATGAGCAGGTGGAGATGGAAGCTGGGAGAGAGAATAGCTCGAGTAAATTCTCTAGTAGGGGAGAGAAGGTGGCAGTCACCAGTGGAGAGAATGTAGATATTTCACCCCATTGAACAGGGGTGATGATGCCACATGCTCATGCTGGTGCAGGCAGCGGGCAGTAGGGACGTGGAAAAGTGTTCTAATTGCTTCCATTTCTGCAGAAAAATAGAGCATAAGCTGACCAGCTGTGAGTGAGGCTGGGGAGGAAGTATGAGAAAAGATGAGGCGTTTTGAGGTTGTCATTTGAGGAAAAATGGGTGAAAAATATGATGACAGAGAGAAGCAGGAATCCTCTGCTGCAGTGGTCAGAAGTTTGAACTGCAAACAGCGGACACGGAGGTCAACTTCGCTACACACATGCCTGCTGGGGGCGGCCAGAGAGCGCTGGCTCAGCAAGCAACATGTGCCAGGTGAGGGGACGTGGGTGAATGAAACAGGCATCCTGTCACCTGCCTTAAGCAGCTTTAGCACAGGTGTGGTGGCAGATCCAGGGTCATCTCAGCATGATGCTAAGTTCTCAGTGTGCCCCGAACATGGGAAAACACAAGAACATTCACAGACCTCCTCAGCGTAATCTGGGGGTTCAGGGGATATTTTTTGAGTACATGATGCCTAAAATGAGAATAGATTTAAGGTTTATAGTAAAGATTGGAATGTGTTCCTGGTGAAAGCAACCCTGGGATCAGAGTTGATCCAGTGAGTGAGGGTAAGGAGGGCCCCCCCAATGTGGTGTGTGGGGAGATATGGTCTGGTGTGTGTGTGTGTGTGTGTGTGTATAGTCAAACTCACACTCTTAGAGGAGAAAGTAAGAAGGAAGTGGAGGATCCCACAAAAGGACCTCAAGTCCATGGAAGCTTGACATTAAGGGGGCCCTTAAGATGATCCAGCATTCGAGGAGGCTCCCTGGCCAGCACGCAGAGGGCAGGGATGAAGTGCACACTGGAGGCAGGGAGCCCACTTAGGAGGCTGTAGCAGCAGAGCAAGGATAATATAGTGGATTTTATATCTCAATTGGATTCATAGCTCTAAGGATAGAAGAAACAGCGATAGATTTGGGATAAATCTGTAAGGACTGTGTGATCTTTTTTGGATGTAGTGGTTGATGCATCTTCTTTTTACTTCATTACTTGACTATAGAAAACTCCCCCAGTCCAACTCAGATATTTCAGAAACGTGCATCATTGAGTTCATGGGAGGCAGGTGACATAATACGGAGAGATGGTTTATACTATTAGTAACATTGGAAGATTTTTCTCATGGAATGTTGGTGGTCTTGAATGACAGCCTATATGTTTATTCTGTATAAATATGTGTGATTATTTAAACATTAAGATAATTTAATAAAATATGAAAAAGAATTTTTTATCTTATGTCTTAGGTAAAGTACTATGTTCCAGTTTACTCATTGAAGAGTGAATGTTCAGTGAAATGGTCACAAAATTAGGAGTTTTAGGAGGGCCAGTGGTCACACTGAGGCAGGTGTGATGCTGTGCAATAGGGGTCCATCAAGAAAGAGCAACCGGGAAGATCTTGGCTCTATGTCTGCTTCTTCCACTGCCACTTGGGTGGGAACCTGGCTTGGTTTTTTTTTTTTTTTGCATACAAGAACTGGGGTATGGGCCAAAGATGTGGAGGATGATGAGAGGATTCACCAGGGACAGAGTGGGGAGCAGAATAGGCAGACTGAAACACACTGCTGACGGGAGCAGCGGGGAGATAGGAGAGGTCTGCTATGCCATGTGGGTAGCTCCCTGGCTGGGGATAGAACTCAGGCTGCAGTAGTGATAGGCTGGGACTTAACCCTTAGGCCACCAGGGAGTCCCCTGGAACTGGGCTTGTGTTTGACATGCATAGGTAAAGATGTCTCTCCACACCTCCTAGGACTGGTATAGGGATTAGAATATTAATGTTTAAAAACACTTTTATAATTTTCTGCTCCCTATATATGCATTCATTTGTAAAAGGGCAGAAGCTGGTTAATTAAAGGTAAGCAATGACATTGACCCTTCCTTCTGTTTTTCCTACTTGAACAGTGTAAAGAACATGACCTGGCCATGATTAACCAGTTGCTGGATGACCCGAAGCTGACAGCTAGAAAATACAGGGAGTGGAAAGTCATGAACAGCATGCTGATCCAGGACATCTACCAGCAGCACCGGGCACCCACATCTGCCCCGGAAAGCACCCCCCAGTGACTCAGAACCACCTCCTCCTTCTCTCTGGAAAATTCTATTTGAGGACAAGCCAGGATTCTGTCCCCTTATAACTTACCCCAAGCAATTACTCAAAATGTTGCCAGATCTTACATTTTTCCCTTAAAAATGAAAGCTGCAACACAGCCCTCCTCAGGCATCAGCTCCCCCTGTAAAGATGCAGTTTAGGGGAGCCGAGTGCCACCCGAGAGCAGCAGCACCTGGCTGTACCTGTGCAGCTTCCATGGGGACCGGACCGGAATCCAGATGAACAGCTTTTGTGTCCCTACTGGGAACTCACGGTTGTGGGCCTCGGGTGGGGTGTGAGAAATGAGTCTTCTGTTTCCTGCTCTCAAGAGAATCGCAGCGTCTGGACAAAAGATCCCGTCTTACCCGCGATAGTTATTCATAGAATGATTCTGTCTCCCCAAAGAAGGATGTATATATTCCACCTGGTTGGGTAAATGACTCCTCTGAATCATGCTGAGTTGGGGGGATGGTTTCCTGCAGCCGCCGGAGCAGGACCAGCGTGGGGGTGCAACCCACATCCCCAGCCTGTGGTCCAGAACGAGGTGTCTTCTCCAGGCTTCGAGAAACCTTGATGAACAGCGTGTCAGGGGAGGCACGTCTGTGCTCCGCTCCCCCAAAGGACGGCTTGATAGCTTACCCAGATGATGGCGGGGTATCTGGGTCCTGTTTCCTTTTCACATTTACCCTGGGGGAATCTCTACTTACCTGGAGCAGTTCTAACTCCCACGGGGGACAAAAAGGAGCCCACCAGGAGAATTGTGGTCATGTCCCTGTTTGGTGTTAAGACATGTCTACATTTACACCCAGCATCCCTGGGAGCAACCCGGACGAGGTGATTCCAATGCCCAAATTCTTTTAATATCTTTATTGAAACAAACAAAAAACCCAGCAATCCAACAAAAACAACAGCAGAGATATATGTGATTGCTTTATTTTTGTATGTTTGTGTATTACTTTGTGTGTTGTGTGAATAGCTACATATAATATGTTTGTTATTTAAGTATATTTATAGAAGTTCAAATGATGGTGTTTAAAAGATGACATACTGGAATATGTTTTGCTCAGTATATATTCTCCAAGTGTATACTTTTTGCTTGAGAAAAATAGCAGTACTTTTGATCCCTTGGAGTTATTTTGTTGCACTATGATGTATGAGGAATGCTCAGGAAATCTTGTAGGGTAAATGTGGGAGCATGCATTCATAATCTTTCCTTTTCCTTGTCCCTTTGCTTCCCTTCCGCCCTGTCTCCCCAGAAGGTTTAGATTTCTCTATAGATTGTAAGTCACTCTCTAAACTGGAGACTTTTATTTTAGTTTATCCATTCTAGTAAATAAGCTTTAAGCTTTATGCCGTTTATGCCCACAAACCCTACACCAAATGAGAGACAACTAATATAGTCTTTTGTCTAAAGACTAAAAGAAGACATAGAAATTTGGAGGTCTGTTGTGAAGGAGAACTCATTTTACTAGAAAAACATGATGAAAAGTCTTCACTGATATCACCATGAATATTTCTTGCTGTAAGAATAACCACAACCCACCCAACCCCGCCTCTGGCCTGACCCTTAGCACATTATCAACATGACTTGGGTTACTTTATAGAGTCAAAGTGTGGCTTGACATTCAAATGGAAATAACCCCCTGAGTTTTATATGCAAACTGAATGGAAACAGTTGTTGAATATTTCCTTAAGTTGTACTAAGAAATCTCGATACTTTGTCAACAACAACCTTTGCGTTAAGAAACAACAGCAGGAACCAAGGTGTTGTCCTAGGAGCTCCTGTAAGAGAAGAGGCCGGTCAGTTAGGCCCAGCAGGCATTCAGGAGTGGGATTGGGTCAATGGAGGAAGCGGGCTGACTCACAGGTGCCTGCTGGCCCTTGGAGAGAGTCACCGTTCAGGCTGGTTTGAGGGGCCTGTCTTCTAATTTCTTTACTCAGGAAATTATTGATTCTGTGTGTAGTCAGCTATTCAAATGTTGAGTAGGATTCAAAAAGCAAACAAAGTTTTGAAGGAAGAGGAAGTAACAATTGTACAATGATCATCCTCCTTCATTCCTTTGGTTGCTTTGGTTTGTAACACCAACCAATAAATTCCAAAAAAGTCTTTTTTTTTTTAAAGATTTATTTATTTATTTATACAAGCACTGTGGTACAGTCAGAAGCGTGGGAGGGTGAGAGAATTCACCAGAGCCAGAGCGGAGAGCAGAACAGGAAGAGTGAAGAAATATACTGCTGAGGGGAGCAGCGGGTGGCAGGAGAGGTCTGCGCGCCATGTGGGACCCTTGCCCAGCGGCCGGGGATTGAACTGGTGCTGCAGAGGCTGCGGGCAGCTTCTCAACCCAGTGCTCAACCGCTGTGCCACCAGGGAGGCCCCCAAAAAACCTTTCTTGAATGGAAGTGCTCCAGAAGCTTTTAACAGGTCTTACAAATACCTTCAAGACTTGCTTTGGCCTGTCATTAACCCATATTAACTGACCCTTTAGTGTGAAATCCTCATACTGCTCCATCACACAGGCCAGTGGGGTCCCTATGATGACTTGACCAGGCCTTTCAGTTATTTTAAAAGTCAAGTTACTCTGGACGTGCTTTTGCATTGTTGGTTATAGCAGTTACTTTGCAGAACTGCCCAATTGTAAGTTAAAATGAGTGGCACACTTTTATACCCTGCTCTCCTAGCCCCACCCCCCCTTTAGCTTTTTTCCCTCTGTAAACACCTTCACTCAGTATTGTGTTGTGTTAGGAAGTGGGGGCTACTGCAAAAGCAGCCACCTAGAGGAGAAGGGACAATAGTGGTATTTATAAAAGAGTGGGTGTACATTTCATGACAAGGGGTAGCACTGGCCCCTCTTTGAAGCCATTTTTCTGGTCCAAAGGATATTGGATTATTTCTACTTTATTCATGGAGAGTGCCCATCCATGAAGTAGATTTTGGGTAGTTTCACCTGGTCCCAGGTGAGGCTCCTCTACCCCATCCTGTAGCTGAAGGGTCTGAGGACTTTGGAATAACACAGACAATGGTAGCTCAGGAAGGAAGTGGATGATCTGAGCACAAGGAGCCCCAAACCTGGGGCACTGCCTCTGGATTAGGATCCCGGCGGGACTCCTCTTTGGGGCTGAGAGGAGGACGACAGCCTGTAGCCCCAAACTGGTGCCTGATATGAGACCCTCGCTGGTGAGAACCTCACAGCACAGACTGAGCAGATGGTCTTGTTCTGCAAGGACATCTGTGGCTTTTAATAATTCTAGTTTTGCCACAAATTCAGCACATCAGAGGAAAGAATCATCCAACACACTATCAAATACTCCAAGAAGCCTAAGGAAGAGACTGTGTTTGGAGTCAGATTTCTGCAAGAAACCAAATGCCTTATGTTCACGGAGCACTTTTTAGTTTGTAGAGTGATGTGTCTTGGGTTCCTCTCCAGCACCCCAGTGGTCTTTGTGGCATGATTGTGGATTATCGGTGCCCCTTCAGACCAAGGGAGGATACAAGCTCTGAGAAGTGAGGCATCTGGGGGGAGCTGCAAGTGCTGGGGTGGGACTCGGACTTGAGTTTGGCTCCTCTGCTCCTCAGGACGCCCAGGTGCTCCCTCCCCTTGACCTTGCTCAAGTGCAGTCACTGCTGGGACTCGGCCCTTGACAGGCAGGATGCCCTCCACTGGGGAAGTGGCTTTGCCAAATCATCATCGATTCCTGAGGGGCCTCCTTTTCCTTGAACGTAGAGTCTTCAGGTCCCCAACGGTCAGCGTCCCTCCTGCTCCTGGGCTGTCTGCTCATGTGTGAATGATACTGCTTTGAGGTCCGTGAGCTCCTTGAGTGTGAGAGATAGAAAGAGATGGAATGCCTTGGGTTTTTTTTTTTTTTTTTCCTTTTCAAGCATGGCAGGAGATGTTTGAGTCCAGCTTAGTGATAGGGGTTTGGCCCTTGAACTTTTTCTTCTCATGTAATTATAATTGTCCTCAGATAGCCTTTAAATTACAAATAATATCATAGAGATGTAGCATAAAAGAGAAAATACACTTTAAAGTCTTCTGAAGGGAGGCGACAATGACAGGTAATATTTTGCTGTAATAACACAGATTGAGTGAGTCATTTAGGCACCCAGGGTGTCTGTTCAGAAGTCATTACGGACTGAAAAGGTGCCCTGGCCTCCTGAAGTCAGAGTTGCCTCTCTTCTTCAATCTAATTGAAAACAACAATGTTTGGTTTCAATTTTCCAATTTATTTCCCTTCCAATTTTTTTGTATACTTACCTCATAAGAGAAGGTGAGTCCATGAAATCGGAGGTGACTTCCCTGCCCAAGATGTCGCTAACAATAAAAGCTTCTGAACGCCACTATGAAATGGACTGGGGAGGAGTCCCCCACCCTTCACAGAAAGTCTGTCTCATGAACACGATATTGAACAGCTACATGTGTCTCTCTGTTGTGAGACAGGAAGCAATTTCCTGGCCTCTGTACATCTTTACTCTTCCCCTCTACAACCACAGACCACAGAGAAAACATTAAAAATGGATTATACTTTAAAACTTAGATCATTTCTCTTGTTGTGAGGAGACTCAATTGCACTTACTGGTATTTCTCTACCCTTAGTCCAAAGGGGAAGCATGCCCCATGGAGACATTTAGCATTCCATAATAAAACCCAGGATTTTAAATCACCATGTATTTTAATGCCCTTGCATGATGGGGATGTGACTTTTAGCATTGCATGGTGTTTGGGGGCGAGATGTCAGTGTGGAAACGATCCCTTCAATTTCATTGTGTGTTCATTGTCACTTGCCCTTGGACTAAATTGAAAAACACAGGCATGGCTCATCTCTCCTGCTTCATGTTTTTGAGGTTGACTTGTAAGAAAACAATAAAGACGAGAAAACATCTAGTAAAATGATATGCAAACAAATTTGAAATACACGTCTGTGTTCATTTTCTTCCTGCAAGGGCTTGCTCACAGAACAAACTCCCTGGCAGGGCCGAATGGCGGCGCTTTTACCGTCTACAAAGGTTAGAGCACCCTCTGGTGGTCTTCACAAAAATAATTGCTTCTAGGAGATGTGTTACTCTTACAGATCTTACTATGTTGGCAACTCTATTTGCACAATTAACTCCAATGGTCCGCAGTTCTCAGGTTAATTAGTATGAAGACATTTAGGTTTTTCACAAATTACTGTTGATCCACAACCTTTGACTTGCATATTTTATGACCTCTTACCAGGCATCTACATTTTTGTTTAGAGAATTAACAAAAATATCCAGATTGCAACGAATACTTTGACAATGAGTGTGTATATAAAATCATCATAATGTGCACTTCAAAATATATTACAATTTTATTTGGTAATCATACCTCAATAACGTTGAAAAAATTTCAGATTATAAAAATGACACCCTGTAGCACATACGTTCCTGAAAATATAGAATATTTCTGTGTAAACTGAGCAAAGAAAATAGTGAAATAGCAAAATGCAGTGTCTTTATTTTGGACTCACTCCTTGGAGGACGGTGGCTTGCATCTGAATTTGAATCACACCCCCTTTGCTGTCCACACTAACAAAGCTCTTCATTTCTTCACTGACCTCAACATTCTCAACTTAGCTCCGAGCTACACTCTCTTTTTCTTCATGCTGCCATCACCAAACACATCTAGGTTCTTCTATAAAAAAAGTAAAGTTTATTCTAGACCAAAGGACTTATTAGCAAAAGGCCCAAGTACAGCATCTTGATTCTAAACAATCTTATATTTATGACCTGTTGCTGCTGTAACAAATTCCCAAAATTTATCCCCTAAAAGTGTGTTTTCTTACAGTTTTGGGGTTCAAAAGTCTGACTTGACTCTGTGGACTAAAATGAAGGACACATATACATTTTGTTTAGAGAATTAAAATTAAAATCTTTTGGAGGCCCTGGATCACCCACTTTCTTTGCCTCTGCCCCTCATCCATTTCCAAAGCCATCACCGATGTGTCTCTGTGTCTTCGCTGGTCACCTCTTCCTCCTCCAGACTCTCAGGACCGTGGTGATTACATTGGGAAGTCCAGGCAATTGTTTGATGGTAACTCACCAGCAACCTGAAATCAGGTCACAGCCTAAATTCAACTTTGTCCTGATTCCCTTTTTAACATGCACACAAGTTCCAGAGATTAGAATGTGGACACTTTACCAACAACCTCCCTTCCAGTATCCTGCTTCACCTCTGAGAACCAGGCATTTCTCTGGAAATGAAAAGATTTTCAAATTTTAATAACAAGCCTGAAAGTGCCTTGTCATTCCATGTTGCCTAAATTTCACCAAGATATGCTCACCATAGGAAAAGTAATTTCCTCTTCATGAGCAGAAAAGCAAAAGCATCCCTAGCATTTTAAAATCACACGTCTACAGGTAGAACAGGCACAGTATCGTAACCATCAGGTTAGGGTTTACAAATGCACTCATTTAAAAGCAAAGCATTAAAAAGTCCCTTTTGGAAATTGATAGCTTGGAGCAAAGACTTAGTCTTCAAAACCTGGCCTCTGTGAGCTGCTCTGTGCCACCGCTAACCCATCGAGGGGCTTGGCTGAGGCTCCAGCCTTCTGTGAGTAGACAGTCCAAGTGTACTGAACAGCACAGAATACCCCTGGGCTTGGCCTTTGTAAATCACAACTGACCAGTATATTTGTCTTTCCTCTTTAACAAATAACACTCACTGTAATTACTGGCGATTCCTTGATGCTGCTTGCGGTTGTTCTGTCACGTTTCAGGTCATAAACTATTGACACTGAAGTCTCTATTTGTGCTCACGTCTGGCTTGTTCATTCAGAGCAAGAGGTATAGGGAGGAACAAAGTTCCCAGGCAAATGGCAGCCTGGATGTTTCACCAGTTCCTCCCCTGGCACCAGAAGTTGCTATGGATGCTGTGATGCTGGTCACCTGGTCAGAGCTGCCAGCTTCTGGTTGCTATGGGGTTTTGCAGCTACAGCATCCCCCTTTTCTAGAAATTGTCCTCAGCTAAACAAGAACATTTTGCATGAGGAAATCAGGCTCTCCATCCCCAATCAGGGTAGCTGCGGCCAATGCCTGACTTGGTATTGATGCCCCATGAGGTGAAAGGGGCTGGTCGCCTAGTTTCAGGTGGAACCCATTTTGTGCTGCTATCAGGCACCACAGCTTACCTGACCCATCAGGATGAAATCATGGACAGCTGGAATCTCAGCCTTGATTACTGTTCTCTGTCTCCGACCTGCTGTCCCTCACGCCTTTCTGAAAACAGTCCCCCAGTAAATCCCTTTACAGGACTTCCTGCCTTGGCTTCTCGTCTGACCAAAGGTAATTTCCCTGGGAATTGGTCCTGGGAGGCAGGCTTGAGCATGGGTGGAGTCAGAGAGGTGCATCCTCCTTGAGGGCAGGCCTGCTGGCGGCCTTGAGTCAGTGCAGCACCAACAGACCTGGCTGGCTGCAGAAAGGGATTCCCAGGTCTTCAAGCCACAGATGAGACACAGGAAGGGAGGGGTGTCGCTGTAGTTGTAGCAGGTGGTGCAAAGTCTCTGGTGTTTGAGCCGTTTGGAGGAAGGTAGTGGGTAAGGCCTTTGATGCACTGGAGAGAGGGCCGGCCCAGTACATTAACAATGAAAGCAAAGTATGTCAGAGAGGCTCTTAGGCAGCATTTAAAGAGACACTAATCATGTGTAGTCAGGGCTGGACCGAGTTGAATACAGGCTTGAGCGTAAATTGTGAGAAGGCAGAACTTTCGGAAAGACATTTTCGGCCTCAGCAATTCTCCAAAGTCGGTCAGAATCCTCACAGGGAAGGAAAAGACCTTGGGATGGGGTTACGTGGGTCCCAAGTTCACTTGAATATTCTGAGCCCACAAAAAGATTGAATCAGCCGTATGTCCCTGGAATAAACTCCATCTGCTTGTGGTGCTATTTCTTTTTTTGTATAGAGTTGAACTTCACTAACCAATAGTTTGTTAAGCATCATTCATATTTATATTTACAAGGAATATTGATTTTTTTCTTCCATATCTGGGTTTAGTAAAAATATAATGGTAGCTTCAGAAAGCAAAATTCGCTCTTATTTTCGGGAGGAGATTGCACAGATTGGGTGTTAATGCTGCCTTAAACATTTAGTAGAATTCTTCAGTAAAGCCATCTGAACTCGAAGCTATCTTTTAAAGAAAGTCTTCAAAAGCAAATTCTGTCTCCTTAATACTTACTTATAGGGATTCAAATAATTTATTTCCTATTCAGTGAATTGTGGTTCTTTGTGATTTTTGAGGAACTTGTGCATTTCACATAAGTTGCCAGATTGACTTTTGTTGAGTTTGTTTATAATATTGCCTTACTTGATGTCTGTAAGATTTTATTGATAACCTATTTTTAATTCTCGGTATTCATAATTTATGTCTTCTCTCTTTTATTCTTTGCCAGCTGTGCTAGAGTTTCATTAAATTTATCGATTGTTTGTCAGAGAACATTTTTATTTTATTATTTCTCTATTGATTTTTCAATTTTCAATTTTCACTTGTATTTTGTGGGAGAAATAGGAAAAATAAATCCATTCCATCTTCCTGGAAGTAGAAATGGCTGACGAGGGCCAGTTCTCAGCCCTCCCAAACCCAAGTGCAATTTATTTCTTCAAAAGAAGTTCCAAGTATTCTGCTTTTTTTTTTTTTTTGCACACTTGTATTTCCCATGGTGTATACAAGCGGAAGAAATTCATACTTAAGTATCACTTTGTGTTCTTATAAACTTCAGTGTTGGAGAAGAACAAATTCCTTGTCAAATGTGTATCAGATAATAATTGTAATAAATACAGACAGAGAAGAGAGGGCTGTGTGTGTTGGGGTGGTCGGGGGCGGCTTCAAGGAGGAGAGACTAGGTGTGCAATTTGAGATACAAAAGGACAGTCTAAAGAGCAAATATTAATGAAGCAAATAGTTTGCCTTCCTGTAGAAAACTAATCAAAATGGTGTTAACTCACTTATTGAGCACGTGGCATTTATGTACACGTGTGTGTATGTGTGTGTGTGTATTAGTGACTAGATTTTTGCTATGCTGGAGATGAGACTCTGGATGTCTCACTGCACACCCTCTACACTAGGTGCACAGAGCTCGGGGAACTCAAAACCAGGCTCAATTGGTATAGACCCAGGAGTCTGGTGAAGAAGGACTGGTCCATAATTGGGCTGGAGATAAGCCACATCTATTGGCTGTATCAGGGGATGTCAGATGAGGCTGAACTGGAGAGCAAGAGAACAGGATCAGTGGATTTAAACCTAAGAAGCCTGGCGGAGAGGGTCATGGTTGGAGGGACAGATTCTGGGTTCCGAATGAACAGGCTAATTTGCATCTTCTCTGCCATCTGGTGTCTTGGGTTGAGAAGAGAAATCCCCAGTGTAATAGGTGTTACAGTTTCACATCTGAAACTCTCATAGAAAACTTGATCGTGAGGGGCCTACCAGTCGTGCAAGGGAAAACTTGTGTCAGCTACAATTTTGTAAAGATTTCCTGGCAAGTGGTTCCAAGCTCTTTCTACTCTAGTGGAAATTTGCTTTCCAGCTGCTTTGCATTCTCTCACACCCAGGGATGGTCATCAGCCTGGACAACCACAGACATAGGTGTAGATGAACATAAAAACACCTGCTTCTTTTTATAATCACAGCACAGCCTCAAAAACACAATCAAGGAATTCCCTGGTGGTGCAGGGGTTAAGTCTCAGTGCTATCAAGCTATCGCCAGCCACTGCAGCACGAGTTCGATCCCCAGCCAGGGAGCTGACCCACATGGCGCAGCAGACCTCTCCTGTCTCCCTGCTGCTCCCCTCAGCAGTGTATTTCGATTGGTCTGCCTATTCTGCTCCCCATTCCATCTCTGGTGAATCCTCTCACCCCCTGCACCTCTGGGCTACCCCCCATTTCTTATATGCAAAAATAAATAAATCTTTAAAAAAAACTTTTTTCAAAAAAAAGAAAACATGGTCATGAGAGACAAAAAGCAACGACACCACAGAGCATCACGGCCACTTGCAGTGTGAAAGGACGGTGCTAATGAAATATGTCAGAGGAAGAAAGATAAACCCAGATGGTGTCACTAATATGTGGAATTTAAAGGAACTAAATCAATAGTCAGAGAAAGACAAGCTGAAAACTAACCCTTGATTGCTGACTACAGAACAATAGAACGGAGACCCTGGGGGTGGGGGGGTAGGAAGGGGCAAAATAGGGAGGGAGGGAAGCACTGTGGTGTGTGGTGCTAGAGTATGGGGGAGTTGGTGGTGGGTGCACGATGGTGGTGATACCTGATGGGGATAACTCAATGTCACCTCAGTTAAAATTAATTAATTAAAAACATACACACACACATCTATGTATATAAACAGAAAGTTTTATGGAGCTGTATCCCTGATACATGGGTTGCAGACAAGTCGCCAGAGTTCCACCATCTCAACTCCATCAAGCCTCTGAGAAGGAATGAAGAGGGAATTATCAAGAGAATGGGAAGGACTGGACTTTCAGACACACTGGACCTGGGGGCATGTCACTGAGACTTAGTACCTTAGAATGTGCTCCTCAGCTGGGGAAGGCTGGGGCAAACCACTCTGACCTGTGATTTTTTTTTTTAAGATTTATTTATTTATGCATACAAGAACTAGGGTACAGACCAGAGGTGTGGTGTGGGAGTGGGGTTGCAGTGAGAAGGTTCATCAGAGACAGAGTTGGGAGTAGAACAGATGGAGCCACTGAAATACGCTGCTGAGGGGTGCAGCGGGAAGACAGGAGAGGTCTGCTGCACCATGTGGGGATAGAACTCATGCTGGGGATAGAACTCATGCTGCAGTGGATAGAACTCATGCTGCAGTGGCTGCCCATAGCTTCATAGTGCTGACTTAACCCCTTGTGCCACCAGGGAGGCCTTGACCTGTGATATTAGTACATACTGCACATGCATTGTGTGTACAGCAGCATGTTTTATAGATGTTCTCTTTATGATGCGAAGAGAGTTGTATTCTCAGCTGAGAGTGGTAAATGCTTTGCTCAAACCATGTATCCAGGGTGAACTAGATGGATTTCAGTTGGCTTTGGCACCAACACTTAAACTCTGACTGGATTGTGAATCTAGATATCAAGAACTAGGACAATATATGGGTTATTTGTTCATTTTTCCCTTTGACAGTGTCCAGTGTTGGCCTATAACTAGAATGTTGCAGATAATGCCCACGGGACACTGAGTAGTTAGGGTATGTCAAAAGGCAAGTGTGTGGAAGTTTGCAGAAGGTGCCTCTTCTACCAGGCCCACAGCAGGGTAGTGAGTGTGGAGGTGGCGCCCCCTGGGGGTTGAACATCTTCGTTCAACAGCCTCAAGCTTTCTAGGGCAGCTGATGGTGCCTCCTGGGTGTCCTGCCAGTAAGCAGTTCTCCTAAGTCAGTTGATGAACTTTATGTTATTTTTAAGGTTGATGATGAAATAAATCATAGGTCTGGGAAGAATGTGAATTTGAAAGTTGGAGTTCCAAAATTTTTACTTCCTTTGGGAGGATAAAAGCTGTGTTTCTTTTGTTGTGCTAATGACGGACTGTCAGTGTGTGTCTGCGTGCATCCTGCTCACGGGAATAAATGCTGGTAATTGCTAATTGCTTGGAGAAGAAAAACTGACTCACAGCCAGGGATGACTTGCATGCCAATGTTTCAGGCCCTCTGTGCTAGTTTTCTGCTGCGGGGGGGTATGTGTCTCTGGGGTCCTCACCCCGGCTCGCTCTTCCTGCAGGTGAGATTGATTCAAGTGTGACTGTACCAAGAGATCTCATGTGGAAATTTAAAACATGCTTCGTCATGCTCCTTGTTTCTGGCCATTTCGGCCGGAAGCTCTTGTCTTTCGTTTCACACACAGTGGAGAAGATGAAAAAAAATTGATTCCACTTCTAGCAAGGTAGAATTTTGGGAGTGATGTAAGTGGATACCCACACTTGCCAGAGACCTTAAGTGTCTTTCACTTCAATTGCTTCTCTGAAAATACGCTGGCCCACTCTTGGTTACGGCTGTGTTAGCCCCGACGGCACTGCTGCGACTCCCTCTCCTTTTTTCTTTTCTTTTTTTTTTTTTTAAAGATTTATTTATTTATGCATACAAGAACTGGGGTGTAGGCCAGAGGTGCAGGGGGTAAGAGGATTCACCAGAGCTGGAGTGGGGAGCAGAAAAGGAGGCGCTACTGAAATACACTGCTGAGGGGAGCAGCGGGGAGACAGGAGAGGTCTGCTGCGCCATGTGGGTAGCTCCCTGGCCGGGGATCGAACTCATGCTGCAGTGGCTGCAGACAGCTTCATCGTACTGAGACTTACCCCATGGCAGCACCAGGGAGGCTCTCCTTTCCTTTCCCCAAGGATCATTCTAAACTAAAACGTGTATCCCAGTCCCTCTCGTCAAGGACCCTTTCTGACATGCTGATGATGAGGTCAGGTTGGGATTTGAAAGCAGACCTGGAACCTCTCAAAAGCCTTGTTGGGGAGCAAGAGAAAGTAATCTGGAAGCCCTCTGGTTCCTTCTCCACCACCACAAGTAACCAAAACAGCACCAGGTGGGTAAACAAAGGAAAAGCAATCCATTTAATAACACACACATGGGGAATTTACATGGTTGTACATTTTAAAGAATTATGAAGTGAATTAGGAACTTTTATCCTGCATTTTGGGACCTGGACTTCAAGGACAGAGATGGGGAGATGCCCACTGACAAGGAGGGGGTGACCTTATCCTCACTCAAAGAGTAAAGTCGAATTCTTAGAGGGGACATGTTTACTGATAAACTTAGAAGTGAGTGGGACCCCAGATTGCTTTTTTCTAGGTCACAAAAGGGGAATAGTGATTGCTTTTTCAATTTGAAACAGGACCCAAAAGTTAAGACTTGAGAGTTTCTTCTTCAACCAGGGAAGGAGAAGGACTTAAGTAAGAACTGAAGCTTCGCCTACCTTCAGCGGTCCTCACTGCTCTCCACCCAAAACAATCTGTATTCTCTAAGTAATGATTACAGAACTTACTGGACTCACAGGGCCTCCATTAACCTTTTGTTCACATACCTAGTTGACAAGAGGGCTTCTCTGTTGGAAAATGTCCATCTGACCCTTTTGGAGAGACACCACAACACACTGCTGTGGATTGCTCTGTCCTTTTCTGTTGCAACTTTTCACCTCTCTGTGTATTTTCTGGTTTGAAGTTTGCTCCAGGTTGAAAGAAAATTTAAAGGCAAGAGATGGTAAGGGGAGAACTCCATGAGTTTGAGATGCATCCCAAAGAGCAACCATTGTAAGTCCCCAAAGGAAGAATTATAAGCCATCTCCTGACCACCCCAGTGCCTAGTAACAGCCACTCTCTTCCTGTCTGTCTTTTCTGTTGGATTCTGACACCTGCTACCTAACAGGAGCCATCCAGGGACCATCCAGTTCCAAGAGGTCCACCTCATCTGTCCTCCTCCCTTCCAAACCCACCTGGTCCTTATTCTTTCTGTGCATCCACCGACAAGGCACACACATGAGAATCACCTGGGGACCTTTAAAAAAGTTCTGATGAACAGGTGCCACATCCAGGCACTGAATTGATATGTTTTGTCTGAGCAGGGCTCAGGTAGTGGGAATCTTTGTTCTAAAAATCATCTAATTTTAACTAGTAACTGGGACGAGACTCAATTCTCAATGAAGTCATTCTAACTCACTGACATCATCAACCCCCATGGAACTGCCACTTTCTTACTGAAAGCTTTCTGGGTATTGTCCAGAGTCTAATCCTCATGTCAGCTATTAGCGACCTGGAGCAGAGGTGAAGAACACGCTGGTGAATGAAGAGGTGGGGGTTGAAGCTGCTCAGCCCGGTGACCCCAGAGCTCAGAATTTTGGTGACTCTGCTCTTCTTACAGATGATACTTTACCTTTTCTTACTTTTCCCTGGGCTCTGAGGTCCTTAAGGGAAAATATGAGTCTTTCTCTCTCTCTTTTCAGTGCCGAGCACTGTGCCTGGTGCTGACTGGAAGAACACAGTCACTGTTCACGAAGAAACGCCAGTGTCCGGGAGCAGAGAGGCGGGTCTTGGTACTGAGCCCTTGGTCCCTGATACCAGAAAACAAAACTCAGCTGAGTCTGTCTTACAGATCTTATTTTTTTTTTTTTAGGATTCATTTATTTATGCATACAAGAGCTGGGGTGTAGCCAGAGGTACAGGGTCGGGGGTGAGAGGATTCACCAGAGACAGAGTGGGGAACAGAACAGGCAGACTGACTGAAACACACTGCTGAGGGGAGCAGCGGGTGAGACAGGAGAGGTCTGCTGCACCATGTGGGTTCTCCCTGGCTGTTGGGGAATTGAACTCGTGCTGCAGTGGCTGACAATAGCTAGATAGCGCTGTCCTTAATTAACTTCTGTGCCACCGGGGAGGCCCTGTCTTACAGATTTTTTTTTTTTTTTTAGGTCTTATTGCCTTTATTCAGTGATTCGTAGATTGGGCAGCATCAAGCCTAGCAGGTAGAAAGGTGTTCTGATGAACTATGCAAGGCAAGGATTTTTAACCACAGACTGGAGTGGGGACAAGGAGGTTGGACTAGGCAAAGAAGCAGATTGGTTAAAGAAACAAAGTTACTGTCCTTAGAGGGCGTGTCAGGGGTCTCTCAGGTGGAATGTTGTCTAATCAACCTTAATCAGGAGATTTATAATTGGTTTAAGGTTCCATTTCTGGGAGAGCAGAAACTGTAAGGAAGGCTCAGGTGACCTGGGGCTTGGCAGAAGAGGCCTATTGTCTTCTTTTCCAAGAGTCATTCCTTCTCTGGCGCCTTCTCTGGAGAGTTCCTCTGCCCTCAGGGTCTTTCATTTTTCTCCTCCCACCTCCTTTCTACGTTGCTTTCCTTTCTTGTCCCACTTAGTCTCACTTTTCTAGGCTAATTCAGTTTTTCTTTCCTGAAGTCTCACAGCATATAAAATATGCATTATGCTATTTGATTTATCACTGAAGCTGTACCATTCTTTGGTTTTATTTATAAAGACTACCCTTCCTTCCATTTGGATCTGGAAAATAATTAAAGTAAGATTTAAATAGATCAGGAACTTCTATTTTGAATTTCTAATAACTCCCAATACTGCAGGTGGACATCATTAATTACATTTCTGTTTAACTTATTCTGTCCACATTATTAAACAAAATATTTCTAACAGAAAATAAAAATATTGACACAAAGAACTGAGTATATAAAGGTTTATCTCTTTATTTTACCATAAAATAATTTGCTAATCCTGTACAAAGTGCGCCGTAGAAAACCAGCCATTCAGTGATAGCAGGAATGTGTGTAAATAGCAAGTATTCTCTCGGATCCTTTATTTTTCACTGTGATCTTCTTGTCACCATCATCTTCCCCTTTGCATAAACTTGACTTTTCCAATCATGGGATTTTATGTATTTCATTGGCATGTCACTTACATGGTTGAGGAATCATTTTTGAAAGGACTAGTTTAATATGGAAATTAAGTGCATAGTTTTGACCAACTTATTTATGACATGGGTCCCTGTGGAGAGGGTCATGTCTCAGACTTGATTTCCTCATCTATAAAATAAGATTCTAGAAGTACTGCATGAATCCTCCTTGTGAAGATTGAATGATATAATAATTGTACAGGACTTCTTGGTACAACTTTAAGTAGCTTGCACTTGATGAATGGTCAAGGGTCATTATACAACATCCTTATCATCTGTGAAAGGTGAGTGTCCTTCAGAAAAACACTGTATTTCCAACCAGCTGTGGGTCCTTTCTCTGGGCAGGTACGTGTGGGCAGCTCTCCATTGCACAGTTTTCCTCTTTTTACCTTCCCAATGAAAGGAGACAGGTTGGAATCCCTTCCAGGCCCAGTTTCATCCACATTATTGACCATAGAAAGCAGTTGCTGGTTTCCATTGTAAGTCTCATGTCTCTGCATTTAAGGGGCTGTAACTATCTGTTGTTGCTGCATTTCATGTGGCTTAGCCACTGCTTATGAGGGTGCTAGAACAGTGTGGAAGAGGGATAAGGAAGGGGACTGAGGAGTAAAGGTTTAGGTGGGACAGAAACTGATCCAACATCAGTTTCTGCATTATGGAGCTGAAACGTGTTACCATTGTTTTACTATAACAACCCAGGGGAAACTGAGTATCATTCATTTCCTTAGAGTTTCATTTGTTTCTACTTCTCTGGGGCAGAGTACTCTTCATATTAAATATTTAGGCTCAGGGTAGAGGAATTGGGGGCCGGGACAACAGAGAGAACACAGCCCTAGTGACCGGTGTGACACCAGCAATACTGGGCGCATGACCCCTTGGTTATGGCTTCTCTTTCATGCTAGCCAAGACCTAACACATTTGCTCAACCATCTCTATGGGCCAGCTGACCCACTCCTGGACATGACGGCTCAGGCTTCCGGACAGGCAGCCTCAAATTATGTCTGTATTGACCCTAAACTCTCCAAAGATAATGGCTCCCCCGTCCTCCTTGTGTGAATGAAAATAGTGGAAATACTGAACACTAAAGACATCCACGGAGGTTTTGAGTTTTCAGTTATGATTACTTCAGTGCTTCTTTAGGAAACATCAAATATCTAACTCACTTCTCTCTCTCAGTGTTTTCAGTGAGCCTGACTTGCTCTCACTGTAGGGAAGTGGTCTAGCTCCAGCGGGAAAGTCTGAGATTTGCTGCCAATGTCAGCTGTGCTAGGATGAAAGGAGACGCACGGCACCTTCACCCACCGGGAGCCTCTGTGTTCTCCCTGCCCAAGCAGGGAGCTTCTAGAGGCCTGGACAGGAGGCCCAGGGAGGTTAGCGCTGCAGCTGGCCCAAGCCTTGGATGGCTGGCCATGGAGTCTGTCACCAGGGAGAAGACAGAAATACAAAAGAACCAAGATTCCCCTGGCATCTGGACAGAGATGACGCCTCTCATTGTGCCTCAGGTTGGGCTCACAGACTTAATAAGGGAAGAAATCTGTTCTCACAGAGTTCTAGCTATGCAGGTCTGCTTTGCCTTGGGAAAAAAAAATGTCTCCAGGTATACACAGAGTGAACAAGTTTTGTCAGGAAGTTGTTTACACCCTTGACTTACTGAAATGCCCAAGGCTACGTGACTCCCAGACAGTCTGGAAGTCCCAGGACCCTGCAGGACATGGGTGGAAGTGCAGCTGAGCTCCTGGATGGTCCAATCTTAAGACAAGGTCAAATTTATATAGAGGGTTCCTGTCATCTATTTTTGATAAGTGAGATAACTGCTATTCTTATTTCCTCCTCTCAGAGCACTTTTCCTTTGACTCTGGTCCTTAAAAATGCATGTGAATTTTTAAACCAGCTGCTCCTCCAGTCAGCTTCTAGGAGAGCTGCCTGTCCTTTTGGGGCATCCTGATGGCCCTGCTATTTGGGTCAGAGATGAGGGGAAGGACCCTGAGTCATGGCTGAGTATCTCTTAACAAATTGCTGTTTGGGGTGTGATTCCTTTCACGAGGGTGGCTTTTGGGTGTACTATGGCTCCAGCACTTCCAGTGAGTATGTTCCTGGCCTCAGCCTGGGATTGAGAGGAAGATGGAGGGATGACGTGGGTAGAGGGTGAGTACTTCAGGCACAGCTCCAGCACCAGAGCTGTTGTTCTGCTCTCATCCTCTTGGCCTTTCAGAGAATTCAGTGTTTTCCCTGCAGACACATGCTGGTGTAAGAAGGCAGCTCTCCCCACTCTCACACTTGGACTGATGTTGGTACATCAGAAAAAGCATGTTGCTGGATGTGTTTGCTCCTCTCCCCCTACACCCCATGGCATGGAATAACTTTTCCTAATTCCTCATTTCCCAGCAGTGGGGCGTGAACATAACCCTACTTTTAAATTCTACTGGGAATTTTGTTGAATGGAGTTAGGCATCGATACTACTTCCAAAAAACATAATTTGAGTCACAAATTTCCTGCTTAAAGATCTCTGATGCCACTCTGCCCACTCCCATACACTGAATTAAATGCTTATTTCTTACACTAATATTTAAGTTTCTTTACAACTTGGCTTTGCTCAAACTTTGTTTGATCATTCAGCTCTCAACTTCTATGTCCCAGCCATAAGACACTCCCAGCAGGTAACACTTAACATTAATCAAAATCCTTTCTGATTTTTCTGTAGAAATCAACAAGCTGATTCTAACATATTTATGGAAAGGGCCAAAGAGAGTAAGTTCAATCTTGAAGATGAAGAAGAAAATTGGTGGTTTTATGCTTTTAGAAAATTAAGACTCGTTGTAGATTAATAGTACCTAAAATAGTGTCATAGACCAATGGAACAGATCAAACAGAAACAGATGCACACATATAAAGTCCTCTGAATGACAGTAAAGGCACAAGCAATGCAGAAGGGAGACTCTTTCCATTAAATGGTGCTGGACCCATGGACTGTGCACATGGAAGCAACAATGAGTGTGGTACCTACCTCATACCCATATCATATAGACTGTGAAAATTATAAGCTCCTAGGATTGGTGATAATTGGTGATTATCATCTTCATTTTGTAATAGGCAAAGATGTCTACATAGGATAGAAGAACCACTATCCTTGATAGACTATTTTTTAAGACCTAGAACTTTCATTCATACAATTATGCCTATAAAATAATAAAAAATCACACCATACAATGGGAAAAAGATACGTTCAATACAAGGACTTGCAATCTCAGTCTGTGAAGAACTACAGTCAACAGAAAAGGGCACAGTCTGATAAACAACAGGCAAAATGTTTACTACACAGTCATTACCCAAAAGAGAAATTACAAATTCCAATAAGGATATGACAAGATGCTCAACATAATTAATACCAAAGAAAAGCAAATTATTATTATTTTTTAAAGATTTATTTATTTATGCATACAAGAAATGGGGTGTAAGCCAGAGGTGTGGGGGGTGAGAGGATTCACCAGAGAGAGTGGGGAGCAAAACAGGCAAATCTACTGAAATAGACTCCTCAGGGGAGGGGCAGGGAGACAGGAGAGGTCTGCTGTGCCATGTGGGTAGCTCCCTGTTCGGGCTGGGGATTGAACTGGTGCTGTAGTGTCTGGCGATAGCTTGATAGCACTGTCTTTAACCCCTGCACCACCAGGGAGGCCCAGAAATGCAAATTAACCTCACAATAACATGACACTATATACCACCAAGATAGCTGTAATTGTTAAAAGGAGTGCATCAAATGTTGGTAAGGATGCAAAGCCTTGGCGCTCACTCAACACTGCCGGGGGAGGGTCATTTGGTGAAGCCACATTAGGAAATCTTTCCCTATTCCCTTCCCAAGCAATTCCATACCCTAGGTATGGATCCAAGAGTCATGCATACTTGCCCAGGAAGATAGATACACACTTGCATTGTTTATGATAGCCTAAGACTGGAAACAACCTAAGTGTCCATAAGTAACAGAATGGCTTAATACACTTTGGTGTGTTCACACAAGGTGTGACAGGACTGCTGGTTGGGGCACACCACTCAGAGGTTGTGGGCAGCTGAAGACCCTGCTCTGTTTCAGGAAATGCATCTGGAAATGTTGTTCTTTGGGTAAATGCATTGGGTTCTGGACACAGTTTTTCCTTTTCAAAAAGTTCACTTTCATAGCTTTTTACTACTTAATCTGGAGTTATTCAATGTTATTTTTAAATAGTTGTTTTCTGGCCATAGATGCTGAGACTGCTTCTACATTCACTCACCCCTAACAACTTAAAAGCATGCTTTAAATTTCACCTATTGAACTTCTTGTTTCTTGCAAAGAATTTCACAGCATAACATTTCAAATTCACTTTGAAGAAGTGGATGAGAAGTGAAAAGCTATGTTTGTTTTCAACTGTGGACTTTAGAGCTGAGGAGCTTTTTCTCTATTCAGTTTGATTGGCAGTTCTAGCTGAAGGAAATACAGTTGGGAGGTTTAGGGACCCTGGTTCTAAAAAGGAATATTTTACCATAAATAAAATCCCACTCCATTTATTCATTTCAAAGTGTTTATTCCTTATCAAAGTCATTGTTAGTCTGATTTCCAGGCTACTTACTTACCCTGCAACATTTACCTGGAGGGAATTCCTCTAAAAACAGGTCAGTTATCATGTGTAAATGAGAAAGACAAGAGAAAATATAAGTTTGAATCACTATCAGGTTTTCTTTATTAATCATAGATATCATCATACATTACATGCAAGAAAATCACAATACAGCCCACAAGGTTTAATTACTGGCATGACAAGAATAATACAATGCGAAAGCTTACATTTTTATGTACAGCTATCTTAAACAGTTAAGTAGGATTAATGTAAAAATAATTTAGTGATATATTCACTGTTTAACGTATGAGTCAACATTTCTGTCTGTCCATGAGACTACTGTGATTTGGCAGGTCATCCTTTTGGAAGCTACAGCTGATCTCCTGGTCCTCCTGTCTGGAAATGTGCTTAATTGTGAGATGATAACATGCTGCTTACTGCACGTATTTTTCAGCGATGAAAAGACATTATGATGGGACTAACATACTAATTAAAACAAAAAAAAAATTAAGAAAGTAAAGAAAAGCTACCAGATCATCAAAATGAAAAGATTGTTGTGTATATCCAGAGTTCCTCTTTGCTTATTACCACAACCAAAAATATATCCTTTGTCTCTATTTTTTCCCTAGCAGGGGCACATAAGTGCAATATAGGTATCCTGGCATGTATTTTTGTGGTAAAGGCAGATGTTAAAAATAAATACAAGAAATATGCTGCACTCATTGTTAAATCTGGATTTCATACTATGTTTCAAAAGAAGTGATTGTTTTCATTTACTTGGATACAAACCTATAAAACATAACTATTCTAGGTTTGTTTTTTTTTTAATGTTACCAGTTGGCATTTTTACATGCTCTTTTGCTCTCTGACTACAGTTTAGGAGCCTAATTTACATGCAGAGTTGCAGATCTGTGTCTTTACTTTCACTCCCACATCAAAAAACCAATTCCACTCTTCTCTCAGACCTCTGGACAGGAGCCACTAGAGTGAGATCAGCAGGCAGAGAGTTGACTACTTATGTTAACTTTCACTTCCTGCTACAGAAAAGGGAAGCAATAATTCTGCTACCTTTTCTATTGCTGAGACAGAAAGTAGCTTGTGGACAAGAATCTACTAAAAAATATTAAAATAAGATTAACCACAGAGAATCAGATGTAACATTAAAATATTCTTGATAACACTTGATTTTCACAGAAACATTAATGGGTACCTTTTTAAACTAAGTGTTTTTAGTTACCTAGATTTCATATTTTTAAATATCATTTGAAAATACTATTAAATGACATTTAAAAATACACAGTGCATTTCTTCTCTCTTTTTTTTTTGTGAGATGACATTAATTTTATTGTTCATCATATCTCAGAATGCATTTCTTTTCTAATGGCAATTGTCATTGGAAAGCAACACTACATCAGCAACATTATAAAAAAAAATAATGACAAGTGACAGGACAGATAACCTAATGTTTATATTCATGCTTAAAAAAAAAAAAACCTTGTCTATTTGCTATATTTGAAAGAGCAGAATTTTGAATTTCTTTTTTTAAAGTTCCATTTGCAAAATGGTTTCTTTGTTTTCATTTAACATAACAAAATAAAAGCAACAAGATAATTGTCACTTTAAGTTTCCAGAGTTATATTTTAGTGATAGAAAGTTCAGAAATATATTGCTAAGGAAAGGATGAATTAGTAGGAACTGGAATTTCTTCTTTAGTCCTTATTAAATTAATAGGAATTTCTTTGCCATTATAAACACATAAGTAAGTTTATATTGCCACCTATATTTCATTGCATATTCCACTTATGTAGTATATACCAATATTTCTAATTTAATCTCCATCAGATTTATGGGAATTTATATTTTGATATTCATAGAGCAAAAATTTTTATGGTGGGAAAATAAAATTATTAAGTTAAAGCATTGAATTTTATGTATTCAAGATTTATGATCATTCAAACTTTTTAGTAAAACCAATGATTTGGGTGGAGATAGTAGCATAATTTAAAGTTCAAATGAAGATTTATATAGACAATGTACGGTTGAAAGCATTTTTCAATTTTTATTAAGTTTCTTTCCAGAGTATAAATTTAAATAAGTTCGCTTGTAATTTATTGATTCTAGATTTTTAAATAAAGAGTTAAACCCTTGATAAATTTTATTTTATTGATTGCTTTCTCCTTTGATCATAATTACCTATGAATTCCCAGACTCTCTTATATAATAGAGAGTATTTTATATTTATTGCATAAGTGGTAGTTCTTCAGTGGTTATGGTGAGGGCCTGTGGGTGCCTTGGTGGTGGGTGTGCTGTGGTTACAGCCATCCGAGGAAGTGTGATCCGAAGCCTCTGAATCACATACAGTGTTGTAAGCCCATGTCACTTCAAAAAACGAATGCTGTACAATGCAAACCACTTAACCGATAAAGAAACTTCAACCAAATCTGCATTAAGGAAAATTGCAGGAGCTAGATGCCCCTCAATAGCTGCAGGGCTACTTCCAAAAGTGTGAGATGTCAGATGTTTATCAGGTCATGATCTAAATAAATACACTTGAGACTATTTTTTCAAATGATTGTAGATGTTCTTATGAGAAAGAAAATACTCTGGAAACAAACTTAAAATGAAAATTAGAGAATGCTTTCAACTATACATCTAAAATTATGATATTTGATATTGATATTTTACTTTTTCCATTATGGATTTTCTCAAACAGTAGGCACTCAAACTTGTTATATTTATTGTATTAATCTGTCTCTAATATCATATATTATTCATATGAATGCCATAGACTTAAAATATTATCAAATACAGATATAGGTCAAAAGGATTCTTTTTTAGTATAAAAGGCCCAATTGACTCATGCTTATAGATCCAATGGGACATTAATTTCTGCAAAGATACCTGTGTGTGCTATCTACAAGCTGAGCTAGAGGAAACACTTGTAGCCTTTAAATTTATGTCCGAGATAGCCTGGCTATTACTGGACAGTGACCCTTCACTAATTCCCCTCTCCTCTCCCTCATCCCTGCACAGTATAGAATAGTCTTTTTCTCATGTGCCTTTAATTGCTCAGCTTCCAGATGTCTAAGCAACACCAGCCAGATCGTCAACCAGCATGATTGTCTCAAATTCTTCAGGATCAATAAAAAAACTTACTAAATCGATCTCTCAATTTTCTACTTCTGGCAGCATCAGCCTTATTATTAGAAGATGATCTTTCAAAAGCGATACTCATGTTTTCATGTACATATCCATGTGGATGGGCCAAGCTCCATATGGGGGCAACTCACTTTAGAGGACTTACCCCATACTTAGATTTCATTGTGGTTTTACTGCAGTGAATATTAAAGCAATGGATCATTAACCATTATTAGGAATTATACAATTTGGTTTATGAATTTGGTTATGATAAGATTCATTTCATTCTTAGGGAAGGAAGGATTGTACAGGAAAAGTGAGAAGTCACTTCATCAGGATTAACTACATCCCCTCCCTCTGGAATGAGTGGCGTTCACTTAAACTAACCCAAATCAACAGACAGTTGTTTGTGTAAACCTGTTTTTCTTGTTATTTTTCCTCATCCATGTAGAAGTTATGTGATTGATTCATAGTCAGCAGAGGACCTTAAGAACACTTGCCAGATTCTATCATTTTCAATACCGAGTTTGTAAAACCTACAAATAACCTGATGTTATTTGAACCTAGTTTATTTAGATCTGAAAGCTTGCATGGAAAGTGCCCAGCTGGGTAGAAGGTCTATTGGTTTTCTCCATTCCCTTGAGAAATAGGGGCTATGAATTTTCATAAAGCAAATGACTTTTGAGTTAATACAGCAGTGATCAGTAGCAGCTTCCTACTGAGTCAGAGCATTGGGTGAGCCTGGGGGCAGATGAGAACAAATTGTCTCACAGTCAAATAGAATAACAGGAAGGTCTTATTATTTTTCTGTTTTCTGAAAGACCCCTGCAGAGGCAGGAGCAGGCAGTGGGAATCAGGTTTACCCCCTGCAGAGATGCAGGAGAATAAGAGTCAGCTGTTGAGTTTCTTGTGCTAGACAGGATATTGGAGATTGAATTCTGATTGGTTCTAAAGTCAAAAGGATGCAGAGACTGGGACTATTATTTGGCAAAATGGGGAGTGTAAGTGACCCACCATGATTTCAAGTCATAACTAATATGTCTCAGTTTTCCACTTTATTCTGGTGGTGATGCTGACAGCCTCCTAAATAGGTTATTGGAAAGGGAAATTCATTTAGTGGAGAAATTAGAGGCTCATGTATCTATGTGAGGACATATATCCCAGGGAGAAGTAAAAAATCTTGAACAACAATACCCCTGACCGATCAACCAACAAAAACTGAAAAATAGAAAGAGTAGATAAGAACAGACATTCTTCTAAGACATTAGTATCACTCCACCAGGAAAATGACAGATTTTAGTACCATATCTCAATGCTATGCTGTATAGCGGAAACTTCATGCAAATTCCCATTTCTTATTTTGGAAAAGGAGGAACTCTAATAAATGAACAAAAAAACAGTGGCTTCCACAGGTCGACCTCTGATTGGAGATCCTCCCAGGGCTTAAATGACAACTGTGGGCCTGTAACTGGTTCTTCTTAACTAAGAACTAGATATATATGTAGAAGTCAAATCTACCAGATGTCTGCAGATTAGAAGAACTGGTCTATTTTATTTTTTTGCTTGTTTTGGTGTCACGATATTGGGGTGGTGACATGATAGACTTAACTGGATAAGGAATATGAAAAGCATCTCTACAATCCCAATACCCATCTCCTGAAAGGAGAGCTTATGAGACAGATAATTTGTGTACATATCATATAGTGTGGGGGCACTTCTGCCCTATTCAACATGCCGAGCAAGCAATCGTCATTCTTCCCAGAGAGTCACCTGCTTAGACGTCCCCTGTGGACTGTGAAATCACAATCATCAAGACACCCCAGTGCAATCTCCTTTCTCTTTACTCTGGCATTTGTTAGTTAAAATAGTTTTACTGTGCCTTAGTAAGGAGGCTCACTCATGTTCAGTGTAAGTGACTATGTTCAGCTTTACCCAGACTCTCAGGAGAACAGTTATTTCTTTTATTTCTTGCCTTTCTCTTATACCTCCTCAGTTTGTACCACTCCTTTCACTTCCATGTGATATTTTATAATCTTGTTCATTCACTGAAATTTTTTTAATATTATTAGGTAATGCTAATAATTTGTAATTGAAGCAAAACAACAGAAATTTCTTCTAAGAAATTTGAAAGTGAATGATAGCCTGTTCTCAAGATTCCAGTTGTTTCAAAAATTGAATTGCAAGGTAAGAAGAAGGAAATTGTAGATAATATTGAGTATCATCTTTTCTGGGAAGATTGTTGTTAAACATTCCAACGATCGTGCTTGTGTCAATACAAAGATATGTTTTCCTCATAGTCTGGTCATTTCCATATGTTTTAAATGAAATATTTTGTCCACTTATTACTGAAAAGATACTGTTTTAGTTTTTGAACATATAAATATAGTTGCTTTAAGTAAAGGCTTTGAATGTCTTGGAGATTTTGTGGTGTGATCAAAGAGACTCATTTCTTTCTACTTTCAGATCTGTGTTGTTCAATTTCAACTTCTACACGAATCTTGAGTTAATGCTGGAAACAATTTAGTTCACATAAATAAGCTAAGTGTGCCTTTTCTGTAAAAAATTTGCAAGTGAATGACTGACAGTGTGATTTTGGCATTTCACTTTGTCATTGTCATATAATCTAAGGAAATGAACACCCCTTTACCAATGCCAAGCTGTTTTACAGGAGAGTTTATTTTAAAACTGCTAAGTGTCTATTTGAAGTTGAGATGTGTTTCAAATGGCCAAACCAAGAATCCCACCTCTTTAATGGTGCCATTGCAGACCGTTCGATCACTTGAGGCATCTCCTGCCTTCAAAATTGATGCCTGCAGGGGTTCTGTGCCAAGGGTGAGCATAGGTGAACTTACCAAGTTTCTCTGCTTTTGTGACATTGGTAATTTTCCTTTGTAATATTCACTACCAATAGGGAGGCTTTTCTACATGGTAGCCCAGCTTCTTACATCCATCATCTCCCTTGGTCCTGAAAATCACCTGGGAAGGTTGCCATTTTTCTTTTTCTTAAAGATTTATTTATTTATACATACAACAACCAGGGTACAGGCCAAATGTGCAGGAGGGTGAGAGGATTCACCAGAGACAGAGCAGAGAACAGAACAGGCAGACTGACTGAAAGACACCGCTGAGGGGAGCAGTGGGCGAGACAGGAGAGGTCTGTGCCATGTGGGTATCTCCCTGGCTGGTGAGGATTGAACCTGCACTGCAGAGGCTGCGGACAGCTTCACAGCACTGCGCTCAACCACCTGCGCCATCGGGGAGGCCCTTTTCTTTTACTTCTAAGAGAAGACCGACGCAAAGAGCTGACTTTTGCTGCCCAAAGTCACAAAACGCCACAATATGCATTCAGACATGGATCCAGATGACCAAGAAGTTCAGCCTTTCAACCTTTTCACAAGACTCCCTTTCTTGACATGATCAAAATGTTAAGGTGAATTATGTAGCAAAAGGTTTAAAGCAAAAGTGGATTAAAATCACCTCATAGGAACACCCTGGGGCACAGACAGTAGATTCCCCGGCCTCTTATCCCAACTATGGCATCTCCATTCTTCTTTCTTTCTTAGTCATTGGCAGGGAAAGAAAGATGCAGGAACAAAATTACAGGGACTGCAGAGACTAAAGGAGAAAAGGCCACTACCACCTTGGGATCGAATAAATCAGTTTCCACAGTAAGTGATGAGATGAAAAAACAAAACTGCCAATTGTCATCCACAGCCTATACTCCCTCCCAGAGGTGAAGGCAGAAAGGACTTCCATCCATAAGGATGAGTGTGAAATAAGAATGATTTCATAAGAAACCTTTGCCCATCTGAGTTGGGGCTGTTCTTCCCCTGTTTGTCATGGAATTGCAGGTACATCTAGCAATGTTATGATAAAGATGGTTTTGAATGACATATATGGAGGAGATTTGATTTATTTATCCTTTACTTTTGAATGTCTTGACTAAGAAATGGTCAGTCAACAAAATAATGGCTGATGAACAGAAAGCAGCGCAGTGTCATCCCTTGAGATACCTCTTGTTATTATAGTCCATTAAAAATAAGAGTTTTCCTCCCCAGTGACTTATATAAAATATTTCTCTCTCCCTTATTGTGTTACATCTGAATGATCCATTTCATGTGTGGAAGCTCTAATAGTATATATATATATATATATATATATATGTATATATATAAATATATATATATACAAAATATGTTTAGTTAACATTCTACATCATTTTAAGGCCCTGGTTTTAATTACTTTGATCAGAAAATATAACAATTAAAATAATGCGTGTCCATTCTGGGACCTATTCTTTGAGAAGTGGAGATTATTGGAGGCAATCCTAAGATCCATCAGAAGGTAACATCAAAACCCTAATCTTGGCTTTTGTTGTCTTCTCATTCAATGGGTGCATGGGTTGGAGCATGTAACTATAGACCGGGTCTGAGACTGTAACTATAGACTGGGTCTCATCCACAGCAGCTGTCTTTTTGTAATATTGGCTTAGGATGTCTGGGGACATGGGGGTTAGAAACCAGGGGTGGAGAGGGTCCTGGGGACAGGGGCAGAGGGGCAGCAGTACTTTGGTGGTGTGGTAGATACATTTGAGGAAGTGTCAAGCTCTATTCCTAAAATATATACAGTGTTTTAATCTAAAGTTACCTAAATTAAATAAAAAAGAAAACACTTAAAGTGGAGAGCTTTTTGGATGGACCATTTGACTTGACTGTCTACACAGATCAGATAAAATGGGTGCTTGCTAAACTCTATTGTATTTTATACCAAAGAAAACCAGTCTAAGATGAGAATTCTCTTAGAAAAACTATTTGGATGACTGACATTTTACAAAGGAAATCTTGACATTTAGCAAAGATCAAAAAGAGTAGCCTATTGATGATGACATTAGATAAACACAATCTTCAGGGAAATACCTTTTGGGTCATTGTTAATATTTCTTGTTTAAATAACTATACAAGATTGAAAAGTAAGTAGATTATCCAATTTTCTCTATGGTTACTTCTTTCTGTTTTGAGATGAAGCTTATTGGATCCATATTTTCCCAAAAGATTATACTGTTCTGACAACCAACAAAACATCTGTCATTTTATCATGCTGATTCAAAAGGCAAAAGTGTTCTGAGCAGAGTTTAAAAAAAGATAATAATATATAAAGGGAGCATGCAGTATGGAAAAACTACTGAGAAATGAAGAGCATATTTTAATGCTTGACTTCCTGCATGGATGAGTGATAAACTCATTGACCCACGATCACCTTTTGTGAACACTTTCATGGGAACAAGAGAATTGCACAGTTAAAACTGGGGCGCAAACCACTAAAAGTTTAAGAATGACAATTCTAATCTTCTATTATGAACCTTAGGAAGTACTTGTAACACAAAGGATCAACCTTTCTGCATCTGACACCGGAGTAGCTTTCATGTTAATCTCATCCCTTATCCTCAAGGAGCTAGGTATTTTTATTCTTTCAAATAAAAAAAGGCATACAAAGCCAAGAAATGAAGGAAGATATCACATCTTAGTAGAAGAGGACTTTAAGTTTAACATTAAAGGTAAAAAAATAGAACAAAGTCTTCCCTTACAGAAGACTAGAAAGTCTTGGGCTTTCTACACAAGGTGCTTGGATTGGAGGTAGCATTTACTTTACATGGTACTATGGGGAATTTAACAATTGATGGTTTTGCTTTGATCAAGTCACAAATATTTGCATGGAAACAAAATATACACAGAAGGGTCATCACCATGATGACCTCAATTCACATACCATGGTGCTTGGTCCCATTGAGTGTCTCCCTTGTGGCTATGTACACAAGCTGAACTCCAATCCTTCCCAGAAAGTGATGTACTTTGGCTGCCCCCCTACTGTGCAGAGCGGAGTGGCCAGAGAGGAAGAGTTTTGATGACTCACAAGCAGGCACTTTCCTATGACACTAGAGCCTCTCACACATTCTTGCAGCAACCTGCTTTCACATCCAGGGTGGCTTCTAAGGTCAGTAAGGACCTGAAGGACATGAGACCCAGTTAGGGCAATGGAGCAGTTTCTGCTTCCAGGTTTTCTAGCTGAAAGAAGAGAAAGAACAGAGATAGTGAGCATTTCAGGTTTGGCTGCAACACACATTTATTGGGCTTCTTCTCGGTCAGAACTGTACTGAGGACCATCATGTATACCTTCACCTGCCACTGTCAGAGCTGTGCTTAAATGCCAAGACACTAATTCATGTCTTGGGTCCTTGTGAATCATCGTGAATCATTATGAACATGCTGTTGCATTTGTATGCACTAATTAGTAGTAATGATATACCAGTCATCAAAAGATGCCATTGATGGTTTCCTTGACAAAATGGATTTTAACCCAAACTCTTAATCTCCCTCTGTCCTTCATTCTTTTCCCTCTTCCTTATCCTTAAATTATTCATAACTTGACCACAATTCCAAAGAAAAGCGTTTCTTTGAAATGCCTTCATGTTCTTTATTTCTAGGTAAAGAGCCTTCTATTTGTCACACAACTCTGAAAATTAATGGACATTTTTCTGCAGCAACTGAATGGAAGCTCAGGCATTTCCCTATTCCACCTTCACCGCAGAGCCAGCATGTATGTTGAGCAATAATATGACACATGTTCACACACACGCGCACACACACGGCTTGGTGTTTTCAAATGAAAGAGAAGGATTGTGGAAATGAAATATTCTGTAATTGACAAGTAGTTGTTACTTTCATTCTTATTATAGTCTTGGGTGGGTAGAAAAGATAGTGTAGGGTTAATGAGTTCATCAGGCTATTTTAAAGCCACTAGCCTGTGTGGCCATCCCCTGTGGTCTTGATGGTGTTAGCGTAGAAGGCCTTGGAAGCGTGGACACGGGGCGCGCATCCTGGAGTATGAATGTGCACGCATGTGTGAGGGTACACACCTGAGCCTAAAGGTGGGGATAAACACAGCAGAGGTGGCTGTGAGAGGACAACCAGCATTACTACAGAAGATGCAAGACCATGAGCCATCATGAAACTGAGAGAGAACGCCAGAAAGAGCCCAGAGAAAGAGCATAAATAAAGACTCAGGGGGGCAGGGGGTGCTGGGGCCCTCAGCTCCTACCCACGTCCCAGCACTCCCCACCTCCTTGCTGCCAGCCTCCCTGTCTGGGGTGCCTGTGTGCCTGGTTAAAGCCTGAAAAATCTACGGAGGGCCCCAAGACTCTCTTTAATCCCTCTGCCTGAATCGATAGTGAACCTGCCCGGTGTGAGCTGGCATTAGAACAGTAAGCATAAAGGGATAAGCTTTTTTTTTTTTTTTAAACTTTATTTCTATAAATTTCCGGCTTGGAAAAGTACAAGATGGTAGAAGCTGCAAAGAACACGTATGTGCCTGACCCCAGATTGGCCACTGTTCACATTCTGCTCCATCTGCTGTGCTTTTCGCTTTCTCCTTGCTTCCTCCTCTGTGTGTGCACACACATGTCCATATTGGATCACTGGACACTAAGTTGTCCTTTTCCTGCTAAACTTTTCAATATAAGTTTCTGAAGACTAAGCAATAGAAAGATCTTCATCGCCCTTGGGAGAGGTGGTCTGGGCGTCCCCATGTGTCCCTGCTGACTGGGCCAAACTGCCAGGCACAACTGTCTCTGACCAGGAATAGTTTCTACAGAAAGTCACATCAGCCATGAAGTGGGTCCCCAGCACTGGTCACAGTGTGTCCACTGGCTCCAGGGGAGGTTTGTTTATTGTTTACCCAGAAAGGAGAGAGATTTGAGCTCTGAGTTCCTCAAGCAGGCACAGTCTATTGTTTGTGGACACTGCCTGGTCCTATTGGAGGGCTCTGGGGCTTGGGGCCCGGAGAGGCACATGTATGAAAGCCTCTGTGGTCACTGTGCTGTGAGTAATGAACTGGCCAAGATTTTGTCTAATTTTGGTGCCTCTAGAGTTGTGACAAGACAGCGGCTTGCTGGCTCAGCCATCTCCTTTGGAGTCTCGTTACTTGTTGCACTCCTTTAAGAGACTGAGATTCTTACAAAGTGAGACAACGAGCAAGGCGCCATGACTTTTTGGAAGGAGAAAATGGAAGGGCCATGGGCGAGGTTTGAGGACATAAAGTCCTAGGGAGCAGGTAGCAAATGTTCTGTCCCACGTGATGCAGGTGAGGGGGTGAGTGGTCCATCTTGTGCCATCTGATGCTGAACGTGACATCAGTGAAAGCTGGCTGAGTGATGAGCGGTGAAATGTACAAGCTGCTGAATGGTGCATGGATGCTGCTTGCAACCATGGGTGGGTCAGAGGATAAGGAGAGCACACTGGGTCCCCCCAGAAAGAAAGTATAATGGCACTTTTTGAGGTGCCATAGGGCACTGTGCCCTCATCATGGGTACTAAGATGCAATCCCCAGTGAGAGGAAAAGGAAGTCCAGGGACATGGAGCAACAAACTGAAGAGCTAATGAGGAGAGTTTTGCTCCCAGAGGGTGAATGAAGATAAGAGCCCCGTGCATTCAGTGTCTGTGCAGATTACTTAATTAGCACAAAATTAGGCCCCACAATGAGATTTGCTACTGCTGATTTCTGTTGTACTATATCTGTATGATGGCCAAACCAAGGTGACATTCTCAAGGCTAATAACCTCCCCTGAAGTCCTGTGGAGGAAGCCTGAGGGCTGAAGCTGCTCTAGACTGGAGACACGGATAGGACAGTCTGAGTCAGAGAATCACTGAGGAGTTTTTCAGATTGCTCCCCTGCCCCCCAAGGAAAAGCATCTCCTCCTTTTCTCCTAGAAGACCCTGTGCTAAAGGCTTTGTTGGTTTAGGGCCGTCAGAGGCTCAGAATAAAGACAGCACCCCCTAGCCCGGCAAGGACTCTGCAAGCCAAGTTGAAGCCCAGCAGGGGAAAATCCATCTCTCCAAACCATAAAGCAATGTAGACGTGTAGACCTACCTATTAAAATAGGGGACCCAAAAGTGGAGATTGATGGGATAATCACCAAGAAATACAATCCAGATATCAGGTTGTGGGGGACCCCAAGGAAGCAGATATTGGTTCACTAGATAAAACTATGTCCATCCTACAGAGGATCAGATCCTTCTGTGATCAGTTTCCCTCTAATGGAGGAACTGGAAAGCCACGTGACTGCCTCAGAGCAAATTGCTCCTTCAGAACCTCTTGGTCTCCCCGTATTTCAGTCTCCTGTCTTGAAAGCCTTGATGGATCAGGGCCATTGAGTGTGAGGTATGAAGATAACTTCACAGCCAGGAGGGATCACAGCCCTAAGTCAGCCCAATGGGACCGGAGGAGAAAGGTAACAATGGAGCTAAATTTAAACTTTTACATCTCTTTTGAGGTCTGCACTCAAATGACTAATATATTGGGTTCTTGAGGGATGAGGTTCTTGAGGACCCCATCTTCAAGAAGGCAGATTTGGCACAATGAAATGAAAAGGGAAGGGACTGCTTGGAGCCCTCTCACCACTTCTGGGCTCCCGAGGTAGAAACTGTGATTGATATTGACCATTTCCAAGCTTGTTCTGTGCGTGCTGATGATGCACCAGGGGGTGCTGCCGGCTGGGAGAGCCACGTGCACAGAGGTGAAGAGGGGACACAGGTCTCCAGAACACTGCCCGTTTCCTTGCATCAAACAACAACAACAACAGTTCAGAGTTCCAGGAAGAGAAAGGAAACCATGGCCTTGACTAAGTACTTAAATGCAATGGAACTTAGAGAAATGCAGCGTCCCCATGTAATAGCCCTTGGCAGCCCATGAAAGAAGCTAATGGGATCTGGAGCTAAGGGAGGGTAATTGCCAACTGAATCCAGTTGTTGCCCCTGCAGTTCTCGTTCTCCCAGATGCTGTGACTGTCACTGTATTGGTCATCCATGATGGCACGTGATAGACCCTCTTGGACCCTGGCCCTGTCTCTGACTCAATCCCAGCAGCACACAAAGATCAAGATCCTTCAGCTGATTGAGCAGCCAAAACAAGGCCATGTGCTCCTGCAGCATCCCCTGTATCAAGCTGCTCTTTACCACTGATGGGTGAGCCAAAATACAGAACAAGTCTCTTTTTCAAGTGACTTGGTCCCACTATGTTAATGGTAGGATGTTGAGAAGCCCCAATAAAGTCAGAAGATACTAACTCACATGAAGGCCCAGGGTGCTTGTTTGTTCTGATAAGATACGGGACCAGTCACTCAAGTGAAAACCTAGGAAGCAGTGTGGTTATGACCCAGCAGTGGGTTCTAGAGACAGTAAAGAAAATATTCTTTGTACTTTGGTTACCAGAAATGATTCTGGGAGTTCACTGCACTGTGCATTTATTGGAGTCGGTATGTGCCTTTGTGGAGTCCAATGTAGAGTTACTCAGAAATTCTACCAAAATAGTTGGGGGACCGAAGCAGCAGGAGGCACAGGAGGTGGTGCCCCAAGATATCCCACCAGCCCTACTCACTTCATTCGGGGAAGAAATACCTTAGACCTTGGAGGTTCTGGGTGAGGGGAATGATTAACATGCTGGACTCTGAATTCCAGCCCTGCATCCTGGCCAGACAATCATTTGGTCCACTAAGACAAGCAGCAGCTCTGAGTGCCAACCTGACCTACTGCTGGGTTTATCACCCAGTCTCCATGCTGCGAGATCAGAAAAACTCATGCAGGCCTGCTGGCTCCGAGTTATCCTGCTGTGCCTGATGTTGTCCGAGGCAGGGTTCAGCAACGTGAAGCCCCTGTCCTCCCTGGACTCATTCAGCCTAGTCGGGATGCTGTGGTGCCCGATCGAGGTCACTCCTGCAAAGTGACATGATTTGGGGGATGGAGAATTAGTGGATCATAACCCCAGCAATAAATGATTGAAATAAACTTAATCCTAGTCTTTATCAGCATGTCTGATCCAAAGGGCTGATGGGGTGGCGCAGTCACATGAACGCTGACTTCCACCAGAAGAGGTGGAGCTCGCAGGTGAGTTATCGGGGAAGCCAGTCCACCAGCAGCCCTGCACATCCTGCTGACTGAGCAGAGCTGCAAGGCCTTGCCATCATCTGATTCTGAGTCTATCTGTAGTCATGTAGTCAACGAAGGAACGTTCCTTCTTTTACTGCACAACCAGGCCGGCTGACTCCCGGGGAGGAGGGAGTTTGTTTACTGTTTGCTGTAAATGTTGCTAAACCCTTGGCTCTGGTTCCTGGCCTGTGTGTGGTCTTTTCCACCTTGGGCACAACACAACCAGCACTCAGGCCCATTGTGTGGCACCTTGGGAAGGGGTAAAGGAACTGGAGCACGGTCCTGTGCTGCTGATGTTCAAGGGTATGAACATGCTGTTTTCTCTGGCTCCTGGCTCCCTGTCTGTTTATGGCCCCCATATTGCTACTTGCTTGCTGAGAATTATTCTTTATTTTTAAGGGGAGCAATGAGTGAGACAGGAGATGTCTGCTGTGCCATGTGGGTTGTTCCCTGGCCGGGGATCGAACTCTTGCTGCAGTGGCTGGTGATAGCTTGATAGCGCTGAGACTTTAACTCCAGCACCACTAGGAAGGCTCAAACCCCCTGCATTTTCTAATTTGACTTCTTCCATAACAATAACCACAGTCACGTCAACTTGACATTTGACATGGATACAATAAACTACCATCTGTTGTCCAACATTGTCAACAGTTTTTCAGAACCTTTTCTAGGTAGTCAACTAGGAAATCTCCTTGGGCTATGTTTTTTAGCCTATTTTGAAAAGCTTTTGGAGTTGAACTACAGTTTTTTCTTTAAAAAGCAATTTTGATCTCTATCCATGCAATGCTTGGAGTTGTTTCCTACCTCTGGAGGGAATTTAAAGCAGAGACTTTTCCAACTTCATCAGTCTATGGAAGGAAATAGCTTTTCTGAGGTTATGTGACAGGCCCAGTTGAGGAAACTGGTTTAATATTTTTAATTTGCTCTTAGTCACTCTCTTCCACTTCTACATTCTCTTCCTATTTGTGAAGTTGCAATGAAGCCAACAACAGACTTGGGTACTTCTGAAGTCGATCAGCATTTCAGCCAGTAATTGGCTTTGAAATCTCATTCATCACAGAAACCATAGAACTAGCCACAAAAGAAGAATTTTGGAGCTGATGACCCAGAGGCAAAGATCTCCATTTACCTAAATAATAGAGAGCTTATTCCTTCTTCCTGGCTCCACTGCCCACATCAGACAGATGTGTCGGGATCCAGAGCATAGGGATCAAGCTTCAGGAAAGGAGAATTGGGGAGGGGTAGAATATTCTAGCAATACAAAGGCCCCAGGATCAATGCACCACGTGCTTCCTCCTATTTTTATACAGATTTGTGTGGCTCCATATATCTTTTCCCTCAGGAAGCAAAGCTTTAGGGTACTTTTGCTGTCCACTAAGAGACCCTAACCGCAGAGTCTCAATCAAACCCAGGAATGAGCCCTAATGCCTGGCCAGTGAGGAGGCTTGGGGAGACCTGGCTGTGAAGAGAGCCCGGAGCCACCAGGGACAGGTTGCCAAGCCCACACAGCCAGCTATCAGCGGCCTGGGGCCCAGATCCAGTTTCCTGGCTTCCAGCCTCTTGTTCCTCCCCGAGAAATAGTGTAATTATTCAACCTTTCACAAGCTTCTCCCTGTTGAGAATAGATGACTTTTAAAAGAAAGCTATTTTTTCTCAAAGATGTTTCATTCAAAGCAAAAGAACATGTCAATTATAAGGTTTATTCTTAGCAATGTAAAGTTTAAATCAGTGAAAACATACCCCAAGGTGACACAGACTTTCCCCGCACTTAGCATCGCCACCGGAAAGTGGCAAGCTTCAAAACAAAAGTGAAAACCCAAACAAACACAATGTGTTCAATTCAGAATCGGGAAGTTTCTGTGTCTTGCTTATCTTTAGACTATATATTTTAAATGAGTGAGAATAAGAAATCAATACTTAATTTTAGAATGCTGCCCAGCACCTGGAATTATGGAATGCTGCCACTTATTCTAATAAAAGATTCAATTTTGAGTAGCCTCGCATCTGACAGGAACTGGCAGTCTACAGGGGTTATTAGAAGTTTAAGTATTTGGATTTGAACTGTGGTTGATCTAAGATACTCTTAATGGCTATACAAATAATGCTTTGGACACCTTTCTAGAAGGTATTCCTTGAAAAAGCACCCCTAGGCTTAGATCAGCTTGAGAACCGTGGCTTTGAAAAACTAACTGTGACTATATGTGTGAAACTAAACATGGTATAGACACACACACAGACACACACACGTGGGCACATTCACACACACACACCCCGGTACACACCTATAGACACACATACAGACACACACACACAGACACACACATACAATCACACATACAGATACATAGACACACACATACAGACACATGCACACCCAGTATGATTTTTTCCCAAGTCTTTAAAATCCTAATATACAGTATCAACCCCCATGATTCAAAGTCTTAAACTAGGCAACATTTCCTAACATTAGCTAAAGAACTATCTTCTCTTGAACCACACGTTAACATTTCACAGCAGGAATGTTCTCTAAGGACGGGTTAGCACTTGTAAAAACTGAAGTGATTTTGGGACTCCTTCTACGACCCTCTAAACAAGACGGGGTGACACCGGCATCTGAGTGCCACCCCTTCCACGAGGCCAAAAGTGATGCTTGAACATTGAAGGCTCTGGTGATAAGGCAATGAAGCCCCATATATCAAAGCTTGGAACATTCTTTAATTGTATGAAACCCCCTTCCCTGAAGCTTTTGCCCACTGGCTTGAATTAGCAGAGTTGGAGCAGGTAAAACAATTCTCTATTCACTTCTCTTTAAATATTACCTGACGATCGGTTATTTCAACCATTTGTCATATGGAGGATTTTTAATTCCTTTCACCTGCTTGGCTGCTCATCTCTGAACACAATCAAATGTACTTATTTCCTGAAGTGTGTCTGCCAGATAGAATGAGGCCAACATTTCTTTGGAACTAGACACTAAAATTCTCTTAATGGGGTTGAGCTATAAGAGCAACAGTGGAGATGGCCTAATCTTATTACTGATGCATGAAATAAAAAGCTGTGACATCATTTTATACCTGCTATCACTCCCATTCTGTTTTTATAGTTGGACATTCAGACTAAAGTTTTTCTCTAGCAACTATTCTCATTTCAGGTTTAGCTATTCTTCTTGTATGTTTGGTTCTTTTAAAATTAATCTTTTTTTTATGAAGGTGCCTAGGCTTACAACACTGTGCAATTCAGAAATGCAGGATCCCACCTCTTCTGATGTGTGTTACCACACCACACCCACCACCAAAGCACCAGAGCCCTCCACACAGTCTGTGATGCTCCCTCCCAGGCTGCTGTCTTCACTCCTGCCTCCCTCTGTGGTCTGGTAGCCTCAGTTAGATTTCTAGGAGTTGTTTTGTTGACTCTTTGTTTCTCTGTATTCCACATATGAACGAAAGCATCTGGTGTTTGTCTCTCTCCTGGTTTATGTTGCTGGGTATAATTTCCATTTCCACCATTTTGCTGCAAATGGAAAGTCTTCATGTTTTTATAGCTAAGTAGTAGTCCCTTGTGGAAATATGCTATGTCTTAATCCCCTCATGTGTCCTTGGCTACTTAGGTGACATCCCTAAATTGGCTATTGTAAATATGCTGCAGTGAACATACACATGCATATATCCCTTCAAATCGGTGTTTTCTCATTCTTCGAATAGAATTGCTGGATCATATGGTAGCTCTATTTTTAATATTTCAGAAACCTGCATGCTTTTTCATAGGAGCTGGTACTTTGGGTCATTTAGCTTTCCTCTATGCATGGGGACTCATAAGATGGAAATCAATTAAAGTTTTGAGCCTATCATTGCATCGCCATAACCAGATCATAATTCAACATGGTATTATAGAAATTACTAAGAGATTCTCAAACCTCTTGCTAAAAGCCCCATTGAGGCTGTATTTACCTGATTTTCTTGTTCAGCAATCCTCTAAGAAAACAACATTTGTTTTGACATAACTAATTCTTAGAGACCTTATCTTGCTTCTGAGAAGTTGCTGCTTCCTTTCAAAGTGCTCTCAAAGTACACTTTAATTATCTGATCATGGTTTTGAAACCAATCAGTTACAAAGCTAAATACTCTGTGGGACTTGCAGTTGCTACAAAGTTCTCATTAAAATTGAGACTATATCTTTCCCCTCCTTTTCCAGGGCTTCTTCCAGTCCTCTTTGCTTCTGAGGTTATGATTTATGTTCCAGTTAGAAGTTCTTTTAATGTTTTAAGATCACCAGTGGACTTGACCTCAGTCAGTCCCCAGCGTCCTCTCACAACATCTTCACCTTAGCTGGCCTTTAATTCTTGTTAATAATATCTCAGGCTGAAGATCATTTCCTCTGAGAGAAGCTTGAATTAAAATAAAGGCTGTAGAGTTGTGCTTTGCTCTTACCTTCTGTTATTCTGTTGTTCTTTGCAGCAGGCTAGCAGTGAAGAGGAAAGCTTTCTTGTACAAAGTCAGTGTGATGTTGCACAGGGGCTTTAGCCTGTGCTAAGACTACCTGGACTCAGGTGCCAACTCACAGACACTCCTGGAAAGACATCATCACCCATTTGGACCTTGATGCTGCTTCACCTATTAAACAGGCTGGTTGGTGGGCCTCCTCGGTGGCACAAGGGGTTAAGCACAGCACTGTGAAGCTATCTGCAGCCTCTGCAGCACGAGTTCTGTCCCTGGTCGGCCAGGGAAACGACTCACATGGTGCAGACCTCTCTTAACTCGCCTGCTGCTCCCCTCAGCAGTGTACTTCAGCCAATCTGCCTGTTCTGTTCCCACCTCTGTCTCTGGTGAATTCTCTCACTCCCTGCATCTCTGGCCTGTACCCCAGGTCTTGTATGCATAAATGAATGAATCTTTAAAAAAAATTAAAGCAAATGGCCTCATTGAATTTCTGATACTAACCATGCTATAAGCATCCAACTGCAGCATTGAAGTGTTAGGAGTGACATGTCTCTATTACCAAAGGTGAATTCAAATACAGCATTTAAAAAAAGTTGATATTTTGAACTTGAATGAATATTTAAGGGGGTTTACTATAAGGACATTTTAGTTGACGTGACAGAGAAAGAAGAGCAAAATTGAGAAATTCTTATTATGGTGGTGTTGCAGTATGGATTAAATAGCTGACTGCATTGATAACTATACAGAGGTCCGATCCTATTCACACTATTATTCACTCTATTCACTGCAGTTTCTTGTTGTCAGGGTTTTTCGTTTGTTTGTTTTATTAACTACTAGACTTATATTGAGTAAGATTTTCTTATTTCTTAAGGTCATTTTCCATAGACTTCATTTTTTTTCTTTTCTATCAGATATCTTTGAAGTGCCTATTGCATTACAAGAAAAATATTATTCGTTTTCTATGCTTTAAGAGGCTTACATCCATTAGATGGAGAATTTGTGACGTGTGTGTGTGTATAGGTAGGTAGGTAGAAGGTAATGGGCCATAGGCAAGAGAAAAATATATAATATGTTACGTCTATCATCTAATGTTATATATTATATATGATAACAACATATATACTATAGATGATATTTCCCCATTAACTTATGTGAAGATTTGATAATGGGGGTAGTAAAAAAGTGGGAAACAATTAGGTAGGGCTTAACGGAATTGCAGCATCCCTGGGATTTCTGGTGTCTGTATGGAAAGCAGAGCGTTAGGGAGAATGTGGATGACTTCAGAATATAGGATCTAGGTCAGCCCTTCTTACCCCCTCCCTTTTGTCATCTGTCATTGCTTTCTTTGTTCCTAATAAATATTCTGCGGAGAAAAATGACATGCATTCTTTTCCCACATATCCATTCTTGGGCAGAGAGGGTCATTATTTTTAAATATAATGAAACTTCCAAATTCTATTTATTTGATAGTCAACAATTATATGGAGCAAATGTATGCCACCTCCTTGGCAATGCAGGTAGGCAAACTCACGTGGAGTCTAAAGAGACGGAATTACAATCTTTTGGACACATACTAAGAAAACCATATTTTGAAACGAGTAATTTGAGAATAATTTAGCACTCAAAATGAATACTATTTCCACATACCTCTTACATATGTGGTATTTTATGGCAACAAAGAGTAGAAGTTCTAAACAGTAATGTTCCAATATTTCTTTTCATCATGAGAAGTTTCCATTCATTTCAAAGCCAGGAATTTGGCTGCCTAAGAGATATTCCTGAGTGTCAAGGGAAAGCTGACAAAAGTTGTTGTTCTAGATTCTTGATTTCCAGGGAAATAATAGGAAAGATTGTATTTTATTCTAGAAATTTGTAGTTCTCACAAATAATTTGGCATTGTAAAATTGTAGCTATTTGTAAATATTTATTGTAACCTATCCAAAGATACAGAAACCAGAATGGCATTGAAAAGCTAATGACTGTTTGTAAATTTAGAAGTATAAGCTTAGAAGAGTAGAAAGTTGAAAGAGAAAAATATCCACCTTTCACATTTGGCTCCCAAAGTTATGTAAGAAAGCAAAAAAGATTGACATGCTCTAAAACACTGAATCTCAGTGTGAGAACTTTTTCACGGTGAATGATTATAAAATAGCAAATCACCACTTAAGGTCAGCCACATAATTGACATTTCATCTTCAGTTTTTTTTTTTTTTAAGAAAAAACGTGTTACTAAGATTTATCAGTCATGTTAATTGGAACAGCAAGCACAAGAACATGCTGCAGTAATTAGATTGGTTCACCCCATCTTTAGAACTCGCTCCTCTAAATATTCGGAGTATTCAGCAGGGGAGAACTCTAGCTAATTCACAAGTCTCTTAACATCCACCATACCCTGCCTTTTTTCAAGAATTAGGGTACAGGCTAGATGTGTGGGAGGGTAAGAGGATTCACCAGAGACAGAGAGGGGAACAGAACAGGCAGACTGACGAAATACACTGCTGAGGGGAGCAGCAGGCGAGTCAGGAGAGGTCTGCAGTGCCATGTGGACCCTCGCTGGCCGGCTGGGATCAAACCTGTGCTGCAGAGGCTGCGGACAGCTTCACAGCCCAGCGCTCAACTGCCTGCACCACCAGGGGAGGCCCCGTACCTTGTTTTATTCCAAAATATCTTCTGGTTCATCCCACTTATGTGAGAGTTGAGAAAACTGAATTCTTGCAAGCTGAAGGGGTTTGCTCTCACACAGGGACAGGTACAGTGAGATGATGGGATTACCCACCTGCCTCCCTGTCCTGGTCCTCTAGACCACCACCCACAGAGAGCTCCCTTCTCCAGGAGAAAAGCCCCAACTGTACTCATGATCACAAAGGACAATTTACAGAGATATTCAGTGAACCTCTTGGACATGAGTGAAAAGAAATTTTCACAAAGATAAGCAAAGACTATCATTTAGTAAAGTCGATGTGACTTTCATGTTGACAAAGATTTTAGTTCAAGTGATTTGAGCTCATATGATGGCAACAGACATCCTCATTATTGAATTTCTAATTCCCCATGCTAGTCATGCATTTATTTGAATGTTTACACATAAATACATAAATACATATAATAATCTCCACAAAACTATATATAAACCTTAAGACCTTGAAATTGTTGGCACATAAATACTAAAATTTAGTTCTACAGGCCACCACTGAGAAGACTAGGACACATTGCTCAAGAGGCTGGGTTGGAAGACCTCATTTAACTGGATTCATTCCTCAGCACTACCTTTTAATTATGACCTTGGAGAAATTAACTCCTTAAATATTGATTTCCTCAATAGTAGAGATAATAATCATTATCTCCTTTATTTAACTAAGATATATTGGACACAAGCTGATCCATTACTGCTCTTACTAGTATTTCAGGTCAAATATTTTCTGGGCATCAGCACAATTCCAATTAAACAATATTATCTCCTTCCAGATTATAACCCATTTCACAGAAATATAACAAGATCTTCTGCTATATATTGAAATTCAGTCTTTAAGTAGATATATTCTAGTACCAAATATGCACAAAGAGGAACACCCATGTGACACAGGTGTGAGGACTTGTGCACACACACACACTCACACACACACACTCATAACTGGAACCATCTTTTTAAACCATGGAATTGGAAGAATAGGCATTTGGTTTCATTCACAAAATATGCATTAATGTGGTCAGTTCTCTGATTTGGTGAGCTATTCTCATTTGGGGCTTTTGTCATTGAATTGAAATACTTTTCCTTTTCAAATTAGCTCTCCACAGATGTCTTACAAAAAAAAATTCTGATCCAGCTTTTGAGAGTAATGTGGTTGATTTAAAAAATTGTACTTCTGCATTTAGTTGAGATGGGGATCATATGGTTTTGTTAATACAAACACAAAGCATCTCCTAATTTCTTGAGTTTCTATTTGACTGAAATGTCAAGAAAATGCTTAAAAGTTGGTAATGAAAGGGTTTAATAATGGACTTGCTTCATTAATAAAAAGTTAGCATGAGATTAAAATACAGTGAGCTTTAACACTGTAATACTACTTTGTCCTCTAGGTCTTACTGGTATATTAAAAAGTTAAAACTTTGTCCAAGGATAATTGCATTATTTTGGTAAATGCAAGATTTATTTGGTGAGAAAATTCCCATTAATCTGCTTGATTGAAATGGTCATTGAGTTTAGACAAAACAGTAACAGTAAATTTGATAGTGTTTGAATGAAATTACAGTTTAAATCAGAATTTTCAGTTGAGTATCTCATTCGAAATGCATATTTTTGGATCCCACCTTGACCACCTTGACCTTGACCCAATGAACCAGAATGAATTGGAACCTACATTTGGAACCTACATTCAATAACATTTGAACCTACATTCAATAACATTTGAAACTACATTCAATAACATTTGGGTGCGAAGTGGTGATGTGTGGAAATGCGGAGTAAAGCTTCACATTAATCTCAGAAGCCTGGTGTTTGGGCTGACTCTTGTTTGATCTTGTATAATCATATAACCTCCCTGAACATTTATGTTTTCATGTTTACACATTAGATTTGTGGTCGGAAGCAGACTTGATAATGCGAATGACAGCCCTTGCTAATCTGCAGTCTCACAATTGTAATATAGCAATGTTAATAGGGCTATAATAATCCCACTGATTCAATTGAGTCTTCTCTTTTCCCACAGAATGTTGTGTTTTTTTTTTTAAAAAAAAACATGTAGGTGTTAAAACAGGAAATTCATGATAGCATGCAGCCAGGGTGGAAACCAAGCAATGAAGGCAGGTTAATGGCAGCCAGCGTCTCATGTCAGAATGGGACCTGGATTGATTTGAGAAAATGGTGGTGGTAGTGGTGGTGGTAGGGGGGAGGTTCTGAAGCAAAGTGGAGTTCAATAAGGACTCTGTTCATATATGAGAAATTAAATTGCACTGAGAGCCGATGGAAAATGAATGCTTCTGCCCAAGTTTACCTAATAAAGATCTAGAAGCCATAAAGATCACAAGCAGATCATAAATCAGGCATGGGACATACAGCTGGAGCAGCAGGCTGAGCCCTGGAATGCACAAAAGAACATGAGATTGTTTATTGTTTTTTCATACTTAGTCTTGGCAAGGGCTTTTTAGGGCACTGAGTCCAGTTCTTGGTTTCCTCATCAATAGTGTTAAAAAAAATAAAAGTAGAAGACAAATACACATGTCAGTCTTTGTGACAAAAGTGACATATTTTTTTGGAAAGGCATGACTCTTGATCAGAGGATAAAATGCCAAAAATGTGAAAATGAAAACCCTCTGGGGAATCTTTCTCTGTAACTGAAGGGTGAGCCTGAAATAATGTCAGGGTTATGTAGTTATTGAGGTGGTTAATTGGTTACACAGAAAGGGTTCATTCTCACCACCCTCTGAATCTCCTGAAATGTCACAAGTCCACTGATCACTCATACATTCAACAGGTCTCTTCTGAGTTCTGTTGAATGAATCAGACATAGTGCTGGGAGATGCTGGAAGTATAAGAACAAGGCTGATGTGCTTCCTGCCTCGGAAGGCTGCAGCGCCCCATCCCACACAGCCTGTGCCTGCTCTGTAGGTGGCTAGCACAAGTGGCCACAATTACTCCCTCCCTAGAGCCATACTCCTTGGCAATGTGACTGCAGCTCCTGGCCCCAAGAGGTACAGTCTCTTTTGCCCTCCTTGAAGCTGGGGTCTGGGTTATCATGGTGCATGATGAGAATCCATGTGGATACACTCCTTCTTACTGGGGTCATCCTAGATCATCAGCTGATGACTGACTTGGCAGCTACTGTTGACCAGAGAGTGTGCCCAACCAAGGTTGAACTGCCTGCCCAGACCAGCCAGCCCAGTCCTGATAAATTACTCATCTATTTACAAACTATTAAATCACAAACTATTAACTAAATGGATGGTTTTGGTCTCTAAACTTTGGAATGATATTTTTTTGCAACCAATGTCAACTGAGTAGACCTTAATCATGTAAGGATGACTCAAAGTTTATGATGGGCACAGCATTTTCTCATATGGCTTAGCAAATTACCTTGAAAACTGCCAACTCTCCACTTCACTTTGCGCTGTGTGGACATGGTCTCAGTGTACAGCTGTCAGAATACAGACACCCTGGGAAGGTTTGATATTGGATCTTTGATCTGTAGAATATGAAGTTGACTAATGTGCTTGAGATGTGACACAAATAGTAGAATATATTTCTTGGAGAAAATATAAATACACAGACAGGACATAAACATCTATAACAGTACAAAGTTCAAACCATCAGTTAAAAAGTCAATGTAAATCCGATTAGTTTTGTTGTTAACATCATGGCTCATGATGTAAAAAAATTAAAAGCTCTTTGCCAGATACTGAATTTGTACAGCTAATCAACAATGTCTATAGACATAGCCATGACGTCTCCGATTTTCTTTCACATAATTTTATTATTCTGATGTATGATTGAAACGATCACCATAGGCTTAGGTATGATTCAGATGTCTCTGTGCAGTGTCCTTTCTCCTCATAAAGACACATCAGTGGAGATTAGTGAAAGGAATCTCTGATTTATCTTAATTTTCAAATATGTCAGAGTGTCTTTTCCTCTTTCCTGGCAGCTGTTCTTCTCTGTCCAGCTCTCCCAGCTGGGCATTTTGGGAGAGCAGCCAATTCCAGGGCTAATGTGTTTCTGCTGTTATCTGACACTGATGTGGCTTCATAGAAGCACAAAGAAGAGAAGTCCTAATTGGATGTATTTTTAAAGCAAACCTTTTAGTTACTTAGAACAGAGTTTCCCAATTAGTTTCCTTTCTCCTCTCTCTGACTGTGCAAGAACCACACAACGTGAAAATGCTGGATTTGGAAGGGACTCAAGGGCATGTCGAGGCAACCAAAGGACACTCATTCAACTGAACTAGGGAAAACGGCCCCTCCCAACAGATTGGAGCTCCCTCTGCAAGGAGCAAGTCTAGTGAAGGGCACTGAGAGAGACTCAGTGGATCAGGAGGACCTGCGGTGGTCCAGGATTCATTTCCAACAGCCACAGCCTAAGCTTTTAAGGACAGGGAAGGCTTGGGGAGGCATTGATAGAGAATGGCGCCCACACTTTATAAGGACCATCACTTTGTTCCAATGGAAATATGTTGCTCCAGTGAAAAATACTTTCACCTGAGTTTAGGGCTCAGCGTTTCAACTTGCATTCTTAAAATTTTATCCTTAGGTTGGAGAAAAATCTATTTACATCACTAGCCTCTTAAAGTTACTCACAAGATCTGGATAGCTGCTGAGAAGGAGACTGCTTAGTCAAAGGAGCAGGTTGAGAGGTCTTGATGTGGAAGACAATAGAGGAAAAAAAAGTAGAGTAAAAAACCATTTCTTTCTGGCTTTTATTTCTGAAAGGAGTTAAAAGGGAGATGTAATAAGTTAATCATGTTCCTTTGGCTGGCGGGTCTGCCATCATTACCCACACTCTCTGGGGGTCCTTTGCTCATGTTCGCATTATTATCTCAAGCATGAGGATTGATGCCCCTTCTGGCAGATCCATCTGGGCCTGATTACATCAGTCTTGTGGTCAACTAGAAAGGATGAGGCTGGTCTGGGCTGGACTGGGTGGCGGTAGTGGGCCAACGAGAGGATGGAGAGGTGGGCCAAGAGGACGAGGAAGCAGAGAGGAGGCGGCTGAGCTTTGCAGTAGTCAGGTCCTCCTCTGGTGCTGGCTTCCTCGTCATGTTATGGCGGTGTCTGTCCCCATAATCTTGTTCCCTGTCTGTAGGAACTTTATCTAAGGTTATAACCCAAGAATTTACTTGACAGAAAGTTTGAATCTGAGTTCTGTGTTATAAAATTACACAAACTATGAATTTTTTTAGTCCTGGCACTATTATTTGAAATAGAAAGTTTACTTCCTTAAATTAATGTTAATCATGAAGTGACATATGTCATTTACTTTATAGGCTAGATTCCAAATTTGCAAACTAGTGGCTTAACAAGGTCATATTAACTTAGACACAGGTTTTTCTCTCTGCTCCTTCTAGATCTGTCATGTGATTATAATATTGTGTGTAACACTCTTCCAAGTGGCCCCATTTTCACTCTCCTGCACCTAGAAATATAACTAACAATAATGTCATTCCTCACAATATTAACCCCAATGGGTATGAGAACTGTTATAAAACTGACTCAGTTCTAATAATTAATTAGAACTAAATTACCATCTAATTGTGTTTGATCTTTACTCTGAAATTCAACTGTAAAAATTTGCAAAGAAATTTGCAAAGAAATAGCTTAACAAAGCCAGAACTGGCCGTTTCTTCTCCGTTCTCCTTTGTTGTCACGCTGACTTGCTGGGAACATTTTGTATCTGTCACATCGGGCTAACTGCTGACCTTTTCTCTTCAACCACAGAAGCAGAGCTTTTGAAGGGATTTTGGGGAGATATGTATGAAATATATATCAGCACTGGGGAAAAATGAAAACAATCAGAGTCCTTTCCACAATATGCTAACTACAGATTTTGCATAGAAGACAAAGCTATGAAAATAGTGATTTCTAGCAACTTTATGCTTTCTCAATGGCCTATCTGGATATCTCAATGAATATGTGAAAATAGATAGAGCTCAGTTTATAAAATGAAGCTGTCCTCCAATACTAAGGTCACAGTTTGCCCCTCCCTCCTGCTTTTTCATGCTGACTCTCAATAACTACATTATCAACCTCCTTCTAATGGAGTAAAATCTTAGACGGGTATAAAACTCTATCATTGTTACATCATTCCCAGTAGGTACACCTAATTCTGGAAGCTGCATACCTGATGGTTCGTCCTGTCCACCGTGTTGGCCGTGGAGGGGTGGTCTCTCGTGTTCTGGCGAATTCGAGTGGAGTTTTGTTGCTCAATGGTGGACGAAGTTGGGATACAGAACTCTCTGAAGCATCGCTTGAAGTTTTCATCGAGAAATGCATAAAGGACTGGGTTCAGACAGCTGTTTGTGTAACCCAGAGCAATGCAGAAGTGCCAGGAAACAGTCTGGAAAGTAGTTTCTGGGATGGTGATCAAGGCTTTAATGATGACGTAGATGTGGATGGGCGTCCAGCAGACAATGAACACCGCCACGACCACCAGCACCATCCGGGTGATTCTTCTCAAGTTCCTGTCCTTTTCTTTGGAGCCAGAGAGCATCCGGACACTCTTGAGCCGTAAGATCATCAGCCCGTAACACACAGTAATGATGAGGACCGGCATGATGAAGGCAAAGATGAAAACACAGATCTTCAGCAGGTTTTCCCAGTACCAAGTGGGATGAGAGAATGTTAGTGTACAATCTATGGAACCTGGAAGAAAAGAATTAAAAGGAAGAATTAGCAGCAACATTAAATTATATCACTGTGTATTCTTATTACCATTTTTCTTACTAATTTATAGCCTTGGCCAAAGCTAATGTAAAGCTATTATATTATGCAAACAAGAAAAGGAAGATTTAAAGAAATTGTGGGAGAAACTCAGCTCTTGTTGATTTTCAGAGAGAGCTATTTCTAGTTTTTTCCTAAAAATTTAATTTTTTATATACATTAAGCCAGCAACTGTGGACTCCCACCATGAAGTAGATCATCTGAAGGGTTTATATTGATATAAAAAATGCAACCACTGTCAAAGTCTATAGGAGATTGCAGCTAACGGGTGTTTTCACTCCACTTGCAGATGGATGATTCATCATTCTGATATGAGGTCTAAAAAGATAAATTTGTCACTTAACATTTTAAAACAAGCTTCCACTGAATACCTTTTTGGGTTTAAACTCTAATTACTCCGGAAAGAGCTATGTTCTTATTTCCCCATCATTTTGATCAAGTAAGTGCAGAGAAATCAGGAGCCAATAGATTATATTTTCTTTAAAATATTTAGAAGACTTACAATGACAGAGAAAATTCCTATTTCAAAATATTCAAAACCATTTCTCTGGAAAGAATCATTAAAATTACAATTTGAGGAACACATAGAACTGCTTCATAAATTCTCCTTGGTTCATTACTTCACCAACATATTGCTCTATAACTTTTCATCCTTTGGGCTTACAACATTACTCACCATGCCTGTACTTTGTTGTTGCCATGAACATTACAGGCAGACCAATGGCTGAAGAGAGGATCCAGTTGCAGATATTGACAAGTTTGGCATTGCGGGGAGTGCGGAAATCTAGGGCTTTGACAGGATGGCAGACTGCAATGTAGCGATCAACACTCATGGTGCAGAGGGTGAATATGCTTGTGAACATATTGTAGTAATCAATGGAGATCACAATCTTGCAGAGGATGGTTCCAAAGGGCCATGTTCCCATCAGGTAATTGACACTCTGAAAGGGCAGGGTACTGGTCGCTAAGGCATCTGCCAGAGCAAGATTGAAAATATAGATGTTGGTGGCAGTCTTCATTTTGGTGTATCTAGGAGACGAAAGGAAGACATTGAGAGGTTCAGAAGAAGTTTCCAATGTGAAACATAGATACACTTCCAATTAAAAAAAAAGAAAAAAATTAGTTGGCAACATTTGCAATTAGATATGGTAGAAATCTAGTACTAGATTGGCTTTTTTTATATTTTTATTTATTTATTAATTTATTTTAAATTTATTTTTATTTTTATATATAATATATATAAAAATATAAAAATACATAAAAATAGATTGGCTTTGTTTAATGTAGGAGACTGGGATGTAGGCCAGGGTTGTGGGGGATGAGAGGATACACCACAGACAGAGTGGGGAGCAGAACAGGCAGAGCTATTGAAATCCACTGCTGAAGGGAGCAGCGGGCGAGACAGCAGAGGTCTGCTGCACCATGTGGGTCAACTCCTTGGCCTGGGATCGAACTCAGGCCATAGTGGTAGCAGCACTGAGACTTAAACCCTAGGCCCCCAGAGAGACCTATATTGGCTATTTATAATCATGTAGTTATGCCTTATATTTTCCCAATTTCTCTACCTATAAGTTTTATCTGTAAAATGTTTATAATAATAGCTGCCATACTGATTTACTTTATTTTTTATGCACCAGGCACTGTGATAGGCATAATAGACACACGAAACTCTCAGCCAGTATCCAGACACTGAATGAGAATTCATTTTAGTTCTAAATATATGAGAAATTATATATCTATAAATACATATTTATGTATTCTTTATTTCATATATATCTCATTTCATGATGTACATGTATACTATTATATTATGCAATAGATGTGTATGTTATGTAATATAAAATAGTATATAATTTTTGATGATATTTATAAGCAGAAGTCTCTTCCCAAAAGCAGGAAAAAAGAACACTTCTTACTACACCACTGATGACAGATCTGTGTGATCTAAAGGCGTGCTCAATCACATTAGTCACTTTGCTCCCCAGCCGACCTTCCTTTTCACATCTTATCTTAAATAGAGTGTTTTCTGTTAAATAATCAGGTTCTTTACTGTCAGTTTTATGACTCATAATAATTCTAACCTTTTCTTCAGGCTCATCTTAGCACTAGGTAGTTATTGATGTATGCTTATTTCAGTTAAAAAATTTCATTTCCTCCTCTAGAGTGAGATGTTTGTGGAACAAAATTAGGTTATGGTCCTACATCACGAAAAGAGAAGTGAATTTCTCTAAAAGCTATTTCAATTGGCATTTTGCAGGAACAATGCTGTAATTTAATTTTTTTCAATTTGTCCAGAAAGACTTCTAAAGATAGCCAGTATTCTTATCCCAATTACTCACAGTTTGAATCACAGCAACATGGAAAAGGGGATTGAGCAATTTCCTAAATACATGAAAGAGATTTGTACTAGACTGAAGGTTTGGGAATTCTAATTGCCTCCAGCACATCTCCAAAGGCTTTCTCTGAAGGGATAGAGGGATGTGAAGGAACAGCAAGCCAGCTTGAGCTTTTTGTTCTGTTCTATTCTGATGTGGTCCTGTGGGTGCTGTCCCAGACGCTAGGTGAACAGAGTCACACCATGCTTTAGGCGGAGACCTGAGTCTGAGGACATGATGAGGTGGACTGTCTCTGCCATCCAGTTTGCCCGAGTGGGTCTGGGTAGACCTGCTGGACGGCAGCACACAATCCCCTCCCAATCCCTTCTGCCTGTTCTTACTGGGCCTCGAGTTCAGTGGCGATGAGAACTGGAGGATCAAGTGGTCTGTCTGCAGAGTGATTCTCCTGCACTCGCTGGGTCTTGCTGACACTGTCTGGTCTGCTGTGCCAAGTAACCTGGGTCTTCTCTAGGCAGTGACCCACGCTACTTCTTTTCTTTCTAACTATCTCATTGAAATTTTCCTTGTATGCATTTCTTTAAATTTGTTCTAGGTGATGGACTCGCTTATGGCCTATACGAATCCAAATGAATTGCCATGGAATTATTTCTTAAAAAAAATTATATTCTTCTCAGGACCTTCAATGCTTGACCCAGATGAGTGATTTTATGGAATTGCCAGACACTGCATTGGGGAAGTGGCAGTGTGAAGCTCATCTCATTGGCTGCTGGTCCAGCCTTCTGTGTTTCACACATAACGTTTGTTTCTAAAGTCCTTCCCTTGTATGATTATAAAATAATTCCAATTTGCCTGTGGATCCAGTCTTTATGCTCTCTCCCCAACTATTACTAGTTACCAAAGCATCATTTATTTTGACCAATTTATGCTAAACATAGCAACACGGAATGTGGAGTACATATGTGTTCCCAGTGGGCTTTGCAATCTCTTGTTGTCGCTGCTGTTTCACTTGGGTTGTGAGCTGATTCTTGAGTTGTGATAACCCTACCTTGGTCCAAAAATAAAATGAACCAAAGAAGCTTGAAAAGGGGAAAAACACATTCTAGAACCCAGCTTGTTGGTATTGTAGTGCTTTCCACACTGGTTACTATCTCTTTTAGGAGATCACAGTGGCATTTCTTGGAATGCACGGAAGACATGCTTCTTTTTCTTGGGTTGATTTTTGCCCTTTTGTATTTTTACCAAGCAGAGCTTGTCTTCCTTCTGCTACTACTAGTGAAAAAAACAGGTATTTAATTCAGTAAGGATTCAATGAGCCTCTTTTTATATATTCAGCATTGTGCTGAGAGAATACACTTCTCATATCTGCCATGGCTTTTATGTCCACTTACCCTCACATAAAGAAAGTCACACTTTCAGTGGAGAGAAAAGATCTCCAGAGTGTCATCTTTTAATACCCTGTTGAATAAATTCACTGAAATTAAGGCACTTGCCCTACGTTTTAGGTTATTGAGATGAAGAAGGTGATCATATGACTACTTTCTTGAATTTCTCCTTTATTATCCATTCCATTTTGATATCTCAGGCGGGTAAGTGTGTGTGTTTGTGTGTGTTTGTGTGTGTTTGGTGTGTGTGTGTGTGTGTGTGTGTGAGAGAGAGAGAGAGAGAGAGAGTTCTAAAATAGCTAAAACCAGGGCCTCCCAGGTGGCGCAAGGGCTTAAGACACAACCTAAGAAGATGTCTGCAGCCACTGCAGTACGAGTTTGATCCCTGGCCAGGGAACTACCCACATGGCACAGCAGACCTTTCTTCACTCTCTCACTGCTCCTCTCAGCAGTGTATTTCAGTCAAGTCCAACTGTTCTGTTCCCCACTCTGTCTCTGGTGAATCCTCTCACCCCCCAACACCTCTGGCCTATACCTCAGTTCTTGTATGCATAATAAAAAATGAATCTTAAAATAAAATAAAATAACCCAAACCAAAAGCGGTCATGACACTCTTCACTAGGTATTTACATAGAAAGAGACCAGACATCAGTGTTTTTTTTTTTTTATTTTGAATTTGCACTTTGCTCTAAAATATCCTAAAACATTTCACTTACATTGATTTCAAAATGGTTTTGTGTGGTCAGTGACCAAATTTCCAATGAGCTGATACTAGCAAAAGAAGAGGTTTGTAACCTCAGACCTTTGACAACGGCAGGAAGTGACCATTGTTTGCTAATTTGCCCTAGAAGAGAGGACAGAGAGGGCGGATAAGAAATTAAACACAGAGGAGCCTCCTCCCAGGAGGTGAATGTGCTGGGCCCGGCTCTGTCCCCACCGTCTCTTTGGTTGAACGCTTCTCTCTTTTTATCCTCTAAAATCAAATACATTTCTATTGTACTAACTCCTGTGAGTCTCACAATTTCATTCTCTTTTTGGTCTCCCAATTCGCCTCCTTTCTCTTTTATTTCTCTTATTTTACTTTATGTTTTTTTCACAAGGCTCCTCAAATCCTCCTTTTAGAATTAGAAAAGAACGGGAGGGAATGACAATGTCTCCATGTGCTCTGGACAGAGCAGAGGAAACAAAAGGAGAGATTCTTTCATCGTGGACAAGAGCTGACATTTTTTGGATTAATTATGCTTTTTTAAGAAGTGCTTATTTCCTGCTTCATTTGATTTCTGAAAATTTTACTGCAGGGCATAAATACTATTTATCTTACCAGTTATTTATGTAAAAATCATATTTTGTTTCCTTGATTTATGTACACTGTAAAAATGTTTGTGTATAATAGAAAAATATTGCTCTGCTACATCCTCTGATGTATTTAAACAATTGTAATTGGACAAAGTATTCTTATCTGTGCCTTCGGATTTTTGCTTACAAACAAATAGATTATTCATCTCTTTAGACCAAATGACTTCAAAAACAGCATCAGAACATCTACCTCAGAGCTAGGGCTTTCTGGTTCATAGCTAACAATGTTTTGCTTTTATACTAAAGACTGGTCTTTAGAACTTAGAAATACCTTCGCTTTCAAATTTGGGAGTTCTAAGAGAAGAGGAAATTTCTGTTTTTCTATTTTAGGATCTGAGAGTTTTGTACATAAAAAATAATCAAGTGTGCATTACCTGTACCTTCAAATAATGGCATATCTCTAGGCATTTCTTTAATATTGAAGGCACAAAAAAAAGAACTTCAAAATATGGCAAAACAATTCTACCAATATCAGTATTAAAAATTATTTATGAAGCGTATGCTACAGATTATTAACTTTTAGAGGGCATAAGTAGTCAGCAAGATCATCTATTGCATTTAGAACAGCAAATACAAGGTTTTACATATAATTTTAGTGATGATATTGCATATATCATCACTCAGTAAATTAAAATATGAAAGCATGAACAAAAAAGTTAAAAGAAATAAAGATATGATTATCGATTCACTACAGTATTGAGCACAATATTGGGCATCAGTAAAAGCTTTTGGAATAGGATTAAATATAGGAAGAATATGGGTTAGCTGTGTGTATGTGCTCCTTAAAACATTTTTGTAGGGAATCAGAAGCTTTTGAAATAAAAGTGAAGAGGGAATATTTCTTTCTGTCTTGTCAATTTGTTGTTAAATTGAAAAGAACTTTGGTCTTAGAAGGTCATGAAATGATGAGGAGATCTGAAAGGAGTTTACAAGATTATATTGATGACTGTGTCATATGGTAGATCTATTGTTAATATTTTGAGAAACTTCCATACTGTTTTCCATAAGGACTGCACCACCCTGCAGTGTATGAGGATTTTTTTCCTCCACATCTACCCTAAGGATGGAAACATGGTAATTTGAAGGGATATGTGCACTCCTGTGTTTATTGCAGTGTGAGGACAATAGCCAAGTTTTGGAAATAACATAAGTGCCCAACAACTGAGGAGTAGATTAAAAAGATGTGATTTATATACACAATAGAATACTAGTAAGTTGTTAAAAAAAAAAGATGAACCCTTGCCATTTGCTCAACAGGGATAGACCTGGAGGGGATTTTACTAAGCAAAATAAGTCAGAAGAGAAAAGACACATATTGGATGATTTCACTCATGTGTCATATAGAAAAACTAAATAAAGGTAGAGAAAATCAAATCCAAGCAACCCTTAGAAATATGACTGTAGAAGTGAGGCTGCCAGAGAGTGAGGGAATCAGGAGGGAGCCTAAAGGAGGAGGAAGAGGTCTCATGGGCTATGGTGGAGGTCTTGGGGTTTGGCCGTGGGGTGGTATTGTCACATACAAGAGGTATGAACCTGTACCCCTAAAACATACACAGTGTCGTAAAACATTGTTGCCACAAATAAAATAACACAATTAAAAAATAAAGATTGATTGTTTTGTTTCATAGTGAGAGAGCCCGAGGAAGAGAGATGCACACACATTTGAGATTCGCTCCCTCCTTCATTTCTTTGGGCTCCATCTAACATGAATAGGTCCCCTCCATATGATATTGTGGGTCATGTGTATTTCTGGGAGCCATTTTTTGATGATGTGGCTTTATTTTGAGATCACTATAGAGCTAAAACAAGGTAGTCATAGAAGTTTTTTCAATCTTCTTTTCAAAAAAGAGACCCCAAATTGGAATAGCTTTGAATTTTGAGATACTTTTCATTATATTGAATGTTATAACAGAATCACAGTTTTAAAGAACTGAGTGACTTCCATATCCATATCCATGACTTTCTCTGTCCAAATCCATGGTTTTGCCTAGTGATTCTATGTAGTTGACTCAAAACCTCTCTTTCAAGTTCTGTCACTACCTTTCCAACCCTCTCTTTTTTATTTTATTTATTTTTTATTTCAAATAATAAATTTTATTTTTATATTCCCCATACAATTGCAACCCCCCCATTCTGACACCAATCCCTCCCCTCCCGCCCCTGAGCCCCCAAAAAGTGTCTCTGGTTCATAGTTTTTTGTTGATTCTGATTTTCACTTTCTTATAGTTATTCATTTTCCTGGTCCCTTATTTAAGTTTTCTAGATTCCTGCTATGAGTGAGACCATCCGGTATTTTTCTTTTTCTTTTTGGCTTATTTCGCTGAGCATGATCCCTTCCAGCGCCATCCATGTTGCTGCAAATTGCATGTGTTTATCTTTTTTGAATGCTGAGTAATATTCCATGGTATATATGTACCACCTCTTCTTGATCCAGTCATCTATTTTTGGGCATTTGGGCTGTTTCCAAAGCTTAGCTATTGTAAATACTGCTGCTATAAACATAGGGGTGCAGGTGTTCTTTGGAATTGATGTTTCTGTGTCCTTTAGGTAAATACCTAGGAGTGGAATTGCTGGATCATATGGAAGCTCTATGTTTAGTAGGTCCAGAAATCTCCACACAGCTCTCCATAGTGATTGGACCAGTTTGCACTCCCACCAACAGTGCAGAAGAGTTCCTTTTTCTCCACACCCTCGCCAACATTTGTTGTTGCTAGTTTTTTTAATATGTGCCATTCTCACTGGTGTAAGATGGTATCTCATGGTAGTTTTGATTTGCATTTCCCTGATGACAAGTGATGTTGAACATTTTTTCATATGCCTGTTGGCCATTTGCATTTCCTCTTCAGAGAAGTTTCCTTTTAGCTCTTCTGCCCATTTTTTGATGGGATTATTTTCTTGTTGTTGAGTCTCATCAGCTCTTTGCAGATTTTTGTGATCAGTCCTTTATCATTAGTGTTGTGTGCAAAAATGTTCTCCCAGTTGGTGGGGTTTCTCTTTGTTTTTGTTATTGTCTCTTTTGCTGTGCAGAAGCTCTTTAATTTGATGTAGTCCCAGCTGTTTATCTTTGCTTTCACTATCACTGCTTTGGGTGATGTGTCTGTAAAGATGTCTTTGATGTGCAAATCCCGTAGTGTTTCGCCTATATTTCCTTCTATATATTTTATGGTTTCAGGTCTTATGTCTAGTTCTTTAATCCATTTTGAGTTGATTTTTGTGTATGGTGTGAGGTAGTGGTCAAGCTTCATTCTTTTGCATGTAGCGACCCAGTTTTCCCAGCACCATTTATTGAACAAACTTTCTTTGCTCCAATGCATAGTCTTTGCTCCTTTGTCAAAGATTAGTTGACCATAAATCTGTGCCAACCCTCTCTTTTTTAAACTTTATTTTTCTTTGAATTTTCTTCTTATTTTTTATTTATTTACTAGAAGAACTTGGGTATAGGCCAGAGGTACAGGGGGTGAGAGGATTCACCAGAGATGGAGTGGGGAGCAGAACAGGCAGATCCACTGAAATACACTGCTGAGGGGAGCAGCAGGCGAGACAGGAGAGGTCTGCTGTGCCATGTGGGTCAGCTCCCTGGCCAGGGATCGAACTCAGGCCACAGTGGTGATGGTACTGAGACCTAACCCTTAGGCCACCAGGGAGGCTACCAACTCTCTTTTGGACATCTGCACTTGCTATTGGTTTCTGAGATGCAACACTTCCCAAAGTACCCTTGTTCTTTCTTATTCATCATCACCAGCACCACCACCACCACCGCCAGCAACACCACCCCTACATAAATAAGAACAAAATTATCAATAATATCATTTAAGAAGGTATAACAAATTGAGATAATTAGGAAGTAACAGCAAGACAATTACTTTCTAGAAATGTAGTGTTCCTACTTGTGCATTTAATGCTAAGGCTTTCCAAACCCTGTAAATGGAACTTATAGCCAAGAGCTTCTTTGTGATCTGTGTTCTCTTGTAGCTTCCTCTCTCTTGACACAATAAAGCTCAGCTCCATAGTTTAGTTTCAAAGGAAAGAGGAGACACTGAAGTGGAAAGGATGCATTAGGATGTATTTCAGTTTATTGTTTTGTTGAATACCTATTAGATATCTGGTGAAGACACAAAACTGGCAGCTCCTAGAAGATCCTGGAGGGGCGGATCCGGAATTGTTGACATGTGCATGGTAGACAGAGCAGGAGGTGGGAGAAGAGCATTTTAGGAAAAAGTAAGTGCAAGGAAGAGAGGAGGGTCCAGGTGAAAGCCTGATGAAGGAGGAGGAAGTAGGGGCAGACAGAGAAAAGGGAGAAATGTTGGACTGAGGGTCAGGCACCAAAAGAGGAGTGAGCTTCGGGAATTCTACAGCTGTTCAATTGTCTGGGTGTTGCAGCCATTGAGTGAAATGCATTGTTAGCAAAATACATTGTTAATGGTCTTGATAAGTTCTGTGTCATGATAGGGTAGGAAGATAAATAGATCAGGTTAAAAAACAAAGAGGGAGTGAGGGGGGCAGAGGACGTAGAAAACACTTAGGAGATATGGTGCTCTGCAGAGGAAGAGGGGGAACCCTTCAAGAAAGGATTTTTTAAGAAAACTTCATCTAAAATAACAGAAAATGCAAGGTCTTAAAGCACAACGAAGCGAATTCACTTCCGGATTATTACTAGCAACAACAGTAAAAATACTGGTCCCGAGACAGAAAAATTTTGCAAATGGTGAAGATTTTTCTGTTTGCTTCTGTTTTTTCTAGTGACATCCCTTTTGATCTTATTTTCCATTTTGTGATTTCCATTTCTGTTTCTCATTTTTGCCAGATTTCTAGAAAGAATCCATATTTGTTGTTTTTAATTCTGTTGCATAGGCACACTATAAATATTTGCTGAATGAATAAATGAAGCCAAAGCTTAGGACATCAACTAAGCAAGGTGCTAGAGTAAGGAATGTGAGGAGTCTGGCCGAGAGAAGAGCAGGGAAATGCAGTCAACAAAGAAACATTTGTTAGGCAGTGTTAAGTGCTCATAGGAGATGATAGTGCATGGCAGAAACAGTTGGGGTAAAGGATTGGAAAGTTTTATGAGAGGCAAGAAATCCAGGGCCTGAGAATTCTGAGAGTTTTTCTGATGAGTGGGTGTTCTGAAGGGGAGGTGTTGGATTGCTTGATGATGACAGGCTCTAGGGTGTGACTATGGAATGTGGGGGGTGGGGAATTTAGCTAGAATAAAATCCTACCAATGCACCTAACTCAAAATACTGTCTTTCATGTATCTTCCCATGGCGTGTTCTTTCTAAACTTCCTTTGATGCTGCTTCTCTGATGACTCCTAGAAACACACAAGGCTACTAACATGGCTCCCACGATTGTGGAAATTCACCCTATCACAGAACACCCTAGGGTCGCTTCTACAACCAGAGGCTCATATTTTCTGTGCTGTGCCCCAGGCAGTCCTTCAGGGTTTTAGTCTGATTTCTCCTGAATTCATATTTCATGAGTAAAGTCATCAATGACTAACTTATCTTTTTTTTTTTAAATCATTTACTCCATTCAAAAGGAGTAGTGCACTTAGCTCATTTACATGCCTTCTCTCTTTTTGATATTCAGCTGTCTGGGGGAAACACATATTATATCCTTCTATTCTAGGTTCTAAATTCTAAATTCTAAAGGGCTTGGTCCCATATGGGTAGCCACCAGTGTTCTACAGCTAGATTGGCAGGTTACCTCATTCTGGGGTTGGGATTAGGAAGCCATTATTACTGTGCAATTAAGTCACACCCACCATCAAAATAATCATCAGTAATAAAATTGGTATTTTTTCCCATTTATCTGCTGATTCATTTCTTCATATCTTTCAGTTGATTCAAATGGCAGCAGTGAAAGTAGGAGTGACTTCAATAGAAACCATTTAAACATCCACATCACCTACCCAGAATTTTTCTATCATTTTCATAATTTTATGTATGACTGACTATTCATTGGTTTTTTGTTTTAAGTTTTTCTTTAAAAATAATTTCTAAAAGTTGTTCTAGAGTTTGTAGGCTGGGAATGGAATCTTGTGCTTGTTCTCAATCTGAACATCATTGTATTGTGTTTACTTTTAAAAAGTTTTTATTTGAGTGTTGAATAAAAGCATATCTAATGTTATTAACAAACTTGAAAATAAAATTCAACCCTTTGCATGCTTGACCATGAAGTCTTAGTGTGGGTTAACACTCACAGACGTTAACACATTAGGATGATCATGATATGGGATGATTATAATGGCATTATTTGTTTTATCAATCAATGGGTATATTTCTGGAGTGCAGGGCCCATGCTAAATCTTCCCTCTACTGTCTCCTTGCCTAGCATGTGCTGAATTGTCCTGATGCTAATGCCCACCGTTGATGTACCTCTTTCAACACAGCATTCCTGTTCATCTCCTGTTCTCAAGGGATTCCACCCACCTCTAGCTTCTGCTAAAGAAATAAAATCATACCTTTCTGCCCTATGTCACCTTATTATTCCACATTAATCCCTCTTTAAAATTCGTCCCGATTACCAGAAGAGAAGAGGGTGTGGTATGGAATAGTGAGGTTAAGTAACAGTGAAGGGAAAAAGTACTTGACAGCTTTCAAGGAGTGTGCCTCATTGCTACGGTCAGGCTGTGGTATTCCTTCACAGAACACAATTCTGTATCAACCTCAGATGAGGACAGTCCTGGACTGAAGCAACAAAACAAAAACAAGTTGACAGATAAAGAGAAGCTGAAAAGCTAAACCTTGATAGCTGACTAGCAGAGAGACACCAGGCCTGGAGGGGGTAGGGAGGGAGGGAGGCACAGTGGTCTTGTGGTGGTGGAGTGTGCGTGAGTTGGCGGTGAATGCACCGCTAAGGTGGTGATACCTGAGGGGGTACCCAATATCACCTGAGTTAAAAATTAATTAATTAAATGAAACAACAAACCAAACAACAAGTTGACTCTATAACTTGAGTCACCCAGATAACACCCATAAACACATCCAACTCTCCCTCTCCTGGTTAACATTTAGCAACCATTGTTCCTTTTCTAAGACAGCTTTGACCATGCTGTGTTAATGCTGCCTCCCAAACAGAAAGTCCATGCGTCAAATTCCTCTTGCTTTGAGATAGCACCTATGCAGTCAGAACTCCACCTCCAGGAATCCTCTCCTCAGTCACCAAATAGAAATGACAATTGCTGTGGTGTTTTGTCTGCCTTGCTGCAGTGAGTTTAAGAAGTCTAATTTATTTTTAAGATGTATTTATTTATGCATACAAGAGCTGGGGTGCAAGCCATAGGTGCAGGGGTGAGAGGACTCACCAGAGACAGAGTGGGGAACAGAACAGGCAGAGTGACTGAAATACACTGTTGAGAGGAGCAGCAGGCAAGACAGGAGAGATCTGCTACACCATATGGGTCAGCTCTCTGGCTGGGGATCAAACTTGTGCTTCAGTATCTGTGACTGGTTTCATAGTGCTGACACTTAACCCCTTGCACCACCAGAGAAGTCCCAAGAAGTCCAATTTTGGCTGGCTTCCGGTATACTCCTGGTGGCTTTCTGCCGTGAGCACTGACAGCAGAGTGTGCTTGAACCAGAAGGTCATACCAGCAGGCCAGCAATAATCAGCAATTGGAGGGAAATAATAGGAACTTTCCAGTGATGTCCACAGATGGGTACAGGTCACCTAGAGGGCACAGTAGCTCGACAGCTGCATTTACCTCAGGAGTCTTGGCAAACATCCACTTGGGGTCTATCTGTAGCAGGAAGAGCCCATTATAGATGGAACTGGGAGACTATGAAAGCTCATACTGGGTTCCCCCTTTCAGTCCATGGCCACCCGTGTGCCTTCGATGCATCCTAACCGTGACTTTGGCCAACTGTCTTCACCTGCTATATATTTCATTCCTTCAAGGTCTAGTTCAAGTCGGTCCTTAGGTGTGGGAGTATTCAAAACAAGGACCTACTTGCTCAGTTATAAGCAACTGGTTTGTATTTATAGTGCTTATTTTCAGTATCTTCTAGAGATATTTTTGCATTTTAAGTGTTAGGATCCTAAGGAACAAAAATCCTGCCCTTTAAAGTAGGAGCTTTGTACTACTCAGTGTTCAAAATATATACACTTCTGCCATTTGTGACAGTGTGGATGGAATTGCAAGGGATGATATTACGCGGAAGTCAATCAGAGGGAGAGACAAATACAGGGTGGAGTCACTTATATGTGGGATATACAGAAAGCAGAAAGGGTCAGATAAAGCCAAATTCAAGACCTGACACATCCAGAGGGTGCGGGCAGGGAAGGGGCCAGCACACTGTGGGAAGGAGCACAGTGGACTTGCATTGTGGACTGTGGGAGTTTGGCAGTGGGAGCACAATATAGCAACAGTTTGGGGGAGTCCTATATTTCCAGAATATAAACAATAATGTAAACAAATGTTGCCTTTTGTATGTCTGTAAAAACCAATATTCACAAAAATCCAATTAGTTGAAACAGCTATGGTTATTGTCCCTATTTTAAAGAGAACTGAAGTTTAGAATAGTTGTCAAGGACACAAATGTTGAATACTGTACATTTGGAGTACCAGGTGATGGTTGCTATACAAATTAAATACCTGGATAATTGAGGGTTTTTTGGGTGGGTGTACATACAACCACTAACAGTGTTTGATAATAGCATAGCATGCTGGAGAGAGTTGTGTATCAGATATGGTGTAGGGAGTTGGGTTAAGAATGTTCTTATTGCTCCTGAATTTTGCAACAGAGAGCTTTAATTAGGATCCATGAAGACTTAATTTCAAATTCCATTTGTCAAAGCTGTTGATGAGCATTCCTTGTTTATCCCTTTAAATGTGTCACTGCACCTGCTGGTATCTAAATATTTTGGCATTCAATTAATTCCTGCAGCAGTGCTGTCCAAAATCTTTCAGGATCAATAGAAGGAAAAAAGAAAGTAATGCAATTAAGTCCTGGCTTCTATAAAATGTATATTTATGATGACTGATTTCCATCCTGAATTATACAATCCTTTGTGACTTAACTATCATGCTGACCTGGGACATTTCTAGGAAACAGAAAACAGTTTATTGAGATTTTTTTTCTAAGTAATTTCAGACAGAAAGATATTTTGGAAGGTGTTTTCCTTCCCCTGTGGAGAATTCAATAACACTTCTTAGGAGAAAATATGATTCATGAATAAACCAGTAATTTGGCAAAGCAACTAAGACCCATTAGTTTTTAAAATTTGATAACTTAGTGGTGTGGTACAAGAGGGTTATCAGTGACTATAGGGTTGGCATCCAACTTGGAACACACTCATTTGGCACGAACAACATTTTTAGTCACAAATTAATGCATGCAACTATATTTTAGAAGGAAAACTACAAGCACAATCATTTTTGCATTTTAGTGGAAAATTTTGCTAATGTAAAATGATTTATTGCCTTTCAGTACCATTATTGCATTGAAAATATTCTCCCCTTTTATTTTCACATTACTAGTTGCATATTTCTTCATTATAGCATTGTACATCATTTAAAAACCCTGAAGAATGTAAAATGTAAAGTACAAATCATCCTAAACTTAACAGGGGAACATAAACTGTGACAACAGTTTATGTTTAAAGTTCAGACTTGTGATCAAGGTTATATATTTCACATTTCTCCAAGCAAAAAAGAAGGAAACCACAATTAACTATGGTGAGGAACGGGGGTGAATATGGTGGTGGGGGGATTGGGTAGTGGGTGCACTATGGTGATGATACTTGGTGGGGGGATCCAAATATTAACTCAGTTAAAAATAAATATAAACATTTAATTTAAAAATAAACAAAATATATTGGCCTTTATGTATAAACAGAATATTACCTCTCTCCCACTTAGATTCTTTAGGACAATAAAGTGGGAGAAGGAAAAAAACAGAGATGTAATGGATTTCGGTTCTCTTCTCAAACTGAAAGCAAAAAATAACCTTGGGATATACTTGCCACCAAATTGAATGATTTTGTGCAAATTTTACATTTAGGAATTCCAAGTTTTCTATATGAATTCCAAGTCCTCTCAGGGAGAAAGACAACAAAGGGACAGTTTTCATCAGGTTCAAATGACACAGTTCTTTGGGTACTTATATCCTAAATTCCAAAAAAGGATAGCAGGTTTAAAGGACAGAAGTTTCAGCTCTGAGCACTACTGGGAGCTTTCTGCTGCCTGCGTTTATGTGAACTTAGCAGTAGCTGGGCCCTTGTTTCTAGACAACACCACACTGATGGATGTCCTAGAGAGTGAGTCTCCAGATTGCTCTTCCCCTGAATTCTTTTCATTAGGGAATCCACTGTTCCCTAGCAATGTCCTCAAAAATGCTTACAATATCTGCTTTGAGAAGCATTTGTAAATGATGGTCAATCGGATTCTCTTTCATTGTGTTATGAAAATTAACCAAGATCCTCTCTCTCACTTTCTCTTTTGTCTCCGAAACATATATAATATCCTTAACAGAATTTGGAAAATTGAATAAAGACATAAATAAGAAGTTATCCCATTGTGGGGCTTGGTGATGGAGGAAGAAGAACTAGAGTAATTGATTGTAATAGTGGAACAGGGAATAGGATCTGTCTGATAGTGTGGCTGAAGGAACAAATGGTTACTTGTGAGAGTCCTATTGTGGCAATTATTAGTTGATGAAATGGTTTAATTTTCTTCTCTATTGGACTGTACTTTGGGAATCAGGTAGGACAGTATTTTTCTCATTTGTCCATCTGGGGCTCCTACTTTGTACACAGCTGGTGTTCAACAAGCACAACAAAGAAATCAATGAGCCTCGGTTTCATCATCTTCCTTAGTGTTAGTTTGGTTATCCACTTATTCCTGCTCTACTCACAAAATGTCACAAGAGTCAAATCACTCAATGGAATGAAAGAAACTAAACTTCTGCAACAATCTAAGGCATTCTCTTTATTCCTTAGATGTATCTTTTGTTATTTTATAAGATCTATTTTAGATACATCTTTTGTTGTCAGAAGGAAAGACTGTAGGATCTCAGTGCTGTCTGCTTTGAGTAGGTCCTCTCATTTCAATGGCTTGGATCACCATCATCATCAAAAGTATGCTCCTATTTAATTTCATTCAGCCCATGTGGTTTTCTTTTAGAGCTATGGGGGCTGAGTAAGTATAAAATTATAATGTCGACAATAATTTCCCTGGCTCTTCTTGGCAGGCACAGAGTCTGATATTCTGTTTTATTGCCAGCAGCATTTTTCAATTAACATTTAATACTCCCCCACATATTGTTCCACCTTTCACTGGCACTGAACCTAGTATTTCAGCGAAAAGAAAAATGCTCAGAAAGACAGCAGGCTTCATTGATCGCTGTGTTCCCCACAGCTTCTGTGGATGAAATAGTCTTAGTTCTCAGGGACACTGTAAGTCTCCAGGATCATATTCTCTACCACGTACTTGCTTTATTTATGGAGTTTACAGTGATTTAGGAAGTTGACAGACATTGCTTTGCAAGTCCCAGTCACATCCATTATGAAGGTGTTCGGAGCAGGCACACAAGCAGACTCACTGTATCGTCATTAGTGGTTCCTCCATGAAGGGCTCTGTCCTTTTGGCCATTTTTTACTGTGATTATTAAGTCAGGCTCATAATGGAAGCCAGAACATATCCCAGAGCTGGAATGTTAGCACTAGATTCAGAGTTCTAGTGTCCAGAGAATACCTGTATATAAGTTATTTCTTCTATTTCATGTAAACGACTCTGCTGGGTAAGAAGGGGTTTCATGATATGCAGCCAAGCATGGAGATATACCTTCTGCTTTATATGCTTTGACTGGGACAGAATTTAAATGTGGAGTCCTTGAGTAACAAAAATAACTGTTCTTTTTTCCCCCAAACAGTTGGTTTGCATGTTTTTTCCCCACCAAATTTATTGGAAAATGTAAAAAGAATTATCAATAAGGAGTCAAGTAAGTTTCAGTTATCTGTCCTTAGAATTATCTTCACACCATGATATTGGCCAACAGGATGATTTGGGGGAAGATCTTGGGCATTGGAAAGGAGTTGACTGCAATGAAGTGTCATCCATGCAATGTCTGATGTTGCTGCTGTAGAAATCATGACTCTGGAGGAATAAACTGTATTTCAAAATATTTTAATGGATAATATGTTTAACCAACAGGTCAGGGCAATCAAAGCACTAGGTGAGTGCTGGGATTCCCATGCTGATGTTTTAGGAAGGAAGATGAGTTGGGAGCAAATAGCAGAACTTCTTAGTATTAGATAAAAACAAGCATTTTTACATACACCCTATCTACTGTGGACCTCAAGCCCATGTGAACAGAATATGATTATTATTCCTTTAGGAAAGGTTAACAGATTTTGGGACTATGATAACAGATAAGATTCAAACATGGGTTTTCATGTCACAAATCTACTCCAAGAAGCCTTCTATGAAGACATCTTATGGTCAATTTAAGAGAATTTTTAAAACATCCTGAGCTTCAACTTTTCTCAGGGGTAATTCAATTTACTACTTAACCATTTCTTTAAATTTTGTTTATTATAATTACATTGAATAACATATAAATTTCAGATGTGCATCATTGAGCATTTAATTTAAATAAAATAAAATAAAATAAATTAAATTTATTTATTCTATAAGTAGCTTCTTCAAGTTCAGAGAAGGAAAATATTGGGAAAAACCTCTTAAACCCCTTTGACAAATAGCACACAGTTTCTCATTCATAAAATGAATAGCTTAGCGCAGGTCTTTGCTTCTCAGTCTTGGCTGCACATTGCAATCACCTGGGTAACTTTTCCAGGTACCTGTGCCTGAGAGATACTCCTGTAATTCTGATTTAATTAGCTTGAGGTGCAGTGAGTTTTTTTTTTTCTTTCTTTCTTTCTATATTTTTGTTTGTTTGCTTTTGAGATTTTCCAGGTAATTCTAACTCGCAACCAAGAATTAGAATTACTGGAATGGAAAACCTGGGAGGCCTTCTCCTATGTGCCTAAGTGTGTTGCGAAGATCTATGCTATAATGAGTCAATTCCAACTGACTCATAAGTCAGTTGGAAGGAAACTCAAATTTTATTGTTTATTTAATCTTTGTTTCTGAGAACCTCAGGATTCTTTAGTTGGATTATATATCATCCAGCTAAAGCTTGCCATAGCTTGGCTGCCTTTACAAAGTTATACCTGGTGGCCATCTGGCTAATATAAAAATCCCTACAGTTGCCAGAATCCTTCTGAGTACAACTCATGAAAGGATCATTATTTCAAGATGCACAGAGACTAAATCCAAGGTATAAAGTCAGGCAGGGAGGAGGTATCAGTGAGTCTTCAGGAAATCACTCAACAAAACCACGGACAAGTCAAAGGACAGTGAGCACCAGAGAACACCACGGTCTACCTTAGGGATCTTCTTCATCCAGTTAGCCAGTGTGAGTTCGAAAATACAAGGGATGATATTTTTTTAAGTGACCTTTGAGAACTTTGGCAAATTTTTTTGTCAAATGAGCAAGTTACATAAGTCAGAAAGAAGAGGGGGAAAAATCCAAGTGACAAGCTTTTGTGCTAGAAAGGACATAAAAAGAGGTTTAGTGAAATAAAGCTGCCAGCCACCACTGGGAGCAGGATGGCTCTTGTGCAGGCACAAGAGGAGAGCTTTTCTATTTTCTGAGGAGTTAATATAAATTTGCAGATGAGGGCTTCAATTTTTCCAGAAAGCTTCACATGATTGAGAGGAAAATACTGTGAGAAAGCCTAGAAAATTGCACCGATTAAAGATAACCACAAAGCCTATCTAATAGAGGGGGATTTTTCAGAAATGCTATTTTATAAGCACTTACTCCCTTATTTCTGGTTAAGGGTGGTAATGAATATTGCAGATCATCTGCATGAAATGGAGAGTTGAGCTTGGAGATGAGGCCTGGTGAGAATGGAGACAAGCCTGTACTGTTCCTGATTTAACCTGACTTCAACATCAGCAATGTCCCTGTCATAAGAATCTCTGACTACTCTCCTGCTTTGTTTTAAACTTCCTATTTGTATTTCTGTCTTTTGATTATGCAAATACCGCAAATTGGAACTAGGTTATTTTTTGCAAAATACTGTGTATTCATCTAAAAGCAATGGCATGTAATCAAATTTGACAAAGAAGATGATATGCTCTTGGGACTCCCTGGTGGCTCAGGGGTTAAAGTCTCAGAGCTATCAAGTTATGGGCAGCCACTGTGGCACAAGTTTGATCCCCAGCCATGGAGATACCCACGTGGCACAGCAGACCTCTCCTGTCTTGCCTGCTGCTCCCCTCAGCAGTGTATTTCAGTAGAGCTGCCTATTCTGCTCCCCACTATGTCTCTGGTGAATCCTCTCACCACGCCTCCCTGCACAAACCTCTGGCCCATAAAAATAAATATTTCAGAAAAAAAAGGATATGCTCTTATTTCATGGCACTAAGAAAATAAATTTTATTTAGCATATTCTGTACCAGAAGTTGACAAATGATGACTCATGGGTCAAGTATGACCTGCCGTTTCTTTTCGTGACTTGCCAACTAAAAGTAGCTTTAAATTTGTATTTGTATTTTTAAATTTATATGTGTATAAAAATTAGCTTAGTTGTTTTTTAATCACAGACTGTAAAAAGTAATTTGATAGCATTTTTCATGGAATAATTTGCATTATATAATCAAGCAAGCTAAATAAAGATTAGCATTTTCGTATCAAATAATCACTTCATGCTTGTGGGATCAGCTAACAAAAGAAAACATAATATGATTATTTTCTTTGCTAATTAGATACATAGAACTTCATAAACATCAACTAAAGGATTAGACAAAATTATTTTTAAATGCCAGTTGGAAGATCAGTTATTTTGTCATCATCAGCGAGAAATGTTTTAGGAGCTGAGTTTTTATGTCTACCTCTTACATCTTCATAGAACTTCCAAAAAAAAAGCACTAAGTTTATAGATGGTTTTTATATCTTTAAATGGTCAAGAAAAATCAAAGGGAAAGTTGTATTTTGAGGCATGTGATAATTACATGGAAATTCACATTTTTGTGTCCATCTAGATTTATTGGCATGAAATCATGCCCGTTTCTTTATATGTGGTCCACGGCTACTTCTGGGTCCAGTGGCTGCGTGGAGTCGCCATGACAGAGATCATGTGGTTGCAAAGCCTAAAATATTTACTTTCTGGCCTTTACAGAAAAAAATTATCACCACCTGGTATGGATGGAGGGAGGTGGCCACCTTTGATCAGATGTGCATGATGTCTACGTGTCTCTAGATGTAAAATGAAGCGAGATTCTCATCTTGGAATTACTTCAATCCAGTCTTACTTTGGCTCATGAAAGCATTTTGGTATAAAATAGGTTCTTCTGATCCAGATTGTGTCCCTACTTGATTTGTGCCTTTTCATCCTTCTCAGTGTGGAAGAACCAAGATAACTTGCAGACCTGGAGCCAGTAAATTATAAGCCAAGCCCTTTTAAGTTTCCATCTAAAAACTAGAGTAAAAATAAATTATGCCTTAAAAATTACTCCAAAATTTAATTATTAAAAGTATGAAATGATAGTTCTGATTATATAAATATACTGCAGTTATACTGCTAACATTCTGTGTTAGACAAAACTCTTTCCCCTGCAAGTTAGAGTTTTAATAACAATGAGAGCATAAGACTTCAGACAACTGAACTGAATCCTAAATTATAAGTCTCATTCAGACATTCAAGTACTTATATTACATAATCCCCAATTCTATTTAATCTTACTTTTAGAAATATAAGGGAGTCAAATTAATTTTGAGAAATTTATCTCAATAAGCAAGATGAAATATACCACATTTTGTTTATAAATTTGTATATGGGACCCAGGGTATCTAGTGACAGACTGATGAATGACTCACATAGAAATCCATTTTGTTTTTAAATCATTCCCTTTGATAATAAGTGATAATAAAAACACAATCTGTCTTTGTGTCATAAATGCACCATTATATTTAATAAAGAACATAACTTGCTGAGTTTCACTTTAAGCTGTGTTTAAAACATTTTTTTGAAACTAAACAAAGAGACAGATGAAGCCAAAACAAACCCTTGAAAATTGATTATAGACCTAGGAATCCAGAGGGGGAAGTGGGCAGGATAAACGGGGAAGGAGCACAGTGGACCATAGTGGGGGCACAGTATTGGCACAATAGTGGTGCACTACAGTAATAACACTTGGAGGGGGTTCCTATACACCCCAAATAAAAACAATATAAACCAACATTATCCAAAATAAAATTAAATAAAATTTCTTGAAACATCAGACATGCAGATGAATTTCATAATTCATGGATTCTATATTTGCAAACAAATTTCCTTGCTAAAATTTATCCATAACCCTAAAAGCGAGACTTGTGGGCTTCTGAGTTTAGTGAGCATGTGTCTAGGCAAATAAATTGGAGGTGTGCTAATGGGATAAGTTCCAGGTAAGGATAAGCAAGGCTGTACTACAGTTATACCGCTAACATACTGTGTTAGACAAAAATTTTTTCCCCTGCAAGTTAGAGTTTTAATAACAATGAAAGCATGAGACTTCAGACAACTGAACTGAATCCTAAATTATAAGTTTAAATCAGACATTCAAGTACTTACATTATATAATCCCAATTCTATTTAATTTTGCTTTTAGAAATATAAGGGAGTCAAACGCACCATTATATTTAATAAAGAACATAACTTGCTGAGTTTCACTTTAAGCTGTGTTTAAAACATTTTTTTGCACCTAATTTGCTATGCCCATTTCAGCTCTCAGACAGTAGATATCTCCTTTCTGAGGTCTACGTCATACAGCATTTTTCATTTGTTTGTGTTTTTTATTGGTGGTGAATTCACTGTTTGAAACGCCCGCCCTTCTCCCAGCTCCTTAGTGTGAGACTGAAGTGCAGTTCAGGGCTCAGAAGCCAAGAGGGCTGTGGGGAGCCTGATGGAGAAGGGTGTGTGTGTGTGTGTGTGTGTGTGAGAAACCTGGGGCTTCCTGAGCATATTTGCACGAGTTAATGAATCAGGAACTTAAATCACACCAATAGCTTTTGGGAAATCTGAACAATGACTGTCTCAATCACCTTAGGAGACCTACTTATTTGTATCCGATAAACTAACATGATTGAATTAAAAACAAACTACTTGACAAGATCCTCGCCTGAATAGAACTGTATCTAGAACAGAACGAGCTCTCACTAGAACCTGCACTGTCCACTGGCTTCCCAAGATTCCCTTGATGCGACTTCTTGGAGCTGCTCTCTCTCTCTGCAGCAGTTTTGGGGGGCCACCTGCAGAATATGGTTAATTTCCTCAGGCAAGTATTAATGTGATCTCTGCATGAATTAAAGAGCGAAGGGGAGTGAGGAGAAAGGCATGTAGGGAAGGGGAAGAGAGAGAGTTTAAACAGGTCTGAGTCCAGGTCAAAATCCTGTATGATCTTTGAGTTCCAACCACAGCTATTGCTGTTACTCTCATGGCTAGTGGATGAAGGCTTGGCCGTGACTTTCAATTTTGCTCATCTTAGTTGGCCATTGTTAACACCTGGCAATTCAGCAGTTTCTCTCTCTGACAGAATCCATTTAGCTCCTTTAGGCTCTATGCGGTGACCTGGAACTGAGATGACTGGACTGTGGAGATGGTTACTTTTTCCCCCATAGAATATGACGTGGAGAACTACTGAAGTTACCAGAGGAAGTCTTAGTAGGGGCTTACAAAGGGATCTTAAAATTTCTGGAAGGGAGTGGAAGGAACTTGGAGGTGTTTAGTCCAATGCATACATTTTACAGATGTAGAGAGAATCAGGCCCAGAACAGTTTGAAGTTGGGCCACGATTGACACTTGAGGTTCTGAATGAAGGCAAAGCTTTCCTTCCATGCTTTCTTCTCTGAATCTATATCTTGGCTTGAGGACCCCCAGTCTGAGAAGATGGTGGGAAAGGAAATTAAATGGCCTCAAGCAAGAAAAGATGGCAACAGACTGGCTCTGCCCAACGTTGTACCATGATCTCTCTCTAGATTGCTCTCATATCTCTTGTTCCTGGTCACTTCTGAGGGCTGAAATTTTCTCGAGCATAGCTATTTTAAGAACTCCCACAGTAACCACACAACCTGGACTCAATGGGGAAGAGGGTGGTCCTGTTTGTCTTTAGATAATTTGTTAGAAGGTACAGGAGATGTTGTTTCCTTCACAAATCAGAGCTGCTATAGTCCTCACGCCCCTGAACTCAAGAAGTGAAATGCACACTGTTCATTCCACGTGACTGTTGCCTGCACCTTGTCCATTAAGGAAAATGTGCTAAAACTTACTTTTCTGAAGCTGGCGGCAGGAAAAAAGGAACAATTTAACTTACGAGTTCTCTTGGTTCTCGTTGCGGTTACTTAAGAAACTTTCTTAAGAATTTCAAATTGTTGAACATTTGTATTCAATGGGTCTGTGAGGACTCTGTTTACTAATCGGATTTACTGTGCCAAACCACAGTAGCCAATTATAAAATAACTGGATGAGTTTTGCAGAGACTGAGACAAGAGCTTACACGAAGGTGAATCATTTTGGAACAAGAAAGTAGAGAACAGAAGTAAGGGAGTAGGGGACTCCCTGTTGGTGCAGGGAGTTGAGCACCACACTGTGGGGCCATCCGCAGCCTCTGCAGCACAAGTTCGATCCCTGGTCCGCCAGGGAGAAACCCACATGGCGCAGCAGACCTCTCCTGACTTGCCCGCTGCTCCCCTCAGCAGTGTATTTCAGTCAGTCTGCCTGTTCTGTTTCCTACTCTGTCTCTGCTGGATCCTCTAACCCTCCGCATCTCTAGCCTGTACCCCAGCTCTTGTATGCATAAATAAATAAATCTTAAAAAAAAAGAAGTAGGGGAATAGAAGAGAGAAACAGAAAAGGAGGGAAACATTACCCTCAAATTGTACAAGGTGGTCAGCCTCTGCGAGCTGGACACTTGAGGAAGGGAAGAGCGGAGGAACCTTTGCCCATATACTCCCATCTCCCGAGTCAGAGATTACCCTTGGGGCCAACTTTCTCACACTTTCTCCCACGGGAGCGAAGCAGCGATTCCTCTGCTGGGCAGTGGAGTCTGAGAAACACCCAAGGCAACATGGGCCTCCCTGGTGGTGCAGCGGTTGAGCGCTGGGTTGCAAATCTGCCTGCAGCCTCTGTAGCGCTGGTTCGATCCCCGGCCACCAGGCGAGGGTCCCACATGGTGCAACGGACCTCTCCTGCCGCCCGCTGCTCCCCTCAGCAGTGTACTTCGTCAGTCTGCCTGCTCTATTCCCCGCTCTGGCTCTGGTGAATTCTCTCACCCTCCCGCGCTTCTGATGTACACAGTGCTTGTATAAATAAATAAATCCTAAAAATAAATAAATAAAAAATAAATAAGAAAATACCCAAGGCAACAAACAGGAAACAGCAGCAGCGAAGAAGAGGTGTTACCATGTTCTGGGCAGAACTGGCTGCCCAGCTAATCTCAGAAGTAAAGGGCGAGCTGCAAAGTGGGAGGTGGGGAGCCAAGAAGGGTCTGTAATTATACAAAAGCCTGAGGTTGCTGGAGGTTGTCCTAGAAATTCTGTGAAGGGCCTGAGGGACGGCACTGGAATGAGGTGGCCGTGGAGCTGTGCACTTGGGTGGCAACATGTGATTAATCCTGGGTAACCCTTCCTTGATCTGATATGTATAATGACTTCGAAGCTCTTGGAATAAGTCTATATCTAAAAACAAGTTTAGAGACTCCTATCATATATTAGGTCAGTTAAATACACAAAAAATCTTGTGAGGGTCCCAAGATTTGAAATTCTCCTGGTTTTAAACCTCACACAATGTTTGGTCTTAGTATTTATCATCAATATATTTTAAAATTGCATATTGTTTTATATTTTATATTATTTATCAAAATGAATGTGTCTTTTAATGGTTTGATCTCAATACTTAAAGTGAAATGCTAGAAGAAATCATTTTCAATTTTATGCCTAAGGGGTTTTCAATACATTCTACATTCCAAAATAAATGCCATTAGTATTTAGCATTTGAATAACATTTTTGTAGTCAAAAATGATTTTTATTTCCTTCTAAGAAACAGAGAAATTATACTTGGTTTGTGTTTATGAGCAAATATATTTACTGAAGCAATGGCTAAAAATTTTCTGCAAATATTATACCTAAGTATTAATGAAGATATTAGTTTGGGAAAATGCACAAGGAAATCTTCACAGTGATCTTTGACATTTATTTTTCTTAATGTGATAAATTAAAAGTATTTAGGAGAGTTAACAGTGAGAGTGTTTATTTGTTTCTTTTTATGCTATTTTGTTTGACATATAGCTTCTGTCATTTAGCTGTTGGAACTAAATCAACTCTGGGACAAGAGTGAAATTATGTGTATGAGCACCTAAAGTATAAATAACATATGAAGTTTAAATAGCATATTTAAAAGATGATATCTTACTTTTAGAAACAGATATATAAAATAACCACCATATGAATAATATGCATGTGAATAATAACTACTAAATTATAATAGTGATTAGATGAGCACCTATACGGGAAATATGAGCTAAAACTCAAGTAATAGATGATACTAGAAACAAGTGATGTGAGACTAGTAATGTGAAAGGCATACAATTAAATTTTCATGTTTTGAAGTAAGCCTTTATGTTAAGTACATAATGTAGTAAGACTTTCCCATCTTAATCCATCCTCTAACCAGGATAATTTGTGTGTGTTTTTTAAAGTGGACTTTATTAACATTTGAGCTTTCTAAATAAACTATTATTTATTTATGAAAATTACAAGTGGCCATAGTCAGTGATGTATATATTCAAGTTAATTCATTGAATAATGTATTTACAGATATGTATGAACATATAAGTACATATATATATAACCCTAATTAGATAAGACATTATTATTCATTATTTTCCCATCTTCTTAAATCTGCATTAAGTCAAAACCCAAAAACTCTTCTCTTCCAATCATTCAGGATTGAACATTTTGTAGTTTAAACCTGAATCAAATATTTGATATATAGACCAGTTACAAGCTCATAGAGTTTGTTTTATTTTTATTCTTTTCTTTATTGAGGTAACATTGATTTACACCATTGTTTGTTTTCTGGAAATATGGGATCTCTCATTCACATGTTGTTGCCATAGGGTACACACACCAAAACCCTCATGGTCCACACCTTCATCATAAGGCTTGTTTTAAAATCAGAAATACCTTTCAGTGAGAGAAAAAATGACAGTAACGTATTGCATATTTTCAAATGCTTTTCTTTGGTAAGTAGTCACACTGGGAATTTTTCTAGTCATATTAACTAAGAATCTTAAAAATGTAGGCAATATCATTTGGTTCTCTTCATTGGAACTTTACTGGGATGTATGGCTTATTCAACCAACACAGATGCAGTTACAGTCCTCTGCTTTTCTCAAGTGTCTTCAGAGAACATGTGGCTCCATGGAGAAATCTTTTGGGGGGAAATCTCACAAAATAAACACATCTGGCACTGCATCAGTTTTTCCATTTGTGGTTAATTCTGCACTTTTGGTCAAATGTTTTCAATAAGTGAAACATGGCTGGTGGCTGTAACTTTGTATATCATTTCAATTATCTTTTTCTTTAAATTGTTCTTGACAATAACATATTATCATTATAATTATACTATCACCACTTTAAGTGATATCTACATTGTGTAAATTTTTTTTCACTTTATTTTCAAGAATCTTTGTAGTAATATTTATTCTTATCCTGCAATATTTTTTTCTTTTAAACAAGATGTTTTATGGTGATGAAAACTTCCAACATTCCTATCATTTAACTCTGGATTTTAAATCTTTAGAGTATTATGACAGTATCCCCCGCCCCCCAGAACATTCCTTAGAATAGCGCTGTTTAAGAAACTCAAGTTATAGTATTCTACTGCTGTTGACTGAGACAGGAGGGTGATGGTGTGAAGAAACAAGAACAAGGGGGCATTCATCATGGTATCACATTAACAGTGATTTTGTTGCTTTTGTTACCATAGTCACCTTAACCTTAAATCATTCAGTGTGATAAGACACTGTAATAAACACTACCTTAATCTGGTTAGAAACTACAATCTCTTAACCATCTACTTTGTGGACTTTAAATAACAGTAGGAGGTGTGATTTTCACTTCAATTTTCAACTGAGCAGTATTATGCTCATCTTTTTTCTTAAGGACAATAATATCCCTGAATTGACCATTCCATAGAGAAAACACTACAGTTTGGAGACAGTCCAGTTAAACATGTTCAGTAAAATAGACATACTTTCTTCAATCCCCAATGATGCTTTCCTCATCATTTCATCAGTCACTGAACTATTTTTTTTCTGCTTCATAGTCATAATCCCAGAGGGTTATGGAATTAAATATCCGAAATGCCACAGGTGGGTATTTGGGGACAACCATTCAAAGCACACCGCATTTTGTTAGACCTTTCAGTAGAGAGAAGTAAAGCATAATATTATCTTCTCAGTAAGATATAATGTTACATTCTTTTCCAAGTCATCAAGAGGTCAAAGGTTGTGCCTTAAAATAAACTCAACAAATTTTTAATTACTTAAACCCTGGAATGAGAATTCAGAATGACCTGCTTAGTTCACACTTAGTTGCTGCTCTATTAGCTCTCTTTAGAGAAAAGCATAAACAGTACAGGATAAAAATGAAGAAGGAAACTACCAAGAAGAAACAATAAAGGGAAAAAATATTATATGTCAGATGGCAGGATTTCTAGACATTTTAGCAATTTCTTTTTAGTTTTTTATGCTCTAGAATTCCAGGCATAAACTTGGGGGTAATTTGTTGTTTCCATGTTAAACTGCTAATGAAAATTTCTCTGTGAATCTTTTAGCTGAATTCACTTAAGTCATAGCTCGCCACCCTAAAAGAAAATTATATTGGCTAAGAGACAGTCAGTGTTTTTGAACTGGTGAGTTACTGTCATTGGGGAAGTAATTTATATTATCTATCCCCCAGTTTACTCACCTAGCATAGGGAACCTCTATGGTCCCTTTGAACCTTAAATTAGGATTCCATGGAAATTCTTAGGAAAAATGAGAAACATTTTCTCTTCATAAGGCAGGCCTTTAATTATGCTTTTTATTAGCATGGCTGTTTAATGAAATTTGATTTTTGTCTTTGATATAACTCTTTGCTTTTGATTACATAAAGCAAATTTTTTTTTTAAATACATTCTTCCATTGATCCTCTTCCTGCATTTTCCCTTCTGTTGTTAGCATTCTTCTCAATAGATGGTGCTCTTTTCTCAGAGACACTATTTATCTTTCATTTCTCATCCAAAGACCAGGGAAATCAATTTGACTCTTTAACAATCATTAGCTGAAGAAATTAGACATAAAGTAGGAAGACTAGATGACAAGCAACTTGCAGTGACTTGATCATAAAAACATAATGGAGAAATTATTCTTAAATGATTAAAGAACTCCATAGAAATTGGAAATATCTGCTAAATAGATGAAGCAAATATTGTAACTAAATATGAAAATCTCATGTTTAGTACTTACAACTGCAATAGGAAGAAAATCCCAAATTAGGAGATATTTTAAAATGTTTAAATATTTTTCTACTTCAACACAAGAGAATATGTAGTATCCATATTAACATACAGGCTTTGAATGTACACATCAACACTAGCATACTGTACATCAACCTAAATTAAGATAGAAAGCTTGAATATTTGTTGCCAAATAAATTGGTAGCATCTGGATAAAGAGAGTGAGCCACAAACACTTTTGAAATCATTTCACTAGGTAAAACATTCCCCCCACCCCATGCCCCAGAACAAACATTAGAATTTTCTGTAGAATAGCTTATAACCCAGAATTCTGCTACTTCTGTTCTCTTAGTTCCAACTTTAGGGGTTATTGAAAAATAGTCTTGCCCTGCAGTTCTCCAGAACCTCCCTGCTTCTTCCCATTTTAGTATTAGGTAGGATGACTTCCCTAGCAGAGCTGAGACTGCCAACAGCAAGTTGAGCCAGGCAACACAACTGCCATGCTTGCTACAAACAAAGCAACACCACTTAATATGGAGAGACACTAGGAAAACTTCCTCATTGTGTGTGGCCTCAGAATGGAAGGAAGCGTAGGACACGAGTTATAATGGCTGGGGAAGTGGAGGGGTGTGGCAGTGATACAGACTATTACACCTAAACCAGCAGGAGTAGGAAAGTTGCCAAGGTTCATGTTTTCAAAGAACTGAGGATACTCAACCCCTCTTCCCCAGTTAGGATAAACTAACTAGAATTCCTCTCCCATTCCACTTTTTCACAGCTCTTTAGAAGCGGCTGAGGAATTCACTGCCCAAGAGTCCTCTTGGCTCAGGGCAATCAAGCTCAGATTTAGAACATATTTCTGGTAGAGTTTTATGTCCTTTACCAAAGCAGCTTCTCTGTTCCTGAAATTTTGGATGCTCTTTGTCAGTGGAGGGGGGAAAAGTAGCTTTTTGCATTCAGACAGCAACTGCTCTATCCACCCTGTCCCCAGAAGCCCCCCTGTTCACCACCTTCACCATATCCTCCCGCCAGACCCGCTGCCTGGGGTCCCTTCATGCCCCCATTGGCAGCAAAACGCTCCCGCTCAGAGCCAGGTGTATTACTTACCTGAAAATCACAAACATGACCAGGAAGTTTCCAAAGAGACCCACCACACACACGATGGAGTAGAGCGCCATAATGGTGACAGCCGTGATCATGGAAGGGCTGCCAGTCGAGGGGCACCGGCTGTCGCTCCCACCCAGCTCGGTGCTGTTCGGACCGCATGGGTCTGACCGGTTGCCATCTAAGTGGGAGAAGTTGACCCAGGAAGCGGGACTAGGTGCTGGGGAGCAACTTGAAGCGTGTTTGAAGGCATCAGTGCAGTTGCTGGTGTTCCCGGCCACGAAGCCGCTCTCCATGGTGCTGACGGCCGGCCGGGACCGCGCCGGCAGGTACCCGGAGCCCTCGGACCTTTCGGGTTCCACGCGCCTCAGCCGCCTCCTCTAAGAGCTGCTGCCCCAGCTTCTGCTCTTTCCTACAGAAACCAGCCCTAGCGGAGCCACAGAGGAGCGTTGGGGAAAGGGGGGCGCTGAGCATCGGATATTATCCCTTGCTTGCAGCCCCCTCCCACCTTAGTTGTGCAGACACCCACCCAGCCCCACACCTCGGGGTGGGGGGCGTGGGGAGGGCTGTGCGGGAACAGAGGCTGCAGGGGAGGGAGGAGAGAGCAGGGGTGGATTTTGCGCAAAGCGATCCAATGGAGACGGGCTCCCCGGTCGGCGCTCCTTTTGGCAAGGGAGGGGCGGGACAGGAAAGGGTTGGAGAGGTGAGGCGTGAGACGGAGTTAGTTTCTTGCAGCAGTAAAGCTTAAGAAAGGGAGCTAGCAGCACTGTTATTCAAGTCCTTTTTCTCTGGATAATGTGACAGGGAAGACTTTGCCCTTATGTAACTCTGGCAACGCTGACACGCCAGTGGTCTCCTCTTTCACCCCTACCCTGCGCTGCCATCGCTTGGAGCAGGGGACACAGTTGTCTTTATTCCTCCTGCCCTCAGCCCCGCAGTCAGTCCTGAAAAAAGGAATCTGTTTTCATGAATTTCCAACCCTACACATGTGTCTGAAACAAGAGTGACCTTTTTTTTTTTGCAAAAGAAATGAAAGCAAATAAACTTTTATGGAGGAGACATACTCCTTTTATTCTTTACTTTCTAGATTTTTCCTGGACTAGAAGCTCTATTTGCATCTGAATTTTATCCTGCTGGGAAAGAGGCACAAGAAGAGGTTACATAAACCAGGGGCTTGGGCATACAGCAAAGTCAGTGGAAGATAATGTTCTGCTCTACTTAAACCTCATAGATGGGATTGGAATTATCAATTATCCATTTTAATTTCAGACTTTCTGTAGGGGCATGTACTTCCCAGTAGAAGGTTGTCAAAACCAATGAACATTTTGCACTATGTCAGACTGTTTTTTAGCCTAGAAATTTCAGAAGGTTCTACATAGACATCTGCAACTGGAGAGGCCCAAGCAAGATTCTTAAGGAATATTGATATATTTTTATTATTTTATCATTAAAAAATTTGATACCTCACTTCTAAGTCTGCAAGGGCTCTGTAAACTTTGTAAATCAACCAGAGCTAAGGTTTCTTTTGGTAAAGTTAACACTAATTCTAAAGTAATTCTCATTTCTGTGCTTGTATATATTTGTGTATCTATGTATCTTTTAATGATAAATATTGGCATTAAATATCCTCAATTGGTTGTAGAAAGTTACATTCTAGTGTGGCAGAAGTGCAGAGGAGCTTGAAAGAAACATTTAATTCCAATACTATCTTTTGCCCTTTGTCTTGAAACCAGGTAATTCATAGGTAAACTATATTAATCTAAGTTACTTTGTAAATGTTCAGTATTATTTTTATTCTTTCGCATTAAGGGTATAATTTCAGAATAAAACATAACAGAGATATCCTAGAGACTAATAAAAATACTTTACCACATAATCTCCTGTGAACTAATGTACCAGTTCATTCAAATTGACCTGAAATCTCTCTGCTCTTTTCTTTTTTTTTTTTCAGTATTAGAGGATACATTTATTAGTTTTTCTCATGATTTAAACATCTTTTTAATTTGTTTTAATAATTTATTATTTACATCTTTACATCATTGTTTATTCCCCATAAAATTCCCAAACATCTCTTTCTTACCCATTGGCAACAGAGTATCATAAAGTACTACTATTCAAAAATAGTATTCTTTAGATACTAACCTATTGTAACCAATTATATCCTGATGGACAAAAGTAACAACATAGAGAAGAAAGAATATGTTCTCAAAATTGAAATAAAATAAAAACAAAAAATACAAGATTCAATGTAGAAAAAATAGGTAAAAAATTTACAGACGAATTTAACAGAAGATTGAAGTCCTACACAGATAATTAAGAAAACTTATAGATCAGTCTGAATCTACAAGCTGAACACGCTGCTCTTGAGGACACATGGGACCTAGAATTCTAAGGGCGCTTGATGCAAAAGCCAAATAGAGTAAAATTCCTGGACTTGGCATCAGGTCATTTTGTGAATCTTATACTTTTTAAGTTATATGGGCTTGGATATGTTACTCTACCTCACTGACTGATAGTTTCACATAAGTTAAAAAAGGAAACTAATAAAACCTTATGTGTGCTAGCAGGATTACATGATATATGCAATGCAATAGTAGTCCTTTCATAGAAAACTCATTATTATTATTATTATGCTTTATATATTTGAAAATAGCTGAGCAGCCTCTTTTATCAGTTCAATGCTAGCTTCCTTCAGCTGTAGTTTTGAGTCTTTTCAGAAGCCTCGCCTCTTTTCCAGCCACAGGCTAATTTGTCTATCTCTTCTTAAGGAACAACTCCAGGGGTAAAGACAGTGCTCAGAGTTTGGCCTGATAAAAACTGAGCAACATTATAAACTTTCTCTTTCTACCAATACAACTATAGGAAGGTCCCATTCACTTTTTTATTTATAAAGCACTTTGCTCACTTGACTCACCTGAGGTTTTGTATGGACAGATTGCTTAAACATAGCCCAAATCAGCTCAACACATGTTTATTAAAGATCTATTTTGTACCAGGTAATAAAGTTTAAAAAGATAGATACAAATGCTTTTGACCACTGCAGTTTTACTTCTTACACCTGATAAATCACGTTTTTCCTATAAATTTAGTTGCTTCAGAAATAGATTTTTTTAAAATAAATTATGCGGCAGCCTCTGCCGCTGAACGCCAGTGAACTTACTGGAAAGAGGGAGGCTTTCACTCAGACACATCAGAGTGAGTAAGACCCCCTTCCCCTGTGCGCTGGACTGGACAGTCAATGACGGGTAAGATCGGGGGCAGACTAAAGAAGGCACTGGCCAGCCTCATGTCTGTGACTCCTGACGACCTAAGACAGGCGCAGTCCCCGAGGGGCTTCATCATGATAAACTTTGGCGTTCAGATCAAACAAGGCACACATGCCTATAAGCCTAATTTAGGCAACAAGCCCGCAGTAATTAACCCCTCCTTTGATGGAAACAAGGCTGCTAAGAACGTCACCTGCAAACAAGCCTGATGGAATCACCTACAAAGCAGTTTTACCATTAATCAAATAGCCATTGTTTCAGAATAAGTAGCAACCTAGCAACCTGTCTATAATCATACTACTTTTTTCACTTACTTTGCCTTTTCCTTATATGTGTACAATCAGTTTCAGGAAATGCATGATAAAGAAAATAGTGTGTGGCAATGGTAGTTTTATAATAATCATAATACTTCTCACATGAGACAACACCATAAAAATCAAAATGTTTACGTAGAGAACATATTGCTCGTGATTACTAAAAGTAGGAGGTGCCAGTAGGTAAATATTAATGCCTTTTGATCATTGTGGTTTTGGGATACGAATCAAGAAAAGCTAGCTTAAAGAATGCTGTTCGGTGTAGGCAAAAGTGATTGTGTAGATTCAGTACCTGGAGATTGTTTACTGTGCCATGTCATGGAACAGCGATCACATGCACGTGAATAATAAAGTAAATGTCTTATGCCTTACAAAGTATTTTATGCTGAGAAAGAATTAAATTGTATGAAATCATCCATTGTTAAAATAGGTATAAAAGTGTATGATGATTTTGAGCAAATTACATTCAGATCTTCACTCTTGAAGTGTGTCTGTTTGTCATTTGTGTGTCTGTCTGTCATTTATGCGCCGATTCCTTGACCATCCTCACAGTTTCTCAAATCCTGAGACAGTCCTGCAAGTCTACCGCTGCGCTGGTCCGCGGCAAAATTATATCTGCTAGATAAAGTTTATGATTCAAATCCAAGAAGATATTTTGGAAATGATGATTCTGTCATCTTTGGGAAGCCTGCTTCCTCCTTTATATACTTCACTCCCCAGTGTTGTATGCTCTACAAGATGTTTCCTGAAGGCAGGGCCACTGACAGACACAGCACTTAACATACAGTGGACTCCTTCCTTCTTGTTCTCTTATGTGTAAAATATATATGTGTATACACATGCACATTATCTTAATTTAATTAAAAACAATTAGCATAAGTTTCATAAATGCTATGGGGTAAATGTATCTCCCCCAGATTCATATGTGTAAATCCTAACCCCAGTGTATGATATTAGAAGATGAGGTATTTGGCATTTAGTTGTTTTATTTTTAAAGTAGAGTTTTCCTGAACAGCATTGTAAGCCTTCCCTTAAATTGCACTAATATCTATGACTAAGTATCTCCCATTCATTCAATATAAAATATGGGAAAATACAGAAAAAAATTGAATTTTTCTTTCAAATACCTTTTTAAAAAATTATTTATTTATACAAGCACTAAGGTACAGGCCAGAGGCGCAGGAGGGTGAGACAATTCACCAGAGACAGAGAAGGGAGCAAAACAGACAGAAGAACTGTTGAGGGGAGCAGTAGGCTAATAAGGAGAGGTCTGCCGCACCATGTGGGTAGCTCCCTGGCTGGCAGGGAATCAAACCAGTGCTGCAGAGGCTGCGGACAGCTTCACAGTGCTGTGCTCAACCTGCTGCACCATTGGGGAGGCCCCCATTCTTTCAAATATCTTAAGAAAGGCTTGAAGTACACAGAGAAGGCTGATCAAGGAAATAACAAATTAATAGCACCCAATATATAATTTTTTGAAAAAAGACAAGGAGCTCAAATTCCAGCTTCTGTATCACTTAGTTGCTTTTTGAAGTGTTTGCCCTTTTCTTCATTCCCTACCAGGGTAATCTCAAGTCTGCTGTGACAGCTGAGTCTCTTGTGGAAGGATGTGCACTTTAAATAAATGAGCTATTTTATTAAACTTATTTATTTTATATAACATGGTTCTAGCCATATAACCTTTAATTTCCTTGAGCCACTCAATGCTATCTGTATAGTAGGAATATCGGCCTGTTGATATTTCTTGCTTTGCCGAGATTTTCTATTTGAATAAACCATGTCAGTCAAGATTTAAGTTTGATATCAAACCCCTACCATCCAACATTTTTCATAAAAATATTTAGTCAAAGGAGTGCTTTTGTCACAGCTAGGGAGGAAGCTAGTCAATGCCAAAAGTCACTCCTCTTACTTGAATTTTAAAATACATTGGCTTTAGTAATTCACATAATTGCCATCATTCAAAATTTATTTTAATAGCTTAGCCCTGATTTTTTGACAGTCACTGTTAATGGAGTATGTGATTAACAGCTATTAATGAGGAATATAGATTTCAATACTATGCATAAAACCATTACTGTGGTTTGAAGCTCAGCACAAAAGAGGGCATCTGAGGTTTCATGGCAAGAGCTTTCATTTCATCTATTTGTTTACAGATATTTTCTGTTATCTAACATCTAAATACAGATAACTACTGAGAATATAAAACATTATGATACAATATTATCCTTGCTTAACGTATTGTTGAATATTCAGTGAAATGGAACATGTATTCTTTATTTGTATGGTAAAAATAAAATAACAAAGAAAGAAAAACCTCACAACCACCTCACCCTGATAAATCTAAGAGGGTGACATCTGGGATAAAGAGTAGCATCTGTGGGCATTTAATAGAAAGCAGCCCAAACCCAGGCTCTGTTCCTTACTGCTTGTTCCTTAGCTAAATCACTCAGGCTTGCTGATACTTAGTTTCCTCTTCTGTAAAATAAAAATATGAGTCAACTTCAAAGGAGTTTTACAAGATTCCTTATACATGAAGGACATTATCTTTTGCCTTTTGTATATTGTTGTATATGACCTGAAGATTAGCAAGAATAATTATTGGTGATATTATATTATATTTAATAGCACAGACTCAACCCAAAAGGATTATATTCTTTTATGAGCCTGAAGGTGGTGTCCATGGTTCAACTTAATCGACTCATTTAAATAACTCATCCAAACAGCTAGTTGTGGCCCAGATAAATAATCATTTTTTGAAATCTGCAACCTCAATTGTATTTGAATTTTGCTCTTCCACCTTTAGTTATAGATGCTACCATTATTCTAGTATAGTCTCTTATCATTTTATATTTAGATTCACAGTTATCAGACTTTTACATCTTAAGATTCCTTATACATTGAAAAATTATTGGGGATTCAAAGAACTTTTGTTTATGTAGGCTTTCTTCTCCTATCAATCACATTAGAAATTAAAACACAAAACTTAAAAACATTTCTTTAGCAATTCATTTACAATAAAAATGAACTTGTTATGTACATAACCTTTTATTTTATAAAACACTTTATTTTTCAAAGCAAGGAAATAGAAGAGTGGCATTTACATTATGCAAATATTTTTAATGTCTAGTTTAGAAAAAAATTTGGATTCTCATAGCTGTTTCTGTATTAAATCAATTGCAATATGTTGTTCACTTGAAGAATATGAAAAAATATGGCCTTACACCAATATGTGGTTGGAAAAGAGTATTTCAGTGGCCTTTATAGATAATTGGGAATGTTTTCTTTGTTACTAAATTTAAATTTAATAGGTGTTAGTTTTCTTAATTCTTGGAATATGTAAAATTAAAACAGAATATTTTGTGTTTTTATTAAAATCCATGGGTCTAACTCCATTTGTGAATAAATGCACTACCTATGGATGATTTTATAATGTTATGCATTGATCATTTGGAAAGTGTTGGTTTGCTGGATGATGTAAATTACCCAAATGCTGAAACATTTCATTCTCTCTCTCTCTCACTCTCTCTCTCTCTATATATATATATGTGTGTGTGTGTGTGTGTGTGTGTGTGTGTAGCTAATGTCACCACAGATATTACATTAATTTTCTTTAAATATTGGGATGCAGTCAATTCACAATGAGGACGAAAGTTTTCCAAGTTCTGATTTTGCTGGAAAGCTTGAATTTTATCACTGGTAATGCCTACTTTCAGTTTTTCTTGAAGTGAGAGACTCTTTCAAGTAAAAGAACTTCCTTCCTTTTCAGAAAAATGTCTGCCAATGTCACCACTCTGAGTAAATGTAGTTCATCTTTCAGTCAATTTAAAAATTAAAGTGAAAACAATATTCCAAATAAAAACCAGTTAGTTTAGTTCACAGCTAAAACAATCACAAAAGTGCTTTTTCTTGAAAAATCCTTCCCACTTTGCCTGTGACAGAGTCTATTTCATCATATAGAATGTCAAAAGACATAAGCAAGGGTCAAGATTTAACAAAATTACTAATTTCTACTCATCCATCAGTGACATTTTTAATTGGATCATTTGTGGGGGGGTCACATTGGTTTATGACACTGTCTATGATTGACAGGTATGGGTTCCCTCCACTTCTGATATGTTACCACACCCACCACCAAAGCACCAATTGTCATCTGCATGGTCAATACCATTTTAAAAAGAAAACTTTTGTGGTTTTTCCTCTGTGAGTGCATGTCTGTGCAGAACCCCATGACCACTAGCACAATTTGGGGTCACTGCCTTGAGGCGTCATCTGTGTTTCTCACTGTTCTGGCCAAGGTGCTAATAGCTTTACCCACCACTTATATTGCACCATTGACACAAATTTCACAACGCTGAGAAAGTCATGTAACTTTCTAGAATTGTGATAAAAATATTTTTAGCTTCAAGGTTCCCTTGAGAGTCATGGAGACCCCAAAGGAAGCATGGACAGCATTTTCAGAACCCCTGGTTTTGAGTCTTCTATTTCCTGTTTTTGCTTCCAGTCAATCCACTGAGTATGTGTTACCAGTATTACATATATTATCCTGAAATCACTCTTGGAATACATTGCTCCTATGTGGCATAGCTCTTAATGATGCAACATAAATAAATAAATTAATTAATTAAATAAACCAACTCCTATTAACCTATTAACCTGTGCTACCCACATACTACTGTTTGCTTTTCTTGATTTATTTCCCCATTTTTTCCTCTCCCTGTTTTCTTGCTCCACAGTTCACAGCAAAATCAATGGTGCCAGGATTTTTCTAGTACTTAAATTCTGCTTTCAAACCATTACACATCTGCTGATGTACAATAGACCCACTTACTTTGGCATTTACACCATCAGGCGCTTCCATTTTCATTAAAAATGGCGTGTTATTCATGTTTTTGTCTCTAAATTCAGCTTTTATTATAGCCTCATTTATTCCTTCACACTTTAAAATCCAGCCTTCATTTCTGAGGACATTAGGAGCTTTCATAATGTCAGTCTAATGATGTGAATTTGCTCTCTCGTCCTGACACTCTTATTCTCTTTCTCTCCAAGCTTTATTTCTGATTAGTCCACCATTCTGACAATTCTTTTTGTTTACTTAATGATTCTTTCTTCCTTGCTTGCTCCTTAAATGCTGAGGTTTTCATCATTCTCCCTGCTCACCTCCTTAACATGCTATTCCTAAGTCATCTCAAATCACTTTTGATTTTAACATTGGTGTTGATGGACCCAATCTACATCTCTAGCCCTGACCTTTATCTGATGCTGCTGCTTCTAGAACAGATGAGTTTGATAGATATTTCCATTTAAACAACTTGCAGGTACTGGAAATGCAATTACCTAAAGCATTCTCACCTTCCTACCCAAACGTACTTCTCTTATTCACATCATTGGCCTCAGGGTCCCCCAAGTCAGAAATCTAATTCTTTGAATGGACAATATCTAAGAAAGACTCTGGTCCTTATCCTGCCAATAATGACAAAGGCTCTTGTTCTGCTGGTAAAATGTGCTCTGCAAAAAAGTCTGCATTTTCAGTCTAAATTTGCCCAAAAGCTCCTAGGGGAAGGAAAGAAATGTGTCCATGGATGATAGAAAACAAAGATTGAGAATCTATTGACTGCTCCTGTGTGAGCAGTAACAATTCTTAATAATTTATTTTATGGAAAAATATCCATGATGACAGCAATTAGAAGACAAATGTTTATTTCTGCCGACTGTTATTTTAAGTTATTTGGATTATTTTAGAAGTTTGTCAAATATTCCAACCCTCTTTATAAATATTCTAGCTTGTTCTATTATTATTGTACAGTCTGTAGTATGCCTTCTGTTGAAGCAATGATTGTAAAGACTCAGTTCCGTTGGTATTAGTGAGTTGGTCCTATCACAAAAGTGCTGAATATGCAATTACTTCTGTCCCTCACCTGTGTTCTTGAAACAGAGACATCATTGTATAAGGAAAAGAAATGTTCAGTCAATTATTTTGTTGATAATTTTTTTTCAACTTGACTCTCAAAGTATCACTCTTTTTAGATCTAAATAAACATTTCTTCATATTTGAATTGAAATCCCACTTCTCTGGAAGCATTGTTGGAACATAATTTAATAGCACCATCTGTATTAGTACTCCATCTGTGAAATAAATAAATAAATGGGCCCAATTTGTTCTCTAGTCCAACAGCTGCCAAAGATTTTTTTGAAAAGAAAAAAAATTCTAAAATAATCTACACACAATTGAAATGGAAAACTAAAACAATTATTATTTTCATTGAAGTTTAATGGACATACAACCTTATTTTGGTTTCAGGTACACAACAGAACAATTCAACACTTATATACATTGAAAGATGTTGATCATTGCAATTAATCTGTTACAATCTTTTTTAGGAACTTTCAGAAGTGCCATACCATATGTTTTATCGTATTATCTTTTATTGACATAATACTGCCTGACAACACAGTGTGTGATTTAGGGGTACAGATTCAAACTCTTCAGATGTATGTGACCCTTTCACCCCCATGGCCAAAGCGCCCACAGTCCTCCACCACAAATCACTGGCACCCCTCCCGCTTTTTGATGGTCAACTTTTCATTATATTTGCCTTGAGAGCAAAGAACTATATTCCAGAAACCACTTAAATAATGCATCTTTTACTCACAGAGGTGGCAAGGACCATGGCATAAAAGCACCTCACATAGGTCCTGTTAGGCTGGTCACTTAACACAGAACTTATAGCTCTCTGCATGTTTATAGGGCTCTGCCTGCGATCATAATACAATCATCCAATCTTAGCGCAAGCAAGGTAGGGAAACTTCTCTCAGGCATGCTACCTATTTTTGATATGAACAGCAAACATTCTTTAAGCAATTTTATTTTAAGACATGACTTGCCTTTTTATTTTGTATTAATTTATCATTTGTTTCAATTGAGGTCATGTAGTGGTGACTTACAGCACTATATAAGTTTTACTATATGTGCTGCCAAAGCAAACACAACACTACGTATATTTTAAAAGAATAGGTTTACACCTTTTCAAATGCATGTTACCCTACCATGTCCACCACCAAAGCACCAATAAACCTATTCTGTAGTCAATTGCACACCTACCCCTCCTGCTGCCTCCCCCCTCCGCCCCCACAGCCTCTTTATTTTTGGTTTGGTTTTGTTTGTTCTCTTGCTTTGTTTATATTCCACATGAATGAAAACATTTGGCATTTGTCTTTCTCCTTCTGACTTATTTTACCTAGTGTAATCCCCTCCAGTTCCATCCATGTTGCTGCAAATGGCAAGATTTCATATTGTTATGGCTGAGTAATATTCCATGTGTATATATATACAGCATCTTCTTCATCTACTCCTCTGTCTTAGGCACTTAGGTTGTTTCTGTAACTTGGTTGTATTAACTGTGCTCGGTAACTGAAGGCATGCATATATCGCTTTTGAACTAGTGCTTCTGCCTTCTTCAGGTAGATCTATTTTTAATATTTTGAGAAATATTCCTACTGTTTTCCATAGGGCTGAACCAATCCATAGTCTCAGCAAAAGAGTTCCTTTTTCTCCCAACTGTCCCCATACTTTTAGTTTCTGCATTGTTTTGCTGTGGGCCTTTTTCTTGCATATGAGTTGGTAGATCACTGTGGTATTAATTTGCATTTCCCTGATAATAGGTGACAGTGACCATTTTCTGATGTGCCTGTTGACCAATGGTATGTCTTCTTTGGATGTGTGTCTATTTAGCTTTTCTGCCCATTTTTGGATTGGCTTATTTGTTTTCTTTTTGTTGAGTTGAATGAAATGAATTCCTTGTAGATCTTAACTATCACCCCCTTGTGAGATGTATGATGTGCAATTATTTTCTCCCATTCAGTATGGTGTCTTTGTTTTAGTGATGGCTTTTTGTTCACTATTCAGAAGCTTTTTAGTTTGATGTGGCCCCATTTGTTCCCCTTTGCCTTCGTTTCATTGCTGTTGTAGTTGAGTCTCAAAGACAACGCTGATGCCCTTCTCAAGGATGTTTTGCCTATGTTTCCTATATGGATTTTGTGATTTTGGCTATTACATCCGCACCTTTAATCCATTTTGAATAATTTTTTTGTGTTTGGTGTAAGATAGTGATAGTTTGGATTGAACTAGTGATAGTTTCTTTTGCATGTGGCTAATACTGTATTAGTGATTATAACCTCCACTAGGTACATTATATCTTATTTAGAAACTACTATCTTATTTAAAAACTTGACTTATTTAAAAACTAAAAAGCTTAAAAAATTTATTTTGCCCAGAATGTGGTTTTATTTTTTTCTTGTAGCATTCAGATAGTTGAGACATATGTATTATTTCAATTTATATTATTTGAACTTTAATTCTGAGTGTCTATTTGTGTGTGAGCATGATGTACATAGGCAAATGTGCACAGCTAAGTACACATACATTCATGGGGTACTTTATGTTACCCTGAAAAACAATACCTTTGTGAAACTTACCATCTCCTAAAGCTTTTCTCTTCTCTCTTCTGCTTAGAACTGATTTATCCAAATATTTTCTTCCCATAGCCAGGATTCATAGGTTTACCTAGGTTTTCCAAACCTCCAAAAGTATAATGAGATTAAAAGTAACCATGGGGGGACTCCCCGGTGGCACAGCGGTTGAGCGCTGGGTTGCGAAACTGCCCGCAGCCTCTGCAGCACCGGTTCAATCCCCGGCCACAGGAGGAGGATCCCGCATGGTGCCAGACCCCTCCTGCCGCCCGCTGCTCCCCTCAGCAGTGTACCTCGGTCCTTCTGCCTGCTCTGCTCCCCGCTCTGGCTCTGGTGAATCCTCTCACCCTCCCGCACTTCTGACTGTACCCAGTGCTTGTATAAATAAATAAATAAATCTTAAAAAAAAAGTAACCATGGGAACTCTAAAATGATTTCTACTAAACTGTAGTTTGACATAAATAACCTTTATCCCATAACATTTCAGGATAAACGCACACACACATGCACACACACATGTCCCATCACTTAGCTCTCAAAATTCTTAATCGCTCTTTTCATGTTTGCTGTCCCTCCTTTGTCTGGACAAGGCAGAATCCATAATACTCAGAACATGAGAGTCAAGTAGCCCTTACTCCTGATCTTCCAGAAAATTCAGCAGAAAAAAAATTGCACAACAAAACAAATCAGCCCTCATTCCCGTGGACCTTGCTGTTTTGGTAGTGTTCCCGGTAATGCTGTTTTTCTACCACAATACGAGAGGATAGCAGAGCTCTCTGTTGATGGGATGCAAGGGCTGGTCCTTCTCACAGAATGACATTTATTGCAAGTAACAGCCACAAGAACAAGGGGCTGCAATTATATAAAAGACAAGTGCTTTTCTGTCTTCGTACAGCAGCCCCTTTCTGCCCATTTACTTGACTGAATTCTCTCGCTCATAGGAGAAAGGAGCAATTAGAGAGGCAAAGTCATTATTGCATATTGAATGGAGAAGTCTGCCTGACCCAGCTGCTCCTCCTTGTTGCTTTTTCTGTCCCCAGTGAGGTTTTAGAATGCACTCAGTGCAAACTTATAATATTGTGACAGATCACACTTTCCCTGAGCTCTGTGGAGTAATCTCTAAATGATTCTGGAAGCCATCCCAGGCTTGCTGCTTATGGATTTGTCACCACCTTCTTTTTGTGGGAAGACAAACAGACTTTCTAGAGGGTAGAGGTAGGAAAGCTTGAACAAGAAAAATATGTGTGCAATGATAGACCAAAGACAAGCTTGTCAGAATTTTGAAATTAAATTCTACATGTCAGTGTTCTGATACAAGATCAAAAGTTTAAGGTGATTTGATGGTGAAGCATCTTTGCTCATTCAAGTCTCCAGGAACATCTTATTAAATGGGTGACTTTCTCAAAGAGAGAAGCACTGTTCTTAAGAGAAGACAATATATTAGTAGTTATGACTAGCTATTGAGGTGTGTGATTCAGGATCTGTTTAAACCAATTTAATTTTCATAAATGTCCTATGGAGTAACATTATTATCATTCCCATGTTGTAGCTGAGAAAAACTGAGTGAGAGTAAAAGGAAGAACTTGCCCACTTTCAGAGTTAATCTGGAATGGAGTTAGGTGCCAGCCTAAAGCACTAGCCACGTTTCTCCACTGCTGTCCATTAGGCTGTACCTTGGGAACACTGGTTTTGCACTTGCATAAGCTGAATTTAGACCTTGGTGTGATCCTTATCACTTGCATTTGTGAAAAATGTCTAACTTCCATAAACCTTAGTTTCCTCATCTGTAAAGTTAAAATAATGTCAAACCTCCTTGTGTGTGAAAGGATTGGCAAGCCCGGCTAAGTTTCTCACAGGCAGGAAATTTACTGCACCCCCGGGAGAGGTTCACAGACCCAGAGTGGGGGGTCAGTGAAGTCGCACCCGTTGTCAGGGGGAGGGTCGTTCTTATAGGGTGAGGAGAGGTAAGGCAGGAAAACCGGGTTGGCAGGGTGACAAAAAGGTTTAGGCAGAATAAAGTTTTTCGTGGAGCTGTGTTGTTTTTCTCCTGTTTATGGCTTCACTTTCGGTTTGATGGTATCAGTGGTCCTGGTGTCAGGGCTCTCTTGTTTTTTTCTATGTGGGCTTCCTCATTCCTGGCCCCTGCATTGACCTTTCAGTGTTCACTAGGAATGAATGGTCCCTGTGAGGCAGATTTGGATGGAAAGGGCTAAACAAAAACTGCCCTCTTCTTCATACTTTGTTTTTTTCGTACTGAATAATAAGACTTATTGACTGCTTCCTTGCAGCTTGATGCTCTGTTCATTTATTCATCTCTAATTATTGACTGACTCATTACCTAGTCATAGCTCATCCCTACATGAGAGCTGGACTTCAGAATTTTCATATTTGCTGAAAATATTTTGTACATTTGATCTTTGAAGTGCAAACTTGTAACAAAAACACAACTTGTAGTTAGACACATTTGAATCATATGCATGGGTTAGGAAAAGAAGCCAAAAGTGTCTCCCATCATCAAGGGAAGAAGGCTTCACGAGTTCATGATCCTGAAAGATTTGTGCAAACCAACCTATTTTACAAAATAATTATCAACCAATTTACCATTTCTACTTAATAAGAAGAAAGGCTTTCATTCTTGTGCTGTGTATTTCTGTGAAAGCATCTTCTCCATGACCATATAAAACTAAGCACTGACGAGCCTCCCAGGTGGTGCAGTGGGTTGAGCGCAGCGCTGTGAAGCTGTCTGCAGCCGCTGCTCCCCTCAGCAGTGTTTTAAGTGCATCTGCCTATTCTGCTCCCTGCTCCATCTCTGGTGAATCCTCACACCCTCCCGTGCTTCTGGCCTGTACCCCAGCTCTTGTATAAATAAAATAAATCTTAAAAAAAAAAAACAACTAAGCACTCACAACAAATAAAGGACTTGTGTTCAGATCTAACTACAAGTTGTATTTTGTTTCATAATACCTAAAACATTTGTATTTAAGTACTTATTTGTTTACTTCTATTATTCATTTCTTCACTAGTTCACATAATTCATTAGTACAGAGAATTTTTTTTGTCATATATTATATATTTTAGTGTTTTACATAGCACTTGAGATAGAAGGCACTCAAATATTTCTTAAATAAGCATATAAGCTAAATGGAGTGCAAATTGTTTTGAGATCTGGGAATGTGTCATCATTCCTACAGTAAAACAAAATGCAGAACAATTATAATTGTAGAATTTGGGATATGGTTTATGTGCTTCCAGGCTTTCCATTATTAAAGGAGCTGTGAACTTCATCCCCCATATAGTATGACATCCATAAAACAGCAGTAAAAATGCAGCACAACTGAGCACTATTCACAGCCTCTGCTTCCCAGGATGATTCCCAGAGTGATTCTCTGTGTTGTTCTCAATGCAGAAAACAATGACCATGACAAATAAAAGCAATCTGGTCACTCCATTTGGTGAGACGTTCTTCCCTTGATGTAGTTAACAGATAGCTTAGTAGAATCTACCAAATGAGAAAATAAAAGTGGGGTCAAACTCAGATGCTTTTAATGGGAGAATTCATTTTTCTTCCCTCCATTGTGCTGAAGTGAAAAATATTAAGGAAATATCAATCCTTAAAATTCATAGCAATTATTCATCTTCTTGAACCAATAATTACATACATGGCAGAATCAGAGTATATGATATCAAAATTATATTCTTTTCTTAATACAGCTTGATCAAATCTTTTTAATGCTTCATTGAATTTCATAGTTTTTTTTTTTTTTTTGGAATACTGTGGCCATTCACTTACAGTACACCAAAACTCAAGTAGATGTAATTTCTTAAGTTAGAGGCTATGTGAAATCTGGAACCTTATCAATAAACTTTGCACAATCTCAAACATCACAGTTGGTTTATCTAGCACTTTGCATGATTTTTTAAAAAGATTTATTCATTTTTGCGTACAAGAACTGGGGTATAAGCCAGAGGTGTGGGGGGTGAAAGGATTCACCAATGACAGAGTGGGGAGCAGAGCAGGGGGATATACTGAAATACACTACTGAGGAAAGGAGCAGGAGACAAGGGAGGTCTGCTGCACCATGTGGGTCGGCTCCCTGCCTGGGGATTGAACTCATACTGCAGAGGCTGTGGACAGCTTCACAGTGCTGTGCTTATCCACTTGCGCCATCAGGGAGGTCCCTCTTTGCATAATTTTGTAACACCACGCATTTATCATAAGCAACCAAACCAAACCAAACCAACTAAACAAGCAAACAAAAAAAACTCAGGGAGCTGGGAAAAACTTTAAGTAGCTTAATATACGTATAATGGAGCCCACAAAGAAAAAGAGAGTAAGGAAAAAATGAAAAAAATAAAGAAAAATGACAGAAGTAGATTAAAAGCAAAATGAAGGGACAACATACCAGGATGATATTATCAAATGATATTGGGGAGAGTTATGGCAAGGTCAGGCAAAGAAGACCTCAGAACAAAGAACATCACTAGCAAGTAGAGTCATCTCATGGACAGTTCACTAAGGTGATTTAAAAATCCTGATTATTTATGTATTTATTACTGGAGGTTCAACAATAAAAGTGAAGCAAACAAACAAACCAACCTGAACGAATTTCAAGGAGAAATTAACAAATGCATAATTGCAATTGAATATTTCAATATCTACTCTCAGTTTCAATTTAATAGAAGCAGACCGAAAGCCAGGAAGGATGTGGAGGGTTAGAATAATACTCTCACCCAACTTGAACAAATTGACATTAACAGAACATCTACCTATATAAGACTGAATTGTGCAAATCCAAGTGGAACATATAACAATATAGATGATATTCTGGAACATAAAATGAGTCTCAATAAATTTTAAAACATTCAAGTCATACAAAACATATTCTTTAAGCACAATTAAATTAGAAAGCAGTTATAAAAAGAAATATCTGGAATCCCATACACCTTATAAATAACCCATGGGGTAAGAACATACACAAAAAAGAAATTAAAAAGTGTTTTAAGTGTATTAAAATGAAAACATAACATTAAAATTTGTACACTGCAGCTAAAGCAGTGCTTAGGTGAAAATTGATAGCATTAAAGTCCTATATTTAAAAAAGTTTTCGAATTAGTGATCTCAACTTCCACTTTAAGAGGATCTTTCTAACACCTTACCCAGTGCTCACAAAATATGATGTTTTTCCACCTGACTGGTAGGAACTGACAGTGTTTATTGCTGTAAGTGAGTGCTGGGCACTGTTCTCTCTGATCCTTTTGGGTAGTTCTTTTCCCAGGCTCCAGTTTGTTCCTCACACATTTCACTGTTTAGCACTATATCTCTATTGAATAATAAGATGGATCTTATCAGACTTCAGAGTTCGTTCTTTATGCAGTTCTTTCCTCGCCAGGATACAGTGTGGTGAATTGTAGGTGCCTTGCTTTACCTGGACTTTTAGCTCCATGTTATCACAACAAAGATTCTTATCCTTGTGAAATATATAATCATGTACTGCAGATATTTAGATCAAATAAGTGGGTCAGAAAATATCCAAAGGAATAACTGTTATCTAAGTCCCCCAAACATTTTTAGGTGATCACTGCTTCCATAACAGCTGAAAAGCCTCTATTCCTCGGTGTCATTGAGAAGCAGTCTATGCTTGGGACCTATAATAATGTCAGACTGTCCAATAAGTGCTAATGAACTTTTTAAAAGTCTTCTACACACCCAAGTTTACTTTTGTTATTTTACATTGTGGCTATTTCTCCCTATGTTCTTATATTACTCTGTAAACTTTTCTCATTTCTTCAGCTAGATTTTGAACTCCTTTTGAGTAGAGAGCCCATCTTGTGTTTATTTCGAAGTTGTAGAACCAGTTGCAAAAGCATTGCATAAACAAAAGGTATGTAGCACGTAAAGATTGTTCACGGACAAAAGAAGAAAGAAAAGTATCAATACATGAAGAAATGGATGAAGCGTTGGATAGGTAGGACCCCAGCTCATTCCAGTCATATTAGAAAGTGTATCTCGGTGAAACTACAACCTATTCTCACATGTCTCTGGCTATTGTCTGCAATGAAAAAGAGATGCAACATACCTTGTAATTTTTCTCCAATAAAATAAAATAAAATTCAACTCAATAACTGAGTTGTGGAATAAGACAGCACACTACAAGAAAAGATGGATAGTTCGTTTATTCTTTTACAATAGCGAGAGATCATAGAGTTTGCCCTATCTGATCTTTTATGATGAGAAAATGAACAAGTAATTAAAGGAGTTAATTTTAAGTTCTGGCTCTACTATATGCTATATCCTCAACATTAACGAAATCATTATAGAAATGAGATTTGGGTCCTTAAATTAAAACCATGAAATAGAAATTCCACTTTGCCTATTAATGCAGTGGTCAGGAAATGTTATGAATGTTTTGGTCCCTTAATAGAATCTATATTGGTGTGTCTCTTAGTTTTGCAGGAACAAGTTAATTCCTTAACATGATTCTTGCTACTGTGATTTTACTTAGATGTACATTTCTTGCAGTCTGTCTTGAGACTATAAAAGTCAGACAAATTAAAACATAAAAGGAATTATCCAGATATTTTAGAATACCAGTACACTTGTGCTTAGTATTTCCAAAGAGTGGCAGTAAATAACATAGGAGATGTATACAGAAGCAAGATCACATAGCATCTGGCAGGCATATGAAGAACTTTGAAATCCATTTTGAGTGTGATAGAAATTCTTTGGAGCAATGAGAGGGAAGAGAACTGCTGCATAAGAAGCCTGGTATGTGCCTCACAGATGACAATGCAGAGGACAAATCCTGAGGCCGCAGGGAAAAGAATTTTCCAATCGCCTGCCAGCTGCAACTGTATTAAAGACACCAACTGAGACCAGTTGAATAATTGTTAGTTGAGCCCAGCCAACATAGAGAAAACCATAAAAAACAATCACTTGTTTTCAAATCACTATGCTTTGACAGTTATTCACAAAACAAGAGATAATCAGAACATGGATATGAAAAGGCAAAAGAAGAATTAGCAAGAAAGTTTAAAGGCTACTCACTGTGGAGGTGAAGGTTGATGTGGATTTGAACTAACATTTCAGAGAGTAAGAAGAGATTATTGTCAGACATGACAGGATTTATTGGTGGGCTGTTGTGGGGTTTGAGATAAAGAGAAGAATCAAGGGACTTCATGTTTATTAGCTGGAGTAACTGGATAAGAGTGATACTACATCGAGTTGAGAACAACTTGAAGAAGAGCCTAATTAAGAAGGGCACATAGTAGGTTTGCTATTACATGCTGCCATTGATATGATATAGACATCAAGTAGAGATGTCATAAAATAGCTGGAAACACACCAGGGACAGGTTGGAACTGAAGTGCAATTACTGTTGTGTGGATGACAATAACCTAAGATGTTAGATAAGATCATAGGCAGATGAAGTTAGAGAACAAAAATGATCCAAGACGCAGGCCTGATGAATGTCAATATTTAAAACTCAGCATTATGTGTAGAGTCCAATAAAAGGAGACCAAGAAGAAATAACCAGTGGGAGAGCAGAAAAATTAGGAGCACATGATATCACTAAATCCAAGTGTGGATTTTGCTTGGTGTTTAAAAAAAGAAAGTGTGAACAATTGATCCAAATGCTCCTGAGAGATCTTGTTAGAAGACTTACCTTGTCAATTGGATGTGATAATCCGAATGTCATAGTGACCAGCAAGAAGATTAATTTCAGTGGAAGGGTGAAGTTGGGAGCCTGCAACACTGAGCTCAAGAGAGCAGGTGTTGAAAAAGTAGAGGCGATGAGGATACCCATGGTTTCATTTCTTCTTGCAACTCAAGGGAGGAGGGAATTATGTTGAGGGTAGGAGGTGTGTGGGGTTTGAAGAGGATTTCTAAAAGAAGGAAGATGTCTCATGTTTACTATGTCATGTGAATAACCCAGTGAAGAGAGAAAATTTGCTGACAGGGAGATGGGTAGGTTATTGCAGGATTAGAGCACATGGAGAATTCACATTACTTAAAAGAAAGGCTGTTCACCCATCATTGTGGAAGGGAGCAGTGTACATAATAGCAGATATTTGATCTTGATGGATTTTGAAGAATAGGATGAGCAAGCTATTTTCTGAATATTCCTGCTTTTTCTGCTAGAATATTTTTTCCCCAAAGGAGATGGAGTTTTGAAGAGAAATAAAATATGGTGAAGCAGTTATCTGAGTAAATGAATGATTGGACATCTGGAAGTATATTAGAAGTACTGAGTTTCTATTTCTCCATATAAGAGTGATGTGATTCTGACCCTCTGTCCTGTTGCTATGTATTCTGCTGTTTTGCATAAAAAATATGGTTGAAATTATTCTGAATAATTTCAATAGACTCAGTATATTGCCCCAAGTTCCATATCTTCTGGGGGGATATTCAGGATGGGTGTGCCACTGTATGAGATATAGGGGGGGTCACACCCTTCTAGAGTCTTTTTTATATATTTTTAAAAGATTTATTTATTTATGCATACAAGAAATAGGGTACAAGCCAGATGTGTGGGGGGTGAGAGGATCCACCAGAGACAGAGTAGGGAACAGAACAGATGGATTGACTGAAATACCCTGCTGAGGGGAGCAGCAGGTGAGTCAGCAGAGGTCTGCTGTGCCATATGGGTTAGCTCCCTGGCCAGGGATTGAACTCATGCTGCGGTGGCTGTGGGTAGCTTCATAGTGCTGCGTCTTAACCACTTGTACTACCAGGGAGGCCCCCTGCTCCTAGAGTCTTTATAGGCAGACTGCTCAAGTGCCTTTGTCTCTCATCAGGAAAATCCTAGCAACACATATGGCCGAGTTATTTAAAAGAATGTGATTCCCCATTTCGGAGAGAGAATGTGTGCTTGCTCTGCATTGAATTGTTGAAACTGATCAGCTGGCCTCAGGATAGTTTGGTATTCTGCGACATATTCTTTGGACAACTACATGCTGTCATTATGTCTTGCTGCTCCAACATTCTTGCCAACACATTTCATCCAACAACAAGGGAACTTTTTTTCTGGTTTATTCCTTATTTATCAGTGAAGAAACACAAAGGCATAGGGATATCTTAATATTACTGTTACTATCAATGATTTAATATCGCAATACTGCTCTCTGCTTTTATAGAGAACAATAAGCCATGGCATTGAAGAATAGTTGAATAACTATTTTAAAAAATCAGTGATATTTATATGATTTAAAAAATAATTATTCAGTTAAAAAAAGCTAGAGTAAGCTTAGCTTTCAATCATATGCCACTTATTGTATCTCTTATTTAATAAATAAATACAAGTATCCAGCATCACAGTGGAAACCACTGGAGAAGTAAGAAGGCAATGTGTTTGGCTTCCCCAGTTCCAAAAAGAAAAATCATGACAATCTGGTTTGAGCCATAACCTAGGTAAAACCAGAACTGTATGAAAATAAAGTTTTACTGGTAAGACCAATAATATTGACATATTGTGAAACATGTAATGATACAGAGAATATATTTATAAAAGATAAACATTTGGTGTTATTTCAGAAAAGCTGCAAAGGCTCTGATGTTAAGTAAAATCCTTTGGCCAATTTCAGAATGTCATTTTCTGCACTGCAGTAGATTTGTAATTTTAGACCAAATGTAGGACTTTTCACTTGGGGATAAAAACATCTGGCTTTGAGTCACTGAATTGTCTAATGGAATAAGCAGTGGAAGCATTCAAAAGTGATAATGGGTAGACAATTTAAACATGCTCTTTAGCTTCCTTAGCTCCCCTAGGGAGTAAATATTTCATCCTGCGGAATGAGAATTAACGTTTGAAGTAACTGTGATAGCTCCCAGAATTCTCCCTAACCTTCTGTCTTGAGAGAATCTACTTAGTCCTAGTAACTGAACTGTTGGAAATGATATTGGTGAATGTTCATAGGTGAGGTTAAATGAAGAATAAAGCATGGTGAGAAGTTATTTGGGGGCTGTAATATGCTGGCAAAACAGGATGAGGCCAACAGCAATTATTGTGACGATTCAGGCTAAGATAGCTGAGAATGTATTCTTCCATTCATTAGAAGGACAATCTTAGAGGGTTCCTGAGGACAAATGATTTTGTAAGGAGTTTCTTCAATTAGAACAGGAGAGGATTATTCTGGGCTCTCAATATAAATGCTGGGAATCAGCATGATAACTGCAGCTGAATTAAGCAATGCTAAAGACCCCTGCTTTGCATTTTGTTGTCTATGAAACAAAGCCACATGATATTAACTTGCATTTTAATTTACGGACAAACTTGAATGTTTGTCCTTTTCCCTGTCTTGTACATAAGACTGACACAGTTGGGAGTATTCATCTGATCTACTGATGGACAAGGATGAGGGGCTCAGGCACTGTATAAAAAAAAAGTGGTTAAAGCCCCCTTGTGCAGGATGGGTTATTTCAGGATGTCGAGACCTTAGTAGGGGATGTAGAACTTTCAGAACCAACAACTGCAACTATTGAGTCAAGACGATGTTTGTAACAGGGGAAAAGTCATTTTCCTTTTTCTCATATATGTGTTTTATTCAGAACACATGGGGGAAACTGTTGCTGATTCTATTCTGTCTGCCATAGGAAAAATACAAAAATCTCCTGAGTTTTGGTAAACCAAAATAACTTAAAACCTTGAGGTTCACACTACTTAATACTGGTCATGGGAATTGCAATAACCCTTACTTGGAATGCCTGGAGCAGCAATACCTAGGGGACAGAGACACCAAATAATTCTAATCCTGAGTGTCAAGGGAGATATATTTCTGAGAAATCAAAACAACATCAAAGTAAAAATAAACTTCCTTATTGAAAAATGCCCTTTTTAGATAGTCAAATAATTTTAACTATCAAAATATTCCTTTCTCACTAAGAAATGGCTAAGTGAGGGGCAAGTTGCTGAAAATCAAGAAAAAAATAGCACAGCAATGGTTTCTTTAGGCATTTAGGAACACAAAAGTCTGTCTTGAGGTCGTGCAGAAAGAAAAAGGTGCAGAAATTTTGATAATACATCTAGGCTTCTGGGATGAACTCTGGGAAGTGAAACCAACGAACTCCATCCAGGAGTTTTGTGGGCTGAGTCTCCCATCACCCAGTGCGCTAGAGGGCACGAAAGGAGGACCAAGGCATTCCAGTGCTTGAAGCTTTGAAAAGCACAATTATAGCACCATACCCAACTATCAGAGAACACACAGTATTCTCAAATATACATGGAAATTTACAGAAATTCATATAGTACAAGTGCTTATATAGTTCTGTCTCAGTGAATGACTTGGGAACATACAATATTCTTTGACTATATCACAATTGTACTAGAACCCATTGAACAATAACATTAGAACAATGACAAGAAAATATACATATGTACATTTATATATGTAGATATATGATATAAAATGTAATTATACACAAATGCATTCATCTATCTATGCATATGTACATACAAGTATAATTTTATATTATATATAAATGCAAATATTATATATGCATATATACAAACTTAAGAATTAAAGATCAACAAACAATATAAAGCAGGATTCTAAAAAGAAACAGAAGAGTGAACTGTAAGATAAGCACTATTTAAAGAGAAATTGGTAGCCTTAAATCTTGTATTAAAAGAAAAGATAGATTGAAATGAAGGAGCTAAGTGCTGAAACTATGCAGTTATAAAAACAATGAAACAAAATCCAAAAAGTGGGAGAAAGATATAGTAAGTTTACAATAGAAATTAATGAAATAGAAACAAAATGAAATAGTCTCAGTAAAACCACTGAATAATTATTTTTTTAAAGACTCAAATTGATAATTACAAATAAAGATTAGAAACATTTCTCTAAATTCAAATTAGAACTTTATTCATTAAAAGCCAGTACTAGAAATATTGAAAAGCCTGGTAGAGTAGGGGATGATATTTGAAAATTTTTTATCTAAATTCAATAAAAATCAGTTTGTTAGTAAAACAATCCTTATTAGATGAAAGTGGACAACTGAAAAATGAAATAAACAGGTTGCATCCTTTTATAAAGAATTATTTGGTAAAAAAGAAATCTATATGAAATTTGGAAAAAAGAGGCAAAGAAAAATTACATATCAGAACCTTTAGCACACAGATAGAACAAAATAAATATAAGTACATAATAAAGAAAAATAAAAAGAAAAATTCAAGTACCCAACAAAAAAATTAGAAAAGCTAAAATAAATTCAAAGAAAACAAATGAATAAGCAAATAAATATAAAGGCAGACAAGAATTAATTCAAAACTAAAAATAGAAACAATGAGTAATATTGTGCTAATTTGGAGGGGAACCCACAAAATTGTTGAAATAGCAAAATCAATCAAAGAAAAGAGGAGACTGTCAAAAACAGAAAAATATGATAATTGGGAATTAAAACATATAAAGGGAATTTCAAGATGCAAAAGATAATTCTGCTTATTTTGTGCAATTTAATTTGATGAAATTCATTCTCTACAAGAATGTAAATTGCCCAAATTGTCCCAGGAAGAGATGGAATAATGGTACTAAATGTGGCTTGCTCTGTGCCAGGCCCTATTCTGAGAGCTTCACCTACCTTAAATCTTTCTTTCTTCACAATGACCTTATGAATTAGGCATTGCCATTTTTTTTTTTCTTTTCCATTCTTCATGAAAAAAATGGAGACTGAGAAGGGAAAGTAATTTGACTAAGGAGACCCAATCTGTAGCTGACAAAAACAAGACTTTCACAGTAGGCTTCTGGCCCGAGAGTACACACTGACAGTCAGTTGACTACATTGCTTCTAGAAAACGTAAGTAAGCTAAATGCCACAGAAGAAATAGTTTGCTGTCAAAGTGTTCCTTCCTGAAGAAGCAGCAGGCTAACCAGAGGCAAAGAGAATTCTCCCAAGCAATGAATAAGAGCTAATCAATGTTTTTTGGCAAGTTCCAGAAAAGAGAAACAGACAAACTCCTAATTTAGTTTATAAAGCAAACATAACCTTGATATTAATGTCTCTCAAATAAAGCAGAAGAAAAATCAATCAACCCAGCTCCATGTGGATTCTACATGATCATTCCAAGTAAAAGAATTGAGCAACACATCCTGCATTTTATTCTAGTTATATAATGATGCTTCAGCACTAGGAACTCTAGTGATAAAATTCGTCAACTAATACAATAATTTTACATGTACACAACTGCTGATAATAAAGTTGATAAACGTTACTATCTATAATTAGAATCCTTTATTCTTAAATAATGCTTTGGAACAGGAAATTGATTTGTCCACACTGATTGTTTATATGCAGCAACTTTATTACTATGGGACTCCAGGCAATGTTCTCATCACAACTGATAAAAGAGCCAGAGAAATGACATCAAATATGGAGAGAGAGAAAGAGTAAACATAATGAGATTCTGCTACATACTCATAAGAATAGCTGTAATTAAACAAATCAACAACACAAAATCTTGCTAAAGATGTGGTATAATTAGAAGTCTCATATATAGCTCTTTGGAACTTAAAGTGAGACAACTACTTTGGAAACTGGTTTTATAAAATAATATGTACACAACCCTTGACTCTTACATTTTCTATATATTTACACACCTACATATAATAAATATATCAAAGATAAATTGATACAATTTATCCCCAAAGTCATATGTACAAAAAATATTTATAAAATTCATTGTAGAATGTATAACAGTTTATTCATTATAACCCCACACTGAAAACAACTCAAAGTGTACCAGTGCTAGAATGGATACACCATAATGTATGCATCATATACATCATTGTATACACAATCAATAGATATACCACAATGTATCCCTCTCTCATATGCATACACATGCATAAACACACACACACACACATATCTTCAGTGGAGAACCACCCAGTCACTGCTACCTACAGCAACATGGATGAATCTCACTGAATAATGATGACCGAATTTAAAACTCGACAAAAAGAACACACATTGTATGAGTTAATTTAGAAGAAGCTGAAGAACAAACAAGTGTCTGGTTGCAGAACGGTTGCTGCCTGAGTAGGAGAGCAATGTGGGTTCTGCTGGGAAAGATACAAGGATACTCTCTTGATTAGGGTGGTCATTTCAAGGTTTTCTACAAAGATATATATTCATAAACATTCATCACACTGTACCCTTAACATTTGTGTCCTTTAAAATTAAAACTTAAAAACTTAAATTTTAAAAAATGAAATGTGAAAATATGTTACAAAAATAAAGGCAAAAATTGAGGATTTTGAATTAATATAAGTAAATATTTCTGAAGAGCATCATGAACAAAACTGATAGGTTATATGCGTGGAGATGATTCCGACACAACCTGTAACTAAAACAATAAAATCTTAAATATATAAGAAATTTTTTCTATGTAGAAAGTATAAGATAGGAAAACCTCTAATTAGCTAAGAAAAGATGCATTTAAATGATTTATTTTTTTAAGATTTATTTTTTAATTTATTTATGCATACAAGGACTGGGGTGCAGGCCAGAGGTGTGTGTGTCGGGGGGTGAGAGGGTTCACCAGAGACAGAATGGAGAGCAGAACAGGCAGGTCTACTGAAATACACAGCTAAGGGGAGCAGCGGGGAGACAGGAGAGGTCTGCTGAGTCATGTGGGTAGTTCCCTGGCTGGAGATTGAACTCATGCCACTGCACCTGGCAATACTTGATAGTGCTGAGACATTAACCCCTGAGGTATCAGGGAGGCCCCAATTAATTTATAGGAAGAAACATGAATACCTAAATGTTATACAGATTATAAAGTCTTATTGGTAAGAAAAAAATTCAAACAGAAAAAGCAATGCAATGTATTCCCAATAACCACAACATGGAAACAACCAAAATGTCTAATTGACTAAAAAATTTGTGGTAAGTACACTTAGCTATTAAAAAGGAGGAACTCTTGCCTTTTGCAACATCATGGTTGGAACTTGACATGATTATATTAAGTAAAATGAGACAGAAAGTAAAAGACAATTAATGGACGATTTCACTCATATGTAGAATATAAATAACCAAAGCAAATGAACTAACAAAACATAACAAGAGTGACTCTGAAAAATAAAGTGGCTATCAGAAGAAGGTGAAGAGGGGGTGGGAGAAATATATAGAGGTTGTTGATTTGATGTTGTTAATGATACTAAAATTTTGGTGGTGGATGCAATACATCAATGAAGCATGTGTATACCTAAATGCATATGTATCTATATATGTATATACATGTAAAATAAAATTTAATTGAGTTACCACTGGTTGACAGTACTATATGAATTTTGCAAGTATAGTACTTTGAAGTGTGAAGCTATACTTGCAAAATATACTGTGTTGTCAACTAAAGGTAAATCAATGAAATCTTATTTTAAAGGAAACAATAAAATAACAACTTCTACAGTCAAAATTAAGATCAGGTAGCAGTGTGAAAAACTGAATCTTTCCCCGCTGCTGAAATATGAAGGAGTTGAATTATTCTGCAGAGTTAATTTAGTGAATTTTTGCATGTGTATATACAATGCTTCACCCATCTGTTCCTTGAGATTTGCTCTTGAGAAAAGACATTCTACATGTACCCAAAGAAATTGTCCAGCATTGCTAGAAGAGTCAAAGCGTGGGAAACAACCTATATCTCTATAAATAAGGATTGGATAGCTCAAATGTGGTCTTTCCAATGGTGGAATTCAATGTTGCATGGAGAAATAAATCTATTGTGTCTGGAGGGGGCAGGGTGGATGACTCACAAGAGTATTTTGAATGAAAATCATGAAGTAACATAAAGAGATGTGCTGTCCCCCAAGTCATTGTGTAAACTGTTTTTACATAATTTATGGTAAAGATTTAGGTGTCAGAAAAGTTGAAGCCAAAATTTTACTAGTTCAAGTTTGCCAATGTAACTTCTATAATATAACTATACAATTTATGGAATCTACAGTAATAATCTCTATAGAGTTTTATGTGATCACATTAGCTAGTCAAATCTTGCATAAGAAAATCAATTGAGAATTTATTCTGAATTTAACTGAAAACTTGAATAATAATCCTCAGAACAGCGTTACTTTAAATGATTTGTGATTTCCTAAGTGCAGATGTGACACTTTTTTATTATTAGGAGAGAATAAGGAAATTGTGTTACTAAAATAATGTACCCACTCAAGCTCTAATTTAATGAATAATCAATTTTGACAATTAAAATTTTACTTGTTTCACTCTGAAAAAACTGCTGAACCTAATTTTATTGATATAATTAGCATCATGTTAAAACATTGAAAATTTTAAAAGTCTTGTGCAAACTCAACTATAATCATCACAACGTCATCTCATTCTAACTTATTAAATTTGTAGGCAAACTAGTTGTCAGATAATTTTGTTAAGTAAAGAAGAGCTAGAGTAATGGTAAATTGCACAAGACTATTCTTTTAGTGCAAATTTTTTAATGTTTATGATTAATCAGTCACACCCTAAGGATAATTTATATCAACACAATATAGACATTCATTTTCTGCCATATTCTTTTGAAAAAAAAACAATGAATGTCTCTAGAATATGGAGGGTAGAAACATTAACTATGAAGGTAATTCCATGTTTTCAAATACTCACTCTCTACTAGTAATATATGCCCTAGTTTCTTCATGTGTTCAAGTGAGTGAATGTTCTTATCACCTCCTATTTGGGTTTAGTTAATTGGTGACCAGAATATTGTGAACAGAGTTAGAGACCCACCAATATCTAGAGTTAGGGCAAACGCATCTTACTGCCAGTTTCCTTTTCTTTAGCTTGAAACTCTTCTTGCACTCCCTGGAGCAGGACTATGATAACCCAAGTTCTCTGCAGGTGGTGAACAAGTTGTCTAGTAACTTCACTGATAAACGAATAACTTCATCATCACACATTACTCAGTAGCCTACCTCCATAACTTCAGCAGCCAGCTGCTGTGTATGCTATACCCATCAGGATCAAGGTGTTTGTGTGTAGTAGGAGTGTATGTTTCAGGTGCTCCAGGATTAATTAAGCTCTGAGTCCTAGTGTAATGTATGGGTGTAGGTGGGGGCTCTCAGTGGGGACACCTGTCCCAGTCTCTGAATTTCCTTTTTTCACATATATCAGATACTTATATCCCTTTCTGCTCATTACGCCTTTTATGATGTTTATGCTAGGCATAGGCAACTGGCTTAACAATGCATGCATATTTGGCAAATTAGACTTTCATAGTAATTTGAAATAATTGAGTTGACAATGTTAAATCAGTTTTCAAAATACATCCCTGTTTTCATAAACAATTTCAACACCAATTTGTTAATGAAAGAAAAAGAACTGTTGCAATCTTGAAATAAATTTTGATTGTGGAATTATTTTCCATAAACTTAATGTGAATAAAATTTTATTTATAGTTACATCATGAATTTAAAATATTAACCTTAATCAAAAAATGTATCTTACCAGATCAAGCACAAGATCTGTTATTAAAATAACGTCCACAGAAAGTTTCAATTTCTCATCTAAATTTTTGAAAAATTAGTTGAATGTCTTACTGAAATTCAGTATGTCCTATGACTGAACATTGTTTTTAAAATAAATATTAAATGAGAAAAATCTAAAGAATTTTTTTCACTAAACACCATATCAACGCCACTGCCACTAGCATCGCCAGATTACCGGGTATTAATCCCATCTTGCCATAGAAATGCTAGTTTTTGTGCCATGGTCTGAATAGTTTGGGGAAGTAATTAAAGTGCTGCATGACTCCAAATTGGAACTTACATTCGGTATTAGGAAGAAGTAGTAGATTTATATTGTTCATAAGGCAAAATGTCAGGTGTGGAGGATATTTTTAGCTCTCACCAATATTGCCTTCTCCCTGAGTACTTGGGAGACTGCCTCTTCCATCTCTTTATGGCTTGAAATGATCAAGTGCAGTTCTGGAGAATGTCATGTGAGCAGAAATGGCTGTTTTCCTTTCTGTTGCGAGACTATTTTCATTCTTTTTCTCTGCCATGGTAACTGGCAATATTTCAAAGCAGAACTTTGGTTATTCTGGACTGTGCCGGTCAGAGTAGCTGTCCCCAGACCCCACAATGAGCAGAAATCCTGAGCTTTACATGTGAGTTAGGTCATCACTGGAGGTTATTTGACTCCTCAGTATAAACCTAATTTATCCTGACATGCTCACCAAAAGACTAAATTAAAAACAAATAGTTTGAAAACTAGAATGGTATTTATATAGACACTATGAAGAATTATTAAAAGAAATAGGATAGATGATCTAGCAAAATTATGGACATTGCAGAAACAAGCATGGAACTGGAAGAGGGGATTACGCTAAGAGAAATAAGCCAGAAGGAGAAAGGTGAATATTGGATGGTGCCACTTAGAGGTGGAAAACAAACAAAGGCTCAGACATAGACAAACTTCCAAACCCACCCTTGAAAGCTGACCACAGATCTGTGGGTCTGGGGGGTGGGTGGGTGGGGAGAGGATTATGAACTATGGTGGGAAATATTCCTGAGGGGGGAAATCCTATATTGTCAAAACACTGGCAAGAATGTAAAAGAATTGACTTAAATAACAATGAAAACATTAATATACCATTCCATAGCTGTATTGTCTGCATTTGTTTGATTTAATTACTGTGAGTTTAGCAATTTTTTTTTTTTTAATTGCTCAGGCTTCATCGGGAACTGAGCTGCCATTTCTATTAGTTTCTATGAGAAAGGACATGCTGAATTACTAAGAGTAACACCAGTCATCTTTCAGAATGTGAACTCCCTTTGGTAATTTGAAGACTTTGCTCTTAACAAAATGTGTATGTCCATATTTCCCAAAATTTGTGCCACAGGAAGGACATTCTGTTGAATACACATAAGTACATAAAATGATTATTTAAAATTTTGTTTTTCTTTCTACATTAATTAGTTTCTGTGTGGTGATTTTTTTGATGTAAGACAAAGTTTTGTCATTGAAGGTTATAACTAAAGTTGTGTTTCCAAAATCTGTTTTGTGTGGATTAATCCTTGGGGAAGTGATATAATCTCTAGTTCCCTTGGAGGTTAACAAGTCACATGAGAATATTTACGACTTTAAATAGTTCTGCAGAAAATGAGGCTCCCTTATCAAGCTTAAAACTTTCTTAAGTTTATCTGGAACCAAGCATTTCTCCACTACTGCAGCTCTTACCCTCCTGCTCCATGAGCTGCTGGTTCACATCTAAGGCAAACCCCCAGGCCCATGTTTCATCCACAAAAGATGTGTCTTGACTCTGACTAAGCTTCTGATTCCTTGTCAGAAATCTGAATAAAAATGGAAGTGATTCTTGCTTTTTTCCTTTCCTTCTTTCAGTCTATTTTATTCAGTTTTACTTTAGTGGTGAAACCAGGAACCAGTCTGCGGAAAATTATTAAGTGCATTGTTCTGCGTGCCTGCCTCCTGCTCCAACCCCCTGGGCCTGTCCCTCACCATCTTCTTGTCTTGCCTGCCAGCATCTTAGTCTTTCTTCCTACTGACCTACTTAAATCCGAAGGGGGCTTTCCTCTTCCCTTCTAGCTCATTACAACTTCCATTTTCTAGGTAGGGTTGTTAGAAAAAAAACTCATTTCACAATTTCTCACAGTGAGAGGTAACATAGCCAAATGCATTTTTCCCCTTAAAATTTTTGCCTTTTTTTTTTTTTTTTTTTTTTTTTTTTTTTGGTAAATGGCAACTTCTAAGTATAGAATTAGAGTTGCTAAAGTAATCAGGTACATCTTATCAGGAAAGAACAGGGGAAGATTTCAGAAATCACATCTCTTAGGATGCAGGAACCACACCTCCCATCTTGTGTGGATTCGGCATTTGGCTCAGCTGGTCCCAGGGAGATTTGCTTGGGCAACACCACCCAAGTCCGATAGGTGTATTTCCCACTTGCACTCCCCAGAACAGGCCTAGAAACGATGGTCAAAATACTGTTTGGGGGATTCAGCCCCCAAGCCAAGAGTGGTTTTCAAACTTTAAAATAGTTAAACTATCAAAAGAAGAACACTATTTTGTGGCATGTAAAAATGTTTAGAATCATTTCATCCATTTCCCCTGAATGTTGCTGAGATTGATTATATAATTAATTCTTCATTCATTTAACAATATTTTAGGCATTGGATGTGTATAACAAGAAAGACAACACCTTTGACCCTATGGAGCATAAGCTCCAATCACAAGAAGTAACAGACACATCTCAGGAAGATTAGGGCCATTTAATAGTGAGTCACAAAACTGATCTAATAGATATGAAGAGACTCTGTAACCAAGAAAGATAATATAACTTCATCTTTATCGCACACAGAACACTCTCAAGAAAATCAATCATGCACTAGGTCTCAAAGAAAGGCTTAGTGTACTCTAAAGAATTCACATTGTTAAGTGAGGTTTTTCTGTTACAATGCAATAAATTCAGAAATCAATAGCATCAGTTTAGCTTATGAAATCGCAATCATCTAAAACCTAATACAATTGATTCTAAATCATTTATTTCTTTTTGCAATAGTTACTTTACATCTGAAATGTTACCTCTTTGGGTTAACTTAAAGATTATCTTTTAAAATAAAAATACTTTGTTAAAACATTTTTGTTAAGATATACCAACTTCAGTTCCATAAAATATTTTTAATGAAATTTATTTGCTTTTACCAGTTTCCAAATTCCTCTATATCACCAATGGGATATAAAAAGCAACTGTCCTTTCAGTTGAACTTAGGAGGGAAAGCCAGCCTTGCGGTTGTTTGTGATAGGAGACCCACGTGATTATATATTATCTAGAGTGCAATTTGGTTTTAAAAATATTTAAAGTAAAACAAAAATGAAAGGCATACTTGACTTTTTACAAACACTGGAATTGGTTGCAATAATTATTGAGTTATTAAAATGACTACTTTAATGTATTTTTATGTGCTCTTAAAACATGTAATTATGACTTGAAATTGTGTCATTCTGCCTGTGTTGAGCTAGACCTCTATCATGATGGAGTTTTGACAATTTCTCAACAGGATATGCAATCTTTCCTAAATGCATCACTAGGGTGTCTCATGCTGTCTTTTCAACATAAAAATATTTATATTTATTTATTATGAATATATATGGGTATACATAACATAGAAATTATGTATATATACACATAACAAATATATATGCACACACATTTAGTCAAATCTCTTTCTTTTTTTTTAAAGATTTTATTTATTTATACAAGAACTGGGGTACAGGCCAGATGTGAGGGTGAGAGGATTCACCAGAGACAGAGCAGGGAACGGAACAGGCCCAGGTTTGAACCCTCACTGCAGAGGCTACGGACAGCTTCACAGTGCTGCGCTCAACCACCTGCACCACCAGGGAGGCCCAAATCTCTTTATTTCTTAATTCATTTGTGGTACTCTCAAGTGTATACAGAGGGGATATGTTGACATTCATATTCATTTGAATCCAGTATTTCAGATAATGAGTAAGATTTTTAATTCCACAAGCATTTGTCCAAAATTATGTAATCTCAACATTTGGAGAGCAAGAGCAAGATTTCCAAATGCTAGAGATAACTCTATGTGATTGTTTTACAACTCTGCATGACATCAGAGGCTCCAATAGAGTTATGACAAGAGTTGACACACAGAGAATTGAATTTCAGAGAAATGTCTGATTTATTTTATGAACACTTATCTATTTTCCTTTATTTTAGGAAAACACATCATTTCATGATTTACAGTGAGACTAAGTTGACAAACAATTTTTAAAAAATCAAGACTTGTGGGTAAAGGAACCACAGTTCCCAAGAGTATACAAAATTCTAATTCACAGTTTCTATTAAGTGTTACCAGCTTCAAAATGAATGGAAATCTGCTCATCCTCTTTCTCACTTTTCTAGTTAATGGTAAAGCACAGCACACATTCTCTGCTGTTTTTTTGGCTGATTGAGAATTCTTGAGTTCTTCTGAACTCATGTAATATGACACATTTTAAAAACAGGCAAATGAGTACTTTTATGTGAATCTATGACTTATAATTATTTGCCCAATTTGCCAATCTTTATTTGAGGAGTAATTCATCACTTATTTAGGAAGAGAAGAATCGATAAATCCTTTACATCAGCAAACCTTCAGATAAGATACTTGTGAAATTGTCTCATAAAATATAAAACATCTTTACATTTATGAACATAAATTCCAGTAAAACTCTTTGAATATAAGTGAAATTAGGGGTTTATCAAACCTGAATTCCACAATTCCACAATTATAAAAAGGGGCATAATTTCATCTAGTTCCTTATGCAAACGTAAAGTGTCAGAAATGTAACTGATTAATTTGCTTCTGTTAGGTAATGATCCCTTAAAGATAGTTAACAGATTTAATAAAAACAGTGGACTGAGTGAAAAAATGAATTAAAAAATACACATATTTGAATCTACATGGATCTTGCTGAGATAAACTTAAGTACTTTCAAAAAGTTGACCTATTTAAGTTGGTTTGTATATTTTTCTTCCACCCACAATATGCTTATATCTGACTATTGCTCACTATTTTCATGATAGAATGCAAAGGGCACAATAAAAGGTTTTTATTAAGAAGGTGTTAGGCTTTACTGTATATATAAAATAGATTTGAACAAATTCAAATATCAGAATACAGGCTTCCGGCATGTCCTCTACTTGATGAAAAGGGAAACAATATTATATTGCTCTGAATGTCCTCTAAGCCTAACCAAGGAAGGTCTTCAGTACTAATGCTATCTAAGGCAATACAGCACAAAATATAGAATGCCAAATAGTGTGTGGGATGTATGTTTATGAAAATAAAACTACTTATTCTTCTGAAATTCAAGTTGGGCTAGATATCTTATATTTTTACTTGCTACATCTGACAACTCTATACATAATACTAGGATAAAACTGATCTTTTCAGGGCACACAGTTTGCTAAATCTGGCTCCAGATACATAGTAAATATGTAATATGTATTAACAAATGTTAGTAACAAATGACAAAAAGTTAAAGACTAATTGCAATATGTTGACTTACTATGAAAGAACTCTCCAGTGTAAAGCATATGTTATATGAACTAAAAGTGGTTTACCAAATAGTAATACCCCAACCACTATTAAGAATAATATTGTCTTTCAAGGATGAATTTCAAGCTCAGATGTATACTATATTGTTTTGGTATTTGTGAAGAGGGGGCTTATTCAAGAATCAATAGAAGCAAAGTTTTCTGCAAACAGATGAATCTGAGAAAACTCTGGAAACTGGCCAAGAGGCATTCCAATGCATCCAGGTGCTTTAAACTGTGTGATTTTCTCAAGAACACTAAGGAGAATGGTTGAAAGAGTGCTCTAACAAGGCAATTTAAGGATATATTGCTGACAATTTTGGCTCACCTACATTTTGTAGATTTTAAAGTAATAGTGAAAGATTGCAAATGAGCCTTTTTTTTAATAGTGCAAGCGCATAAACTTACAGGGATAAAATCTAAATACTCCTTTAAAGACCATTTATTCCCATGTACATTGAAACCAAATCTCATAAAAATTACAGAACTTGGGCAATGTTAAATATCTAGTTAACAGAACTTCTGGGAATCAGACCCAGCTTACTGATTCTAATGTTTGTGCCATTTACAGAATAGCATGATTAAAGAAGGGACAACAAGAGATTTTAATTTCAGGAATACAGTGTTCAAGAGATGATGATTAAGGATTATTATTTGATGTTTCAGTTCTTCAGTGTTTATCATTGCTTATTTCCACCCATCAACAAATTCCAATCACATAATCACAATATAAAGGGATTAGTTAAGGCAAGTGGGTGCCATTGAGTTGTTCGATAGGTTCTTGGGAAATGGGTGGGAATCAGTATTTATCAGGAGTCCCAAGTTAAGGTAGATCGGGATTGATATGTCCTTAACAGTAGCTACCAGGAGACTACTTAGAAAATTTCTTTCTTTCAGGTTTTCACTTTTCCTTGCTTATTTATTTGATGAGCATTAAGTCAATTTACACTTGTCCTTAGCTTTTAGTAAACAACTTTGATGGTCTCATTGTTCCCCATGATTCAGGGATCAGTTTTTGTTGTTGCTGTTATGGAGATGTTTCAGTAATACTGCAAACATCATAAAGGGGAGAGGAATCTATTTAAGAATGAAGTAGCAGTTTTGGGCATTGTTTTTTTTTTAAGTAGTCTATGAAAGACGCCAACACAATGTTACTGATATTGGGGGTAGGCAACAACAACTGTTGCTTGAAGAGAAAGCCATACAGAAGTGACATTTCAATTAATCATTAATTAATCTAATTTAATTTTTAAATTTTAACACTTATCATTTTTTATCTTTTTTTAGACAATATTTGCTTTACCCCACCCCCTCAGATTGATTCCTCATAGAATTTCCTTCCCCAAGACACACATCTAATATTTTTTAACCCACGCTATGTGCCAACAATTTTGGCTCACCTACATTTTGTAGATTTTCAAATAATAGTGAAAGATTGCAAGCTTGAGCCTTTTTTAATAGTGGAAACACATAAAACACATTTTACAGGGATAAAATCTAAATACTCCTTTATAAGACCATTTATTCCCACATACATTGAAACCAAGGCCTGTTTTAGCACTGGGGTATAGCAGAATTAAACAAAACAGGTTCATGTCTTAAAGAACAGAGAAATTATCTCTAGACAAAATTTGGAGGAGTAATCTTCTGGTTAAACAAGTAGCGAGAAGAAAAGGCAGAGGCAAGAAGCCCCACCATTTATTTTGGGAGTGGAGATCCATGTCGTTCTCAGATGAAATAATGAGGCTGTTTTGTAACAAAATCTCTCATGGGGTACTTTCAAAGATAATTCACCAACAGAAATTAAATCTGTTAATTGACTATTACCATTCATAAAGTTTCTTTCCTATTAACTGAGATATGGATCAGTCCTTTTAAACACAAACACACACAGACACACAAAACACAACCCCACCTTGATTTCTGTGCATGGTTTATTCTCCAATATATGTTGACCATTAACTTCCAAATTGGCTAATTCTCATGAATCTCATGGGAAAAGAGATGGGGGGTTTTCTGGATAGTATATTGACACAAGTGTTTCTATTATTTTTATTTAGGATTCCAACAAGTCTTGTGGCTTTGAAAACATGGGAATCTTTTGATATCTTACACACCAGGTTGAGATGCAAATTTTTGGTAATTTACCAGTAGAAACACTATAATGGTAAGACAAAGTGTCCTTATTTTCAGAATATCTAGTTTGGGGAAAAGGTACCAATCTCAAGTCAAGGCCACTTGACAAATCAAGAGATCTTTTCTGGGGGTCTCCCTGGTAGCGTAGGGGTTAAGTCTCAGCACTGTTACCACTATGGCTCAAGTTCAATCCCTGGCCAGGTTGCTGACCCACAAAATGTATGGCAGACCTCTCCTGTCTGGCCCGCTGCTCCCCTCAGCAGTGTATTTCAGTCAGTCTGCCTGTTCTGCTCCCTACTCTGTCCCTGGTGAATCCTCTCAACCCCAATATCTCTGTTGTACATGCCAATTCTTCTATGCAAAATAAATAATTAAAAAAAAAACGATATTTTCTCTCTTTTCCTTTCCTTTGCATTATTTTTTCTATCTCCTGTCCCCTTTTCTTTATCTCTTTTTTTCTATCAGTTTTATCTTGGGTAGCTTTCCATCATTAGCCTTTCTAATGCTTTTACTTATACTAGACTTTCTCCTTAATTCCAATATTTCAACTCTATTAAAAATGATTTTTATTCTGAATTATTTCCCTCATATGAGAAATATAAAGAAGCAAAGCAAAGAAATAGACAAAAGCAAACCAAATCAAACCCTTGAAATCTGACTGTAGAACTGAGGCTACCAAAAGGAGAGGCTTGGGGTATATACATAGATGGGAAGATGCTCAAATGGACTATGATGGGTGTGGTATGAGACATACATTTGTAAAGGTATGAACCTGTGCCCTTAAAATATAGATAGTATTGTAGACCAATGTTATTTCAATAAACATAATAAAATGTGGAAACATATTTTATATAACCTGAACATTTGGTCTGTCCATTATAAAAAGTTAGAAAGTAAGCTAAATGAAAAAAATCACCTTAAATATCATCATCAAAGATACCTGTTGGTAACATTTTGATGTATTTTAAAATGTAGATAGTGATATAATTATCTTTTATTCACTTCACATGTTTTGTAAGAACAAATATAAGTTGGTAGACGTCCGCATTATCACATTAAAGTTGAATGGCCTATTGTACAGCTATTTCATTATTATTTTTGACCCATCCCCAGTGCTAGTCATACATTTTTGCATAAAATTCCTGTGATTTCATTAGAGCAACTTCCAAGAAATAAGAAGGAATGTTTTAAGTTTTCATAAAATCAATGTAAATCAACTGCACAGTAATAATTATGTTTTTTTGCTAACATTATATTTTACAATGAAAGTTGTCAAAATTTTGTATTTATTATGGCCATCATTTATTTCATGTATGCATTATACTAATAAATACTACTGCACAAAGAGTAAACAAAACTACCTAAAGCAAAGGCCATCTGGCTCCCATTTCCATGACCTAGCATTTTACCAAACTCTAGGTCTACATTTTTTATCTACTGTAAACAAGAATGAATGAATGAAAACTTAAACTTGGGTAAATAATTTAAATCCAGATTTTCCAAATCATGGAAATCATTGTTGACTCTACATTTAATATAAAAATTAGTGCAGAAGAAAATTAGCCGGGACATGTATTGGAAAGGAGGTTTTTTGAGGTGGTTTCATTTTTCCTAATTGAATTCATAGTGAGGAATATAATCAGTATTGAAAAATTATCTTCTGCTGCTTTTTCATAATGAGGACAAAGCAACAATATTCACCAGGATGCCAAATGCTGGCAAAAACAATCACCAGCTGTTTTTAAACAGTTGAAGCTCATCATCCTCCCAAAGAGACAGAGTCACTTCCTCATCTCTTCTCCAATAACAATCCTAAAAAGTCAAATCCATAATTGGAAGAGGAAGCTATTTCTAATATCTAATATAAATTTGGGTAAATTATTGAACAACAATTACAAATTAGGCAGTTTGTACAGATTTATAATTTGTACAATTACAAATTACTTTAAATACACACACACATATATAATTTGTTTTTACTTCCCTTGACAAAATTAACACTGAGGCCATTACAGATTATAAAAAAAGTTTACAAAATCTTTCCTCTTATATTGCTTCATATTCTCAACTTCTATCCTAATGTATTTATATAAATGGGTTAAAATCATTTTGTATCAATAGATTTTTAAAATATAAGTTATATTAGGAAGATAACTTTCAAATGTTATTATTTCTCTTCTCCTCAGGTAATAATATAATAATGCTATACTATGTTTTTTGTATGTTGTAGTAATACAAAAAATAAGTGTATCTTCACTAGAAAATATTAAAAAATTGTTAAGGTATTTAACACTTACATACTCTCTCTATATATTCCTTTGTCACAGATGAAGCATAGCACACATTGGTTAGTTGATTCTAACATTATATTTTATAGTAAAAGTCATCAAAAGTTTATATTCATTATGGCATCATTTCATGTATTTAGCACTTATTTCTGTGTTTCTGTTCTCCTGCTTCTAGGACAGGTGGATGGGGAGGGAGGCAGGACTGCTGCTTACACAGAAGAGAGTGTGCTGGAATAGCATCTGCATCAAAATGAACCCCATGTTGTTCTCTCCAGAATGTCTGAAGTTGTGTGAAGACACCATTGTCCTGTCTGTTCCCCAAACAAGAGCTTGCTCTGCAAAGTCCACCCAAGTAACTATAGTAGAGAGTTCTGTGTCTACCAATCTTAAGTTTTCCTATTCCTCCTAAATATTACAAAGCTCTCCTTCTGTTGAGCACTTGACAGGAGTTATTGAATATTATGGAAGGTGTCAAGTGGTTGCTCTGCTCACTTTCCACTGCTCCAGGAATTCTATCAGTTGGTGAAGGGAAATTATTGAACGTGCTGATTCTTGAAGCTCTTGGATAATTGCAGCGAGAGTCAAGTCTTTAGTAAGGACTTTAGATCCAGTAGGGACAATCGCATCATAATCCTCTTACAGCCAAAGGATCTAGGTGACTCTTTGCCAAGAGCTAGAGAACTTTGAAAAGTCCTTCTGGAGGGCCAGTTTCAATTGTTGCATGAAATTCAGGCTGCAGTCCCAAATGGATTGGTGCAAATCCACATTCAGGACAGTGCCTACTGCTTTTGTAACACAATTCTTGGTTCCATGGTGAATGCCTTAAAAAAGAAAAGAACAGAAAGAAAGAAAGAAAGAAAGAAAGAAAGAAAGAAAGAAAGAAAGAAAGAAAGAAAGAAAGAAAGAAAGAAAGAAAGTCAATTTGTACTTGGTTGATTTAGCTTATTAATTGCTGTTTTTCAAAAGTGCATTGGCAGAAAATGATTCTGATCTTTATTAACTTGGCAAAGTGTGACAATTCCCAGGTCAAGGGATTTGTGCAGTTCAACCAGCTTGGGAAAAGAATGTAGATAGAGCTTAAAGGGGAAAAAAGTCAATACTATATTGTACTGGACGTATATAAATGTTAATGACAGGATATTATTACTTCAAATAAGCTATTCCAGTTAGAGGAGGGGGCACTGATTTGCATATGGATAAAGGGTACTGGGGTAGCAAGGAAGAGGAGGAATTCTAGATGCATCTGAAGAGTTCATCTACTGCTATGGAAACGGATACATCCTAGCAACAGCTGCTTGGTACGTAGTTGACATGCAGAGCTTAAGTCCTTAAACAAGAGGAAAATGAGCCTTGAAAAAAATCTTCTGTATATACAGCATTTATATTTCTAAAGGTTTGAAATGGATAGTGGAAATTCATATGTACATATGTCAAAAAAATTATAGAAATTGAACTTTGTATTCTTGCCATAATAGAATCCTGAATATTACTTGCTATATTATAATACCTGCTATTATACTGATTGCAAGATAAAATGCCACTTATCAGACGGCGGACCCTGGCTGAACATCTTTTCTGAGTCTGAAAGATAGGATCCACATTTACTTCAACATACCTTTTTTTTTTTTTTGCTTTCCAACATTCAGAGATTCTTATCAGTATTAAATATTCTGAAATGCCCCTTTGTAAAAAAAGAAAATTCAGACAATTACTTTGTATTTTTATTAAAGCTTGAAACATTTTGTAGTTTTATCTTTTTATTACATTAATAGAATCATTTTCTCATGTTTTACATTTTCTAAGTTCATGTTTAAATTTCCAACTGTTCATGTTCCATGCTTAAATAAATATGCATTTACTTAAGATGAAAATAACCAAATATTTGTCATAATTTCACGTTACTTAGTATGAGTGGTGTATGTGTGTGTGTGTGTGTATGTGTGTGTGTGTGTCCATAGCAAACAATTATCAGGGATCAGAGACTATTTCTCTGTAACTTTCTCTGACAATATAAAAAGGTAATGAAATTAACATCAGTTGAGGGTCTTTGAAAGATATATTGTCAAATTTACATCTGGAGTGGACCGAACCCTTATTTAAAATAACTCTTATTTAAAATATAGCGCATATCTTACACTTTCTGATGTTTTGTTGTTATATTTTTTTCTTACCCAGAAGACATATATTTTCTTCCTTCCTAGACATGGCACTCTGAATTACATCTCCTATGCCAAAATCTCATCAAATGTAATTATAAAGCAATGACTCCTACTAGGATTAATCACTGTTAAAGGCAACACATCAAAAAGAGTGGGAGGAAGACACTCTATACATAATAAATTGTAAGAAAAAAGAAGCAGTGAGGATTTGCCATTAAGATAGGTTTGCAGTTTTTAAAACATCTTAATTAAGGGTGAAATAACTAGGAGCATGATGCATTTTAGGTGATTGGTCATGCGTCCTGGAGGTTGATGTCTCTGATTTATCTTGTATTGCTTAATCAAAACACATTTTCTGCTCTTTGTATTATGTGTAACAGGGAACAGAAGTTGTCAAACATTTTTTGCTCTATGCTAAAATTTTTCCTTATGGACTAAACCCCAATAGAGACAAAGTAGAGTTTATTGTCGATTTATATTGCGTATGCCTCTAAGCAAAAATGGATATCGACTAGTTCATTAACCTATCTGTAAAGATCCAGAACCATGCAGACCTCTCAGTGCGCTGATCCTCAGGAAGAGGACACTGCTTACTCATTGCTGAGGCAGACTTCATTCACATCTCAAAATTGCCACATGTGCCGATTTGCCTGAACTATGGAAACAGACTGGAAGCCACTTAATGAAAGTGCCAGCTCCCTGCTCTCCCAGAATCAATGTCAGTGAATTGAGGGAAGTGGGCTTTCTGAACTTGAAAAACTTCCCTGAGAAGCAATGCCATTAGGACATATTGGCTTGGTTTTAGCTTTTCTCAGTTTCCATCAGCAGGTAAGAACACGGCATGTAAATGTCTGTGCTGACAGAAAACACTACACTTTATATGATGAATGTAGCTTGAAGATATCACCTCTGCACTTCCTCTTCTGTTTCTAGAGCCATCAAAGTTAGTGACCCCATGGGGGGAACCAACATCATTGCTAAAGACCCTTTCAGGTACTCATGTCATGCTGCTTAAACTTTTAACTACCATAATCATAATTTTAACGTTAAAACATGTTCATAATAAACCAATAGGAACAGCCCAGAAGACAGTTATTAAAGACACGATCTTTTATACAGAGCAGCTCAGAAAATTATAGTAAACGGATGAAATTCACTTTGTATTTAAATACTGAATACCACTGTCTGTCCATGAATTAGAAATCTCACTTTTTTAGTTCACAAGATCTTATACATTTTTGCTTGTCTTTGCTAAAGGATTGGAAAGCAAATATTCTTGTATGTTTTGCAAAGAATGCAAAACTATGACTCAGAATATTTAAGTCTCTATTTACCATCACTCAGAAAATCATTTCCCTGATTCAAGGAACCATGTTCTCTAACTGTTGATTTTCATAAGTGAACACTTGACAGAATTTCCTTTTAATTGTGCTTCCTAGTTTTGTCGACATTTCCTTAGCTTAGGATGTATTGACAGGCTCCCAAACCCTGCAAAATTAATTCTATTATAATTTAATTGCACCCCATCCAAACAAGTTAGCAAAATAAAAAATCTGGGAGTCATTCTAGACTATTTCTTATTTTTGATCACTCACATTCAATCACTAAATCTTGACAATTGTATCTCTATTATATTTTCCCCTTGAATTACTGTAACGGCCTGCTCAGTGCTGGCTTGCCCTCACTTCAATCAACGCTCCTCAAGTCGCTAATTGCACTTTCTAAATCCAATGCCAGTGATGTTACTGGCTTGCTTAGAAATTTTTAATGGCTCCCCATTTCACTCACGATAAAGTACAGCTTTTTTCATAGCACATAAAACCCTTCAAGATGTGAGTTCTGCTTGCCACTCCAGACTTATATTCCCTCTGTTCTTCAAACTCTTAAGTAATATTCATACCAACAAAGCAAAGCCGGTTTACTGAGCTGAGCTTCCTTGTATACAGCATCTACTCTTCCTATTATACAGCATCTACTCCTTGACGCCTCTGGAGGGAACTTTCCCTTCTGATTTAAATTCCCTTTGTCCTTCAAGATCACCAGGCAAATGGGTCTAATTTTTATTTATTTATTAGATTTGGTGATACAGTGACTTTTTTTTAGCTTTAAAATTTTTTTTTAAATTTTACATTATTTTAAAAAATATTTTTATTGAGTTGATATTGGTTTACATTGTCAGTTCTTTAGACAAGAGCAGGACCCCCCTTCTAACTTTGTTTTTTTTTTTTTAATAGAGAATTGCAAACATACATAAAAGTACACTGAGAAGTACAATGAAATTCCATGTAACTTTATTTATCTTCAACAATTAAGTAACCTATGGCCAATAGTTTCCAGAGCTACTTCATCGCTCTTGTATTATTTTGAGAAAATTCCATTCATTCTATTACTTATTCCATAAATGCTTCTGTGTACGTACATCTCTTAAGATAACTCATTTTAAAAATTTAATTTATCTCCCAAGAGAACTCTTTTTAAGCAAATCACAGTAACATTATCAGCAATAGGGCTTGTCTACTAATTTTTGAAACAGTAATTAACCAACATTTAAAAATGTATTCGGATCTTTATGAACTAATTACAGGCATGCATTTCTTGCTTTGCATTCATTTTAGTTTTTTTTTTTAATTGATGTTATGATTATCTCATTTCAGGGAAGCCCTTTGAGGTGAAACCCCTTAAATTGGCTTCTGAGTTCTTTCGATGTTTCTACAAGTCTTTTATGTTCTTTAATATCTGGTATAACAAAATATTTCAGGATCAACTTTGCTTATTTTCTGTCTTGTCTTGACACCAGCCATATCTCCAATGTGCTATTTTATATCTTTGAATAAAAGATAAGTAACATGATATGTCATATTTATGCTTCCAAATCAAATTCATGACCACAGGCATTTTACTTAATTTCTTCTACCTTATTTCTCTGTCTTCTTATGCCTACACTGAGAATTCTGGTGTTAAAGGATATTGACTATGATAGAATTTCACAGATTTTTAAAAATTTATTGCATAATATAAAAAAATAATGATGCCAGTAGTACACTCTAAACACTACCATCAATGATGTGATTTTCAAAATAAGCTCAATTTATTTTTCCAGGTCTCTGTCCTTATAGTACATGTATTGGTGGTAAATCTCTATTATATTTTAAAATCATTTAGTACAATTTTTTTATGACTGTATCATGTCAATTACACATATAATTAGGTCCATTTGTTTTCTCAAGATACCTTAAAACATTTTGAAAATTAAAGATGTATATATTTTTAACTATGTAAATATTTATTTTTTAACTATGTAAAATATTTTTCCAACTTAAAAACCAACCCAAGACATATTTAAAGAAATATAGCATCTGCCTCTATTTCCTTGCTCCTAATTCCTCCCACAATTACATAGTCAACTACTTTTAAAATGTTCATTTCCTTTCCTTTTAAAAAAATATTAAGCATACACATATATGCACTAAAGTTTTTTTTTTATATTCCCCATACAATTGCAACCCCCTTATTTTGACCCCAATCCCTCCCCTCCCTGCCCCCCAACCCCCATAGAGTGTCTCTGGTTCATATTTTTTTGTTGATTTTGATTTTTACTTTCTTATAGTTATTCTTTTTCCTTGACCCTTATTTAAGTTTTCTAGATTCCTGCTATGAGTGAGACCATCCGGTATTTTTCTTTTTCTTTCTGGCTTATTTCGCTGAGCATGATCCCTTCCAGCGCCATCCATGTTGCTGCAAATGGCATGTGTTTATCTTTTTTGACTGCTGAGTAATATTCCATGGTGTATATGGACCACATCTTCTTGATCCAGTCATCTATTTTTGGGCATTTGGGTTGTTTCCAAAGCTTAGCTATTATAAACAGTGCTGCTATAAACATAGGGGTGCAGATACTCTTTGGAATTGATGTTTCTGTGTCCTTTGGGTAAATACCTAGGAGTGGAATTGCTGGATCCTATGGAAGATCTATGTTTAGTAGGAAGTTTTTTTTTTTTTTTTTTTTTTTATACAAGAGCTGGAGTACAAGCCAGATGCATTGGAGGGTGAGAGGATTCACCAGAGACAGAGCGGGGAGCAGAACAGGCAGACCGACGAAATACACTGCTGAGGGGAGCAGCGGGGAGACAGGCGAGGTCTGCTCACCATGTGGCTTGATCCGAGGCTAACGGGGATCGAACTGGCACTGCAGAGGCCGTGGACAGCTTCATAGCACTGCACTCAACCGCCTGCTCCACCAGGGAAGACCTAAAGTTTTTTTTTAAAAGATAAATTGTAGTTTACTATACCAACTCTTTTTAACCTTGCTTTTGTTACTGAAAAACACTTCTCTGACGTTAATCCCTAGTTGTATACAGAGAGTTTTCATTTATATTTATGACTACCTAGTAATCCTTTGTGAGGTAGTATCATGTAATTCAACCTGCTCCCTATTGATACATTTAAATTGCTCTAACAAATACTCCTGCAATGCATAATGCAGAAGTCGCTTTTTTCCCTCTTTTTTTGCCTGTTTATCTGTGTCATAGATCCAAGCTAGTGAGATTTCAGGGTAAAAAAGAGAAATGCTATGTAATTTTGCTGGCTATTTCCAAATTATTTTCCATAGTGATTGCTCCAGCTTGCATTCCCTCCAAAAACATATGAAATGTCTTTTTTTCCTACGGTTTTGTCAACAGACGACATTTTCTGGTTTTGTACTGAAGGAATAAATGGAAAGCGCTTCTTTGGTGTAATTTTTATTTGCATATTCTCTTATTTTGAGTAAGGTTGCTCTTATCATGAACAAGTTGAATAGCTATTTGAATAAAAGTCATTTGAATTTATTTGAGGTTATAATTTACCCATTTGCTTCTAGGATTTGTATGATTTCACTTTTTGTTTCAAACTCTGATTCATTTGAATCAGCCATTATATTGTTGTTTGCGTGAGCCAATTTTATTGTTCATCCAAACGACTATCCAGTTATCTCAACACTGCTCATTTAAAAATATAAACAATACAAATTGAAAATGGTTCTTTTATCATATATTATTCACACGTGCATTTCAGAGTGTTTATGCCCCTCCCAACCCCATGATTCTGTCTGAATAAAGCACAAAGCCAACATTGTCTTAGAAGAAACTATATGGATTACATTATTTTAATATCTGGTTGGGGCTGGCCTTCCCCATCTCTTGCTGCTCCATCATCAGAGTTCTCTTGGGTTTTAGAGCTCGCGGGTGTGGGTCTTAAAAGGTGTCTGTCTTTATCTCCAGGAAAATTCTAAGAATAGTGGTATGGAGATGTGAATCAATATATCAATATTAAAGTTCTGACTGTTTCCTTTTAAGTAATATAGCAAAAGGTAAATGTGCTAATCAAGACAGCTGATAATTTCTGATTTTATTCTTTTACCATTGAAGTAGAGGAAAGCCTCTTGCAAAGATCTTATTTTCTGATAATTTAACCTAGTATAGAGACATAATTATTTTTTATGCTATGAATAGCATAAACAGCAATCATTGCATTTTGTTAATGCACTTTTATAGTCTTCTAGCATATTTCAACTTGGAATTTATGCCATTACTTAAGAATAAGATTTTTGGGGATCAGATTATTAATACACATCAGGGTATTAGAACCTTGACCTGATAAATCTACATTCATATCATGAAAATAACCACCAAGAGCTCTAACAGTCAAAATAGCCCACATTCCAGTGAGTGGTCTGGATAATCACTATTTCTCTACGTAATAAAAATCTCCCTGGAAAAACACTGAAAATTAGAAAAGTAGTGATATAGATAGCTTTATCATTTCATTCTTTTAATTTAGAAGTTACTTAATTCTTGAATAATTCTTTGGAATATCTATAATATACCCACTCTTATGTGAGCATGGATCTGACTTTGCATTTTGTAGCTACAGAAAAGTCAAACCCCATTGTTATAGTCGATTGCTTATTTTTGTAGTTAATACTGTAAGAAGATAATATGGGTTGAGAGTTTTCCATTATTCCCTCTAGTCCTCAAATATCTCCCTTTACTATCTTAGAGGAGAGTATAGACTTTGAAAGACATGCTTTTAAATATGAAACCCTAAAATCTTAGTTAAAATTCACTTTAAAAATGACAAAATATAAAGATTTATTATAGCAAATAATAACACCATAACTTGGACATCTAGCTATCCTGTGCAAGAGGATACTGAAACTATACATCTCAAGGTAAGCAAGGGTAGGGTAAGGAAAAAAATGTCAGGCTTTTCTGCCCTCCCGTCATCAGGATAGATGATGGATCCTTGCGGTCCTGAATGCATGCCTGATGGCGGGTACCTGGAGGAGGGTGTGGGCATAGGTAGATGGGATTCACCTGGGCTGAGACTGTGCTTTTAAGGGCGGCATCACGGGGACTCCAGCAGAAGCTGAAAGAGAAGCTGAGAAAGAAGCAGCAGAAGCCGAGAGAGAAGCAGAGAAGGCCGGAGAGCCCAGATAGAGTGAAGACTTGCTGGGAGGCCTGCCAACCTCCCGGCCCCCCAGCACCCCTGCCTGCTGTGTACGGGGTAAATCCCAATAACAGCCTGCAAAAAGCCCCTGAGGGCTCCAGGACTCTCTCCTCCTTTACCCGGTCTGCTGGATCAGAAAACCTGCACTGTGTCCTCTCCTGCCTCTACAGCAAGTTTTAATCAGACAATAGGAACTAAGAGCTACAAATCTTATATCTTAGGAACTTCCTCTGACATAAATCTCATTGTACTTATAGATAAGAGGCAACAGGAGATTATTAGAATCTTGGGAATCAGGTCCTTACAAGAGGTAGCCATAAGGCATCTGAGGATGGTGTAGCAAAATGTGAGTTCCCTTTGGAAGAACAGGATTATAAAATGTGCATCACAATTTTCATATGCTGTTTTGTTATATAACAACATAGATACCTATTTAAACATACATTTTATTTCATGTCTCTATATTACATATATCAACATGTGAAGTATATAGACATATATTATGCATAATATATAGACATACATATGTGTAATGGATGTCTGCTAATTTATATTCCCATCTGGCCTTCTGTGTGAGGCTCTCACATGTTATAGCCTGCCACTGGTCCAGTAGGTAACCCCATACCTGGAGCAAAACAAAATAAAAAAAAATCTTGTCAACAAATAAGTCAGAAAATAAAGACTAAGCTCTGTCTGCTGTTGGTGCTTAAGACTGTTCTTAACAAAAATCACCTGGGCTTGGGCAGTGCTGCAAACAGATCCTATTTCAAAATTTAAAGAATTCCCTATGAAGCAGGATTTCTCCCCTTAGAATTAATTCAATATGTGAAACATTGCTATTCTCTCACCATTGTATTCTTAAAGGGTAAATTGGCGTTGCATGGAAATTTTAGCTCTGAAGGAAAAAAAACTTCTATTACCAGTTTCAGAGTAAATGGTACTAAATGAAGAGAGACCTATAGCTATTTGGCAGGTGTAGGATAGGTAAAAGGTAGCAGGCTTTTCTGCCCTCCTGCCATAAGGATATATGAGGGAACCCTGCCGCCCTGAGTGCATGCCTGATGGCGGGCACCTGGAGTAGGGTGTGGGCATGCGTAAGTGCGTACACCTGGACTAAGAGACTGGTATATAAGGGTGGCGCAGCAGAGTGCGGTGTGGTGGTGGTGTGGGGTAGAGGAGGGCAGTGGAGTGCACGGAGGAGTAGGTGACTACAAACAATGGCGAATAGCATGTGGCTGCTAGAACCGTTCACAAACCTACCCGGGATGGGTTGGTCGGTCACTTTACAGCAGGTCACCAGGAGCGAATCTTGAACAGCAATGCAGTGGCTCTGTGCTGGAACAAGATGTGAAGAGGATCTTTATTCTTCAGTGGCTTCCACTTTAGTGGAGGAGCCAGATCAGAGTCATAAAAGGTAAATGAGATTCAGTCGACAAATTTTTAAAAGAATTATTTAACTTCTGTGTAGTTCCACAGTGATGCACCAAATTTAAGGCCATTCTTTTCATGTAACTACACAGCAGCTATCATTTAATCATTTGGTATAATCATTTTTACATTTTCAAATTTCCACCTGCTCTCTTGTGCTTTGTTTTCTCCTGCTCTCTTGATCTTTATTTAAACCCAGAGTTATTTTCAGTGTTAATTTTCAGAAAATGACGTTTCTTTATTTTGGCAGGCACTTTGCAATAACTTTCTTTTCGAGCAAGAAGATCAGAGATTAACACTTTGTTTCCCTATGATGGTAACTCATTCTTTCTTTGTATTCAGAATCATGAGAAAAATAACTGCAGCAAAAAGAACAAGTGAAATTCCACAAAATTGTCCTAGTGTAGCAAAAATACTGATGAAAATCAAAGGTTAACATTTTGTTCACATATTAAATATTACTTACATTAGCCATTAGTAACATTATTTTATTATTTAGTATACAAATTGAGTACAATTTTATTTACCTTTAATGTATAGCAAATGAAGTGCATATGTCTTAATGTCTAGGCAAGGTTTACACACACAGATTTGGCCCAAGAAGAGAGGAACAAGAAAAAGACAGCAGAAAGGGAGAAGAAATATAAGATTGGGGAAAAACAGAAAAATATTGATCATGATGTTAGACAAAATTGAAAGGCATAAGTGCAGACATTGTGTCTGAAACACAAAGTTAAAAAGCTTGATTCCATCATATAAATATGTATCCACTGTACATATTTATACCCAAAACATGCCAGTAACTGAGAATATTTCGAAAACAAATATATTACAAGATTCATTTTCTTTCTTTTTTTTTAAAGATTTATTTTATTTATTAATGCATATAAGAGCTGGGGTTGTAGGTAGAGATGGGAGGAGATGAGAGGATTCACCAGAGACAGAGTAAGGAACAGAACAGGGGGATCTACTGAAATTCACTGCTGAGGGGAGCAGCAGGTGAGACAGGAGAGGTCTGCTGCACCATGTGGGTCACCTCCCTGGCCAGGGTTTGAACTCAGGCAGCAGTGGCTGGTGATAGCTTCACAATGCTAAGAATTAACCCCTTGTGCCTCCAGGGAGACCCCTCAAGATTCACATTCATTGCATTGTATGCAGCATAGCCCCAAACACATTAACTGCTTCTCAGTTGAAACTTGCCCCTTTTTGCAGTGTGGAGGAGGTACGAAGGTTGTAAATTCATTAGCTCAGCCCTAGCCACTTTAAGCTTAGAGTTGGCAGCAAGTCATTCCTGATTTGATAATTAAAAAATATATATATCCCCTTGAAGTGAGCACTGATGAGCTTAAGAAAGACACTAAAGAAAGATAATACACATCTGAAGAATTGCATGACCCTGCATTACTAAAACCTGCACTGATGTTACCCCCCAAAAAATAAAAAAAAATAAACTTAAAATTATTTTAAAATTCACCTGTAGATTAATATATTTTTGATGGTGAAAAATATCACTAAATAATTTTAAATTATTTATTTTTTAATTATTTCCCCCCCTTCATTTTTGAGGAGGGGGAAATATCTACACCGAAATGACTTGCAATTCCAGCTCATGACCAGAGATGGCGCTGAGTGTACAGGGAACCTAGGGCACAGCCTGACTCAAAATTGGAAAGAATTAGGACTGAAGCCTGTGAGCATAAATCCTCGCTTAACCTCAGCAGCACATCTATGATAGTGAATTTGGAGGAAGGAAAAGAAGCCTAAGGAACAAACAAAAATGACTTGCGTTAGGGGACCTGCATATTAGAAAGGAGAGAGGAATGAAAATCCTAACAGATTAATATGGGAGACTCAGCAAGGGTCTGGGGGCCAGGAACTCAGATAAAAAGGCTGCTTTTTCTTAGGTCAAATACCCACCAGGGGAATTTTCCTGATGTTTAGTAAGTCTTTGGCAGAGGGAAACATGGAGGGTCTGTGCTTTTAGGTTACGGTCTAAGGCCTGTTCTGTCTTTAACAAATAGGAAACCAAAGTAATTTGATGTAGTCACGGAGTATGACCCCCAAAGTCTAAGAATGCATTTTAAATTTCTTTTTGGTTAACAGAGATTTGCTCAATAAACATGTCCATCTCACATGAGAAAGGCTTGGACTGCTAATTAGTGGAAGCAGGGTGAGCAGATGTGTCTCCCCTTTCATGTGTACTAAGAAAAAATCAATATTGGAAACCTACACACACGTAAAATTATAAAAACCATCCAAGTCTCTCTGATAAGTATGGCAAGGCTTTGAAATTATTTTTATGCTTTTGTTTTGCTTAACTTGTTTTTTTTTAATGACAAATAATAAAACAGGAAATATCCAAACCACACAAAAGGATCTGGAATGGGGATGCAAGTGTCCTTCTCAGCCTTGCATTGGCTCCGCTCTCCCTTGCCTGCTGGGGCTCCTCACCAGCGCCGGCAGAGTAGTGGCCACAGAGCTCTAAGTCTCCACCTGGGATGCGGTCTATGAATTGGCAGCATCAGCATCATCTGTGAGGTTGTTAGAAACACAGAACTTCAAATAACAGTCTGGATATATGGATCCAGATCTGTATTTTAGAAACATCCTCAAGTGATATGTAGGTTCATGGAAATCTGTTTTGGATTCCAAAGACAGAACCTGGAGGGCAAGCCCTTCTCTTTCAGTTTAGAGAGAGGACGAGGCAAGGAGATCTCAGAGACATCAAAGGGCTCCTTCTTGCTACATCTTCACCAGCATTTGTTGTTTCTGTTTTTTTTTCTTTATTTGTTTTTTTATTGTGGGTCATTGTCACAGCTGCGAGGTGTTATCTCATTATTTTTTTTTATTAAAGATTTATTTATTGGGCCTCCCTGGTGGTGCAAGGGGTTAAGACACAACCTATGAAGCTGTCCTCAGCCACTGAAGCACGAGTTCGATCCCCGGCCGGGGAGCTACCCACATGGCACAGCAGACCTCTCCTGTTTTGTCTGCTGCTCCCTTCAGCAGTGTGTTTCAGTCAATCTGCTTGTTCTATTCCCTACTCTGTCTCTGGTGAATCCTTTCACCTCCCACACCTCTGGCCTGTACCCCAGCTCTTGTATGCATAAATGTATTTATTTATTTATGCATAGAAGAACTGGGTGTAGGCCAGAAATATGGAGGGGTAGGAAGACTCACCAGAGACAGAGTGGGAGGAGAACAGGCACTGGCTGAAATACACTGTTGAGGGGAGCAGCAGGTGAGACAGGAGAGGTCTGCTGTACCGCCATATGTGGGTCAACTCCCTGGCCTTGGATCAACTCAGGCCACGGTGGTGATAGCTTGATGACACTGAAACTTAACCCTTGTGCCACCAGGGAGGACCCTCACTGTGGTTTTGATTTGCATTGTGGCGACATGGTTGGAGCTGGAGAGATTGTGCTAAGCAAAATAAGGTAGCAGAAAAAAGAGAAATATCAGATGATTTCACCTACATGTGGAATTATGGAGGACCTAGACAAAGGGTGAGGAAAAAGACAAAACTTGCAATATCTGACTATAGATCTGAGGCCTCCAACAGGGGAGAGGGGACGGCTGGGGTCACAACAGGAGACGCACAGGGACTATGGTGACGGGTCCTGTGCGCCCATGTATGTGGACTACACCTGAAGGGAGAAATCAAACACTGTCCAAAAATGAACAACAATGTAAGAAAATAGATTTAAAAAAATGTAGTGTTCACTGTGGGGGACTTTCTCCCCCCAAGGGATTGAGAGAAGCACCCTGGGAAACTCTAATAGCTCTCAGTTGTGCCAGCACTAAAGGACCACTTGCATCTCAACTCAAGGCTGAATATTTATTGATTTGCACAATTGCTCCTGCCACCACATACTTCCCTTGGGGTATAAAGGAGCAAGTTCATTGACCAGCTTGTGAGGGCTCCCCAGAGTTTAGGGACATCCGTAAACATACTGCTGTGCCCAGTTATGGTCTGGAGATTTCCAAATGGGGGAAGCTTCTTGGAGCAGCCTGGGATAACAGTGTGAGAAGGAACTATAGGATGCTGTGAGGAGATGAGAAGCAACCAGTTCCCCAAACCTTCTCGGTTCTCTGTGATCTTGGGAGGAGCATAACACAGGATGGTGCAGTCCCTGTGGCTCCAAGAGTTGGAACATAAAGACAGGAGGAGGGAGGAAGAATCCAGGCACCCGGTAAGTCTAGCAAGCAATATTACCAGCAATATGATCCCTCCCAGAGAAGTAATTGTAGGCGTGAGCCACTATCACAGCTAAAGGAGGCACTGCTATTTCTGAGCAGGGCATCAGCGACATGGAGCTGTGGGTGAGCAGTGCACTCAGAAAAGCCTTCCTGCCACCTTGTTGATGCCCAGTGGAGACCAGCAGCAGCAAGACCATGGCAGACCAGGGGCTAGTGACCAACTTCTGCATAGATGAACTTTGCTCTACTCTCTCTCCTTTTCATGTCCACCTCTCAGTCGATCTAAACAGAGAAAAGGGGAAGAAGGAAGTCAGATCAAATTCTATTTTCCTCTATCACTGCAAGCAACTCCCAAATCAATTCTTGAAAATGGCTATGGTATAGGAAAGGGTGGGTGAGCTGAGATGTATTGAATTTAATGTTGGTGCTTTAAATTAGACTAGACTTGAAGAACTAAAAGTGATCACACAATTACAGAAACTTCCCAAGACATAGTAAATGGATGAGAAAGCAGGATTGCGTGAAACTGGCTTGGAAGCAATGAGAGAAGAAACGTAAATCACTGAGCTTTCTTTAAAGGGAGAGTTACAAATATAAGTAACGAACATACATTTCTATAGCTTGGTTAATCATCCTTCTTGTTTTCTCCATAAGCAAGATTAAAAAAAAAATACAGTCCTCACTACCGCTTACCTCTCCTACATTCATATCTCTTGACGAGAGACAGTCGCATTTTTGGTGTTTGTGCATAGTGGTTAGCTTCACATTCCTAAAAGGTAGTATTTACCTATTTACCAATTGTTTAGGGAAAGAAAGGATGCCTGATTTTCTATAAACAACTTGGAAAATGCTCTCTCTGCCTTTTCTCTCTGCACTGACTCACTAGGGTTAGTTATTTGGTGGATGCTCTCCGTGTCCAGTCCCCACTTCCTGAGAACTCACTTTCTAGCACCTGCAGGGACCGTTGCTGCAAAGGGCTTGCTCTGCTGCGGGAGGGCTGGAGAGGACACTCTGACAACATCCTTGGCCAGTGGCCACAAAAACCTATGGCTAAATGCCCAGCTTCCTTTTTCTGGTACCCCAAGGAAGAGGCAGATCTTGTTCTACACCATTTCCCAGAAGTTTCCAGTGAAGAAACAGGAAATTATTACAAATAAAGCTACTGTGACAGAATGTGTCTAACATGCTCATTACCTCACAGAGCGTGATGGACCATGAGCTTAAAAGCCATCAGAGCTAATTTGCATAATGGAAAAAGGTCCTTTTCTCTGACTTGCCAAATGGGATAAGCAAAAAAATGAAATAACTCTGGGATGTTCAAAATGGTTTTGAAATTGTTATGAAATCTAGTGCAATCGGATCATTCCAAATACCAAGTAGGGACTTTTGTAGGGCTCTTATCTTCCAATTTATGTTTTTAGCATCTTTTATTTTTTCCTTTTCCTTCCAAAAACCTGTCTTTCAAGACATGTCATTATGGTAGTTTTTTTTTAAGTTTGAAAGAAGTTAGATAGAAGACAAAAGAGATAAAAAGAACTCAAAGCAGTTTGTTTTACTCTTATTAGCACAATTTTGCCTGAAAAGCTATAAGGATTTGGAAACATTTATCTAAAATACCTCTCAGACTACCTACGGATTTTCATTTTTTAGATTGAATGATCTTAGTGTGCAACAGGTTGGCAGAGATAGCCACACATACACAAACACACATCTCCATCCACTGTCAGATTCGATTGAAGTCATAATTTAACGTTCCAGGGTTATACAACTCTTACTTGCCACCAGAAAGATAAATTGATGGGATAGTCATCTGAAGGGCAATAATACAATTGGTAGGAACAAGTCTATGATTTGAAAGCTTCAAATGAGAAGAACATGTGTAACAAATTTTCTCCTTTACGTAAAGTCAGATACAGTATACCTCTTACTGTAGCTACTTTCCAGTTCAGTTATGGCTGGTTTAAAAAATAAATGAGAAAAATGAGAAGTCACTTCTTTTTTTTTTTAATGAAGTAATGTACTTAAGTAGAATTATTATTTTTTTAAAGATTTATTTATGTATTTATAAAAACATTGGGTACAGTCAGAAGCGTGGGAGGGTGAGAGAATTCACCAGAGACAGAGTGGGGAACAGAACAGGCAGACTGAAGAAGTACACTGCTGAGGGGAGCAGCAGGCATGGCAGGAGATGTCTGTTGCGCCATGTGGGACCCTCGCTGGCGGCCAGTGATTGAACCAGCGCTGCAGAGGCTGCCGGCAGCTTCGCAGCCCAGCGCTCAACTGCTGCGCCACCAGGGGAGGCCTGAGAAGTCACTTCCTATACAAGGAAATGGATGTACTAAAACAGGGAGACAATAACACGTGCTAACAAGAATGTGTAGAAACTGGAACACTTGTTGGTAGAAATGTGAAATGTTACAACTATGTTATTAAGAATGGGGCATTTTCTTAAGAAGTTTAACATAAATATTATCATAAAAGCTGATGGTTGTACTCCTAGATATCTACCCTAAATATCTACCTTAGAAAGAAAAACATTTACAGGGGCCTATCTGGTGGTGCAAGGAGTTGAGTGTCAGCACTATGAAGCTATCAAGAACTACTGCAGGGCAAGTTAGATCTCCAGCCAGGGAGGTGACCCACATAGCGCAGCAGACCTCTCCTGTCTCCCTGCTTCTCCCCTCAGCTGTGTATTTCAGTAGACCTGTCTGTTCTGCTCTCCATTCTGTCTCTGGTGAATCCTCTCACCCCCGCACTTCTGGCCTGTACCCCAGTTCTTATATGCATAAATAAATCTTAAAAAAAAGAAAAACATTTACATAAAGGCTGTTCATAATAGCAGCAATATTATTAAAATTGCAAAAAGTGAAAACAATTCAAAGTTTGTCCCTGAGCTGGCACATGGATAAAACATGCACTATGCCCATAAAAATGGGATACAGTTGAGGTGTACCCTACCATCCCCGCTCTGCTCCCTGTCCCACGGGGTGGAAAATCAGCTCCCCAAGGGCTCTAGGAGAGACCTCTGGCGCCACCTAGCGACTTGACCCCAGCACAGGCTACTGAAGGAGCTAGTGGCCAGCTGGGGAGTTAGCCCACACCGGGCCCCTTCTGAACAAGTAGTCTGAGCCCACAGGGAGAGCGAGCACCCACAGCCGGGGCAGACCAGGCGCGCAGAAGAGTGTGCCTGAGACCAGAAGCGCAGGGAGTGTGTCCCACATCACCATTTTAGAACAGGGACATTTCTTCAGTAAAGACTACCTGCAGAAGGCTTCCTCAGGAGCCAGAGGTGAGCGGGGGAAGTTCACCCACGCCAGACCCCCTCTGGCCTGCAGTCCAAGCCCAGAGGGGAGCAGGAACCCACCGCCGGGGCAGACCAGGCGCACAGGGGAGTGTGTCCCCACATCGGCATTTTAAAACAGGGACCTTTCTCCAGTAAAGACTGCTTGAAACTGACAGATGACTCCTGGAAGAACCAGAGGGGAACAGAGAAGCCCACCCAAGATGCTGGCCAGTCCCAACAACACAGTGTCCCAACGCATACAGCAAATTAGAAAACAGACAGTAGGGAGGAGAAGAACCACACACAACCTAGCAACTCTCCAGAGAAAAAGCACAACACAAAAAGAAAGCCAGCCCCCAGATTGCAACGACAATAACTTGGAAGAATTTCTGAGCCTTCCAGAAAGAGAATTTAAAATTGCCGTGATTAAAAAACTGACAGAAGTCATAAAGGAAAACAATGATAAGGGAAAAATAATCAACGATCAGAAGAATGCAATTGAGTCCCTAGAGAGGGAAAACAATGGTCAGAAGAAAGAAATTGAGTCCCTAAAGAGGGAAGTAAAAGAAATGCAGGAGATCAAAGAATTAATGGAAGAACTAAAGAATTCTGGGAAAAGCAATGAAAGCAGAATAGATGAAATGGAAGAACGAATAAGTAATCTTGAAGACACAGAAATAAAAAGAACCAAAACAGAAAAGGAAAGAGAAGTACGAAGGAAAAAGAACGAAGAAAGACTTCGGGAACTATCTGACTCCATGAGGAAAGGAAATATAAGAGTTATAGGAATACCAGAAGGAGAGGAGAGAGATGTAGGAACAGAGAAAATATTCAAAGAGATAATTGAAGAGAACTTCCCAAATGTGAAGAAGGAGCTGAAAATTGATATACAAGAAGCAAGAAGAACACCAAACTTCCACGACGAAAGGAAAAATACAGCAAGACACATAATAGTAAAGCTCCCAAGAATCCAGGACAAGGAAAAAATAATGAAGCTGGCAAGAGGGAAGAAACAGATAACATTCAAAGGAAAACCAATCAGGCTGACATCAGACTTCTCCGAAGAAACACTACGGGCAAGGAGAGAGTGGAGGGACATAGTCAACAGACTCCAAGAAAACAGATGCCAACCAAGAATACTCTATCCCGCAAAGCTCTCCTTCCTCTTTGAAGAAAGAATATGGACCTTCCCAGACAAACAGAAACTCCGGAATTTCATTGCAACTAAACCCCCACTCCAAAAAATACTACAAGGAGTCCTAAAGCCAGAACCTCAGAGCGACGAATAACAATGAAAGAAGGCCAAAAAAAAAAAAAAGTTATTAAAAGAATAAATAAATAAAATCAAAGGAAAGACAAACACAATGGCAAATACAGATGTTAACATATCAATATTAACTCTAAATGTAAATGGACTAAACTCTTCAATAAAAAGACACAGAGTTGCAGCCTGGATTAAGAAACAAAACCCAACCTTTTGCTGTCTCCAGGAAACACATTTAGCTACAAAAGATAAAAATAGGCTCAAAGTTAAAGGATGGAAAACAATCCTACAAGCAAATGGACCAAAAAAGAAAGCAGGAACAGCTATACTTATATCAGATAAAACAGATTTCAAACTCAAAAAGATAAAAAGAGACCCCAATGGTCACTACATTATGATCAAGGGGACAATACTTCAAGAAGAAATAACACTCATTAACATATACTCACCAAACGAAGGAGCACCAAAATATATCAGACAACTGTTGTCCTCTCTGAAAACAGACATCAGAGAAAACACATACGTAGTGGGAGACTTCAACACACCACTATCAACAATGGATAGATCAACAAGACAAAAAATAAGTAAAGAAACCAAAGCTCTAAATAAAGACCTAGAGCAATTGGGCTTAACAGACATCTATAGAACACTAAACCCCAAAAAAACGGAGTACACATTTTTCTCAAGCGCACACGGATCATTCTCCAGGATCGATCACATACTGGGGCACAAGACAAACATCAACAGATACACCAAGATTGAAATCATATCAACCATCTTTTCTGACCATGAAGGCATCAAACTAGAAATAAACCATAAAAGGAAGGCAAGGAACTTTCCTACCTCATGGAGATTAAAAACCACACTACTGGAAGACCATTGGACTAATGAGGAGATCAAAGAAGAAATTAAAAAATTTTTTGAATTGAACGACAAGGAGGACACCAATATCCTAAATGTATGGGATGCAGCAAAAGCAGTAATAAGAGGAAAATATATAGCAATAGAAGCTCACATCAAGAAACAAGAAAGAACGCAAAGAAACAACCTCACCTCGAAGCTCAAAGATCTAGAAAAAGAACAACAAAAAAACCCCAAAACCAGTAGAAGAAAATAAATAATAAAAACCAAAGCAGAAATAAATGAAATTGAAACTAAAAAAACAATCCAAAAGATCAATGAAACCAAGAGCTGGTTCTTTGAAAAAATCAATAAAATAGACAAACCCCTAGCCAGGCTCACAAAGGAAAAAAGGGAGAAAGCACAAATAAACAGGATCACAAATGAAAGAGGAGAAATCACAACGGACACAGCAGAAATCAAAAGAATAATCAGTAACTACTATGAACAGTTATATGGAAACAAGTTTAACAATCTAGAGGAGATGGACAAATTCCTACAACTCTACAATCACCCAAAGCTAGATAAAGAAGAAATAGAACACCTAAACAGACCAATTACAATTAGCGAAATTGAAATGGTAATCAAAAACCTCCCCCAAAACAAAAGCCCAGGACCTGATGGATTTACAAATGAATTCTACCAAACATTCAGAGACGAATTAGTGCCTATCCTTCACAAACTCTTCCAAAAAATTGAGAAGGAAGGGACAATACCAAACACGTTTTATGAAGCCAACATTACACTAATACCAAAACCGAACAAGGACAACACAAAAAAGGAAAACTACAGGCCAATCTCCCTAATGAACACTGATGCAAAAATCCTCAATAAAATTTTAGCTATCAGAATCCAACAATGTATCCATAAGATAATTCACCACGACCAAGTTGGATTCATTCCAGGGGCACAAGGATGGTTTAACATCCGAAAATCAATCAACGTTATCCAACACATCAACAAAAAGAAATATAAAAACCATATGATAATAGATGCTGAGAAAGCTTTCGACAAAGTGCAACACCCATTCATGATAAAAGCCCTTGAAATTCTTGGGATACAAGGAACATACCTCAACATCATGAAGGCCATCTATGACAAGCCAACAGCCAGTATCATTCTCAATGGTGAAAAGCTGAAAGCAATTCCATTAAGATCTGGAACAAGACAAGGATGTCCACTCTCACCATTGCTTTTCAATATAATACTGGAAGTCCTAGCCAGGGCAATAAGACAAGAGAAAGACATCCAAGGAATCCAAATAGGAAAAGAAGAAGTCAAACTATCACTATTTGCAGACGATATGATATTATACATAGAGAACCCCAAAAACTCCACAGAAAAGCTAATTCAACTCATCAATCAGTTCAGTAAAGTGGCAGGATACAAAATCAACACGCAAAAGTCAGTAGCCTTCCTATACATAAACAATAAATCTGAAGAAGAAATCAAAAAGACCATCCCTTTTGTTATTGAAACAAAAAAAATCAAATATTTGGGAATAAATCTAACAAAAGAGGTAAAGGACCTATACAAAGAAAACTATAAAACACTGTTAAAAGAAATAGAAGAAGACACAAAGAAATGGAGAGACATCCCCTGCTCATGGATTGGAAGAATAAACATTATTAAAATGGCCATCCTTCCAAAAGCAATATACAGATTCAATGCTATTCCAATCAAAATTTCAATGTCATTCTTCAAAGAAATAGAACAATTATTGATGAAATTCATATGGAATCACAAAAAACCCCGAATAGCCAAAGCTCTCCTGAAAAAAAAAAGAAGGGAATGGAGGCATCAGACTCCCAGACTTCAAACTATACTACAAAGCCATAATCATCAAAACTGCATGGTATTGGAACAAGAACAGACATACAGACCAATGGAATCGAATAGAAAATCCAGAAATAAACCCACAGATTTATGGTCAACTAATCTTTGACAAAGGAGCAAAGAATATGCATTGGAGCAAAGAAAGTTTGTTCAATAAATGGTGCTGGGAAAACTGGGTCGCTACATGCAAAAGAATGAAGCTTGACCACCACCTCACACCATACACAAAAATCAACTCAAAATGGATTAAAGAACTAGACATAAGACCTGAAACCATAAAATATATAGAAGGAAATATAGGCGAAACACTACGTGATTTGCACATCAAAGACATCTTTACAGACACATCACCCAAAGCAGTGATAGTGAAGGCAAAGATAAACAGCTGGGACTACATCAAATTAAAGAGCTTTTGCACAGCAAAAGAGACAATAACAAAAACAAAGAGAAATCCCACCAACTGGGAGAACATTTTTGCACCCAACACTAATGATAAAGGACTGATCACAAAAATCTGCAAAGAGCTGATGAGACTCAACAACAACAAAGAAAAGAATCCAGTCAAAAAATGGGCAGAAGAGCTTAAAAGAAACTTCTCTGAAGAGGAAATGCAAATGGCCAACAGGCATATGAAAAAATGTTCAACATCACTTGTCATCAGGGAAATGCAAATCAAAACTACCATGAGATACCATCTTACACCAGTGAGAATGGCACATATTAAAAAAACTAGCAACAACAAATGTTGGCGAGGGTGTGGAGAAAAAGGAACTCTTCTGCACTGTTGGTGGGAGTGCAAACTGGTCCAACCACTGTGGAGAGCTGTGTGGAGATTTCTGGACCTACTAAACATAGAGCTTCCATATGATCCAGCAATTCCACTCCTAGGTATTTACCCAAAGGACACAGAAACATCAATTCCAAAGAACACCTGCACCCCTAGGTTTATAGCAGCACTGTTTACAATAGCTAAGCTTTGGAAACAACCCAAATGCCCAAAAATAGATGACTGGATCAAGAAGATGTGGTACATATATACCATGGAATATTACTCAGCATTCAAAAAAGATAAACACATGCCATTTGCTGCAACATGGATGGCGCTGGAAGGGATCATGCTCAGCGAAATAAGCCAAAAAGAAAAAGAAAAATACCGGATGGTCTCACTCATAGCAGGAATCTAGAAAACTTAAATAAGGGACCAGGAAAATGAATAACTATAAGAAAGTGAAAATCAAAATCAACAAAAAACTATGAACCAGAGACACTTTTAGGGGGGCGGGGGCGGGAGGGGAGGGATTGGGGTCAGAATGGGGGGCTGCAATTGTATGGGGAATATAACAATAAAATTTATAAAAAAAAAATGGGATACAATTCAGTAATAAAAAGGAATAAACCACTGAATTGTATTATCTCACAAATGAATCTCAAAAAACCATTATGCTAACACGTGCAATGCAAAATACTATATATTATATGATTTGTTAATATGCAATGTCAGGAAAGTCAAATATGTAGAGACAGAAATAGATTAGCAGTTATTTAGTACTGTGGTGAGAACAGGGATTGTTTGTAATTTGGCACAGGGGATCTTTCTGGGGTGATGGAAATGCTCCAAAACTGGATTGTGGTGATGGGCTCACAGTTCTGTAAATTTAATTAAGATTGTTGAATTATACAATTAAAATGGGTAAATTTCATGGAATGTAAATTATACCTCCATCAAACTTTTTAAACAAATAAAAGGGAAGACGGACTGCAAACAGAAGGACGTGGTTTGTGTACCTTCCTTAGGTTACCTTGGTTCATGTTTGAGCCTCTGTATGCCTCAGATCAACTTTGTGTGCCTGGTCCTTAGGCTCACTTTAGCCCCTAAACTTCCTAAGGCTCAACGCCTTACATTCCAATTGAGTTGAATCCCCCTATCACACTAACTTATGGTGTAGTGAGTAATTAGTCTTCCCTAGGAAAGGTCTGGTTTTCCCCTCAACTATTAGGAGGGGAAGGACCTTTAAGACCTTAACAATTTCCTGCCTGGTGGGAGGATCTTTGTTTCCCTGGAGACATTACTACTGATGATTGAATGTGGTATTTTTTTTTTAAAAAAGATTTATTATTTATTTATACAAGCAGAAGTGTGGGATGGTGAGGGAATTCACCAGAGCCAGAGCGGGGAACAGAACAGGCAGAAGGACCAAAGCGCACTGCTGAGGGGAGCAGCGGGCGGCAGGAGAGGTCTGCGCGCCATGTAGGACCCTCGCCCGGTGGCCGGGGATCGAACTGGCGCTGCAGAGGCTGCAGGCAGTTTCTCAGCCCAGCGCTCAACCGCTGCGCCACCAGGGGAGGCCCTTGAATGTGATTTTTGATGGAGCTTTAGATGATCTGCTTTTGATTTTGCTTCCAGAAGAAACTTGAGATTAAGTGGCAGTCTGCTTTCTGGGAGAGTTTGGAAACTAAATGCCAACCATACAGGTAGTATGTGATCAAACCCTTACTAAAATCACTCTGGCCACCAAAGGTTTGGCTGAGCTACGCTGATTATCTCGTTGGGGGTGTGAATTGTGAAACAGTGCTGGTGTGGAATTGGAAATGCAACAAGGGCACATCACCTGTGTCAAAATGAAAAAAATAATGCCACTAGAAGACATTTGGTAGCAGGTCAGAAACAAGCAGTTACACAGAGGTCATTGAACCAGCCACTAGAGTGGTGGACAGGGGTGTGAAAATATGAACTTCTGTACCTGGACTCCCCAGACCACCCTCAACTCTTCACGAAATAAGCTCTAGTTTTCATGATACCTTGACATTGGATTAAATAATGCATATGAACTAATTTATACTTATAACACCTGCAATACACCTTCACTATCAAATAAAAGTTATAACTTTATTTTTTCAATTAATATTTTACACTCAAACTTTTACATTCACACTTTCAAGGCTGAATTATTCATAACGTGCATCAGATATGGCTTATTGCTTCGATTCTTTTCAGAAAAAAATAACAAGTTAAAATGAAATATTTTCCACAAATACGCATCATTACTCAGCTTTGTTTTGATACTCTTGCCTCATAAATATTTTAACATAGCTATCAGAGATAGCACTTTAGTTATTCAGCTGCATGTTGCTTTAATTTTGAGTTTACTTAGGTGCTAACTCTGGAGTCTACCACAGAATCTAAATCTCAGAAACTGATAAATACAAGTTAGGAGTTTCCAGAGAAATTCACTGGAAACTTACTGTGAAAAGAAGACATATGATCTTGTGAACAGTCCATATTTACATATTTATATGTTCCCTCCTCCTCATTGCTTAGGCTGAGAAATGTCTCATCCACACATCTTTTATGACTTATTTATGAATATGTGGTGGAAAATATCCTAGTCCATTTTGATGCCTTTGAAAATATCACTGTTTTTTCTGGTTTCGATTTTTAAAGTTGCTTGTATAGCCTGTATAAATGAGAGACTTTTTTTTTATGCCGAGCAAAATTCTCATGTCATTTAAAATGCTTGCTGATTTTTTTTTTGTTTTTAGAATCCGCAGCCACCCTGCTCTGTGTATAGTGTGTTTCTGCAGTTTGAATATCATTAGCTCTCCCTCCATCAGACACTGCCTTGTCTTCCATTTTCACGATTTTTCTCTTCCCCTTACTGCGTATATCAACAGTTTAACATTGGTGTTGGCAGAGAACATTATTCTCATTTTATAAGAGAGGAAACGGAATAATTCTTTTTCTACTAGCACATGGCTGCTTTTTAGGTATCTGTGAGCAATTCCCAAGTGGGTTCTGGGGCCAGCACACATGCTTGAAACTGCAGTTCTGAGAAGACCAGAACTCAGTGTTCATGGGAGCACCTGTCCTGGCAAGGCAGGAGAAGGTTGATAGCGCCCCAGTAAGATTTGGGGACATCATGAACAGAAACTGACTATTATGGCCTCGAGAATTACTGCGACTTTGAGAATCATTTAGTTTCTCAGAGTTGAAAATTGGAAGTTTTTTGATCTATTTTTTTGGTTAAGATTAAAAAAAAATCTTTTTATTCTTTATTATACCAAATACACAAAGGCAGATAAAACTAAAAGTTTTTTTATGCATACTAGTTTATTCTTCTTTTTTTTTTACTTTTTATTTATTTATTTTTAAAATAATAAATTTTATTTTTATATTCCCCCATATAACTGCACATGCCCCTTTCTGACCCCAATCCCTCCCCTCCCATCCCCACCCCCCAAAAAGTGTCTCTGGTTCATAGTTTTTTGTTGATTTTGATTTTCACTTTCTTATAGTTATTCATTTTCCTGATCCCTTATTTAAGTTTTCTAGATTCCTGCTATGAGTGAGACCATCCGGTATTTTTCTTTTTCTTTTTGGCTTATTTCGCTGAGCATGATCCCTTCCAGCGCCATCCATGTTGCTGCAAATTGCATGTGTTTATCTTTTTTGAATGCTGAGTAATATTCCATGGTATATATGTACCACATCTTCTTGATCCAGTCATCTATTTTTGGGCATTTGGGCTGTTTCCAAAGCTTAGCTATTGTAAACAGTGCTGCTATAAACATAGGGGTGCAGGTGCTCTTTGGAATTGATGTTTCTGTGTCCTTTAGGTAAATACCTAGGAGTGGAATTGCTGGATCATATGGAAGCTCTATGTTTAGTAGGTCCAGAAATCTCCACACAGCTCCAGTTTATTCTTTTTTAAAAAAAGTATTTATTTATTTTAGCTGAGGTGATGTTTGGATACCCCCATCAGGCATCGTCACCCACCATGATCACCCACAACCCTCCACCTATAGTCCATTATGCCCTTCCTCTTTGCTCTTCCCTTCTCACAAGCCCCCTCTGGATGCTTCTACTTTTATGGGTTAATTACATGACATCAACGTAAAGTGCTGTCATAACAACGAGCTATTGCCTACACCTCTCAGATTGGCAAAAGTTAGACTGAGTCATATTTCCCCTTGCTAGTAGAACAGAGAAGTGTTTCTTGGTGGAAACATGAAGTGTTACAGCCTGTTTGAAAGGCAGTGTAGTATTAATAAATGAGTTAAAAATAGGAAAAGGTAAAAAAGGAAATTTATTATTTTCTTAAAAATAAGTCAGGACATATGTCTTTGATAGTGATAGAAAACAGATACTCATTGTTCAAACAAAAGTTTGAAGGACTTAAAAAAAAACAAAATTGCTGTTTTTGGGGTGCTTGGAAGGGGGAGGCCTGAAAACAGGGTGGGGAAGGGCACAAGGGACTATGGTGATGGACTGTGGCTGCTGTGGTGTTGGAAGAATTATGGTGACCACACCTGAGGGGAGAAATGGTACACTGTCCATAGTTTGACAATGATGTAAGAAAAAAGTACTTCATTTAAAAATAAATTAACTTAAAATGAAAAAGCAGAAATTTCAAACTTCAAAATAAGTTCGTCACTAAAAGTCAGTGATTTAGATTTGTTATGTATCTAGTACATAAAATGAACATGCAATTGTTTGAACAGCATTTCTTCTTTTTTTTAATTGAGGGAACAGTGGCTGGCATCACCGTGTATGCTTCATAGTATAGGATCACACTGCTTCTGAGTGTGTTACCACAGCTTCTGAGTGTGTTTCCACAGTGTGTTACCATTGGGCAATGCCCAGTCTTTCACCACAGTTCCTCGGGCCTCTCCATCTTCTCTCTACTGCTCTGGCACCCTCAATCCTGAAGTCAAATTTCTAGAGTTTGTTAGTAGTTTTGTTTTGTCTCACCCTTTATTTTGCCTCTCTCTGTTCCACCTTTAAATGACACCATCTGTTATTTGTCTTTCTCCTTCTGACTTGTGGTTAGCATAATCCTCTCCAGTTCCATCCATGCTATTCAAATGGCAAGAGTTCATTTTTTTTTATAGCTGAGTATTTATGCTTTTAAGTAAATTGGGATGTGCTTTTGTGTCTCTGTATGAGGAAAAAAATGAAGCATTTTGGCTTTGGTTTCTATGGAAACCTGTACTTTGATTACTGATGGATTTCAAGTGTATCATTCATTTCTAGCCCCACCAGTACAATGTTTGAAATAAAAATATAAGATAGAAGAAAATTATCAGAAATATTTCCTTAAATACTAATATTTTTTCAGAATCACATAAATCGAAGATGCTGGAAGAGACTCCAAATAGATTTTTATTTTTACTCAATAAATAGTTATTGGGTGCCTACTGAGTGCCAAGCATTGTCCCACTGGCTATAGCAGTGAATAAAAACCACAAAATTTAATAAAAAGTTTTAGACATAACTTTACTAAGAAATTTCAGCAAGAATTAGAGGCTTGAGTTTATTTGAATTTTGTTATTTTTCTTTATTCATGGAAAGTCTTAATAAATGGATTTATGATATAGTTTTTTGAAAAGTATGTGTCCTTTCCTGGCAAAATGGTTTTTAAAAATGTCTTAAAGATTTAAACAAGCAAGTAGGGAATTTGCTTCTCTTTTTCATTCTTTGTTATTTCTTGTTCATTTCCAGGCAAAGGTTGAGGACAGCAGTGAAGTCTGCACAGCTTCCAAAAGTGGTATTTGCAGTGTGATAGTCCAGGTCTGGCTTTTTTGAAAGGATGACACTTTCAAAACCATATTTTATGATTCACTTACCTAATTTCTAATCATCACAAACTGTCTGAATACATAAGATAAGCAACGATTAATATTAACATAGGAACTGGTATGAATAGCATAAAGAAGCTGAAACTGCCACTTACAAATCACATACAAAATATGTTTATCATAAATTTCAATATAGATACTATTTTTTAAGTTTGATAATACAATAGAAAATGTTTTATTCATACCCAAAGAAATAATAATATTGCCTGAGAGTATTATTTTAGCTAATGGTTTTCAATTTGGGTTAAAATATAGGTCTATAGAAATATGCATCTATCTTTATTTAATTCCTGTACATTCTTTAAAATGCAGTTCAGTTGACACTTTTTTGGGAAATATTCCATAGCTTTATGACAAGTTTAAATGTTCTTTTATCTGCACAATGCAACTATCTTTTGTAACAAATTTATAATTATTTATAAGCTTTATGTGTCTGTTTTTTGCATCATATAGAATGAATAACAAGCTACTTAGCTGAAATCCCTCTTCCCTTTTATTCAATAAAAGTCATGATGGTACTAGTATTCTTTCTGTTTCATTCTGCTCACTTACCCATTCTGTGAATGAAAGACTTTACTTACAAGCTTTTACAGATCAAGAGGATGTCAGCAAGAGTCTTAGGTGCAATCAGAAAGAGTTCTTAGCTAAAGAGAGGATCCATTACAATGAATTGCTTATGATGTTTTCCCTGGTAGTCTCTGAACTTTTTTGAAAATAGGCTTGAAATACCTCTATCCCTTTGCTACTGTACTCCCAGCAGCTCTAGTGCTTGGCTCTTAGATTACAACCAGTAGAGTATTTCTATTTGTAGTAATAGAAAGCTAGTACCACAAATGTTCCTACCTTCAATAGGACTTTGTTGGACAATGTAGGTATAAATATACAGCTATAGAGCAAGCTTGAGGTCCAGTTTGAAAAAGCATCTTTTCCCATTTTTCTGCATTTCTCTGAGTCATTTTTTCATCTCTGTGTTAGGATCACCCTCATCCTAGCTTTCCTCATGTTAGTGAAATACCTGCAGTGATTTCATACTTACATCTGAACACCATGCAATTCTAGAAGAATAGAATACTTCTGAACAAAAATCCCAAATCCTCAACATTAATTGACCAAAAAACCAAGCTAACAAACAAGCATGACTGATATTCTACTGAACTGGTTTATTATTTCAATTAATTTTTCCATGGATTATTTTAGAGTTCTCTCTATATATTTTCATATCATCTGATAATAATAGCTTTATGTCTTTCCCAATTTGGATTCCTTTTTTTGACTTCCTCTTGCTTAATTATCTAGCTAGAAAGTCCATTTTCCTGACCAATAGCTGTGGCTCAGTAGGATCATCATTCACTGGTTGGGTTAAATCTCTATTGTGTGTGTCTTATGCTAATCCATTAACAGTGGGGTAATTTTAGGTGAATCTGAGCTTTATCTTAGAACTGATCACATGGCCAATGTTGCTCCAACTAAGTAGCCAACAGTCAATAGCAGATGTGTGATTGGTCATGGAAAAGACAACTGAAGATGCTCACTGTGCATTTGGAAGTATGAATGATGAGACACAAAATATGTTCAAGATATCTTTTCTTATGGAGACCTCAACAAAACATAGTCTTTCTCAGGCAGGTGAGCAGATTGAAGGTTGTAACTTGCTTAGTACATTTTTATGATTCTCATGGGTATTTGTGAATTGAATAAAAATTTCATTTTTTTTTGGCCATGTTTCCTGTATAGAGTAAAAATGGAATCAATCATAGGTACTACAAAAATTGCAGCTCCATTGACTCTTACCCTATAACTATATGCAACTAAATACTAGTTTGAATGACTGTAGGTTATGGAAAGAAACTGACTGGAAGCCAAGAATTCCTGCAGGAATGTAAGCAGTAAGCTAAAATACACATTTAACTATGTACATTTGACTGGGTTGCAATAAATTGCTCTAAAAGATAAGACCTCTGAAAAATAGGAATACTTTCCACATGTATTTTAACTGCCAAGAATACCTACAGTTATATTGTCACGCCAAAAAATGCATCATGAGCTAATTCAAGATAAGAAAATGAGAAATACAACATCTAGAGATAAGTCTGCAGGAAATACTTTGGGGGATCTGTGGCTGGGGAAGGTATCTGAAATTCTGGCAATGAAAAACATAGGCAATGAAAAAGATAGAGTTGAAAAGGGTTGGAGAAGCTTTTTATAAACTTTTAAGATTACAAACATTCACTTAAAGCATCAGATCAATAGAATTGTACTTGGTTCAGCCATCACAGATTAGACTCAGGAAAACATACAGACTTTGGAGGAGATCTGTAAAACACCTTCAGTTAGGAAAAGGGTGATATCACATGGCTAGACAAGTGTGTTCAAATTTGTTCTTCTGTGATAGGTAAGTCCCCAGTTGTTTTACAATCTATGCAGAGTGCCAAGTGTGTGTATTTTATGCCCTCGCATCTTCATCATTGTTAATAAGGTGGTTTTGGCTTCATCAAGGTTTATGTAATGCCCTAGATAAGGAGATGTGCACGGCGGCCAAGCTGTTCCTAAAGCCATAAAACCATAGGGCTGAGCGTCAATCCTTAGGGTTAGCAGCAAAGACAGGGGCTCAGCCTACAAGGCCATGACTAGGACTGGCAGAATTAAAAAGTAAACAAGAATTTTTCAAACTTGAAATCTTTAAGCTCCAAATTGAATAGTGCCTTAATGGGGACCCACTAACACCTGCTCTAAAAGTACAGTGCAAATGAAATTCTGAGGAAGTCCGTTGCCCTGCAGTGGGGTAGACAAGGGTCAGCGGCCGCAGTGTTGGTTGTGGAGAAACCAATTTTACATCAACAGCCTATTGGGCAAAGGCTCTGAGCTCCCTAAGTCTCCCTCTTCTCAACCAGAAATTAGTGATAAGGATTCTTCCTTTCCTGGTAGCCCTCAGGTTTGAGATCAGGTGCTCAGGAAGTGTACCTCCCACAGAATAAGGGCTTAGAATTTACAGTCATTTTTATTATAATACAAAAGTAGAGATTTAAGAACTAACCTGCTCTTGAATTTGAAAAGCATTGAAATCAGAGGATGGTGTCAAAAGAAGTCTGTCATTTCCTGCAGATTTCAGTGGGGAAAATCTTTTCCTTTTTTATTTCTTTTCATTGTTGTCATTTACTCTTTCTTCTCATGGTTATATGTCAACATATGTTCATCAAAAGAGCTTCTTGAACATAGTTACGGTCCTATCATTATTTTCAGTATGAACTAGAGAAAGTCACTTAAAATTCATACATTTCTTTTGTCATTTACAGAACGATGGCTCAAACTAAGGGCTGACTAAATCTCTTTCAACTGAAACATTCCATGTTCCTATCTTGGCCTCCTTACTTTTCCCATTGCCAAAGAACTAGAAATGCCATAGGTGTCTCAGGCAAGCACATGCCATTTCCTCTCTGATAGATTCTCGTAAGAAGCAAGCCAGTGGATTGATTAAAAAATTTTCAGTATTCATTCTTTTTCTCTTTAGCTCTCAGCTACTTTCTCATGCCTGCAGGTGATTGGAATGGAGATTATTTCCCTGACAGACTGAATGGTAATAAAGGTGCCGACAGCCCCGGGGTGAACATATGTCTTCGTAAGAAATGGCAAACCCTTGGTGTGCCTGAAAATCAATGACGTGAGTGGATTCTTGTGGAATTCTTAATAAAAAATTCTGGGAAGCTCATGACTTCAAGGTACAAATTAGTGTTGGAGGGATAGAGTCCCTGGAGCCATCTTAGAAGAATTTGTTCTGAATAATTTTGGTTTTGAATGTTCAGAATTATAAGTTGGATCTTTTCTACCGATGACACAAGGCATCTAAATGCATGGACATTGACATTCCTGGAGAGGTTTAAAAAAAGGAAAGCAACATGATTTTTTTCAGGAAGTGCTGGTTTTATGACTAAAACTAGAAGTTTAAGTTAATCGGAGGCAACGTATCTCCATATGGGTTTCTGACCAGGTCTATCCAGAAATACAGCAGAACATCCCCCTCTTGGGAGGGAACAGAGTCGGGTATTTGGTGGAAAGACTGCCATTATCCCTCCAATGAAGTTTACATTTCTCTGAACCTCGATTTTCTGATCTGCCTCATAGACTGGACGTGTGCACAGAGCCTTTCCCACAGAACCTTGAAAATAAGTGGTATCAGGCTTCCAGCAACCATTTCCTATCAGTTCTTCTGAGCATAGATATCTGCCTGGTCACAGAACCATCCTGCATCTTAAACCCCTAGTCCAGTCTCTGCCCGTTGTATTGTCTCTTCCTGTGAACCAAATATGAGGTAATAGCAACAAACCACGGGCCACCTTACCTGGCAGCTTGTCCAGTTTCCTAAAAATGTTTTAAAACTCTTAACAGTGAAAGGGCCTCCCTGGTGGCAGAGGGTTTAAGCCAGCCACTGGGCATGAGCTCAGCTCCCGGCTAGGATGCTGACCCACAGGTCACAGCAGACCTCTCCTGTCTCACCCGCTGCTCCCCTCAGCAGTGTGTTCCAGTCAGTCTGCCTGTTCGCTTCCCATTCTATCCCTGGTGAATCCTCTCACCCCCTGTACCTCTGGCCCACACCGCAGTTCTTGTATGCATAAATAAAATAAATCTTAAAAAAAAACTTCTTAGCAGTGCAAGTGGATTGGATGAAGAATCTTTGCTTTCATGCAATCATTGATCATCTCCTAATAGTGCTTTGGGGTTGCAACCTGCATGGGGCCACCCCTCTCATCCTCTTCCTTCCTCTTCTATCACATTTTCTCTTCCCTCCACTTTCTCCCTCCATGGTCTTCAATTCCTATTGTATTTGCAAAGCAGGGATCATATAAGATCTATTATAATTGCTGTTTAAATATTCTTAATTTATGGGCCTCTTTGGCAGTACAGGGGTTAAAGTCTCAGTGCTATGAAGCTATTGCCAGCCACTGCAGCATGAGCTGGATCCCTGGCCAGGAAGCTACCCACAGGGCACAGCAGGCCTCTCCTGACTGGCCCTCTGCTCCCCTCAGCAATGTACTTCAGTCAATCAGCCTGTTTTGCTCACTCTGTCTCTGGCGAATCCTCTCACCCATGTACCTCTGGCTTATACCCCAGTTCTTGTATGCATACATAAATGAAAATAAGTCTTAAAAATCTTTTTAATTTTTCCTACATTGCATTACTTATACACCTTTTGTTGACTAATTCATAAGATTATAAAACCTGACAAAATAACTTTCTCTGTCATCATTTTTGATTTCTTAGAAATAAAAGTGAATTTAATAAAAGAATTAGAATAAAAATGAATTTCTAAATATTTCACCTCTCTTCTATTTGTGCAGACACAGAAAGATGGAATCACATTCATGTTAATAGCAACACATGCTGTTTCATTAATTTATTATCCAGAGATCACAGAAAGCAGCATAGTAACATACGTGTTTCCAAATTCTCTGGCTGGCTACAGCTACCAAGGTCAACGACTACCAAGAAAGCATTCAACTTTTTCCATATTATATACATATATTTTAACAGAACAATTCTTCCACGTTTTTCAAATGTGGGTGCTTTCAAAATTCATTCTGGCTCAGTAGTCTGGGAATTATAAGTGACATGTCTGCTTTCTGGAAATGTTTTGTCTTTTTAATTAAAGACTATCAATAATTTTCTTTTTGATATTTTGACTCTGAGTCCAATCTGCAGTGCTGAGATATGCAAGGCTGAACCACACTTACTGCCAATCTTAAGAAAACACATTGCCAGAAGTAAAAAATTATATTGCACTCTGGAAATTTAATCAAAAACTAAACTTGCTTACAATTTATTCATGTCATTGAAAATATTTACTCACTTTACACTTTGGATATCATTTCCATCTATCTTCTCTCCAGAACAGGCTGAGATCCCTTTTTCATTGTTATTTTAAGTAATCTGTTAATTTTGGAACTGCTTTTAAATTTATAGAAAGGCCACAAAGTATTTTTTTAAATTTAAAAAAAGTACAGAAATTTACCACATACCTATACTAAATTTCCCTAATTATTAATACCATATCAGTATGGTGGCTTTGTGACAACGAGTAAAACGCTACCGACATTTGTTAGCTGGTCTTTTTTAACAGTTTTCTCAGTTTTTTTAACCTCCTATCTTTTTTTCAGTTGCTGGGTTCTCCGGAGAATGCCATGTTCCATTTAGCTGCCATGTCTCCTGGGCGATCTCTAACTGTGACAGTTTTCCCACACTTTCCATTTTTATGACATTGCGTGTTTTCAGGACTGAGGGTCAGCTATTCCGTGGAATGCCAAAGAGCCGGGATGTGTCTGCTGCTTATGGGTTTAGGGGAGGAAGTGTCATCCTCATGGCCTCCTCTCAGGAGGATGTGCCACCAACATGACTATTTGTGTTGATGTTGACCTTGACCACCTGGCGGAGGGTGTTTCCCTGGTTTATCTGCTGGGAAGTCATCACATGACTTCATCACATGAAGTCATCCTTTTATCCCAGCCCGTTTCCACACTGCGCTGTTTGGAAGTTCAAAGGCAAAACTCACATTTAAGGAGGGGCTGCACCTCTCCTTGAAAAAAGGGTATCTATCTAACTTACCTAGAAATTTCCAGCATGGGAGGTCTTTCCTTTCTTCTTCCCTCCTTCCTTCTGTCCCTTCCTTCCTTCTTTTCTATCAGTAAGAACTCATGGGTATTTGTTTTATACCATGGTTATAATTCAATATCACTTCATTTGCTTTTGCTCACATTGGTTCAGTTTTAGCCACTGGAACCCAACATAGTCCCAGGATTGCTTTCTTTACCTCTTCCTTACTTTCTGACACTATAAGATGCATCAGGTTAATCACGCATCTACCTTGCACTATCTTGAACTAACCCATTTCTAGCAGGGATTCTGATTCCTTTTATTGCAGAATCGTAATAGATACTAAGATATAAGCACTAGCTGTGTGCGTTGCTACTTGGGATATCAGGATATTATTACTTTTAGGCCATTTCATTTGGAAAAGCAGGAAATATGTGTTTACTAGGCCATGTGTTTTTATCTAGCTCTATCTTTATATCACTCTGTAGCCATATTCAACTAAACATGAATCTGTACAGGTATGTTCAAATTTAATTCACTCCAGATAGGTCTTTCTTGCCTTCTTAACTTGCTTCTCTATAACCTCCCAATTCATGGTGGGAGACCTGGATTCCACAATGTACCATCCAATTATTGGTCTATGCCAGTATTCATGCATAAAGGTGTCAGTTCTTCAACCCTCCCCCTTCCAAACCACCTTGCAACAACTGTTATTTTAATTGTTTCCACAGTCTCTCCTTTTCCATAATGTCTTGTAGGTGAAATGATACTGGATATACTCTTTCCTGAGTGATTTCTTTCATTTATCAGTATGCATTATGATTCATCTTTCACAGAACAGAATTTTAAAATTTTAATAAAGTTCAAATTACCTTTCTCTTGCATTTGTGTCTAAGAATGCATTTGCAAGTACAAGGTAATCTAGGTTTTCTTCTGTTTTATTCTAGTAGTTTTATAAATTTTTTCCATGTAGATCTATGGGCTTTATAGGTTATTAAGTTAATTTTTTGTAAGATAGAAGTTTTGTGTCTGTGTTCATTGTCTTCCATATAGATATCTTATATTGATCAATAGTTCTATATTTTTTCTATAGTGTTTTTGTTTAATTTGATACTAGGGTAATGATGACCTCATAAGTAGTTAGATAAGTCATTCTATGTTTTCATATTTTACAAGATACTGTAGGGAACTGGTATTTCTTCCTTGAATGTGTGGCAGAATTTGGCAGAGAAATCTTCTGGGCCTGTTTTTTTTCTTCCTTTTTTTTCTTTTTGGTGGAAAGTTTTAACTTATTGATCTCATTTATATAATATATGCTTAGGTTTTTATTTCTTCTTTTTGTGAGTTTTGACAGTTTTCCTCTCTTAAGTAAATGGCATATTTCATTTATCAAATTTGTACCCTATGTCCCCTGGAGGAAGTTAACATTTTGTAATTTTGTCGAGTTCTATCACCAACCTTAAAAGTTAAAAAATATGCAAGACTCACCTACAAATGTGAGTTAGGAAATGAACTACAAATGTAAAAGCATGTTCATGATAAATTATTCTTAACTATTTTTCAAGATGATTGAAGTTATGGAAGACTTTCTTTTTTACAATTACAGTGTTCTCTTCTGTCTGTTAACTCCTCCCTCCATTGCTTATTTGAACTGTGTCATTCATTTGCTTCCTCCTGAAATTCAGGTTCAACACTCAGCCATTCCAGTTACACCAATATATTGAGACCTGATAAATCCAGATGTTAGCATTTTATTGTAACAGCATCATGTGTATCTCCATATATAAAGGTGTACATTTATGTCTAAGTTTTGGTATCCTAAGCCACTGCCACTGATATTTCCTCAAGACAGACACCTAACAACTCATTATTTATAGTTGAAACCATTTCTTTTTGATGACCGTATTTTGAGAAAGATAGTAATAACAAATAGGGTGATAAAATTGAGTTCAGTTCCATAATTCTAAGGATTCCATTCACTTCTCTGCTAGTTAATCTTGACAAACCCCATGTATGCATTCCTTTTTATTCTTATCTGCTGAAGATAAGATGTTTATAGAAATTGAAATAGGATGTTTAATTTCATGGCATTCTCTGTGGAGAAACCATAAAATCTTGGGAGAAACATCAATTTATATCTGTTTAGAAGTTTTGTCATTCTCTATTTTTTTTAGCTTATCCTGTAATGCCACTTACTTAAAAATAATAGTGATTGCCCACCTAAACAAGAATTCTTTAAGATGCGCCAAGTCAGCAGGTTTCTATTCTGTTGAGAAATGATACCATGCCATAGTCAAAGAGGGGAGTTTTGAGGGTACAGATAAAAAACTACAATAATAGTAAAAAATCAATAGTAATATATTTTGCATAGTCATTTACCTAGTACATACACTATTTCTGATCTTCTCATCTTAACAAATTGTGGACCTAAAAAAGGAGATTAACTTTTCAACTACCACACAAAAGAGTCAAGACTAAAATCATCATTTATCTTACCACTCATCTACTATACGATGTAGATTCATGTTGCAAGGATTTGAATTTTCCAGGAGAAAGTAACACAGATAATTCGATTGGGGTGTCTTCAAGGCTGACTGAGGAATTCATAGGTAGAAGTCTTCTTACCCAATATGGGAATAGAGTGCCCGAGAGAGTCCTGAGACTTTAAGGGAGTTTACTACAGCATTATTAAGAAGAGCATTCCCCAGTGTTGCATCTACACAAGATTCTCTGAAGCGATTTCGAGTCACTGCTGGGAAGATGCTGTGTGTTCACTGTTGGGTTGAGGGGCGATGGGGAGCAATCAAATCATCAGATGTATAGAGTCATTGATATAAGCAAAAGAGAAGACACTGAGCTGTGCTGCTTGTCAAATAAAATATTCTGGCTACATACTTTGAGACTTCCTTGTTAAAAGATAAAGCTAGTTTCCAATATTATAAACATCTCACTATTTTTCAGGGTATGTGTAGAACAAGACAGATGGCCATTAGAGACTTAAATGTCCTCAAACCTGCTATTTTGGAAATAAAACCAAAATGTAACCATTGCTTGGGACTAGACTTTGTATCAAACTGACCCTTAGCCATGATTAGATGTTGAGTGAGAATTCCAGGCACAATCTGAGCTTACTTTGCTGTTGATCCAGTGACAAGATCTCAATTTTCCTTTAGTCATTGCAAAAATGAGTACCTCTACACCATAATTTAATACCCATTCTTTGTAAATCAGGAGTTTGTGACTGGAGGCAGGTATGCAGATGTGAAAAAAAGTATTCAGTATGAGTCTACAAATTCTGCAATCAGGAAGATAAACTTGAGAACCTTGAGAAGATAAAAGAAGAAAGCAAATCATTTGGAAATTAATTTTAAATTCAAACCAAAGATAAAGTAATGAATTGAGAAACGATGACTCAGAAAAGAAACCAACTGAATTTAAAAATCAAGTCTGGAATAAGCAGAATATCTTTAAAATGAAGACAGTCAAAAAGTAATGAGGAATTCATGTAGAATGTACCAAGGAAAATAACAAAATAAAAACAACAAGACAAATTAAGTTGAATGTGGGAAAAAAACTACATATATGAATGGAATTTACAGAGAGAAAGATTTATGAAGAGTTATATAGAAACAAGTTTCAAAAGAATTTACCAAAATGAAGATGAGACACATCCCCAGATTGAAAGTGACAGAGCGCCATGCCAGAAAAAGACAAATAATTTCAAGACTTCAGTAAAGATTGCTAACTTTACAAGTTAAAAGTACAGTGTACATTAAAAAGCAAAGGGTCAAATGGTTAATACAATTTTGACAAATAAGCACTGAGTGAAATTATTTGGTCCTTGAGATGTAAAATTTTATCATAATTATAACAATTTAAAGTATTTGTTGTTATTACTGAAGAGATAGGAAACTGGATTACTAGACAGAATAAAAGTATATGCTCACATGAATGAAGGACTGGAGGAAGATAAATATTGATTTTTTATAGCAAAAATAGTAGTAACTACCCAAATGCCCAGCAATAGAACTGATAAATAAGTTATGGTATATACTTCTAATATACTATTTATACTTTAAATAGACTAAATAACTACTTTTAAAGTTTAATAAGCATATTAGTTATCTGAGGTTCTTGTTAAAAATGCATATTTTGATCCAGACTATCGGGTGGGATCTGAGCTTGTGCATTTCTGAGAAGATGTCATTGCCTCTATTCTGTTGTCTGCCCTTGAGTGATGAAGGGCTGGTTGAATGCATATGAATACATTTGCGTATACTGTTGATGAAATAAATTATCTTACATAGTATGTTATAGTATATTCTCTGGTATCATTTATATAATGTTCCCAAGAGAAAATTATGTCAAAATCTCAATACTGACATCAAATACTGGTAGATGTAGAACAATAGGAATGTTCTCTCATTCATTGTTGGTGGGAGTGAAAAACCACAAACCACTTTCAAAGACAGTTTGGAAGTTTCTTGTAAAATTAAATACATTCTCACCCTACTGTCCAGCAATCACGTCCCTTGGTGTTGACCCAAAGTAACTGAAAATTTATGTCTGTACACAAAACTTTACATGGGTATTCTAAGCAGCTTTATTTATAACTGTAAAAACATGAAAGCAATCAAGCTGTCCATTAGTAGATGAATGGCTGAATAAACTATGGTACATCCAGACCTTGGGAGATTCTTCAGCAGTAAAAAGAAATAGGCTGCCAAGTCATGAAAAAATATCAGGAATCTAAAATGCAAATTATTAAATGGAAGAAACCAGTCTGAAAAGCATAGGTACTACATGATTCCAACCATGTAACTTTCTGGAAAATGGAAAATTTTGGAGATAGGCAAAAAAATCAGTGATTTCTAGGGGCGGGGAGGGGCTGGGTGATGAGTAGGTAGGCACACAAAGGATGCTGGGCAGTGAATACACTATTTGATGCTGTATTGATGGGCACTACCTTGCTATCGAGATCAGCCAGGAAGAACCATGCAAAACATTTTTATTTGGAAGAATTAGAGAACTTTGAAATAAAAAGATCATTTTCTTAGAGGAAGAGGGACATTCCTTTGGCTGCTCTCATGTGACCTGGAACTGGAAGACTAAATTGCTTGAAAGGTCAGGAGTATCTGGATGTCTGTGCTCGATGCTGGTTTGTTTTAGTATTGTGTGGACAGTAGGATTTCAGAGCTTAACTTATTGTTTCTTTGGCCATTGACTTTCTTTGAAAAATGAGGTGGTGATGGGAAAGCGCAGATATCAGCTGTTCCATCATCATTATGCTTCTGACTTTTTTTATCAACCTTTCACTTTATCATATTTAACTATTGTCTGGAGTGTGTCATGAGACATAGACCTAGAATTTCGGAAAAGAGAAAAAAAGAAGCATGAGAAATATTGGAAATCGATTCTTTAACTTTATTTTCTACATCTCTTATCCTATGATACTATTTTGGATGAATTTGTGGGTAACTAAAAACCTTACAAAACAAAAGTTGACATGAACTTAGGAACCCTAGGTCTGAATTGAATCTGAAGCAATTTTAAATAGTGTCATGCATAGTTTGGAGACAGCATTAGATTTATTTGATTCTTTCTACAGCTGTCAGGAGGAAATGATAAATGAAGTCAGTTACAAGCATTTCTTGAAAATTCAACATAATCAGTAACATTTGAGCAGAAAAATGAAAGATAGTGATTTGTGTTGTCATAAACTATTTCTGTTATGTAGAACTGACCTTTTATTTTTATTTTTGATGTACATTCTCAATGTCCACATGCTATAAACATTTTAATGTTACAAAACCTCAAAACAGTATCTGAATTTCTGCTTATTCTGAGTGGTGCCAAGATGAAAGATTTTAAGTTGACACATGTCTACATCAGTGCTCAACACAGAGTGAATGGGACTGGAAAGGTCCTTCTAATTCCCCACATCCAAGTCAACCTTGTAGTGTTATCTTCATTTTTGTCTGATATTCTAGGTTAGGAGGGGGAGAAACACTGAAAAGGAGTGTATCTTTTCAAAAAATGATCTTAGAAGCAGAGTTCATTAGACTGTTTCTGTGAAGTCAAGTCTGATTCTGAAAATGGAGTCACGATTAAAAACTAACTCTAAATCTAAAGCTCCCTGATTCTATTTTCTGTAACCAGGTAATGTTTAGCAGAATCAGTTTTAATAAAATAACCATATATAAGTTCGTCAGTGGTTGGTGTGTATTTTTTAATTAAAATTGCAAGAGCACATATATCAAGAAACAGACTGGAGGCTGAGATTTTTAAAAAATCAACAAATTTGGTGTTTGAATGCATCATGTATTCAAGTGCAAGCCATTAGCCTGAAAATCATTTAATTAACTACAGAAACAATTCAGCAGTACATGAAATTCAAAAGGATTTTCAATTCTGGAAATTCCATTTTATAGCAAGCACCCCAGAATGGTGTTTATTTAAGGTGCAGGAATTTGCTGGCAAGAAGAGTTATGCTTTGACTGATAATTGCTGAGTTGTCTGCCTCTGGAATACAACTGTTCCCAAACAACTAAGAAAGTTTAGGGTGAGAACAGTTTGGCATAAACACTTCCTTATTGGGTACTTTCAGCAGAGGGAGTGCTTCTACCTGACCAGGTCTGACCCCTGCTTCCACGTCTGGAATAATCATGGACCTCTGGCACTTACTTGCATTCTTTCTTCCATGCTTGTCATCGATATATGCAGAAAGCAAGAGTGTGTTCTGGTGGCGAACGTGCTTAAATCAGATCCCCAACATTCTTAGAGATGGTCTCCTCAGGATGCCCTGCTCTGATCTATCCATTAGCTTGAGCTGAGGACAAAGAGGTCCTAGAAGATTAAGAAGGGGTCCTCATGTCCTCATGTCCTCATGTCCTCCTAATCCAGGGAGATGGGATCACCACTCCTGGAGCCTGGTTCTTCCGTCAGCAAGGAGGAAGTCCTGCCACCCTTCAATATGTGTTCCCCACCCTGCTTTCCTCAACACCCACAGTCCTCTACTCCATTCTTTAGTTTAGGATATAAATCCCTCTCTCCCCAAACTATGGGGTTGCCTCCCCTGTGCACATGTTATTAAATTGATATTTCCTTTGCTAACCCTTTTCATGCTGTGTTCATTACTCCAGCAGTCCAGGAAGGACCCGTAGGTACAGGGCGACCTCCTGCATGCCCCTCCAACAGCTGCTGCATGTTGGGAAAGTGCCTTATTGTCAATAACTTTTTTATTTTTCCAAGTTGTTGATGATGACATTTTAAAGTCAAACTGGCTCCTGTACCCCCACCCCACTACAGCAAGTCAACTTTCCTGAGCTTTGTAATAAGAGCTAAGATTTGTTTAGCAGTGTGTGAGTTACAAAGATTTTGTGTGTACATGATCACACTTGACACTACAGTGCTTCAAAATATGCATAATTTGCCCCCCTTTTTACAGTGGCCCTGGTCTGGAAACTATTGTTTTAACTTCCTATTGCTGCTGTCACATATTTACACAAATTTAGTAACAAAACAACACAATGATTGTATTTGACAGTTCTGGATATGAGAAGTTCTAAAATCAAGGTATTGGCAGGGCTGAGCAACTTCTGGAGGTGCAGATGGAGGGAGCATCCCATTGCGATTTTGATTTGCATTTCCCCAGTGATAAGTGATGACGAGCTTTCTTTCTCATGCCCGTTGGCCATCTCTAAGTCTTCTTTTGAGAAGGGCCTAATTAGCTTTTTACCTATTTTGGGGGACATTTGTTTTCTTTTTGTTGAGTTTATGAATTCTTTGTAGATCTTGAATATCAGCCCCTTGTCAGATGTACAATATACAAATATTTTCTCCCAGTCACTGAGGTGTCTTTGTTTCAGTGATAGATTCTTTCACTGTTCAGAAACCTTTTAGTTTGATGGAGTCCCAATTGTTTACACTCTCTTTTGTTTTTCTTGCCATTGGAGATAAATTTACAAGACAATAATGAAACATACACTGTGAAATATTTTGCCTATGTTTTCTTCTATGTATTCTATGGCTTCAGGCCTTACATCCAAATCTTTTTTTTTTTTTTATAGAGGCATGTTTTATTTATTTATTTGTTTGTTTGTTTGTTTGTTTTTGTTTATACATGCACTGGGCACAGCCAGAAGCGCCGGAGGGTGAGAGAATTCACCAGAGCCAGAGCAGGGAGCAGAGCAGGCAGAAGGACCGAAGTACACTGCTGAGGGGAGCAGCGGGCGGCAGGAGAGGTCTGCGCGCCATGTGGGACCCTCCTCCGGAGGCCGGGGAGCAGCCGGGGATCGAACCGGCACCGCAGAGGCCGCGTGCAGCTTCTCAACCCAGCGCTCAACCGCTGCGCCACCAGGGAGGCCCTACATCCAAATCTTTTATCCATTCTGAGTTATATTTTTTGTGTATGGTATGAGATAGTGGTCTAGTTTTGTTCTTTTCCCCACACCATTTATTGAAGAAACTTTTCTCTTTCCAATGTAGATTCTTGGTTCCTTTGTTGAAGATTAACTGTCCATATAGGTGTGGGTTTATTCCTGTGCTCTCAGTTCTATTCCACTGGACTCTGTATAGTGTCTAAATAGTAGTCAATGCTGATAGCAATGATGAAAGTGGACATCCTTGTCTTACATCATACCTTAGTGGAAAAGTTTTCAGTTTTTCACCATTGAGAATGATGTTAGTTGTGGATTTGTCACATATGGCTATTATGATGTTGAGGTATGTTCTTTCTATCCCCAGGTTTTTGAGGACTTTTATCGTAAATGAATGTTGACTCTTAAATGCTTTTTTAGCATCTATTGATCATATGATCTTATGGTTTTTACCTTTTCTTTTATGTGAATTATGCTGATTGATTTTTTTTATGTTTCAAATATCCTTGTATCCCTAAAATAAAACTCACTTATTTATAGCATATGAAACCTTTGAAGTTCTAGCTAAAGTGCATTTCTTTTCCGTGTCCTCACATAACATTGTCTGACTATTCCACACTTTCACTTATCCATTCTTCTTGTTTTGTTTGATTCCCTTTGTGGAACACTGGCTTCTCCCCACCTGCCTTAGCCTGTTCTTTCGGTGACTAATGGAATTTATCCAGAATCTGATTTTGTGTATTCTCAGACTGAACTGCTTACATTGCCCAAACTTAAAACAGGATGCTCACTTCTGGGAGTGGTCAGGAGCTGTCAAGATCAAGGTCTTTGGATTAAGTCTTCCTCTAGGAGTCTCTATTCTCTATAGTGAACAGTGCCACAGTGAACAGCTCTAGAAGAACAGTGAACAATTCTAGAAGCTGTTCTAGACAGCTTCAGAAGGCACCACTGACAAGCAGTCTTGCCACTCATATTAACCCTCTGTGCATTTCTTCTTTTAGGCCCTTCACATATATGTGACTTCAGCAGTGCATTCAAAATATTATTGTATGTTTATCCTGTCAAAAAGTAGCTTGCAATAAAAAAATTGAAATATTAATCTGCTTTATGGTGTAAAGAGATATTGTTTTGTTCACTTGTCTTTTCAACTGACAAATTTTATAAACATTTTTTGCAAAACAAATCTGCTTCTCCTAGTTTATCTGCAGTAGTGTACAGAGGCATATGGTACACATGTAGTCTATTTACTTAACAAAGGTCTCACTATCTAATCACATTTATGGGATTTCCAAATTTTCCTTATAGCCATAATATGCATACATGACACTTGATTATTTACTTAGGATAGGTTGCCAGATTACCTTGTGGAAACTTTTCAACATTGATGCAGAGTTTTAACATTAAACTAAATATTAGAACAAAATTTAAACATGTTTAAAGCCTAAGCAACTGTATGTGGAGGCTTTTCCCTTACTTTCACATTTTTGATATCTATCTTCTATTTTTTTTATTTTTATGGAGGTAATCTTGCTTTATTACACTGTATATGATTTAGGAAAATAGGTTCGCAGCTCCTCAGGTGCCTCTTACAACACCACACCCACTGCCAAGGCACCCATGGCTCTTTACATATAGGAACCCCCGCCCCCCATCAAAAACATTACATTGTATGCCTTTGATTACTAACAGCATTTTGTTTTTAATATATTTTTTCACCATTTATATTTTCCCTCAATGATTTCTTTATGTCTTTTATCAATTTTCTATTGGTCTATTTATCTTCCTTTGAAAACAGTGTTTCTTGAGCACAAAATAAATTATAACTTCTTATAGATTGATTTCCTCTTGCCACATTTATGTCAACTTTGATGCTACAGAATTAATTTTTTTCTGGGAATTTCTATTAATCTTTGCCCTGTGTGCTCTTGTAGAGGACAGTCCCCAGGAAAAGGGGAGGCTCCCGGTTCCCTGCCCCCCCCCCCCAAAGAAAGGTGCAGCTGATCAGGGAGGAGGAGAGGGTGTAGAAGAGACTGGAAGAGGAAGGAAGAGGGATTGAAAACAAGGGGCCCTGGAGGAGGCAGACAATGCAGAGAGGCAGGAGGCAAATTTCTGGGCCTCTGCAGTACTGCTTTGGGCCAACCTTGTTGGGCTGAGCATCTACTGCAGTACTGCTTTGGGCCAACCCTGTTTGGCTGAGCATCTATCTATGAGGGGAGGGGTAACTTTGGGTGATTGATTTGGAAACTAATCTATTACTTCCCTTCTTTACTCTTTAATGCACACTAGTTGTATCAAAGCTCCTTCCCATTAAAAGTCTTATGCGCTACAGTATGTATTGTCTTGATGCGGCAGAAGGCAGAACCTATTTTGGGTGGGCAGGTTTGGGAGTTATGGGATACCCCCATCCTACCCTGTAACTCTGACTTGGACTTTTTTTTATTAACTAGCTGTTTACTGAGGACAGTAAAGAACCAAAAGTGTGCTGAGTTCAGTATTGCTGGGTTAGGTTAGATGAGATACAGAGCAATTTCTTTCTCATAACAAAATTTGCATGCAATTAATTTGAATTTTCACTATCACTTTACATGTCATATTTTTATAAATGTATAGCTTCCTAATACATTTTGATCTTTCAGTCTTGTTAGATGTAAATAAGCATGAAGCATAAGATAAAAATCAAAGTCAATTTTCCTTGTGTTTCTTTCAGGTTGTCTTAGTAATATTTATTTTTTGATTATATTTTCTATCAATTTAAATGCCATTATATTAATACAGTCTTGGATTTATCATTGCACAGTCCACTTTATAAAATAAATTTGTCATCCTGTCATGCCAGTATCAAATTAATTTCATTATATAGCAACATAATGACATTTATATCTTGTGGAATAAATAGCCCCTGTACTCCATTAGTCATTTATTTCATAATTATTCAAGCTGCTCATAGCATACTTCTATTATTCTAAGTAAACCTTGAAACAATTTTCATGTTCGAAAATTCCACAGGATTTAATTGGCTTTATGTAACATTTACAGATCAATTTGTAGTTCATTTATAAAATTTAGCCTTCAATTTATAAAATTAAATTAAATTTATAAAAATTATAGTATCCGTTTTCTTCCCCCAAACCAACTTCTCCCCTTTATCATTTAAGAGACCTTTGAGGCTCACTTTTGCTGATCACATCAATTGGAAAAACCCATTTCAAGTTGGGCTTAGGTGACAGAAGCTGCTGGCTGGACATCAGAGGTCAAGGAAAGAGTGAGGTGAGTTGTCTGTCTTCCTTTACAGTTGAGCCCTCGTATCTCAATTGTTACACCCTTTAGCCCTTATTTTTGCACTATCCCCCACCATTTAATTGAGCGTGGTAATAGCTTCCTCCTTTTGATCCTTTGTGCCAATGGGAAGTGGTAAAGCCCATTCTTGCTAAACCCAGGCATTTCATCTTCCTGATTTGATCCACTTAAGAGCACCTTTCAGATATCATTCAAAAGAATTGTTTTCCGGGGCCTTAAAGGGGCTAAGAAACAGCATTGTAGAACTGTTCAAGCCACCTCTCCTGTCTCGCCCGCTGCTCCCCTCAGCAGTGTATTTCAATCAATCTGCCTGTTCTGCTCCCCGCTCTGTCTCTGGTGAGACCTCTTACCTCCCTGCATCTCTGGCCTGTACCCCAGCTCTTGTATGCATAAATAAATAAATCTTAAAAAAAATAATTGTTTTCCATTTTTTCATTGTTCTTTGTATTCTTCAGTAGTTGTTTTATAATCTTCATTATAAACTATAAGTTTCTATTATAACATTTCCATATAAATGTTTTCTAGGAGTCTTTTAGCTTCTTATTTTGAAAGGTGGTCAGCTACATAGTCAGGAATATTTACAGATGTTTCTCAAAGTTAGTTTATCAAGACAAAGTTAAAAAGTACCCAGACAGCTCGCAGACAAATGGCACTCGGTTTCCTGCTAGCCAAATTTCACAGATGTTGGAAAGAACCATGCAGTTTTCAACCATCCATGTTTCAATTCTGCTTCCTCTCAAATTCCTGGCCACAGGTACATGCCATTTTTTTAAATAAAAAATAGTTTATTTTTCTATGGAAGATAGTCAAAAGTTCAAAATTAAAAGACAGTATAAAGTGAAAACACCTCTCTCCCATCAATTTAGTTTCCAGATGTTCTGAAATGAGAGCAAAGAGAGCAAACTACCCAAAACCCCTCCAAAATATACCTTAGCTAATGTAACTGTTTATTAATTCTGTATGTATTCTTTAAAGATTTATTTATACATACACAAATAAGTACATATTTGTTTTCCTTTTTGTGGCAAAGGCAATATGCACAGCATGTAAAATAATAGAATTTTATTCCATATTAGTAAATAAAGAGCTTCTTTCTCCTTTTTTAGCACAGCATATCTAAGTATGTGTCTTGCCATGATTTATTGATTGACATTGTACGGTGCTTATTTAGGTGTAGCTGCTGTTAAAAAGTTGTGATGAAGGACAACTGCCTGCAGGTCCTTTGCTCAAGGACAAGAAGATCAGTGGGATACAAATTCTGTAATGCTGGATCAAAGAGAATGCATCCATTTCCTTTCTCAAATGTTGCAATTTTATTTAATCTTGGGGAAAAAATTATTCTTCTAAACCTACCCAGGTTGTGCTATGCTGGTTGGGGGAATCAGACAAGCTGTATTTGGATTCTTCAGTAGGATTCATTACAAAAGGAATGCTACAGTCCACATGGTGAAGCCAGTAGCAGAAAGAAGAGCCCCGCTATGTGGCAAGTTTGGAAAAAGAGACAAGATCTCAGATTTTTTAAATTTCTTAAGAATACTTCAGTTGCAGATCAACAGAAACCAGTCTCTATTTTTCCTTCTTTACTGCTGCCTATCTCTAATAAAGGTTAATTCTATTCTGGCCAGGATGTTTTAGTTCTGCTGGGAAAAAAAACAAAAGTCAAAACAAATGGGGACTGAAACCTTCTGTCTCAGCCACAGAGTCTTAATGAAGCATTTGTGGCTCTTGATTCTTGCTAATGAAGCTACCTTCAGATCTGCCTATCCTTAAGTCTATTTGATTCACGTAGCTCTTCCTATTCTTCCAAATTTTGTTTTGCCTTAACAAAACTCACATTGTAGCTTAAAACTATGCAATCTTGATAAATACAACTCTACAACTGGGTGAATATTTCTGAACTATTTCTGAACTATTTATCTTCAATATTTCTGAACTATTTATCCTCTATATCCAGTTTTTATGAAGTAAATATAAATTGTATATATATATAGATGTATATATATTACTAAATAATTAAGATTATGCTCTCTGTGGACTTTACTGGATTCAAAATCATTCTTTCAACAACTTGGTCATCTGCAAAGGACACCACATAAACACAGAGGATATCTATATGCTAATATCTTAGTTGACGATGGGAAGGTGGGGAAATCAAATTCATTTTTCAGAGGTTTCAAATACAGGAGAAAAAATTGAATGGTTGGGTAGGGAACAAATAGTTTGGACTTTATGTAGGTCTTTGATGTGTTCTCTGTGGATAGTTAGATTAGTTGTATTGCTAGATTAGGGGGGTTGTGACATAGAAAGTACATGACATAGAATAATCGACACTGAAATGACATGTTTAAGTTTGGGAAGCTAACCATAATTATCCCCTGTGGTATTTAAGACATGTAACATTTAATTTCCCTGCTAAATACTCTAATATTATTTGCTTAGTGACAGTCTTTTGATATGTTCTGTGGAACTATCCTGCGGGCACTACTGCATGAAATAAAATTAAAACAGAAATTCAACACTTTCTCAATATTTCTCGGCTGTTCAGTGTTGCTGGACAATGTATTTCAGTAAATGGTCATTGTGTGCACAAGTGGACACAGAGATAGGACACTCCCTATTAATGATTAATCTTTGGAAGAAATTATCTTAAAAGAGGAAAATACAATACTTTAAAATGTCTTTAAATTGGGTAGTATAAAATATATATTCTATGGGTATTGTCATAGAGAGTCTAGTTCTATTTTTAAGTAAGTTTTATTTAAAAATTGACATACAATAACTAGATAATTGTTTTCAGTTATGCAAGAACTCTCTAATAATTAGTTATAAGTCAAATTGTTCATATTTGTTGAACCCTCCCTTTGGCAATTTAGTTCAGTTCAATTCAGATTGTATTCACTGAGTAACTATTATATTTCTGATGATATCCTACTTAATCCAAATGTGTGTATGGATTGTAATTTTCTTTAATTTTAAAGAAAATTAAAATTTTACCCCTGACTTCATGACTCCAATCCGAAAGTGATTTTAAGTCTTTCTTCGTTCTTGGGTTCCATAATGTTTTAAGTTTCTCATGTATAAATTTTTAAATGACCATTAGTATTTAGCACTGGCATCACTTAGCCAGGATGTACTTACAATGGAATTGGATGGCTAAACATTTGTCTGTCTCTAGTGTTCAATAGAGATAATCTTTGGCTTAATCCTTTCTCTCAACAAAAATAAACTTTTATTTTTGAGTATTTAGAAACTATGTAACCTAGGATACCCTCCCCAAATGGGCAGTTCTTGCCCTTCTATATAAATACACATAAAATGTGCCAGAGCTACTAAATGCCATAAACGAAATTTTGAAATGCACCTTAAGAGAAACCTAATCAGCTGTAAAGTTAGGTACAGTACATGGCTTTTTGTGGAAGAGATGTGCCTCTGCAACTTTATCTATAAATTGAATTTGAGCAAATGGAATTGTACTGTGGATGTACCAGGGAATCGTAAAGGAAACTTTAAATGACTGTACCGAAGAGTCATAATCTAGTCATTATAAGAATATGCAGTGCAGTTTCTTTGGCTTTCAATTCATATTTCTGAAATTTGTGCTGTACAGACAGGAATAGACACAGCCAGAAATTATTCTAATAAGTCAGTTTTTAAATTCTTTTAGTGTCAACACACATACACACACACACACACACACACCCAGGGACAATGCACTATTCAGTAGGGCAGTGTTGTAGCATGGTTGCACACCTCTGGGATAAGAAGAGGGGGGAATATGTGGGAGATGTGACAGAAGCTCAAAGCCATCCTTGCATATATCTGATTCCTCCCTCTATCAGGCTAGGGATTCCTGCTTGGGCCATGCTAAGATTCAACACTAGTTGTCTTTTGACTAGACAGAGGCAGTAATTTCAGTTACTCTAAGTGGCCACCACTGGTTATTTGGTACTTAGCTTGTCTGAATTGAAGCAAAGACGGTTCCTGCTATAGTTTCAAGAGTTCAGTGGAATGTGATGTTTAAAGTTCTCAGTTGCATCTACCCTGATATCCTCAATGCAATTCTAGGGGAACCATCTCTTTTCAAATAGATCTCCTGACATTGGCATAGGAGACTTTTTGGGAAAGAAAATTCAGCCCTCTCCAATGTGTTTTCCAGACAGGTAAGTCATGGCCCTGATCTTTGGCACCTTTACCTGTCTGACTACAGGAGACTGGGTTCTATTTAAAAACTGACAAGAGAGCCTCTTATCCTTTGTCTGAAATTCAGGATGGATCAATCTTAGCTTATCATTTTTCTCTCTTCAATGCATCTATGACACTCAAGCTCAATCAGTGCACTCCACAGTCCTTATAGTATTGCTCACTTAACACCACTTTGAAATGCCAGAAGCACTACACCAACTCCCATGCCCCCTTCATCTCTGTCATACCCTAGCTCACCACAGGCTAAAGCCTCAGCATCCCTGCTGCTGAGGGAATCACATGTTTTACCTTCCAGAGCAGTGGTGTCCTTCCTCATTGCCTCATCGCTTCTAGTTAATAAGCCAAATCCAGCATCTCATTCTCAGTCTCTGCTACGCAGGGTCGCTTTTTGTACCAGCTGTGTTGGGGGTGCAGGGGTTCTTACAAAGAGAACCAGAGGAGTGGATTCTGGGCCAAGTAATTTATTTTTTTTAAGATTTATTTATTTATGCATACAAGAGCCGGGGGACAGGCCAGATATGTGGGGGGTGAGAAGTCTCCCAGAGACAGAGTGGGGAGTAGAACAGGCAGATTGACTGAAACACACCGCTGAGAGGGGCAGTGGGTGAGACAGGAGAGGTTTACTGTGCCATGTGGGTTGCTCCCTGGCCAGCCAAGTATCGAACTCGTGCTGCAGAGGCTGCAGATTGCTTCATAGTGTGGTGCTTAACCCCTTGCACGACCAGGGAGGCCCCTGGACCAAGTAATGTACTGAGAAAGTTGATCTCAAGACAAATCTTCAAGGGGATGAAGAAACAGGATAAAGAGAGGAAGAATATTTAAAGTCTTGATTTTAATATAAGTCTAGCGTTCCTTAGCCTGATCCTGTGGGGAGTGCTAGGGAGGTTTCTCAGGTTGAGGCAAAGAATATTTTTTTATATCCACACATCAGGTAAGCAGTGCCATGGGTTACTCCAAGGAAGAGGGGTTCACTGACCCCCAGGCATTTTTGGATAAGTGGCTTCCATAGGCTAGAGGCAGTCAGTTCTCAGAGGAGGAGAAAAGTGCAGATGGGAGCTATTAGATGCCTGGATGAGGAACACCTGTGTGAAGCAACTCAGGCCACATGGAAAGACTACATGGAAGTTTTCTGGGTGGTATGCCCAGTTACATCCAGACCAGCCAGCCAGCAACCACTGCCAGACAGGTGGTAAATGAGACTTCACGTGACTTCAGCTTCTAGCTTTCTTCCTGTTGAAGACCAGCCCACATGGCTGGCCCCACAGTCCTATCCAAATCCCTGACCCTGGGCCTCCCTGGTGCCGCAGGGGGTTAAGTCTCAGCACTGTCACGCTATCAGCAGCCACTGCAGCACGAGTTCGATCCCCAGCCATGGAGCTGACCCACATGGCGCAGCAGACCTCTCCTGTCTCCCTGCTGCTCCCCTCAGCAGTGGATTTCAGCAGATCTGCCTGTTCTGTTCCCCACTCTGTCTCTGGTGAATTCTCTCCCCCCACCACCCCTGCCACACACACACTTCTAGCCTATACCCCTGCTCTTGTATGCATAAAATAATTAATTAATTAATTAATTAATTAATTAATTAATTAATTAAATCTTTAAAAGCAAAACCAAAACAAAAAAAACACAAATCCCTGACCCTTGGATCCCATAAGCAGAATACACTGAGTACTGGGGTAATTTTTTGTATGTCGAATAATTGTAACAACCAAGAAAAATACATACTATAGATTTTATTTATATTCTTTTTTGTCACCCATTTTCATACTCTAGGAAATCTTATACATTTTTTCCACTGTTGTGTGTCTAAGACCTTCTAGATGCCTACAACTTAATAGACACTCACTAAATATTTCTTCAATGCAAGTTATTTTTTAATTCTGTGCTAGTTTGGTTGAACACTGAATTCTAATTTTAAATTATTTTATCTCAGAATTTTGAAGATAGTATTTTTAATGTATTCTACTTCCCAGTGTGACTAAAAATTACTGATGCCCTTTGTTTAATTCTCATTCTTTTGCAGAAATTCATTTTTTCCTCTGGAAGTCTTAAATTTTTTGACCTATATCTGCATCTAACATTTTTCCATGCTAGATGATTTTCATTTTTTGTTAAATATTGTAGGCACTCTTGGGCCTCCCCTGGTGGCGCAGGCGGTTGAGCACCATGCTATGAAGCTGTCTGCAGCCTCTGCCGCACCGGTTCGATCCTTGCTGGCCAGCAAGGGTCCCATATGGTGCGGCAGACCTCTCCTGTCTTGCCCGCTGCTCCCCTCAGCAGTGTATTTCTTTTTTTTTTCTTTTTTTTTAAATAATAAATTTTATTTTTATATTCCCCATACAATTGCAACCCCCCATCTGACCCCAATCCCTCCCCTCCCACCCCCCACTCCCCAAAAAGTGTCTCTGTTTCATAGTCTTTTGTTGATTTTGATTTTCACTTTCTTATAGTTATTCTTTTTCCTGGTCCCTTATTTAAGTTTTCTAGATTCCTGCTATGAGTGAGACCATCCGGTATTTTTCTTTTTCTTTCTGGCTTATTTCGCTGAGCATGATCCCTTCCAGCGCCATCCATGTTGCTGCAAATTGCATGTGTTTATCTTTTTTGAATGCTGAATAATATTCCATGGTGTATATGTACCACATCTTCTTGATCCAGTCATCTATTTTTGGGCATTTGGGCTGTTTCCAAAGCTTAGCTATTGTAAACAGTGCTGCTATAAACATAGGGGTGCAGGTGCTCTTTGGAATTGATGTTTCTGTGTCCTTTGGGTAAATACCTAGGAGTGGAATTGCTGGATCCTATGGAAGCTCTATGTTTAGTAGGTCCAGAAATCTCCACACAGCTCTCCACAGTGGTTGGACCAGTTTGCACTCCCACCAACAGTGCAGAAGAGTTCCTTTTTCTCCACACCCTCGCCAACATTTGTTGTTGCTAGTTTTTTTTTAATATGTCAGCAGTGTATTTCTTCAGTCTGCCTGTTCTGTTCCCTGCTCTGTCTCTGGTGAATCCTCTCACCCTCCCACACATCTTGCCTGCACCCCACTCTTGTATAAATAAAAATAAATCTTTATAAAAAAAATCATAGGCACTCAGAGGGTTCAGTGTACAGAATTTTGTTTTTTTAGTTGGAGGAATATGTTTCTATTCTTTCTCTGATTTCTACTTCTTCTTTTGGTACATGAAGGGCCATTTTAGTTTTCTATGTCAAAACAGTACCTAGCTACTTCTACATATATTTACTTTTTCATCAGTGTTAAACTTATATACAGTTTTTCTATAGCATCAACTTCTCCCTATGACACATTTTTAAGTATTTTTAAGATATTGATCTCAGGGAAAGTGACTCCACTGACAGCTGAGAAGTCAGCTGTCCCAGCTGTTTTAAATCAATACTTCAATTAATAACCTTGATCATTGTAAGACTGACTTCAGGGTTTAGTGATTTTTCACCCTGAATTTGGACTATTTCTGCATTTTTTTATAATTTTACAGTAACTGTGATATGTGATTTCCTCTACTCTTTTTTTAAATCAAATGGATCTCAGTTATTTTTTATTATCCAGGATTCCTTAAAATTTTAGGCTTGCTAGTGGTGTCCTTTCTTGTATACTAAGTTGTAACACAGTTGCCCTTTCAAAATGTTGCTTCTGGGTTTGCTGATAATTTTGGCAGAATCTTTGTAATATGACCCAAATGGAAGTGCACTTTTTGTTATCTTAAACCAATCTCGATTTAATCATTAGTCACCCTACAAAGTAGGTGTTATTAACCAGTCTATAGAAAATTAGTGGCAAAGTTCAGAACTAGATTTTTTGTAACTTACATTATCTTTTTTTTTTTTAAGATTTATTTATTTATGCATACCAGAACCTGGGTACAGGCCAGAGGTGCAGGGGGTGGGAGGATTCACCAGAGACAGAGTGGGGAACAGAAGAAGACAGATTGACTGAAATATACTTCTGAGGGGTGCAGCAGGCAAGACAGGAGATCAAACTCGTGCTGCAGTTGATCTGGCCTGGAATAGAACTTGTTCCGCAGTGGCTGCCTATAGCTTCATAGTGCTGAGACTTAAACCCTTGTGCCACCAGGGAGGCCCTATCATTATTTTTTAATCAGTCCATTCTTTCAGCAGATATTACATCCTGAGTATTTTTTGTTGGCATCAAAAGAACAATCTTCTAGCTAAATTCTATGCAAAGGACATTGGTGGAAGAATATGGGGTTACTTAAAAAGAGTCAGAGGAAAAAGATGAAAAAAAGGATCTCTAAAAGAAAAGACAGAAAAAGTACACGAAATTAATGTAGAAGCTAATTGACAGATATTACAACATTTTAACTGGAAGAAGAGATATGCTTTCTACAGAATTGATGTTATTCCATGGAAGATGTGAGTTCTAGTGAGATAAATTCTGACTAACTTATCTTGGTGTATGTGTACCTACCCTGATTTGCAGGGGAGGGTTGGACATGTCTGCCAAGAGTGATTCAAATTTGGAGCCAAGCAGAGCATCCATCAAAATCACAATTTTGTTATCAGAAGAAAAGATAATTGATGCCAGGCAGGCAAAAACAACAGATGCTCACACTGATAAACTCCTTGGAATAATGGTTTACTTAATTACTAAACATGCCTCCTTAGAGCTGGAACTGTACTTGACATTGCGACAAAGAAACATACACTGGACAAGGCTGCCTGAATTCGTAGATCCCTGCATTCTCTCTACCTTATCCCTATTCCTTCCAGTATCACACTCTTTTATAGAACACGTCAAACGTTGCCTTCTTTGACAATTAAATAATATTCAACTAAGACCTAGACTATGTTTTCCCATATATCTTTATGCTAGTGACACAAAATAAATGATCTAGTAAAATAGCTCATAAAACAATTTTTTAGTAAATTAGACTGGAAAAGTCTGTCTAAATTAGATAGATCTGTCTTATAGACTATTTTCATCCTAAATATCTATTTTAATTAGAAGGACTACTGGTAAGAGAAACTCTTGCCAAATAGAATCTTTTCAGGTCAGTTTTAATTAAATATGTTTTTCTAGTTAACACAGTTCTTAATACAGATGTTAAAACCCCCAAATCATTTAACCACTTTATTCCTTTACAGAAGTCAAATAAAATATCACTTCTAATTTGCTTTTAAAATGCAGTTTTTCTAATTTCACCCATAACTCTCAGTCTACATCAGGTTGGATTATCATTGTCACTGAGAAATAATCAGGAGGTAATATCATCTGGGAAACTGCATTAGAATATAGGAAAGTGATTCAGGTCCATGACCAAGGGTCAGTCCCAAGGGGTGTACCTCAAGAGGGGTGCCTTTAAGGATCAAGCAGGGGCATAATCTGGGCCAGGCAGCCTGGATAATTAACCAGAAGTCTCAAAATGGCAGTTAGAAACAAAATGGAATCTGCTTAACTCAAAGCAGGTTCCACATTTTCTTTTCATCATGAAAAGGCAAAGTTGGTGATGGATTTGTCCACTGTGGTTCCAACACACCCACACTGATCCAGTGGATACCTCTTACCATGATTCTCCCAAGAGGTGATCTATTCTCTTGTTGCAAGTCTATCCAGGCTTTGGGGGTGGGGGGTTAGTAAGATGTCTTAGTTTTAACATACTTAAGTTCTGAGGGCTCCTTGGTGCAAGGGGTTAAGACATAGCACTATGAAGCTATGCACAGTCACTGCAGCATGAGTTCGATCCCTGGCCAGGTCAGGGAGGTGACCCACATGGTGCAGCAGACCTCTTCTGCCTCCCTGGCTGCTCCTCTCAGCAGTGTACTTCTGAAGATCTGCCTGTTCTGCTCCCCACTCTGTCTCTGGTGAATCCTCTCACCTATGGCACCTCTGGCCTATACCTCAGATCTCTTATGCATAAAAAAATAAATCTTTAAAAAAAAAAGATTCCTGTTCTTCACAGGGACTGAGTGAGCACAATTTTCATACAGAGTCTAGAAACACAACAGAACACAAGTTTAACCAATAAAATTATACCAAGGGCAAGTGGCAACTTGCAGCTTGAAGGATTTTTCCAAATTATGAAGCAATGTTCTATAACAACCAACTAAGCAGATATGTAGAGCATTGGTTTTTCTTACTTTCTGCAGTGAATAAGCATTTTGGTTGATTTTTCTCTACGTGTGTTTCTATTTTCCCTGGGATATTTATCCAAGTACAAGAAGTGTGAGTTCCTCCTTGCTCAGATAACCTAGAACAAGTCTGTTATCTAATACAAACCAGACAGGAGAGCTCAGTGATTTCTCCAGGCAGCAATACTTCCAGCCAAGTCTTCAGCTATCTGATGGAGGGAAGATGACAAGCTTCTAATCCTATTCCTCCTTACACAAACTCCACCTGGGGAGGTGTACCCAATTAGACTGTGCAAAGTCATCTCGATAACCTGTCAGCACACTTCTTTTAGCTCTCTCAGGTGTACACAAGGAGTTCTTCTACCTAAAGGAATTGATTGTCCATGTATGGGCAGAAAAGTAATGCCATATCTTAAGAGACATTGCTCTTCTACTTGCCAGTTGTCCAGGTCGCAGTGGGACCATCTGTATTGAGATTGATCACCACCTGTGGACAAAGCATATGTGTATCCTTGGAGAGCACAAACAATTCCACCATGGGATCTTTCATTTATTTCTTCGTGATTCAGGAGGCTAGCTCTGAGAATCCAAGTTTCTGCAAGGACTTGGTCATATCCTTTTCAGAAGCCATTTGCACAGTATCCAGTCCCTTTTTATTACCTGATTTAATCTGGACACTTTTCCAGACCACCACCAATTCTGAAGGTAAGATGGTGATGGTGGGGGGTTTGGACTTATCTTGAAATTGAGTGTGCATTTTACAAATTAAAGATTATAAATAGATTGAGGTTTTAGGGGACATACCCAGTAATCAGATTTCCTCTATTGGCAAGACTTTGAGATAATCTAGCAATGCACTGATTTTCAAGTAGCAATTGAGTAGTAATAAACTACAAGGGGGTGGTGACGAGCTATGTGTATCCATGTTTAAAGGCATTCTTAATATCTGGGAGAGAACTGAGAGCTCATGAAATGCGAGATACAGTTGATGTTAACGGTAATTTCCCTAAAACATACTCTTTCAATCTTAATAAAGCATAAACCAGTGGAGTAATTTGGCTTAATTAGGTATAAAGGCTTACTATAATATTCCAACTAGGTGCAGTAAGGCTAATATCATAAAGAATACAACAAGTAGAATTATTTGAGTACAAATATTCTGAAGATAATATGCAGACTTTGTCCAGAGTCTTGGGTAAACAGTCGACATCAGGTGATGTCTGTTTCACAGGTGGAGGGTTAGACCTCCAATTGGATGGCTTTTTCCAGATTTCAGGTCCTGAGACCTTCTTACAGTGAGAAATGTGAGTGCAGGAGTCCATTCCCTGTAATTTGATAAAATTTTCCATGTTCTGGAGGGATTAGGTAGAGAAAAATTTATTTGTTCATAAATTGTATTTCATGTATGAGAGTTGCTTCTAATCACATTGAAGCAGAATCAGAAACATTATTATAATTAACAGATAATACTTAATCTTAAATAATTTATTTCATTCTGTAGCAGTTATTTTATTAGTTCAATATTTTTTTGGTAAGTTATCAGTTAAGATACTGGTTCATTTTCTATTTATAGTTCATAGAAAACACATGGTATGAATTAATACTGGCAAACATGTACAAATATGTACAGCTCTGTGTGTGTGTGTGTTTGTGTGTGCATGCATGAAAAAAGATACAAGTACATTTACACTCTGGTGTGATATTTCAGTCCTAAAACTGATGACTTGTGTATGACTACAGGAGTGCTGAGTGATATTCAATGAAATATCACCAATCCCAATATTTGTAATTGCAGCCCAAAGTCTAGTTCTGTTTTAAAATTTAAAATTTAGCAGTCACATGACTTGATTTCCACAAATGAAAAAGAATATGAGTGCTAACATACTAATGTTACCCAAACTCTATAATGCTTGTTTCTTCATTTCTTGCTATTTATATCAAAGATAGATTAAAATTTTGACTTCCATATTTTTTCCATTTGCTCTTTTTCTATTACTTTATCTCTGCTTCTTAGCTCACCATGTGTGCTCACATTATGTTAATATGTACCTCAAGATTAGATCGGAGATGATAAATCTGACGCCTTGCTCGGTGTATGCTTTATAGCTTAGATTTCAGTGAAATGAAAGTGAATACATGACAATAGTCAGAATGTTTAATATCAAGTATAATAAGTGTTATAAAGCAAAAGAAAATAATAAAACATATTTTAGAAGTTTAGAATTGTTATGATATTAAATCTAAATAATATATGATGTGAAGTAATTTTAATCAAAATTTCTTGCATCTGTAAGAACTGACCAAGTTCTAATCTCCAAGCTTTGATTTCTTTGGCTATAAAAGTGTTATTCTGAGAATTCTAAGCATATATATAGAACCATCTTAATATAATGTTTGATACATAGTAAGGGCTCCATAAATGGTACACATTTTTTAATATCTTTATGATATAGAAATGACATACCATAAAATTCACCTACTTGATACAATCATTTCTGTGTATTTTTAGTATATCAGCATAGTTATGCAACTATGATCGCAATCAATTTGTCATAATTTCCATACCCATTTTATTGGATAAGCTCTACTTCTATGAGCTTATACAACCTTCACTGTCCGCCTTAGGGATCTCTCTTTCCTCCACCCTCAAGTTCTAAGCACCTGCTCATCTACTTCCTGTCCCCACAGAGCCACCTGTTCTGGACATTTCATACACGTGGAATCATACATTATATGTTGCTTTGTGTCTGACTTCTTTCTCATAGCACAATGTTTTCAAGTTTCATCTGTACCATGTACCAGTACCTCGTGTCTTCTAATTCCCAAATAATTTCTATTGTTTGGATATACACATTTTGTTTATCTATTCATCAGTTTATGGGCACGTGGGTTGCCTCCACTTTATGGCTGTTATGAATAATACCACTATGAACATTCATGTATAGTGTTTTTAATGAACCTATGTTTTATTTCTCTTGTGTACCTAGGAATAGAATTGCTGGGTCATATGTTAACTCTATTCTAAATATTTTGAGGAGCTTCCAAATTCATTTCCAAAGTGACTTGTTAATGGAACCCACTTTAAACAAAAAAAGATTTATTTATGTATGCATACAAGAACTGGGGTACAGGCCAGAGGTGTGGGGGAGAGAGGATTCACCAGATTCACAGAGTGGGGAACAGAACAGTCAGATGGACCGAAATACACTGCTGAGGGGAGCAGCAGGCAAGACAGGAGAGGCCTGCTGCACCGTGTGTGTACCTCCCTGGCCGGGATAGAACTTGTGCCACAGAGGCTGCGGATAGCTTCATAGGTTATATCTTAAACCCTTGCACCACCAGGGAGGCCCTGGAAAACACTTTTGATGTCTTGATGATTGTAATCACTTCTCAGGTGAGAACAGAATTGTGGTTTCCCCAGAGGAGTGCTTCAATAGCCCGGTGAGAGATATGTCCTTGGCTATCACTCAGAGACTCCCATCTTCCTAGCATTTCTCTGCAAGGGAGAGTGGTGGAATTTAGCTGCAACTAGGTTTCTTTATTCTTTTATCTCTAACTTCAGGACAAATAACAACATTCAGTCCTTAGTGAATCATTTTCAGATTCAGCAGAATATTATGTCTGAATAAAATTAGATTATTTGAGTTTTCTTAATTATTAACTTGTGACATCAGGGAGACATCAGAAAACTAAAACATATAATTGCCTTTTATTAAGTACCCGTGAGGTGGCAAAATAATATTTTAGAAAAAACTATTTGATTGCTACAGTACCAAATGAAAGAAGAAAAAATTCTATAACTTTTTTGTAAAACCAGCGTGAGGACAGTGACTGAAAGGGATTAGAACAGAGAAGTGGTCTAGCACACAAGGCAATGGGATGTACAATAACTTGCTAACCTTAAAATAATTTAAATATTCATTCATGACTAGAGCAGGTTTACACTTGAGGTAGTGGTTATTGAAGCAAACAATTTAAGTCATTTACAATTACATTTCACTTGGGAAACTGGTACACAGATGTGAGGATTCCTTGTCAAATCAGCTACAAGGCTTGTTGTTAATTAAATGAACATTACTCAGATTCAAATATATGTGTTTAGAGACATTGTTATCGTGTATAGTCAGCACTTTCTAAAATTCATTCAGTGTTAGAGAAATCAGTCAACTTCATTTTTCAGAGTGTTGTGCAATTTACTTTCAACTCAAGAATAAATATTTTAATCTTGTTTAGTGCCTGGCATCAACTCTTGTAAAACAACTCACTGAGCGGAATTGGTGTGAAAACAAGACGATGTTCATGTCAGAAATCAGACAGGGTAATTCGTTGAAAATCTTCCACACTCCCTCTGCTTGTTCTATCAGTCTGTACATAGTGAGTTAACTTCTCACTACGATTTAAGAGTCATTGAATCTCCTCAGTACATTTTTTTCTTTATAATGAAAGATGAACTTGCAAACAACTTTCATGCATTCTGGAAAGGACTGCCAGTCGAACCCGGAGCAGAAGACAGCGTGCCATCTGTCTTATTTTGGAATAAACAAGCAGAGCACTGTACAGTGAAAATAACTGGGGAGGTATAAATGCACACACTCACTTAAGCTGCAGTGAAGTCTGCTGGTCTTCTTGCTATGAAATTCATCAAAGTCAAATGGGCTCAACTGAAGTTAGTTTTTGTATTAAATAAGTAAAACAGTTTATAGACCAAGCACTCCATTGATGTCATGGAACAAAAGAATATTATATACTCTGCACAAAATATTTTCCAAAAGACTTTCCAGGTCACAAGCAATTTGGGAAATGCATTAAAATTTCGGAGCTTTTACTAACTCACATCATGAACTATGGCCACAGCCACAGTAACACATCAATTGCTGGTATGTAAGAAACTTTAGTAATAGCATTGATCAATCCACAACTTTTAAATATGCTGACTGACACCTCAAGAGAGACTGATAAGATAGAACTGTACAATCATGCCACTGCTTGTGAGATCAATGTTGTAATTAAAACCCAGTGTGGTACAGTAATAGCTGGGATATAATTATTGGTGAAGAATAAACTTTAGCAGTAACAAAATCCATTTAGAGGAAAATCAAAATTTTCATATTCTGCTGGGTGGTAGGAAAAACAAAAATAGTGACAAATATTTGCAAAGATGATTTTTAAATTAGGGGCTAGAGGTATAGTCTTATTTCCCTCTAAATTGCTGAAACATGGAACAGTAATTCAAAGTTATCCAAGCACTACTACCAGCAATTTGAGTAGTCCTAGTACACTTATAAGTCCTACGTATTCAGATACTATTCTAATAGCACCCATGGTTTTGTGGACCCCAGTTTTTATCATATTGACAGTATGAAACTACAAGATATCTTCATCTTTGTAGTTGAGAAGCCTGAGAAAGCTTACTGTGTCCTTAATGCAGTGAGTTTGCTGAGAGTCAGACAATACCACAGAATAAGCCACTCTCAGGGATTCAATTTGGAGATGTTTTCAGCCATCCTGCTCTTGAGTGTTTCCTGGGAGAAACCATGGCAACCGATTTACAAACAGATGGGCAGTGACTTCACCTCGACTTTGGATGTTCTATGGCCTAGAACCTGTGTTTTCATTTATAGTGTCCCAAACTTATGTATTAATATTTTTTTGCTAAAATATTTAGCTTGTGTGATGCTAGAGTTTTTAAATTAAAAATGAGGTGTCTTTAGTGTTACCACTTCCAGAAAATACTACATCTTCATAATGTAGTATACATAGTAGTATTATAAGTGACAGGGTAACATATAGAACATAATCTATTTTTTATCAGACTATCAAGTAAATACTGACATGTGGCCACTTGATATTTTATCATGACTTCCTACTCTTTGGGACTTTGGAACATACAACAGCACACTTGGCAGGTCTAGTTGGGCGATTTCCTTTAGCAATTTGCTTCATGTCACCTTAGTATTCTTTTTTTTTTTTTTAAGATTTATTTATTTATACAAGCACTGGGTACAGTCAGAAGCACGGGAGGGTGAGAGAATTCACCAGAGCCAGAGCAGGGAGCAGAACAGGCAGAAGGACCGAAGTACACTGCTGAGGGGAGCAGCAGGCGGCAGGAGAGGTCTGCGCGCCATGTGGGACCCTTGCCCAGTGGCCGGGGATCAAACTGGCGCTGCAGAAGCTGCAGGCAGCTTCGCAGCCCAGCGCTCAACCACTGCACCACAGGGGAGGCCCTCACCTTAGTATTCTGCACTAATCTTCAAACATAACCATTTAATTTGGGGTAACAAAGCATGGTATCGACTGCTCAGATCCATGTACTGTTCACAAATCATTTAACTTCATCTGAGATAAGCACAGTCATTGGTATAAGCAGTACTATCTGGAATCCCTTGCTTCCTCTAACAGATGCTAAGCTGCCTCTCTTATGGTAGACTATTAGATGAAAGTATGAGTCTTATGAGACAGATTGAGAGGAAATCTTTCTCAATTAAGAAATTCCTCCTCTAAAATATTCTTGCAGAATAAAGTCGAATTTACAACAAAGTTTCCTTGTTTTGATCCCTGGACTAACATCTTAAACTCTGGCCAGAGTGGTGTAGAATTCACTCTACACATCCTGCAGCTGATTGGCCTCTCAGTCCCTCACTCACGGTGCAGCTTGATTTCAGCAGAAACCTCGCCCCTCGTTGGATCTTGTACATTTGGTATGGCTTGTTATGTGTATTTCAACCATGAATTTAAATGGTTTAAAGATGAACTTTGTATGTTTTTAGTATAGAATTCCCAAAATGTAAGCTGACTGACATAAAAGTATTCAGTAAATCTCAAACAAGCACTTTCAGCTCAGAGTTTGCAGAAGTCCTAGTGTGGAAGTCAAGCTTTGAGTTTAACCAGAAGTTTTTAAAGTGCCTTAACCTTCCTCCTGGCTTTTCAGTTCATTTCCTGCAGGAGTGTTTCTAATTACAAATAAAAAACATGATTACAGAAAATGGAGCAAGTGGTATTTTTATAATGGCTTATAGGACAATGCTTGTATCCAATCAGAATCTATACCTACCTCCCTTCTTGGGAGGCCAAATCCAAGCCCAACTGGATGAGACGTGCTAGGTCTGTTATAAACGAGAGGAACGGTACACCAATGGCACTACAGGATCTGCTGTATGTATTGCTGAAGCTGGGAGGTTATGCATGCAAGAGGAACCCAATGACTTGGATCAGTGGCAGCCTTTTGGTTCAGTACAGTCTTCTGTGATACAAAGGTTAGCCCTCTGGCAAGGATTCTGAGACACGGCTCTACTAGCTTAAAACTGTGATGATTCACTCACATTAAATGAAGTAGAAATGACAGAACTATCAAAACAGATAAAGGGAAGAAGGAACCAGAAAAAGGAAAAAGGAAAAAGTCTCAGAAAAGCAAGTATGCTCAAGTAGATAAATCAACAAGGTTGGAAAACTCACTTGCCCACCAGGTTCCACAGACAACATCCTATGTGCCAACGAGGTAAAGACTGTTGGTGAGAGGGCAGTGACCTCACTGAGAAGCTCTGTAATGAGTCTTCTTTCTTCAACAAAACCAGAACAGAAGATGCTATTATGGAACTGAATTTCCTGAAAATGGTGATAATAGGACTCTGAAATAGGTGAGGTGCTTAACTGATAGAAGCAAGGAGTGGGTGGCATATTTACTACAATGAGTGAAAGATTGAAGTAGCAACCAGGGAGCCCAATCTATAGAAAGCTGTGATTTTAGAGGCAAGGCAGATGGGTAACTAACAAGAATATTGGTTACTGGATATACTCAACAGATAAGCAGGAATCTGAATGCAACCACCAGAGTCTGGACCTGAAAGAGTTCTCCTGCCTGGAATCACTCTGTTGAAGGAGAGGCCAGATCTCTAACAGGAAGGAGACTGCAACACACTTACGCAATATTTGGTAGTTAACATCCTACCTTTCCCAAAGGTGTTCCTATTCATTGTCTTAGATATTCATGCATAAACACATGACACGTTTCCAGGATCGTGGAAATGGAATCTCTATTGACTTGATATCTAAGTACAGAAATACCGCCTTAGTGCCCTATTTGAGTGATGGCATGCAGAAGCCAGGTAATCAATGGATCCCTGGCCCAGGTCTAACTCACAATGAGCCCTCTGGCTTTGCAAACTTTCTTGGTTTTCATTTTCATGATCCCTGGGTTCACAACCAGAATAGACACTGTTGTTGGCAGAATCCTCTTCTTGTTTTCTTGACCTGGGATTGGGGGTGGATAGGGTGAAAATATTATCTAATGACTTGAAAAGAAACCATTGACCAAGAAAATTTTTTAAAAATCAAAAATAATATTACCTCCCAGGGATACTGGCAGAAAAATATATTATTTTCAGGGATTTGAAGAATACAGGGCTAATCATCACTGTGATAGCTTTATGAAATTCACTTACCTGGCCTCTACAAATGACATGGATAATGACAGCTTACAATGGACAACCGTAAATTCTACACCATATTGGTTACTTTTTGTTCTTTCGGCCAGTTGATGTCAGCCAGCCTCTGTCAATTGGCCATAGTGCTGGCAAAATTAACATAGACTTGGAACAGCCAATGTTGGAAGAACTGGTATTTTAAGACCCAATACTTTAAGTTTTCTCTTAACAAGGATCGTTTTATGTTGAATATTATAAAATTCCAAGCTGAAAGTATTATAGATCAACATTTTGCCCTTAATATGATCTTTTCTCTTAAAGAATGCCAAATCATTAGAAAGTTGACTGCATTGGACCTCTCCAATGCAGTGATTCATAGTTAATTACATTACTGCAGGTGGATATTTTTTTTCTTTTCCTAGAGCAAGGCCTTGGCCAGCATCACTATATAATGATTTTCAGAGACTTGCCGTGCCAACACGGGCCACTGCATAACCATCCTCTTGGCTAAGTGAGTCACAACTGTAGCAAAGGAGGTACAATCAACACAGTGTATATATGGCCAGGACAGCCACTTGCTTTATACCATGTGCTATAGACTGAATATTTATGTCCTTTCAAAATTCATGTGTTAAAATCTAATCCCCAGTGTGACAGTATTTGAAAGGGCAATTAAGTCATGAAGGTTAAACATTCATGAATGGGATTAGTGCCCTCATAAAAAGGATTCCAAAATCCTCTCTTGTTTCTTCCACTGTGTGAGGACAAAGCAAGAAGATTTCTGTGAACCAGGAAGTGGGCTTTTACCAGATATTAAATATACTAGCACATTGATCATGTACTTCTCAATCTCCAGAGCTGTGAGAAATAAATTTCTATTTTTTCATAAGTGCCCCAATCTATGACATTTTATTATAGTAGCTGGAATAGATTAAGATACCTTTCTAACAAGTCAGAAACTGCCAGACTGATAAAGCAGTAGGATGTAATTTTAAATGTGCAACTGAGGTGCCAGGTTGGAAATCATACCTTGTGAGGCACAAGTGCCAACTGTCAAGGTATGGAACAAGCTGAAAATTAATGTCAATTTTATTATTCTGTAGCCTCTGTAAGCTAAAATACATGGACCTGGGAACCAGACGATGGAATTAGAAGTGGTGTCACTTACTATCATCCCAGGTTTCCTCTAGAGCATTAATGATTTCTGTCACCAAAATGTTAGGATTTTTGTGTTTAAAGATCCTGGTTCTAGAAAAGGTGATGTTTTCTCTAGGGACACACACATTTCAAGCAACGGTTAGTGTAGTCTTCTCATGATGAAAGACTAGCAGTTGAGGAAAGAAGTGACCACCAATAGGGACAGTTGGTTCACATCAGCAGGAAGAAGTTGGACTATGACTACACCTAGGCGACCAGGTAGAGTGCATTTTGAATTCAACAGATCTACTAAAGCATTTTTTATGTTGTGCTGACTAATTTAGTAATAAACAGGTGAGTATTGTGTCCATTATCTGAGAAGGACTTGGTTATTACTGGGATCAAGACCTTTTAGGTCCTTGGTTGCCTCACCACTCATGCGACCACCTTCACCAAAAAAGGACTTAACTATAGTGAAGGCAATCTAGAGACAGTGATGGAGGAGAGGTTGATGAGTAACAGTTGTGCCCTTGAGATCAACATTAATAACATAAACACAGGTGTTTTCTATCCACTTACTATTTTTAAACTACCTAACAGGACCCTGGAGAAGGTCCCTCCCCATGTAACAAATTTCCTACAAAAGGCAAGTGAATCTGATGGTACAATGGACACTGTGATCTTTTGTGGATTTTATTTACAAACCTTCTTCTGAGTCCAGCCTCCCCATCTCCCCAGCTGCTGGGGATATCAGCTGCTCATGGCTCTCTCCCAGGGAATCGTCCTTGGACACAGTGAGTGGCAATGAACACGCATGTCTCTTTCCAGTTGTTGATGGTGACTGGCTGCTATGACAACACAAACCACCAGCCCTTTTCTATGCCAACCTCTGAGATGGGAAGATGCCTCAATTGAGATGACAATGCAAGCCAACTCCTCCTTTGCTTAGCTTTCTAATCCTCATAGGTCTAACTCCAAGGACGTGTCTCCCCAAGCCTCCTGTGTAATTTTTCTTCTATTATAGTAGGCCCCCCTTATCTGTGATTTCATTTTCTCAGGTTTCAGTACCCTTAGTCAACTTCAGCTCCAAGCTATTATGTATAATAATAAGTTTTTTGAGGAAGAGAGACCATATTAATATAACTTTTATTACAGTATAACTTTATAGTTGTCCTATTTTATTATTAGTCATTTTTGCTATTTTCTTTCTGTGTATAATATATAAATCAAACTTTATCACAGGTAACTGCTATATATGTATGTATGGAGATATATATATATATGTATATATGCAGTGTATAAATATGAAGAAAACAGTATCTATAGAATTTAGTATTACTCATGATTGCAGGCACCAAGGGTCTTTGAATACACTTTTGTGGATAGGTGGAACTAATGTATGGATATTAATGGTCCCCTTAATTTTAATTTATAAATGGTTGTATCCCCTTAAAATTACTACATTGGAACTCTAACTCCCAACATGGCTTCATTGCAAATGGGGTCTCTAAGGAAGTAACCAATGAGCTCTTGAGGGTGAGATCTTGATCAGACAAGATAAGTGTCCTTATAAAAAGAGGCAGGAGAGATCTTGTGCTTTCGCCACAGTCATGCACCGAGGAAAGACCACATGAGGACACATAGTTGACCATTTGTAAGTCAGGAGAAACTTCACAGGTGACTGAACTGGATAGAGCTATGAAAAAGTAAATTTGTATTGTTTAAGTCACTCAGTCTGTGGAATTTGGTGAGGGCAACACAAATGACCTAAACACACATCTCAGTTTCTTTTGCAGGGAAATCAACCTAAATGCACATGAAAATGTGCCCAAGGCAGTTGGCTAGATGAGTCTAGAGTTCAAAAGAGGATGGCCAGCTGCAGAATTTTGGAAGTAGTTCTGGACTGGAGAGTTCTGGCAATAATTTTATAGGAGCAGCCTTTTAAAACTGTGTTTTATGACTCTTTGTTTGAAAAGGAAAGAAAGCCCTATAAACTACTACAAAAATGAACACCTTTTTCAGCAAAGTTTCTGTTTCAACAGTTTCAAAGCTACCACAAGATTTTCAAAGAATAATTTTGACAACACAGAACAGCTGGAAAAGTATTACCTTAATAAGCATATACAGATACCAGATTCAGGTAAATATATAACTTTGTTTCATTGAATCTGTCTTGAAATCAACCACTTACAACTTCTCACCCCTTGAGAAAACATCATTCAGGTCTTAAATGTAGAAGGGGGGGGAGGTAAATAAAATAAGGGAAAGGGTTGAAGAGAAGAATTAAACTAAAAAGAAGCATAAAGGGAGATTGTAGAAAAGAGAAAATATGATTCAAAAAGAAGACAAGATGAAGGTGAAAGAGATACTCTATTTTAGAGCATCTATTGACAAAGAGAGCAAGACACTAACACCACACACACACACACACACACACACACACACGCACGCATGCACCCATGGACCTGTAACTCCATCCATTGTGCCCATTCAATTTCAACAATTTTGTCCTTTGGGCCTCTACTTTGAGGCAGAAATAAGAACCCACCTCTTTATTTTTATATTTCAAACATAGACTCAAATAAAATGTGGAAATGTGAGTTTTGATGTACACATACAAGCACTATGGCCACGGTGAGTTTCTCAGTAGAGAGGAGTCCTAACAAAAATTGGTGGTCTGGGTCTCCTACAATGGGAAATGATTTGAAATTCCTCCATCCATTGCATATCATGTGATAGTTCATTTTAAAATTCAATTAGAGAGGGCCATTATTATGTCGATGAAAAAAAATGAAATCTCCCAGTTAAAAAAAATATTTCTTTGTACTTTTCCATAGTGGATTCAAATTATACTGAGTGAGAAAGACAGTAAATGAATCCAGATATTAAACAATGTTCCTTTGTGTGCAAAAACTTTCTTTTTCATCATCTATAAAATTTACTCTTCACAGACAAGGTAGTCTGATTCTCCTTGTAGCTACTCCAAATAATGAACATTGGTTTTAATAGTTTTCCACTTGCTTGGGAATTTAAAAGAGTTATTATCCTGTTTTTTTAGGAGTCTTCTTTTCACATTTCAGGGTACAAAATTATATTATACCCTGATCAAACATGTAACATTTTAATGCAATCCTGGAATTTCAGCATTACCTGCTAATGTCACACAAGAGACACTCCTTTCATCACCTATGAGCTTTCCACCTGTTAGGATGTGACTTAAAGCTATTGAGAGTGTAATATGCTTTGGCTGTAGGACCCTTCCAAGGAAAGACTAGATCTTGTTTATTTCACCTGAGAACATAGCACACTGATAGGATCATAGCAGCTACTTTTGCCATCAGAACTGAGAGCTCTCATTTTTGTCTCCCTAATATCACTTGTTTTCTGATGTCTGATATACCATGCAGCTAGGAAATGCCCCACTGTTGTGGTGCATTTTCTCCATGGGAGTTCTAAAGTCATCTCAGAGTTCAAGTTGAAGCAGCCTCTAGCTGTCCCCAGCTTTCAAAACATATTTTATACTGATTTTTTTCTTATTTTCACAAAATTAGTTTGACCCTACTCTATTCCCTAAGAATGAGTCAAGTATTAAATATTCATTGAGTGGTTTCTAAATGAATAGCATACTTGATGGCATTTAAAATGGAACTTTGCTAAATTTTAAAACCACTGCACAGCCAGAGATGTTTCAACATTATACATAAAACGTGTTTCTTTGTCCTAAAGCTATTTTCTCATCCTGGATAAGGAGAGGCGTTAGATTGCTAGATGAACAGTACTTGAAATCAATTTCTTCTCTACTAAGTAGTCACCTCTTGAGGCATTTTGACCTGAAAATGAGTAGATGCTTTGAGGCTATTCTGAAAACTTTATCACCTCACTTATGGAAAAAGAAAAAAAATAAGTAAACATTCAAACTTACTTTTTCCATGATTCAAAACAAAAATCCCCCTGAAAACATGTTATAAATTGAAAACAAAAATGTCTGTTTCTTTGAAGGGTTGTCTACCGCAGCGAGAGAGTGGATGTTGATAATATCATTTGACAGTATATGTGTCCAAGTTCCCTTTTAATTCATGTGCTGGACCCTCCACTGGGACACAGGTCCTCTTGCTGATATAGGGATATTATCTCGCTATGGAATGACTAATAATTCTTATTTTGCCCTGGATTTTGCTGGGAGAGAAAAAAAGGTTAATTTTAACATAAAGACATACAGATAAAGAGATCTGTGTTGTTCCTAGTCAACCTGGTTGATACTTTGGGAGAACAGTATGTCTTGAATGTGCTCCACCCACTGATGTTTCGTGGACTCCACCCCCACCTCCATGTCAAAGAGATCCCAGGCACCTAAGACTACAACTCCCATCATGCCTTAAATCTGCCATGACTCTTGACTTCTTGAAGCAGGACTTGCTGAGAACTAAGGGTGAATTTACGCAGCCATACTTGGTATAAAACAGATCATAGGGGGTCTGCAAAGGGGCTTGGTTTTGCCTGCCTTCAGCATGCACCTGTCAGGGTCCCAGCTCAGACAACATTATAGGTAGCATGTATTGACCAATTAATCTCTCTCTGAGTCCCCTCTTTCCATTCTCCTTGTCATTTAGTAACCATTCCCTGTGTGTCCCCCTTCAGTCTTATTCTGAATTTTTTTAAGCACAAATGAGGACTTATACTCAGACCATCCCATTTCCCTTTGGGGTTGCCCTGTAGCAGTACTTAGGATGAGATATTAACTCCTGCATATTGACCACTGCTGCAGAAATGCCTTATCTGTCACTGTTCCACTTCAGTAATATTAAATCAAAGCACGTTACATCATGATCTTGTAGTGAAGGTCATTTTCACTGGTACATCCTGTAGGACAGGGTAATATGAAGGGTGGATGAGATGAAATGATCATTGCTATTAATAATATGGGGGTAATTGGCCCTTTGTCTCTGCTGCTTTTGACCACACTGATGTTACTGGGCAGCTCTCCTGGTCAGGCACTACTTCCCTTGAGCCACAAAGCAGACTGAAGCATGGTCCTGAAACATGGCTGATTCCTCCAGTGTCTGAGAAGCCACGGTCACCCAAGTAGCACTTCTTGGACTGTTGTTCACCTTTACTTTCTCCATTTCTCTGTAAAGTACAATAAAAATTTTCAGGTGAATAATTAGTCAGCTCCCACTTGGTATCTTGCTTAAAGCAGCACCTAATCTCAGGCTGGATCAAAACAATTCCTTTATGGGACCTCCCTGGTGGCGCAGGCAGTTGAGCACAGCGCTGTGAAGCTGTCCACAGCCTCTGCAGTGCCGGTTCAATCCCGGCCAGCTGGCAAGGGTCCCACATGGCGCAGGAGTCTGCTGCTCCCCTCAGCAGTGTGTTTTGTTGGTCTACCTGTTCTGCTCCCTGCTCTGTCTCTGGTGAATCCTCTCACCCTCCCGCTCATCTGGACTATACCCCTATTGTAAGTCTTGTTAAGTCTCAGCACTATGAAGCTATAGGCAGCCATTGCAGCCAGGGAGCTGACCCACATGAGCCAGCAGACTTCTCCTGTCTCCCCACTGCTCCCTTCAGCAACGGATTTAGTCAATCTGCCTGTTGTGCTCCCCACTCTGTCTCTGGTGAATTCTCTCACCCCCCTGTGCCACTGGCCTATACCCCAGATCTTGTATACATTAATAAATAAAATAAATTTTTTTTTAAAAAAAGAAACTTTGGGAGCTTTGCATCTCAAAGCTAAAGAGGAAGGAAAATATTAAAGAAAAAAATGTATGTTGTCAAGCAGCATAGTTAAAGAGATTACTTGAGGCAGTGTCATCAAAATTTGAAAAAACATCTGGATTGTTTTCTATGTTGCCCTGCCCGTGTGGCTACTCTCTCTGTGTCCCCAAGTTATGGAACACACATTTGGCAGGAGAGCAGCAACAGATATATTTTGATTCTAACAAATTCAATTCCAATTCTCATCATGGATTTAAATGAAAACAATATACAAATATAACAAATTTGGGCACCATCCATGTACCAATTTCTATATTAGCATTGTATATCAGGTCTCAGTCTATTGATATTACAACTGGCCCAGCCTGATGGTTGTTATAGTTGCAAGATGCACTTTAGCATTAACCACTGTTAGGGGAAAGGATGTCCTGAGCTAATCCCATGCAGGCTTTGTGGACTCCGCCCCCACTCCAGACCAAAGCCATCAGGACCTTGGGAAAGACACATCCCGTCGCCACCAAAGGGAAGGTGGCTGGAACCTGAGGGTGGGGTTAAGCAGCCAGGTGTGGTATAAAACCAGACACGTGGGCTTTGGAGGGACCCTTTTTGGCTCTCCACCAGCTCGCAGCGCTCGGCCAGCTCTCAGAGTGCCTTTGGGTTTCTAGGTCGACAGATCGGGTAGGACGCATTTAAAACTTTATTTCCCTATTTTTTCCCTGAGTTGTACATTTCCTCATTTCCCCTTCCCTTGAAAATAAACCTTTTATTAACCTTTTGTGTGTGCCTGCAGTGGAGTATTAGTAAGTCCCTTTTAAGCGCGTGGTTGGGGACCCACAGCCAGGCAACCCGTTTTATATCAGGGCTGCCCTGTAACAACACCACAAAACTGAAAAAAAAAAATAGAGGCTTATTACTGACAGTACAGTTACACAGTACATCTGAATCACAGTGAGGTCACAGTGAGGTCACAGGTAGAGAGAGAGAACAAGGGGCGTGGGGCCCTACTTTTATTGGTGAAAATGGTGAGGTTTTTAGGGTTTTGAGGTTCTGTTGTTACTGGTTAAATCACAAGAAAGTAACTGAAGTTTGGGAATAGAGACAAAAGAGGGAAAATGGAAAAAAAGATAGGTGCCCAACCCACCCATTATCTAAATCAAATGGGATTTGTAAAACAAAAAGAGTGGGGGGGGGTGCGGAGGGGAGAGGCAGCTGGCTCTCATCTAGTCCTAGGGCTAAGTTGAGTCAGTCTCTTTGAAGTAGAAGCTCCTTTTATAATATGGACACCTCTGTATCCAACTTGGTTCATGCAAGCGATGTGATTACAAGGAAGTCAACTCTGGAAGCTTATAATGCAATTAGTTGTGATGCTGTTATTTGTGGTGATCCTTCATAGGGAAGTTACTTTGCGCTGGTCAACCATGGGTGTAGCTTGGAAACCACACTGGGCGCCAAACTGTTATGGAGCAGCCCCGATATAAAACGGATTGCCTGGCTGTGGATCCTCACCCGCGCGCTTGAAAAGGAACTTATGCACACTCCACTACAGGCACACACAAAAGGTTAATAAAAGGTTTATTTACAAGGGAAGGGGAAATAAGGAAAATGTACAAAAAATAGGGAAATAAAGTCTTTAATGTGTCCTACCCGATCCGCCGACCTGGAAACCCAAAGGCACTCTCCGAGCTGGCCGAACGCTGCGAGCTGGTGGGGAGTCAAAATGGGGGATCTTCTCCAAAGCCCACGTGTCCGGTTTTACCAAACCTGGCTGCTTAACCCCACCCTCAGGTCCCAGACACCTTCCCTTTGGTGGGGATGGAATTTGGAGTTCCCAGTATCTTTGGCTTTGGCCTGGGGTGGGGGTGGAGTCCACAAAGCCTGTATGGAATTAGCTTTAGGACATCCTTTTCTCCTAACAATTCCACATCTCTGTTAATTTGGTTAATTTTTCAAAAAAAGCCCTATGAAGGAGGAATCATTAGATAAAAACTCTATGCAGGAAGCAGTTGCAAAAACTCTTCTACGGCTTAGGCAACTTATCCAAAGTTATGTAGCTGTTAGATGACAGAACCAATATTTAAGTCCAAGTCTTTTCAGGAAATTCTGTTGTATCTCCATTATTTTTGCTGCTAATTTTTCTCCAATAATTGATACATTCACAGGTGATCATTTTAGAATTCTTACCTTGATTTCCATTGATCTTAGTGTGTGTTGCACGCTCACCCACTGCTGTGGGCTCAAATACCATTGTCCATTGGGTGTGTAGAGAAAAACACCAAATGTCAGGTCATAACAGACGCAAATTTCTTTCCAGCATGGCATTTTCATGAGTCTGCCTTTGATGCAGTCACTTTGCTACAGCCTTGTATTATCATGAAGTAGCAACCCTATTTCTGAAGAGCCATTTAAAAAGCATTCAGAATCCTCTACCACTGTGGCAATCAATCATGGAGTAGTACTTTGCAAGTGATTGCCCTTGTGACAAAGTGATGTCATAAAAGGGAAAGACGCCCAGTGTGAGCCATAACTCTGCTCCCGTAGACAGTGATTTCAGGAAAGTAGATGATGGCCTTATGAAAGAGTATTATTAAACATTCAGTGCAGTATCTACTGCCCTTTTTGATATTCACACCACGATTCTCTCTGGAAGTGATCTTTCCTAGCAGAGGGGAGGGGTGGAGTTGTCAGGTACCAGACCAGAATAGGGGGATAAGGTAGTAAAGGGTCCCAAAAAATCAAATCGGGGGCCCATTTTACTGATACTGTAGAGAACTGAAAATCCAGGAACTAGAGGCCAAGAGATAGGCAAGGAGAGAATAGAATTGACCTTAAATGTTTTTTTTTTTTTTTTAATGTAGAAGAAATGGGGTGCAGACTAGGTGTGAGGGGTGAGAGGATTCACCAGAGACAGAGTGGAGAACAGAACAGGTGGATTGACTGAAATACACTGCTGAGGGGAGCAGCAGGCAAGACAGGAGAGATCTGCTTGTAACAGGGTGGTCCCTGGGAAAAGGAGAAGTTCAAGTTTCCCTGCCCCACCCAAAGAAATGGTGGAGCTGGGCAGGGAGAAAAAGGAAGCTGCAGAGGAGACTAGGGAAGGAAGGAAGCAGGATGGAGCCAGAAGGAGGCCTGGAGGAGTCACATGGAGCAGAGAGACACGTGAAGAAACCGGGCTTGCTTCTTGGCCTTGGACTGGTTGAAACAGTCATGGGTGAGAGACCTATGGGGAGGTGACAATGGCAGGTTTTATCTTTATTTTGCTCTTTTCCTTCAAGACTTGTCATACTCTTACTGACCCTCTTCTATGGATCCCCACTGGAAGGTGCTTAGACTTGGGGCAGCTTTTGGGCCTTGCTCTGGGCCAATCCTGCTTGGGTGGACTTTCACCCATGAGCAGGTGTAACTGTGGGTGCCTGATTTAGAAACTATATTCTTTGTCTTTCCTGTATTGTTTCCTAATTGTATTAAAGTTCCTTCCCACTAAAGTCTCATTTGTTTTGTGTTGATGCAACGATGGCAGAACCTATTTAGAGCAGGCAGGTTTGGGGGCTCTGGGGTGCCCCTCTCCCTGCGCTGTAACATGCTGAGCCATGTGGGTTAGCTCCCTGGCCAGGGATAAAACTCAGGCCATAGCAGTGATAGTGTTGAGACTTAACCACCAGGGAGGCACTGACCTGCTGGATCTTTCTTATGAGCTCTTTCGAAGTTGGTTCTCCTGAAAAATACTTATACTTCAAGAATCAGGTTGCATGCCTAGCTTGCTTGACGCATTCCGCAACACCCGTTATAAGAGAACGCTGATTCATCTACCCTTGTCCCCAGTACGCCTTTACATACTGTCAGCACTTTTTCATACTTTATTCACATCTTTGTATTTATGTGCCTGTTTCTACCATTAGATTTTAAGTTCTTTTAAAGGCAAGAACTGTGCATTGTTAATCTGATATGGATGCGTCTGTTTCCAAATAAAAACACAAACAGAAAATTGCCCTGGGTGATAAATTAGTGTGGGGATGGGGAAAATGAATCCATGTACATATCTTTCAGAAACCCAAGGGGCGGAGGGGAATGTAGCTTTTGCAAGGAGGATTCAGACTTTCAGACAGTTTTGTGGAGGGATGAGAGCACATTTTGTGAGACCATCTATACAATTTGTAGCAGCTCAGGAAATTTTTACTGCGAAGAATGAAAACTACAAATCAGACTAGCCTAATGATGTCACCGAATGCAGGTTTCAGTGTCCCTTGGGCAATAAAGGGAAACAAAGTTTGAAGAGAAGGAAAGTGGAATTTGTCGACAAATTGAGGGGGGCAGCAGACCTCGTGTCTGAAAGACCCCCGTCCTGTATGGCAGAGGGCAGGGGCGTTTATCAAGAGTTACAGGGAGCAGGAGGGGGAGCAGGCAAGGGCCAGCATGTCTGTCCTTGTATACGGCATCTGGAGATTTTGGGGAGATTCAGGTTGGCGCCAGCTTGCTTTGCTAGCACCATTTTGATGGTAGCTCAGCCATTTCGATGCCTTTTTCTTAGGGATATTCTTTTTCCCTTGGAAAGTAAGCAAACAAGTTTATTAAATCTAGAAGGTCTGGTGGGACAGGAAGAGAAACATGTCCTTTTACCACTGCATCGTTCCTGTTTCAATGACATGAAGGCAAAATATTATTGTTTCACAAATCTGGAATTCCCTGTTAAGTGTGACTAATTCCGTGGTTCTGCAATGTCATCAAGGTCCCTGTTCAGCTTCTTCACTCTGCCAACCATTGGCTTCATTTATATCTGGTCTTTCTCACAGCGGTAGCACCTAACCACACTCTGTGTTTTAATCTTTTCTGCAGTGGGAATGTGGGTACTTCGATCTGGACAGGCCAGAAACCCACACTCACCAGTTTGGTTATTTGATATTATATTTGTTATCTGTTGCTGTGCATCGAATAGCTTTAAAACTTAGCATCTTGAAACAATAAACACTTATTATTTCACATAGGTTCTGTGAGTTAGGAATGTGTGAGTGGCTTCTGTTAGAGCCGCTGGCTTGAGGTCTCTCATAAAGGTGCAGTCAAGAAGGCAGCTGGAGCTGCCGACAAGGGCACACTCTACGGGGTGCTAGGGGATCAGATTCCAAGATGGCACCCATGCATGGATGGCAGTGATGCTGGTTGTTGTCAGGAGGCTTCATCTTTCTATTGAGCCAATGGCCTATCCTCACAATATGGCAGCAGTCTTCCCTGAGAGTGAATGAACAAAACAAAAGCCACATGTCTTATTACCTAGTCTCTGAACTTGTCCTCTGTCCATTCTGCAATGCCCTATTGGTTTTACAATTCAGTTCTTTTCCTTGTGAGAGGGAACTACGCAGAGGCCTGGATACTAGGATGCAAGGATCATTGGCTACCATCTTGGGAAGCTTCATCTCTTTCTGAATCTTCCCAAGTATTTAATTAGGGATATGGTGCCGCGGACCAGCCCAGCAGTGGCGGGAGATTGAGACAATCTCAGGGTTGAATGTGAATGAGCAAAAGGTGATCGAAGGAATTAGGGCGAGGGACAAGAAAGAATGACACACAGACACACTCAAGGGAGAGTGAAAATCTGAGTGCAATTTATTGAAAGCAATCTTCTCTTTTTATACATTTTTACAGTAATTACTTCATTGTGTTTTGCACAGTGTCTGGTTAATCATTTACCAAGGCATAAGTGCATATTGTGTCATATATCATTACATCTTGCTTATTATCTATCAAGAAATCAAGTGCAAATCAAGAACATTTCTTACTCTAATCTCCATACTGGAGGTTCACTCTAGCACATTTGCATTATGATTACATTGTTATTATTATTTTAGTATTATATTTTTCATATACTATTATTTATTCTTATACCTTTGTTTGGCTATATTATTTACTAAGTAATAGAATCAGTTTCCATGGCTGCATTCCTTTACTATGATCCTTGTTACTGGCAATGAGTAACAACATATTTTGGTGGTGCCTTAACAACGCCCAGGCCTAATTGTTCCAGTTATTCGTCATGGCTGAAAAGGTGGGAACCAAATTCCCCTCGGGGACTGCGTCTGTCTTAGGTTGTCAGAATTCACTTCCTGATCTTACCCGTCATTGACTGTCCAGTCCAGCGCACAGGGGCAGGGGGCTTATTATGCCACACTAGCACAGCCACCCAATTAATGCGAGATTGTGGCAATTGTCACATTGCTCTCAGGAGCCGCCACAGTTCCCCCTTTCTTTTTAAATTGAAGCTGCAAAATGCATATCACGACGAAGAATCTTCAGATTTTTGTTAAGTAGCTTTAAAAACACAGGCATTAAAAGGCAACCAACCAAAACAATGAGTGTAATCACTCCAAATGAAATTAAAAAATGCAGCCAATTTGAGGGAGCCAGAGAACGCAGAGAATCAGAAAATGTAGAAGCAAAATCAGACAATGCTGGTTCAGACAAATGCGCCTGGCTCATCGCAGAGATTTCTGCCTGAAGAGATGACATATCATGACTAGAGTCACTTTCACGCCAAACACCAAGCAGATTTTTAACAAAATTCCAATCAAGAGAAGAATTATAAGGTTTAGGTGTAACACAAATAAATTTAAATTGTGCATGACAACGAGTGGAGAGAAGTTTTTTGATTTGCTGTACTTCCTCTCCCAGTGCCAATACAGTTTTTCTAAGAGCATTAAGCTTTTGTTCCATTTTTCTATCTATGGAATGTTGCAAAGCAAGTGCCAAAGTTACATTTTGTGTAAGATCATTAACAAAATGTGCTGTATGTGTTTCCTGTACCAAGGCAACAGATGATGCTGCAAGAGAAGTAACAATTGCAATCAGGGCAGTAATATGTAAAATAAGCGTAGCAACAAAATGTTTAGAATGAATTAAAGCATTGACTTCCTGAATAATTTGTAAAGCAATATTGTCAAACCATGGGGTATTTTGTAAATCCACAGGTAATATAACATAAGAAGGTCTATTTAACATAACCATAGTAGAAAAATTATGAACAATATTAGGAGTTAGGCAATTAGACAACACACATTTAGAACAGGTGACAGAATAGGAATTCCCATGGCAGGAAATGTTCATTGTGTTGGCAGATCCAAAAAGCAATGTATAGGGGTATTCAATGCAGGCACGAAGATTGAAATTTCATACGGCGTAGATATTTTGTCTGGTGCTAAAAAGTTTGATAGTATTCACAGCAGCAAAAAGACGAAAAAGTTCAAGTAAGCACGAGTTCCATTGGAAGTGGTGAAGAAGTAGGTGATCTGTGACTTTTCAGGTTTCAGTCAGTGCAGAGGAGGAACCAAGGTGTTGGTTTAATTTAGCAGGGACCAGATGGGTGAATTAGCATCATTAAACAAGTATTAGATAAATTAATAAAAAGGAACAAAAAAATTAGAGTACCATATAGATACTTTGTACATTTTTTACATAGAGGTGACTCAATATTTTTTTTTTAATAAACACATTTAAACAAAGTAAATTATTAATATTTAACATAATTTTAAGGCATATATGCCTTGAATTATATTATAAAATTTGAACTAGTTTTTGTTTTCCAAAAATTAAAAAAAATTTTTGATAGTGATTGTAAGATTTGTTTTTATGAGAATTTATATAGGCGCCATTTATAATTAGTCTTCTAGAGGTCAAAAACAAAACAAAATAAAACAACACAAAACAAAACACAAAGACAGACAAACAGATACAGAGATCTCTTGATATATATATTTAAAATTTTGGCCATATGTATATAATTTAAGAGATAGTTATTTTATTAATTTTTGTGACGTCACTGAGGTTTTTTAATGAGTTAAAAGCTAAAAACTGTGCAGAAAATAAGTATTTAATTTTAATTATTATTAAAGACCTTGGGCTCGAGACCACAACAATCAGGCAGTTTTATTAACTTTTTTAGATAAGAGAATATTTTTTGAGTTTATATTTTTAAGAAGTGATTATTTGGCTTTAGGTTGTCAATGTTTTATTATACTGAGAGCAAGTATATATTAAAACAAAAAAGAATACTGTTATTTTGATAACAGAAGAAGAGGGAAATTTTTACAGTTTGTTTGTTTTTAGGCTTTTATTAAAATTTGAGGTTTGAATTTAGCTCAAATATGTTTGTATTATTATTTAATTTTTTTTTTTTTGGTTAATTAATTTTAACAAGAAATTTAACCTTTTACAGGTCCAATAAGTAAATCTAAAAACTTTTATTCAACCAATAAGCATTTTGTATAGCTTGTTAGCAAATTTAAAATAACTCAGTATTTTTTTTTACTTAGACAATTTAGACTTTAAAATTTAAAAAAAAAAAAAAAACATAGGGAAATAAAACCTTTTTCCTAGAATGAACCAAAACAGTTTAGTCCCCCACAGCAGGAAGGCAGTAGAGACTTGCCAGTGATCCCAACACTGGAGAAAAAGTCCAGGCAGCTGCTTGTTGAGATCAGGGGCAGCCCCCACCCATTCGTTGCAGTGGGTTTAGAATATCATTATAAAAACCTTTAGTTATATTATATAGTTATATTTAACCATTTTTTATTACCTTAGCAATAGTAAATGAACTTTAAATATTATTATTTAGAAATATTTTATTTATTTATTTTAAAAGAATAAATGGCCTAACCACATACTTAGAATCAGAAAACAAAGTTAAAGGCTGAGCAAAATGCTCAAGTGTCATAATGACTAATTATTTCAGCCTGCTGAGCAGAGACATTTTTAGAGACTTTTTGCAAAGGTTTATCTCTAAGACTATAAACTGCAAAGACTCCAGATGAAGAGCCATCAGTGAAAATGACCTTTGTATTGGGTACAGGTTTAGAATTAATAATTTTTGGAAAAATAAGTTTAGTTTTTTCTGCAAATTTCAATAATGGATGTTGACGCAAATGAAATTTAACTTGTCCTGAAAAATTTTGTATGGCAACTCCCCAATCATTATTATTTTGCAATAAAAATTTAAATTGTGTTTTGTTATATGGAATTATTATATTATTTGGATCTCTGCCAAATAATTCTCGAGACCTCAGGATACCTTTTATGATTAACCAGGCACACATTAATGGATATGCAGTGACCACACGTGTTTGTACATGTGACAAGTGCAGCCATTCCAGGATGCCGTCTTGCCATAAGCAAGCTGTTGGAGTATAAACAGTCTGAATAATTAATAAGTCCCAAGTTTTTGAATAATTCACTTGAATAACTTTTGCTTCAGATAATTTTTGTTTAACCAATTTAATACTCTGCAATGCTTCCTGAGTTAATTTACGAGGAGATTTAGGGTTTGAATCTCCCTGTAAAATTGCAAAAAGTGGATGTAAATTTCTAGTAGTAATTTTTAAGTAAGGTCTTATCCAATTAATATTTCCCAATAATTTTTGGAAATCATTCAAAGTCTGTAGTTTATCAACACGAATCTGTAAATTTTGTGACATAATGCAATTATTATATATGACTTTTCCTAAATAATTTAAAGGTCTATCTTTTTGAATTTTATCAGGGGCCACTACTAGGCCATATGTAGTCAATTGTCCTATGAGATGTTTCAATATTAGATCCGCAATTTCTTTCATAGGATGACTTAGGAGAATATCATCCATATAATGAACAATGTAGGCCTCTGGAAATTTTAACCTTGTCTTTTGTAAAGCTTGATCTACAAACTTTTGACATAAAGTAGGAGAATTTTTCATACCTTGTGGCAAAACCTTCCATTGATAACGTTGCCACGGTTTCTGAAAATTACTAGATGGAATACTAAAGGCAAATTTTTTACAATCATCTGGATGTAATTTAATTGTAAAAAAGCAGTCTTGAAGGTCAATAATAATAACATAGCTGTTTTTTGGAACTGCTACAGGAGAGGGCAACCCTGGTTGTAGGGCCCCCATGTCTTGCATTGTGGCATTTACCGCTCTCAGATCCTGCAATAATCGCCATTTGCCAGATTTTTTCTTTATACAGAAAACAGGAGTATTCCAAGGACTCGTAGACAGTTCCAAATGACCTTTAGCTAATTGCTCTTTAACTATAGTTTGAATAGCCTGGATCTTTTCTGAAGTAAGGGGCCATTGATCGATCCAGACAGGATTTTCATTTTTCCAATTAATTTTATCAGCATATTGTTGAGTTTCAATGGCCCCTATAAAAAAGCCTGTTCATCTATTACATCAGGGGTAACTAAAGACACTTGTAAAGATTCCATAATATCACGTCCCCATAGGGAAAACGGCAAGGCAGGAATCACATAAGGCTGAAACTTTCCTTTCTGTGACCCCAGTTGCCAAGACAACATTTGTGAGCTTTGAGCAACATTATTGGCCATGCCCAATCCAATCAGTGTAGAGGAAGAATTTAACACAGGCCAAGCCGCAGGCCAATCTTTACCTGCAATGCATGACCGGTCAGCTCCTGTGTCTAACAATCCCATAATTGGGTGTCCATTAATAATTAACTTTTTCAATGGTCTTTCTTTTGTAATATTTTGAGTCCAAGCAATCACATCTGTGGACCCAAAACCTTGTTCTCCTCTTTCTTCCTTCAAAATTGGGTTTGGTAACTTAATATAAGAAAGCACAAGAATTTGCGCAATACGCTGATTTTTATGAATTTGTATTGTTTCCTTTAAAGGTCTGATCATAACTTTAATTTTTCCAGTAAAATCAGAGTCTACAATGCCCGGAAGTACTTCAAAATTCTTTTTATAATTTGAACTACGGCCAATTATCAGCCCCACTGTTCCTTGGGGTAGTGGTCCCTTTAAGCAGGTTTCAATAGGTGTAACTCCATCGATGGCTGAAACAATAACATCAGCAACCGATGCAAGATCAAGTCCGGCACTTCCTGGAGTGCCTCTAGGTAATTCATGTATGGTTACAGTAGAGTCAGGCGCTTCAGTCGGTGTGATGTTGTTAGGCGCCGAGTCAGACCCTCTTTCGTTTACGGGGCTGAGGGCTTGCCCCTCTGAGAGGAGAGTTTTGTTTTTGATTCTTTTCTATTTGTTTTAATTTATGTCCATCCTTATGTCACTTACTGTTCCTGGAGGAGGGGTGTGCAGCCTCTTTGGTTTAGAGCATTTACATTGTTTTTTCTTGTTAAAATAATTTGGAGCCATAAGAGTATTCTGTGGCACGGGGTTTTGTTTTGGTTCTGTTGTCCTACAAAGATCAGCAAATGCTTCTTCAAAGTCACTATTATCCTCATCACCCATAACTTCTGCATATTCAGGATCTCCAGGGTGACAATCTACAAGTTCTCCTTCTGCAATAGGTGCAGTAGGGAACACAGCACCCGAATATGTTTTAGATTTATTGGCAAAAGGAACAGCTTCCTGATCACTACTTTTTTCTGAGATTTCTCCTTTCCATAGATCTGCTTCTGTAGTATCAACTAATAAATTTCTAATTTGTACCCATAGAGGAAAAGCCTGAACGGGCACCTGTGTAGGGCCGTTTTGAATATAAAATTTTTGAATTTCTTTTCCTACACGTATCCAATTTGTCAAAGACAAACTGCCCTCTTCAGGAAACCAGGGGCAGATTCTTAAAATAAACTCATAAAATTCACTGAGGGATCTGTTACTTATTGTCATCCCTCGGCTTTTCAACATGTGACTTAAAACTGAAAGGAAAAGTCCTCTATTTCTAGAGTAAGAGTGTCCCATAGTTATGGATTACTCGCCTTCTTTAACTGGTCAGCCTTTACCAGCGGGCCCGCGGCGCCCCGACGAGACTCCCTATCCTTCGATAATAAAGGAAAATATAAAAGTGAAGAGATAGCTTACCTAGAGCTCATTCCTCGCGAACACGTCTTCTTCTTAAGGAAAAACCTAGAGAGTGGATCGCTTAGAAAGCGAAACTAAAAACACTCAGCGATGCTCGCCTGACCGTACTCCTCGCGGAGTATTAGAAAGCCTTGGTATAGGGGTGACCGTATAAGCCCCGGTCTCGGACTCCCAAGGGAGACCCCACTAAACCGTGACGGCTTTCGCGGAACTGCAGGTACGAGCCCACACAGGCTCCGCGGCTCAAAAGAGCCTTGGAGCGCAAACACAAGCACTCACACTAACATACACGCAGGCACACAAAGCAGAGAAGGCCAAATCGTCCAGCTTCACAGAGCTCCCACAGTTTGGGACTCGGGCCCCACGTTTGGGCGCCAGCTGCCGCGGACCAGCCCAGCAGTGGCGGGAGATTGAGACAATCTCAGGGTTGAATGTGAATGAGCAAAAGGTGATCGAAGGAATTAGGGCGAGGGACAAGAAAGAATGACACACAGACACACTCAAGGGAGAGTGAAAATCTGAGTGCAATTTATTGAAAGCAATCTTCTCTTTTTATACATTTTTACAGTAATTACTTCATTGTGTTTTGCACAGTGTCTGGTTAATCATTTACCAAGGCATAAGTGCATATTGTGTCATATATCATTACATCTTGCTTATTATCTATCAAGAAATCAAGTGCAAATCAAGAACATTTCTTACTCTAATCTCCATACTGGAGGTTCACTCTAGCACATTTGCATTATGATTACATTGTTATTATTATTTTAGTATTATATTTTTCATATACTATTATTTATTCTTATACCTTTGTTTGGCTATATTATTTACTAAGTAATAGAATCAGTTTCCATGGCTGCATTCCTTTACTATGATCCTTGTTACTGGCAATGAGTAACAACATATTTTGGTGGTGCCTTAACAACGCCCAGGCCTAATTGTTCCAGTTATTCGTCATGGCTGAAAAGGTGGGAACCAAATTCCCCTCGGGGACTGCGTCTGTCTTAGGTTGTCAGAATTCACTTCCTGATCTTACCCGTCATTGACTGTCCAGTCCAGCGCACAGGGGCAGGGGGCTTATTATGCCACACTAGCACAGCCACCCAATTAATGCGAGATTGTGGCAATTGTCACATTGCTCTCAGGAGCCGCCACAATATGGGAAGACTTGAGTCATGTTTCCCACACAGATGCTATTCTAGAATGGCAGCTCTAACCGCGCTGAGATAATGGAGAAGCACTCCTTTCTCCTTACCAGATTACTGGTTTTTCTGTTTACATTCCAAAACTACCACTACTGAAAAGAAGAAAAAATAATAAATAGTAAAAATCACATTTCCGAAGATATAATCTCACATTAAAAGGTCATAAAAAGGTAAAAAGGAGTAATGCAGAAAATGTACTGTTACTGTTCCAGTGTTTGCTACACATGACAGTTTTCAGATTCACAGAATATAGATTCACCTTTTTATTATTTTAAAGATTTACTTTATTTATTTAAGCATGCAAGAGCTGGGGTGTAGATCAGAGGTGCGGGGGCAGTGGGAGGGGGGTGAGAGAATTCACCAGGGACAGAGTGGGGAGCCCAACAGGTGGATCACTGAAATCCACTGCTGAGGGGAGCTGGGGGGAGACAAGAGAGGTCTGCTGTGCCCTGTAGGTCAGCTCCCTGGTGCTATGGAACTTATGCTGCAGTGGCTGTGGATGGCTTTCCTAGTGTGGAGACTTAACCGCTTACACCACCAGGGAGGCCCAGATTCAACTTTTTAGAGGAAGGACCATAGGCAGGAACACAGGTAGGGGCAGATTACAGATTAGCTACAACAGGGGCACTGACAAATTCCTGCAACGTGCTAAATACAAATCAACCTGTGCTTTTATTATGGAAATGTGACAGCTATTCTTCTTAAACTGAAGCATCAAAAACTTGTCAGTTTTGGATTCTGAATATGTTCTATTCCAGAGACAAAGCTCTCTCTGAAATGAAATCAATTGGCTTCCTCACCCTGCAGATTCTAAGCTGGTGCTGTCTTTGCTGTGTGATCTGCTTCTGAGCTGTTAGAGTGGAAGCCTTCATCTTTGACATGATTCTTCCAAGTAACATTTGAAATAAAAAACCAGAAACCTTTAATGTTATAAGAGTAACACATGCTTTTAAAGAAAGTTTAAAGCAAAAACTAAAAATAAGTAAAAAGCACTGCTAATATTTGGGTTTGTAACATGTCAGTCTTCATTTCCCAAATATACATATGCACGTGTGATGAAAGGATTCTGCTTTCACTTATCAGTTATTATAAATGGTGTCTCATTATTGTATAAAAAATATATCATACACACATTCCATCCTTAACTTTACCAACTTTTCTCTACCATTTAGATTTTTTATAGGTTACTAATATTACTATCATTGTCATTATGAACCAAAGCATTATCGTAGGTAAATATATGTATACAACCTTAATTTTTTTCTAGGTAGATTCCTAAGGTTTTTGTTTTTTTTTTTTAAATCTTGATACATATGCTTGTCTTACAAGAGAATTTTTTAAAAATCAATTTCAAATCTACACTCATCCTAGGTATTATTATTTACAGGTAACACCAATCTAATAAAATGTACCTTTGGTTTCATTTTAATTGACTTTAATCAGGGTGAGGATACATATATTTCATATGGCTGGTGCATATTTGTCTTTTTTTGTTTCAAGTTTGCTTCTTCATGTTCACATCCTTGGCTCTTTTTCTATCAAAGTGCTAATTGTGTATTTGGTTTTCATTTATTTGGATAACTCTTATTAAAATCTAGCTATGGGGCCTCCCTGTTGGCGCAGCAGGTTGAGCGCCGTGCTATAAAGCTCTCTGCAGCCTCTGCAGAGTGGATTTGATTCCCAGCCAGCTAGGGAAGAAACCCACATGGCATGGCAGACCTCTCCCATCTCCCCGCTGCTCCCCTGCAGTGTATTTCAGTAGATCCACCTGTTCTGCTCCCCACTCTGGCTCTGGGGAATAATCTCACCCCTACGGCCTATACCCCAGCTCTTGTATGCATAGATAAATCTTTTTTAAAAAAGAAAAATCTAGCTATTTTGCCATTTATTCTGTAAACATTTTGAAATAAAATTTCATTTGTCTTTTTTTTTTAAAAAGATTTATTTATTTATGCATACAAGATCTGAGGTGCAGGCCAAAGGTGTGGGGCAGGGGGGAGGTGAGAAGATTCACCAGAGACAGAGTGGGGAGCAGAACAGGTGGATCTACTGACATACACTGCTGAGGGGAGCAGCGGGGAGACAGGAGATGTCTGCTGGATAGTTGCCTGACCAGGGATTGAACTCACATTGCAATGGCTGGAGATAGCTTGATAGTGCTGTCTCTAACCCCTGTGTTAACAGGGAGGCCCTCATTTATATTTTATTGTACTTATAAAACTTTTATTAAGGGAATGTTTAATTCTAAGTTGTCATATTTGTCTGTTTTCTGCAAAGATATTTTTATCTGCAGTTGCATGCATATTTGGTTGGATTTTCAACTAGATAAATTACATTTACCTAATTTTTTACATTTACTTAAATTATAATTTGTTTTGGTGTACAATGTGAGTCAAGGATATATCTTTTTCTAAATTAGAAAAAATTAACTACATTTAGATAAGTAATTTGTAGCAATATTTGGTAAATGTTAGAAGTATTTTGAGTTAGTAATCCTGTTTGTCTTTGTAGTCTTTGAAATTAACTTTATTTTAGGGAAGTAGTAAATACGACCAAAATATACATACAAGGAAATTCTGTACAAAATAATTCATTAATAGAAAGGGAGAAACATATGTGTGCAACAGTATTAAAAAATTGGAAAATAAAAAAAGTTACAATATGTAACTATTGAAAATGGCTATTTGAATAACATTTAATTATTTTGGGAAAATTCTCAAGCTATAATCTTAAGTGGAAATAGCAGACCAGGCCTCCCTGGTAGCTAGGGGTTAAGTCTCAGCATTATCATATTATCACCGCTGTGGCCTGAGTTCGATCCCAGCCAGAAGCTGACCCACATGGCACAGCAGACCTCTCCTGTCTCACCCGCTGCTCCCCTCAGCAGTGTATTTCAGTACATCCACCTGTTCTGCTCCCCACTCTGTCTCCAGTGAATCCTCTCACCCCCCGCACCTCTGGTCTTCTAAGCAAAATAAAATTTAAAAAAAAGAAAAAAAGAAATAGCAAAACCCCAGAGCTTATGTGTGCAATGTGATCTACTTTCCATAGATTACATTCAAATTGTATCTTGTTTGAAATATGTTTTAGGTTTTTCAATTTTCCAACATGAGTATGCAATGCTATGTTAAAACAATGTAAAACAATGACTTTTGAAAGATAAATATGTGATTATAAAATCAAAGGAAAATAAGTTTTCCCTTGGACACAATTTTGTTATGATTACTTATGAACTTGTTTCTCAGTCTGGAGAGACACAAGTGTACATACCTAGTATAGTCACTACAAATTAATCAGCAAGTATGAATGGCTCATGATTGTAATGGCAAACATTTATTGAATCATTAATATTTATGATGAAGCACAGTGATAATTTTAAAGTGAGTTCCTGAAACTCCTTCAAGCAACAACACAACAGCGATGTTTTACTTTGGAAACTTTTACAAAAAAATGGTAAAATCTGGTAACATTAGAAATCAGGAGGATTATTCTCATGTTCAAATATACTCTACAATTGAATTAAATTTCAAACTTGATTTGATTTCCAGGAAATTATTTTTCTTTAATTGACTTTTAAATTTTACTTTGTTTTTTTGTATATTCAACATCTTCTATATTATGCAATATAATTTATCTTTTTGCAATCAAAACAAGTTTTAGTTTTTATACCTACATGACATGATAACCTACATATATAAGAGAGACAGTAGCTATTCCTGAATTATATTTTAAACATATACCATCATACTCAGAACCAGGTGCAGAGACATGCAACATGTGCTACTTACTGCACAGGACCCACACTTACAAGATTTCCACCCTTGATTTAATGTTAGGTTGATGCATTCATATCAAGCAAACACTTTCTCTCTGGGGAAGATGAAAATCTCAATCTTTATTTCTTGTAATCATCTCACAGGTGAATGCCACCAGTTTTGATGATTTTCCAGTGAAAATGAATGTTTATTAAAAATTAAAAACAATGTTACAATTTTTGGGGGGAGAATTCTTTGAGAGAGTGGAAAAGGTATATAAATGATTTCTGTATAAGTTTGATATATATTATCTACTTTGTAGCTGCAACTCAAATATTTGCTGATTTTTGCCTAACATGCAGTTAACAGGTATGATTTTACATATAAAAATATGGCAAGGTCAACATGCCTCCTCACCACATGGGGGAACAAAATAACACTCCATTGAAAGAAGTTAGAATAAATACAAGGCATTTGTCAGCATTAGGGCAAGGTATTTGGGGATTTGGGATATGTGTAATTTACCATAATTGAAGGCATATCAGCTGCTCTATTATTCTGTACACAGCAGTGAGGGGCCACCGTGCCAAAGAATCTTCCTCTTGTGAACTAAAATTAGAGGCAGATTCTCTTCTTTCAATGAAACTAAAAGCTATGTAATTTGTAAGTCAGGCTTGCAGTATTATTCTCAGTCTGCCAAGACTTACTAACTTTCCTTTCTGGAGACATTATTTTAGCAAGTCAGCAGGACACCAAAAGTTAAATGCAGAATAGAAGAGTGGTCTCATGAAGAGCTGATCATTTCCAAAACCGAGTTTGAGTATTCTCGAAGTAGATAATGTTACCATTATCTGGTGGTCCCTATGTGTCTATTATTGGGCAGAAGATATACCAAATTCAAATTTACAAAGTATAAAATGGTCGCCTCTCTTAGAAAAATATACCTAATTTTTAAAAAAGAATGAAAGTTATGCTTTACCTCAGTGTCAATATCGTCACATGACATTAACTCAAACATATAAATCCAGCGTATCCATAGAAATGGATATTAGTTGTAAAGTATTCTTTTTGCCACTGAATGGTCACGTGGAGAAAATGAAATTGATATGTGGTGAAAGACATGTAAGTGATCTATAAAACTTCATGTTGGAGAGAAATCAGCAGCTCTGGTAGCACATGTCTTTGCCTTAAATAGGTGGACAGAGCCAGCAGGGAGGAAATTACCCTCCCCCACGAGCATGGAGCTCGGTGGAGATGAGCTCAAAAGCTTCATTTCAACACCATAGGATTCATAAATATACTTTGAACTTCTTTACACTTTCTGCTTTCTTCATTTGTAATGCATTCTCGTCAAGCAAATTCTTTCTCTCTGTAGAAGATGGAAGTCCCAACCGTTATTTCTTATAATCATCTCACAGTTGAAGGCGTAAATTGACCAGCAAATGTTCTGGAGTTTGGGATCCTTCACATAGGATATAGGATATAACCAAAGGATATTTGACTTAGGGGCAAGATGAATGTGACTTTCTCTCAGTAAATATTCATAGAATACATGTTTGTGCCAGGAATTGTGCTAAGACATGAGTAAAAGTCTCCATCCTTAAGAAATTTTCCATTTAAAAGAGAGAAAACAGGCATGTAATAAGGATAAATAAAATTATAGATGAAACCAACATCGATTTTTTAAAAATATCTATTTTTATTTATTTATGCATATAAGAATGGGGGTGTAGGCCACAGGTGTGGAGGAGGATTCACCAGAGCCAGACTGGGGAGCAGAACAGGCAGATCTACTGAAATACACTGCTGAGGGGAGCAGCGGGCGAGTCAGGAGAGGTCTGCTGTGCCATGTGGGTCCGCTCCCTGGCTGGGGGATCAAACTCTGTTGCAGTGGCTGTGGACAGCTTCATAGTGCTGCGTCTTAACGTCTTGCACCACCAGGGAGGCCCCAGAGCGGAGTTTTTAAAGGGTGGGTCATTCTGAGAAGTTTTTATTGCCTTCACTTTTCCAGCTCCAGTCTGTCCCCCCTGAGCAACTTTGCTGTTTGGTTTACTTTTGGGGTCTCATTCAATTCCCCCACTATAAGTCAATGAGGTAATTCTGTCATCCCCATTAACTAACAGGGAAAGTAACAAAATGGACAATACAGTAACTTTCCAAAGGTCAGACATTATGAAATGGTGGGATACAAATCAAGGAAAAGTGACATTGGTTGGGGCAAGGAAGACACAGGTGGGTGGCGTGTGGTGCTGGCCCAAGGGAAAAGGCAGTCAGGGTTCACCTTGTGTCTTCTTTCCCTGCATACTGTGCCCCCATGTCACCTCTTCTTCTGCACAGAACTTTTTTCCTTGACAGTTCATGGTTTATATCTATCCCAACATCCCTTGTTGCCTCAAGTCACAGTCCAAATTGCTATAGCAACATTTTTTGGTTTCTTCTTTTAATGTTGCAAACAAAACTTAATTTATTTTTCATGCCTGCATTTTATTGAATTTTATTCTTTTCAATTATATTTGTTGAAGTAATGTTGGTTTACAGCACCTCTGTTTTACAGGTAATAGGTTTAAACTTCTATAAATACTGCCAGCACAGAGAGTAGGCAGTTTCATCTACATTTTAATTATACTTTGTCACCCTCTAGGGTCTGACTTGAATGTCATCTTTTCCTGGGCCTGTTTCTTGCTCATTTGTCAGTCTGGTCAAGTATACCCAGAATCCTCAATCTAGTCTCTTTTTTTGTAGTTCTTAAAGGCCCAAGACAATTCCATTTGTACATGAGGAGACACAAGTGGTGATGGGTCAATGATTTTTGAATGAGTGTGTCTTAACAGCAAGCTGGGCAGAAGGATCAGAGGACAAAAGGATTGTCTTGAGAATTCATTTGCATAGTCAGATGATGTGCATCCCTGTGTGTGTTTGTGCGTGTAGGGATGCTTTAACAGCTGTGATTATTACAAAACTGTCATGAACAATGTGCTTGTTGAATGTTTTTCACTCATATTCAGAGAACAGCTTGCTTTCCTGAAATAAATCTTTTACAACACCTTTCCAAGTTTTAGCAGCAGAGCGCTCTGTAAGGGATATCTTCAGGTGAGAAAGTCAATAAATTGTTGGGCTGGAGCACCTGTCAACCCTTGGTGCCTCCTAGAAATTGATCTAGTAAACAGACCCAGTGCAGAGACTTTGAGGACAAAGGACTCTCTGATCCTTACTAAAACACTGTTTTCGTCTAAAGCTGTTTTCATCGTTTTCAAAAACACATCACTTTCAATAGCTGTGCTTTGCAGCAAAGGCAAAAATGCCACTTATCACAACACCATTAATCTATCAAATCATTGTCTGGGCCATAGTTCCCTCTTTGAAATCAATGGTGAAGAACAAATGAGCGGATAAGCATATATCCAAGGTGTTTGTCTCACCTTCACTAGAAACTAGTGCTTTATTACCTTCTAAATCTATTTGCCATTCTGGAAATCTCTCTTTACATAAAGGTATGCTGACTGGAGATCATTATCAATCCTTAATCTCATATTTGCCAAGACAAGCTTTGCAAACACAGACAAGCATTTGGAAATTTGAACTATGCCATCTGTTAGTAGTATAGTTTTGCATAAACCAATAAATATTTCTGAACATCTATTTCTTCTTCATTTTAAAAGGATGCAATGTTTACCTTTGCAATTGTTGTAAAAATTCAATAAAATATTGCCTGTAAAAACCTTTGAGAACTAGGTGATACTAACCAAAAGTAGGAAATAAGATAAATGACTTTTCTGAGACTCAATACCAAGAAGAATTAATTACTAATGCATTTTTGGTCTTAGAACTTTCTTAATATTAGTAAATATTGCCTTGGTCATATTACTGTGTTAGCTTTGCCTTTTTTCTGGTTTTCAAATTTTACCAAATTTCATGTGGGCAGTGGTCATTGTTTTATTCATTTTCATTCTCCAAAGTGAGTTCACTAGTGGCACCATTATAAGAGTAGGCATTTTTAAATTAAAGTTTCATTTATTTATTCATACAAAAACTGGGGTGTAAGCCAAAAGGTGCGGGGAGGGGTGAGAGGATTCACCAGAGTCAGAATGGGGAGCAGAACAGGTGGATCTACTGAAATACACTGCTGAGGGGAACATCTGGTGAGACATGGCTGGCGGGGAATAGATCACGTGCTGCAGTGGCTGGTGATAGCTTGCTAGCACTGTCTTTAACCCCTGCGCCACCAGTGAGGCCCAACAGTAAGCGTTGTTAAGGAGTTAGGAGAATGGTGGAAGAGGCTGACTTGGAGCTGACCACGTCCAGTTGCCTTTATATATTTTGTCTGTCTCTGATCCCTCCTTCATTTCTTCCTTTATCTTTCCACCTTTCAATAATCAGTCTGTCTAATTAATTTCCTAATAAATGGATATACAAGTTAGGAGGAGGGTATTTAGAAACTTTTAAAAGAAAATTCTGAAGCTTCCGAAGAGAACACACAAAATGATCATAACATCAGTGAGCATTTTGGGTGGTGAAAGTCAGGATGGGTAAGTTGGAACTAAGACACAAGAAAATTATACCTAAACTGTGACTGCCTTCTTCTAAGAGTTCTCTTCCTTTTTCATGTATTCCAGCATCAATTCTGTATTCAAGTATAGTTGGGCCAAGTTGGTTATGATAAGGTAATTAAAATGAGGCCAAATGAAGAGTTAAAGAAAGAAAAATAACAATGGTAAGGAATGCATTTCCAATTTGGAGACATAAGAAGAGAAAAAGTCTATATGTGTACTTATGGAGAAATACGTGCTGATAAAAAATACAGAAGAAAGATTTTTAAAGTATGAAATTTATATGCTATTTCTTAGTCATTTTTTTGGTTGTCTGAACTTTTACCAAAGTTCACAAAAATGTTCCAACACACAAACATAAAATCGTGATACACAATTCACATTTTCATTCTGTTTAAACCATATACTCATTATAGATTTATAAGCAACAAACTTCTGAAATCTTAAATACTTTAATATTGAAAAAAACAGACATTTCAGGGGCCTCCCTGGTGGTGCAAGAAGTTAAGCACTGCACTATGAGGCAATCTGCAATCTCTGCAGCACAAGTTCAATCCTCTGCAGCACTAGTTCAATCCCCGGCTGGCCAGGAAGCAGCCCACAAGGCATGGCAGACCTCTCCTGACTCACCCACTGCTCCCCTCAGCAGTGTATTTCACTCAGTCCGCCTGTTCTGCTCCCCACTCTGTCTCTGGTGAATCCTCTCACCTCCCACATCTCTGGCCTGTACCCCAGCTCTTGTATGCATAAACAAATAAATCTTAAAAAAAAAAAAACAGACATTTCACTTGGATGCTTTTGTTTGCTATGCTTTGCTTGTAAACTGAAGGACATAAAATTTAAAAATGCTAAGGAACATATTTAGTCTATTTCAAATATTAGAACAAGTTGTGAATACTTTAGACAGTGCTCAGTGTTTTGACAAGTAAGAGACAGCTTAACATGAAAAATTGAAAAAGAAAGCAAAAATCTCCTTTGATGAAGTAAATTTAGTAAGTTATTTACAGGGAAAAAAATGGATCACTACAAAATTTTCATGGTGTTTTAATTTTAAAGCACATCCACTTAGTAATTTTAATTCACTGCTCATCATTGTGAGTTCAGGAAAAATGGGATCTGAAGAGACAGGTGGGATCTATTTGCAATTTGACACATCATCAGTGTATTCACACAGTGTCAATCTATGCAGTGATCAGCTGTTCCAATGTGTTTATTACCCGAAGTGCTGTTCTCAAAACCAGGAGAAATGAAGAGAAATCAAACCAGCAAACTGAACAGTGTTACATTTAAATAAACTGGACATAGAGTTGTTCCTAAAATATTTAATTTAGAAACACCTTGAAAGTGAGTACACACAACAGTAAAAATCATAAAATAATAAAACTTCATAATCATATTTCTTTATTACTTACAAAATAATTGCAGCTTTAAAAACTAAAAGAACTTCCCACGATCCAATGTAGCAGACTCAGGTTCTTCATATGAATCCAAAAGCATCATCTGATGGAACCTTATAAAAGAACTACTAAGTACATATAAAAAATGTGTATGATAACATTCCAAAAGTGCTTTAAAATTGCAATTAGAAAGAATGAAGTTAAAACACACTAGTGAAATTTGATAATTGGCTTTCAAAGCAGGATAGTATCAACTAGAAAGAAGAAGAATGAGCACATCCGGGGTCATTCTGCAGATGCACCAAAAGAACTACACTTTTGATTTATAACTGTCTGTTTTTGCTTTGTTGTGTTTTGTACTGTTATTATTTTTTTACACTGATGTCTCATTTGGTTCCCCTATATTCCTGCTATAAGTGAAACCATCTGATATTTTTCTTTTTCCTTCTGGCTATTTCACTGAGCATAATTCCTTAATTCCTTCTAGCTCCATCCACGTTGCTATGAATGGCATGAGTTTATCTTTTTTTGATTGCTGCATAATATTCCATAGTGTATATATACCACATCTTCTTGATCCAGTCATCTCTTTTTGGGCATTTGGGTTGTTTCCAGGTTTTACCTATTGTAAATAGTGCTGCAATAAACATAGGGGTACAGGTGCTCTTTTGAATCAATGTTTTTGTGTCCTTTGGGTAGATCCCTAGTAGTGGAATTGCCGGGTCGTATGGTAGTTCCATTTTTAGTAGAATGAGGAACCTCCAGACAGCTTTCCACAGTGGTTGCACCAGTTTGCACTCCCACCAGCAATGTAGGAGAGTTCCTTTTTCACCACATCCTCATCAACATTTGTTGTTGCTTGTTTTTTTTGATATGTGCCATTCTCACTGGTGTAACGTGGTGTCTCAGTGTGGTTTTAATTTGCATTTCCCTAATCATAAGGGATGTTGAACATTTTTTTCATATGCCTGTTGGCCATTTGCATTTCCTCTTTGGAGAAATGTCTTTTAAGTTCTTCTGTCCATTTCTTGACTGGATTGTTTATTTTGTTTTTGTTGAGTTGTGTGGGTTCTTTGTATATCTTTGTGATAAAATCAGAGACATACTGTGGGGAGGAGGAGAGAGAGGGATCAGAGGGAGGGAGGGAGGAGCACAGGGGCCTGAGGTGATGGTGCAAGGGGGCATTGGTGAAGGAAACTCTATGGGGACTACACCTGAGGGGGTGGGGGGAAGCAAATATTGTTTAAAAATGAATAATGATGTAAAAAATAATAAAAATATAAAACACACACTGAATATGAAAAAATTTAAAAAGATCGTTCAATCTTGTCATTTATGACAATATGGATGAAACTTATATATGTGTCCAGCAAAGTAAGTCAGAAGTAAAAAGACAAATATCTGATAATTTCACTCATCTGGAATAGAGAGAAACAAAACAAAGGAACAGATAAAACTAAACAAACTTTAGAAATCTGACTATAGAATTGAAGCTACCAGAGGGGGAGTTGAAGTTGAGGAGCAAAGGGGAGAGCAGGGACAGTGGACTATTATAGGGGAGTATGGGAGCTTTGGTGGTGGGCTGGTGTGGTGTAATGTACATCTGAAAATGTGTTAATCTTGTACCCCTGAATCAGAGTCATAAATTAATGTTACCTCAATAAAAAATAAGATTACAATTAAAAAATAAAAAAAAAGAACTGACACTTTTGTTTCACAGGTAAGAACAAGGTAGGAACAAAGCTAAAGCCTAAGCTTTTTTCTTTATTTCCAAAATAAAGAAAGATTGATTAAGTTGATCTTGAAACCACCACCATCATCGGAATAAAAGGGCAAAACTCAAGACTATAAAACCTTCACACTATAAACTCACTGATCCAGTAAGTTCAATAAAACTCAAGTACAATAAACTTGAAGAAAAATTACACCCAGCATATCATAATCAAATTGCCTAAAACCACAAATTTAGAGAAAGTAAAGTGAAAATAAACATAGTATAAGAGGGAAAAAGATAAGAATTGGAAAGATAAAGCAGATTTCTCATCAGAATATAAGAAAGCTAGAACACAGTAGATAAATATCTAAGTTTATAAAAAAAATAACTGACAAAAACCTCTTATGCAACTAAAGTACATTTCTAAAACTAAGGTGAAATAAAGATTTTTTTAGAAGCATAAAAGTCAAAAGGATTATGGTTATGTTCTGAAAAAACAAAGAGATCAACCCCTAGTGTGTGACCCTGTCTCAACTGTGAGCCACACCTGGTGCTGTGCCTGGTGCTCTCTCTGTCCAGAGGTTGAGGCTGCAAAAGATTATGGGCGGTCTTTAAATTGAAAAGATGAGGGCCTCCCTGGTGGCACAAGGGGTTGAGACACAAACTGTGAAGCTATCAGCAGCCACTGCAGCACAAGTTCAATCCCCAGCCAGGGAGATACCCACATGGCGCAGCAGACCTCTCCTGACTCGCCCGCTGCTCCCCTCAGCAGTGTATTTCAGTCGACCTGCCTATTCTGCTCCCCACTCTGTCTCTGGTGAATCCTCTTATACCCCCCACACCTCTGGCCTGTATCCCAGCTCCTGTATGCATAAATAAATAAATCTTTAAAAAAAATATATAAAATAAATAAATTGAAAAGTTGACCTAGAGGAGGTGATCATTGGGGTCCCCACACCAACTCTGGCACCTGTACCTAGTAGGAAATGAGGGAGACTGTTACTAGGTGACTATTATTTAAAAATTCCTAAATGTAAATTCTGATGAGGAGCAAGTGAATATGCTCTTGTCAAAAGTGAGAATAATCTGGTGTTTTAAAGAGTATGCAATTGTAAAAAATATTCCTTAATTCTATCTATATATCTATCATCATAACCACCATTGATCTACCATGTATCTATCTCCCATCTGTCCTTGACCAGCTCTCCCTGCCCTTAGCTTATTGGTGAATAGCCATTCTTGATAACACAGATCTTATTACCTCTGAAATTTCTCACGTATTCTCTAGAGCAAAATAATTTCATTGTGTGGGGCCTCCCTGGTAGTGCAGGGGTTAAGTCTCAGCACTATCAAGCTACCACCAGCCACTGTGGCATGAGTTTGATGCCCGGCCAGGGAGCTACCCACATGGCACAGCAGACCTCTCCTGTCTTGCCCACTGCTCCCCTCAGCAGTGTATTTCAGTCAGTCTGCCTGTTCTGCTCCCCTCTCTGTCTCTGGTGAATCCTCTTATACCCCCACACCTCTGGCCTACACCCCAGTTCTTGCATGCACAAATAAATAAAAATAAAATCTTAAAAAATTCTATTGTTTTAAGCCTAAATTTCCTCACACGTAAAATGGTACCTCCCAAATAAGGTTATTATTATTAAATAAAATAACATATACATAGTACTTACTACAGTAATTTTTTTTTTAGAATCAGCACTAATAATTTATGAACATGCCCATGTGTGTATTTAAAATATGTAGGCACCTATATAGATGTGCTTTTGAGTTGTATGATTGTAAATGAACTTCATGTTAGGCACATGGGTTCCAAATAATGTCTTTCATTCTCTAGGTTATCTTTTCACTTCATTAATTGTTTTCTTTGCTGCACAGAAGTTTTTTACCCTTTCCAGATAATGGATTGCATTTAATTTAAGTTCAAGGTTGAGGCTAGTGTTCTCAAATATCAGCGCGCATCAGTATCATGTGAGGGCAATAAGGTGATTTGTGGGGTTCGAATACCAACAGTTCTGCTTCAGCAGGTCTGGAGAGGAACATAAGAAGATACATGTCAACAAGTTGTTAGGTGATGCTACTGTGGTGGGAGCACACATCAGGGACATTGGCTGAAGCCAAAGGGATATCATGAGAAAGAGCCTCAATTGTCACAACTGAGTTACTGGAGGGAGCAACTGGGGATAAGAGAGACTTTCAGTAATGCTTCAAAAAAATAGGGGGAGATACCTTAAAACTCAAATAACGTACTGGTCACAGCAAGTTTTTTGCGTGCCATGGATTTTTTTTTTTTACCTCCTAGGTGTCTGATGTGAGTCAAATGTTTCCATAAATGTATATATAAACATTGTCAAGTCCAGTTTTGGTTTTTTTTTGCCTCAGTTAGTCCTTAGTTTCTTTTTTCCATAGAAATTTCCTGTATATGGGGCCTCCCTGGTGGCGCAGCGGTTGAGCGCTGGGTTGCAAAGCTGCCCACAGCCTGTGCAGCACCGGTTCGATCCCCGGCTGTTCCCCGGCCATCGGAGGAGGGTCCCACAAGGTGCGCAGACCTCTCTGCTGCCCACTGCTCCCCTCAGCAGTGTACATCGGTCCTTCTGCCTGCTCTGCTCTCCACTCTGGCTCTGGTGAATCCTCTCACCCTCCCGCGCTTCTGACTGTACCCAGTGCCCAGTGCTTGTATAAATAAATAAAAATAAATATTTAAAAAATAATAATAATAAAAGAAATTTTCTGTATATGTACTGCACTATATTTTCAAATTCACATGCCCAGCAACCTAGTGATTATTCCAAAACATTTTATTTAGATGACATGGATTAGATTTACTGTTGCTTTATTTTTTTTAACTATTTAAACCACTGTATTTTCAATTTTTTCACATTCCATAGTAAGAAATAGGAATAGATTTTATATTAAGAACCAATACAACAAGTTGAAATACATTTTATCAAATAATGCTGGCTCTGTGTTGTATGAGTTAGTAGTTTCTATTTCATTTTACTAGTGTCTTTTTATTTAATTAATTTATTTATTTTCTTACATCGTCATTAATTTTTGGATGGTATTTGATTTCTCCCTCATATGTAGTCCCATAGTTCTCCATCATCCTTATCCTTTAGATAAGAATAATCTAAAGATAATCCCCATCATTTTGGCCTTCAATGATCAATGAGGTTGTTATTAGGATGAAGAGGCTGGACACTGCCTGTTCTATAACTTTGGAATTGGTATTCCAAAGAGAACATAAGAGAACAGCTTATCCACACCCCAAATCTTAAGGCTACTTGTTTGTACAGTTCACGGTGAAGAGAAACACATGTCCACAGTCAGAGGGTTGCCTTAATATCCTGAATGGTTCAGAAATTTGGTTTCTTCTGATTGTCTGCATAATAACTTTAATTTTCTACTTTCTATAGATAAGCCTGCTAAAATTCAAAAACTGAGTTCTTTAGGATGATTATCAAGAGTATCTTGTAACAATTGGCAATTTCAAGGAAATTCATGTTTTGAAAAGTGAGTAATTATATGCATAGGTATTAAACAATATGCACACTAAGGTACTCATTTGAACCAATTATAAATAATTGGCCAAATTATACCAAACATTTCTATCCTGAATGCTTCACATGTTGAGTTAGTTCCAACTCAACACAAGCGTAACTTCAAATTGTCCTTTTGATCTCTGAAAGCCTGTTGCAAATAATTCATCTGCATATACTTGGTACACTTCTCTGTGCATGCCAAATCTTCTCCCCTCTCCATGGCAAACTTAAGTCTCACCAATCATTTTTCTAGCTGAAGCATTTCTTTGTCTCTGTGAAATCTCATTTGTGTATTTTATATGATGACATGTTCTTTTGTTGCACATCTGTATTTTGCCATTTGTCATTTTAAAATTTTAAAATGAGTTCCTTATCTAGTCTCAATTTCGGCTTATATTTTCTTTAATGTTTGAATGTAATGGCCTGTCAGTTATCTCACCTGTCTGAAATTTGGCAGATATATTTAAAAAAAATAATTTGGAACAGATGGCTATTATATGTAGGTGTATGTACTCCTTGGCCTTTTGTCCTTTTTCATCTTTTCTTAGTTTTTCTCTTCTCAAATTTCAAGGTAGTTACATAAGCTCCTGAATCCTACTTATGTTTCTCTTCCTAGATATAATAATGGTGAGGTATGGAGATGGCCACTTTGCTCCCTTTTATTCAGCTCTGCAGTTTCTATAAATATTAGGTCTCTTTGCAAAGGCAATGGTAGGCTCTTTAGCCCTCTGTGGAAATGGCCTAAACTCATCTAATGTAGCAATAACCAGAGGACTCCTTGATCTGTTGAAAAGTCACAGTCGTTAATGGTCTATAGTTAACAATGTCAAGCAGAGTGGTGGTTTTAAGATATCTTGAATCTATGAGCTTGGTCCTCCTCTTTCCATTTCTTCCATGTCCCATGGATCTGTATGAGCAGATGTTGACAACACACAATGAATTATAAAATGAGAATTCTTGCCTGAAATGGAGAGGAAACTTGATAGATTATAATACAAGAGAAAAGAATTTTTGCAAAAAGATTTTGGTGAAAGGGTTTTGGTGCAAAGATTCCACATTGATGCAGGAAGTGAGATTAGGAAGAATTCACAGCTTCCATAGGGTTTTACTTCCCTCAACAGTTTTCATTGTTGCATGTTTTCTGTAAAGAATCCATATATCAATGTGAAAAAGAAGCTTGTGCACAAAAGTTTGTGTAAGACTTTGGTGATGTAGAAAGGTGCTTTTAGTGTCTAGGACACTAGGATATGGTGAATGAGGCACCCAGGCACCAATGTAAAAGGCAGACTGCAGGGAAGGAGAAGGGAGAGGGATCAGAGGGAAGGAGGCAGGAGCACAGGGTACTGAGGTGATGGTGCACAGGTGCATTGGTGAAGGAAATTCTATGAAGGAAATTCTACCCCTGTGGAGGTGGAGGGAAGCAAATATTGTTTAAAAATGAACAATGATGTAAAGAATAAAAAAATAATAAAACAAAAAAGACACATAGTATTTTAATGAAGTACATTAAAACTTAAAAAATAGGTATAAAAGCTCATGATGCACAACAATTTGAAGACTGGAACAATATTCTTGATTTCTCCTTTTGCCTTAGCTCCAATATGGATCCATGTGGCACTACTCCTAAGGGTCACTGTGCCAAATGCAGTATTAAACAATTTGTATATGTATTTGTGTGTTTTGGTGGATCGAGGAGTTCTATTTTAGTAAACATTTTCACAGCAGTAGAGAATTAGTGCACTGTGACTACAGAATCCAACTGGAAACAAACTCTCATGGGAAAAAGAACTATTAGCTTGAATACAATATTTTCACATGGGGAGGGCAGCATCATCAAAGGTAAAGCTGAAAATAAGAGAAATCATCTGCCTGATAGTAATTGTTCAGGATCCCTAGTGGGGGGATATTTTGGAATTTAAAGAAATATTCATGGAGAGAACTAGGAGGTCCCAAGTGGAAGGGCAAGAAATGAGTTAGTGCTTTCTCCTCCTCTGGGTGAACTCTCTACATTAAATGATCTTATAAACATGGGAGGACTTAAGGAGTAGAAATGGTGGGAAAGTTATATAAGATGCTATCAGCCACCTTTTTCAGAAATGAGCATGTGAGTGTCATTGTATTTTTAAGTGAGGACTCTTCAATCTCACGTATATGAGGAAAATACTTGCTTTTGGATCACATATTCTTTGGAGCAAGTTTCTGGAATAACTTCAAATGCCAAATAAGCTTTCAGAGTTGGGAAAAAAACAAGGGCTATTTTTATAGAGCACCACTAGAAAAAATGAGGACGATTGAATTGAACATGATATAAATAATGAGAAATAATTACCTCATTAGTCTTTTTGCTTCAGTTAATTTTTAACACAATAGATCAGGTTAGTATTTTTCCTAGCAACACATATTTGAAATAATAGTTATTATTTACTCAGAAAACTATTAAGTTTAATAAACAGGATGACATGCAATATTCTTCAAATTTAGTGTGACTTTGTTGTGTGTTTATCATTTCAGAATGACCTCCTGGGATATCACACAAAAAGTTATAGGAGGAACCACTGATCTTGAAATTGGAAGATGATGCATTGTACTTCCCTAAAGAAAATATGGATTAGTACCCACTTCTCTACACAAGTCATTCTGACATTATTGCTACACAATTTCTGTTTTTAGATTTCACTAGCAGATAACATCAAATCTGGAAGGTCTGATAATTCACTCAATTTACTCCTTTCATGTTCCTTGAGTTTCGCTTTAGAAAGTTTTGAACTGTTTCTTCAGATCTTTGTATTCCAACATTCAGTACATTATCATTGAGTGCTTACATTATTTTAGACCTCACAAAACACCTCACAAAACACAAATATTAATGGTCACACAAATATTAATGACATGTGTTTTGCCTTAAGGATCACACATTCTCTTGCAGAAAGGCAGAAGAATAAACTAGGAATTAGAATTCACTGAAGGGTTATGAGGATAAGATACATAATGACAGAAGGAGCATGGGATCCCCTCAGGCATGTCATGATCAGAAGCGTCTTTTCAGATAAGATGATTCTTAAAGGAAAGATCAGAGTGTTCTAGGAAGGTAAAGTGTGGAGGACATTCCAGGAAAAGTAAGAAGGAAGACTTATGCTAAAAGGGGTTGTAGAGGTATGTGGGACCAAGTACATATGGAGAATTGCATGTAGCTGGAATAGAATGTTCTGTTCCTCTACTGTGCACTGAGTCCAAATTTCCTGCAGGTTTTTTCAGTGGACACTGCATATGATCCTATATGTCACTGAGTCAGGGTGGAGGGTCAAGGTGTGCATTTGGTGATTCCCCAGTGAAATGCACAATTCATTATTTTCCCATCTGTGTGAAAAATCCAATCTTTCTGGGCCTCCCCTGGTGGCGCAGTAGTTGAGTGCTAGGCTGCGAAGATGCCCATAGCCTCTGCAGCGCCGGTTCGATCCCCGGCCGCCGGCAAGGGTCCCACATAGCATGACAGACCTCTCCTGCCGGGCCTGCTGCTCCCCTCAGCAGTGTTTCATCACTCTGCCTGTTCTGTTCCCCGCTCTGACTCTGGTGAATTCTCTCACCCTCCCGTCCTTCTGACTGTACCCAGTGCTTGTATGAATAAATAAATAAATCTTTTTTTGAAAAATCCAATCTTTCTTTGATACTGATGCCATCTAACCAGGGCATCTTTTATACCTTCTCCTCATTTCACCTGTTGGCTTTTATTCCCTCCCTTTCAGGTTATAAACCACAATCACATTTGTTAAATCATAGTCACCAAATTTACTCTAACTTCTAAAATCATAGCAGATTTCAAGTTCAATGTAAGGGACCATGCAACTGCAAGTTCATCTTCTCAGTTCCACAGAATCCTCAGAACCTCAGAAATCCTAAACTTTCATCATTCTTTCGTGTGACCCAGATTCTAATCCTTCCCATTATTTCATATCCTTAGCCTGCTCCTCGCTTATATAGTGGCACTGTTGTCTCCCTCTAGACAGCCCCTTCTAGAGTTTGTCATTGCTAGTTGGTTTCCCCCTACAGTCAAATTAACCTCAAATTCTACAATTGAATGTATGAACTACTTTCCCATCAGTACTTAGATTATTTTCTTATGTTTATTAGTCTCCACAAGTTTTTGCCCAAGCCCAACTCCTGTCCTCTTAGCAACCAATATTGCGTGCTATTTTTATTAAGAAAATTTACTTTTATTAAGAAAATTATGGTTATCAGGGATGTAGTCCTTTAATTTTCTAATCACTCAATTATAAAAGTACCTGTATCCATAGCCGTGTCTCCTTTTAGTATTTGTAAATTCAGTGTGAGAGATCCAGTCAACCATTCACATGTGCTCTTAACCTTATTCTTTCCTGCTTCTTCAATGAACTGATCTCATAACATAGCCTCTCTCTCTTCATCTTTATCTCTTTTCTCCTTTGTAAGTTATTTGTGACTTTGTAACTTAGAGTTAATCCTGCCCTGCCAGTGTTTATCTCCAAAGGTTTCTTAAATAACCCACATCTCCATTCTAGCCACCAATATTTCATCAGCTCTTGTCTGGGTTGTCAAAAGCCTCCTAACTGAGTACTTGATTCCAGGTTACCTTCTCTTATACCTGTTGTCTGCATAACTATCAGACTCTGCCAAATAATAAAATAATGGTGCTTCATGAAGAATGAAGTTAAAATTGGTTTGTTTTCTCAGCATTTTCAACCAGTATTAGGAAAAAATTCATTTGAGTTCACAGAATCATATCTTGTTGACAACCAGTTAATTTTATCATTTGAATGAACTTGGGAAATTATGATATTATGAAAGTTCATGAAATTTGTGCATTCAATTGAGACACATTAATTTCTAGTTAAAATTGAACTCATGTTTTAATTCCTGGTATTTTAGGCGACTGTCCAGGTTTGTCCTCATTTAAATGAAATGAAAAGTCATATTACTATACATAGACATTGCTTCCTGATATGCACAGGTAGTGATCTGATTGACAGGTTTCAGATGAAGTAAACAAAGGGCAATATATTTCATTTAGTGGAGACAAGCAATTATCAAAATAAGAGTAAAATATTAGACTGGTATATCAAAAAACAAACTTCATGAAAGCATAAGATTTTTCTTACTACCACACAGCAGTCCACTAAAGATGATAATATTAGGACATATTACTATGTATTTATGTGCATTGTTTTTATACAAAAAATTGAAATGGCTTCTGATAAATCATATTTTGTACAGGAGTCAAATGAAAATGTTAGTGATAGGGGCTTGAGAGCCAGACTACCTGTACTCAAATCTCAGTCCACTAATGACTTAATGGAAAATTCCTTAGCATCTTTTTAGTTCAGTGACTCATCTGAGAGCTGGGACACCAACGTATCTACTCATAGAATTGTTATGAGGATTAATTAATGAATTGACATTTGTAAAATGATTAGAACAGGGCACAGAACATAAAGAACTATTAGTTAAATACCACCACTAAACTACCAAGATGAAGATTTAGTTACAAAAGGATGATTAGAATAAATTGATGGATGACTTCTCAAAAGTTGTTAAAACATAATTGTGTAATATTTTCAAAGGCCTGAGGGAAAGTTTTGGTCAAACTAGAGTTATATATATAACTAAACTCTTATGCAGGAATGAGGTATAGGGAATAATAATATATCTGGTCGAAGTCCTCAGTTTTTGTTGCACAACTTCAATAACTTACCTGAGTGACGGAAATGTCTTCTTCTATTTGTAAGACCCTTTTCCTGCTCACCTGAGCATATTCATCAAGTGGCTCTCCGTGGACTCTTAGACAGTTTCAAAGGCGAGATTGGCCACCCCTAGAAGGGTGTATAGTAAAACCAACCCTTGACTTCAGAGGATGGGAGACGGCCTGGAAACTGAACTTAATCAGGTGTCCAATGACATAAATGAGATCCAAAATCTGGGCACCACAAGCCTGGAGTTTTCAGGCTTGAACAGATTTATGTGAGGAGGGTGACTCAGTCTGACTCCATAGGGAGAGGGCATGGAAATGCCACATCTAGGTTCCTCAAGACCTTGACCTATGTATGTCTCTTATGTGACTGTTCTTGAGTTGTATCCTTTACCAAAACACCAACACTCTAAGTAATGCACTTCCAGTGAATACTGAGTCATTCTAGAGAATGATGAAACTTGAAGAGATCATGGAAATTCCTGGGTTTATAGTTAGTTGGCCAGAAGTGTGGCTACTTCCTCAGGCTAACAACTGGCCTCTGAAGTGAAAACAATATGGTAGAGAACTTTGCCCCAACCTGTGATTTCTGTAATAACTGGATAGTTAGTGTCAGAAGTGATTGGAGTTAGGATGCCTAGTGGTATCAGAGAACTGGTGTCAGGATGATGTCCATAAACAAAACATTTAGACATAAAGAAATTTTAAAAAATCATCATCTGTACAATGTAGCAATCCCAAAGAAGAAGGTATTTTAGCAAGAAGCAAACCAAAAGGAAAAAAAAAAGGAGTTGGGTATAGAAGTTAATACTAATCAATGAGAAAGCATAACCATATCACTAAAGCTGGAGAACGATATTTAAGACAGAAAAATAAAAACCCTTATAAAGATATGTACAGTAAAACAAACTCTCCAAAGCATGGCTTGGTGTTTAGAACTTCATGCTCCATTTCCTCTGTGTGGTAATATGCAATATTTATGGACAAATAACTGAAAAAAAAATGCTTCCTGTGGATACATTAGATTATTTTAAAAACTGAATATAATTCTAAGAAATAATTTTTCAAAGACAACCAACTCCTAACTTCTTCAAATTTTCTAGAGCACGTAACAAATATTCTGTCAATAAAAGTAAAAACCTGAAGTGATTTGAAAGGAATAAAATTATACTGAAAAAAATGGACAAATAATGGATACATTAATTTTACCTTCTCCAAACTTCTCCATGGACAAGGCCTAGTAGGCATTTCCCGAAGGTGCCTAATAACATGAACGTTTGCCAAAATCTCTATGGACATGTGACTTATCAAGTAACTTTCATGGGTCAAATAAGTGATGTCCAGCAGCGTTTTCAAATAAGGGAGTATCTTGTAATATATTTTGGTATTATTGTAGAAATATCCTCAGCCATCGCCATAACCATTCCTGGCTGAAGGAGAATTTAACTTTTCAGCCATAAAGGAGACAAGAGAATTTCTTCAGTTTTGCTGCCAACCCTGTTTATGTTTACACAGGCACAGTGAGAACATTTAAGCTCTTGCATTAAAATGATTTTTTTTCTGAAAATAGCAAATTCGTTTCGAGTCTGGTGGAGAGTGTATGTCACCAATATGTTCAGATGGCACTGCTGTCAACAACCGGAATAGTGCTAATGTGAACATGGCAGTGGCTTCTAGAATGAGACGAGGCTATCAAAGCTCATTATTTCTTACCATTCTTTGAGACAAAGATTTTCTGTATTTGCGTCAACAACGGTGGACCCCTCCTGCTAGCAGCAGGTTGAACCAAGAGTTGGAAATCCCCACAACGCACTGTTCTCTGGGATTTCCTGTTGCGTAAATGCGGCATCAGCAGGAGCAATATCTGCTGCTTTTGTGGGCTCTTTTGTTGTATGCTAAATATTTAGAAGAGGAAATTAAGTTCAGTCTTTCTTTTTTTTTTTTTTAAAGATTTGTTTATTTATTTATACAAGCACTGGGTACAGTCAGAAGCGTGGGAGGGTGAGAGAATTCACCAGGGAGCAGAACAGGCAGACTGACAAAGTACACTGCTGAGGGGAGCAGTGGGTGGCAGGAGAGGTCTGCGTGCCATTGGGACACTCGCCGGTGGCCAGGGATCGAACTGGCGCTGCAGAGGCTGCGGGCAGCTTCACAACCCAGTGCTCAACCACTGCACCACCGGAGAGGCCCATAAGTGCAGTCTTTCTGCCGCTGCATGCCAGGGCACTGCTTCTTATCCATCTCGGTATGCCTGGCCCATGCAGAGATTGCAGAACTGAACATGCTTCCAATGTGATTTTGTACTTTAGGGTCCATGAGGATAAAAGGGACTCTCCAGGCTTATGAAGTCCAAGGAAGTTGCACCCATACCTCTTTAGGTCTTCTGCTGTGGCTGGTTCTCTTTTATTTTTTATTGATATATGTATGCATACAAGAACTAGGCCAGAGGTGGCGGGGGTGGGGGTGAGAGGATTCACCAGAGACAGAGTGGGTAACAGAACAGGTGGACTGACTGAAATACACTGCTGAGGGAAGCAGGGCGAGACAGGAGAGATCTGCTGTGCCACATGAGTTTAGCTCCCTGGCCGGATGGAACTAATGTTGCAGTGACTGGCAATAGCGTGACAGCACTGAGATTTAACCCCTTGCACCACCAGTGAGGCCTTGCTTCTCTTTTAAAAAAGAGACTGAAGGGTCGTAGTAGGGAGCTTCAGCTTGCCTGAGTCCCAGGTTGTACAGTAACAGGTTTTCTATTTGTATCTGCAGTAACAGGTTTCAACTCTATTAATTTTTGTTTATCAAAGCAACATATGCAAATTGTTTAAAAATCTAATATTACTACCAGGCTTATATAGAGAAAAAGTAATCCCATACCATCCATGCCTGTCTTCCCCCAATTCTTTCAAGCACTTTGAATGGTTAGCAGTTTATTTTGGATTTTATTCACAGATGTTCCCTGTGCACTTGCTGCTCTTTCTTGACCTTTCCATTTGATCCATCTTAGAGGACCTCTTTTATTTCGTATTTTTAAAGATTTTATTTATTTATTTATTTATTTATTTATTTATTTATTTATTTATTTATACAAGCACTGGGTACAGTCAGAAGTGTGAGAGGGTGAGAGAATTCACCAGAGCCAGAGCAGGGAGCAGAACAGGCAGAAGGAACGAAGCACTGCTGAGGGGAGCAGCGGGCATGGCAGGAGATGTCTGTGCACCATGTGGGACCCTCACCTGGTGGCCGGGGATCAAACCGGTGCTGAAGAGGCTGAGGGCAGCTTCGCAGTCCAGCACTCAACCACTGCGCCATCAGGGGAGGCCCAAAACCTCTTTTAAAGGAGTTCTTGCACCACTTTACCCAATGCATATTTCTTTTTCTTGAATTCCAAGAGGATGTAGCACAAGTTCTGGTTACATAAGTATTCAGCGAGTAACTATAATAATTGTTTAATTTTGTTTGGCTTCCTAGGTGCTTGCATCATTTAGGCAGTGAGAATTTGATGTTAATAAAAGCTTAAATATTCATACAGAATTGGTTCCCACGTTGACAATATTAGGGTATTGACCTAAATATGTGTTGTATTCATGAGTATCTCCTACAACTGTTTGTTCAACACAGGAATGAAAGAATCTATCACACATCAATACAAACACTCTTCCTTAAGCCTTCATGGGATTCCTGCTTTATTGGACTCTATGTGATTCCAACACGAGGAAATCAATATAGGGTTCAATCCAAGGATTTAAATATTCTTGCAGTTGACAGAGAGATGGGAAGCACTTGAGAGTAAACCAGGGTTTAAAAATAGAACTTCTATCTATTTCATTTATTCACTCACATTTTCACTCACTCATTTATTCTTTCATTCAACAACTATTTTTTGGATTCTGTTGTATTGCAGAAGAATGTGTACTCTTGTGGTCAGGAGAGAATAATACGTGGCCCTTGTCTTCAAGGAATCATGTCTCAGTATATTATAGACATTGATTTTTACATTGCTTTATGTATTCAGAGTTTTGTTCTTGACTGCCGTATAAAAACTATAGTTACATAGTTCAGCACTTGCTGTATAATTTACACTGTATTGTGCACTTTTTATATGAAGTTATTTTGACTAGATTTTTTTTTCAGGTTGTGAGTTAAAATAAGGACTAGAAGTATTATGTTGTTTTAGTTTATTACGATTCAGTTAAATACAGGTTACATGATTTATGACTTTACATTCAGAAAGACTTGGAAACCTAGAAGAATAGGAAGAGACCAGACAATAGTGACATTGTGCTTTTTAGAATCTACAGAGATTTTCCCTTTACCATTGCTGGGGACAGAGGATAAAGTGGGTGTTGATGGGGGAAGGTGCTTGACAGTGTCCTTTGGCATCATGCTATTTTAAGAGATCAAATTGGGTCCAGTTGAGATCCAGTGCTCCAGGAACAGGACAGGTTTAGAGGTTGACGTAGGGAAGATACTTTGTACTAATACTGGAATAAAGTCATATTTAGCAAATGCTCAGTTAGTGACAGGCTGAGAATTACAAGTGAGTCTTTTCACTGTTTGGCTGAAATCCTCCAATATACTGTAATGGTAATGTCTGTCAGTTCAAAAAGCTAAAATGCATGAGGGATTTCATCCTGAAGTCAAATTATATAAAACAAGGACAGAGACCTAACAAGCCCTAGGTCATTTATGGAAACTGAAAGACTCTTTCCTCTGTGTCCTTCTGTACCAAGCATCTGTTACATCCCAAAGAAGTAACACGGGATCTGGGCAGAAAGCCTTTTTGGTGTATCCTTTCTCCTAAGAGGGGAGCCCAGTTGGCAGGGTGAGAGGTGGGCACCGAGAACCTGGCCCACTCTATCCATTCATCTAGAAGGAAGTTCTCTGTAATTAATTATCTCCCCCCCGGGGCTTTGACTATAGTAATTGTATTTGTAAATAAGATAAATATTATATAACATTATCAAAGTTCTTTTTTAATCAACAGAGTCATTAAGAATTACAAAGAACAAGTTGGTGCCACATTTTCTTTTAAGAGTTCACATCTTGTGAGTGACCTCACTTTGCACCTGGTGTAGCTAAGGCACCTCCATAAAGTTAGGAAATCATCCAGGAGGCCCATCAGTCTTGTGTGCCACTGGGAGACTGGCTTTCAAAGTACCACTTGAGCCCTTCATTTAGTCCAACACAGTAAGTTCATTTGTTTTTGCTCCACCTTCTCTACTCCACAAGTCGTAATACAATTAGGCACTTGGTGTTATGTGCAACTCTGGTATTTGGTAACAGTGGGTTATTACTAGACCCATTTCACAGTTAGGAAGAGTGGAAGAGAGGGTAAAATTCCATGTCCCCCGTGTCACAACTCATTAGCAGTGGTATAAGTGTTATATCCCAGATCTTATGATGCCACAGTTATTTCCCTCGGTTTTTGGTAGAGAATGGCACATTTAAAAGATCAGAGATGGAAGAAATCATCAACTTCAGAAAAGCTTAAGCATTTCAGTGACTCAAGTGCCAATGATTTCACACAAGGGTTCATTTCTTTGTGGGACTCCAGTCATACTTCAAATACCCATTGTACATTTCATTTAATCCTGCCTCTTTGTAACTTCTAGGCATTGTTTTGTCCCCTAGAAAAACAGATCGTTCTTTCCAGGAACATTATAATTTACTTTTTGAACTCAAATATAGGGCTTTGTATTTTACCCTTTGAAGTAATAGTCAAATCATTTTAAAATGACATACTTTGACATTGTGAAATTAATTTGATATTAAAGCCTATATTTTATTTCATTGAAAAATTAAACAGCAATCTCAACTGAATGTCTTCTAAAATTAAATATTTAATGCAGCTTACAATACATTCAGACTTTCTTTTCTCAAGCTGTGAAAACTTTGAAAAATCACTTCTTAATTCATTAAAGCATTTGAAGAATGATTTGATGTAGGAGATTAAGTATCATTAGCCATGTGGATTTTGACATTACTTCTAAAAATATTACATTATTTTATTTTCCTTTTATGCTATAAAATTTAAACCTAGGTGAAAATTGGCTTTTGATTTCTAGAACCTGCTTGAAACATTGCAATAGACTGAAATAGTGGTTCAGACATTTTGGTTGGAAGGTTTTTGTTCCATTAAATATTGCTTGGATAAAATAAGTCTCCAGCTGAGGCTAATTGGTTATGGTCTCACACATGGTTTGGGGGTAAAATGGGTTTTTTTTAATCTCTTTTTTTAATTAATTAATTAATTTATTTATTTTTAAATAATAAATTTTATTTTTATATTCCCCATACAATTGCAACCCCCCCATTCTGACCCCAATCCCTCCCCTCCCGCCCCTCACCCCGCAAAAAGTGTCTCTGGTTCATAGTTTTTTGTTGATTTTGATTTTCACTTTCTTATAGTTATTCATTTTCCTGGTCCCTTATTTAAGTTTTCTAGATTCCTGCTATGAGTGAGACCATCTGGTATTTTTCTTTTTCTTTTTGGCTTATTTCGCTGAGCATGATCCCTTCCAGCGCCATCCATGTTGCTGCAAATTGCATGTGTTTATCTTTTTTGAATGCTGAGTAATATTCCATGGTATATATGTACCACATCTTCTTGATCCAGTCATCTATTTTTGGGCATTTGGGCTGTTTCCAAAGCTTAGCTATTGTAAATAGTGCTGCTATAAACATAGGGGTGCAGGTGTTCTTTGGAATTGATGTTTCTGTGTCCTTTGGGTAAATACCTAGGAGTGGAATTGCTGGATCCTATGGAAGCTCTATGTTTAGTAGGTCCAGAAATCTCCACACAGCTCTCCATAGTGGTTGGACCAGTTTGCACTCCCACCAACAGTGCAGAAGAGTTCCTTTTTCTCCACACCCTCGCCAACACTTATTGTTGCTAGTTTTTTTAATATGTGCCATTCTCACTGGTGTAAGATGGTATCTCATGGTAGTTTTGATTTGCATTTCCCTGATGACAAGTGATGTTGAACATTTTTTCATATGTCTGTTGGCCATTTGCATTTCCTCTTCAGAGAAGTTTCTTTTTAGCTCTTCTGCCCATTTTTTGACGGGATTATTTTCTTTGTTGTTGTTGTTGAGTCTCATCAGCTCTTTGCAGATTTTTGTGATCAGTCCTTTATCATTAGTGTTGTGTGCAAAAATGTTCTCCCAGTTGGTGGGGTTTCTCTTTGGTTTTGTTATTGTCTCTTTTGCTGTGCAGAAGCTCTTTAATTTGATGTAGTCCCAGCTGTTTATCTTTGCCTTCACTATCACTGCTTTGGGTGATGTGTCTGTAAAGATGTCTTTGATGTGCAAATCCCGTAGTGTTTTGCCTATATTTCCTTCTACATATTTTTATGGTTTCAGGTCTTACGTCTAGTCCTTTAATCCATTTTGAGTTGATTTTTGTGTATGGTGTGAGGTAGTGGTCAAGCTTCATTCTTTTGCATGTAGCGACCCAGTTTTCCCAGCACCATTTATTGAACAAACTTTCTTTGCTCCAATGCATAGTCTTTGCTCCTTTGTCAAAGATTAGTTGACCATAAACCTGTGGGTTTATTTCTGGATTTTCTATTCGATTCCATTGGTTTGTGTGTCTGTTCTTGTTCCAATGCCATGCAGTTTTGATGATTATGGCTTTGTAGTAGAGTTTGAAGTCTGGGAGTGTGATGCCTCCATTCCCTTCTTTTTTTTTCAGGAGAACTTTGGCTATTCGGGGTTTTTTGTGATTCCATATGAAATTCATCAATAATTGTTCTATTACTTTGAAGAATGACATTGGAATTTTGATTGGAATAGCATTGAATCTGTATATTGCTTTTGGTAGGATGGCCATTTTAATAATGTTTATTCTTCCAATCCATGAGCAGGGGATATCTTTCCATTTCTTTATGTCTTCTTCTATTTCTTTTAACAGTGTTTTATAGTTTTCTTTGTATAGGTCCTTTACCTCTTTTGTTAGATTTATTCCCAAATATTTGATTTTTTTTGTTTCAATAATAAGAGGGATGGTTTTTTTGATTTCTTCTTCTTCAGATTTATTGTTTGTGTATAGGAAGGCTACTGACTTTTGCGTGTTGATTTTGTATCCTGCCACTTTACTGAACTGATTGATGAGTTGAATTAGTTTTTCTGTGGAGTTTTTGGGGTTCTCTATGTATATTATCATATCATCTGCAAATAGTGATAGTTTGACTTCTTCTTTTCCTATTTGGATTCCTTGGATGTTGTCCTCTTGTCTTATTGCCCTGGCTAGGACTTCCAGTATTATATTGAAGAGCAGTGGTGAGAGTGGACATCCTTGCCTTGTTCCAGATCTTAATGGAATTGCTTTCAGCTTTTCACCATTGAGAATGATACTGGCTGTTGGCTTGTCATAGATGGCCTTTATGATGTTGAGGTATGTTCCTTGTATCCCAAGAATTTCAAGGGCTTTTATCATGAATGCGTGTTGCACTTTGTCAAAAGTTTTCTCAGCATCTATTGATATTATCATATGGTTTTTATATTTCTTTTTGTTGATGTGTTGGATAACGTTGATTGATTTTCGGATGTTGAACCATCCTTGTGTCCCTGGAATGAATCCTACTTGGTCGTACTTATCTTATGGACACATTGTTGGATTCTGATAGCTAAAATTTTCTTGAGGATTTTTGCATCAGTGTTCATTAGGGAGATTGGCCTGTAGTTTTCCTTTTTTGTGTTGTCCTTGTTTGGTTTTGGTATTAGTGTAATGTTGGCTTCATAGAACGTGTTTGGTATTGTCCCTTCCTTCTCAATTTTTTGAAAGAGTTTGTGAAGGATAGGCACTAATTCGTCTCTGAATGTTTGGTAGAATTCATTTGTAAATCCATCAGGTCCTGGGCTTTTGTTTTTGGGAAGGTTTTTGATTACCATTTCAATTTCGCTAATTGTAATTGGTCTGTTTAGGTGTTCTATTTCTTCTTTATCTAGCGTTGGGTGATTGTAGAGTTGTAGGAATTTGTCCATCTCCTCTAGATTGTTGAACTTGTTTCCATATAACTGTTCATAGTAGTTACTGATTATTCTTTTGATTTCTGCTGTGTCCGTTGTGATTTCTCCTCTTTCATTTGTGATCCTGTTTATTTGTGCTTTCTCCCTTTTTTCCTTTGTGAGCCTGGCTACGGGTTTGTCTATTTTATTGATTTTTTTCAAAGAACCAGCTCTTGGTTTCATTGATCTTTTGGATTGTTTTTTTAGTTTCAATTTCATTTATTTCTGCTTTGGTTTTTATTATTCCTTTTCTTCTACTGGTTTTGGGGTTTTTTTGTTGTTCTTTTTCTAGATCTTTGAGCTTTGAGATTAGGTTGTTTCTTTGAGTTCTTTCTTGTTTCTTGATGTGAGCTTCTATTGCTATATATTTTCCTGTTATTACTGCTTTTGCTGCAACCCATACATTTAGGATATTGGTGTCCTCCTTGTCGTTCAATTCAAAGAATTTTTTAATTTCTTCTTTGATCTCCTCATTAGTCCAGTGGTCTTCCAGTAGTGTGGTTTTTAATCTCTATGAGGTAGGAAAGTTCCTTGCCTTCTTTTTATGGTTTATTTCTAGTTTTATGCCTTCATGGTCAGAAAAGATGGTTGATATGATTTCAATCTTGGTGTATCTGTTGATGTTTGTCTTGTGCCCCAGTATGTGATCGATCCTGGAGAATGATCCATGTGCGCTTGAGAAAAATGTGTACTCCGTTTTTTTGGGGTTTAGTGTTCTATAGATGTCTGTTAAGCCCAAATGCTCTAGGTCCTTATTTAGAGCTTTAGTTTCTTTACTTATTTTTTGTCTTGTTGATCTATCCATTGTTGATAGTGGTGTGTTGAAATCTCCCACTACATATGTGTTTTCTCTGATGTCTGTTTTCTAAAATGGGTTTTGAACCTGAGCAATGTTCCCTCCTTATCCTTCCTCCACCCTTTATTCCCTCCCTGTTTCTCATCTACCCTCACTCCCTCTCCTTCTCTCCCTCCTTTCCAATCTCCTTCCTTCCTTTTTTCTGCTCCTTCTTCCTGCTCTTCCTCCTCCTTCTGTTCTTCATAGTATAATTTGTGAATGAATTCTCTCTCTTGACTCCTGTCTCTTTCAGTAGGCAGGAATTAAGGGAAATGTAAGCATTACTCTAAATTTAAACACATACTTACTTGGGGATCATTGAGCAAATCTAAATTAAATTATGTGGTTGATCTATCTGGTGTCCCTCCACCTATTATTTATCTAGGTAGAGGAACTTTCTGAGTCAATACATTCAGGTTCAGCATTTTCCAGATGTTTTTCTTCAGAGTGGACTCCTAAGGATAAAGACAGGTTAAGTGTACTGAATGTGTAAGTTGAAGGTTACTTGATATTTTTAAAAAAATCATAATTTGCATTATGGAGAGCATGTCCACCTCCACGAAAAGAAAAAGCACATTCCATGTGTTCCGCCATTGCTGCGCATTCAATTTTAGAGTGGCCATTGGTGCTTTGGAATATGGGATAAATAAGTAAATCATATTTGTATGCTGTTAAAATAAATCTTTTTCCTAAGGTGGGCTTAGCTTTACACACACACACACACTATATATATATATATATATATATATATATATATATATATGCCCAGAAAATAATTGGGGGCTTGTAGGGTAAGGTAAAATGTCAGGCTTTTCTGCCCTCCCGCCATCAGGATAGATGATGGATCCTTGCGGTCCTGAATGCATGCCTGATGGCGGGCATCTGGAGGAGGGTGTGGGCATAGGTAGATGGGATTCACCTGCGCTAAGACTGTGTTTTTAAGGGCAGCTTCACGGGGGACGTCAGCAGAAGCCAAGAAAGAAGCAGAAAAGCGGAGAAGCAGAAGCAGGAGAGCAGAGAACCAGAGAGAATGCAAGAGAAGGCCGGAGAGCCCAAATAGAGTGAAGACTTGCTGGGACCTGGGAGGCCTACCAGCCTCCCCCCGGCCCCCCAGCACCCCTGCCTGCTGTGTACGTGATAAATCCCAATAAAAGCCTGCAAAAGCCACTGAGGGCTCCAGGACTCTCTCCTCCTTGGCCCCATCTGCTGGGATCACAGAAAACCTGCTCTGCGGTCTTCCTGCCTCTACAGGTACATGCATTTTTCATTTTTTACTAGAGAATGTACTTTTCCAGTATACTTATCAAACACTTATTTCTTCAAATGGTTCAGTTGCTAAATGTTTACAGGTGGTGATTGTAAAGAGACAGAAGTTTTGAGACTTGTGGCAAGCCCCAGAATTGCAATTACCTGCCAGTAAACTTGGTTGTCACTTAAGCTATTTAAGACTTTGTGTTTATCTGTAAAATGAAAGGAATGATACCTAGTCTACTTAAATCACAACACTACCAAGTGAAGGATAGATGATAAAATATATTTCGGGGGGAATAACTAAGAAAATTTAATTATTAGTTATTGAGTAACTATTAATTACTATTTTCATTATATCATCTAGTCAGTCGAGTTCTACAGTTTTGTTAGGCTACTGTCAAGTGACTGATGGACTAAGTCATATGTGGATGTTAAGATTGGGATTATTTAATAACGTGAGTCCAACTGTAGTACTTGGAACTCTGGGACATAACATGATCAGACCCGGCTGCTGGGCATGACAAGGTCCAGCCTGGAAAGGGAAGGGTAGAGGTTTTGAAAATGCAGTGAGAAAAGGGAAGAAAAGTTAATTCCAGTGAGATGTGAGAGAATCTCATAGAGAAAGCAGGTTATGAGCTTGAAAACTGGGTACAGGTGACAAACATCAGCAGTAAATTAAGAGGTTTTTTTTTTTTAAAGATTTATTTATTTATTTATACAATCACTGGGTACACTGAGAAGCGCGGGAGGGTGAGAGGATTCACCAGAGCCAGAGCGGGGAGCAGAGCAGGCAGAAGGACTGAAGTACACTGCTGAGGGGAGCAGCGGGCGGCAGGAGAGGTCTGCGCGCCATGCGGGACCCTCCTCCAGTGGGCGGGGAGCAGCCGGGGATCGAACCTGCGCTGCAGAGGCTGTGGGCAGCTTCGTAACCCAGCACTCAACCGCTGCGCCACTGGGGAGGCCCAAATTCAGAGTTAATTAAGGTCATTAATGCATCCATATACAAAAATTTTGACTTTGAAGCTAATGAAGATTAACTAAATATTAATGATATTTATGAGAGAATTGAAATGAAGTTGTCAAAGCATGATTAACTTCTCCAATATTCACAGGTGTTTTACTTTATCAACTCATCTAGAATGTCAGATTATAGAGTCTGCAGTTCTTCCTTGAGATTTAATTATAGAAATACTCCAAAAGGGATAACTCTTGGTCTTCACAGATTTTAACAACCACCATCTTAGTGATTGAGTTTTCATTTTCTATTTAGAACTGCTTCCTCTAGACTTTAAATAGACAGACAAGTAGAAGGGTAGCAGTGAAATCAGGTGGCAAGTAATTGTGCATTTCTAATCAAAAACTCTTCTTTCATCCAGACAGAGGTATTTGCCTGTCACTGTGGGTTTTTTTTTTTAATTTAATTTTTTTATATAGCATAGCCAGTGGTGACATTTGTTTTGATCAACTATCTCTTTAGCAATCTTTTATTTAGTTATTTAAAGATTTATTTATGCATACAAGAATTGGGGTACAGGTCAGAGATGAGGGGGGTGAGAGGATTCACCAGAGACAGAGTGGGGAGCAGAACAGGCAGATTGACTGAAATACACTGCTGAGGGGAGCAGCGGGCGAGTCAGGAGAGGTCTGCTGCTCCATGTGGGTTGCTGTCTGGCCAGCTGGGGATTGAACTTGTGCTGCAGAGGCTGCAGATTGCTTCATAGCATGGTGCTTAAACCCTTGCACCCACTTTAGCAGTCTTTTAAACAGGACATGCATGATTTTTCAATTATAAATGGAATTATTAAATGAAAACTACGTTCTAATACCTTTTGAGGTTAAAGGTTATTTGGAATAAGTGTCTTCATATGACCCACAAGAGTTTGCTCTTGTATGTTTACAAAGTGCTGCATTAGCTCTTTCATCTTCTTTGTGTATTAGTACCTAAGGGACCTCCTGAGGAAGAGATTAAGCTTTGGAACAAGGTACCTTGCAAATACATTAGAAATTTATTTAATATTACCCCCAATCTGACCCTGCTACATATGAATAGGAGAAAGCAGGCTACAGACAATTCCTGTGCTGGTGTAGGTCTCCCAGGAAATGAACAGTGCTATAGTGTATGGCATCCTTAGCCTTGGAAATTTAAATATAAGACACCGAAGTCTGGTGCATGATTAAGTATATCTGTTTCCTCTTTTTGTCCTTGTGAACATGACTAGTGAAGTTACCACCTCTCTGGACTGAGGAGCTTGACTTGGAAATACCCCACCAGGCGCTCTCAATTTAGCTGCCTATCTTATTTATTTGATAATCCTGACACAGACTCTTGGGAGGAAGACTGTGGAGAGAGAAGTGAATAGACAAACCTTTGATGACTTAGTGGAGAATAGACGAGGCACTGGGATAGTGGGATGCCCTTCTGTCACTTTTTTTTTTTTTTTGGTGAAGAAATTTTTCTCCTTATACTTCTGCCATCCAAACTTCTACCCTTCCCCCAATGATTCTAGGAAAGTTACTAATCTAATTCATCCAATTCAAGAATATTGAATGGAATACATTTTCTAGGAGATTAATGTTCTGCATTAAACAGTTAGGAACATATGAATCATCCTCTTTTCTCTTCTGCCCAGGCAGGAGCAGAGGGAGCTGACTCATGACTCCAAATTAGAGTTCAAGATTTCAGAAATCATGAATTCCAGAAGAGAAAGCTGAGCAGCCGCCAGTGTGCTAGGAAAGCCAAGGGCTGCTGTGGCTCCTCCGACTTCCAGGAGCTTCTGAGGACACGGACCTCTCAGCACCATTTACTGCCTGCACCGTGCTGGCGTCTGGCTGCGGGCAGCAGAGATGATGACGCTGACCCTGTCTGTATGGTATCGCCCTGTCACCTGAACCCTGAACCACCACCTCCTTTTGTCTTTGTTAGCTTTTTATGCTTTCTGGTGCAAGAACGATTCTTCTTCCTTCTTGTCCTTTTTGTCTTGTTTACTGTTCTGTTGTGTAGTATTTCTACTATATGTCAGTAATTGTTCTCATGAAAATAGCAAGCACTTTTTCCTGAGTTGTGTGTGCTACTAACAAACCTAGAAAAGGTTTCTCTTTCACAAATTAAGTGAGTTATTTATATTTGTCCATAGCCTAACTAAAAATATTATTTGCTATTTAAGTCAACATTTAAATGTTGATTTACAATTTTATTATCTACCTGTACATCAAACAGACTTACATGCAGATAAACAAAGTAGTTTTCATACAAGTTAGCACTAATAAGCTTTACTGATGCAAACATGGTAATGGTTATAAAATTTTATCATCCTTCTTTTGCCTTCTCCTGTTCTCTGCAGCACTAAACATGAAAGTACATATTCAATTCCTTTGTCTTGGAAAATGTTATACAGAATTAACTATGTGAGTTTTGTTTTTGAAAAAACAATTCCCCACATCTAACACAAATCACCAATGTTATAGCATAGAAAGCATCTTGATAGATAAATGTGAATCTTAAAGTGAACTAGGACCTAGATCAGGGGTCTGAAACTGCCAGACGCATATATATTTGTAAATTATATGTGTGTATATATATATATATATATATATGCACACATGCTACATTTCCCTCTGTTGTATCTCTATGTACATATTTATTTATATGCATTGTCTCCTTGCTTGACTAGGATGTGAGCTGGGCTATCTCTCCCTCCAAATATGTCCTCCTCACTCCACTTGGACCCAACAACCTACATCAGGCCATCTACCCAAGTGGATACTCTTTTCACACTTTTGCGGATGACCTTCACATCCCAATTAAGTTTCTGGCATACCACTTCAGTCTGCCAGTATCTTTCAAAACTTGCCTTTCTCTTTCCCATAAAAAGCCCTGTCCATTTGTTTTGTTTCTTTATTCTCCATATATGAGCAAATCATCTTGCATTTGTCTTTATCTGTTGGACTTATTTCACTTAGCATAATCCCCTCCAGTTCCAACCATGTGGTCGCAAATGGCAAGATTTCACTTTTTTTTTCTTAATAGCTGAGTAGGATTACTCAGTTGTGTATAAGTAGACTACATCTTCTGTATCCACTTATCAGTCAGTCACTGGGCACTAAATTTCTTACCATACCTTGGCTATTATAAACAGTGCAGTAATGAAAATAGGAGTGTAAACATTTTTAAAAGATGTATCTGTACCTTAAATTTAAACTTTGATTGTTATAGATCTAATAAATTTCTGATTTGCTTTTTTAAAATCTAATCAGCTGATCATTGTCTTTTGCTTACACTCTTTATACTGTTTATTTTAAATATAATTTTATAGGTTTTTGTTCAAATCTTTCTTTTATTTTAATTTTCTATTTGTAGCATCAATATTTCCTTTTCTTATGTTCTTTTGAAGTCTCTGATTACTTTTTTCTGATTCTGTTTTATCTCCACTCTTATCTTTTTAGTTAAATCTTTATTTTAAAATTATTTTTAGTGATTGAACCCAAAATTATGATAAATAATATTCAATTATTATAAACATTTAATGATATTATACCACTTTATGAATAATATGAATATTATAAGAACCTTGCAATAATAATAATATCTATCAATATCATTATTATATTTTCCTGTCTTTTTTTTAATTATTATTTTCTAAATATTCTAGAATGAATTTAAATTTTTGTAAATTTTCTCTACATATTTATGCTTTCATTAGAGACAAGTTATGCAGTTATTCTTTTTTTCTTGAATATTTTATTGTGTTATAATAGATACAGCAAAAGTTGGCAGCCATTTTAAGTGTAAATTGAATTGTTCTTGCAATTTCTTTTTTTGATCACTTATTGTTAAGGTATACAAATGCACCCATTTTTAAGTGTTGACTCTGTATCCTGTTACTATGCTAAATTTTTCTAACCACATTTTTTGTGGTGTCTGTAAACAGATGATCTTCCTTTCCAGTCTTATTTCTTCTTTTTGCCCACTTGTTTGTTTTAAAACACACGTCCAGCAGTTACGTGATGTGAAAGGCAACGATTAAGGTGACAAAGCAGAAGCATGCAAGACCTAAACTACCAGAACTAGGAGAGACATGAAGCAGATTTCTTCCTCTTTTCTCTCAGGAGGATCTAATGCCCTGATGTCTTGATCTCAGCATTTTAATCACTGTTCTATGAGACAATACATTACTTTCGGGTAAATCACTCAGTTTGAGGTACTTTGTTATAGAATCTTAGCAAACCAACTCAGGTAGACTTCATCTTTTTCCCATTAAGTTGGTAAAACATTTAGCCAATGTAACTAAATATTGTGTTGTATTTCCTTGATATTTCCTTTCTGGCACTCCTTATGCATGGGAGAACACTATTTGATATTTGCACACTGTTCACCAAACTTCACTTCTTTTCAGTCTCTATTCTATTTGTGTCTCAATTTGAATGATTCTATTGATTTGTCTGAAATGTTTTATCTTTTGAATAATTTCTATTACTGCCTATTGCTATATTTTCTATATTGTCTAATTTGCCGTTAATCTCTTTTATTCATTTTTCATTTCAGACATTTTAAGTGTCTAGTTCAATTTGTTTTCCTTTCTTCCGTTTTCCTTATTATTCTTATAGCTATAGCTGTAAGTTCTCTTATTCTGCAAATATTTTTATTTCATCCTATCTTTCATTATATGTCTCAAATTGTTGATTTTTCTCCTGATGATGTGTCATAATTTTCTTCTTCTTTGTATATCTAGTCAGTTTTTTCATTGGATACTTAACATTATGCATGTTATTAGTTGAGTATTTGGATTTTATTATTTCCTTTCAAAGAGTATTTAAGCTTGTTTTGGATGACAGTTAAGGTAATTGCAAATGTTTAAATTTGTATTTGCAACTTTATTAATGTTAGGCTATATAAATATTATTGCAGACATTAACCATTATTGATTAATTTCTACCACTAAAGGAGAGCAGTTATGTGGTCTCTATTAATTGTCTCAAGTGTTTAAGTCTTTATTCTATCTATCTGCATAGAATTCAAATGTCTCTTATTGCTATACAAGTTCTGTAAATTATTCACAATATGCTTCCTTAATTCTTGTCTTTTGCCTGACCTTTGAATTTTTATCCTATGCATAATTCTGATTACTCTTCAACCAAAGACACAAGGCAATCACCATACAAATTCCTGGAGCTATTTCTCTTTGTTGTTCTGTCAGGTAGTCTCCCTCACAAATTGTTGCTGCATCTATTTCCAGGTCTTACCTTCAACTCAGAAAGAAATTGTGCTCTCCATGCCTTAGATCCCAGTCCCTATATTATAACCCTAAAAATATATTCAAATTGAAAGCCAGAGTGATTGTGAGACTCTGGCTGACTTGTTTCCCTTCCTTTAGAAACCACAATCTGTGCCCATTTTATAATCAGTAAAAAGAGTGTATGTGTTTTTCTATTCTTTAATGTTTTTATCATTTTATAATAAAAGGGTAAATATAATTCTAGTTCATTTATCATGGCCAGAAGGAGAAGTCTTGCTTTTTTAGATATTTTAAGAGATCCTATAAATCGGTTTATCAATTCATCTCATATTTAGACCATAGTTAAAGATTTTTCCTAAATTTTGTTTGTATTTGAAAATATAAAGTTTTACGAATCATTATCCAACTTAGAGAAACCAATTCTATAAAGTAGTTAGTACTTCGGTTTTACTCTTTAGTAAAGAGTACAGGTGGGCTATAACAGTAGCTATTAAATATTGGCAATCTTTTAAAGATACAAAGAAATAAATTAAACCCATTAGGTATTTTGAAAATCATAATTGAAATTCTAAGAAATTTTTTGATTTTCTTTTGAATTTAGCAGAATGAGCTTTTAATTATCTTTCTAGTTTTCTTTAAAACACTAATGATCTTTCTTTATCCTTATTTAAAGATTCCTGAGCAGACACTAATTTGGAATTGTTTTTTCACTGAGGTTTATTATATACCAATCAACAGAAGTTGTTCCTTGCATGCTAGAAATTTGACTTCTTTTTGTTCGAAAACTTTCCTTGATAGAGGCATTGATACTGTCAGAAATACAAGTCATTATTACCAGAGGAGATTCTGCCAGTAGGTAGAAAAACAACAAAACATTTTAATTCTTCATTCTTATAAGTCAGGAAATATCAGAATTTGAAGACAGACAAATCAAATAAAGACAAACAGAGAAATGAATTCCAGATTTCTTGTCAGGTGCCATCTGACAGAGACCCAATTTATGACAACTGCCACATGTCAGCTGCATAATTAAAAATCATATTTCACTGCTGTTGTCACCAGTAAAAGACTTGATTATGAAATAGTTACTGAGTAGAGCCAGAACCTGAATCACCATGTATTAGATTTGCCAAAGTAGCCAAGCAGAGTTGAGCCTAGAGCTTAAATGGTTTAAAGGGATGAATTCACCACAGATTTCTATGGGTTTTGATGGCAGAGTACAGGTGGGCTATAACTTAATTGTACCTATATGAATGACTTTCAAAGATGACTCAAAGACCACTTCATTAGAAAAATCTACATTTGCAAAGAATGTAAGGGTGCAAGTTTTCTGAACAAAAGATTTCTCAAATATAAAACACAATAAAGGAACATGTAAAATTAATGAGGTTTTTTTAGTGTACAATCATCTCATGTTAGTAAATTTTCCCAATTTATCATATTCATAATAATAATGATGTGATATATCTTTAAATATTAAAATATCAAAGTCGATGAAAATATTTTATGAGGAAGTCTAGTTTTAGGAAGATATTCAAGACTGTATTATTGTGAGGACAAGCTTGATCAGTATGTGAAGTATATAGTTATATTAGAAGCATACAAAGTTCAGTTTCACTTCTACATCACCAATTATATCTTCTCCTTAAGCTTGCTTCTTATCTTCTTTGTACTCCTGGCTTCTCATCTGAAAAAAAAAAAAAAGTAGCTGGCAATAAAGTTATCTGTCTCAGACATTTGTTACAGGGAATAAGTAGTTAGTATATAAAAATGCCTGTTGTTGCTGTTGCTGATAGAAATGATTTAGTAGAGAAGAAATAGATGACATAGGCGAAGAAAAACTTCACAAAGATGAACTCAAGTAGATATGCATAGATAAATAGGATGTGGGGTCAAGTGGAAACTTTGGGCTTGGCATAAGAGGTTTGTCCATAGAACAAAACAAAGCAAAGTGCATGGGACAACATGTGCTCCTGCACAGGGAGATGTGGTAGAAGCAGCAGGAGACGCTTTCACCAGACTTCTGTGATTTCTCCAGGAACTGAAAATTAATTTTGTCATTTGGGAATGACAATGAGGGTGGAAATATGGGCGAAGGAGTAATAGTGTCATCTCAGCGAGAAGTAGAGTTAACTGACGAAAACATACTACAGGAATTCTGAGTGCATAACCTGAAATGTCCATTTATATGAAAGAGAATATTATTGACATAGTGCAAATAGGTTATTTTCTACTTCTATAGATTTTTAGAATCAGAACCAAATTCTACTCTATATTGGACTTAAATACTGGCAAAATCTTTGTGGAAGTGATTATTGTAATATTTTGTCTTCAGATATAATTTTTAGTTTTTATATAGTGCTAATTAAAAGCAATCTTATTTATCTGGTGGGGTAGTCTATCTCCATATTTTACAACTCAAAATTATTCTTGGTGGATAAAAAGCACATTATTTTGTAAGTATGCCTACTTTTTAGCTATCTAAAAATATGATTTTAATGGTAAAATATAACAGTAGAACAATTTAGCAACATTAAGGACCCACTTGAGCCTAGTGATTATGAATAAAAATGAAACCAGTCACAGAGTTTCTGTAAGTGTAGAGAGGTTAGCATCTTGAACACAGACAGCATTACCAAGACAGAAAAGGAAAGGCAGGTAAAGGACTACGTCTCAGGGGTGAATTATATTACCTTAGCTGCATGCAGAGAATGTAGGTGGGCAAGTTTCATACATTAGAGTCAAGAGATTGTGAGAAGCACTTAGTCATTATAATGACATGTTCTGGGAGTAAGTGACTGTTTTAAGCCAGGAGACAATGCTATGGAGTAAAGGAAACCAAAGATCTGGTCAGGCTGTATGTTTCAGGGATAACCCATATACATGAAGGAAAATCACCCTATTTCATTCACAATAATAACATTCACAACTGTATGCATCCTTCATCTTTGAAAATAGAGTTCATATTTTTTCTCCTTTTTTTATTATCAGCTCTAGTCACGCCAGGCATTTTTAAAAGGAAAATGTCCCAGTGAGGATAGGATCCCTTTCATACTTACGAGAGTTGTACAGTATAGAGAGATACTTTTTGATGGAATGAAAATTATGGAATAGAAAAAAGGACTTGAGTATTACCCTCCTCAAACCAAAGTGCTTCCTTCTGAACGTGGTCTGTATGGGGAAAACAAAACCAGCTGCTTCTGAGAATAGTCATTCATTCATTTATTCCTTCTAAAGACTGCATTTTGAGGAGTTTCGTATATTTTTAGAGAGTAAATTTGAAGTGGCTATTTATGGTAGAGAAATGCAGAAAATCATGAGTATATTATAAAATGTAATGATAAATCTCATTTGACTTTAAGAGCTTGACCATACATGGAAGATCCCTTTCATCTAGGAACGACCCATAAAGATTCTCTTTTGTCATATGAAAATATTTAGTGATGACTGATTTTCTAGTTTATGAAATAAGAAGTATGTGTAACACTTCTAAAATTGACTAGTAAAAAGAAATGTTGCAGACTCCTACAAGCAAAGCATTCTCGGCACAATTCCATTTTAGTTGTAGTAGCATTTCTAACTGGTGAAAGAACGACAGGAAAGAGACCTGCACTCTTATTTGATTCTGTACTTTCATGTTCAAAAGGCAGATTCTTTGGTGCAGAATCGGAAACAGCAAGAATCACTGCAAGGGGCAGTATTGGCATAGCATGGACATTTGTGTAAATTTCCGCAATGGATGATGATCAAGCCAGGTTCCACTTAGTTTTGGAAATAAATCCTGCCACCGGCTTTGCAGATGTCACTCTGGTAGCTTTAAGTCGTTCATTTCTTGTCTATATTTAATGAAAAACAAAATAGTTCTTTATCTGCTGGGGTATGTTTAAATGATGATATTCTAACTGCAAGCTTACACTCCCTAAACACAATCCTTTCCATATGCATCTGCTTAATTGATAGGCTGGGATTTGGTGTCAGTGCTGAATGAGGGGTAGAGAAATTGTTCGTTGGCATAGCTACTAGAGTTTATTCAGTGCTTTGTGAACCGTCACTGTTTAGTAACTCAGAACTTCTTTATGTATGAACCTATTTTACAATCAAATTTAAAACATATTCTGAGGTATTTGTAAGCCATCAAACTCCTTGTCTGATCCTGAAATCACAATGTTCCAGATGTTAGTTATTTTATATTAATAATCATGCTAAAGTAAGTTGAGTCATGATTTCAGAGCTAAGTAATTGACTTTATTAAAACTGTATTTTCTGCACTTCCATTTGAGTTAAAATGCAGCCCGTTGTCTTAAGAAAAAGGTAAAGTTGATTATTATCTGCATCTTAACATCAGAGTGGGCTTGATCTTTTGCATGAGAATTGTTTTATTAAAAAAAGAGCTAGCAAGTGAACTTTAATTATTAAATGACAATATTATTCTTTTAAATAAGCAAAGTAGTTAATAACGTTTCCAGCAGGACCAAGGAAACAATCATTTCATAATTGATGTTAACATTTTATCTATAAATCAATCTGAATTTATAAAGGTTGTTGCTTCCTGGGACAATTTCTAATGAGTACTTCCTTCCCCCATGCCTGGGCAATCTTGTGTCTTTGTGGCCTTATAATTTTTTTTTTTTTTGAAAACTAGACATTTTAACTAACAAAATGTGCTAACTCTGGAAATCAGGGCATTTTCCTTTCTGCCCTTCACTCTCCAATCAGAACTTCTTTTTTGTTGTTGTTGCTGCTTCAGCTGTCTCTTTGTTTAGTGAATTTTCTAGAATAAATCTTTAAAACTTTATTCCTTGCAATGTGCATCCTCTAAAGTCTCAGATCAGATAGTTTTGTAGTAATATTTAGTCATTTTTATTGATTAAACTCTTGAATTCTTTTGGCATGCTTTGAATTTCCAGACTTCATAAAAGTTGATTTTGATAATTTTATTCCTGTCCCCATTACTTTTATGGAGAGAGTCTTTTCATATGTCAGCTTGATTTAAATTGTCTGTGGTTTAAATTATCTCATCAGAGTTTTTATTTTTGCATTGTTCTCATCGCCAAAGCTAGGACAGGATGTGTGTGTAGGTTTATATTCTCCTTTAAAAGAAAGCAGTAGTTCTTAGGGGAACCACATATTTGCAGGTATATTCTTTTATCTACACTTCCTGAGAAGTCATTAGTTTTTATCATGCATGTGTTCTTTTTTCCTTGGAACCAAAAAAAAAAAAAAAGTTAAATTTCATAATATGGGCCCCTTAAAGAAATCCACTTCAACACTTGATTTCTCTGTAGGATTTCTATCCATTCATTTGTTTGTTTCTTTGGTTTTGTGTTTCTTTTAGATTCTTACCAGACATGCAATGACGTAATTACTTAAAATGTGCTTTATCCAGTTTCAGACTTGATTTTGAGAAATTTCAAACTTTGTCAAGCAGCAAAATAACAAAAACAGAAGTCAGTTTGTTTTTAATAAACAATTTTCCCTAAGACTTCTTTTCTCTTGTTTCATTTCCAGTGGTGATAAAACTTTAAAATTAAAGTCCTTAAATTAATTTTGCAATGAAATTTCTTTTCCACACTGGGTAGTATTTATGCCAATACTATCCTTTCAGAAATACTGAGTTATCCATTGCACAGTTATTTACTCTAATCCTGATAAAGAAATCAGTTGGGAAAGAGAGGGAATTAAATTGATCTGTTGGGAAAATGAAGCAATGGAAAATGAGTAAAGCAAAGCAATGTTGCTCAGTGATTAAAATGTTACCACTGTTCTTTACACAGGCACACACAGAATATGCTACTTTGAAATCAGCTTATTTTGTGAGCAAAGTATATATTAGATATTAGTCTACACCAGATCTATAAAATTTTTTACACTTTGTTATTTTTGTCTCTTATACATATATGTATGGCAGTTATGACTATTCAATCATAACAATTTGTTCTCTAAATTCAGATTGGCCTTGGATAGCTTCTTAACATGATCCAATTCATCATAGTTGACTCAGCCTATGCAGCTTATCTCCCATCAGTGATTAATGACTAGTATGCTAATATTTAGAGTTGAAAATGCTGAAGATAAATAACCAGCTTCATAAAGGTGTCTAAAAGCAGAGATATTACAAAATGTTGAATTCAGAACTATTTTATAAATGTAGCTATATCTTTATTGCTTTGTCACAAATATTTGAACAATTATATGATCTAATATAGTCACTTTACTTTTAAATGTAACAAATATTTCTTGATTCAATTTCCTAAAGAATGGCCCCTGGGTTAAGAGAGTTGAGATGCCTTTGCAGTCAAAGTCAAACAGACATTGTTTCAGTATCCTGGAAAAGCACAAATTGGCTTGGAGTTGTGTCTGAAATATGAGAATCCGTACTATAGGTGTCACCTAACAGAAATTAACAAGGTTTAATGTGAAGATTCTTTGCAAAGACAGTGCAAAATATAGTGTTGTAAAGGTAGGTATGAGTCAGGATTTAGGAAAATAACCAAGGTAAGAGATGAGAATTCCCAAGTTATATGTCTATGGTAATTGACTTAACTAAATGATATCTCTCTTAATCAGAATATACTTTTTTAAAATCATGAAATATTTTGCTAGTTTTTGTACTATAGGATTCATTTCTTGAGCAACAGAATATGTTTTGTAATATATCACATATGCATTGATCATTCCCAATGTCATCATTTTATTTTATATTTATCCAAATAATTCTGCATGAGAAGAGTCTTACTATATTGATGCATATGTTTAATAAAGTTTTGAGTTTAATGACTATTCTCATATATAATCAATCAAATATTTTTAATTTTAGCTAATGGTTTCAAATGCAGCTTCCATTTATCAAAGTATTCTGTAATGCTACCATATAATGCATAAACTATTTTTTAACATTTAAAAAATTATTGTTTCCTTACTTGCTCATTGTCCGAATTATAATCCTGTATTTCAGTACCCGGTAGACACAATTTAATTAAAGGATAAGGTCCCTGAAGTCAAAGTCAGATAATGGTCAATAATAGTTAAGTCATTGAGTACTTCCTATGGCCCATCATAGCAGACTTTCAGGAAGTAATTGTGAATCAGAGATAACTGTCCTTATAATCACAGACTGTACAGTTTAATAAATGATACAGAAAATCTATCAAATAATCCCAATAAAGGGTGATGTCAAAGACAAATATGGATTCAGGTGAGGAGGTTTTTTATGCAAAAAGATTATTACAATAAAGGAGAGATGGTAACTGTCATGGGGAGAGTATTGCAATTGTGTGGGATTTGGCACTAAAGAGCTGAAGTCATCTCAAGGATCAGGTAGAAAGTGGCATTTTTTTTATTGGCAGGCATACACAGGGGATAGAATGAGGTGTCATGATTGCACAGTCAATGTCTTCCCTGGAGTCAGTGATTCTCTCTGGAGTGACTCCTTAGGAAGGACTATGCTGTGTCCCAATATCCCTTGATGGGAAGGAGAGAAGTCTGATGAAAGATTAGTCAAGTGAACTTAATGGACATTTTGTTCTGCTTGATCAGTTAGACGCAAACAGTTGGATTCATCATTAATGAGATAAAGAAAGGGAGTTGGCAGGTTTGTGTCTGGTCTTTTCCTAGACAGACTAATCAGGGCTATCATGAGTCCTAACTAACCTATACTGGGAAGGGCAGTTCTTGGCATTATGTCCTTTTCTAGAATACAAAGGGTAAAGGGATTTTTGACCATTACTGTTTTCCAGAATGTGAGGCTCAGATAAAATTGTACATATCATTTTATATTATCTGTGATTAAAAACAGAGTTCTGTGGGAACACAAAGATGGAGGCAGGAAGGGACCCCAATCTCGATTTCAAGAATTAGAAGAAGTTTCACAGAGGATTGGTGGGTTAAAGGACAAGGGACATATTATTAAGAGTCAGCAATACATCCTGCATTCATAGACTTGCGCAATTCCATTTTCATTTTTTAATGTGTGTTCTTCTTGCAGCTGTATCCCCACTTAGCAGAGGAGATTGGGAATCAGGGCGTGCTTGATGTTTATTTGGAAGGTCAAGCCAATGGCAGGGCTCCAGCCCCAAATAATGAAGCTGACAGGAGTTGCATGGACACAAGGGCTGGAATTCAAAACACAGTCCCATGTTTAGGAAGAGGGAGGCGGATAAACATATGGCCAAGACATATGTGGTGAGGGGGGAAAGCAATGGGATTCTAGCTTTCTGGCACATTAACTCCTGAATCTGTGCAGGAAGCATGTTGGGAGGAAGAGCACACAGTTTGGATCAGCAGATTCCAGACCTGGGGAGGAAGGATTAATTCCAAGATTTCTGTCCTATTCTTAGGGTGGCACATCCTGATCTATTTTCTGCTTTGTTCAGATTTAACTTAGGATTTTAGGCAACAGTGTTCTTTAAACAATGATTAAGTTCTGCGCTGAGTGGGATGTGTAAATAAGTTCATTTAATCCCTGCAACACACTTTGGAGTAAGGTGCTGTTCTTATTTGCATGTGTTGAGAAGTAAGAAACTAAGGACAGAGAAATTTAATGACTTGCTCAGTATGCTTGGGTAATTAATAATGAAACTCTGGATACAAATGCAGGCAATTTTTGCTCCAAAGCTTGAACTCTTTAGCATCAGCCACACTGTTGCCACTTGATGCTGAGTTCCCCACAGTGACCAAAGCCAGAGGGGCCAGTGGAGGTCCCTGATGCTGATAAGGTCAGGATCTCATCTGAAGATCAAGTGCAGAGGGCACTCTGGGTTCCTTCCAAACGTCTGACTCAGAGATATTTATTAGAGCAGAGATCAAGTCCTTCTTTCTAATTGTAAATGGCTCCAAATTCATTAATATGTTGTCAAGTCTTCAACACCCATTTTTCAGTTCTTTTCTGGAACTTACAGGAAGTTAGAATAACTTGAAGATCTCTACAGTGACAGAGGGAATTGGAAAGGGAGGAACGTGCCAAGAAAATTCATGCGCCAAGAAAGGTAAACTTTTCCCCAAGGCAGTCTCAATGAGGACTCAGTGAGACCGGAATTTAAATCAGTTTTCTGTGTGTTACAACTGCTGCTGATAACAGGAAAAGGAAGGATGGCCCCATCTCTGATTTTCAGAGTCTTCTGAGACACAAATCGGCACTGATATATGTTACTTGCACTCCGTTTCAGCAAATCATCTTTTTAAAAATCTGAAGCCATATTTTCTGTCTGATGACAAAATGTCTGAGGATACATTTTCTCCTTGGATTTTTATGGAAGTTGTTAAGTTTTGAAACAGCTGACCCCTCAGGAATTGCAATGAAATACATCACAGTCCATCAACTGACTCAGTTTGGACACGTCAATCTGGATTTTGCTTTCCCTGAGACCCTTTGTTCGAGAATGTCTACGTACAACCCACATAGTGCTGTGCACTGGCTTTTATTTGCTGGCAACTTTGATTTGGGGGGATAGAAAGCAGGGTTCTGCCAAGCTTTAAGAACACCTTCATCCAATAATCTTTGTAACCCTCTTGCCCTGAGGTTGTTTAGATGTTTTCTCTACTATATCCAATATTATTCAGGCTTTAGCAAAATTGGGTGCCTTAATGGTAAAATTGACATTAAATGTGATTTTGTCCATAGAATAGGCATTGCATGCATTGTGATCAGAAGGCTATTTTTGTGCTAGAAAACCTTTCTTCTTTTATAGCTTGAGCCTTTTTCCCAGCTCTCATATGCACACCAAAAATGTTTTCCTAGTTCTCTTACGTAACTTCCCTGCTCTCACAGAGCTTGTGAAACATCTTCGCTTTAGTAGCATGCTGTTTCGGATAGTTAAAATACAACCCAGTCTAGCAACATTAACACTCTTGCTGCATGAAAAATACTCCCCAACTATCGACACCTTAACCATTAAAAAAGTCTCTTTAGGACAAAAATAAATACCTGATGGTGTCATTTATATTTGGAATATGGGGAAACCAAACAAAAGATCAGATGAAGACAAACTTTAAAACCAATGCTTGAAAGCATTGGTAGGAGGGTAGGAGAGAGGGGAGGGAGGTAAGAAAGGAGGTGAGAGCAAAGTGGGCTATGGTGGATGACTATGGATGCTTTGGTGGTGGGAGAGCCACAGTGACTAGTCCTGGGGGGAGAAATCTTGTGGTATAAAAAAAATGAACAAGGCTATAAAATCAGGGTAGCTCAATAAAACACATGATTAAATGATGAATTTATTGGATCTGGTAAAATTATAGAAAATTATAAGACATAATGTAATATACTCATAGGGATGCTTCTCAGAATTAGTGATTGTTAGTACTATATTTGCTTCGTATTTATAAACAGAACTTTAAATCTACATATATACATATTTCCATAATGTTGAAATTTCATTTATGCCCTATTTCTAAATTTTCCTTTCCTCTCCATACTCTTAACCCCCTGACAAGCACTGTCAAAAATAGACTGGGCTTCCGGCTAAGTCAGTTTTCATATTTGTTGATCTTCTTCCCTATAAAGGTATAGATATATATATTTTTTAAATTTAGAAAAATAAACCCACATAAATTGAATAAACATTGTAAAAACATGAATTGTAGGTATCATTCTACAATGTTATATTTCTGCCAACATTGGTTTTTGAGATCAACATAATACCCCAACTTTTTTAAAACTATAAATTTGTCTCATTAAAACAAACATTGATAGCTGTGCTAAAAAGTAGGCTCTGTAATATTATTGTTAAAAATGGCATGAAGCAGGTAGATTTGCTGCAGGCAGGAATTAGAGAGATAGAGTGACAGGGAGCATGACTAAATTGGGGAGTCACCACCGAGGGCACAAAGACGCAGAGCTCCCTAATAGTGCCAACCCTTAGTAAATGCTGACTTAGGGTATTTTACAGACCAGCTTGCTGGAGGAAAACGGCTGCTTCTGTCTCCTTCATGCTCTGATGGAGGAACTTGCCTGGGGAGTGTTGATCCTAATTTGCCACCTCAGCAAGCTGGCTCTGCTGTGAATGGCAGTTTATACACACTGCTTGTCACTGTGCAGCGCTGCCTTCTTCAGGCCTCCCACCCCCTGGGGTGTGCAGAAGAGAAGGGCTTGCTGTAGTAGTGCTTGCTGTAGTAGGGCTTGCTGTCCCCATGTGGTCCAAACGCTGGGCTTTGGGAGGCATGATGGTGCTGGACTCAGTTTTAGGATGAGGGCTCTTGACCACCAAATAAAAGACAGAATACAAGCCCGCTCAGAATGCTAAGTATTTGTGGAGGCTTTCTACACAAATGAAAGAGCACTTCCATAGGATTGACATTGTATTTACTGCTAAAGTGCTGAGAGATACATCACCTCAAGAAATGCCCAGTGGACAATCCTACCTCCCGTGTCTCAGATGCCCCAAGACCTCTGAAGGGAACTTCAACTTCCCTTAGCTACTCAGAAATTTATTCTCTTTGAATGTGAGTTGCTGAAATATAGTAGAAAAACAATCACTTCAGTCATCCATGTCAGGTGAAATTTCAGAAACGAGAGATTTTCATATGAGTATGGATGGACAAAATGGTACCCCGTCCATTTCATTGCCCTGCACCTCTGTCCATCCTTCCATACAACATCTCAGGGTGAATTTCCTTCATAATAGCTGCTAAGATCTCTCCTGACCATATGATATGGGCATTTCTTCCAACCTTCTCATTTTGTTTTCTTGTAAAAATTTTTTGTAAACAAAAAGAAAATTTTCATCTCATATAGGTTTTCCTCCTTAGAATTATTTACATAGGGTGTATAAAATATATATTTCATGTCTTTATATTTTAAGTTGCTTGTGGGAGGGAATCCTGTCAAATCATCTTTTCATTCTTTATAGTTTCTAATCACAGTACTAGACAGGTAGTAAATACCTGGTAAATATGAACCAAATAAAGAATAACAAATGAATACATACCTAGAAACAGATATTTTAAATAATAGCAATCTTAAAATGCATGCCTATGATTTTATTCAAATTGATTAACAGCTTAAATAATCTATAAGGTAACCTTAAATATTTTAAGTCAGATGGATTTTTTTTTTTCAACAACACACCATACACATTTAACAGTTTATCCCTGCGCCATTATCTACACCTGGTATACACGCGATTCCCATTTCACTTCTGTTGGGAATTCTTACATGTAATTTTCTTTTGTCTTTTTGACAAAATTCTTTTCATTTGATGCTAATTATTTTTTCATATTGCTCCCTTCTCTTGTCCCTGTTATTTTGTCTTTCCCCAGGGATTACCTTATGTTCCCATTTGCTTGCGTTCTCTCTTTCCCTCATTTACTTTGCCTTAATTTCTCTATTTCTCTCTCAATGTATTTATCACATCCCCCCTGCCTATAAAACAATGTGCTTTTTCATTATAATCATTTGATAAATTGGTTGCATCATGAAGAAGGGAAAATTATATACGTGTTTGTTGGTAACTTCTTCCACTTCTTAATGTAAGTAAACTCAAAAGTATAATTTTGCCCCTACACTGCATGGGAGTTCTTCTATAATTATTTAAGTCCTGCCTTCTTCACTCTGAGCTTTGAGATCCAGTCTTCTGGAACAACCACCTCTTCTCACCAATTGCCTCTAGATAGCTTCATCTTTACAATCCAGACACATGATAAACTCATCATTTTGAAAACCTCCTATAATCACTAAGTTAGTAACATGTAATTACTCTAGCTGGAAACCTGATAGTTACCTTTGACTGCTCTTATACCACATAGCTAATGGGGTTTAGCTGAATACTTCTTGAAAGCCTCCCCACCTCTCTAAGCCAATTGTCAGGTTCAGTGTCTCTTTAATCTAGATCTTATCAGTTAAGATTTTTAGGATTGCAAATGGAAGAAAATGCTTTATGCTAACATGACAAGCTCAGGCAAAATATAGATGGTTTAGAGCATCCCAGTCTCTATCGGGCGGGGGCTAGGGCATTCTAGGAGCCCTGGACATCAGTGATGTTTCTCTCTAGTTTTGGTATAAAATTGTCACAATATACTAATACTCAGGCAAGATTGAAGATTATTTCTTACTCTTAGAGAGTCTAAGACAGAAAATTATTTCTTCCTCATAGGAAGTACAAAATGAGTACGCTTCATTAGCTGGAGACTGTTCCATGCCAACATTTGGGGATCCAAGAATTTTCTAACACATGCCTGGAATGTTCCACATGCACATCCAGTTCATTTGCATCAAGTGGTGAAATGGAAAAGAACACAGGGGTTACACACGGGAGACTTGTGGACGAATCTCAAAGTCACACACACACACACACACACACACACACACACACGACATTTCACACTCCACAGGTTCCAGATCAGTCAGAGGAACTCATCTATCAGCAAAGGAATTTGCACAATGGCTTCCAGCTGTGTGCTCAGGAGCAAAGGGGATAGACCCAGTAATCAGTTCTTCCTTCCAGGACCTACCTTTCAGCCACTAAATTCCTCTGGGCCTTCCTTCCAGGACTTACAATTTAAATCCCCATCAATTAATTCCACCAGTCCACTTCCTCAGCAGCCTGGCTGATGTGCAATCCTCATTGCCATTAGCTAAAGTGACAACTTACTTAAATCAGGATGCAACGCAACGAAGGCACAGGGACCGGGAAGCATAGTAACAACCACCAGTAAGAAATGGAACAGGGCCTCCCCTGGTCGCACAGGTGGTTGAGCACCGCGCTGTGAAGTGGACAGCAGACTCTACAGCACCGGTTCGATCCCTGCCCGGCCTCAATCCCTGGCCGGCCGGCGCCGCAGACCTCTCCTGTCTCCTCCCCTCAGCAGTGTGTTTCATCAGTCTGCCTGTTCTGTTCCCCACTCTGTCTCTGGTGAATCCTCTCACCCTCCCTTGCATCTGGCCTTTACCCCAGCTCCTGTATAAAAATAAATAAATCTTGAAAAAAAAAAAGGAAAAAAAGAAAGAAAAGAAAAGGAAGACTACAGATGTCAGGCAGACACACTCTCTTACAGTCATAAATCCCTGCAGGGCAGAATCTGTGAGGGCCCCACCCAGGTTGGAGGCTCTGTGATTAGCCCTAGGTTCTGCTTTCTGGAAGGAGGACCTCTTTATGTTATCTGTGACATCCGCCTCCATTCTTGTGTATATTACTTTGTTTGGCCCTAGTTTGAATGGACCTCAGGGTCTCCACTCCCTGGTTGTTTAGTTTGGGAGGCACTGAAGGTGGCCTTAAGGTGAAACAGTTAAAAACTTTTTTTAAGTCCAGGGTCATAGGTGCTATCTAATATAATACGATTCCCTCAATAACCTATAATGTGGGGCCTCCTTGGTGATGCAACACAAATCCATCCTCCTCCAGCCAGGAGCAACGTAAATGGCACAGCAGACCTCTCCTGTCTCCCCGCTGCTCCCCTCAGGAGTGGATTTCAGTTGATCTGCCTGTTCTGCTCCCCATTCTGTCTCTGGTGAATCTTCTCAAACCCCATCCCCTTCCCTGCACCTCTCGTCTATACCCCAGTTCTTGTACGCATAAATAAACAAATCTTTAAAAAAAATCTATACTGTTCTCCATATTTTTTCCAGAAGCCCTATATGCTAGAAAACATCTCCAAAGTTCTTTCCTAGGTACAGTTCTCAAGCCTGATATATTTCTTGATTTTCTAGCTCCCCTAGGCTTTGTTTCCCTCCCCTCTATATTCTGAGATAGTCTGGGACAGTCCTATCATCTAAATTATTGCATCACAGTTGTCACTTGTTTGAGATATTTGGGGAGCCTTTCTAACTAAGTACCTTTCTGGGTTTTAAAATTTCCAATTTGCCATCTTGCAATGAACTTCTTTTAACCCCGGAAGACTCATTATTTTTAGACATACTCTATTCTATTTAAATTTTGTTTTAAAAATGCTGAAAATTCCTGCCAATCTTGTGATTTTTTTTTTTCTCATAATGCCTTGCTAAAGCAGCCAAGAGCAACCAACACATTTAGCCTCAACTCCTCAAACTTGGGCTCAGTGGTCTTCCAAGTAATTCCAGGCATCAATGTGACCAATTGTATTGCCTCTGCAGAATAAGATTTTTCAGTGTCTGGGTCTGTGTTGTGCTAAGTTCTAGGACACTGGGATCTCCCCACCCCTTGACCATCAGACTTGTGTATTTCTTCATTATAAGTGTTTGATCTTATTCACCTCCAATGCCTACCTAGTGATTTCCTATTGAAAGTACTTAACATTTTATGGATAAATGAATCAATCTGGTTTAAAAATTTACTGAGTAGCCCATTAAGAGAATTTTAATTTGTACTTTTGATTCTGTGTTTTTTATCCCTCAAGCTGGAAAGTGAAAGATGGGCTCCGTAGCCTTACAGAGTTGTGTTCTACATTTCTAATGGTCTACGCTGTTCTCTCTTCTTATCACATCCTGGTAACTTCTTCACAGAACTGGAAACAAAAGGTAGAAGGAAGCAAAGAGCAATGAAGAAAACAACGCACATGTCTCTCTCCTTGAATATGGTCTTCTTACCATATTAGTATATTCTAGCCTCTTATGTGTGACAATAGTGATTAATGCAAGGTGTCTAGGAAAAGATTTAAATTCTGAATGGAAATTAGGTAAAGAATTATACAGAAAGAGAATATATGAGCTGAGCTTTGAGAAATGACGAGACTTTAACAGAAATAAAAGTGCAGAGAAGGGCATTCCTGGCAGAGGAACAGTTCACACAAAAGACTTGACGTTGCACAAATAAAAGACTTTTTCGGGACTGATAATTCACAAGGGTATGGAAAGACTGTATGAGATTACTGAGGGATAAGACAGAGAAAATAGCATAATATTTTATTTAATCCTTATTGACTTAAAAAATTATGATTTGGGATTTCTTTTTCCAAAGTAGTTTTTTTTTTTTTTAGCTGTTTTTAATCCATTGCTTTCTCTCACTTTTTAAAATCTGTAGTAAAATAAATATGGCTTATGAGATTCCTATAGGCAGACACTTATTTTTATATAATGTCTCCATGATCTTGGTTTTCTTTTCTGATCAGGCTTATAAGAAATTCTTTCAGGTTGATTCTGAGATTAGCATCTAAGGAACGGGTCTGCATGGGCATTTCATGTTCAATGCAGAATCTGTAAATGCAGTTTTCTTACTGTTTTTCTCTCAAGTGAATTTATAACCCCTCAGCCAGCATTTCTGTAAGAAGGGAAGAGAAAGTGAGTAGTACCTTTTTGGCATTTCTAAAGGCAAACGAAGGAGGTGCTTCTTTTTCTCTTCATTAAAGAAGTGGCACGAACATCAGAGACAGGATTCTAGAACAGAGGAACAATGTTTGAAGCTCGGGGATGGGTGTTCAGAACAACTGCTGCAAAAAGCATTTGCTAAAGGAGGATCAAAGTTGTCTGTTCAGATGGAAACAACCAAGAGTTAAAAGACTGGTGTAATAAGTACTTCCCCGTGCTGATTATCCTCTTTTTTCTTTTGGTCTATTCTATTTTTGGTGTGTTACAATCATCTATCTTGCAGACCTGCCTCCTCCTTCTAATTAATTCCAGACTCCCATCTCAAGAGCCCATTTCCTTCCCACCTACAAGGAGACGGATGGATATCAGAAGACATTTGGCCATCTCAGCCTGTGACCATTAGAAGAAAAGCCTTCTGGGATGCATTAGCACTGCTGGCTGGCAGGAGCCAGATGGGAAATAAAGTGGTTCAGAGGCTGGAGCAAGCAATAGAGCTTCATTCTCAGAGGGCACAGCAAAGAAACAACTAAATATCAGGCTTTGGCATTTGCTTTGCACTCTGAAGCCAGGGCATGGTGGGAGTTGCTGTGGAGAAGGATGGTAAGTGTGTGAAAAGATAAAAAGAAAAAACTGCTCCATTTTCTCTGACGCAGCAGTAGTCTCTGCTATGTGCCAGGCATTCCTTACACTGATCTGCATTTCCTCTAGTGCTGTATTCTCATTGCGTGGCATTCAAAGATTTCAACTTTTCAATATGAATCTGCCTAGCATTCGTTATTTGCAAAGTAAGGGCCCTGGAATATCTTTTCCACCTCTTATGGTCTACGTTCCTTTGATTGGGCATGTGATTATAGATGCTTCTCCAACATGCCAGAGTATCTGGCCATCTGATGGGAGTAAGTGAATTCCATCTTACTTAGAAGTTTCTGGAAAGTTTTTTTTTTTTTTTAAATATTTATTTTTTATTTATTTATACAAGCACTGGGTACAGTCAGAAGTACGGGAGGGTGAGAGAATTCACCAGAGCCAGAGCGGGGAGCAGAACAGGCAGAAGGACCGAAGTACACTGCTGAGGGGAGCAGCGAGCGGCAGGAGAGGTCTGCGTGCCATGTGGGACCCTCCTCCAGTGGCCGGGGAGCAGCCGGGGATTGAACCGGCGCTGCAGAGGCTGCGGGCAGCTTTGCAACCCAGCGCTCAATCGCTGCGCCACCGGGGAGGCCCAGTTTCTGGAAAGTTTTATGTCAAAGTTCTTGTGCTTTAAATAATGCCATGATTTAATAAAGTATTTTTTTCATAAAAATAAGTTTGCAAGTATAATATTAAGCCAACATAAAAACTCATCTCTCTATATATACATTTATGTTCTGTTTGGTAGGAAAAAGAGTTCCAGCTGAATAGACTGTCAGATGAGCTCATAACATACATAAAGAGGCTCCCTGCTGGTCTAGGGTTTTCAAGCTATCACCAGCTAAAAGTTTCAGGGTTTTCAAGCTATCACCAGCCACTGTGGCATGAGCTCGATCCCCAGCCAGGGAACTGACCCACATAGCACAGCAGATCTCTCCTGTCTCATCTGGTGCTCCCCTCAGCAGTGTATTTCAGTCAATCCACCTGTTCTATTTCCCCCTGTCTCTGGTGAATTATCTCACGCCCTGCACCTCTGGCCTACAGCCCAGTTCTTGTTTGCAAAAATAAATTAAAAAGTCTTAAAGAAAAAAACAAAAAAAAAGCATAGATAAAATTTTATATGACTTCACTAAGCTCTAATCTGTTTTCATACGTGGTTACACACAGGCACCTACCTACTATACACACCACACACAAGAATAACAATGACTAAGTTCAAATAACAGTAAGATAATAAATGATATACATGTACAAATATCAGAATTGATTCAATGCTTTTAGTGATTCAAAACCACGCTTTGTTCATAGACTAACTTCTATTAGTTCATGTTATTCTCAGAGAGCCTTAAGACAAATGAAGGCAATGAATTCGTATTTTCAGCAGTTTCAGTATTTTCTTAGTTTATCAACTAAGAAAACAGGTTATCTGTTTATGATTGACTCTCTTAATTGTTAAACTTTTGATAAGCTAATTCCATTGAAAGTAAGATTTTCAGCACTTAATGACATAGAAAAAGAAATTTAGTTGCTTAATATGAAGATAAGAAAAAAGAAATTAGGGAAAGATTAAGCTTGTTGATTAGTTTGAAGAAGACAAAAAGAAAATACCCAGAATTGAGCGAAATGGAGTCAAGTAAAAAAAAAAAAATTAGTATTTTAATAGGAAAAGACTTAGGTTGGATTTCAGCGATAAATTCAGACATGTCATTACATAAGTGGAGAGAAAATTATTAATAATAAGAGAAGCTATTACAAATAAGTAGAAGTAAAAGAAAAGGGATGAATTGAGGAGTGCAAAAAGATGGTTTTCATATCTGCATGTACATATGTAATTGAGTTAATGAAAAGAAACACTAAGTGTATAGATTATGACATCATAGATAAGTCAAATTGTATCATTTAAATTTCAATCTATTTTTCTAACTAACTTTTAAAAAATATACATACATTTTTACCACTCAGGGGGCATTGGTTAATGGCACTGTATTTGATTCAGGGGAGCAGGATCACAGCTCCTCAGAAGTGCATGACTGTGCCCCATCCACCCCAGAGCACATGTATCCCTTTATCATAGACCACTGGGGTCCCTCTTCATTCTGTTTCTCCCCCCGACTACCTCTCCATATTAGATTCAATTCTGCAGTCATATTTCGAGACTGTTTAAGCTTCATATTTTGAGAACCCTCCATGTTCTCTTCCATAGGACCTGCCTACATACCCACCAAAAATGTATGTGGGTTTTTTTCTCTACCTACTCATCAACGTTTGGTGTTTCTGTTTTCCTGTTTTTCTTTTATATGGGACATTCTTGCAGGAGTGAGGGGTATCTCTTTGTGGTTTTGATTTCCCTAATGATAAGTGATGCTGAGCATTTTTACATAGCCTGGTTGGCTGTTTGTATGTCTTTTTGGACATAAAGCTAGCTCTAGATCTAACTGGCTTTTTGGCATTTTTTTCACTGTGTTCTTTGTTTTCTCTTTATTGAGTTGTATGAGATCTTTGTGATCTTGTATATTAGCCCCTTGTCAGATGTGTGATGTGTAAATACTTTCTTCCTCTCAGGAGGGTGTCTTTTCATTTTAATGATAGTTTCTTTGTCTGTGTAGAAGCTTTTTAATATGATGTAGCCCCATTTAGTGAACGTTTATAGGCTTCTGGTGGGAAGGCAGCCCCTATGGGAAACAGTATGGCAATTCCTCAAAATATTAAAAATAGATACACCAACAATTTCACTCCTCTGCTTTTATCCAAAGAATAAAAACACCAATTTGAAGGGAGTGCTCATTCCCGTGTCATTGCAGCTCTATTTACAATAACTAAGCTGTTGAAACCACCTACCTATCCAATGATGGATGACTGGATTAAGAAGATGTCGTATATATGCACTATAAAATATTACTGTCATATATAAAAATAATGAACTCTAGTCACTATTGAGAACATGGATGAAATTGAAGTTTGCTAAGTGAAATAAGTCAGAAGGAGAAAGAAAAATGCCAGATGATTTCATTCATTTGTGGAATGTAGAAAACAAAGCGAAGAAACTGACAAAACTAGACTTATGGATACTTTTAGAATTATAAGTAAATTTTGGTTCTGCTGCAATCACTAGATGACAGAAAGGTAAGAAAAAAGCCCTGAAGTGTAATATGAAATTGAAAACATGCTTTGGGGAATACTGGATGCTGATTTGTGTGAAGGTTTGTATCCCATCGGCATTCATATATTTAAAACCTCGTGCTTGGTTGGGTGGTATTAAGAAGTAGAGACTTTGGGCCTCCCCTGGTGGTGCAGCGGTTGAACACTGGGCTGCGAAGCTGCCCGCAGCCTCTGCAGTGCTGGTTCAATCCCCAGCCACCGGCGAGGGTCCCACATGGCGTGCAGACCTCTCCTGCCACCCGCTGCTCCCCTCAGCAGTGAGTGTACTTCGTCGGTCTGTCTGTTCTGTTCCCCTCTTGGCTCTGGTGAATTCTCTCACCCTCCTACTCTTCTGACTATTCCCAGTGCTTGTATAAATAAATAAATAATAAATATTAAAAAAAAAAAAAGAAGTAGAGACTTTGGGAAGTGAGCAGGACACTTGTGAAAGGAAACAGACCAAGAGAGCATCCTCAGCCCTTCCACCATATGAAGACATAGCAAAATGATGACTGTCTGGGAAGCAGGCTTTTTGCCAGACATCAGATTTGGAACTAGACATTGATCTTGGACTTCTAAGCCACCAGAACTATGAGAAATAAATTTTCATTATTTGTGATCTGCTTAACCTCAGGCCTTTTTCTCTATAGTCCCCACCCAGTCACAATATTTTATTATAGTAGCCCAGATGGACTAAAACACTGGGTGAGTTTTTTTGGAGGTTATTTTGTTGACATTTTAGTAGTCTCCCAGAAATGTCTGAATTTCATTCTGCCTTCATTCCTCTTATCCAATTGTTCCACCTAAAACAAATTATTTAGGAAAGAAACAATAACCAAGAATAAAATAAAATATCTCAGCAAGATCCAGGAAACTACCAATGACTATATCTGGTGAAGACTATATTAGGAATTGACAATCAAATCTAAGGGAAACATTTTGCTTACAGCATATTGTTAAGTTACTTGGTTTAGTACTAACTTGATTGTAGATTTTCACCTAAGTTGCAGGCATATAAGTGGTGAGATGTACAGGGAGAGGTGTTGACTTTTGTGCCCTAGAGAAATAAGTTTTATTTTGTTTCTTACTTACAGGCACAGGAAGCAAAATATAAGTTTTTTTTTTTTATGGCTGTTGACCTTTCAAGCAAGTATTCTATTTCCAAGTTTTTCTAAACTCACGGGAGGTATAAATGTCTTCTTTCTGTGACCCGGGGTTAAGACATCTGGAGAAGATATTCAACACTTTTTTTTTCTTACTACAGCAAACTAGAGAAAAGGAATTGAACATGCTTAATGGAGAAGAATAAGCATGAACCAAGACTTAGAATTAAAAATGGAGCATAGCGGGAACTGTTATGGTCAGACTCACTGAAGAGTTCTAACTGAAGATGGAGCAGCCAATTAGCCTTATAGGCAAACACACACACACACACACACACACACATACACACACACACACACACACACACACTCTGTGAGTTGTGTGATTGCAAAGAACCAGAAAGGGCTATTTATCTCCCCCTAACTACCTCCCTGTTAAGTGAATTTTTAATATACCTTAAAGTACATCAAATTCTTTACTTCCACAGTTAAAATTCTGGTCTCCCTAGCACATGTCATGGAAGAGATTAATACATTGACTAAATACAATCTTAAATCCAAGTTAGCTTTTCTAAAACATTTGAATTTGAAAGGACAGAAACAAATGGAGAGTAATGAGGTAGGTCACCTATACTTTATTTTGTCAACTAAGCACATAAAACCCAGCAAACATTTATGTATAGTAATATCATCATTTTGGAATGTGCATTTTCATTATGGATAGAAATGATTCATGAATTGATATTTGGACCAATTGATACGTTTCTACCTATGAATTTAGACTGCTTTTTGCTTTCCATACATAGTTTAAATATTTATATTTATAAAAGATTCATAGTAAAATGTGATGGATAGGAAATCATATGTAAAATAAAGGTCAAAGAGAATAAAAATATTTTAGTACATCCAGAAGGGATTTTTTAAAAATAGTTAAGTAATACTTTTCAGATTATTTAGGAAATGAAATAATGAAATATCTAAACACTAGTGATACAATGAATGGCATCTTGATGATTAAGAAAGAAAAGTTGACAGTCTCTTCTCACAAATCATAAATTTAAGAGTACATGGGGATTAGGGAATAGTTGGTCAGTTTTCATGCTTCTGAAAAAAATCATTTTTAATGAAAAATCAATTTGGAAGCACCTGGAACACTAAATATTAAGCAGAAGTAAACACAGATTTGTCAGAAACAATTTCTGTCAAGCAACCCTCATATTTGTTCTGTCTAAATAATTTACTTTGTAAACAGAGAGAAGTTGGCACAAGTAAACAGCATTCATTTTTATTAATAAGATACAATTAAAATATATCAAAGTAATTATGGAAAAATGCAATCAAACTTAAGTGAATGATACTTTCATTGCACAAGTTTTCAATAGTATTTTGCACACATATAGATCAACAAAACCCATGCAAAATCATCCAAACAACATGCAAAAAGTGATGACAATCTTTTCCAGCAAGGTACAAAATTGGACAAAGATTACAGATGTTTTAATAATTTCCTTTTCCTGGATTGGTAGAAATACTAATTATTCTGTTAAAAATTCAATGATATTATGTATATTTATAATTAACTGTTTTGCATAAAATATTTTATTTATAGAATTATAAAAATAGAGCACTTTAAGCATTACATACATAGTATTGAAATAATTATTTAACTGTAATTATATATTTTATTTAATTTTAATATATTTAAATACATTTAAAAATCTTAATATTTTAAGTATTTAAACTATGACATAATTGCAAAATGTTTCTTAACTACCCCATAACTATTATTTTAGTGTCAACCAGTACACAGTGCTTATTAATAGATGTTGCTATTAGTCTGGGAATAGACTCATGACAGAAGCATGTATGATACTATAAAGTGTAATTTCATTTTTATTTAGTGCTTTAATTAATTACATCCATCTCCAAAATTATGAGTATTTCACTTATCCCCATATCCACTAATCCATATTTAACCTCTGATGATCCTGTCTCCTTAATTTACATTTGGATAGTGACCTTAAACATGAAAAGTTTAAGACCATTAGTACCTGCAATGTACATAAGCACCCTGCCATTATCTCCATTTTACAGATTTTTAAATCAGTGAGGCTCCAGGCTATATAATAGCCTGGTCAAATTCACATAGTGGGCCAAGATATACCAGAATTTTCTGAGTCTTAGTAGAACAATGTTACCTTTCCAATCATTCCACTATGTCGATCTTTAAGTTCTGATCTTGGAGATGGTGGACATGGAGGGAGAAAATTTCCTTCAAACTGATACTTGGGGGTCAGAGGAACTACTCAGTCCATATTTTGTCAGTTCACAGGTGCCATCTAGAGGTAAAGAGAATGAAAAAATATTGTTTTCCACTCTGTCTTTAAAGAAATGTTTGTTATGGAAAGAAAAGAAACAGTTATACTCTTAATTCTTCCCTCCAATATAAAATGTCACAATTAAAAAGGGAAATAATAGAAATAAAAATATGATTAAATAGACTATTATTAACTGTTGAATTTTCACTACTTCTCTTTCACCTAAGCATGGGTTTACCTGATCCTTCTTACAAGTTCTTTGCTCCATATATTTTTGTTAACTTCTTATTTTTCTCTTGAATTAAGGCATCTCTTCCTATTTGTTGGAGAGTTTACACTCTGTCATTTGTTATCTCTCCTGATACTTATTCTGATGGGTCTTTTCAAAGAACCCTATGCCACTTGAATATATATGTATCTTAAACTGATACCCAGTAAGTCCAGACTCCTTTAAGCATATAGCTTCTTCTTGATGCCAGAACCTTACCTTTCACATTGTAAAAGGAGGGGGGCGCTGTGGGAGACCCACTGGCCTCACAGCACCACTGCCTTTCCCACCTTCCCACGTGGCCCAGCACAGCTCAGCTCATGTGTTGACTTTTCCAAGTCCTTCCCACGGTGGAGCACACTGAGTCCTCCTTGCTTCTGTGCCAAGTTTCCTCAAAGTCTTATCGAAACATGTTGGGAACCCTCTGAAGTTCTACTGTATCCAAGTTTACTAGGCAGTTTGGAAGGAATGGGGTTGACAGACCTCATCATTTGTCAACTCAGCAGTGCTGATTAAAAAAAACAAAGCTTTGAAAACATCAGTCCTGCACCTGCTCTCAGTCATGGACGTACCACAGTGGAAACCCGGTGTGGTGGTAGTTAAGGCGGCTCTCTCAGGTGAACACAGGTGGTTGCTGCGCTCATGTACAAGCGCCGTTCTCTTCCTGGCATGAATAAAATTACCTTTAAAATAACCAAAAAAATACATAAAATAAATAAATATGAAAGCATGAAAGAATAATAACTAAAAAACAAGAACAAAAACAAAAAACCCTGAAAATTCTAAGAGCTTTATCACCCGATTTGGATTAGCATTCATTTTTCATGTGATCCATTAGAAATTATTTAGATGCTGACATGACAGTGAGAAACTCTTAATATTGAAATAAAAACTGAAAGTTTACACTTAAATTTCTTCATAGAAGTACAGTGATATGGTTCTACTTAAAATAGCCATCCAGTACTTGTTTTGTTTCCTTGAAGAGAGGTATAATTTGTGTATAGAATGTAAAGTACGTTAATCATAGAGCTGAATTTTTCATTTATTTCCTCAAGTATCAAAAGTATTAATTTATTTCCCAGTGTCCCAAAACCCTTCCTTATATTGTTTCCATTCATGATCTTCCAACAGTGACAGCTACTATTTTGACGTCTATTGTCATATTATTGAATACTCATTGCTTATTGTTTATTGCTCAGTACTCAACTCATGCAAATTGGACCCTTATGCATGTACTACATTGTATCTGGCTTCTTTTGTTCAATATTTCACATGAATAATTTTATTAAAGTGTGGATAAATTTATCCAAAATTCTTGTGTTTACAAACAGTCAAAAGGACTCACCTTGTCAAATGGCAGAGTACAAACTTCCACTGGTCCTAATTATGGGCACAAAATGGAGATGGATTTCCAAACATGTCAACCATTAAAAAAAAAAACCAGAGCTTATTTAGCGATACTCAGTGAAATTGCATTACAATGTAACATGTCTCTAGCACTAGAATTCATTAAAACAAAATATCTAGAGAAATAGGGGGAGCCACGGGCGAGTGTGGTCCCATAACACTGCATCAACCGCAGCAACCTTGCGTAAGTCCTCCTGGATGCTGATTGTCTTTGTTTTTTGTTGTTGTTGTTGCCGTTAAAGATTTATTTATTTATACATATAAGAACTGGGTACAAGCCAGAGGTGTGGAGGGGGGGAGGTTTCACCAGAGACAGAGTGGGGAGCAGAACAGGCAGATCCACTGAAATACACCTCTGAGGGGAGTAGCAGGTGAGTCAGGAGCAGTCTGCTGCACCATGAGGGTCACCCCCCTGCCTGGGGATCGAACTCCTACTGCAGTGGCTACATATAGCTTCATAAATTGCATCTTAACCCCTTGCGCCACCAGGAAGGCCCAATGCTGATTGTCTTTGAACTTTGCTGCTATTCAGTATCCTCCCTCTCAACTGCACTGAGAGGGAATCTTTTTATATAGTTTATCAGTGGTGGCCTGGGCTCAAACTTGTATGACTTTGTAGAGTATTCCTGGTACCACATACAGCTTTGCTGCCTCAGTTTTCTCTCCTCTTTCCTATGACTACTGGCCAAAAAGATTTTTATTTTCTAATTTCTATTATTCTCATATTTACTCTTTTAAACCTCTCAACTTTCCTTTGTTAAGGACATGATGTTCTGTACTATTTTATTTCTGCCCATGTTTTTATTTTAAGGTCTCTGGGGGTTAATCTGTGCTTCTAGTGCCATGGAAAGGAGCAGAATGCTTCTCTACCTAATTTTATAGCAAATTCATCGAATCCTTTTGAGACAGTTTTGAAATATGTATGACTTTCCATACTGTCATTCATAGATATGCATTATTTATGTTGAATTTAATAAAGTTGTAAGAAGCATATGAAGAAATACTCAATTCTTAATTTAAGTGACATCTAATAGTGAATATAGACACACTAGCAGTATTCAGTTTACATAACTCCTATTTGAAAGAATTATTGCTCTCAAAGGGCAAATAGCTTTATAAAACCTCCTGTATTTACTATTTGTAGATATATTTTTTATTTCAAACAATAAGGGCCTTCATTAGGTACAAGAGGTTTCCCCACTAAAGCTGTAATTATATGAAACATTCATTCCAACCTTCAATCCTATGATTTTTGTAACTCATTTGAAAGTGTTACATATATAAAGATTTATGTTTCCACCAAAGGCCAATGGATCCATAAATGGGAGAGAATCAATTAACTTTGGGGATTTTTACAAAGGTTGTTAATATAGGCCTTGTCACTTTCAGATCTAATTCAACACCTGAAGTAGCATTAATTATCAGGTAGATTCTCTTAATCAGGTACAAGAGTACCATCAGCTGAAGAAAAGAGGCGAATAAAGATGCAAGGCCTAGAGTTGCTTCAGGGTCTCCAGGGCCACAGAATAAACCCTGCATTCAGTGACAAATGCCAGAGATGTCCTGGCAGGTGTGACGCTTCCTCTTTATGTGCCCATGTGTGCATGTGCTCATGCATGTGTGGTGTGTGTAGCAGATGTGTATGTCTGTACAAACATGTGGGTGGTGGAGGTAGGGATCCTGTGTGCACAGAGGGTAGGGAAGGAGTGAAAACAGTGTGGACATACTACTGGGGAGATTCCTTCCTGCGTGTCAGCTATCTAGACACATGAATCACCTGTTTAGCACCCAAACAATATCTCGATTGGTTAAAAACCACAACTTGGGACTTTACACTGAGAAGAAAGACCATTAAGTTACATAGTCTTCACCTGGGTTTAACATTCACTCATTCATTCATCATTTACTCAGCAGATAGGTGCAAGGGTGCAGCAAGGGAAAAACTGACAAAATCCCTACCATCCTGGACTTTATATAGCTGTAGGAGTACAACTATGGAGATACACAGTCCTGCTGCATTATGTATTAGGTAAGGATAAGGCCTATGGAGGAAAATAAGGTAAAGAATGGAGAAAGGAGAGTGGATAGAGGATAGGGAATTGCCATTTTAGTTAGGATATTTATGGTAGTCCTCAATGAGAAGATGCCATCTGAGGAAAGGCCTGGAAGATACGAGAGACTAAGTCCTGCCAGCTTGTGGTGAGGAGCTTTCCAGCTAGAATCAACGGTAAGTTAAAGGTCCTGGTGTAGAGGTAGCTAAGAAGCCAGTGTGGTGAGAGAGGAAGCAGGGAAGACATTCAGTGGTTTTAAGTAAAGAAGAAATGTGCCGAATGTAGTGGATGCATTTCACTCCTGTGCTGGGAATATCCTGAAGGGAGAGAAGGTCATAAACGGAGATATAAGCTAGAGGGGGAGACTGTTGCAACAATCCCAGCTAACAATGATGATGGCTTACACCAACGTGATAGTTTTAAATAAAACATTGAGAAGTGGTTCGAATCTGAAAATAAAGCCAACAAATGCCTAACTGAATAAATGGATTCTTGAGGATACCAAAGCTTTTGACCTGAGCAAATGGCAAGATTTTGTCATTTTACTGAGATGAATAAGATTTCAGGAGGCATAGATTAGGGGGCAAATAACAGAGTTCAAACTTGGACAGAATATTTTTGAAATTTCCGTTAGACATTCAACTACAGATACCAATTACACGATGAATATGTGACTCTAGAAATTGTAGGAAATACGTAGATAGTGACTTGAAATATTTATTTGGAATTTATATTATCAATTTTAGAGATGCCATTCAAAGACTTGAGATTGAAAAAAAGTCATGAAAATAGCCAAAATTAGAACAGTGGAAATTTGAAATCTAAATGATGTTTCACTTATTTCACCCAGTCTCCAGAGCCCCAGGTTAGGAATTTATAAATAATAAATCAAGTATAATATTTGGTTGCTTTGATGCATTCTGTATCTTATCACAAATAGCAGGCACTTGTGAGTTATTCCTTTCTTTGTTAGATGAATGTTCTTGTTCAGGAAGTGACTGAGAGAACAGGACATGACTGTAGGCTATGACACATATGAAGGCAACGTAGGCAGGTTCAATCACAGTATCATCAGTTCAGGTATAAAGAGAAAGGCAGCACAGCCCTCCGCAAGCTAGGTCTCTGAGAGGTGATCCTCTGGGAAGGAGAGGACATCACCACAGCCTCTCTGAGGACTACATGATGAAGGTGAGAGCAAGAGAACATTTTGGTTGCTAAAGTGGAGGGATACCCCCAAGAGAGCAAATTGTTAACATCATGATATTCAAATCAGGAAGGAAAGCTTAAAAATTTTGAAATTCTGATTTAGTGTGGTGTTTGATTCTCACACATTCACCACATTGAATGCTCCTGGTTATGAGTTATTCTTAAAGTCAACATATAAGGGAAACATGAAAATCACCTGCCTGTCCCAGGTGTGGTTACTAGATTTCTTAGTGTTACAACCCATAAGACCTCATGGTAAAAGGTAAGGATGCCGGCATTCTTAGGGAGCAAGAGAAAGCACAGAAAGAAGAATGAGATCTTTCTATTTCTAGAATTCTTCAGTAATTAAGTTCGTTGAATATTTCTTAAAGACTCATTCATTCCTCACTCTGACATTAATTTCCTTTTCAGTAGAAGCAAGAATTGCAAAAAGTACTGCTATGAATCATTGAAATCCAGGATTAAAGAAATCATCTAAATTACATTGTGTTAAAAAGAAATGAACACATTTTTTGGCAGAAAAAAATCTTCTCTGAGGAAGATGAAGTATTTTTAAGATGAATAAGAGTTATGAGGAGAATCAAATCTCATCAGGGATTGTTTTGTATATCATTCCTAAAGAAGAAAACTTAGATGCTAAATAAACACAGACACTATCACTACCTTATCAGTAGAAATTAATCAGAAACAGAATTTTTAAAAAAGTTATTTAAATAAAGTAAGCTATTACAAAGCTTGCTTTTGGGCTTAGTTGGTTGCTTTCTCTTATTCTTATCAATCTTTAGTGTCCACTGGGAAGAATGAGCAATTGTTTTTAGTTTAATTTCATAGATAGGAAAAGTTTACTTGGCATCTATAAACTTAGAGGATAGCATGTAAAGTACAAGAGGGAGAAACAGAATTTCATTTTCCTAATTCTGCAGTCCTTCAATTCTGATTCCAATTGCCTTAATTAAGGCCTAAAATTTCAACTTAGAAAAAGAGAACCTTAAAGAAACATTTCATTTCTTCTAAAATGAGCAGTTGTATCTCATAGCAGCATTAAAATTATTATTAGTGGTAGCAGTAAATGCTTAAGAGATAGGGTATTATAAATGTTGAAGAGGAGAAATTTAAAATATCATCCAGATTTATCCTTAAAATGAGGTTGCATGTCTATTCTGAAACTTACCTTCCAGGATTCAGGCAAGGTTAAAATATTATGTGCTGGCAATCTGCTTTCAGAAGAAATTTCACAGAATAACAGTTAACTCTGAGGCTGATAGTTGAGTATGATGTGATGATTCAGGTAAATAAAGAAAAAAAGATCTATACAATATTGGAAAATAATGGGAAAAACAAAATTAAAAACATTCTTTAATATGTGATTTCTCAGAGTCTTTAATATGTAAAAGTGCATGGCCAGTCCCTACAGGACAATTGTCTGCAGTGTTCTTAAAACATATTTGGTGATGAAAACATTTTTTGCTTCTAAGGGAATCTCATGGGGCATGTTTCTCATTTGAGAAACTATATTGTCTTCATGTCCACAGAGACCCATCAACAAAGTGCCAGCACAGGCTTGGATGCTGATGCAATTCTGGGATCCGCTATAGTCACAGGATATTTCACAGGCATTTTCTTCTCTGGGCACACAAGACTATGTTTCTGACACTTTGCAGTTCAGCTGAGACCATGTGGCTCTGGTCAAGGGAAGATAAAAGAAAAGGGGCCTCCCTGGTAGCCTAGGGGTTAAGTCTCAGCACTATTAATGCAAAGGCCTGGCTCTCTCTGGCCTGAGTTTGATCCTGTGGCAGGGAGCTGACCCACATGGTGCAGCAGAACTCTCCTATCTCGTCCGCCGCTCTCCTCGGCAGTGTTTTTCAGTAAATCCGCCTGTTCTACTCCCCACTCCGTCTCTAGTGACTCCTCTCACCCTCCCCACCTCTGGCCTGCACCCTAATTCTTCTATGCAAAAATAAAAAAATAATTTTTTTTTAAATGAGAAAGAGATGCATTGACCTATCTGTAAAAAGTCCTGCTTGATTTCTCACATTCTTCCCCCTTCTGTGCTGAAGTTGGTGGCCTCACAGGATGAGAAGAATCTGGATTGCAGACAGTGCCCCATGTGTCTGTGCACAGCATGATAACCTGACCTAAGTGGGGTAGAGTGATAAACTTTCAGCATCATATGTTGCTGAGATCATGGGATATAGTGCAATTGTCTTCATTAACCTATGCTGTAATTCCATTTCATTCAACTCAATGAACACATACCATGTTCCTAATTTTGGAATGTCTCTAAAACCTTAGTGTGTGAGTAGGCAAGGGACAGGGTCCAATAGACCGTGGTGGAAGATTATTGGGGCTTTCGTGGTGAACATAATATCAAAACACACATATGTAGAGGTTTGAACCTATAATCCCTAAAATCAATAAAATTCTACAAACCACCTTTATATAAACCAAATTCTATCGTTAGATAAAATTTCAGAAATAAATGAGCAAGCCAGTGTTCAACCACCTTACAAGGAACCTATATCCAAGTAGAGCCACAGGGATGCATGGTTGTTTTATAACTTATCCTGAACACATATCAACATAACTCCTAATGAAAACAATATGCAAACAAGCCAAATTGGTTCTTGGGTCTCCAGAGATGAGAAGGAGGAGTAAGCAATCCTGTTCATCAGAAATAGGAAATGCTTCGCAAAGAAAGTGCATTGATGTATGAGTCATAATTTTGACAGAGGAAAGAATTCTATGTGGAGGAAGGAGCTTGCACAAATATTCACCTAATAAAGTGTTTGAGGGCATCAATCATTTTGCTTGCAGAAGAAAGTATATAAAAAAGAATAGATTGAGGGAAAGTGACAGATGTCTTAAACATCATAATGAGTTTCTGGAGATAATTTGATGTGAATTTGCAATAATCGAGAGAGATTTTGATTGTATGAAAATCAAGATGTTCTAGAAATTAAGACCCAACATACCAATAGCTGAGATTGATCCACAGGGCCTCAAATTTCCCTCAGTTTAACTAAATTTAGACAGACTCCCTATTCTTTGAGAATTTCTATAGAAAACTTGTAGTTACAAATTCATACACTGCTCCTTTGAGATGCAAATCTTTTCAAAAGTTTCAGTCCAGTTTTGCAACCATCCTTTGGAAATGTAATCATCTGGGTAGATAGTACCTATAATAGGCCTCAGAGCCTGACATCATGGGTACCTTACTTGAGTCAAGTTATAAAACTGTCTTCCATCATAATGATAAGTGAAAGTTTACTCTTCATCAAACAATCCTGGAGAGCCCAGCATTTTAGAAAACTCCACCTTTTGTTTCACTGAGCTAAGTTCAAACAGCTTTCCGGTCTCTCTTCCCTCTTGCAATGTAGATTTAAATGAAGCTTGTTCCTTATTAGCTAGGGTGTCATGCCATCTCTTATCAATTTAAGACATATGGAAGAGTGAAATGAGACAGAAATAATTATTTTGGGGCACTGGGCTAACTTAGACTCTCTACAAAAACAAGGATGTCAGAAAACCTATTGCTAATGTATTATATTTGAGTTTTGGTACATGGGGCGAAAATAGAGTTCAATAATACAGTGGTACTCACATAAATCATTAAAAGCAGGAAGAGTGATTGATGATTTTCATGTTTTACTTCAATAAAAATGTTATGTTAAAAATATTCTTCTCTGAATATCCCACCAGTTACATCTCAAATCAGTAAAATATGCTAAACAATTTTCCTAACAATAATTTAATGCAATTTACAGCAACTAATTTATCCAGTGACCATTACTTTCAACTGTAATAGATACTTTGGGGCTCAGGAATGTTATAGGATTCCTAAGGCACAATGTTTTGTGAGGATGGTAATGTTTTATTCCATGAATTTTGTCAAATGATAAAAATCAAACCTTGAGAAACATGGAAGTCTTTAGAGGACAGATATGTCAAACACAAGTGAGTCCATTCAAATATATATGAGTAGGGGATGGTGTTGTTTTGTCCTATAGGAGAATAGAGGAGTTTCATGTCACTTGATGTCCAGAAGGAAGAAGTGACACTAATTCTGGTTGATTTTACAGCATTCTAGTATTTAGCTCTGTAAGAAATTTTTCATAATTCATTTCCCTGTTGTTAGTTCAACAAATTGTTTTAAAAGACAGAAGAACATATCTTTAAAATTTTAACAATACTGATTTCTATTTCAAAAGGTGTCTTTGCATTTATCTTTATCTATCAGATCTGCAGAGAGTCACAGGAAGATAATCACATCTAGTCGAATTACATTTAATAGCCTTGACTAGTTGTCTTCTAGAACTTGTTTGATTGATGATCATTAAGGTGGTGAAATGCATATTCTTGCTGTTGAGTTTCCCCAAAGAATTTTTGAATTCTGGTTTCTCAATATTACAAGGTGCAAATAACAACCTAGAGAGAATTTATTTGTCTGAGTCAAAGCTGTAACACATACTTTGATCTAAGTTGAAAAAAATCCTTCAAAAACAATGTAATTAGAAATAGAATGATATCTACTTGAAATAAAAACATTTAAGTTGCTGATATGCTCAAAATTAATGGAGTTATACTGATTAATTTAGACAATAAGATGGCATATATAATTTAAAATATAAATTTTTCTTTGTATGTTAATATTCAAAGAGTAACCAATGAAATAATAGTATCTAAATGTTCATAGAAAGGCAAGGGGATACAGAAATTTTGATAAATCAAATCTGCTGTTATAGCTTTTATCTGTTAGAATGTCTAGGCAACAAAACAAAATAAAATAAATTTAAGACTTAAAAATAATTTGAAGGAATAAATCAAGCTGACATTGTTTAAAAATCATACAGATATTTCTATCTTAAAATCCCAGGAAAATCAACAGATGAATTACTGGAATTAATAGATAAAAGCTCAGAATGTTTGCTATATAAACAAAATTAATCACATTAACAAAGTCATTATACTTCCTATCTTTATTTTCATTCATTAATATTCATTAATCAACACTGAGTTTAAGAGTCATCAGTCTAAGGGGTTAAAATAAAAACTTTTTAGCCCAAATGTTCACTTTGTACTTAGAGTGAAAATTTATGGACAGCTTATAAACTGCTACAAAAATAAAAATAAAAAAAAAAATCTTATACCCCATAGTACTTCTCATGTGATTCCTTGCAAAAAAGAGAGTACCTATTAAATAAATCAAAGTAGAGTGATTTTAAACCTTGCTGATTCAACTTCTGAAAACTTGGACAAATGCCACATTGAAGAAAAATTTAAAGTTAGAAAGAATTAGGAAATAAAAATAAATAAATATTTGAAAGTCTATACATTATCTCTTTTCTGTAGTTAGTGAATATTTTTTTTACAATTACTCTTACTGTTATCAAGCAAACATTAGGCTCCAGTTTAAAGCATCAGCAAACCAGCCCCTACCTAAATGCCCACTTTAGGACATTATATAAATAGGGCATTAGATTTTTACCAAAGCACATGTTTCTGCGTTAGAAAGTGAGGCAGCATGGGGGGCTGTTGAGGGGAAGGACAGTGTCCCAACTACAACACACAATCAGAGTAAGATAATCAGGTCATGGAAAATTTTCATCACTGATGAATTCTGTGCTGCCCATGCTTTTAAGGTAATGAATAGGTCAGGAGGTTCTGGACTCTGCTATCAAAGGGAGAGAGATTTGGACTAAATAGTTTAATTTATCACAATTTTCCCTTAATGTACTAGTAAAGACTGAATGACTTACACATATTCTTAAAAATGAAAATGAAAAGATGCTTATTTATTTGTGTACTGAAAAAAGAAAGAAATGACAAAAATTACTGTTGGCCACTGTGATCCACTGTGTCCCAACGCAGGCACTCTCCCTTGCTGGGGCCACCCCCAGGGGCTTAGTGAAGAATCTAAGGTGTGGTTTCCCCACTACCATTTCTATCATCCCTCACTTTAACGGGTTCTTGTCCTTCTGGGAGGCTGTGGAAGTAAAATTTGCTAAAGATAGATGCTTTGTTTTATTCACTCTCACTCTCTTCCTGTAACCCCGGAAGGCCGGAGTTTGAGCCACCTGTCACCACCGAATGCCAAGAGAGACAGGAATGGAAACTTTAAAGTGCACTTTAATCAGACAGCTGGCAATCTGGAAGATGGGGCAGGGAGGTTTTACACCCTAAAGAAACCATCTTAAAATTTCATTTCCAGCTGCCTTGTTATAGTGAATTGAACAAAGACAGATCAGCAGTAAGTAAACAGGCCTTCACGGCTGCCAGGGGATTGTGAGTCCAGCCGCTGGAGCGCCTCATCACCCTCTGGGAGACCTGGCCTCAGGCTCAGTCCCAGTTGCTGAGGTTGGTCCTCAGGTAGCACTGCTCCCCGCACACCCCCAGACGTGTCCTTGGGCTGGAAAATTAACTCAGAGCTGCCAGGCCCTAAATAGTGCATGTGTGCAGATTTCCTACTACACCAGCTCAGTGTGTCACCCCATCTCCTCCGGCCCCCTGGCCCCTATCATTCCTAGTGTCCATTCAGAGCTTTGCGTGACTGTAGGGAACCCCCACAGTCATTGAATGAAAGAATTGAAAGGTCCTTCCCCTGCCATTTCCCCAGAGCCCACTCTCTATATGTTTACTTTACTGTTTCAAAGATGAAACCTATTTTTTCAGAACTTGGAGCTGGCTCGTTAATGTGAGACTGTAGCCAAGGAGCTGACGAATGAACACCTCCCCCTTCGACGGTGAGTTTCTGCAAGCAGCAGATTTTAAGTATTAGTAACAAAAAACACTAATATGAACATCCTTTGCCAATTCAAATTGTATTTCACCAGCTATTTCACCTTGTCCATAGATGTCCAGTCAGGTATCAGTTCTCCAATACATTCAGGCCCGCATCCGCTGGCTCACCTGCCAGCTTTTCTACTTTACAATGGTGTAAGATCATAGGCATTCGGTAGAAACTATATTTCAAATTTTGCGGTTTGGTCTCTTCCCAGGCTGGTGGCCAATAGAGTGTCCTGGTGCTGGGTGGTCACTGTGAGTCAGTCACATCTCCCCCACAACTGCTCTTCACCTCAGCTCAGCATTCAATAAATTGCATGAGCTACTCAGCGCTTTATGGTAAAATGGGCTTTGGCTTAGGCTGATGTAAGTGTTCTCAGCACCTTTAAGGTGAGCTTAGATGTGATGTTCAGTAGATTAGTTGTATTAAATGTACTTCAACTGATGATGGTTTCAATTTATAGTGGGTTTGGGATGAAACCCCATGAAGGCTTATGAGGAAGATTCTGTGCTACTTATCCTCCACCTTAAACTAAAGTGTCTCTCTGTCTCTGGAGATCGCTCTCTTCTTCTCTCTCTCTCTGTCTCTTTCTCTCTGTCTCTCTGTCTCTCTGTATCTCTCTCTCTCTCTCTCTCTCTGTCTGTCTCTCTTTCTATTATTCTAATAGCATATATTTTAAATGTTTTGTCCTTGTCCCATAGTTCTGGAAAATTCTGTTCCTTTTTCTTTATCTTTACATTTCAGTTTGGGAAGTTCCTATTGACGTATCTTAAAGTTCACCGATTCCTTGCCATCTCTAGTCTACTGATGAAACTATAAAAGATGTTCGGTTTTTATTTTCAGTATGTCCATTAAAATTTTCTTAGTGATTCCCTCTCTACACAGATATTACCAATCTGTTCTTGTATGTTGTCCACTTTTTCTATTGGAGTCCTTAATATATTAATCATAATTATTTTGAGCCCAGTTTGATAATTCCAGAATTTCCACCACATCTGAGTGTGATTCTGATTTTTGCTGTGTCTCTTTTGGCTGAGTTCTCCCATTACTTGTATTATCCTTTAATTTTCGGTTAATAATAATTTGAAGACTAAAATAAACTTCAGTAAATTATCTTTTAGTGTAAAGTTCTATGTTTATCTGGTTAATTGTTAGTCATTTAACTTGACAACAGAAGTAGCATTGGGCTCCATCTCTTCAGGATTATTGATTAATCCTATTTATCAGAAAGCAAATTACAGTTAATATTATTCCTATTTCAGAGACAATGATGCTTGTGTAAATAAGGTTAGTCACAGAGAACAACATTCTACAATTCAATTTTATTTGTAAACCCCTTATAGAAATACTTCCTTTGGATTGCAAAATAGCCTGTTACAAAAACAGAAGGAGAGGTTTAAAAGCATCCTTCAGGCTTTAGAAGCTGAAAAATTGTTGCTAAACGCATGCCAAATCTTCTATCATAGAATATAATAAAAATTAGAGCAAAATATTCATTACTAATGTGAAATATTTCTAAGATCCTCATTTCCTCCTTCCTACATTTTTCAAAAAGTACAAATAATTTTATTGATATAAAATTTTATAAGCAATCTTTTGTAAAATACATTTTCTTGTATTCAATTGTAATCATTTGAAGACCAAAATGAACAAACATTAGTCTTACATAGTAATTACTTCCACTTGAGGCACTGGTCAGTATGCCCCTGAAATTATAATATTGGACTTAACACATCCTCTGATTTTGAAATATTGTCATTCTATTCTATTATAGGGCAAATAAGGCCAGATTATGAGAATTTTGTTATTCTTTGTGTGCCTTTTCACTTTTTAGCAAATTATGTAAACAAAAAAGCATTAGTGATTTTAAAATTTAACTATAATTTAATGAACATCACTTTATGACTAGTCTTTAGCAAATGATATTTAGTGATACAGGCTGCCCCATCAGGTAAATTGTATGTTTTGTAACCATAGGCACTGGACCATAAAATTGTAAATGTTGATAAAGTTCAAAGGATCCTTTCTTTAGATATAGCAAAACATCAAAGCAATGATGTGTTTTTATCATAGCTTTCCCTATCATTAAATCATTTACTTTCCTTTTTGTAAATTTAAAACCACTGATTATTTAAAAAATGTACTTCAAGTGTCCTAAGCATTTAATGATTGTAGAGGCAGAGTAGTCATGAGTGTGGTCTGCAAGAGCCACATTTGACTGAAACATTCCTGAGATTTTCTGAGGTTTAGTACACATTTGATTATATAGGGAGATGCCTCTTCTCTCTTTTATCCTAGAACAGCCCCAGTCTTAAACATAGACAGCTCAATCATTCTTTCTACCACACAGATTAAACAACTTATTTGCCTATATTTTGAGGTCAAAAAAAAAAGATATTCTTTTTTTTTACTGATTTCCTATTGGTTTACAATGCCATCCAAGTTTCAAGAGTACAGTTTCATATCTCAGTAGATGTTCAAACCACACTGCACCCTCCAGTGAATTTCTAGTACCATTCAAGACTGTCAAACTGGTCCCTTCACCCATTCCTCTCACTGTCTCCCCTTGCTTTCTGGTAACTGCCATTTTGGTGTCAGAATCAAAGAGTTATTATTTATGTATTTAGTTCATTAGTTGGTTAGTTGTTGTTGAATATGGGATCTTTTTGTTTTGTTTCTTGATGTTCCACATATGACTGGAACAATCTAGTTCTAGTTTTTCTTCTTCTGCCTTATTTTGCTTAACAAAATCATTTCAGAATCCATCCATATCGTCTTTTTGAAATAGCTGAATATATTCATGGAATTTATACACCATCGCTTCTTTATCTATTTGCCAGTCAACTGGCATTTAGGTTCTTCGTCCCATGGCTTGACTATTATGATTAGTGCTGCAATGAACATAAGAGTGCATATATATATATATATATATATATATATATATTCAAATTAGTATTTTCTTGTTCTTTGGATAAATACCTAGAAACAGAGTAAATGGAGTTGCTGAATTATATGGCAATTCTGTTCTTAATTATTCTAGAAATCTCCATATTGTTTTCATAGAGGCTGCACCAATTTACATTCCTACCAACAGTGAACATTTCCTCCATACCCTGTCCAAAACTTGTTTCTAAACATTTTAATACAGACCATTCTCATACCTGTGGGGTGATAGCTTACTGTGTTTTCACTTGCACTTCCCTGATAAATGATCTAAATATTTTCATTTATTAGAAATCTGGACAACAAATTATATCCATTTAAAGAATTCATTAAGAAGTAGAGTCAAATTGTATCTGTTAAATTAAGCCAAAGAGGGCCTCCTTGGTGGCACAAGGGGTTAAGACACAAACTATGAAGTTGTCCGCAGCCTCTGCAGCACGAGCTTGATGCCCCGGCCGGCCAGGGAGCTAGCCACACGGTGCAGCAGACCTCTCCTAAATCACCCCCTGCTCCCCTCAGCAGTGTATTTCTTTCAATCTGCCTGTTCTGTTCCCCACTCTGTCTCTAGTGAATACTCTCACCCCCTGCACATCTGGCCTGTACCCCAGCTCTTGTATACATAAATAAATCTTTTTTAAAAATTAAGCCAAAGAGGGGATAGAAATAGAACAACAAATGGAATGAATCATTTTTATAATATGTGAGCATATCTTTAGGCATAGTAGAAATGACCTCTTAAGAGGAAGAGCTAAAATGCAAACAAGATATAACTGAGTGATCAAAGTGTTGTGCTGTGAAGAAGGATGAAGTGCTACAGCAGACACTGGTGTTGTCACTTTCAGATCTTGGAATATTAGCTCTGCGCACTGTTCTTTCAGGTTCCACATCCTCAGCTGTTAATAGTTTCACCTGTGATCTTGGGATGACCTCTACTGAATTCAGTGCTGGAAAAAAACCATATTCCTTGGAACACATTTCAATTTAATTTATTCTTACATTAGCATATACTTATACTGCAGTAGCTATATTTACTCTCTCTATATATATTTTTTCTGTATATATATATATATATATATATATATATATACATACATACAGAAAGTCCCAGAAGACTTTCTGAGATTACCACTGCACTTGACATTGTTTCTATGCTTAGCCTCTTTTGCATTTCTGACCTGCTTCTTCTGAACACTTTTTTATTTCTCAGAGAGCATTTAAAGCAATCCCATGCAAAATGCTTCATCTTATGCTTCTGGAAAACTCAGACACTTTAACCTTTCTTGTAACTGTTGTTGGGTTTCAGGGTGCCTGGATTCTGGGGTTCCCTGGTTGTTGACTACACTGTGAGGAGATCACAGGCATGTCTTTAACAGAAGCAGAAACAAAATTTATTTAGAAGCAGATTAAAGGACACCCCAGTAGAGATCCCTGGACAGGCAGAATCCTTAGTAAGAATAATTGCAAGGGAAATGTGGGGACACCAGCCTCAAGTGGGGTGCAGGAACTCTTCACTATGTCCCTTCTTGGGACTCACTGTGCAAGCTCTCTCCATGTGGTTTATTGGTCCATACAGCAGTTTCTAAGACACTCCCCCCTCTACTGTGCTCCTGGGGTGCAGTTTTATCAGCCCTGGCTTCAGGTTGCCATGGTGCCAAGCAGCTCTGCTCTCCCTGGGAAAAGGGAGAACATTTGGGCATTTTTCAGCATACTGCTTATCACCCAGAAAATGGCCAGTTTTCAGGAATTACCCCCTTTGGGAGATTCTTGCTCTCCATGAGTTTACCCCCTGCCTTTAGATTGGAATGGGGGGCTAATTTTCTCTGCTTTGAGCATTTCTTGGCTCTTCCTGGGCTTTATTAAGCTCTGGCAAGAGTTTCCTGGTATGCTGGGCATAGTTGGCTCTCAATTTTCTTTAGGCATTACCCTCTTTGCCCTAACTGTCTAACAATAACATGAAGACAAAATAGAGGCAGTAAAGTTGCAGCATGCTTTGCGTTTAAAGAGACAGAAATTCATCACGTTCACAAAGGGTGATTTAATTTCATTAGAATGGATAGCAAAGAAAGCCATTCAATTATAATGAAAGATTGTTTGAAGACAAAATACCATTCTAAGGATTCTTCCAATTAATAGTACAAAGGTTTCAAAACTATTGTGAAAACCCAGCAGGGATTTTATATAATTGGATTCTTAATAAGAGTTGTGTGGTTTGTGATAAGAAGGTGACATTATATCCAAAGTAGAAGAAGATTAGGATGTGGAAGGAGAATAGAGAGGCCTTCATGACACATTGTGTTGTGAGATTCCGGAACTGAAATGTATCATAAGGACGTGTCATCTATGGGACAAGGTGGGAATTGAATGAGCATTGATGGTGCGTGGAAATGCAGATAGATTGTGGAAATGCCCCCAAAGTCCAAAAGTTTATATATTTTTAAATAAAGTTGACTTTCCTCTTCCCAAGTGGTTACTTCATCTTAAATTGAGTAAGCATAGTAATTTTGAGTGGGAGTGGCTTATTTTTTAGCTCACAACATGAGAATTAAGATTAACCACACAGAGCATCTTATACATAAATTGCTATAACAAATCAAATTGTGGCTTTCCTTTTATTCAGACTTCAACAGTGCCCATAACTTGATAGATTTGCTCATTCTCCTTTGTGATTTGCATTCATAAAAAGATGTCCTTTGTTTTATGAAAGCAATACATCTAAACCTTACTGAAGGAGATGATCCTGGTGCTATATGTATATGGTTTTGGACAAATTATTTTCACTCTTAAGTCTCTGTTTTTATCTGTTAAATATATTTCCTCTTACCTGGAACAAAAAAAATGCCCACTTTTATTTAATTTGCAATTTTTTCATAAAAATAAATTGGGTTAAAGAGGAAAAAGCTATGAACCCTCAGCATTATCCACAAATTACTATTAATGTACACCAAGAAAAAAGCTATAGAAACATTATTTTTTCAAGGTATGAAAAAAATAATAACTCATTATCATCATGTAACTATCTTCATCTTGACTTTTTAAGATTGGTAACTACTCTTTAACTTCATGTCTTTTGTAAGCGATAAAGATATTTGTTTGGTGGTTTTCTAAGTGTCACAGACTCAAAAATTGATTACTGTGGGAATTACACTTAAGAGAAAATAGCCATATTTGGAGGAAGAAGGGAAGTAGTTTAAAAACTAAACTTAAAGAAAAGTTTTCATTGGGACTTTTTACTTTTTCTTTCTGCCTTTCCAATACACAACCCTGCAGAATTTTGAGCTAGTCTGACTCTTTCTGTCCCAGATCCCACTTTCTTTCCTGTTGTTTCTCAAGAAAGGGAAATGAAAATTTAGAATGATAGCTTGCACAAAAAGGAAGTACTATGAACTCATAATTTTAGTAATATGGAAAATTGTTCCTATTCTATACATGGAATCAATAAACTTAATTAAAAAACTCAACCTCTGAAAAGCATATCTGCTATTTTGCCCTGGAATTAGTGTCATATCAACTCCATTACAGATACTATTAATTTCAATATGTCATTTGGTGCACCATGAGAACCAAGTATAAAGACATCTGTAGTCAGTTCTGATTAAGGGATACTTTCCTTTAATTTTCACTTACTTTTTGAATTCTCTGTGGTCTTTGCAACTTGGAAACACAAGAAAGTAATATTTCTCCAGCCCAGTTATGCTAGTTGAAAACATTTATTGCAATTCGTTTTAGACTTTTTACCACATTTTTTTAATTTCAGCATTCTCACACAAATAAAGCTAAAAAAACTAAGTATCATCATGGAAAACTGTAATATTCTTAATTATTGATAAGGAGAAGTATCTAAAAATATGATATGATAAAGATATGTCATTTCTGTAGTGCTGATAATAACTTGAAATTATTATACCCAGGAAACGCCCACCTTCCAAATCATAACTATAAACCCTAGTTGAAAGAAAGCAGGTATTGAGAAAATAAATATCATGAGAATCAATTCAAAGAACAAGTTTATTATCTACATGCTTCATGGTAGTTGATAATCTAAGGCCTCTTTATTCCACAGTTTCTGATAATGAAATTGGAGAGATAACACATTTTGATACCAGGTATGAATGTAAGAAATTAATATCAGAAAAATTAGTTCTGTCACATTTATTAGGAAGCTTGGTTTGCATATTATATCAGAGCTATTTAGCTTGTGATACATTAAATGCAGTCAATTTTCATTTGAGAGAGGTTGCAAATGAGAGCTAGCAGTTTGAAAACAATATCCCAAAAATTATATTCAGTTTCCCCACTACATTTTGAAAAATATTTGAAATATTACAAATCAAAAATAAGAAAGATAAGCTAGTTGTTATTTCTTTTTTAGAGAAAACAGTCATAAAAATGAATCAAGGAAATTAGGAATTTTGAGGAAATTATGATGAGATATATAGCATATTTAGGAACTACTCTTGACTCTGAATTTCTTAAAAAATAAATCAAAAAATGCAATGTGCTATATCACAAGTTTTTAATAGGAATGGAGTAAATACATGCATAATAATAAACAGGAATTTTTTTTCTTGGAACTAAACAGCAGGAAAAATAATATGGGTTTATGTATGAGAAAGATCTGGTTTTATTGAGCAACACTTTTCTAAAAATACTCTTTTAAAATATGCTCAAAGGAAGCATCATATTTCATGATTTCAAATTTATAGTAATTATAGTATAAATTTATTGCAAGATTATAATAATCAAAATAATAAGGTTATTGGCATAAAATCATAGGGGAGCTCAGAAGTAAACCCATGCATATATGGCCAATTAATATATGACAAAGAAGCCAAGAATAGACAATAGAGAATACTAGTCTCTAATAAATGGTGCTGGGAAATCTATACAGCTACATGCAAAAGAATGAAACTGGAGCATTCTTATACCACACACGAAGGTCAACTTAAAATGGTTTAAACTCTCGAAAGTAAGAACTGAGGCTACCCAAAGAGAGGGTTGGGGGTGGAGAGCAGAGAGTGGTGGGTGCCTAATGGACTAGGGTGGAATATGGTGGTAGGTGTGGTGTGATAACATACGCCTGAAGTGGTGTGATGCTGTAACTTTGAATCAAGTATGGTGTTGTAAACCAATGTAACCTCAATCAAAAATAAACAAATAAATAATAAAAATTTTAAAACATGCAAAAAAGTAAGACTTAAAGCCATAAAACTCTTAGAAGAAAACAATGGTCATAAACTACTTCACATTAGTCTTAGTGAAGTTTTGGATTTGGAAATAAAAGCAAAGGTAACAAAAGCAAAAATAAGTAAGTGGTAACTGAAAATCAGCAACCTTGCAGATAACAGGAGAGTAGACTGAAGTTCGTCCAGAAGTTGAATTTTCCTATCACTGCCACTTTTTATGTCTGACAACACCTTGGAGAAAGGTGTTAACATTGTTTGATAAAACTTGGTGCTCACTATGAAAAAACAACAACCCTACATTCAAGGTGTTTGTTGAACGGAACCAGTGGCAATCTTTAACACCATGGCTGCCTGAGATTATAACGCCAGTTGACGTAAGTAAGAGTTAAGCCAAAAATTTAAATAGAAAATATAAAAGATGTTCACACAAGGTTTTCAAATTCCCCTATGAAATACTACTACGCTATAAAAAAGATGAACTTGATATTTGCATGTAGGGTCAGGACTGGACATGGTGCAGGTTTTCTGTGATCCAGCAGACCGGGTGAAGGAGTCAGAGTCCTCAGTGGTTTTGCAGGCTTTTATTGGGGTTTACCAGGCACACAGCAGGCAGGGGTACTGGGGGGCCGGGAGGCTGGCAGGCCTCCCAGCCCGCAGCAAATCCTCACTCTATCTGAGCTCTCCGGTGAACTCTGCTTCTGCTTCTTGGCTTCTCTCTCAGCTTCTCTTTTGGCTTCTGCTGGCGTCCCCGTGACGCCGCCCTTAAAAGCCCAGTCTCAGTCCAGGTAAATCCCATCTACCTAGGCCCACACCCTACTCCAGGTGCCCACCATCAGGCATACATTCAGGACCCCAAGGATCCATCATCTATCCTGATGGCAGGAGGGCAGAAAAGCCTGACGTTTTTCCTTACCCTATATTGCAACAGCATACTTGGGCATTATGGGGATTACACTAAGTGAAATAAATCAGAAAAAGACAGACAAATATCATACCATTTCATTCATATGTGGGAAATAAAGAATGCAAGCAAACAAACCAAAACAGACCCACAGATTTTGACAACAGAATGGGTGTTTCCAAAGGGGATCCAGGTGGGGATGATTGTAATGGGTAAAGAGGGCTGACTGAACGATGGTGGAAGGAAATTAGACCTTTGGTAGTGGGCCAGGCGTGGTATAAATATTTGTTAAGATGGGACAATATATTCCTGACACACAGCTTTGTAAACTTAAATGATATGGTACATACACACAGTGGAATATTACTCAGCAATCAAAAAAGATAAACTCATGCAATTTGAAGCCCTTGGATGGAGCTGGAAGGAATCATGCTCAGTGAAATAAGCCAGAAAGAAAAAGAAAAATACCAGATGGTCTCACTCAGAGCAGGAATTTAGAAAACCTAAATAAGGGATCAGGAAAAAGACTAATTAATACAAAGTAAAAATCAAAATCAACAAGCAACTATAAACCAGAGACACACTTAAGGGTGTGAGGAGAGGAAGAGGGATTAGGGTCAAAATAAGGGGGGTGCCGTTGTATGGGGAATATAAGCAAGATGAAAATTCATATATTGTACAAAAATGAAAAATGATAAAAAATATAAAATAAAATAAAATATAAAAAATAAGTTAAAAAAATGAATAAAGCCAATTCTGTTGAATTGAATGTTATCTTAATTAAAGATTAAGAGACAAATGAAGCCAATTCTATTGATTTGAAGGAATGAATGAGCAAGTGATTATTTCAACACTTGGTCTTTTAAGTGCTTCTCATGCATCAAATCATGTATTTCTCACATCCATAATGCATTAGAAATATTAAACATAAAACTCCTTTAGGAATCAAGGAAACTAAGAATCTGATAAGCGTAAAGACACCTGCAGAGAGGTCCAGGTTTTCTAGTTTGGTGTCACTACAGCATGCTGAATGGGCATGTGGGTTTGAATCAACAGTATTTGGTAGACAGGGAAGCTGTGGAATGCAATTAATAAAAATGACAAACTCTGTTATGCAGTAACTCAAGGAAAGACATTGCTGCTATCTAGATTGTAATATTTTACTGTTCACCAGGAAAGCAATCTTATGTAAAGACTTCCTAGGAAAGGCACATTTCCTCCAATCACTATTAAATTCATTTCCATCAAAAGGAACTACTTATTACAAATGAATTAATGTTGCTTTGGGAACATTTGCTTCCTAGGTCAATTTTTATTAGGGATTGTTGTCTCTTTATGAAATGAATATAGATTTTTATTGCTTAAGTCAGTAGTCTCATATACTAGGTATGTATACGATTGATTATATATTATATAAAGTGGAAGGGACCTTAGAAATTACATTATCAGTCCTCTTATTTTTAATTTAAAATAACCAAAGACCTTGAGAAATGAAATAATCTGTTTAAAATGACTGACTAGGTTGTAATAAATCTGGGAATAATAGGCACCTAATTTCCTGACCTTATACAAACTCTTGGCCATACATTATTTTTATGAAAATTAACCAAGATACTCTGTTAATTTTATGAAAATTAACCAAGATACTCTATCTACCACTGTCTCTACTCTGGAAAAATTCCTGATTTTTAAAATCAGCTTCCCCATTTTAATCACTATCATGATAAATAAGTGCCCAGAGCTTATCATCTTTTCATCAGATAGTATGAAAGAATCATCACAATCAACATGGTTTAGGAAATATCATTAAAAATATGTGTTTTAAATATATTCTGCAACTTCAGCTTATGAAATATTGTCTCGGTCCATAAAAAGTCTTTTTCAGCAATTGAATAGTGCCTATTGAAATTCAGTTGTATAACCCTATGATTCCTGCCTTCAGTTAATCTCTTTCAATTGGCCATTTTTGGTGCTTCACTTAGGATTCTCATATTCACTCATTTGTTGGTCTCTAAAGTGAGATTTAATTTTCCTTCTAATTCTATAGAAGCTATGAATATAGATAATGGAGACAAAACACACAGGTAAAAATCTTGTCTTTGATACTAACTAGCTGTGTAAATTTGGGGGAAAAAAATCACTGAAATTTGTTGAGTTTGCTTCCAATCTGCTAAGTTTACATAACATTAATTCCTAATGCACAGGTGGTTGTCAGCATTATATGAATTATTTCATTTAAAATAAGCAGAAGATTGTATAATATTTAATAATATTTTAATGACTATTAGCTAACATCTCTGTCAGTATGGAAAATGACAAATATGACTTGCCCCTATCAAACCACATATATTAGAATATGTTATGGCCTTTTCCCTCACAATCCTTTGGCAAATATACATTTATTTTTTTTTTAAGATTTATTTATTTATTATTTATACAAGCACTGGGTACAGTCAGAAGCGCGGGAGGGTGAGAGAATTCATCAGAGCCAGAGCGGGGAGCAGAGCAGGCAGAAGGACCGAAGTACACTGCTGAGGGGAGCAGCGGGCGGCAGGAGAGGTCTGCGCGCCACGTGGGACCCTCCTCTGGTGGCTGGGGAGCAGCCGGGGATCGAACCGGCACCGCAGAGGCCGCGGGCAGCTTCGCAACCCAGCGCTCAACCGCTGCGCCACCGGGGAGGCCCTGGCAAATATACATTTAAAAATGAATAATGTTGAAAAACAATCTTGGACAAAAAATCACTGTTAAATACTGTGATTTTTAAAATAAATCATAAATCTTATGAAGGTAAAATTATTTAAAAGTCTCCCAAATTAAATTAAAAATAAGAATGTAATGATTGATCATATTCATAAGGATGACAAATGGTTTCATTTTAACTAGAAAATTTGACACGTCATTATAGTAATGTGGTCAAATTCATTTGCTTAGTTGGGGAAATAGAAAGTCGAGAAGAGTGATTAATGAATGCTTTTTTAATGCAAGTGGCTCAAAAACTTCACTTGCTTGGCAAAATAAGCAGAATATGATTCACAGTAATGACTCAGAAGACTTGGAAGATCATTTTTACACTTTGTACTAAGAAATGCTATTTTTTTGCAAGGATCTCTCTATTAATGTAGTAAAAATGCAACTTGAAAGCATAATCAAATAAATTATCCTTTTCTCATTAAGTACAATGTTCCTATTTGCATGATTTAATGCAATTTCATTTGTACATAGAAACCTCTTGTCCAGGACTAGGGAGAAGATAGGTCATGCGCTCAGAGGGTCACTATGAGTCACAAACTTCCCCATCTCTTGGTATTTTGAAGGCTGTGGATGCTTTCAAGCATCCTTTGTGCTAATATAAGAGAATAGTAACTGCCTCTTCTACTGACAGAGGGATGGAGTACTGGCTGGGGCGTGAGATTTAGGAACACTCTCTCGGCCACTTCCCTCATAATATTGTTACCTTGGATATCAGCAGCTCTGCATGGCTCTCTCGGCAAGCAAATCATTTCCTTTTGTCTTGGATTCTTTGCAGACCTGAGCCACAGAGACAAGGAGGAATATGAGTCATTTCAAGCTTGGCATTAAAGATGCTGCTTTTCCAGCAGTTGGATACTTCTTTTTTTTTTTAAAGCTTTATTTATTTATGCATACAAAACCTGGGATATAAGCCAGAGGCACAGGGGGTGAGATAATTCACCAGACACAGAGTGGGGAACAGAACAGGCAGACTGACTGAAATACACTGCTGAGGGGAGCAGTGGGTGAGACAGGAGAGGTCTGCTGCTCCATGTGAGTTAGCTCCCTGGCTGGGGATCGAACTTGTGCTTCAATGGCTGCCAATAGCTTCATAGTGCTGAGATTTAACCCCTTGTGTCACCAGGGAGGCCCCACTTGGATATTTCTTTTTAAATTTCCATTAAATGTCCTTAAAAAGAGTGACTTGAAACATGTCATTTAATCATTAATGCCCAATATTGTTAAATAGCTACAGGTAAAGACACAATTTTTATAAAATTATCTTCAATAGATTTAATTCCTTAAATGTCCATTAAAACAACTTGAAAATTGTCATAGCAACCTTTTTATCTTACAAAAGGAATATTTGCTTAATTTCCATTTAAAATATTATGTAATTATGCAGAGTTTTCATTTCCAAATGAGTGTGTGTATCGATCAGTCTGTCGTATGATTCCTTTCTTAACCTCTCATAAAACCATGCAATTAGTTTCCTGAAAATCATAATCAATCAATTTCAGAAGTCACTATCCCTTTGAATTATTTCCTGTATTTTTAAACATATTATCCTAAATAAAACCCAGCCTACTAGCTGTAATAGCACTGTTTCCTCTGCAGCTGAATCAAATATTGGCTCTTAGGACTACTGTGGCACTGGAGTTTGAACAGAGAATTTCTTCCTTGCTCCTCATTCTCAGAGACCATTTTCTCTAAAACTTACTTCCTGCAATATACATGTCAGTATACACAGACTCCTGTCCACTCAGATCTTAATCTCCAGGCACCACCACCAGTCTCCATCATTTTCTAAAGCTTTTTACTTCTTTGTCCAGCTCTATCCTATATTACCTCATAATTCTTGGTAATTTCAATGTCCATTTAGATAATACTTTAAATGCCATGATACCTCTTTATTTTCTGGAAATTTCTACTATAATTATCTTATCCTTCATTCCATGTAAGGCCTCCCACTTCCAAGTTCTTATTAAACAATTGCACTCAGTCCATATTTAAACTATGAAGCACCTTCTTCTATTCTGTTTCCACGCTACTCCTAGGATTCTAAATGCAATATTTATGTTTAACTAAGTTGAGATCTACACTTCACTGGTTTTGTTACCTTCTTAATTTCTTCACTTTCCAACCTTCTCCTGTTTGTGTGCAACAATTCATAGTGTACACATTCCTTTCCATATATTTATAAATCCTTAGGCAATGACTCTCTCGGTTGAATATGCCAAGCATATTATTATTCCTGGTTGAATTACAACTTGCTGTCTACAGCTGAGAAAAACAAGTATGATGGTTGGTCTTCCTTTAAATGCATGATCATTAACTTCAATTGAGTTCATCAGGGTTTTCAGAAACCAACCCCATTTTCTCTCTCCATTCATTCTCATGTTATATGACTAATTCCATATACTTCTTATCCTCTTATCTTTCTTGATTTTCCCCAATAGCACTTATTGAGTGCTAGTGCTTATAATTCTTCCGTCTTTTCTAGTCTGCAAGCTACAATATATATATGAGAACTATGATAAGAGAGTGTTTGCCAATTTTGTTCATTATTGAATCCTTACTGCATGAGATAGTGTCTAGCATAAAGCAGTGGCAGTACACTATATTTGTTTAATGAATTTAGAATGTCAATTCTTTTCCTGATGGCTTGGGAAAATGTGCCAGTTCATTGGTGAAGAATTTATGTCTTTGGAAGGGATAGTTTCTTTATTAGGATTGCAGTATAAAAAAAGATCATGTATATATGAAAAAGGTAGGTACATCACTCCATTCTATGTATGTATAAGTTAATGTTTATTTCCTAATTTTAGACAGAGATTATTGATTAACAGTGTACTCTCTTAGACTCTGAAATATTAAGTCTTAAGGTTTGCTTTTACTTTTAAACATGCCAAAGACCTGAGTTTCTGTAAGCCAATACTATGCGTGCATTTCTAAATTGTCCCCCATAAGACTTTTTTCAAAGACTAGACAACCCCCATATCTATCCATCATCTTCCTTCCATTCTTTCCATTATGAACAATATCATAAACACACATGTCTAGCTATGGTCCTGCAGACTGAAAAAATCATGTAGGTAAGTCAGGTTCTGACACTCTTGTGTTTTGGAGATTAATTACTATTTGTTCTGGTGCAGGAATTAGGTTCATCCTGAAACAGTTTACCCAATAAATGACTCCTCCAAACCATCTGTGAGATTTAATCATATAATCTCTGGGCTCAATTCTGAGAAAATTATCCTATCATCAAAATTACTGTGGTTGAATAATCACTTTATGGGCTGAAGAAAGTTGGCGATTCACAGAAGCTGGGAGTAATTCCTTTCACAATCTCCCACAGCAGGTAAAGTTTAATTGTACTAGCATGTGAAGGGGCACATTCAAAGTTGAAAAGTTATAATGTTAAGAATTATGAAAACATTAAATAAGGGACCAGGAAAATGAATAACTGTAAGAAAGTGAAAATCAAAATCAACAAAAAACTATGAACCAGAGACACTTTTTGGGGGGTGGGGGGCGGGAGGGGAGGGATTGGGGTCAGAATGGGGGGGTTGCAATTGTATGGGGAATATAAAAATAAAATTTATTATTTAAAAAAAATTCAGAAACTAAATAAAAAGAATTATGAAAACAGATCTATTTGGCCAATGACGCTAGGTTCCATGTTTATGAAAGACTCTTTTTGATGTGACCCCCAACAGTGACATCATCATCTGATCTAATTATTTACATGTGTCTAAGTGAGATTTTTGGCAGACTCTTACAACCATTTCTCCCCTTGAAAATCATTTATTTTCTACTGGAGTTAATGTTTGTCTTAATGTGTCAGAACTGTCTTTATAAGTTGAGAGAAATTAATAATGGCTTTCATTATATATAAACTAATTTTTATTCAAATTAATTTTAAATAAATAAATTAGGGCTGTGATTCCAGTTGCTTTAAAAACATCTGGATTTTAATATAGGTTCTTTTACCTAAGAACGAGCGCCCTGGGTGAGAATATTAAACTTGTACTTCCTTTTTTCTCAACCATGAAATAGAGTTAAAAATTGATGTTCTGAAATTAACCTATCTTTGCTGTCTTTTCTGTAACTTTTATTCAGTACTTAACCAAATTACCTTATCTTTGTTCATCCCCATCTCATCACATTGACTCCTATGATAATTAATTGGCTCTCACAATTGTCAAAGTCAAAGATTTCCTTTACCACTTGGCATTTTGATCTTTGTTTAATAAAAATAATATTTTCCCCTGTTTTCTCTGATATTATCTACTGTTTTTCTTCTGACTCATAATGAACACTTTGCTTTTTATTTTTTTTAAAGATTTATTTATTTATGCATACAGAGAGCTGGGGTACAGGCCAGAGATGTGGGGGATGAGAGGATCCACCAGAGACAGTGGAGAACAGAACAGGCACTGACCAAAATACACTGCTGAGGGGAACAGCAGGTGAGACAGGAGACGTCTGCTGTGCCGTGTGGGTTTCTCCCTGGCCCTGGCCAGGGATTGAACTCATGCTGTAGAGGCTGTGGATTGCTTCATAGTGCGGTGCTTAACCTCTTGTGCCATCAGGGAGGTCCGCCTTTTTGTTCTTGTGATGGTTTCTTCTGAAAGACACAAGTCTGATTTTGTCCCACTTGCTTATCTTTGCTTGTTTCTCTTGCCATTTGAGTTGCATCCCCAATACATCTTTATAATAGATGTTCTTTAGTGTGTATCCCCTGTGTTTTTGCTTAATTATGTTATAGTTTTAGGAAGTCTCTAAAGCTTTAATCCATTTTGAATTTCTATGTACAGTCAAGTATAGCTCTTTTTTCATGTTTTGCATGTGCAAACCATGTTTACCAACATTTCTATTAAAGAGGTTTCCTTTCTGCGTTGCAAAGTCTTGGTTCTTTGAAATCTCATCTAATATATTCATCTTGAGTGATAAATCCAGAAATTCAGGCAACCCTGAATTTTGACCTCCTGCCTTTGTCACTGTCATAAATGTAACATACACTTTCTATTAAGCATTCATGATGATCATTAAATGCTATGGAAACATCTCATTTAATAATCAAAGCCAGTCCATTTCACAAAATGTAAAGAAAGGATAAGTGAGGTTAAGCCACTGTCTGTGATCTCATGATTAAGTGGCAAAATGGAAAATACAGTCTAAACGTATTTGACATTCAAGACTACGATTTTTAACTACCACACTCTGCTGCTTCTCTCTGTGGAATTCCTCCTGTCGAGTCATTTCCTACTGATACCTATTTTATGTCTGAAATGTGCTTCAAACCTGTCTCATCCTAATGCTATTGTTCTACTTCAGACTTTATTAATTTATCATTACTGCTAGACAAGTCAACTGGAAACTAATTTGACTTCTAATCAAATGCAAATTAGAAATTAAAATTATTTTTATCTTCCTAGTTTTTCAGGAAGGTAAAGCATATTTTTAAATTTCAGTTTTCTTTTATGTAAGTGATGCTTGTAGCCCATCAGACAAGGAGAAATTAGGAGTGAAAATATGATTTATCAAAAATGGAAAATATACTCAATCATTATTTGTCATTATCCTGAAATATGACATACACTTTAGAAAATTAATTTGATCCAATCATATTAGTAAAAATATTTGCATGTGTATCAAAAGAAAATATGCAGAATAAAATCTATAATAAATTCTTAATTTTTTATATTATCACATTACAATTATATAAAATATATACAAGAAAGATACTTTCAGTAGCATTTAGTGCTTCCTGACTTGTGTGCTAGTAACATCTTTACTCTTCAAATATTCTGGACCTAAAAGATGCTCTTTTTAATAAATTCATTTCAATAATATGTGATGTCTAAGATGAAAGGTTGAGTGGAGAAATATATAAATATCCAGCTAACTTTTGGTTGGCATGCTTATATTTTAACTTTGAGAGCATTTTGTTTTCATAGTCCTATTTCCTTTTTCAGATTTCTGCTTTGGGTCATGATACATCTACAGTCACTAAACTTAACCTGTTGATATAAATAGAGCTAGAAAACATATATAAAATAACTGATGTCAGGTACTGGGCACAAGGAGGACAAGATTGTGATCCTTAAAAGAAGCAAAACAAATGAGTTTGGTCAAGATGTCCCAACTTCCTGCCTGGAAGCAATTTCTGCACCACAGGTACAGGGAGATGGAAGCCACACAGAGCCCTGACAGCTCAAGTAGCATTATCATGAGAACATTTGGAATCAGCATAAGAATACATATTCTTAAAAGGTTGTGCACCATAGGTAAAACTAAGAAATTCTATGTATCACCAGACTTACTGATATAAAAGTAATGGGCTTTTCAACATTCAAATATACTTTTTACTGTATAAATCCAAAGAGACCTCATTCATTTTGACTCCAGGTAGCCATGGTTCTTCAACTGTGTTAACTCCTCTCCCTACTGTTATCCTGCTTAGAATAGAAGCTACTCTGGGTGAATGAGGTGGGTGTGGAAACTAGCAGCCAGTCTCTGCTGATCAGCTTGGTGTGGAGGCTGGAAAATTCTCCCACTTCCTATACCTGAGATCAAAGGAAGCATTCCAGAGTAACTACATGAGAGAAACTAGATAATATTTTTTTCCCATTAAAAATTCATTCCTGGAATCGAATAGAAAATCCAGAAATAAACCCACAGATTTATGGTCAACTAATCTTTGACAAAGGAGCAAAGAATATGCATTGGAGCAAAGAAAGTTTGTTCAATAAATGGTGCTGGGAAAACTGGGTCGCTACATGCAAAAGAATGAAGCTTGACCACCACCTCACACCATACACAAAAATCAACTCAAAATGGATTAAAGAACTAGACATAAGACCTGAAACCATAAAATATATAGAAGGAAATATAGGCGAAACACTACGTGATTTGCACATCAAAGACATCTTTACAGACACATCACCCAAAGCAGTGATAGTGAAGGCAAAGATAAACAGCTGGGACTACATCAAATTAAAGAGCTTTTGCACAGCAAAAGAGACAAAAACAAAAACAAAGAGAAACCCCACCAACTGGGAGAACATTTTTGCACCCAACACTAATGATAAAGGACTGATCACAAAAATCTGCAAAGAGCTGATGAGACTCAACAACAACAAAGAAAATAATCCAGTCAAAAAATGGGCAGAAGAGCTTAAAAGAAACTTCTCTGAAGAGGAAATGCAAATGGCCAACAGGCATATGAAAAAATGTTCAACATCACTTGTCATCAGGGAAATGCAAATCAAAACTACCATGAGATACCATCTTACACCAGTGAGAATGGCACATATTAAAAAAACTAGCAACAACAAATGTTGGCGAGGGTGTGGAGAAAAAGGAACTCTTCTGCACTGTTGGTGGGAGTACAAACTGGTCCAACCACTGTGGAAAGCTGTGTGGAGATTTCTGGACCTACTAAACATAGAGCTTCCATATGATCCAGCAATTCCACTCCTAGGTATTTACCCAAAGGACACAGAAACATCAATTCCAAAGAGCACCTGCACCCCTATGTTTATAGCAGCACTGTTTACAATAGCTAAGCTTTGGAAACAACCCAAATGCCCAAAAATAGATGACTGGATCAAGAAGATGTGGTACATATATACCATGGAATATTACTCAGCATTCAAAAAAGATAAACACATGCAATTTGCTGCAACATGGATGGTGCTGGAAGGGATCATGCTCAGCGAAATAAGCCAAAAAGAAAAAGAAAAATACCGGATGGTCTCACTCATAGCAGGAATCTAGAAAACTTAAATAAGGGACCAGGAAAATGAATAACTATAAGAAAGTGAAAATCAGAATCAACAAAAAACTATGAACCAGAGATGCTTTTAGGGGGGCGGGGGCGGGAGGGGAGGGATTGGGGTCAGAATGGGGGGCTGCAATTGTATGGGAAATATAACAATAAAATTTATAAAAAAAAAAAACATATCCAGTAAAAGCAAAAAATTATAATGATTATAATTTTATATTGCATACTTTTTTATTTATATGTTGTGTTTATATAATTTTTATAATATAATAAAAATTATAATAATCTGAAAAAAATTCATTCCTGGTACTTTGGGGGAATGCATATAAGCTATGAATAAATATTTCTCCCCAAGGTAAAGATGCAACCTTATTTCTTTCTAGAACTAGTGCTGAAGACACCCAAATTTAAAGATTTCAAATTTGTCTACAGAATGCAATCTAGTATTTTAAATCTACTTGATGACATATTACTGCTTCTTAGTGCATGGATGATCAGAAATATCTCCTATGTTATTTATCAATTATAGCCCAAGAAAAAAATGAAAAACTCTTTTAGTCTTCTGGTACATACTTTTTTTAACTTGAGGTGTCTATAAACCACAGCCAAAAATTTAAATTTTATTGAATGCTTAAAATATTATTATTATATACCAAGTCTTTCCCATGTTGATTACAAATGGACTGTTTCTGGGTATTTATCACATCTGACAAGGTTTAAAGGAGAGACTGGGTAGTATGAAATTTTGCCAGGGTGACAAATGTATCTTATCCAAATTGGTCAATTAGTCACATTAACAACAGAGACCTCTTATGTTGTGTCAGGCAACACTACACTGTCAAAAAAAACAGGCATCGTGGAACAAGCTGTTATGGCAGAATGCTGCCAAGAAAGTAGACCTGGCCTTTTAATTGAATGATTTTACAGAGTCAATTGCTCAGGGCAGGAGAACAAAGAAAAGAAAGTTAGAAGGAAATGAATGTCTGCTTATGTTATCTAGGCTCTTTGGGGAGGTGAGTCTGAGGATCTGGATTAGTTTTATGGCCCAAGTTTGAAGATCAAAATCAAGCCTCCGACTTCCACTCATGGTTCCTATCTTAGTCGCAAGTCTTTGGGACAAAAAGTTACTTATCAGTCTACTGCCCCCCCAGGCGTTCGGGTCATGCCTCTTGATGTATACTCATTGCCCCAGGGAATTAAGTATCCTGCTCTTGTTTTACTTGAGAGGAACCTTTGCAGAGTGGATAGTTTGCATTCTTTAGTTTAGGTCATTGATTGGGCCAAATGGACTTTGGACTTTAAAGGCTGCACTGCATAGCCAGAATGGTAGCTTAAGCAGCCCTTAAGGCTAGCAGATCCACATTATTATCCTGCCAATTTTATAACAATGAAAAAAATGTGTACAATGTCATGTGCCAACTGAGTCCCAAATCCTAGTGAGTGTATGTGAGAGGTACTGTTCACATTCATTTCAGCAAAAACAGTTGCAGATAGACCAAAAATTCCTTTTTTGATGGTACACTTGTTTTAATTTGACTCTCTTTGCAATATCACGGTTACTGCATCTATGTCCATTCCATTCTGGGTTATGTTCATTTTTCCCTAGGGAAAAATCATTCATAACATGCTTATATTGCCATAAAAATGACTTGAAACAGAAGCATTCAGTCTTTTGAGAGCGTCAAGAAGTTAGCCCTACAAAACATGATTTCAAACTCCTAGTCCATTAACCAATTTTGTTGTAAAACATGATTTAGAAAAAAATCACTGTGGATGGTTTGTTCAGACAAAACAAGGCAAAATAGGCAGAGTAAGTTAATGTAGCCTGACTTATTTTACTTTATTCCATTTCAACCATTTTTAGCAAGTGCATGTTCTTTTCTCATTTTCCTTTTTTTCCCCTATTTTATAGGAAAAGATGTTTGGAGTCCTACTTGTATTTCCGGGACATAATTGATTAGAATTCCCCTTGTAGCACTAATTCTTAATTAAAATTCACTTTTAAGGAGAAAAAGATAGTCCAGATGGCCTATGTAGGCTACTTGATTCCTTGAGTAGCGCTTTTGTTCTTCACATTTACAAAACTCTGTTGTGTTCTATTATTTCATTTGCAGTCTGCAGCCTTATTAGCATTCTTCCTAATTGCCTGGAGAAACCACCAAAATAATTCACTCATTTATTTTCTTGCTTCATAAATTCCCTCTCACCCCACAGTATTTTTAAAGACTATGAAGTTTGAAAGAAAAATTTTTCTTTAGTGAAATTTCATTCTATCTGAAGTACTGGGAAACTAAACATTTCTCAAGAGATTTTGGGTGTCTAAGTACATGATACGTGCTTTTGTTCGTGTATTTTATCATTGCTTGTGCTGTGGCATATTGTTCTGAGCACATCTGTGCAACCCAAAGTAAGAGAGGACATTTGGACATCCAACACCAGAGTAAGAAATGAAAAAATGATGGTTGAACAATGAAGCACAAATCAATAGCAAGTATTCTGTGGGAAGATACTGATTTGATTCGCATTGTGGTACTGAAGATGTTCTCTGATTCAACTGATACTTTTTCTAATGAATGTTTTATTACATAACTTTAAGGTTTTCAAAAAGCACTTGGGGTGATATTTAGTATAATGCAATACACTTTTCTTTTTCAAATGTTGTGTTAATATCAAGAGAGAAGCTATGATCAGAGACCCAGATTAAATTTGAAATGGATAACAATTTGCATTAGATTTTTATGTCTTCATAAAATGCAGTTAGCATCCATGTCCCAAGATGCACAGTTCATCTGAGAGTCAACTTTTAAAGATAATTAAAATAAATCAGTTTGACTCTACACAATATAAATTATGAGGTGACTGTTGTTAATAAAGAGGATGTGATCAAAAAGCTTATATAATGGAGCAAAAACTTGTGTAATTAAAACTGAATTTTAGATTATACATCTTCAAAGCAGTGACATCAACCATTGTAAATATTGTAACAGCAGTTTATGTAAATCCAGGTACTATTTTATCTGATCATGGTGTTTTCCTCCACGGCCCTTGAAAAAGCCATTCTGTCAGGGATTCCATTAGAATTTCAAAGTGGCAGGAAGTGCTGACCTTATCATTTACTCAAATGATTCCATAGCAAATGGAGACAGTGCAGGTGCAGAACTCTGTGGTACACTGGCCAAGAGCAAGTGAATCAAGACATTGTGACGATGAGGCAGAATTGTATTGGTGGACAATCGTGAAATTTATGTTTTGTTTTGTTTTTTATCAAGGTAACATTGGTTTATAATATTGTATATGTTTTGGGAGCACAGGAGCACACTTACTCCGGTGACTGATACACCCTGCCCATCACCAAGGTACACACCCTCCACCAGTCTATCGACCCTGACCCCCTCTGGCCTTTGCTCACACTTCCCACTGCTTTCCCCACTGCTGATAACCTCAGTTCTGTTGTGAGAATCCAAGGGTTTGCTTTGGTTTGACTCTGTCTGTTCATTTGCTTTGTTCCTTTATAGTCCACTCATGAGTGAAAGCACCTGGTCTTCGTCTTCTCCATCTGACTTATTTCACTTAGCATAGTCCCATGTAGTTCCGTGTTATCACAGTTGGTAAGATTTCATATTCTTTTAATTTTTTAGTAAGGGAAGATGCAGGTATTAATAAGTTAGAAAAATTTCAAAACCTTGAATTTATATAATTCATATCAAAGAATGAATGGCTGCATTTTGAAATCTTTATTTCCAGTTTATATCTTCCAGTTTTTTAAAAAAAAATCTTAATCTCAGTACACTACCTATACACAGAATGTGTCATTTAGTCATTATAATTTAGTATTACTATTACTAGGTCATACTTTTAATCAGAATTATTCTATAATGCTTCTTTCCTGCGATAATTAGATACCAGGGTCATTTTGTGGAAAATTCCATATTTAATGTGTGATAAATGAAAGAAATCATCTTACAGATAGTTTTCAGTTTTCTGTATTAGTGGAGATGGCCTTCATCTCATCTGAAGTATCCCTCTTTCCCTCCCACTAGGCAATTTTGTATAATATGCGTGGAGCTATTTCTACCCCTCGCTGATATTTGGTGCCTTTATGCTTTTGCATGTTTCAAAATCTGAGGAAAGGAACCAATTACTACAACTGTGCATCAGGTAGAATCATGTATTCAGAACCAGGCAGGAGGCTCAAGGCCACAGAAATAAAAGTAACGAAAGGGCTTTTTGGCTGAGCTCAGATCTATCATAATGCCAGGGCTTAACGAAAATTTGGAAAGATCCTAATCGCTCTTCCCTGTAGAAAGAGGTATAGAAGGGAACAAGATGAGGAAGTAAGACAGATTTCTGCTGGCTTTCAAGTCTTTTGATTTTTCTGTGCAAATAGAACTAATTCCTATTTGGAAAACTCAGATTTTGTCAAAGATGACAGGTATATTAGGAAAAATTTTGAACAGAATGTGAATTTCATGTTTGCTTGTGTATAATTTCATCTGCAGGATATACTTAATAAACTAAGAAACTGTGCTTAACTAAACCAAGAGCACTGGACTCAAAATACACATATGCACACACCCCAAACAACTAGCAACGCCTCAGTCACTGGGCGCATGGCCACACAGCCATCCACCTCTGGTGGGAGAAATTTCCATGTTACTTCAAATAACCCTCTGCCAACTCTACCCCACAGTTCACAAGCTCTAACCCTTCTGACATCCACAACCAGTCTTTGCCCAAAGCAATAATCACATTCAAGTGGAATTTATATGTTTTTAATAATTTAATATGTAAAATATTTCCACAGCTTTGATTAGTTTTTTCTCCATTACAAAAAAGAAATCATAAAGATTTTTAATGACATTCCCCTAATCAAATTTTTTCTTACACTTTCAGACTTTTATTGATTTTGCATAGGGCCAAAATCTTTAGGAATGTCTACTGTGTTGTGGCAGAACCTACCACATTTTATTCTGAGGATATTAATATGTGAAAACTATTAACATCGAACTATACTCAATGTTAATCAGGGGTCGCCCACCCCCATTTTTTACCATGAAGATCTCTCTATAGAGTAGTTCATGATCTGACAGCTTTGCCTCATCAGAGTAAGTATGAAAAGAGAGCCAGAGAGGAAGAGAGAAAGGGGAACGTGCAAGGAAAATCTTTTGTGACCTTACCTTGAATGTAACATTGTATCACTTGGGCTATAAAAATTAAAAATACTGTCAGGCAATTGGCAAATGAGTAGCAAGAACTTAACTGAGCTGAGTCTGTTTGATAGTTTAAAGTTTATGAGAAGCTGTAAATAAGAGACTTGAATAGCTATTTCAAGCTTCTTTTAAAGTATTCATTTACAATGAAAAGGAAACTTAAATATTGATCACTTACTCAACTATATTTCAAATATATTTAAAAGATATTCTTATTTTAAAATACCAGGTTTATTCTCATGGTGATCTATTATCAAAGTGGTTAACATTGATACCTTGTAAATATTGTAGGCCTTTAAAAATTATTTTATTACTTTTAATTAACAGTTGAATTAAAAATAATGTGTTTATCTATATTTATTATTTATCAAATTATTTTTATTATTCATTTTATTTACTGGAGAATGAACCAATGTTGTCTTAAACTTCACCAACACAGTTCTTCCTCAAAGAAGTGAATAATGTTGAAATGATTATTTTTGTTGCCAGAAATATAAATTGCAAAATAACTGTGGCAAAAATCATCATTTTTTTCATTTCTCCTGGATAAATAACTATTTCCCATTCACATTCAGTTTGGAAATCTTCCCAATTTTTAAGGAATCATAGCTGGTGGAATCATAATCATACACATTATTTTTAAAATTAAACTAAAATGGCCCAGATCCCCACAGTGCCTGGAGGCTTCAAGGCAAGTTGGTTTAGTTGTCCTCAGCCCACCCTCTCCCGCCCTGGCTCCCTGGATCCCACAGGCCCAGAGCCTGCCCTGACCTGAGCACAGGATAAGGTAGCCTTTTCCACCTTTCATATCTGGTCCTAGGATTCTAAACAGACCAGTCAGGTGTCTGGTCCATTGATAAATGGACCAATCAGGTTCAAGCTCACTTCTTTAGTTCATTATTCAAACTGAAGATGAAAAATGAGCTGATTGGTGCCAAATGGTCCAATCAGGTGCTTAGGATTGAAAATGGTCCAACAGGTTTGTAAGGTGAAGGAACCTGAAGGGGATATAAGGCAGCATAAGAGCTGCTTGATACATTCTGCTCCCAGCCTCCAAAGAAAGCAGCATCTGTTCCCAGCCCTTGAACAGGAAGCATTCATCAGACCACCTTTGAAGAAGGATTCAGCATAAGGTCTTTGAAGAGAGAGAAGCATTGAGCACCTCCATGGGATTCCAGAATTCCAGACCTCTGGGTCTCCATAGACCTTCACATAGACTCAGTGGCTGTACCTGCCTCTGACTCTGCCTCTGAAACAGGTCATCTCCCATGAGCAGCTTTTGTTTGGGGCTGCTGGACACTGCAGACACTCATCTGGGGTGAGACAGATTGTTTCCCCAATCTCCTATTTGTTAAATAAATCCTATTATTATTGAACTCCTGTGTGGAGTTTTGTGATGCTCAACCCATTGTATAAAAAGGCTGTCCACCACCTCTGCTTCTCCAGCACCACCTCCTGGTACTGTTGAGACCATCACTGTCCAGTCCAGCAACTTGTCCACCTTCAGGCTGCTACTGTGAGCTCTGCAGTTCTAGGTCATCTCCCATGAATGGTTTTTGTTTGGGGCTACTGGATACTGTGGACACTTCTCTGGGGTGAGATAGATTGTTTCTCCAATCTCCTGTTTGTTAAATTAATCCTATTGTTGTCGAACCCTGAGCCTCAGTGGTCTTGCAATTGAGCACATGGGTAAGGGCCTGCAGACAGTGACCAATCCCCATCTTGGGCACTGCCCTTTGATCCTGTTTGGGCTCTGTTTTAATACTCTTCTGTTTCTTTTAGAGGAAAGTTCAAACTCTCCCCTTAATGTTTTCTTTCATTATTTAAGAAAATTATTTTAAACTAGTAACTTTCACGGTTCAATTATCCCTGGAGAGCTCTGATTTTGTATAAGAACGCTCCCTCTGCAAATTTTCTATCTATATCTAAGCTCCTTGTTGATTATAAATATCAATGTGCTTTCTTCCATTTTTCTAATTACATACTTTTATGACTAAAGTCCCTTAAGAAGGTGAAGTCAATGACAATTACTATCTTTATCTTCTATGCAGACTACATTTAAGTGCATGGTATTTTTTTGAAAGCATAACTTGATAAAATTTTCTTGATTAGTTTCATTGATGAAGAAAGTTTAGGTTAGTAATTTTAAAAGTCAGATTAATGATTTTTAAATTTGGTATATTTACTATTTAAAGAGACCTATAAAAGAAAAAGTAAATTTATTTATAGTATTTTATCATGAAATCCAAAGTTGGTAGGGTTTTAAGATTTAGAATATTTCTAAAATTATAACCACTTTAGAAATATGTGGTTGGTAATTTCTGCAATTCTCATACCAACATAAATTTAGATGACTTAGCAATTCAACACTTTAAAAATCATCTTTTTCCTCACTTTGTCTCCTGATCTGGTCTTTATTGCAAACTTATCCAACCAAATAATTCTGTTTGTTTTTAGTAGAAGAAAGTAATGTATGCCTATGTTTTCTACAGCTACTAAATAGAAACCTTAGAAACAAAGTTACTAAACTTTTAATTTTTATATGAAGCAACATACAAATAAATGTAACATCCAATTGAGGTGGGTTTTGCTATGACATTTTGTTAACTAGCAAAATTTGAGTTTAATAAAGTCTTCCAAAAGCAAATAGCTAGTAAAATGTGTAAGTCCTATACGAATCTATATTTGCCTAACTCTGGAGTTCTTAACCTAACCTGGTGATTACAAATAGAGCAGTTTGGTTAATATTTTTAGAACTTTATACAACATGAGCTAATAGTCATCTTCAAATAACAAGACAAAATTTTTAACTCCTGAAAGAATCACTGACCTTTGGAGAGCTAACTTTCAATTACTACTCATGGAACTACAATAAGGTTATCTGAATTTTCATCAATACCCTGTATTTTTTCAGGTATGATTAAAACATTGGGCCTCCCCGGTGGCGCAGCGGTTGAGCGCTGGGTTGCGAAGCTGCCCACAGCCTCTGCAGTGCCGGTTCGATCCCCAGCTGCTCCCCGGCCACCGGAGGAGGGTCCCACATGGCGCGCAGACCTCTCCTGCCGCCCGCTGCTCCCCTCGGCAGTGTACTTCGGTCCTTCTGCCTGCTCTGCTCCCCGCTCTGGCTCTGGTGAATTCTCTCACCCTCCTGCGCTTCTGACTGTACCCAGTGCTTGTATAAATAAATAAATAAATAAATAAATCTTTAAAAAAAAAAAAAAACATAGTTGTCGTGGGTTTCCCCTTGGCACAGCGGTTGAGCGCTTGGTTGCAAAGCTGCCCGCAGGCTCTGCAGCACCGGTTCGATCCCCGGCCACCGGACGAGGGTCCCACATGGTGCTCAGACCTCTCCTGCTGCGCCCACTGCTCCCCTCAGCAGTGTACTTCGGTCCTTCTGCCTGTTCTGCTCCCTGTTCTGGCTCTGGTGAATTCTCTCGCCTACTGTACCCAGTGCTTGTATGTGTAAATAAATAAATAAATATTAAAAAAACAAACAAACAAATAAACACAGTTGTTGTAAAGGACATTATGAAATTTAAATAAAGTAAAATGCATATTGAGTCAATCTATGTTTATTTAGCCATATTTAGTCTTATTTAGGGAAGGTAACTAATAATGTAACATGCTCATTCTTGAAAAACTGTTAAATATATCCTTAAAACTATTAAATATATAAAAAATACTTCTAGGGCCTCTCTGGTGGTGCAGGAGTTAAAGACAGCACTATCAAATTACTGCCAGCCACTGCAGCATAAGTTCACAGCACTGGTTCACAGCCAGCCAGGGAACAACCCACAAGTCACAGCAGACCTCTCCTGCCTCACCTGCTGCTCCCCTCGGCAGTGGATTTCAATACATCTGCCTGTTCTGCTCCCCACACTCACCCCCCCACACACTGCACCTCTGTCTTATACCCCAGTTCTTGTATCATAAATAAATAAATCTTTAAAAAAATAAACAAAATAAAGAATACTTCTAGTTATTAAAACTTGTAATTCTTAGGTTTACTCAAATATCTTTGCTCTAAATCTAGCCTGATCAAATGATCTTATGATTTAAATTTATGCATGTAGCAAAGATTTCTTATGTTTGCTTGATATATTTTGAATTCAAAATAAAAATTTCAAATTTTTCATTGTTTCAAAGTTATTCTTTTTTTTAATATTTTTTTTAAATAGAGGCATGTTTTTATTTATTTATTTATTTATTTTGTTTTGTTTGTTTGTTTATACAAGCACTGGGTACAGTCAGAAGCGCAGGAGGGTGAGAGAATTCACCAGAGCCAGAGCGGGGAGCAGAGCAGGCAGAAGGACCGAAGTGCACTGCTGAGGGGAGCAGCGGGCGGCAGGAGAGGTCTGCGCGCCATGTGGGACCCTCCTCCGGTGGCCGGGGAGCAGCCGGGGATCAAACCGGCGCCTCAGAGGCCGCGGGCAGCTTCGCAACCCAGCGCTCAACCGCTGCGCCACCGGGGAGGCCCTCAAAGTTATTCTTTTATGAGTTTGCAAATTATTGGCAATTGTTTAATGGTTTCAGCTATAATTTTATTATGATCAGTGCAAAAGCAATTTAATTTTCTTTCAGAGAAGTGCAAAAGTAATAATCACTTAACTTGATTATCTCTGTCTCAAATTTTTAATTTTCACTATATATTCATCCTGATTTATAATTTCAGGTTACCAGTTTGTCAAAGATTCCCTGGGTACTTGCTCTGTAGAGGGCAAATACCAACTAACCAAAAGAGATGCCATCCAACACCATATTTTAATAGAAAGTATGTATTTTAATAGAAATATGTCTAGGAAAGTTTTGATTAAAATTAGTTCAAAGAAAATGTCTTATGGAATATTCATATCTGGAAATGTAATCACTGTGACTGTAACAAATCAACTCTACTGAACTATGAATTTGTGAACCAGAAAATTACCAAAGTAGATCAGTTTCTTGATTTAAAAACCAAGAAAGATGCAATAATAGAATTTGTTTAATGACTGCAACATTTTAATGAACTTTTCATATTAAAAACATTTCTCATATTGAAAATACACTGAAGTGGATAATACTAATTAGGAGTCAGGGACTTTATAGCATTTTATCATCACTTTATTTTTAGAAATGTAAGCCTCAAATGAATTAGCTAAAATATAAAAAAAAAAAACTAAATGTGTAGCAATGTAATATCCTTCAGTTCTAGACATTTTGCAAGGTACATTAGACTTTTGGGATCTTTGAGGTTATGCTTCAGTCAGACAAGTATATTAAGATGAAGCTTTGGGAGCTGTACTCTGTGGCATTCCTTGGGTACCAAACTAAGTGGTCCACAAAGGAAACATGGAATCAAATAATTTAAACTTTCACTAAAAGTCAATTCATCTTGAATTAATTTTAAATCATTTAACTATTTTGTTGTAGTTTCACTATAAATGTATACATTAAAATGTTTTTAGAGAAGAACTTTTGGATTCTGATTTTGCATGGTAGGTGATTAGAAACTGCTACTCCAGCCTAACAAAAGGAGGCAATGATCAGACTGTAAGGTGATCAGATTGAAATATCAACAATGTAAGAGAAGTCAGATCACCTGGCAAATTGTTGCTCCCAAACTGGACAGCCAGGTATGGAGGGGGTTGGGGGAGAGAGAGAGAGAGAGAGAGAGAGAGAGAGAGAGAGAGAGAGAGAGAGAGAGAGAGAGAGAGAGAGAGAGAGAGGATCATATGCAATAAATGTCCTGTGACTACAAATAAAATGTCCCAATTTTTTCTCACCCTACAGATGACTGTTTAGGTCTATTATGTGTTCTGTGTTTGGAAAATTAGTTGGGAAGATATATTGTCAATATATTGCCCTGGGCATGTGAAGTGCCATACTTCAGTTTAATTCTAAAAGACACCTTCAAATATAATGATCATTTACTATGATTCATACTGGGATTCATATGGGGAGTCAAGAAATAAATTTGTGTTTGAGATACAGCAAATTTGATATATCATTTAGCTATTTCTATGTAACTCTCCCATATCTCAGTGATTTAAACAAGAATTGATTATTGACTGTTCACCCATGAATGAGCGGGGAAAATCTACTTAAATGGACAAATTTGGCTGATGTCTTCTGCAGTCAAATGCTCTACCCCTGAGCTATACCCCCTGGCTGATGTCTTCTGGACTCACTAATGTGTCTTTTGTCAGCTGACTGGTTGACTGTCACTAAATAGAGAGCAAAGGTGGTCACTTCAAATAAGTTTGCCCATCACCTGGGCAACGGGTATGATTGGATCATGAGTCTTTTAACAGCCACAGAATTTTGTTTGTTTGTTTGTTTTGGATGTTGGTGACTGATTTGTAAGAGCATCTGAGAGTAAAATCAATATTTAAAAGCATTTTTCAAATTTCTGCTTAGGATACAACTACCATCCTATTGAACAAAGCAAGTTACAAGGATAACCCAATCAAGTTGCTGAAAAGCCACATTGCAAAGAACAGGTATGTAAAGATAGTTGAATAACTGAGGACATTTTTGCAATAAATTTGCAACATTAATTCAATATTAATTCAATATTTAGATATGTCAGGAAGTCACTGGCCACAGAATGAAGCAACTCATTGGAAACTTTTAAAATACTTTTCCAGTTAGGGAACTTGTGCTTGAAATTTGTGCATTGTTCTGTTGCTGAGCTTTCTTTTTTTTCTTGTAGTTTGGTATATTAGACTTTAACAGGATTTTTGCATTTTCTTCAGTATTGTCAGGATGAATTTTATTGAAACAAAACAAAACAAAAAGATGGTGTGACATTAAGTTTGGCAATGAAACAAACTTTGCGAACATTTTTCACAATTTTTCACTGTTTCGATAAAATGAACAAAATTGCTTCTGACTAAAAATAAGCTGTAATTTCCTTATCTAAAACAATTTTCATGAGAAAATTGATTTTCAACTAATGGAAGATTGGTTCAAAGAAGGACAAAAAATATTTGTGAAGTAGGTCCTAGTTGATTGAAACTTGAGAACTCTATGCTAAAATAGGTTTAGCCAAAGAATGATATGTCCTCACAGTAGATACGTGAAGCACTTTTGTGCCCTAGCTATCTATGAAGTGCTTCTGAAAAAGAAGTATGTGCCATTACCAACTGTGTTTCAACTTGAAAGTATCAGTGCTCTTTGAAGGGGAGAGTGAGAAGAAGCACACTTAGTAGAACCTGGAGTTTGCAGAATAATGGCTGTGTCTCTAGAGAAAAATGGCTGGAAACAGAAATCTTCTGGAGTTTATGGGAGTGTGGGAGTGTGATGGTCAAATTTTGTGTTCTTGGCTCAGCTAGAGTGTCCAGACATTTGGTCAAAATTTATCTAGATTGCTGCATTTTTTAGATGTCATTAATGTTTAATTCAATAGGTTTCGAATAAAACAGATTACTCCCTGCTTCGGTAGGCCTGGTCTATTAATTGAGAGCCTTCAGAGAAAAAGTGACGTGCCCTGAGGAAGTTAGAATCTTCCTCCAGACTTGAGATTGTCACCTAAACTCTTCCCTAGCTGTCATTTCTGATTGCAGCCCTCTCGATCACGAGTACATTCATTAAAACAAATCTCTCTCACTATAGATGTATGTACACATAAATATTTCTTAGTTATATATGTACTATACACACACACACACACACACACACACTATTTGCTAGAGTCTCTAGCAAATTTTGAATAATGCAGGTGTTTAGAAAGAATAAAGTAATTTTTCCTATTGATGTAAGCATATTTCTGAAGTCTAAGGGTCAACATTTCATAAAAATTATACGTAATGATTTATATAAGGATGTGCTAAGTTCATATTGTTTGGCATTTAATTTAGAAACAATCCTAACCTGAATAACCAGTTCATATGCATATGTTGTTTTTCATTTAATGCAGGATTTAATATTCAATATTTATTCTATCCCTATAGGAACCATCCTGTATATCTGCACATGTTGTTTGGTATACAGGGCGTCCAGCTAAAAAGACAAAAAAGAAGAGGCCAAAATAATATCTCTGCTTCACAATGTAGGTAGTATACTTTGCCAACGGGTTTCATCCAACTAAAGAGAAAATTTTTCCAATTTGTACAAGGTGATATCCACTTGATAAGTTGTGGACAAAAGCTATGGCATTTTGTCTCTAGGATAGACCTTTTTGATTGCACAGATGCGGTCTTGTGCTGGAACAGTCATTGCTCATTATTGAGAACTGGACTCCATTTACATACTTGCATTCTTATGACCTAGCTGTCATAAGTAGGTCAATGCAAAAGCAAATGTGTTTCACACTAAGCTTAAAAGCAGGCCCTGTATTTAATGTGGTTGAAGAGAATAAATATACATCCAAACATACCAGTTTCTCTTTTAATTAAAATAATTGTTTCTTTATTTACAAGAAGCCATATGGGAGATAGTCAGGTCTTGGTTAAAACTTAGATATTTTAAATGAAATTTTCTGTGCAATTACTAGGGAATGATTTGTTTCAATAAAACAAAATCATACAGTTGTTAACATTCAGGTTATTATTTTGCTTCCATTGCTCAGCAGCATTCCCATTTTTAACTCCAAGTTGGAAATAGAAAATAGAGTAGTGTGTATTACAACATTCTAAACCCTGAGTTTTGTCATTTAAACAACTCTATTCTTTTAATTATCTATTGACATTATATGGCCTTATGTTAGTAAAATGAAATGAAGATTTAATATTTTTTAAAATTATGTCAAGTGTGTAATCAGTTAAATACCAATATATTTATGAATTCTTGGAATGAAAATGTTTCCCTATGGTCTTGAAGCATCTCTTTAACTAATTTTCCTATGCTTTTATAATCGCTATTCTACTCACTCCTATACACATTCAAAAGTGAATAGTTACTTTCTTAAACTTATACATTTGTTCAACTTTTCTCATCTTCTTTTATTACTTCCCTGAGAAACATTAATAGCATTGACCCAGTCACCAGCACTTCCGTCCTCACCACCTCCCACACTCATTTGCTCATTATTCCTGTCTCTTCTACCTCCCACGTGCTTCTTAATCTTTCTTCAACTACTCAGTTCTATTGTCACTTGATTTTCATAAGAACTTTTGGAATATTTTCTGTTGTCTAACATTAATATGATAATAGCTCAATAAGCAACACTAAGCAATAAATGTGTGTGTGTGTGTGCATGCGTGACACACACGCACATGTGTGTTTTGATAGGCCAATCTGTTAATACTGAGCAATTTAGGCGCAAGGGACCTGGGAGAAATGGTAAAGTGTTACTTCATAAATCTTTGTAATATTTCACTGTTAAAAGAATTAAAAAAAACATGCTTTTGAAGATGCCCTATTAATTAGCCTTTCTCTGACATTTTGTATCTTGTATCAAAACCACAGTATGGTGCCAATTCCTGAAACATTGGCTATGTGGCAAGGTTAGTAGATAATTGCCAGCCCCAAGTTAGACAAACACCAGTTGCAAGCAGAGCTTTTTCTTTGAACAAAAATACATCTTAAATTGTGCATGCTGGATTGTAATTTAGAAGAGTAAGTGAACGATTCAGGATGATTATGTAAAGATGATGTAAGCAATGTGTATATTCATATGTATGTACCTGTATACATTTTAAATCTACATATTTACACATATGTGATACTCATGTAAGTTGGTTAATTTACATTTTAAAGGAAACAGCACTTTTAATTGCTTGTGCATATCTCTGATGTCATAAATCAGTTCATGATTTTACTGCAGTTGGTCTAAACATTTTTAAAGGCATGATCATTCTGTAACTAAGCTTTATCATTCGGCACTGTTATCGTATACGTAGTATTAGTAGAAGAATTGGGGATCTGAACACATTGGAGAGAAAGGTGAACACGACTCTACCTACTAAGGATTATCTCTAGGACCTGCATTAAGTTGAGTCTATTTATGCAGTATTTTTAGCAAACTCTTACACATTTATGTAATTTGTTCAGGCTAAAATTGCATTCTGAATCTAACCTCCAATGTTAAAGAAAAGTAACAAATTATGTCTGTTACAAGTTTCTGAGTATAAAATGAAGAGTTGGCCTAAATTCCTTTTTCATTCTTTTTGTTTCACCTTGCAGCATATTTAAAAGGAGGGTTCAGTCTCCCGGGCTACACTGATTTTCTATGGCCTCAATAACACTTTCCAACCAACAAGAACATCGCTTCTAAGAAGTCAGCTTAGGAAAGTGATAGAAAATCATGAAATTCTTGAGTTTTGCAAACTTGAGCGAGCAACACGGATATTGCTTCCAAGAGTTTTAGGCACTGTGTGAAGAATTAGGAACTGGATCTGATGTTTGTGAAGCACTCTGTGGGTGGATGTATTTCTAAACAAAGTATGATTACAAGTCCTTCTCTGTGGATAATTGACTACTTTCTTATTCACATCTTTTCATAGTACCCATAAGACTAGTTTTGCAAATCTCCAAATTAAATTAATTAAAATGTGATTTAGAATGTAAATTGGACACTTTGATTGACTTGTCAAAAGTAAAGTTGCCCATGGAAAGTAATCAATTTGACAAAGTTTAGTAACATTCTAGATGTACTTCAGGAAGTGACAACAACCTTCAGCTGCAACTGGGATGATGATGATTTAGTCTAAACTTTGTTGCCTCGGGCATTTCTTTCCTGGGGCAGGAAGCTACCAAGGGTGCTCTGCTTTGATGAGAAAGAGCTGAATTTATGATGTAGTATATTGATCAGGAATGAGCAGTGCCAATTTATATACTCTGGATACATGCAAATATGGTACATATTTTGAGAAATAGAACAGGAACATTAATATTCCAAGAGAACAGGCTTACCACTGAAGTCCTGTATCTAGATATTACAACTAAAGAAATAGTTTTCTTTCATGGGTAGCATCTAGAAAACTAAGGATCATGGGACTTTGAAAATGCAATCAGATCTGCTCCACAAAGAAGTTTACACAAAGGACCAAATTTCCTTATTTTGAGAAATACTGACACATTGGGAAGACAGTTCAGTCAACTTGAATTATTATGTTTTCAAATTATTATGCTGTTATCATCACTGTTGGACTATTGTTGTTATTTAGAATATGCTGTATGTTCACATGATGAAAATTCAAAATGCAAAATAAAAAATCATCCTCTTTGTGTTCCCAGGAATTCGCATTCCCTGGCCTAAAGGCCAGGACCTTACTAAGACTCCGGTTCTGAATAAGGAAAATGATGACTATAATTCATAGTATGCAGTTTATTTGCTTTATTTGCATATTTGAGTTTTATCTTATTTGGTATACTTTGTTATTTTCTTAAATAGTGAGGCTAGCGAAGATGTTTTTATACTGAATTATCAAATATCATTTCCTGACTTAAAAGATGAAGACATGATAATTATGCTAAAAAGAATATACATTATTATTATTAATACTAATGTTAAAAATAGCACTTTCCCTCAGTGAGTCCCATTTTGGCACAATATCCTGCATTGTATGTCTATCAATCATTCAAGATCTTGAATATGGTTTTAGTATTGTCTCTTTATAGACAAGCAAAGGGGAGTCCTGAGAGCTATAGAATCATTCCCATGACATTGCTAAGCAGCAGGTGCAGATTAATTTCCAACAGTTCTCCTTTATGACACTGAATTAATTGTAGTCAAGCCCATACTCTTAATTATGTAGGAACAGAATGTTTGTGTCCCACCCAAAATTCCTATGTTGAAACCCAAGGGTTATTAGCCTGCACCTCTTCAGATGCATGTTACCAGACCACACCCTCCACCAAGGACCTCTTAGTCCTCCAATCACTTCATTGCTCCTCTCTCCTCTTTGCTCTCCACCTCTCCCCTTCCCACTGATTTTCTCAGTTTTACAGTCAGATTTCTAAGATTTGTTTTCTGTTTGGTTTTCTCCAACTCTGTTTCTTTACATTCCAGGTCTGAGTTGAGTCATCCAATAGTTGTCTTTCTCCTTCTGGTTTATTTCATTTAGCATCATCCACTCCAGTCCCATCCACGTTGTCACAAATGGTAAGTGTTCACCTGTTTCGTTTTGTTTTCATAGCTCAGTAGTATTCCATTGTATATCTATACCACATCTTCTTTTAAAAAAAAAAAAGATTATGCATATAAGAACTGGGTTGTAGGCCAGAGGTGTGGGGGGTGGGGTGAGAGGATTCACCAGAGATAGAGCGAGGAACAGAACAGGCAGATCTACTGAAATACACTGCTGAGGGGAGCAGCAGGTGAGACAGGAGAGGTCTGCTGCACCATGTGAGTCAGTTCCCTGACTGGGGATGGAACTCTTGCTGCAGCTGGTGATAGCTTGATAGCACTGTCTTTAATCCTTGAGCTACCAGGGAGGGCCTACACCACAATTTCTTAACCCACACATCTGTCATTGCACACTTAGGTTGTTTCCATAACTTGGGTATTTATAAATAATACTGCAGTGAATATAGCATTGCATGTATCCCTTCAAATTCAAGTCTTTGCATTCTTCTGGTAGAAATCCAGGATAGAATTGCTGGATCTTATAGTTGATTTATTTCTAATGTTTGAGACTTCCATACTAACAGACTATGAAGAAAAATAGCCAGTCAAAATTTGGGAAAAATATAGAAATGGTTAAATTCAAGGAATTGTTCATTTAATCTGTATTGTGGCAAGACCACTTAATGTGAAATCTAACTTGTTAAAGTTTTAATTGCACTACAGTATTGTTAGCTATAAGCACATTATTTTACTGTCATCAGAAAACTGAGTTGCCACATTCATATAATTGGCCACATAAGCTGCTCTATTATGACATTTCAAATTATGAATTTTCACAGCTCAGAACAAAGATTCTCTCCTGAGGAGAAAATATCACCTTTGCCTGCCACAGAAGACCTTATTATTTGTATACTGTAATTTTAGCCTCCTCTACCACACTGTTTCTAATCATATGTATGCTCATTTTGTCCTTAATATTGAGGTGTTTATGAATAATTTATGCCCATCATGTTTGATAAATAAAAAATAAAGCCATGAGTGCATTGAAGGTGCTAATAAGATCAGGCATTTAGCGAAAATGAAATATGAAGTAGAGATGATTTAAAAACTTGAAGTGAGAGGAAAAAATGTACCTGCTGGCAGTACTTAGAGCTAGAAATTATTCCAGAGTCGGAACTATCTTGGCAAACAGAGTAAAAGATGCAATGTGTAAATAAGATAATCAACAGTCATCGTTGAGGGATGGGAAAGGAATTAATTAAATAGCAACATTTCTGAGAGCGTGCTTAAAGGATTACACCAAAAGCAGCTTATTTGCAAAATGTTAATTCAAAGGAAGTTCAAGAATATGGATGTTGAAAATACTACTAATGGAAATTTGGCTCCAGAGCACGTGCTCTGCATGTCCAGGTTTCAATCTTTCAAATCAAAACCAATAGCAAAGAAATGTGCTGTCAAGCACTTCTCTGAACACCTGTCACATCATCATGAAAGAATCTTACCAGTCTCATAACTGGTAGGGCAGAGCATTCTGTTCTATTTTGGGAAAAGTTCTACAATGCACTATATATCTTTGAGTAGGGAAATGATATATTTGACTTGAAAGACTTAAAGGACAGACTTTTCCATTTGACCTACAAAGTTTAGGCTGCCTTTGGAACTCAACCTTTCTCAAAGAAGGATTCATGTCTATCTATCTATCTATCTATCTATCTATCTATCTATCTATCTATCTATCTATCTATCTATCTATCTATTCATCCATCCATCCATCTGATTTATCTATCATATCCATCCATCCATCCATCTGTTTATCTATCATATATCTGACATTTCAAATATAATTGCATTGCTAATAATTTTTAAATACTTGCCATTTATAGATAACAATAACATATTTTTCAATTTTTAACAAATCAGACAAACTTTAAGAATACATCAATTAAAGGTAAACTAAAGCAAATGCATAGAATTATAAGCAATTACAATGTTGTGTAGAGAAAGAAAAATAATGTATTTAGAGCAGCACTATCTAATAGAAATATAAGCTTCCTTCTATCCGTTCCTTCTTTCTTTACCTTGTTTATTTCTTAAAAGAGATTGTAGATTCACAGTTCAGTTCAAATCAATACTATTGCGTTATATCTTGTTTCCTTTATACCCATTTTCCCTGAAAGGAAACATCTTACAAATGTTAGATATCACAACCAGGATCCCACAGAGATATAGGGCATTTCGATCATGATAGCATCTTCTTGTTGCCTTTTTTATAGCCACGCCCATGTTGCACACACTCTCATTGCATTCTAAATTTTGACCTCTGGTGACGACTAACCTTTCATCCATTACTATAATTTTGTTGTCTAAAAATGTTATGTAAATGGAATTATACATTCTTAAACAAAAGTATGCAAACTTTTGGTTTGGTTTTGTAATTCTCTGGAGACTCATCCAGGTTATATACATCAATCGTTTGTCTTTTTTATAGCTGAATAGTATTCCACAGTATGGACATGTCCCAGTTTCCTACGCATTCACCCAGCAAAGGACATATGAATGATTATCAGTTTTTGGAGTTACAAGTAAATACATTTGTGTATAGGTTTAAGTGTTAGGTTTAAATATCAGATTGAAATGCTGGATTTTGTGGTACTTGCATTTTAACTTTTAAAATAAACTGCCAAATTGTTTTCTAGAGTGACTAAACTGTTTATATTCCCACCAGCAATGTATGCAGTTTCTTCACATTCTTGCCAACATTCATAATTGTCACTATTTTAAAAATAAAAATGTATGTATTTAAGGTATACAAAATGATATTTTGATATCCATATCCATAGTGAAAGACTACACATCAAACAAATTAGCATATTGATCTCACATAGTTAACTTCTGTGTGTGATGTGGTGTGAAAATCTGAAATCTACTCTCTGCAAATTTCCATTATATATCATTGTAGTATTAATTATAATGTACTTTACATCTTTAGACTTATTCATCCTACAATCTACCTTTGCAGCCTTTCACCATCATTTCCCCATTTTCCTCACCTCCCATCCTAGTAAGCACTGTTTTAGCTTCTGCTTTTATGTATTGCCTTTTAAATTCCACATGTAAGTTATCTATTCTATGTCTCTCTATGTCTAAATGATTTCACTTAGTCTAGTGTTCTCTAGGTTCATCTGTTATTACAATGGCGGGATGTCCTTTTGTAAGACCGAATAATATGTCATTGTGTATGTGTGCTATTTTTCTCTTTGCTCAATTCATTCATCTACAGACATGTAGGTAGTTGCCTTATTTGGCCAACATGAATAAAACTGCAATGAACGTGGGAGCACAGATACCTCTCCCAAGTGCTAATTCCATTTCCTTTGGACATATATACCCAGAGATGTTGGATCCTAAAATAGTTCTACTTTAAAATTTTTGGAAGACCCTCCATACTGTTTTCCATAATGACTCCACCAATGTGCATTCCCATCAACAGGGCACAAGAGTTCCTTTTTCTCCACATCCTCACTAACACTCGTGTTCTTTTTGATGTAGCCATCCTAACAGGTAATATCTCACTGCAGTTTTTACTTACATTTCCCTGATGATTAATGATATTAAGCACCCTTCCATGTACCTGTTGCTACCATATTATTTTCCATGTGTATTTTGCCATCAACATTTGTCAGAGAGACTATCCCTTCCTCATTATGTATTTGTGGCATCCTTTGCAAAGATCAGTTGGCCACATATGCATGGACTCATTTCTATTTATTGATTTTTGTGTCTATAAATGTCTACTTGTTCCAGCATCATTTGTTGAAAAGGCTATTTTACCTCAATAGAATTGCTTTCACACCTCTATGAATAATCACTTGGGTATATTTGTGATAGTACTCTTCCAGAGATCCATTCTACTACTATGTTTGTCTCTCTCTTCACACTACAATATAGCCTTGATCACTGTCACCATATAATTAGTCTTGAAATCAGGTAAGTTGATTCCTATCACTTTTCAAAATTTTTAATCTATTCTAGTTCTTGTCTCTCTTTATGTAAATTTTAGATTTTTTTTTTTTATATTAACAAACAACAAAAACCTTTTTGGGATTTGGTGGAATGTTCAATAAAGCTATATAACAATTTTAGAAGAATTAATGTATTATGTTGATCTTTTCAATCCCAGAGCAACATTAATTTCTCCATTTATTAATGTCCTCTGCTTTATTTCATTACTCTTACGTAATCCACATACATGTCTACTTTATTCATGCTATTTTAATCATCCTTTATCTTGTTAGATTTATACACAAGCATTTCATATTGCTAAGTTATTGTTATTTGTATTACAATTTAATTTTGGTTTCTTTCTATATGTTCATTGTTACTAGGCAGATATACAGTGTTTTTTTGGGTGTTGACATTGTATGTGACCTTGCTGAAATTACTAGGTTGTTCTAAAGAGAGTTTTATTTTATCTTTTGCATTCCTGAGGATTTTTTACATAAACAGTCATGTCATGTGAAAATAGGGATAGTTTTGCCTCTTCCTTCTGATTTTATTACCTTCAATTTTCTATGTGTGTGTGGGTGTGAGACCTTATTGCACTGGTTGAATATCCTTCACAAGTTGAATTATGTTGGTGAAAGTATATATATTTGGCTTGCTTCCAATTTCAGTGTTAAAGCACTTTCAATTTCATTATTAAGCACGATGTGAGATATGTTTTTGTAGATGCCATTTATTGAGTAAAGGAAATTCCCTTACTATTTTTGTTCTGAGAGATTTGTTACTGCTTTGTTAAATAATTTTGCATTTATAAACATGGTGCATATTGATCTATAGATTTCTTTTTGTGTTCTGTGCTTGTTTGATTTTGTAGCATCTTAACCTATTTATGTGAAGTGAGTCAGGACTTTTTCCCTCAATTATCTGGAATAGATGTTATAGCAATGATGCTATTTTTAAAAAATTTGATAGAAGAAAATATCTGAGAGTGGACATTTCTCTTTGGATGTTTTTAAAACTGAATTCATTTCTTTAATAGTTATAGTAGTATTCAAATTATATATTTCATAATGGGTAATGTGTTATAGATTTGCTTTTCAAGGAATTGACTTAGTTTAAACTGTCAAATTTATGAGCTTAGTATTTTTCTTAGCTTTACATTTTCATCTTTTTGACATCCATAGGATCTGTAGTGGTATCTCCTGTTTTATTCATGATATTGTTAATATCTGTATTTTTTTAATCATTATTCCTAGATGTTTTGTCAATTTTTGCAAAGAAGCAGCAATTTGGTTTATTGATTTTCTCTATTATTCTGTTTCCAATTTTATTATGTCATTTTAAATTTTATAATAGCCACATCAAAAAAGTGAAAAAGAAATAGGTGAACATAATTTACATAGCATTTTATTTTGCACAATATATCCAAAATATAATCATTTGACATGCGGTCAATAGAACATTTATTGAGAGGTCTTATTCTTTTGTTTTCACTTTAAGTCTTTCGTATCTGTTGTGTTCTTTATAATTATTGCACACCTCAGTTCCAACAATGCATTTCAACCCCACTGATTCTTTCTTGTACACACACACACACACACACACACACACACTCTCTCTTTGGATTTGTCTTAGGAAAAAGACCAGAAATCACCTTACATGAGCAACAAGGTAAACAAAACTTTATATTGTCCTTTACTCTTCCTCACCTTGGCTGAAGCTGGGTCCTTCCAACACTGTCTTGTATGTATTTTATGGCTACATCATAGACAAGTTTATTTTATTGTTTTAGTGGAAGCTTTTATTGTTGGAATTTGATACAAACATATATAGTATATTTACAAGAGTGGATTCCCACTCACCTATCAATTCCGTTACAATTCTATCCTACATGAGTGTTTTCCAAAGTGCCCTCCAATTAAATACAAGCATCTTGCTCATGCAAAACCCCAAGTTCTACTGTGAAATTGCACAAATTTACCACCCTCTTGTGAAACCTTCTTGTTTAATTTTCTGTTTTTGCTTCTCACTTGTATATTTTTTTTACTTTTTGCTTTCATTTTCGACCTGAATTTGCTTACTTTCCTTAGAAATCTGCTATTCATTTACACCTATGTTAATAACTATTCATCCACCATTTCTAATATTCTGTTAAAGAAGTTCTTTCTGGATTAAAGTGCCCATTGTATTAGCAGCTGCTGAAGTACAAAATCTGCTTTTTCATTCAACAATACATGTTAGTTATCTTTTTAATTTTGACAGATAAGAGATCCACTTCAATTTTTCCTTGTGAGTAGACGCCCTTAATATAGATGTTAAGAATTTTAATTAGTCATTTCTCTCATCATAAGAATCTAAATTTTGCTAATACTTATTACTACATACAAGACTTAAATAAGCAAACTAATAAATGCTTTTGATGTGGACCATTGAAATGTTTCTCTAGGGAAGAGAATATTTTATAATCATGAAAATGAGTATTTCTCTTCTTGTACTATCTGAAGAGCTGTCAGTATGCTTAGCACTTCTTAAGCATTTTCGATGATGTTCACGTAATTAGCAAGCTGCTCTGAGAGAAAGATGGAGTGTGGGTTTTCCTATTTGTTTCTCTGGCTTTTGTTCTTGTTCACGATCCCTTACTGACAACACACCACTCTTTTTTCATTCTGCTGCCATTATTCTTAAAAAAGTTCGCCCGTAAGCAGCCCGTAAGATGACACATTAACCTTATAACTACAATCTGCTTGTACTCTTGACAGTCCTCAAGATATTCTTTTGTCTTCTTTCCATTAGAAAGATATTTAATAGTCAAGACTCCCTAGAGCTTTACAACAAAATAAAAACCTTGAAATTAGAAATGTTACTTCAATTAGTATCAGAAGCTATAAGCCTAAAAGGAATACACAAAGACTTGTCATAAGAATATTTTAGTTCTTTATTTAATATTACAAAAATAATCAAGTCCATAATAGATCTTCCTAGCCCTTTTAAATAGAACTGTAAATAAAATTAATGAATTATTGAGGTAACAAAAAACTCATACCCAAATTGTTCTGAGAGAATAGAAGTATATTATTGGTTTGATCTTCCTAGTAAATACTTTCAGAATTATTTGAAATCTTCTATAAAACCAATACTTTCAGAATTATTTGAAATCTTCTATAAAACCACATATATATATATATATATATATATATATCCCCCACTTGTTTTTCATTGTCCTGCCACCCCCAACTGACAATCTCTTAATGGTCTCATATTATTTTTTCAATCCATAAATTTACACATTTATATAAGTCATATCTATCCCAAATATCCATGATCAAGATCATTGGTATAAATTATATAGAAATTTAAGAATAACAACAATAAAATAATAGCAATAACAAAAATAATAGAGCAGCCAATTTATCTCAGAACAATGCAAAAAAAAAAAAGAGTAGATGAATCAATTATTTATTGCTTCAATAATCCTTCGTTAAAAAAAAACACCAAAATTATTTAGTTATTTAAAATAGTGAATTTTAATGGTTCTACAAATAATTCTACAGGTTTACCTTGACATTAGCTGTGTTGTGAGCATCTAAGCCAGGTTTGACTGTTGCAGATGGGTTCTCCCATGCATCCGTAGATAGCAGGTTCTGGAGGCTGAGGTCTAGCTGGTCTAAAATGACTTGGCTAGGCAATTTGACTTTCTTCCACAAGTCACTTACATTTCTCCAGCAGGCTAACTGGGCACCTTTTCATGATAGCAGCAAGGATCTAGATGAGAAACCAGAAATATGAAAGTCAAATTCAAGCCTCCTCCAAAACAAATGGCAGTCTAATTAATAGTTAGGGTCCAGAAAGTGCCCAAAACCAGTTGAGCGGATCAAGAAGACATGGTATATATACACAATGGAACAACACTCAGTAATCAAAGAGGATAAGCTCATGTCATTTGTGGCAACGTAGTTAGAATTGGAAGGGATTATGCTATTCAAATAAATCTGAAGGGGAAAGCCAAGTACTGGCTGTTGTCATTTACAGGTGGACTACACAAAAATCCAGTCAGATAAAGTCAAACATAAAAACTAATACTAGAACTAAGGCATCCAGAGGTGGAGAGGGATGAGAACAAATCGGGAGGCAGCGCAATGAGTCCATAATGGTGTTGACTGTGGGTGCTCTGGCAGTGGGTGTGCTATGGTGAACTGCAACAACAACAAAAAGAAACAATACAGGAAAAAAGTAATGGGTCCTTACTACTATCAATCTGCTCAGCAAATATTTTTTATGGTATATCAAGTCTACAATTTTAGAGGTCTTTTTTTTAAAATCAGCCACATAGAACTATAAATCCAAAGTTAGTTATTTTTTATGCTTCCTGAAGTGGGGTTTTGGTCCTACTATTGCTGAATGATAGTTGATAATGTTTTGTGTCAAAGTGGCTTATTTATAAGTGGCTGTCAGTAGGGAGCCTTGTTGGTTAATTTGCAGACTATTAAAGTGAGATACATAAATAGAGCCTTACAAAAAAATCAGTCTATTATTTGTTTATGAAATTAGCTTGCTTACTTTGTATACAATCCTAGGATATGAATTTGTGGAAAAAACACATGACACAATAGTTATAACTGTTTCTTGCACAAATACAGGTCTAAAATATATTTTTCTTGGGCCTCCCCTGGTGGTACAGGCAGTTGAGTGCCACGCTGTGAAGCTATCTGCAGCCTCTGCAGTGCCAGGTCAATCCCAGCTGGCCTGTGAAGGTCCCACATGGCGCGGCAGACCTCTCCTTTTGCACCTGTGCTCCCCTCAGCAGTGTATTTTGGTCATCTGCCTGTTCTGCTCCCCGCTCTGTCTCTAGTGAATCTTCTCACCCTCCTGCACATATGGCCTGTACCCAGGTTCTTGTGTAAATAAATAAATGTGTAAATAAATAAATAAATAAATAAATAATATTTTTCTTGCAATAAATGATTACCACATTTTAAAGGAATTTTGGTAATTTTTATTTTATAATAGTATTAGAATTCCTAATTATATCAAATTGTGTAAAACTGTAATGATTAGGAGCAATCTTCATTATAGTCCATGGCCATATTTAATCTTGGCAAAGAAAATACGAATGTGTGAATCAAGGAAAACTAAAAAGAAAATATAATTGGGGACAAAAATTAAATAGTACACTAGTTTTTCTAAACTTGTCTCTTTTGATGAAATATTGATATTTTAGCTCTCAGAGTAATGCAAGGATTATATAAAATTTTCTCTCTAAAATATCTAATACACATGACATTTTCCATCATGCTAGTTCTCTTCCTCCAAAGAAAGATAGATAGAAATTTTTATGTAAATTCTAAGTGACTGTCTGCAGTTCCTTGAAGTTCATGTCAGAAGTCAAATTGTGTAACTGAACTTGGATTCACATGAATTCTGGGCTGGGGTAGAGGCTGGAATTGGTACTGTGAGGTTGGATTTGAAGATTGATAGATAACCTTTAAATCAAATACTAAAAATAGAGACCAAAGACTAAACATTAACTTCTCAATTGTAGTGCCACTGAAAATGCAAGAATCAAGAAAATCATAAGATACCAAGCAGAATTAGAAAGTTTCTAGCAGAACATATGAGTCAGAGTGGAATAACTCCCCTGAATCTTTGGGCAGGGATGTGAATTTCTGAAACTCCCTTTAGGGAACCTGAAGATGATCTTTGTATAAGAAAAGGAATATTAAGGATATCAAACTAATTTTTAAATTTCCATTAAAATATTCATTTTAGGGTCTCCTTAGTGTTGCAAAGGGTTAAGGCACAACCTATGAAGCTGGCTGCAGCCACTGCAGCACAAGTTCGATCCCCAGCCAGGGAGCTACACACATGGCACAGCAGACCTCTCCTGTCTTGCCTGCTGCTCCCCTCAGCAGTGTATTTCAGTCAGTCTGCCTGTTTTGTTCCCCACTCTGTCTCTGGTGAATTCTCTCACCCCCTATACCTCTGGCCTGACCCCAGCTCTTGTATGCATAAATAAATAAATCTTTTAAAAAATTAAAATAAAAATAGAAATAAAATATTAATTTTATGTGAACTGGAAATTGTTCTTGTGGCTCATTATCCTTGATGTCTGGTAGAAGTGAAATGAAAAGAGTACTCACACATCTTACTCTTACCACCAAGTCTTCATAAAAATCAAAGAATAAGGCAGATAAAACAAAGTGTCACAGATTATGGATAAGATTTTTATATTTGCAAAAATCTTATTGAGAGAGTGTAGGCTGAAGTATAAATTATTCTTTATAGTGAAGGTGAGATATAGAAAGTAGAACAGCTTGAAACCTTTGCTCTTTGGTCAAGGATTAATTTCTGATTTCCTGGAAATATAAAAACAAACAAGTGAACAGAAAAAAAAAAAACACCTTTAAATTAACTCACTATAGTCCCTGAAGTTCAATCTATGCTGAGAAATAATATATGAGTAAAACTATTATTTGATCTAAAAATGCTGTTAAATGAAAAATGTTCATGAAGTTAAAATTCATGGCTAAAATGATAAAACTAGCTTATCATCTTTTTTTTCCAGTCCAACTGCATAAACACTTTTATTGGATAACAGAGAAATGGTTCAGAATATAGATGAAAGAGGGTGGATAAGCCTTGCAAAAATACTTGGAACAATTCCAATCAAGCAGGCACTAGACAGCCTGGTAGGATTAATTCATTTGCTCCTGCTAGAAATATTTACAGGAAAACTACTGCATGAGCTTTGCTACAGATAAGAGATACAGCAGAGAAGCACCATGAGAAATCCCTTCTCTTTATCAAACCTGGATTTTCATGGTAAAAATAGTAAAAAATATAAAGTGTGAATATTTCTATTAATCAAGAAATCTATTCACACAAATCACTACCGTATTTTGTCCTTAAATGAAACTCTTTGATTCCACACTATTAATAAAATATAAATTTGAAAAAACATAATTCAGAAAATAAACAAACCAAAAAAAATGTAAGCAGAATCCAAAATGGACACACAGAATAGGTGCCTGGGATTAGATCTGAAAGCACTGTGCCATCCAGGAGTTGTTCTAGTTCCCCATGGTGATGAGGACTGAAAATGTTTAGGGAAGCAGTAGGACCTTAGTGTATGTTTTGGCTTAGTTCCTGGAAAGAGATGCTACTCAGATGTGTTAACTGAAGAATCCTATGGCTAACAGGAAGGGAAACAAGGATGGTAAAGTACCAGGATTGGAAGTGTAATAAATATTATTAGTTTTGTTTGTTTGTTTTTTTATACAAGAGCTGGGGTACAGGTCAGAAGCACCGGAGGGTGAGAGGATTCACCAGAACAGAGCAGGGAGCAGAACAGGTAGACTGACCGAAGACACTGCCAAGGGGAGCAGCAGGCAAGTCACGAGAGGTCTGCTACGTCATGTGGGTTTCTCCCTGGCCAGCTGGGAATTGAACCATCTCTGAAGAGGCTGCGGACAGCTTTGCAGCATGGCGCTCAACTGCTGCGCCACCTGGAAGGCCCTTTTTTAATTGTGATACCATTGGTTTGCATCCTTGTTAGTGTTTTGGAAGTATGAGTCCCCCTATCAAGTTTTATTATCCCTGTTTTACAGATGAAGAAAATGAAGCAAAAACAAAAGTTGAAGCAACTTGACCAATGCTACACTAATAAATGACAGAGCCCAAATTTGAAGTGAGTTTCTTTATTTTTCCCATTTTACTGATATAATTAAATTATAATATTGTGCAAGTTTAAGATATACAATGTGTTAATTTGATGCTCTATATTTTGCAAAGTGGTTACCACTACCCCATTAACTAACATTTCCATTACATCACATAATTATCCTTTGTTTTTGTGTTGAGAATCTTTAAGACTACTCTCTTATCACCTTTTAAGTCTATATTATTGTTAATTGCAATCATAATATTGTGCTTGTGATCCCCACAATTTTTTTATCTTCAGAATGGAAGTTTGTGTCCTTTAACCAAAAGCTCCTTATTTCCCTCAACTGACAAACCCTGGTAACCAACACTTTACTCTCCATTTCAATGAGCTCAACTTTTTTAGATTCTACATATAAGCGATACCATATTGTATTTGTCAGTCTTGCTAATGCTTATTTCATTTGTCATAATAGCATCCTCAATGTTTAACCAGGTTGTCATAAATGGCTGTAGTTCCTTATTTTTCATGAGTAAATAATATTCAACTATATACATCTTCTTTACCTGCTCACTCACTGAGGGACACTGACAAGTTGCTTCTATATGTGACCACTGTGAATAATGCTGCAATAAACATGGAGGTACAGCTATCTCTTCAGCATCCTGTTTTGTTTCCTTTGGATATACAGACACAGAAGTGGAATTGTTAGATCATATGCTAGCACTGTTTTTATTTTATGGGAACTGCCATACTGTTACAAAAGTGACTGCAACAATTGACAGCCTACCCAAGGTGCACAAGGGTTCTCTTTTCTGCACATCCTTGCTTGTTTTGTTATTGTTGTATTTTTAATAATGGACATTCTAACAGATGTAAGGTAACTTCTCATTGTGGTTTTGATTTACATTTTCCTGATCTAGTGATATTAAATATTTAATCAAATAACTGTTGTCTGTATGTCTTTCTGGAAAATATTCCATTCCTTTGCCTGTTTTTGAATTGGGTTGTTTTTGTGTGTGTGTGTGTGTGTGCGTGTTTTGCTATCAAGTTGTATGAGTTCTTTATATATTTTTGATATTAATCTCTTATGAGATACGTAATTTGTGAATATTTTCTCCAGTTCCATAGATTATATTTTCATTTTTATGTTTTCTTTTGCTATGCACAGTCCTTTTAGTTTGATGTAGGCCCAACAACTGCTTTTTAGTTTCTTTTTGTTTTTTTGCTGTGTTGCAAGCATTTTTTATTGTGCTTATTGAAGGAAATGAAAATATGTTTCACATATTCTACATCATTACCTCATAACCCAAATTGAAAGCAAACCCCCTTTTTCTGGCTGAACTGTATAGGGTAAATGGTTTTATGTATTAATAAATGTGTGACCATATCATATTAGGAACATCAGAGTAATTGATGATGTTTTAATGCCATATTTTGCTTAACACATTTTCTAGTTAAGCATGGACTTTAGATAAACCTTGATGGCTTTTTAAGTTATTTCTGATTTATAAACATTTTATATACTGTTCATGGGTGTGTCCTTCACAAATACTTTTAGAGTTAAAATTTCCCTAAGGAACAATGAAAAAAACAATAGGTTTTATTCTGTATTTCTCTTCAATTTTCTTAAAGGCAGCTCTAGGACATGATGTTATTGTTCTCCAGTCACTCTGATATAACACAAATCTCACAAATATCTGATATTTACCCAGGTCTTCAAAGCACATTTCTTCTGTTTGTCAGCTCTTCTCTAAAGTTGCCTAAGGAATATTAGCTTGCTTCTCTTTTCACACTGGCTCTGAGTTCTTAGCCAGTTTGTAATGTATCTTTAATTTGTTTTGGAAGAGCTAGGAAATTCAAGGAAAAAATACATTATAGGAAAAAAGGACATGGCTCTGTAGGTCATGAGCTTTACCTAGGTTTCCTTAAAGTCTAAAGAAATTAAGTCTCAGAGGATATCCATTTCCTAATGCAGTTCATCTGGACTTTCTGACTCCTATTACAGGATTTCTGAAAAGGCTATGAATTTCCAACCTGTTTTTGAGGTACCTCTTTCTACTCATAGAAAATGACCTTATTCTCATGATTTTTTTGTCATTGTTGGCATTTTTTTGTGAGGTCTAAATAATTCATGTGGAAATTAAACATATGATCACTATTTCTAGCTTATACACCAAATGTCTCATTATAGTGAAGTAGAAAGTTAAGGATCTACAGGTGCTGGAACACAGAGAGCAGCCATCTTGGAAGCCATAGTGCTAAATCTGAAATGGACACTGGTCTAACCAAAATGGCTGCTCCCTCTTGAAAGACTCACAAAGACAGTTTGTTTCTTCCTTTCTTCCATTTTCAAATTGACTGGTTTGGTAGGAAAAGGAGAAAGAAAAAGAGGCACTTGCACAGTCACAGGCAGGCAGGAGAGCTGCCAAAGCACATTTTCTTTAAAACATTTTCTATTTTGCCAACAAAGTAAATAATTCTATAAAATATTGAAAGCCAAGTTTGTTACTGAAACAAGCTGGTGACTTGAATTTTAATAATAACAACCATCCTAACCAAAATTATCTTTCAAGTATGATCATTATCTTCCAAGTACAATTATTAGCATAATTCCAAAATCAAAGTGTCAGCCTATCATGGCTTATTACCTCTTGTTCCAGGCTGGAGGTGGCACACATACTGAAGGAGTCCTGGCTAGAGGCTTCTGCCAGAAGAACACCCTGTATCTGGAAAAGAGATATTTGAGTATAAATGAAGTCACAGAAAACTTTACCAGCTTTATGAAATAAGCTCAGAACTTAGATTGCATGATATGAAAGTTATTATCCAAATTAATCAATTATGTTAAATTGTAATTTGTTATCTTACTTTCAAATTAATAAATTCAACTATCCAAATGTGTTTACTCAACTACTTTGTGAACTGTTATGAAGGAGAAGACATTGCGATTCCCACTGCCTATTATAGAATGCAAAATTGAGAAAATAGTAGTTACAAATATGAAAATTAATTAATTGCATCTTTTAATATGAAAGGGTATTTTAGTTTAGTTTAAAATTAGTACAAATTATTGAGAAATCATTGAACATTAATTTTTAAAATAAAAATGACATGAAAACAAGGTAAATGAAAAGGCATATTATCTAATAATGTACAAAATCATGTTCACTAGTCATAGGAAAAATATAAGCTTAATTGAGACATAAATACTTATCTATGAAATTAGTGTGTTACAAAGGATAATTCCAAATGTTCACAACTAAATGTGAACAAGAAAAGCTTCTCATAATTATAAGAGTTATAAGAGTTAAAAACATTATTGGAGAACCTTAAAAGATTAAATAGTTATTAGTCAAGAAATGTCTCTTCTTCTATTTAATCTTCTTTTTTTTTTTTTTAAGGAAAGTTTTTCTTTTTTTTTAAGATTTATTTATTTATTTATACAAGCACTGGGTACAGTCAGAAGCGCGGGAGGGTGAGAGAATTCACCAGAGCCAGAGCGGGGAGCAGAGCAGGCAGAAGGACCGAAGTACACTGCTGAGGGGAGCAGCGGGCGGCAGGAGAGGTCTGCGCGCCATGTGGGACCCTCCTCCGGTGGCCGGGGAGCAGCCGGGGATTGAACCGGTGCTGCAGAGGCTCCGGGCAGTTTCGCAACCCAGCACTCAACCGCTGCGCCACCGGGGAGGCCCTATTTAATCTTCTTGATAATCCTGTGAAATATTGTTCTCCTGCAAGGAAATTCTTCACTAGGAATGCCTGAAAGAAATCAGAGATGTGACCCATGAATTAAATATATGATTTTTTAATCACATTATAAAAAGACAAAAGTAAGAAACAATCTAAATGTCTAGCAAAAGGCAAACTATTATATGTATTAAGTAGACATAGAAAATCATATACCATACATATGATTAAAAAACTGTTCTAATCATATGCAAATATGTTAATTATATACAAAGGTGTATACATAAAATGAATGTTATCATTTACATTGAAGCAGAGTATTAACAATTTATATATATGGAGAAGAGATTATGGAATATTTCCATTTTCTTCTTTATACTCAAATATTGCACAAGTTTCCTTTCGTTTTACTCTATACTTATGTAATCAGAATAAATATCATGTGTCACTAAAATGACATGTAACTCTCAGGACAAATGCAGATATGCATACGACTTCATTAAACAAGCAGTCTCTGATAAATCATCAATTCAAGGTACATGTGACCTGTTGTGTTACAAGAACAATGAGATTGGGTGACATCTAGAAATAGTTATTAGGAGGTAGGATACAACCTTGTCCTTGAAGAGAGGATACTGTGTCAACAATGATACTTAAAGAGTGTTGTGAAAAGACTTTATTGGCTTAAGAAACAAATTAATAGGATATAGCCTCTGTGTAGGGAATATTAATTCATATCACCATGTGGTCCTAATGCAACTCAAGTTAAACATGGAAAAGTCGATGAAGACAACATTTTGAGGAATATGTGCGACCATCTGTGTGGATTGGGGAACCACTGAAAGAAGCAGCGTGATAATGACTCCGAATTTCCTCTCCTTGTCCTATCTCGAGTCAAATATAAAGCTAAATTTCTTTATTATCAGACAGAGTCTCAGGGGAAGGTTATATATACATGCACACACACACACACACACACACACAGATTGAGAGAGAGAGTTAGATTTCCCCAGACACACATCTCTAACTAATAATGACTATTGGGGTCCTGGCAATACTCTCTACCCAGTTTTACCTGCCTGTCATTTATGTTCACACATGCAATTCTAGTAAAATAATATTTGCACTACCTTCTACAAACCAATTATCTTGCTGCCTTTTTCTGAAATGCATGGCTATCTACAAAACTGAGGTTGGAGCTGATTTATGAATGTCAAGGTTTTCTTTCTGAAAGAAGTGGCTCACTCAAGGAGGACTTTCAAAACTGTAGTTACTAATTTGTGTCTGAACAAGGTAAAGGTGATCCCTTGGTCACTGTATTCTATAAAGTTAGTGCAATTTGATGCGATCAGTAAATGTATTGAGGATATATATGTCAATCAATCAATATATTGACATTAACATGTTCACATATTAATGAAGTGTATTCATATTTATACTCAAGTGTGACGACAGTTGGGATTATAGAATGTGCTATTTACTTTTAAAGGAAATTAGTTAAAGAGTAGTTCTTTGGGATAATTAAAAGGACCATTTCCAGCCTAGAATTATGGAGATTTGGATCTGCCCAGGCATTTGTTGAGAAGTGGCCAAGTTTTACGGATCCTGTCTGTAATCCTCTTTCCTTATCAATTGACTAAAGGTAAAGGTGACTGAAGATGTCTGTTTGCATGTATGTCTTGTTTATATGAGATGAAATAAAGTAGGATGTTTTGTAAAATATAAGACATGTGGAAAAATATGGACTCAGTAACAATACAAAAGGTTTGTTCAGTGCAAATCAGATCAGAAAATCGCTTCCAAGAGCAGAACAGGTGATACAGACTTCCCAGATACTGCAATTATCCCACAATAATTTAGATATAAATCTACCTTGCTACATTTTCAAAGACTCCTTATAAAAGAAAACCTCCTCTTCTAATCAAAGCTTTTGAAAAAGTAGTATTTCCTAAAATATCTACATAGGTTATATATTAATAAAGTACTTTACATTTTGCAATTTTGTATAGTAAAAGACATTAATATAAATAAGCTAATCTATATGTTACAGTAAATATATGAAATAAATGACCATAACTTTAACATACAAATATACCTTACAAGTTATTTTTTTAAGATACCAACTTTGATATTGGTTACTGTTGTGGTGTCTACCTGATGTATCTATTCCAGTGATTCTGGAAAGTTACAAGGTATAGCACACTAGTCCCTGAACAATATTTAGGTGAACAAATGGCCCATGATAAGAAAGAAAAACTTCTGAGATGGGAAGGTACTGGGAAGGCTGTGTCATATAATGTTTCTAGTCTCTGGTTCTGAGATGCTCATAGAATTTCCTATCCATCCTGAACCATGGTTCTTCAGCTCTTTCTGAATGTATGAGTTACTCTGTGGATATTGAATTTCAGCTTAAGTTACCCAGAATTGCTTTATAATGTAAGAGGGAACTTCACTCAGTCATCAAAATAAACAAAAAACTTTCATAAATAATTCCTAAAACAGGGAAATAAATGATACGTACCCACAAAATGGTCAGCTTGGTTAATGAAATCAGTGTGATTTTATTAATCATTAATAAATCATTAATAAATCATTTTATCATCATTAATTGTTAATATATAATTAAATAATACATTGAATATCTTTAATATAATATTGATTTTATTATATTAATATAATCAATAAGTCAGATCAGAAATGCTTTGCTAAAAATGCTGCCATTGTTCCCAACATATTTGATGCAGAGTAAAAGCCAGAGTCCTGTCAGTTCCTACAAAATTCCTCACATTCTGTCCCCATTAATATCCTGACCTCTAGGAGTTTCTCCCACTTTCCTCCAAGTCACTTGAATGACCTACTTGCTGGTTTTCAGACACAACAGGCCTACACCAGTGTTGACACAGCATCTCCTGCTCTCCTGCCTTCTGCTTAGCTCCTCAAGGTCCCATTCTCATCAGTTCTTTGCTTAAAGCTTTTTCACACTAAGTAACATTTCAACTTGCATGTCTGTAAGGCATATTCCCTATGCTCTATGGTAATGTGGTTTTATAAATAGTATTTAAATGTGATATATAGTGTACTTATTAATTAGATAAATTATCATTTTCTGTTCCTCCTGTAGAATGTACACTTCATGGAAGCAGAGGTCTATATCAGGTTTATGCACTGATATATCAGAAGCAACCAGAACACCATTTGAGGGGATAATAATTGCTTAGTAAATATTTATTGCTTATAGACTATGGTATTTTAACTTGAATTAGCAGATTTTTTTAAATTTTATTTTATATATATATTTTACATCATTTTTCATTTTTTTTTCTATTTTATATAATTCTTACATCATTTTTTATTTTTGCACAATGTATGCATTTTCATTTTGGATATATTCCTCATACAATGTACCCCCCCTTATTTGGACCCTAATCCTTCCTCTCCCTGCCCCCCCAATAGTGTGTCTCTGGTTTATAGTTGCTTGTTGATTTTGATTTTTACTTTGTATTAATATAATCTTTTTCCTGGTCCCTTATTTAGGTTTTCTAAATTCCTGCTATGAGTGAGACCATCCGGTGTTTTTCTTTTTCTTTCTGACTTATTTCGCTGAGCATGACCACTTCTAGCTCCATCCATGTTGCTGCAAACTGCATGTGTTTATCTTTTTTGATGAATTAGCAGATTTTTAAATGAAGAAAGTGTGGTGAAATGGAAAAGGACATAAATCATGTAGAGTAGCATCCAGAACCCAGAAACAAACTGCCTTGTTTCAAACCTCAGTCCAACCACCTGCCTCCATCTAACCTCAAGCAATTCCTTTGTGTCACAGTTTGTTCAGGTCTAAAATGGAAATAATAAGGAAATCAGTGTTATATGACTCCTATGATGATAATACATGTAAAACACCTGAAGATAACTATTTAACACGTAACAATAAATGTTACATTTCATATGGTTTGTGCAAATGAAACATTATAGAAATTATTTTTGAAAGAACAATCTTTGACTCATTAAATCTGGAAGCCAAATTTAAATATATATGTATAAATATCAATAGAACATAGAGAAATGTGGGCCTCCCTGGTGGCACAAGGGATTAAGCACCGCACTATGAAGTAATCCGAAGCCTCTGCAGCATGAGTTCAATCCCCAGCGGGCCAGGGAGCAACCCACAAGGTGCAGCAGACCTCTTCTGACTCACCCGCTGCTCCCCTCAGCAGTATATTTCAGTCTGTCTGCCTGTTCTGTTCCCCAGTGTCTCTGGTGAATCCTCTCACCCCCCGCATCTCTGGCCTGTACCCCAGCTCTTGTATGCATAAATAAATCTTTTTTTAAAAGTTTCAAAAAAAGTGAAAAAAGAGAAATGTTGGAAATAAACTAGATATTTGAAAATACAAAATTGCTATATAAAGGATAAACTATTTTAGGCAGTAAATTATATCTACAAAGACGTTCCAATAATATCCACATAAGCTTCTGCTTAATAATATGTGAAGAAATCAGAATATATTTTATAATCTTACTATCCAAAACATGTGTAGTGAATGAAACTATTGTAAATAATAGCAAATGGTGAACAATTGCTTTTCTGTAATGCCTGTTTAGACACTTGCCATATATTTTTTGTACATTTTGGCTGTATTAGTTTTATAATGGCTTTTTTAAAGGTAATTTATCTGTGTGTGCAGTAAACAAAGTCATTTCCCATGTGTAAAATCAATCACATAAATGCACAGTTTAATTCAAAACTTTTAAGAGAGAGCATAAAATATAGTGTTGGTTTGTATGTTTTTTTTAACCAATAAAAGCTTCTAGCAATATATCTTCCTATTTTAAAATGTGATTCTGCAATAGGAAATTTCATTATATTGTATTGCATCCCACAGATTGAAAAAATAAACAATAACTGCTTTTCCAAGTCAAATAATGTCATTTTATGATAAAATATTTTCCAATACCAGAAGGACAATTAAGAGTTAGAACTTATAATTATTTACTGTCCAATTTAGCCTCCACCCTCTAAGTTTAATGTGATAAGGAATAGTTGAATTTTCAGTATTGATGAATGTGAACCTTTTAAACATTTCCTAAACTTACAAAGATATCTACTGTCCAACTTTGTCTCTGACATATAAACAACTGGGAGTATTCACTTCCCATCCCTAAAAACTATAAAACCTGGAAAGACTGAAAATCAATGATTGAAAATCAATGACTTTTTATTGAGCTATATAAGATAATGAAAATCACCACTGCAAATCTAGAGAGAGTGTTGCATCCGGAGTAAACCATGACCGAGAAATGTGATATATTTACCTGAAGCAGGTGCCATTGGAACTACAGACGATCCTGACTTACGTGGCTAGACTTAGGATTTATTGACTTTATGATGATGTGAAAGTGACCAACACTCAGAAGAAGCCACGGTATCTATGAATACACAGTCGCTACTCCCTCGTGATGCAGGCCAGGGCCCCGAGTCTCAGCTGCGGGTCAGCCCCCCCGTAACCAGGGAAGAAATCAATACTCCATAAATCAATCAAGAAATCAATACTCCATAAAATGCCTCATTGCCAGTATTTTTCACATGCTGGCTTGTGATTTTGCAACATTACATCTATAAAACACATCTGTGACTGAAACAACTGTGTTCAATGCTTTACTATGAAATAAACCTTGTGTAAGTGCTCTGGGTGTGTTTCAGATAACTTTGGTTAAGCAATGATATCAGAATTCAGGTGTCTGAAATATACTGTTCACTTTTCACATTCTTTTCAACTAACTAATGATGGGATTAGTGGGACATAACTCCATGAAAATCTGGAAAAATCTGCAGAAACTGGACAAAAGTTCAGGGTGTTATTTGCTCAGGTTGTATGGGGTCCAGTGTGAGAACAGGTCACTCCCTGGGGCATAGTTTTAGGGGTGTTCCCACTCTGGTTTTCATGGTGGGAATCTCTTAATGATCCATTGTGGCCCTGACAGGGAGAGGTAAAGAAGAATAGAAAATTTGAAAAGTGCTTAGAGCCTTCTCCTAACGAAGGTCTACACTCCAGGACAAGGCACCTGGTACAACAGAAAACCTATGTTTATAGCAGCACTATTTACAATAGCTAAGCTTTGGAAACAACCCAAATGCCCCCAAATAGATGACTGGATCAAGAAGATGTGGTCCATATACACAGTGGAATATTACACAGCAATTAAAAAGATAAACTCATGCCATTTGCAGCAACATGGATGGAGCTAGAAGTGGTCATGCTCAGCGAAATAAGTCAGAAAGAAAAAGAAAAACACCGGATGGTCTCACTCATAGCAGGAATTTAGAAAACCTAAATAAGGGACCAGGAGAAAGACTAATTATAATAAAGTAAAAATCAAAATCAACAAACAACTATAAGCCAGAAAAACATGGCGGTGGCGGGGGGAGGGTGGTGGTATAGGAGGGATTAGGGTCAAAATAAGGGAGGTGGGAATTGTATGGGGACTATAACCAAGATGAAAAAACATACACTATACAAAAATGAAAAATGATGCTAAAAAAAATATCAAATAAAAAAAAATCAGTCTAGAAAAAAAAAAGAAAGAAAGAAAACCTTGTCCTGACTGAGGGGTCCTCATGCTTGGCCTGTCAGCCTTCCTGTCTTAGCCAGGGATGGGAGAGACAGAGTGAATGGGGCCAGGCACTCAGTGTCATGGAGCAGGAACGGCAGCCACCGGGAGGGAGCAGGGAAGGCATCATCAAGTCTCTCTTGCTGTAGCAGGGAGGGACACAGTTGTGAAGACACCAGCAAGAGACTTGGAGACTTAGACCCACCAAATGACAATGTAACTGGAGATTAGAGGGCATACTCCTCTCCTGCCCCACCAAGGGGGCTCCAGAATGATCAGCAGTGGGTTGGAGGTGGAAGAACTGAGAAAAGACTCTCTCAGAGGTACATGAGGAAGAAACAGGGACCAAGAGGAAAGAGTAAGAACCTAAGACAAAATTTTAACCTTTGCTACTATAGCTATGTTAGTATTGAACCCAAGCCAGATCCTAGCAGAGTTAACACACATGTTGATACTAAAGAACTATTTACCTTAGTTCCTATTATCTAATAAAATCAATCCAGCTTAAATTGAAATGACAAGGTGTAGGGTAAATAGTTGTCAGGCTTTTCTGCCCTCCCGCCATTAGGATTGATGATGGATACCTGTGGTCCTGAATGCATGCCTGATGGCAGACACCTGGAGTAGGGTGTGGACATATGTAGGTGTGTGCACCTGGGCTGAGACTGGGCTTTTTAAAGGCAGCATCATGGGGACACCAGCAGAAGCACCAGAAGGAAAACAAGTGAGAGACCGGGAGAGAACAGAGCCAGCAGGAGAGAAAATGAGACCATTAGAGAACACCAAAGAGCCCAGAAAGAGTGAAGACTCGTCAGGAGCTGGGAGGCCTGCTGGGCTACTGGCCTCCCAGCACCCCTGTCTTCCGTGTACCTGTAAACTCAGTAAAAACCTGAAAAAAGCCACTGAGGGCTCCAGGACTCCGCCTTTACCCATCTGCAGGGATCATAGAAAACCTGCCCTGGGCTCTTTCTTGCACCACACCAGGTATGTCAAGAAGGTAAGAATGAAAACAGTCTGAAGAGATGAAACAGTCATCATGTTTATATAAGATGTTGATGTGGGGTTGTTACAAAATTTTATTATCTGATTAGTGGATGATCAATAAAAAGGGTTTTTTAAAGATTTATTTATGCATACCAGAACTGGGGTACAGGTCTGAGGTGCACAGGCATGAGAGGATTCACCAGAGACAGAGCGGGGAGCAGAACAGGCAGACTGACTGAAATACACTGCTGAGGGGAGGAGCAGGTGAGGCAGTAGAGGTCTGCGTGCCATGTGGGACCATCGCCTGGTGGCCGGGGATCAAACTGGTGCTGCAGAGGCTGCGGGTAGCTTCGCAGCCCAGCGCTCAACTGCTGCGCCACCAGGGGAGACCCTATTCTTTTATTTTTTTTTAAGATTTATTTATTTAAGCATACAAGAACTGGGGTGCAGGCCAGAGGTGGGGGTGTGAGAGGATTCACCAGAGACAAGAGTGGGGAGCAGAACAGGCAGACTGAGTGAAATACACTGCTGAGGGGAGGAGCAGGTGAGGCAGGAGAGGTCTGCTTGCCATGCAGACCTTGGGCCACTTGGACCTTGGGTAGCTCTTGGGCCACTGGGGATCAACTTGTGTTGCAGTGGCTGTGGACAGCTTCATAGTGCTGCAGCTTAACCACTTGTGCCACCAGGGAGGCCCCAAGATGAAGGTTTCTAGTGGAAAAAGACAACGTGCAAGAGAGAAAGCATCATGTAAGTAGAGAGAGGGATTCCTTGAGAAAGAATCAAAGAAATTGTCAGAACGTAGAAGCACAGCAACTGACACGAAGAAATCTCTTTTTTCGGATAGACACCAAACAACATGACTATATCGTTTTTAATTCTGTTTTTCTTTTCAATAAATTTACCTACATATCCTGACCTGATAAAGTAACTGAAATTCTTGGAACTTCACATTTTTCCTTCTACCAATGACAAGCTTATGTTTCTTTTAAGTAATAGTCATCTAAGCTTTCCTGTTTGTTAATCTGGCCAATTCACGTCAGCTGGTTGTAACCTCTGCAGTTCAGTTACTTAACAATGCAAAGGTTTGTTTCTCATTCACATTACAGCTCATTTGGTTGTTTAATCATCTCTTCTGGAGTGATCCAGGATCCCAGGTCTTCTGGTCCTGTTGGGTCGCCATCTTCCTGGGCCTCCTCCAGATAACCCACTGCTCCATGTCCAGCTGATTAAAGTGCAGAGAGAGTAAAAAAGATCTTTGCAGTGTGTGGGGGCCAGGTCTATAGCGGGTATTTGTTACTTGAGCTTCCATTCTGCTGACCAAACTTTTATCATGGTGTGCCAGAATAACTACCAGGGAATTTGGAGAAAGCAATCTTATTTTATATCTGGAAGAGAAAATGGGATTCAGTATATTTTATTTGGTATCTGCCAAACTGTAGTTAAAACCTACATGTGGGAACCAGATGGTCTATTAGCACCCTGTTTCGCCACTTTGTTGAGCAAACAATATAACCTCATTGACTACTGAACATAGAGGGTTTTTATGAAAAATAAATTCTTTGAAAAGTGCTTTGCATTTCTTGTAAAGCACCTGATAGACTGAACTGTGGGTCCCCTAAAGTTTGTAGGATAAAGTTTTAACCCCAGTTCCTTGGACTAGACCTATGTTTGGATATAGGGTTATTCTGAGAGGTAATTAAAGGAGGTTATTTAGGGTGGATCCTGATACAATATGACTGGTGTCCTTATATGAAGAGGAAATTGGACACAGGCACACACAGAGGGAAGACAGTATAGACTGAGAAGATGCCCTTTTACAAGCCAGGGACAGAGGCCTGGGTGGATCTTTTTCTCCCCTGGGCCTCAGAAGGAAACATGCCTGCTTGGCTCAGATTTCTAACCTCCAGAGACTCAGACAATAAATTCTAGTGCTTAAGCAACCCAGCCTGGGGTACTGTTTTATGACAGCCCTACCAGACTAATATGGACATTATTACATGCTGCCTAAAATCAGTCATTCCTTCTGGAAGATAGGCAGCTTGATCTATGTATATTTAACCTCTCTACTCAAAGTAACTTGGAATACAACTCTTTCCTAGAGAATAGCTCTTATGTTACAATTTCATGAAACTAAAGTCTTTCTCACTCTCCATAAAATTCCAAATATCACAGCACATATTACAATGTAATTCATATTGTTGCTGATCAATAATTCTCTTCCTCTGGCAGCTCCAGTTACTGCAACTCCCACGTTTTGTTCCCACTGCTCCCACTTTGTGCTCTGCTCTCTGATGAATCAATCATTGTGACTTATGAGCCAAAAAAGACCTTAATCTCCAGTAAAAGGGAGCTTAGATATCATTTTATAACTGTAGCTAAGGGTACAGCTTTAGTTAAGAAATCATCTCCCTCTTTTCCCTGCATCCTTGAAAATACATTACAATACTCTAAATCTAAGAGATTGCATGGTGAAGGGTAGATTTGGACTTTTAGTGATGAACTTGTAGTACATTGCGTGCTGATTCTCAATAATAAATACCGGAAACTTAAAGGGCTATCATGCAATGTTATTTCAATTAAAAAATGATACATACTGGATGGTCTCACTCATAGCAGAAATTTAGAAAACCTAAATAAGGGACCAGGAAAAAGACTAATTATAATAAAGTAAAAATCAAAATCAACAAGCAGCTATAAACCAGAGACACACTATGGGGGGGGGGGGTGAGGGGAGCAGGGATTAGGGTCAAAATAAGGGGCAGGGGGATTTAATGGGGTCTATAACCAAGATGAAAATGCATACATTGTGCAAAAATGAAAAATGATGTAAAATATATAAAATTAATTTTAAAAAATGATACATAACTAAAATGAATGTAAGGGAATATGCAGCTATTTTTCTGAAACATATGTTAGAAAATAATGCAAGGCTCTTAAATATTAATGCTAGCCATGTTAAGGCCTATCACATTATAGATTTTCAGAGTTCGAAGCAATCTTAGAAATCATCTTGTTCATTCCTGCCTTTGACAGTTGTGCTGACCCACACATTAAAATGGTAAATAAATGTCTGGTTCTCACAGATAAGCAGCAGACTTAGTTCAGGTCCCTGGGTCTCGGCCTTCATCTTTCCACTCAACCATATCGATAATGAAAATAAAATGTACTTTCAGAGAGTTAGAATTTACCAGCATGAAATATTGAAATTCTTCATTTATTTTTCCCAAAGGAAATCAGATTTTGCCTTTCTGTGCCTGCGTATAACTAAACATAATTCTTCCATGACCAAAAATGCTCTCTTTCTGAAAAATTTGACAAACTAATAGCACAACAGACAAATAATGATATTCGTGGTGTTTCAACTATCTCATCACTTGCAATGATGAAACAGCTAATTGAACCCTAAATGGTGACAACAGAAAAAAATATGTTCTTATTACAGAACAGAGCTTTACACTTGCCCTATAAAAACTGATTTTCCATACTACTACCTTTAGAGTGATGTCAAATTCAGGCTGATAGTCTTGCCTACATGGTGGATTCCCATTTCCTTAAATTGTTCTCATCCCTAAGAATGTTAGCAGTCTAACAAAATGTAAAATGACAGTATTTATATCTGCAGAAAGGCAAGAAATCCATGCACTTATGTTTAGCAACATAAATATGTTATAAATATGTCAAATATTGTTTTCTCTCCTATAATAAATCAGACACAAAAGAGAGCCATTGAAAATACCATGTTACTTTTATTTTTTTTAAGATTTATTTTTTATTTATACAGATCCGGGGTGCAGTCCAGAGGTGCAGGAGAGGTGAGAGGATTCACCAGAGACAGAGTGGGGAGCAGAACAAGCAGACTGATGAAATACACTGCTGAGGGGAGCAGCGGGAGAGACAGGAGAGGTCTGCTGTGCCATGTGGGTTACTCCAAGGCCAGCCAGGATCAAACCGGCACTGCAGAGGCTGCAGACAGCTTCACAGTGCTGCCCTCAACCGCCTGCGCCACCAGGGAGGCTCCTACCATGCTACTTTTAATAAGAATCCCATAATATGAAATACAGAAACACACACATTCCATATGTCATCAATCTCTTTCCAGGAAATTGTTCAAGCTTAAAAAAAATTAAAAATAAAACAACACGCTAGGTTAATAGGAAAACTCTGTGCTCCATTTAGCCTCTTCCAGATTTGGAGAGTGTTTCTTATATTTGTTGTCTCCTTGTCAAGGAACAGACTTCTCTGGTGTCAAGAAAAGTACATTGGGTATGATATGTTTGCCATTCTGGGCCTTGCTTTTAGCTTGCCAATACCCCCATCAATTGCACAATTTCAAAACTATTAACCTCTCTCTTCAGGAGCATTGGCTGCTGTGGGGTCCTAGATATTTCAGGAAAAAGAGGAGCATCATGCTCCATCTCGTCTCTGCAGGTGTACAGTCTTTGGCTGGAAAGGGTATACATCTTACTATTCAGTCCAGGTTTTATATTTCAATTTCAATGTTTTCCTGTGTTTTTCAAGCTGAGGAGTCCTTTTGTATCTTGTCAGGAAAAAAAAAGTAATATTTCCCTTCTAGTGTTTTTTGCTATTCGACAGGTAATCTGACTAACTCTAAGAAATCTTTAGTGAAGATTTCACTAACTAGAATCTCTGATCTAATTCTTTTCCTTTAGAATGACAGAAATATTTCACTAATGGCAAGAACATGATTATTTTCCTTATTTATGTGGAATCCTTTGGCAGCACAAAGAACCTCTCTCTTGCCCAGCATGACTGAACAGGCGGGTACTTTGTTTGACAGAAGGGATGATCACATTGACTGATCTGAACTACAGGCTGAGAAAAATCGATCTCCTGGGAGAAGCAGCAGCACCTGCTTCAATTCCAACTCATCTTGGAAAAAAAGAAAATGAACCATTTATTTCAATGGCTTTTCAAAGTGTCTGCACAATGTCTAAAAAGATTTCCATTTAATCATACTTCTCTGTATATTAGTTACTTGTCTATTGATAAGGGTGAAATTTGCCCCACAGGAGAAGGGGCAAGCTGTCATGGCGATAACCAATTAGAGGCTGTTAACTCTAAAATATTAAGTATACTAAATAAAAGTGTCTCTCCAAACCCCTGGATCCCCTGAGGGAAAGGCTTGTCTAATCTTTCTGTTTAGTAGCAGGATGACCTTTTTCTTCTCCTTATCTTGGAAGAGAAAAGTCAGATTGAGAAAGCTTTCTATGTATGTGTGTATTTATTATCAGATTAAAGATTGCAAAGGTTATAGGTCCTGAAAGTCTTGCTCTTGGGTTATCACAAATCTTATTCTAAGAATAAAATGTACATCTTTTGCTTATTTTATAGCTGGACTTTTGGTTTTTCCAGTCTCTGTTGCTGGAATTCTCTCTGCTAGTGTGATTCTATCCATCCTGATGAATGCCTCTTCAGCTCATAAATTCAACTCAAAGTCATTTCTTACATGACGTTTTTGTTCCACATGGCTCCCCTGCCCCAGGTTCTCTGCAGCCCTAAAGCCTGAACATTCCCTCTTCTGAACTCTCCCTGATTGTGCTTCTGCTTCCATTCTTAAAAGATCTTCAGAATTCCCCCTTTGAGGATGCAAGTTATTGAATGGTAGGGAAACTTGTTTGTATTTATTTCCATTATTTTGTCTGCCACATTATTCATGACAAACTCATCTTTGTTGCCTGCATCCATAGGTGCACCATCAAAAAATACACACTTTTTTCTATCGACATGTTTATTTTATATGTGTGCTTGTAAACACACATATGGGTATGCAAGATTATAAAATAATGATTATAAAATAATAAAAAATAATGAAAATAATCCTTTTCTGAATTTGTCTCCCTGTTTTGTCAAAATTTTGTTAATCCTCCTTAGGATATCCTTCAGAAATCTCATCCTTCACCCATTACATTTTTCCTGATAACAGGGATATCATCTGCAGTCTTCTCTGGTGAAGGCTCACAAAGTCATTTGAAATGCTGTCCCTTCTCCTTGTTCTCATGCGATTGTCTGTCAAGACTTCTTGCATGCTGTATTATCCCCAAGGTGTCTACAAGTTCTGCTTTTCTTACATGCTTTATCTCTGCCCATGAAAAATTTAGGGAAAATGCCTTCCATTTCTTTAAGTAGGCAGACTTTGGTGTGAGCTGTTAAAAATGCTTTGTCTGCATGCATTGAATACCTTGGAAAATTCCAGTGCCTTCACCAAAGACAAATAATTAAAATAGAAAAAACATGTCAGATTCAAATGGAATCTCTAATACCATTAGTACATGCTCTGTAGTAAGCACAGTGACGACTGAGTGATATAATAAGATAATAGTGTCAGTGGAAAAAAAGAGAGACGATTTGCTACTATTTCATGTTCATGACATATTTCTCCATAGACAAGCTTTGTACTTGCTATGGAAAAGCATCAATTGCCCCAAAACCCAAGTCAGTTGTATTAGTTTTAATTTTTTTTTTTTGGTTAGAATAACTCAATATATTGAGGGCAGAGTCGATTTTCCTAAGTCTAGTGACTAAAGAGAGCATTTTTTTTTTTTGCCTCAGAAATCTTAAATTCTATCCTCATGTGATTTCCCAAAGTTAGCTCAGGTTATGATCTATGATAAATGATATCGTGACATATTCCTCTGCAAAAAGATACCTGATGATTTGTCTACTTATCCAGGTGTGTCTATGTTCTCAGTTGACTCAGTCTTACTTCATGTTCCAGAAGGATCTTAAAAAAAAAAGAAACTGATAAGGAAAGTAAACAAGTGAATTAGCACCTTCCAGTTATAATTACTGGCATCCTTTATTGTCCTGAGTTCAACTGCTCTATGAAAAATATTTGATATTCTCATTTTTGTTTTTGTTTTTGTTTTTTAAGATTTATTTATTTATGCATACAAGAGCTGGGGTACAGGCCAGAGATGTGGAGGGTAAGAGGATTCACCAGAGACAGAGTGGGGAGCAGAACAGGCAGACTGACTGAAATACAGTGCCGAGGGGAGCAGCGGGCAAGACAGGAGAGGTCTGCTTCACTGTCCATTGCTCCCTGGCCAGCCGGGGATTGAACTTGTGCTGCAGAGGCTGTGGATTGCTTCACAGTGCAGCGCTTAATCCCTTGTGCCACCAGGGAGGCCCCCATATTCTCATTTTTGAAGACCAGGAACTTCTATGAGAAAATGAATTAGATCATTGTACTTAGTCTTGTATTTCATAAATATTTTTTAAATATTTAACTTGTTAGAGCATTTTTAGGTTTACAACAATTTTTGAAAGAAATTAGAGAGATGTGCCACATACTACATCTGCCTCCCATAAATAGACTCCCCAGTGGCAATTCATTCACCTGAACATTTTATTTACCATGGATGAACCTACACTGATGCATCATAATCATCCAAGATCAACATATATATGGATGTATATGGCAGTGGTGGTCAGTATTCATTTGTGTGTGTGCGTGTGTGTATAATCTATACACATATGTAATATACACATATACATATACACACATATATTTATAATTAAATATATATAACTATATATTATAAAATATGGGTGGCCTATGAAAAATAGTATCATTTGATATTCTGATCTTTGAAGACCAGAAACCTCCTATGAGAAAATGAATTAGATCATTTACAAATATATGTGAGTGTATATATGTGTGTGTATGTGTGTATTATATATGTTATATATATATTAGATTCATTCATGGTGTTGTAAGTATATTCAGTGGCTTTGGACAAATGTCTAATGATATATATCCATCATTTTAATATAATATGAAGTATTTGTACTGCTTTAAAAATCTGTGTTCTGCCTGTTTATCTTTCTCACCCACCTTCAATCCCACTCATGGCAACCACTGAGGCTTTCGCTGGTCTCTATAGTTTCCCTTTCTCAAATGTCATATAGTTGGAATCATACAGTGTGTAACCATTTTAGACTGGCTTTCCTCTTTGTAATGTGCATTCAAGATTTCCCTTTGTTTTTTTTTTATTTGATAGCTCATTTCTTTTTAGTACTGAATAATATGCCATTGTCTGTATGACAGTTTATTCATCCACTCACCTACTAAAAGACATCTATCTGATTGCTTCAAAATTTTGACAATTACGAATAAAATTAACCCGAGTGCTTCAAAAAGAAACAAAACAAGACAAAGCAAACAGCACCTTACATCATTTTTCTCAAATTTTCACATGCAAATGAATTAGCGAGTATTTTATTTAAATCCACATCTGCAGTGGGGTAGGGTCTGAATTTCTGATTTCTTGCAGGCTCTGAAGTGACTCATGCCCAGGACTGCGTCTTGAGTGCCAAGGCCCAGGGATCAAATTACAACTTAGGAAAATGTGGTGTGTCTTTTAGTGGAACTGGGCACTTAATGTTCTAATAAGCTGTTTGATGGGTTATACTTAACCATTTAGACAACTACCATGGGCCAGCCCTTTCCGTTTTCTGTGATTGAATTTCTGTTGTGTTAATGGAGGCAGCATTCTAACATGATTTTTTAATATAATAGTTCAGTTGCCGTGGGTATTTCTTCTGCATTATAATGACAATTATGGCCTAAGTTCACTTACACGTAATTCCCATTATTTTTAAGTTGAAAACATAAACAGCAGAAATGCATGTGCAAGTGTTCTTAGCTGAATTCAGTCAATGGGTACATTGAAATGATTTAGCATATTTTCCATAAAGAATAAAGACTGTTTTTAAAAATGACACCACAAAACTTGGAGTCACTTGCATGTGGGATTATGCCTACATACTCTCTTTAACATTATTAATATCTCCAGTCTGACATGTTGCCATTCATCAGCTTTGAGAGAATTTCAATTTAAGAAGGTTTCCCTTCAACACAGTGTCAGAAATTATTAATAAAAATTTTGAGAGGAAGATAAACTAAATAAAGTTGCATAATTCATTGATTAAAGATTACCCAAGACAGTAATAAGAGGCAAATTGCCAAACAAAGACTCCTAACAAATATTGTACGATAAAAATCTAAAGAGACTGAGTGAAGCATGTACTCAGTATGCAGTCAACACACAGCAGGCTGAGAATCAGGATATTTTAAGCAGCAAGAACTGAATTTCACTCTCATAGTAGCTAATTTTACTAGCATAGTCTTGGACAATCATATGATTGAACTTCAGGCTATAAGCCACTTAAAATCTAATTGTGTACTAATCATGCTATTCACATATGATTTGTCTTGCTCTTTGGTAGTTGCTGTTATATGTGCTTGCTTTTTTTTTTTTTGGTTACTGTATTCAATTATATATATATCAGCTCAATAATTGGCATTTTGCTGTACACCCAGGAATTCTTAGGGAACAAAGAAAAAGGCAAGATGATTCTTTATACTCTCTTTGGGGTGTTTCTTTTTTTAAAGATTTATTTATTTATGCATACAAGAACTGGGGTACAGGTCAGAGGTGTGGGGGTTGAGAATATTCACCAGAGACAGAGTGGGGAACAGAACAGGCAGGCTGACTGAAATATACTGCTGAGGGGAGCAGCAGGGAGACAAGAGAGGTCTGCTGCACCATGTGGGTAGCTCCCTGGCAGACTCAGGATTGAACTCTTGTTGCAGAGGCTGCAGATAGCTTCACAGTGCTGTGCTTAACCCCTTGCGCCACCAGGGAGGGCGCCGTCCCTCTTTGGGATGTTTCTTAATGAAAACCTTCAGAACACATTGACTTAAGTAAGAAAACGACGCTCTTTAATTTTTGGCATTGATTGATCATATCTCTGAGACGTCTTAATGCTAAAAGAATACAAGTACTATCTTTCTAGCTCAAAGTTTGTGGTATAAATTGAACTAATTACAAAGCATAAAAAATGTTGATCTTTTGACATCAGTTATATAAATACATATTAAAAATCTTGATTATATAGTTTCTTCCTTTCACCAGAAATTGTCATGATGATTTCTGGATGTTAATGTTGAATGCTTTCAAACTATATTTAATATGTCCTATTTTTTAAGAATATAAAATCTTTTTTTGATTCTTTTATGTTCTCGATAAACCTGAGCTCCCATCTCATTTGTGACCATAAGAAAAAAGTAGGCAGAATAACTTGAATTTTAAAATCCTAGCAAGCTTCAATAATTTTCTCCCTCTAAGATTCCTTCAGTCCATGCTTCAATTAATAATAAACACAACACACTTTGGACGCATACTACAAACTGTACTGGTTCCCGATAATACAGAATGCAAATCTCTCAAATAATCTTATTCTTCCTCCCATATCTACTTACATTCTAGGTGGGATGGGAGAATCACAGATTTTACAGAATAAAGATAATTGGAAAATTTGCATTTATGGTGAAAAATTATGAATACACAAAGAGTCTTAATCCCTCGAGAAAACCCATGAGATAGTAAACATGCTTAAGCCTGGAATGTTTCATGTAATCACTAAGAACATTGACATTTATAATGCATGGTTAGTGGAGGGAGGAGAAAGCAAAATGAGCTATGTTTCTGAGAAAATTATTTCAACTGAATCATGCAACATTTCTTTAAATATGCAACTAACTTACTATGCTATTAAAAGCATGAACTTCAAATGGTTGCTGAGATTTACAGATTTACATATATAGTATGTAACAAACTTTTCAAGAGACTCCAGTGCCTCCCAGTTTGTTTGTTTGTTTGTTTGTTAAAGATTTATTTATTTATGCATACAAGAACTGAGGTATAGGCCAGAGATGTGAGAGGACTCACCAGAGACAGAGTGGGGATCTGCTGAAATACACTGCTGAGGGGAGCAGTGAGGAGACAGGAGAGGTCTGCTGCGCCATGTAGGTCACCTCCCTGGGCAGGGGATTGAACTGGTGCTGCAGAGGCTGCAGACAGCTTCACAGTGCTGCGTCTTAACCCCTTGTGCCACCAGGGAAGCCCCTCACTCCCAGTTTGGATCTTTTTCTGTGTAAACATCTAAGCCAGTTATATTTGTTTCTAGTTCCTGACCCATGTTATTTATTTCTTTTTATCATTATTATTATATTTTTCTTTAAAATTAAGGGCCTCTGTTTCACATCGTTGCTAGTGTTTTGACAGTATAGGTTTTCCCCTCAGGTGTAGTCACCTAGCACTCTCACCTGGAAGCATCTCAGTCTTCCATCATCACCATGTGTTCTCCCCTGTAACCCCTTTCTGCACTCCTGCTAGTTTAGGTTTTACTTCATTAATTATTACAAATGTTTTATTTAAATATGCTTCACACAATGATGACTACGGAATTCTATAGTTCCCAGTTTTTCTAAATTGGATGTTATTGATCTGAAATAATCAGCAATTATTTTTTACCTTGGGCTGTTGGCAGGCATGGTATTTTTTTATTTTTATTTATTTTTTTTTAATTTATATAAGAACTGGGGTACAGGTCAGATGCACAGGAGGGTGAGAGGATTCACCAGAGACACAGTGGGGAGCAGAACAGGAAGACTGACTGAAATAAACTGCTGAGGGGAGCAATGGGGAGACAGGAGAGGTCTCCTTGCCATGTGGGTTGCTCCAAGGTTGGCGGATATCAAACTGGCACTGCAGAGGCTGCAGACAGCTCCACAGCACTGCGCTCAACTACCTGTGCCACCAGGGAGGCCCAGGCATGGTATTTTTAATGTCCTTTTGGCATAATGAAAATTTTCTAGCTTAGAGTCTAAATTAAAATATAATTGCTCATGTCTTCAGTAGCCAAATCCTCAGTGACAACCTTTAATGGTCCTCAGTCGACTATAATCTTTTATGGAAATTGTGTGGGGTTCTGAGTTGGTGGGAATTGAAAAATAATGAAAATCATATATACAATTAAAATGTACATGAAAATAAGATAAGTGAATATCCTCTTAAAATATAAAGTATTATAGAAAACTCAGAGGTTATGAAAAATCATTGTCACTAATCATTAGACAATGTAGGAGGGAGATCCAAAATGGAAATAATAGTCAATATACAGCTCAAGGATTAAGGAGTATGAAATAGAAGGAATTGGATATTATGTCCAATCACATATTTATAAAACAACAATAGTAAGACAGTGATAAGTATCACTGTGGGGTACAGCACATGGGATAATTGACCCATATTTCTGCTACAAGCGATAACAGGGAACTAAAGTTTGAAAGTACAAGATACAATGTAAAGGCTCTTTGGTGAAAACTATCATCTGGAATAGCACAAACAAATGGAAAAATAAATAATTCTCAAATATCTTGATGCAAGTTTTATTTATTCTTAGGATAATTTGTTGTAGAGTAGAGGGTATCAGAGCTCTGTACAGATAGAGCTGCAATTATTAAATTTGACAAAGGGAAAATATAAAAAATGACAAGTTAGCCCTACCAGCATAGTCACCATATTAGCCCAAGGGACTCCTACTCAGCGTCAAGGGCTTGCCAGGATGAGCACAAGACCATGGGATCCCATGGCCACATCACAAACAGTAACCCCAAAGGGATCCCCAATGACAGAGCAATGGAACAACCTTGTGGAGATGTGTATAAGGTGCTGACTTAGAAATGGCACCTTGAAATGATGAGACATAATCCTTTAGAAAGGAGCACAAACATACTCTAAATGGATAGCCTTTATATCATGCCTTGTCTCTACATAACCTGAATACTAAGGAATGGCAGTAGGACTGTTCCATTTATTACCTCTCACAGTGACCCACCTGGGCAATTTGTACTTCCTCTCCTATCTGTGAGTTCTGCATGTTTAGTTGTTCTGGTTAACAGAAAGTTAATGTTTCCACCATTAACTTGCCATGGCTGCTTCAGAGTCCCTATAGCAACTTGTCAAAGAAAACATCAGGAAAGAAAAGAAGTCATCATGCTGTCAGAACGGATTCTGTTTCTGCTATTGGGCAAGGTGCCTGTGATCTACTGGGGAGACTCTGTTCCTTCTTTGCACAATTTTGATGGATAAGCAAAGCTACCATGTCCGAGAAAGACATTGTGACAAGGTTTCAGTATTTGCAGGGATGGTGCTAGGGCCACTGTACCCTAGGATGAGAGGAAGCTAGAATGAGTAGCAGAGGAGAAATGTGGTCAGTATTCATTTGTGTCCTGAAGGCTTGCTGTGGTAGGCTGGAGTTTGTCAGTTATCTTTCATTCGTACATTTTCCATGAAAAGAAACTGACCAGAATCTTTGCAGAGTTATGCAGAACTAAACGTGCAAAGCAATCTTACCCAAGCAGTGCAACAGGAGAGCTTCAGTAGATGGAGTGGTGAGCTAAGAAGAGCTCTCCTTCACCTAAGAAGAGCTGACATTCTCTCTCAGCTGGCCAATCCCTCTGATGGGATATTCAGCAAAGTAGATCAAAACCCATGGTTCCTCCCTTGGTTGCAAGCACTGACAATGATTGATCAACATGGGGTAAGAAGCCCAGGGCCAATTCATCTCATTGCTGAAGACCATCCCAGCTCCAGAGGCACTGAAGCAGCTGTATCACTGTCAGCTTCTTCCTCTGAGTGGTAGTGCTATCTTCTGTTCTTCACTTCTCACGGGTTTTGTACCCCAAAACACTCCTGGTAAATCCCTCCCTATGCACAAATATCCTGTCTCAATAATTTCTCAAGAACCCAACTGATGACAACTGGAATCCAGTTCCAGTGTTTTTGTGACTGTTCCCTTAATGCCTCGGCCTCTTGTCAACATTGAGGAATGTCAACCCACCCACCCAATCATCCCTTTGCATTGACACCTCTTCTGGGGGGTCTAGTGTGGAGAATGTCAACTCCATATCTGATTAGGCAGTCCTATTAAAAATATACTATATTGTGACATTTGTAGTTCAATTTTTATTTGTTTCAAAGCATAATTGACTTATGGCTTAAAAAAAGTCTATGGTTGTCTAAAATAATGAAGAAAATAATTGGTTACAGTAAATGCACATATCACCAGACATATAGAAATATACATAATGAAAAATAATAATTCAGATATTATTTTTTAAAGATTTATTTATTTTTATACAAAAGCTGTGGTACAGGCCAGTGTGGGAGGGTGAAAGGATTCACCAGAGACAGAGCGGGGAACAAAAAAGCAAACAACTGAAATATACTGCTGAGGGGAGCAGCAGGTGTGACAGGAGAGTTCTGCCACGCCATGTGGGTCTCCCCGGCCGACCGGGAATCGAACCCACACTGCAGAGGCTGCGGACAGCTCCACAGCACTGCGCTCAACCCGCTATGCCATGAGGAGGCCCTAATTCAGATACTATTAATGCAATTAACTGTGAATGAAAGATTAATGGAAGAAAAAATATTATTAAAGTTTTTATTATAAAATAATTTTTAACTCACAGCAGATACATGGAAGTAATATACAGTATTCCTATGTACCTCTCCACAAACTTCACCTAGCTTTGATATAACCATACTATAATTATCAAAACTAGGGCAATAAAATTCAATAAAATTGTTGTAATAATGGAAAAGCTACTTTTTTTAATTGGGGTTGGAGTTAAATCTTAATGGCAACCTGTGTTTTGGAGTTGTACAGCAGCACGTAATATAGTTTTTACCAAATAAGACAACTTTTAATTCTGGTTCACCCTGAGCAAGCAGACCATTGTATGGGTGATAAAAGATGAAATCTAAGAATATTGAGAAATGATTTTAATGATGGTCTAGCCTAACCTTTATGAAATAACACTAAATGTATTTGCATATTAGTAACATTATTAGTAAAGGTTAGCCTCCCATTACTTAAAAATCTTCAATTTTCCAAGAAGTACTAATTTTGAGAATTGTGATAGGACATTTTCATTTCTCTTATCCTGACTTATTAGTCTCAGAATGTAGTCATTTTTCTTTGTCTAATCAGTATGTGTATGGTATGGCTTGAAGACCACTTATGACCTATTTGCATTCCTCAGTCTAAAATACAGTTTATTGATATCATTTAAAAGTCTTGTCAGAACTTATCACTATCCTTTCTTCAAATGCTGACTGAACCAAACAACAAAAGAGCCTCACCACTTTATTGTGACTGTTGTACTTCCTTGATTTGGCCAAGGGCACTTTGGCATCACACTGGTGACTTATGTTTCACTTGATATCACACAAAACAGCTAAGCTCTTCTCATGCGGGATGTTGGTAAGCTAGCTGCATAAATCCAGGCAAATACTTAAAATCCTGGAGATCTATTGATATCTGTAAGTTGTAAACATTCTCATCTGAGCCTTTGTTTTGATAACGTATGCAGATCTGCAAGATACTTTTGTTATGTTATCTAAATATTTAGAAATATGTGATATAGAGAATATCAGGGTAAGCCAAAGATTTTCCCTATCTACCAACAACTCTTCAAAATTATAGACCTGTGGGCTTTTCCTTTTCTTTGCAGAATCTCTAACAATAGATGTGTGTATGTTAGATCCAACAACCTATGTCATCTGCTTATTCAATTTGTCCTGAGTGACCATCCAAATGGATTTTATTTTTTTGAAATGATATTCTACATTGAGAAATTTCCCAGTCTTAGATTCACATGTTGATGAGACACTGAATTGTTTATGCTTTTAAAAATGTGAATCCATTTAGAAGTCATGACAATATAATTATTATTTGAAGTCTTGCTAAGAAATATTATCTCCAACTTATTGCCACATCTTAACAAAGTTTAGTGGCCATAGCCATAGTAGTAATGTTAAAGGATGGCATTTGCATAGAATCATACATATTAACTAACTCCTTTTTTTAAATAAGTTAATCTCAGAAAAAACAAATTTTTTTTAAAAGAATTGTTTATTTATTTATACAATAGATAAAGCTCGGGAGGGTGAGAGAATTCACCAGAGCCAGAGCGGGGAGCAGAACAGACAGACTGACGAAATACACTGCTAAGGGAAGCATCAGGCGCGGCAGGAGAGGTCTGCACACCATGTGGGACCCTCCCCAGTGGCCGGGGATCAAACCAGCGCTGCAGAGGCTGCAGGCAGCTTCGCAGCCCAGTGTTCAACAGCTGCACCACCAGGGGAGGCCCCAGGAAAAACAAATTTTTTGCAAGGAAAAATTGCCAACAATTTTGTTAACATGTATGTGAAGGCACAGTGGTGACAATGTGCAGTTAATGCTACAACCTGAACAGAAGACGTGGACAGTCATTTGCTTAAATGGCATTAGAATTATTTATTCTGATGAAGCAGTTATAAAAATGAAAGCATGTTTCCCCCCCAACCTCAGTGTTTTCAGGAGCACCTTGTATGCTTTTATGTGAACATTATTAATAACAAGAATTTCAATTTCAAAGTGACATATGTCATAGTCAGGCTCACTATACATATTTTCCAGCTTCTTTTTAGAATGCTCCTGTGTGTCAGAAGTTGAGAAACTCTCAATTTTCCAATATGATATTGCAGAAGAGATCTATACTTGTTAGCACTCTTGATCCAGTGCCTTGAATGGTCCTTGATGCAGAAGTGATACAGCAGCTGCCTGGACCAGAACATGTGAATAGTTCAGGTGACTGCTCATTTATCCTGAGATCTCAGCTAATGCGTTTTAATCTGAAATCAACAAATGCAACAGCAGCTTCTTGATGTTCCAGCTTTCTGAGAGTGCCATTCTCTGGGTAGCCTGACCTTCAGATTGGTCTGAGGACCCTTTCTGGAAATCTAACCTTACAACCTCCTGTGACAATTGTTCTATAATTTTATAATCATTATCTTGTCCGTAAAATAATGTCAATGTTTTCTGTCATCCATCAATCAATCTTACTTATAGATTATCAGGACTTTTCAGTGAAAGTCAAAAGCTTCTATATCATTATTGTATGTGCAACATTACTTTGGGTATTCTGGAAATCCAAACTGCCATCTAAATTATGTCTACATACAGAATATGAGATTGCAACAATAGTCAAAATGACATTCTACCTTTCATGCAAACCAATTAATTACCACTGACTTTATGAAGGTAATAAATGTAATAAATGTACTCTTTGAAATGTACTGTTGCAAGTTAAATCAAATAAAGAAATAACTAAGATTTATTTATCATTACATCTTTCTTTGAGTCAGCTGAACTGAGGCTATAGCTGTCTGCAGCAGAATTATATTAAATACAATAGAATATGTCAGTCATCCTTCCTCTGTCCTCAGTTAATAACCCGCTTTTGAAAGTCATAAGATCAAACTTTTGTTGTAGAGGCAAAACTTGTGACTATCTTGTAGGCTTTATTTCCCAAGTAATACAAATACATCTAAGTAGTATGTTAATCTGCACCAATGATCCCTTTATGTCAGCACAGTGGAATAATCAAAACAATGTATCTCTCTCTAGATAAAAGTTTAAGGAAAGTCCCATATAAATAGTATCATCAAATTTATGGTCAAATTTTCCTCAGCAATATTGTATCTTGACCTGCCAGCACAGTCTTAAGTAACAAACTCCTACAGAATAGGAGTTGAGACTTAACAAGAAGTAGTAGGATTCATTTTGTGTGAGTTTACAGTAGGAAGGAAATAAAAGGTCTCACCATCCAGTTCTTTTGTCTCAGATTTTAATGCAAGAAATCTTTGTTGAGCACCCTCTGCGGTACTGGGTATGGAGCCAAGGGTGGAGGAGCTCCCCATTGACAGAAGGAAAAGGAGATCCCTCAGCCCCAGGCTCAGTATGGTTTTCCCACAGCTATGCTGCACATGTTCCATAAAGCCATGCATTCTTTCTACTTACCAAAACATACCCTAAAGAACTGGTTTTCGTAATAAAACAGAAAAAAAAATAACAAAAATGAAACACACTTGCCCTCAAAACTGATTCAAAGTTACATAATAATCATAGTTATTTTTCCCAAATTATAACACCAAGTTGGGCTCATTTCAGTATTTTCTCAATATTAATCTAATTGGGTTTCTATGTAGCAAAACAGAGCTTAAAACAGATTAATATCTAAAAACATCATTAAAGCCAGAAGAAATTGTAAGAGTTCATATTTGAAAAAGAAGAAAAAGCATTAATTTCAATGTAATTCATTTTTCATGTAGTTCATTTAGTGGGTAATTTGATTTGAAAAGATCAAATACATTGATGAAAATATAAGTTTCCAAATACGCAATGGGAGGGCACCAGTAATAAAAAGAAACTTGGCTTTCATCTTTATGATGTGTCATGTTTTAACATTTAAATGAATAGAGCAATTTCTATGGAGTCTAAGACTTGGCATTTGATAGTAAGGTCATCCTTTCTAGAAGGTCATGTTTTCTCCAATTGCACTAAACTTTGAGATAGCATTTTTTAATTTTTTAATAAATTTCTAGTTTACTGTAATTATATTACTATAATTAATAGACGAGACACCCCCAAATCATGTTTCCCCTAGTTTTTCTAATCAGAAGCATGCTTTCTGTAATAATAATTGTTTTCCTTAAACAATTTTGCAGATATCTTTACTTTGTATACTTTAACAGATACAAAGTAACTAGATTTTTTTCATAAACATGATTTAAAAATTGGTTGCTGAGGAAAAAATTGTCCAGTGAGGAGTTAGCTTAGTTCAAGGACAATTCCCCGAATGTTTAATTATAAGGGCACCCCTCAATTCCTGGGCATTTTCTTGGTTGATACTACAAGCTTATGTAGAAAGACACTATTCCTTGCTCACATGAGAACATTATACACGTTACAAATGTTCTATTACGAGTTATATCACTGACTATTGCAATGAAGTGCAGGGGAAAAAACAGAACTATCAGTTGGATGGAAGAACTATGACTCTAGATACATGATTTCTAGTCCAAGATCTGTTGTTTATATTTGTTAATTATTGCCAAGGAAATAGGTATGGACTTCTCTATTAGAAAATATACAACAATAAGAAACAAACTAGAAAATAAGTCTGATATCTGTAATTATGCCTATGTTGCATTATTACGAAGGCTGCTATTAAAAACATGGCCAAGGGCCTTCCCTGGTGGCGCAGCGGTTGAGCGCTGGACTGTGAAGCTGCCCACAGCCTCTGCAGCACCAGTTCGATCCCCGGTAGCCGCAAGGATCCCACATGGCGCACAGACCTCTCCTGCCGCCCGCTGCTCCCCTCAGCAGTGTATTTCGTCAGCCTGCCTGTTCTGCTCCCCACTCTGGCTCTGGTGGATCCTCTCATCCTCCCGTGCTTCTGACTGTACCCAGTGCTTGTATAAATAAATAAATAAATCTTTAAAAAAAAAAAAAAAAAAAACATGGCCAAGACAATATTATGGCTTACAATTTAAGAAGAGAACATTCATTTGCATACTCACAACTCCATGATTCACATTCAATCATTTTGTCCTCTTTCAACTTAGGAAAATTTTGTGACTTGTTGCATAAAAAATGAAATTATGTTTTTATATTACGTGCTTTCTGCATTTTCTTCTTTGCCATTTCATATTTCACCCCTCAGTGATTCTTAATATGAATGTATATTAGAATTTACAGTAGGTGTTTGAAAGTGATACAAGGTCTCTGCTCCTAGGGTGTCTGAATTAACTGGCATTTGGGGACATAGAATTGTTTTCCAAAAGTTATCCTGGAATATCCTACTGCGTAAGAGTTTCCTTAGATGTAGAAAGAAGCAGCTATCAGTGTCCATGAAAGTAGCTTACCCTCGATTGTAACTTCTAGGATACAAAAGAGATCAATATCCCAGATGAATCACTGATACGTGTTAAAACAGGATGTCATAGCGTCAGACTTGAGCTTATGGTGACAGGTAGAGAAGAGAGGAGAGGCTGCCCTCCCTTCACCGACAAATGTTCAGGGGATAAATATAAAATCATTGGAGTTTACTTAACATCTTGAATGAACATCTCATCTTTCCACAGCGCTTTCACATTCATAGTCCTCATCTTCGTTAGAAATTTGACTTACTTAAGAGAAAATGTTATCTATTATTCCAGAAGTTGCCCCAAGCTAGCGTTCAGCTTAGTGTGGTCTTTGTGACCTTCCACCATGGCGTACCGCAGCCAGGGTCAGAAAGTGCAGAAGGTGATGGTGCAGCCCATCAACCTCATCTTCAGATACTTGCAAAATCGATCTCAGATTCAGGTGTGGCTTTATGAGCAAGTGAATATGCGGATAGAGGGCTGCATCATTAGTTTTGATGAGTATATGAACCTCGTATTAGATGACGCAGAAGAGAGTCATTCTAAAACGAAGTCAAGAAAACAACTGGGTCGGATCATGCTGAAAGGCGATAACATTACTCTGCTCCAAAGTGTCTCCAACTAGAAAAGATCAATCAAGTGAGGGATGGTTGAGATGATAATTCAGTTAGCTTTTTTTACCTGTTGTTTGTTGGGACGATAGTTCTGAAACATTTGTTCCTATTATTTGGATTACCCTCATGTTATTACCAGATGGCAATAAATTCTGTGGAATTGTTTTTATTTAAAAAAAAAAAGAGAAAATGTTATCATTGTTTTACCTTATTTTAAAATTCTATTAGTTTTTATGGAGGTAACAGATTACATCTCTATATAGGATTTAAGGGTACAGGTTAACACCTCTTCAGATGTATTTTACCACACTATGCCCCCCACCAAAACAGCTTCTGCCTTATCCACTTTAGACCATCGGGGCCCCTCCCCCCTATAAGTTCCACCCCACCCTCCCCTTTTATCTCTTTATTATTATTATTATTATTATTACTTTATTATTTTATCTCTTTTATTTAGAACTGCAGTTACCTTGTCTCATGGCGATGGATGAGACAGAAGGCAACCTGAAAGCTGTTTTAAAAGTTAAAAAATAAGCTTATCTTGAAATATAAGTTCACTGAAGAACAGATTCATATATTTCCTGAGATGCACTCACATTGTCCCTGTAAAAACAAATATTGCGTGTTCCAGCACAAGTCATAAGTTGATACTGCACATATCCTTAACAAAATTTTAGTAATGGTGACAGAATGACATTAATGGCACATAAATATCTTTCACGATCGATATTGTGAACACTGACATATTCTTGGAATATGGGTTTCCAAGTTTAGGGTGAAAGTAAACAAATAAGATGACCCATTTGCCCTCAGAGAAAATCAAACTCAGGACCTCAACTTATGAAACAAAAGGTCATAAATCCTTGAATGTGATGGACATGCATTCATGTAAAAGAAAATTTAATGGGCACCTATTTGGCATCAATAATTTTGCCAGGTGGAAAAGGAATGCAGTGAACAAAGCAGGAGAGTTTGGTTTCCAAAAGGAGCAGAGAGAAGGGCGCTGTAGTGCAGGGAGCTAGAGTGGCATCAAGGCCTTGTGTGGGAGAATGTGGTGGCCGGTCTCACACTCACAGCGGCCCTACTGGTCATGCCCTTCATACCCCCATCCCACATCACTCTGGGTTTGGTCTGTGTGACCTATAACATATGGGAAAACCGATGGTCTATCACTTCTGAGATCAAGTGGTAAAAAAACTATGGTTTCCATCTTGGGTACTTGTTTTATCTTTCTCTGGGATCACTTGACCTGGGGAAATTCATGTCCTTTGGGAAGGGCCCATGTAAGGAGTCACGGAAGTCACATCCCAGCAGCCAACTGAGTGAAACTGGAAGCAGCCTCTTCTATATGTTTTCTTGAGATGACGGCAGAGCGGGCCAACTGCTTGCCCTTCAGGAGAGGCCTTGATTGAGTGAGAGCCACCTAGACTGCTCTTTGACTTCTTATCCTCTGAAATTATGTGAAATAATAAATAGTTGCTATTTTAGCCGCTAATTATTGATATTTTGTTTTACATAGCAGTGGGTCATGACTAAAGAGAATATTCTGAAGAAAAAGGGAGCAACCTCTTAGAGAGCTAGAAGACATTTTGGAGAAGTGATTTGAAATGGATCTTATGAGAGGGGAGGGCATCAGCAGGTTGTAGAGGGGAACAGTGTGCCAAACTGGCTGGATAGTCTCAGTTAATGCAGAAAAGTTGGAGACAAGAGAGCAGAAGAGTGGAAACTGGGGTTATCAGTTACTGGAACTTCTCATAAACACATACAGGATAGGAATGGCTGGAAATGGCAAACCTGTGAAGGGCCTAAATGCTATCCTGGAGAGTTTGCAAGTCTGGTAGAAATCTGTATTTGTAGCAAGCAGTTCTGGCTACTTTTTTTTTTTTTTTTTTTATTGTTTTTTTTTTTTTTTAAATAAATTTTATTGTTATATTCCCCATACAATTGCAGCCCCCCCATTCTGACCCCAATCCCTCCCCTCCCGCCCCCCTAAAAGTGTCTCTGGTTCATAGTTTTTTGTTGATTTTGATTTTCACTATCTTATAGTTATTCATTTTCCTGGTCCCTTATTTAAGTTTTCTAGATTCCTGCTATGAGTGAGACCATCCGGTATTTTTCTTTTTCTTTTTGGCTTATTTCGCTGAGCATGATCCCTTCCAGCGCCATCCATGTTGCTGCAAATTGCATGTGTTTATCTTTTTTGAATGCTGAGTAATATTCCATGGTATATATGTACCACATCTTCTTGATCCAGTCCTCTATTTTTGGGCATTTGGGTTGTTTCCAAAGCTTAGCTATTGTAAACAGTGCTGCTATAAACATAGGGGTGCAGGTGTTCTTTGGAATTGATGTTTCTGTGTCCTTTGGGTAAATACCTAGGAGTGGAATTGCTGGATCATATGGAAGCTCTATGTTTAGTAGGTCCAGAAATCTCCACACAGCTTTCCACAGTGGTTGGACCAGTTTGCACTCCCACCAACAGTGCAGAAGAGTTCCTTTTTCTCCACACCCTCGCCAACATTTGTTGTTGCTAGTTTTTTTAATATGTGCCATTCTCACTGGTGTAAGATGGTATCTCATGGTAGTTTTGATTTGCATTTCCCTGATGACAAGTGATGTTGAACATTTTTTCATATGCCTGTTGGCCATTTGCATTTCCTCTTCAGAGAAGTTTCTTTTAAGCTCTTCTGCCCATTTTTTGACTGGATTATTTTCTTTGTTGTTGTTGAGTCTCATCAGCTCTTTGCAGATTTTTGTGATCAGTCCTTTATCATTAGTGTTGGGTGCAAAAATGTTCTCCCAGTTGGTGGGGTTTCTCTTTGTTTTTGTTATTGTCTCTTTTGCTGTGCAAAAGCTCTTTAATTTGATGTAGTCCCAGCTGTTTATCTTTGCCTTCACTATCACTGCTTTGGGTGATGTGTCTGTAAAGATGTCTTTGATGTGCAAATCACGTAGTGTTTCGCCTATATTTCCTTCTATATATTTTATGGTTTCAGGTCTTATGTCTAGTTCTTTAATCCATTTTGAGTTGATTTTTGTGTATGGTGTGAGGTGGTGGTCAAGCTTCATTCTTTTGCATGTAGCGACCCAGTTTTCCCAGCACCATTTATTGAACAAACTTTCTTTGCTCCAATGCATATTCTTTGCTCCTTTGTCAAAGATTAGTTGACCATAAATCTGTGGGTTTATTTCTGGATTTTCTATTCGATTCCATTGGTCTGTATGTCTGTTCTTGTTCCAATACCATGCAGTTTTGATGATTATGGCTTTGTAGTATAGTTTGAAGTCTGGGAGTCTGATGCCTCCATTTCCTTCTTTTTTTTTCAGGAGAGCTTTGGCTATTCGGGGTTTTTTGTGATTCCATATGAATTTCATCAATAATTGTTCTATTTCTTTGAAGAATGACATTGAAATTTTGATTGGAATAGCATTGAATCTGTATATTGCTTTTGGAAGGATGGCCATTTTAATAATGTTTATTCTTCCAATCCATGAGCAGGGGATGTCTCTCCATTTCTTTGTGTCTTCTTCTATTTCTTTTAACAGTGTTTTATAGTTTTCTTTGTATAGGTCCTTTACCTCTTTTGTTAGATTTATTCCCAAATATTTGATTTTTTTTGTTTCAATAACAAAAGGGATGGTCTTTTTGATTTCTTCTTCTTCAGATTTATTGTTTGTGTATAGGAAGGCTACTGACTTTTGCGTGTTGATTTTGTATCCTGCCACTTTACTGAACTGATTGATGAGTTGAATTAGCTTTTCTGTGGAGTTTTTGGGGTTCTCTATATATAATATCATATCATCTGCAAATAGTGATAGTTTGACTTCTTCTTTTCCTATTTGGATTCCTTGGATGTCTTTCTCTTGTCTTATTGCCCTGGCTAGGACTTCCAGTATTATATTGAAAAGCAATGGTGAGAGTGGACATCCTTGTCTTGTTCCAGATCTTAATGGAATTGCTTTCAGCTTTTCACCATTGAGAATGATACTGGCTGTTGGCTTGTCATAGATGGCCTTTATGATGTTGAGGTATGTTCCTTGTATCCCAAGAATTTCAAGGGCTTTTATCATGAATGGGTGTTGCACTTTGTCGAAAGCTTTCTCAGCATCTATTGATATTATCATATGGTTTTTATATTTCTTTTTGTTGATGTGTTGGATAACGTTGATTGATTTTCGGATGTTAAACCATCCTTGTGCCCCTGGAATGAATCCAACTTGGTCGTGGTGAATTATCTTATGGATACATTGTTGGATTCTGATAGCTAAAATTTTATTGAGGATTTTTGCATCAGTGTTCATTAGGGAGATTGGCCTGTAGTTTTCCTTTTTTGTGTTGTCCTTGTTCGGTTTTGGTATTAGTGTAATGTTGGCTTCATAAAACGTGTTTGGTATTGTCCCTTCCTTCTCAATTTTTTGGAAGAGTTTGTGAAGGATAGGCACTAATTCGTCTCTGAATGTTTGGTAGAATTCATTTGTAAATCCATCAGGTCCTGGGCTTTTGTTTTTGGGGAGGTTTTTTATTACCATTTCAATTTCGCTAATTGTAATTGGTCTGTTTAGGTGTTCTATTTCTTCTTTATCTAGCTTTGGGTGATTGTAGAGTTGTAGGAATTTGTCCATCTCCTCTAGATTGTTGAACTTGTTTCCATATAACTGTTCATAGTAGTTACTGATTATTCTTTTGATTTCTGCTGTGTCCGTTGTGATTTCTCCTCTTTCATTGATGATCCTGTTTATTTGTGCTTTCTCCCTTTTTTCCTTTGTGAGCCTGGCTAGGGGTTTGTCTATTTTATTGATTTTTTCAAAGAACCAGCTCTTGGTTTCATTGATCTTTTGGATTGTTTTTTTAGTTTCAATTTCATTTATTTCTGCTTTGGTTTTTATTATTTCTTTTCTTCTACTGGTTTTGGGGTTTTTTTGTTGTTCTTTTTCTAGATCTTTGAGCTTCGAGATTAGGTTGTTTCTTTGCATTCTTTCTTGTTTCTTGATGTGAGCTTCTATTGCTATATATTTTCCTCTTATTACTGCTTTTGCTGCATCCCATACATTTAGGATATTGGTGTCCTCCTTGTCGTTCAATTCAAAAAATTTTTTAATTTCTTCTTCGATCTCCTCATTAGTCCAATGGTCTTCCAGTAGTGTGGTTTTTAATCTCCATGAGGTAGGAAAGTTCCTTGCCTTCTTTTTATGGTTTATTTCTAGTTTGATGCCTTCATGGTCAGAAAAGATGGTTGATATGATTTCAATCTTGGTGTATCTGTTGATGTTTGTCTTGTGCCCCAGTATGTGATCGATCCTGGAGAATGATCCGTGTGCGCTTGAGAAAAATGTGTACTCCGTTTTTTTGGGGTTTAGTGTTCTATAGATGTCTGTTAAGCCCAATTGCTCTAGGTCCTTATTTAGAGCTTTAGTTTCTTTACTTATTTTTTGTCTTGTTGATCTATCCATTGTTGATAGTGGTGTGTTGAAGTCTCCCACTACGTATGTGTTTTCTCTGATGTCTGTTTTCAGAGAGGACAACAGTTGTCTGATATATTTTGGTGCTCCTTCGTTTGGTGAGTATATGTTAATGAGTGTTATTTCTTCTTGAAGTATTGTCCCCTTGATCATAATGTAGTGACCCTTGGGGTCTCTTTTTATCTTTTTGAGTTTGAAATCTGTTTTATCTGATATAAGTATAGCTGTTCCTGCTTTCTTTTTTGGTCCATTTGCTTGTAGGATTGTTTTCCATCCTTTAACTTTGAGCCTATTTTTATCTTTTGTAGCTAAATGTGTTTCCTGGAGACAGCAAAAGGTTGGGTTTTGTTTCTTAATCCAGGCTGCAACTCTGTGTCTTTTTATTGAAGAGTTTAGTCCATTTACATTCAGAGTTATTATTGATATGTTAACATCTGTATTTGCCATTGTGTTTGTCTTTCCTTTGATTTTATTTATTTATTCTTTTAATAACTTTTTTTTTTTTGGCCTTCTGTCATTGTTATTCGTCCCTCTGAGGTTCTGGCTTTAGGACTCCTTGTAGTATTTTTTGGAGTGGGGGTTTAGTTGCAATGAAATTCCGGAGTTTCTGTTTGTCTGGAAAGGTCCATATTCTTTCTTCAAAGAGGAAGGAGAGCTTTGCGGGATAGAGTATTCTTGGTTGGCATCTGTTTTCTTGGAGTCTGTTGACTATGTCCCTCCACTCTCTCCTTGCCCGTAGTGTTTCTTCGGAGAAGTCTGATGTCAGCCTGATTGGTTTTCCTTTGAATGTTATCTGTTTCTTCCCTCTTGCCAGCTTCATTATTTTTTCCTTGTCCTGGATTCTTGGGAGCTTTACTATTATGTGTCTTGCTGTATTTTTCCTTTCGTCGTGGAAGTTTGGTGTTCTTCTTGCTTCTTGTATATCAATTTTCAGCTCCTTCTTCACATTTGGGAAGTTCTCTTCAATTATCTCTTTGAATATTTTCTCTGTTCCTACATCTCTCTCCTCTCCTTCTGGTATTCCTATAACTCTTATATTTCCTTTCCTCATGGAGTCAGATAGTTCCCGAAGTCTTTCTTCGTTCTTTTTCCTTCGTACTTCTCTTTCCTTTTCTGTTTTGGTTCTTTTTATTTCTATGTCTTCAAGATTACTTATTCGTTCTTCCATTTCATTCATTTTAGAACAGGGACCTTTCTCCAGTAAAGACTGCTTGAAACTGACAGATGACTCCTGGAAGAACCAGAGGGGAACAGAGAAGCCCACCCAAGATGCCGGCCAGTCCCAACAACACACTGTCCCAACGCATACGGCAAATTAGAAAACAGACAATAGGGAAGAGAAGAACCACACGCAACCTAGCAACTCTCCAGAGAAAAAGCACACCACAAAAAGAAAGCCAGCCCCCAGATTGCAAAGACAATAACTTGGAAGAATTTCTGAGCCTTCCAGAAAGAGAATTTAAAATTGCCGTGATTAAAAAACTAACAGAAGTCATAAAGGAAAACAATGATAAGGGAAAAATAATAAACGATCAGAAGAATGCAATTGAGTCCCTAGAGAGGGAAAACAATGGTCAGAAGAAAGAAATTGAGTCCCTAAAGAGGGAAGTAAAAGAAATGCAGGAGATCAAAGAATTAAAGGAGATCAAAGAATTAATGGAAGAACTAAAGAATTCTGGGAAAAGCAATGAAAGCAGAATAGATGAAATGGAAGTTCTGGCTACTTTTGATAATGAATGAGAAAAAAAGAAACTATCACCAGGCAGACCAGTCAACAGTCTTACAGGGAAATAATGAAGCCTGCAAGAGCTTTGGCTGGGGGACAGAAGGAAGAACGAGAACTCTTGATAAATGGAGATCAGGTCTAGTTGAAAAGGGTGAGAGCTGGATTGATGCAGGGAGAGAAGGACAAGGAGGAGTAAGAGTGACTCATGTTTTCAGCTTGCGGGTCGTGGACGGATAGCAGTGTCTTTAACAAAGGGAACGCAGGAGAAGGGAAAGATTGGAGAAGTGATGAGAGCTCACTGGGCATAAATAATAAGTCCTAACATTTGTGCAGCTCTTCAGCACTGCAAAGTAATCTGGAGCCATAGTATTATCATCCTCATGCTGATTCTATAGAGAGAGGGCAAATCTTACCTTCTTCATTTGAAAAACAAAAATCAAAAACAAAAAAAAAAATTAAATGTAATTAATTTGACCAAGGTCATAGAACCAGTGAATAGCAGAACTGGGTCTGGAATTCACGTATTTGGATTAATAGTTTTGTGTTTTTTCCATTGTACTCAACCGGTGATACAACTGGTAATACCATTTTTTTAAAGTATCTTGATTTACTCAAAATCTCTTTCAAGTTACACAGCTGTGTGTACCTGGGGGGGGTGTGGGGTATAGTGAAAAGCCACAAAATTGTCTTATAAATTCCTATACTACTACCACCAACCCAGAAAACAATAGTGAACTATCTCAGATTTAACCATTTCAGGAAACTGCCATCAGCCTAACTCCGAGTTAGGCTCTTTCTTTCTGCTCAGCTTCTGGTTGACAGTTTTTGCAGCCCTTGCTCTACAGACCACATTTCTCTTAGGTTTGTTGAAAGATTTCCAGGTCTTTGAAATTATTTACAAAGTAATAAACATGCAAATGAATTATGTGGGTAAATGACCTTCAGTATGTCTTTTGTGTAGAACTTTCATTGAGAAGCTATAGATAATTTCACTGTTTAAAATCCCTGGGCTAGAAAACCAGTCCAGATTTTACATATATTATAAATCAACAGTAAATATTACAGCTGCTTTAAAAATTCTTTAGATTGCAATGCAAACTTGGGAACATTTTGTACGGATTTTGAGTCAGATAAATGGACAACGATAAGAAAAGAGGACTCTGAATCTCATGTCCTTTCCTGGTGTTTAGGAAACAACAATTCTGGGGACAGCATCTTGATTCATCTTCTCTATTTTCAATTTGAGATAGTTCTTAGCATTAAAGTCACATTTTGAACAGACTGTAGAAACATCCTCCTTTATCTTTAATTATAATGGATCTAAATGTCTACAGTGTGTTCATTTTCCTCCAGACATTTGATGGATCTTGGTCAGGTCAGGCACTTTCCACAGGAGAATAGATAATGACTCCTCAACAAACCAGCATTGAAACAAATGAGCATAACTTCTTTTCATTACAAATTTCCTTATATTAAGGTGACTTCCATCTGTATATGTCAAAATCAGTGCTTCTTAAAACACAGCAAACTGAAAAATAGTTTTGTTTTAATTAATTAACCCCTTGTCATTACCTCTACTTGACAATTTCCTTTTAGGAAATAAGTTTAAAGAAGAAAGAAAATTTCCATTAAACATTTATTCTAAAAATAAAAATTCTGGGCTCTTCTCAATGAGGAGCTATTTGATGTTCGTTTAAACAAAAAACCCTGCCTTTGAGGTGCTTATATTATAGTGATGGAGATTTTAAAAATAAATAGGTTAAAAAATGTGACAAGTCAGATGATGATGGGAAAAATAGAATATATTACAAAATATGGGGTGTTGGAGACAATGGAAGGAAGACATTTTGCCATTTTTTGTACATACATGTATGCCTATCCATATATATATATATATATATATATATACGGTTCATATACATGTATATATAGGATTCAGCCATATATACAGTTCTAATTTAAATTTTAAATGTCTTATGAGCTTTGTGTATGTTTTAAAATTTTAAGTTGAGAATGTGTCTTCTATTCACTCACACCTTATTTTATTCTTTTTATCAGCTATCTTTATAAATGCTGTACCTAGCAATTATCAAATTTTTGTTTTAAAATTCTTTTTTTGTTTCTATCTTAAATGACTTTTTGTAATGTGTATCTAGATTTTATAAACCACAGTAGAAATATATATATATACACACACACATACACACACATATTTGTTCAACTTTCTTTACCATATCACTAATTACAGTGAAGTGGTGAGGTGTTCTGTTTTGTTTACTAGGTTTTTGTTTTGTTTATTAGGATTAATAATCCAGGAAAGCCAAATTCTGACATAGTCTCAGGATCTCCTACCTATTTTTCTGCTCTGAACTCATGGTCTCTCTCACAACACCTTGTTTTATTTTCCAGGGCATGGAGAAAGAAATGCTATACCAATTCCCCCTAGAGTCTCAGCACAGCTGTTCACCTTGTTTATATCCTGGGACTGTGCGGTGTCACAGCTTTCTCCCTTCAGTGAGGCAAACAGTTTAAGAGGTGAAAGTGGAGGACAAAAAAAGCAATCTTCAGTTCTCTCTTTGCCAGGAAGAATTTCCAAATCATTCTTGATGTAACAAAGGTATCCAGAATTAAGAACACACTTCTCAATTCGTTGACTCTTCGCTGCATGCCTCAGTAATCTCAGCATACTAATATAGCCATCATCAAATTTCATTAGTTATTATATTCCTGCAGCATTGTTTTGCAAATAGATAGTTTTAATGAGCTTAAAAATATCAGTCATTCCATGTTCTTTGTGGGTATTTTGTTCTTTTTCATTTTCTTTTTTCTTCTTTTATACTGAAGTATAATATTTGAAAAATGAAACATATAAACTTATTTAAGTTCAACAAAACCTGAATATATTAAAATATAAATACATTAATGGACATCCTTAGAATTACTTGATATTCAAATTAACAGTCTGAGAATCCAATACAATTGAGTTCAGCCTAATGGTATTCAAATTCAATATAATACTTTCTATCTGATTGAGATTCAAATTAGAGGAGACATAATTCATATCAAAATCAATTAGAAGCTTTGCAGAAACCAGTTCAGTACATGCTGTTCCATCAAAACCAGGCCTGGCTGTCTACCTTACAGTGCCAAAGAGTAATTTAGAATTACCACAACGGGGGACTTACTATCTACTGTAGAGAGACCTCATCAAAGTCTTAGGAATAGACAGTATATTTAAGTCTCTCAAAACGAATAACTAAGAATTGTCTTTGTATCAGGTTGCAAATCATAAATGCAAAAAGATACCGCAAACCTTTCTGCTTTAAAATGTTAATTATACATGTCTAGTGCTCACAGATCTTTTATTTAATAAGATACTGGGCCTTCCAGTATGATATCAACTATGTAAAGTTTAATATGTTCTCAATCAAATGAACACTAATAAATGGAAATATCAAAATAAACACAAATCTTGATTGTGTTTTTGAGGTTGTATTGTGATTACAAAAAGAAGCAAGTGTTTCTGTGTTCATCTGTACCTATGTCTGTGGTTGTCCAGGCAATTGAGAGAATGCAAGCTGGAAAGCAAATATCCACCAGAGTAAAAAGAGCTTGGAACCACTTGCCAGATAATCTTCTTTATAAATTTGTAGTTGACACAATGTTTCAGGTACAACATGTATTTTTTATATCTAGAGCTATTACTCAAATAAAATCTCTAGTCTACTAGAATAGCAAAGTTGACCACTACTCTAGATTTTTTTTCATGGAAAGCAAACCACCCCTAAAATGGCTAATTAGCACTAAATGTTATGGACCATCTAGACGGTTCACTTATGCTAAGGCAGGATAGAGGAGAAGAATACCAACAACAAACCAGTAACTTAGTTATTGACATGGAAAACTAAGTTAAGAATAAGTACTGGGGGCCTCCCTGGTGGCGCAAGGAGTTAGGTCTCAGCACTGTAAAGCTATCAGCAGCCACCACAGCATGAGTTTGATCCCTGGCCAGGGAGCTACCCACATGGAACAGCAGACCTCTCCTGTCTTTCAGCTGCTCCCCTCAGCAGTGTACTTCAATAGCTCTACCTGTTCTGCTCCCCACTCTCTCTGGTGAATCCTCTAACCCCCTCCCCACACACACCTCTGGTCTATACCCCAAGTTGTGTATGCATAAATAAACAAAATTTTTAAAAAGGGAATAAGTAATAAAGGAGGATTAATCTTTATAAAGCTGATAGAGATTAATCTTTCTATTAGGGTTTCTAGTGAATGAAAGGCAGTAGAGTTGTCTGCAATGTCAGTTTGCAGAATCTGCAGAGTGCAACTCCTAAAATTTCATCAGGCAGGTACATCCCAATCTGTGCTTTGAGAGCATTGGTGCTGAAGACAGCCTTTGAGAAAGAGGGTGGTTAAGTAAATAAGCTTGTGAATCAAACTTAGAGCCCACTCTCCTTTTCATGTTCTAGGATATTTGTAACTGCAAAGTTAAAGGAGAAAAAAAAAAACATATTTAACTCTCTCTATTTGAGTTTTAATCAATGTATTTAACCTTTGATTTCTCTCAAGGAAAAGGAGCATAGCTTTTTTTGGAACATTAAATTTTGATGTGGGTTTTTTTAAGATTTTTTAAAAATTTATGTATTCATACAAGAACTGAGGTATAGACCAGAGGTACAGGGAGTAGGGGGCGATGTGAGAGAATTCACCAGAGACAGAGTGGGGATAGATTGACTGAAATACACTGCTGAGGGGAGAAGCAGGTGAGACAGGAGAGGTCTGGGGCACTGTGTGGGTTAGCTGCCTGGCTGGCCATAGAATTCATGCTGATGCTCAAGAACTTATGAGATTTTTCTGAGAATATTGGAAATCTAGGGTATTTGTATTTATCAAAAAATATTAAACATATAAAACATCTGGTTAATATAGTAAAACCTTCCCATGTGGCAGTGGAAGAAAAGGATTCCTGCAAGTAGTGTTGAAAAATGAGGAAGGCAGAAGCTCAGGCTGGGATTTCCATGGAAGTCCTGAAATTGAGTTGACTCCATGATACTTAAACTGTCACCAAGAGGTTTCCCTCAAACCTGTGACTATTAAATCCTACACCGACACTTCTGCTCTCCCAATTGGAAAGGTCAGCACAGAGATGATTTTTTTTTTTTAAATAAACAAAAAAAAAAAAAAAAAGAGAGAGGAATACCTGACCTTCTCATTTCCAGCTGAACTGAATGTAAGATATTCATCCTTCTGTAGTGGTCGAAGGAATTAGTCTGTCCAGGAAGCAAGGCTGCTGAAATTACAGAGCCTGGGCTGCATATCTTAAGTTGAGGACACTATTGTCTTTCTTCCTAAGCACTCAGCCAAATTTAGAAGTCAGGGTCTTGACCTAGAATAACCTATGTTATGATATATTTTTTTCTTCTTCCTAAGTGTAATGGAAAATTAACATTCTCATATATGCTTTACACTTTGACACACAATTTATCTCTCCTGGAAAGTCTTTCTTAGGACATTTAATGTATTAACCTACGAGCTCCAGCAGCAGCAAGATACAGGTTTATATGGGCTTAAATTTTGCTAAAGAAGTTATTTTACAAATGATGTTGGATATCACTGCTTCCTTTAAAGGAAAAAGAATCTGTTTTTTCTCTACAAGGGATAGCCTCTTTAATACCCTCTTACCCAAACACATTCTCCCAATCTCTAACTTAACAATAACTTATTTTGTAACTAAAATTATATAAAAAGAATCAGATATTTTTTCTCTCAAAAAAAGCATGCTTACATGTATTATTAATAAGAAAATATCTTAAATCTTTGATTATTCTCAGAAGCTCTAAACTATAGAACGAAAGAACTCTGACTTAGGAGATAAACTATAATAAGTTAAGTTCTGGTTCTTTCATTAGTTAATTATATTCTTTTTGACAATTATATTCTTTTTGACACATAATTTCAAAGAGCTTCCTTTATTTCATTAGAAAAGATGAAAGCAATACCAAAAATTCCCATTGGTCTTTGTGTCCTGAAGACTGAAAGATAATACATTTGAGAGGGTTTTGTAAATACTGAAATACTTATGCAAATACTTTGCAAATGTTTAAACATAATATTTTGTGGAGCCATTTTTTTTTTAAAGATTTATTTTATTTGTACAAGAACCAGGGTACAGGCCAGATGCGCGGGAGGGTGAAAAGATTCTCCAGAGACAGAGCAGGGAACAGAACAGGCAGACTGACGAAATACCGTGCTGAGGGGAGCAGTGGGCGAGACAGGAGAGGTCTGCTGTGCCATGTGGGTTGCTCCAAGGCCAGCAGTGATAGAACCGGCGCTGCAGAGGCTGCGGAGAGACAGCGCAGCGCTCAACTGCCTGTGCTAACAGGGAGGCCCTAGAGTCATTATTATTAATATATGTTTTGCAGTGTAACAGGAAAGAAATCTCTGGAAAAATCAGCCCATAAGAAAGTCAAATGTGATGTATGTCAGAGAGGGCATGTGTTGATGCTTTGTCTCTGCAACATCAGGTTTGTGAATAGCTGTGGCCGGGACCCACTAGAGCATTTTCTTTTAATTAATTAGTTTTTAATTTAATATATTTTCATTTCTTTAATTTTGATAAGAGCATAAATCCATACTCCTGCCAGTAAGCATTATTTCAAGTTCAAGTATGTGTAACTTAGGAAAACATTTAAGACCTTTAATCATTATTGTAAACATATAAAACCCTAAAAAAGGTTTGATTAGTTTTCCTTTTAAAAATAATTTGATAACTGTTAAGATAGGTCAAGTAATTACCCTTCAATAATTTCACAATCTTCTATAAATTATTAATTTTGAATTTTTAGTTTCCTGATACCACTTTGCTCCATACGTACAACTAGACCAAGGAGACACAATAGCCAATGGCAGCATTGCCCAGTACACAGATAAAACCATGGGAAGTCACAGATCTTTGACGTATTCAAAGATTATTATTGCCCACATAACTGATCCTCAAATTTAAGCATTTGAAGTAGACCAGGATATTTTTATGTGCTTACTTCAGTCAGTGTGAGGGTTAAGTTTGTTGTTTTTCTTGAGATTATTGTAACAGAAAAATTTCCCCATTCTGCTTTGTGCTAAACATTGCATCCTCTTTCCCTTTGTGTGGAGTGATTTTCAGTAATACAACACTGCATTTCCTAGCTATGCATTGGCAATGGATTCTTATTTGTTACCAGTGAAGGGATATAGAATATTTTTAGCTTTCCATTTCCAAAGAAAATTTAATCTCATTCAAATTGTTTTTTATCTACCCCATCATTTTCCTTTTAGATTATATGAAGCTTATTTAAGTATCTTTCAGTATGCAATCAGAAATTTGACTTTTCTCTAAGTTTTTCAAGTGAAACACATATGCATAATATGTACATAGAATTATGATAACATGTAAAATATCCTAAAAAATATTATTTTTATTTTCTCAAGGAATTGTTAATACATCAGCACTATTTATATATATTAAATATCTTTTTTAATTGGAAATACTTTTTAATTACTTTTTAATTCATGAATTAGAATGTCAAGACCTGAGACTTGATTTCATCTAGCCGTTGAAGTTAGCCAGGTTTCCATAAAAATTCCCTACAATGCTTAACTGCTAGAATACTCTCAAATAATTGTGGCAATATTCTTCCTTATTCTTTGAATATATAATTCTCTTATTAATACTTCAATCCTAAAGACTCAGGCAATAAGCAAACAAGCTTTGCATGTTCCTGACAGCTCCACTCTTGAATGAGACAAACTCATAACTAGAATCATATTGGAAGGTGGTTTCTCAGTCTCCTCTGCTGTACTAGGAATGTGCAAGGAGAGTGTCTAGGGAAAGACATATTGGAACACCACAGCACTATGAACAGTACTCCCAAGCAAACACACCATATATCTCTTTCTTGGGGAAGCATTAGATAACTATAAAGGTTTCTTCAGAGCAGAGTTGGAGAAGAATCTGGAGTAGACCAGAGAGATGGTCCAGCCTTCAGAGGAAATGTTTATTTTATATAGTGGTCATATCAGCCAGTCTATGTATGGTGAAAATAAATTGAAAGCAAAGAAATGTCAAGCCTCCAATTGCTTTCTCGATAGAATATTTTTTTCCTACAGGGTGCAGCATCTTCTAAGAAATTGAATCTCCAATCATGTACTTCACAGCTATACAAATTTCCTGGTATTCAATATTTTTCTTACTTTGGATCAGACTTGGCATGACTATAAGTTTGAAAATATTCATGTGTACACAGTGTAAGTGTATTTTAAATAAGCTACAATTTGTCCATTTAGGCTTGAGAGATAATTCAACACAACAGAAAGTTATTCCAGGTGAAATATGAGATTCATTAATAAAGAAGGTGAAGTGTAAAATATTTTACGTGGACAAAATATAAGCTGTATGGCCAATAATTTGCAGAAAAGATCTAATATGAAAATGTTAGTGCCAATGAGGAAGAGGAAATCAAGATTAATCATTTATTTTCTTCTGAAGGATGCAGGAGTCAGGGACATGAATCCAAGTATCTAATCACCTTCTCTCTAAGGATGTTTGGTTTTCATTCTGGCACCAACTCTTACGACCTTACTGTTTCTGCTAATTTCCCTGTTTGTCCTGATGACTAAGCTGTTTTTAAATCTGAATGATTGACAAGATATTGTTCTACTTTTGTTGTTTGTGTCAGAAATTAGCTATACACTTCTTGAGCTTTCTAGCACTAAACATGGTCAAAAGCAGTCCCTGGAGAATTTGGAGTCTTCAGTTATGCATTTGGCTATTATCAGAAAAGAGATAAACAAGTTTATGCCTTGGAGGAAAGCATATAGGTACACAGAATTCTGCTACAAAGAAATAAGACACATAGGAGAAGAGAAAAAGAAAGATCTAATACATTTCTAGCAGATTTAAAAAATGAGTGCTAGGGCCTCCCCAGTGGTGCAGTGGGTCGAACACAGCACTGTGAAGCTGTCTGCAGCCTCTGCAGTGTGGGTTCGATTCCCGGCTGGCCAAGGAGATTCCCACATGGCCTGGCAGCCCTCTCCTGTCACACCCTCTGCTCCCCTAAGCAGTGTATTTCGGTCATCTGCCTGTTCTGCTCCCCGCTCTGTCTCTGGTGAATCCTCTCACCCTCCCGCTCCTCTGGCCTGTACCCCAGTTCTTGTATAAAAATAAATAAATATTTTTTAAAAAGTGAATGCTAAATATAAATTACCTGAAATTTTTCAGAATTGATAGCACGCATGAATTTTCATACACGGGCAACACAGTCAATCTTAAGTAAACCACATAAGGAAATACCCATTCCCGGGTTTGCATCATGACAAGGAAAGAAAAAAAAAATGAGTACCAGAAATAAAAGATAGATTAACCATAATGTAAAGATAATAAATTTTCAGGGTATTACCTTTTTTATTAAATATTTATTTCTGCATACAAGAACTGGGGTACATGCCAGAGATGTGGGGGTGAGAGCATTTACCAGAGTGGGGAACAGAACAGGTGAATAGACTGAATTACACTGCTGAGGGGAGCAGAGGGGAGACAGGAGCGGTCTGCTGCTCCAGGTGGGTCAGCTCCCCAGCCAGGGAACAAACTGGTGCTGCAGTGGCTGCGGATAGCTTCACAGTGCTGCATCTTAACCCCATGCGCCACCAGGGAGACCCTTCAGCTCATTTCTTAAAGGCAAAATGGAAGCCCACAGATGAAGGAATAGGCATGGAAAATGGTACAGACTCTCTGGACAAGAGTATACTAATTTCTTTGAAACTTAAACATATACTACCATATGATTCAACAATTGCACACTTGAGAATTTATTCCAAAGAAAAGAAAAGAAAAGTGTGTTCACATAAAAGTCTGCACACAGATGTTCATAAAAATTTTATTTATAATAGTCTCACTCTGAAAATAACCAAAATGCCCTTCATAGAGTGAATGGTTCAACAAATTGTACAGTGTCCATCCCATGGCCTACCCAGCTGTAACGAGCACTATAGGTACATGCACTAACTTGGATGGGAAATATGCTGAGTGAACAAGTAATGCTCAAAAGGTGATATGCTCTATGATTCCACTTTACTTAATACTTATGAGATGCAAATTTATTGAGATTGGGAGATACCATTAGAGATTAGTGATTTCTAAGAGGTGAGGTGAGTGGGAAGGCAGATTTTGTTTATTAAAGGAATGCTGTGATGGAACTGTTGTGTGGTTTGATTGTGTTCATGGACATGTACTACAAATGAACAAATATAGACATACACAGAGAAATGACTACATTTAAAATGACTGACTTCTGAACGAGATCGGTAGATTAGGTCAATGTCAATTTCCTGTTGAGATATTGCACTTGAATTATGCAAAAGTCATCGCCAGGGGAAAGTTGGTGGATCACATACCAGGATCAGTTTTTGTTTTCCTAAACAGTGTCTCAATCTCAAAATAAACATTATTTTTAAAGTTACTTCAAAAATAAAAAATATGGAAAGAAAAATGAGGAGGGGGTTGTGGATTAAAATTTCCCAGTCAGCTGCCATACTTAATTCCAACATGCAGTTGCTGGCTAGAGGATAATTCTAGTTTTTTAATTCTGAGCAAAAATAAATATTGACCTAAAATTTTATATTTAAACTCTTTTTTTAAGTTTTGAAAAAAAGCTAATTAATACTTTTTATTCCCAGGCAAATAAAACTGAGTGTGTTTCTAACACATCTCACTCCTTGGATTGCATGTGCCCCTAAAATTTATATTTCAAAATCACAATCCCCAATGTAAATGCATTTAGAAACTTGTAAGTAGAGTAAGGGAGAGCTCTGTCCCCGGCAACAACACAGCAAGACACCCACCTTCCACAAGCCAGGGAGAGGCCACACCGGAAATTAGTCTTGATGTTGAAATTCTAGATTTCAGAACTGCGAGAAAATAAATTTCTGCTTTTTAAGTCACCCTGTGTGGTATTCTGTGATGGCCACCCAAGAAGACTCATCCATTTACTAAAGAAACTGCTAAAAAAAATTCTCTTAAGGAAGAAAAAGAAAATGAATTCAGGAACAGAATGAGTGAAATCACAGTGATCAATATCAGAGAAAATCCAAATAAATAATGCCTGTATAAAATAACATTAGGGATGAGGGCAGATTGAAGGACATATGACATTGGAATGGAATTATTGAACAATAACATATATATACTTGAAAAAAGTATCAAAGCAGTGAAAAAATCAATTATTTACAAGAAAAGTAGAGAAACTATTTTTGTCTTTAACTTAAGAAAACACATAAGTGCAAAAGTTTGCCCGCATTGTACATAACTTATAAAAGAGTAGGACTGAAAGATGACATTTAGACAAATGTAAAGAATTCTAAGGAAGGAAGAAATTTAGGGTCTGGATATGAGACCTTTGTCAGTGTATCCCGAAAGGTGACTTCGAAGGAACAGAAAGGTTTGTGTTGAAGAAATGAATTTTTACATTATTTTTCTTGTGAGTGTTAATTTTATGATAGTGCTTTGCCTCGTAATAATAAATAGCTCAACAGTATTGCAAAATATTGTGCTACATTTTATTTGAAAACTGTTAATTATGTTGCTAAGGACTTCTAAGATATTTGTTCCATAAAGGAGATTAGGAAAGAGTCTGGGCAGATTCAGCAGTTAAAATGAGCTCATAAGGGTGGAGTGTCTGCTATTTTCCTTCCGTCATAACTTGGAAGGGGACTATGGGTGATTATTGCCAGTCCGTGACAATAACCATTCCAGCAATAACCATTGTACTCTCTGCTTCTACGAGACTGATAAGTTTAGATTCCATGTGAAAGTGAGATCATCATGTATTTATCTTTTTGTGTCTGTTTATTTCATTTAGCAGAATGTTCTCCAGATCCAACTATACTATTGCAAATAACAGAACTTCCTTCTTTTCAAACACTGAATAATATGGTACTGTATGTACATACCAACATTTTCTCTATTTAGTCAACTTTGATGGGCCTTCCATGGTTTCCTTGTGAACAATGCTGCAGCGATTAATTAAGTGAATGAAGCATCTCCTCAAGATCCTAAATTCAATTTCTTTGGGCAAATGTCCAAAAGTGAGATTGCTGGATCATATGGTAGTTCTAGTTTTAATTTTGTGATGCACCTCCATAGAGTTTTCCATGGAGGTTGAATCAATTTACTTTCCATGAAGAGTACAAGAGAGTTTCTTTTTTTCCACATCCTCACTAACACTTGACAATATAGGGGTTTTTTTTAATAATAACAATCATAACAGATGTGAAGCGATGGCTTGCTATGATTTTGATTTGTACATCTCTAATGATTAGTAAACACTTTTTATGTGCCAGTTGACCATTTGTAAGTCTTTAGAAAAATGTCTATTCTGGTCATTTGCCCATTTTAAAATCAGGCTATTTGTTTTTTTTTTTAATTTTTGTTGCTTTTATTTTTTTGTATTGAATCTTATCAATTCTTTATATATTTTGGATATTATTTCCACCATTAATATATAATTTACAATTACTGTCTTCCATTCCATAGGTTGCCTATTTCGTTGATCGTATCCTTTGCTTTGGTGAAACTTTTCAGTTTAATGCAATTCCACTTACTGTTGCTATTGTCTGTTGTTTTGATGTAATTTCCAGAAATTCATTATCAAGACTGATGTTGAGGAGAATTTTCCCTGTTTACTTTTAGGAGTTTTTTCAGTTTCAGGTATTATGTTTAAGGTTTTATTCCATTTTGAGTTGGTATTTCCACACTGTATATATTTTTCTTTTGCATGCCAAGATCTGGTTTTCTCGCATCTTTCTCCTCATCTGGGGCTCTTGGTGTCTTTGTCAGAGATTAGTTGATTTTATATATGAGGATTTTTCTTTAGGCTCACAGTTCTGTCTTATTGGTCTATGTGTTTGTTTTTATACCAGTTCTTTGTTTACTTAATTACTAAAGCATTGTAATATGAACTGAAATCAGGAAGTCTAATGCCTCCAGAATTTTTCTTTATGCTAAGATTGCTTTAGCTGTCCTGGATCCTTTGTGACTCCATATGAATACTAGTCCATTTTTTTTCTAAATGTTATTGAAATTTTGATAGAGAGTGCATTGAATTTGTGGAACACTTTGGCTACCATGAGTATTTTAATATTCATTTTTCTCATCCACGCACAAAGAACATCTTTCCATTTATTTTGTGTCTTATTCAATTTCTGTATAGTATACACAAAATTTGCTAAGAGGGCAGATCTTATATTTAGTGACCTTGTCAAACACACAGCATACACACAATAATAATAATAATGGAGTGTGAAACTTTTCCAAATGATGAATATGTTCATGGCCTTGATGATATTGATCACTTCACAGATGGATACTTACTCCCAAACTCAAGGAGTTGGATGCATTAAATGTGTACATTATAGCATTTTGTATGTCAATCATTCCTCAAAATGAAATTTAAATAAGCAACAAAAATAAAAATACATGGTGTGTAAACAAGTAAAAACATGGGCAAGACTTCCCTACCATTCACCTGGTTTACATACATCCGTGCTTGCAATTTCAGATTCTTCTGAGATCACTTTTCACCTTACTAAAAAGTACATTGTTTAGAATTTTCTTAAGAAAAACCCTCTTGATTTTAAATGCCCTCAATTTTGTACTATTGCATCATCATTTTTGAAGGATGGATACAGTTGGTCAAGTACCCATAGTGATAGAATCTTGCTTCCTCCTCAATGAGTTTCTAGTCCCTCTGTTATGGTACTGTTTGGAGAAGGGACAATAAGCCTCATTGTCCTTATTACTAAGTAAGCTCTCTCTGATTCCTGCTGCTCTTGCATATATTTCCTTGTAACTAATATAATTCAATTTCACTATAATATATTTAATTGTAAATTTATTTTTTAAAAAATCCTACAGGGTGCATATTAGGCTAAGTCAATTTGACTTGATGATTATCAGCTTGGGTTGATGGGAGAAATGTGCTGAAGCATCAGCTTTGGGCAGAACTACAACCCATTTAAGAACTACAACCCATTAAGAGGACTCACTCTCCCAGGCGTGGTGCTGGGCCAGACATCTGCTCTCTGCTCAGTATAGAGTTTTATTTTTCTTATGCCCAACCTTCATCTGCTGTGCCAGGCTTCTGCTTTGCTGCCCTTCCTATTGCAGATATTTTTCTTCCTTAGGAAAGCTACAGCAATAGACAAGTTGAACATGGTGCTCTTTTTGTCAGCTGCAGTGTGAGCTGCAGTAGATTTCCATCATTGCCCCTCAGGCTGCTGTCCCTTATCAGTCCCCCTCCATGCAGCAGATTAAAGCTTATCTCCTTACGGAAGTAGAGAAAATGGGTTTGGGCAGATTTTAGATAATGGCTATTATTCTCTTTGCCTATCCTGCCCTAGGGAATGTATCCATATTTTCCTTATGAATGTTGCAGGGGAGGAAAAATAGCTTTTCCTCTATCTTTTTTTTTTTTTTTTTTACTGATTCTGCAAAAAGACAGATTTAACTTGAGAAAAAAGCGAATTAGATTACCTATATGCTGAAGAACTGCAAGGACACAAACCAGAAATGGAAGTTTATAGACCTTCCTGAACTATGAAGAGGGGGAGGGGACTGGAGTTTCAAAGGAGGAAGCCTTAGTTAAAAAGAAAGAGAAGAGAGAAAGGAAGAGAGAAAATTAAATGTTTGGCAAAGAGATCTCTGTTTCTCTTCTTGCTATAGACCTTCTTCTAACTTCTTTCAGACAGTAAAGGAGAAGGTATAAAGCTATCCCTGCATCTGCTGGGTCTTGATTGCCTTCAGCTCAAAATAATACACTTGCCAAAGCTGCATATTTGGGGGTGGCACTTTGCTTTCTGTGCCTGGTGAGATTCATAAAGGAAAAAAGTATACAAAAGGGATGTAGACTCCCTATCTCCATACAGCCCTCCTAGGGCTCTCATTCTGCTGGAAATTTGCTTTCAGTGCTTTGTTAACGAGTTGTTGTTGATAATCATACTATTCCTATAGTTTATTCCATGGTGTCTCTTCTGAGTAAATGTAAGCTTGGGACTTGTTTTTCCCTAAACGTTATTTTTCTCATCAGATTCCCAGTTGGTTTGTCCTGAGAATTTGGTTCTCTGATGAGTTCCAGAAAAATCATTACTTTGCAGCTTGCCAGTGTTCTCGCTGGTGTAAGGATGGATGTTGTTCTTTAAATCTCCACGCTAAAACTGCCTCTCGCTCATATGTGTTAAATTGTTATTTATTAAATATTGTATTCACAAATATTTCATCTTCAGTCTTTAATCATTTGTTTCTAAGAGCTTAGGCATATACTGTTGGTTAGGGCTCTTGGAGTTCGTCTTTTATAGGTTCATATGTTATTGATATACCAGGGGCCTATTTTGAGAAGGATCTTTTATGAAGAGACTAGTTTTACTTATGGCATGAACCAGTGACCACTTCAGAGCACTTCCAGTATTATAGAAACATTCTGAGATTCAGCTTTTTCATCTTGTGTGGGTCCAGAATTACGTCTCAAACACAGAACTGGGACATTCTGTTCTCAGGGAAACTCCAATTTCTCTTACTTATGAGTCTTATTTTTGCCTTCAGCTATTTCTTTTACTTTTTGTGACCTGGTAATATACTTTAAATATGTTAGTATATTGAACTCTATGCAATTATTACTATTCCACAGTTTTTGAAATAGAAAATAAGTTTTTCACATTGTTCATCCATATGTTTTTAGTAATAGATTCCTACTGGAAAATGTTCCACTATATGCTATAAAACTATGTTCTTCTTTCATTTTTGTATAGTGAAAATATTTCATGGTAATAAAGTATATTTATTTAGGGAAGGGAAACTGAGGTGGTTACAAGAATTTTAAGAAACGGGAACTCAGTAAGCAGCATACATAATTCATAATCTGGAATAACATAGTTGGAATGAAATAGTTTGTATTTTTTTTTAATGGGAGTAAGAATAAAATTTCTAAAAGAAACATGAGGCCATATTGTGATCATCTTAAAATGCCAGTTTAACATGATCGGTTATAAGATATAAGGAAATTAGAGTCACAAAATGACTGGGAATGAAGGAGAATCCTGATTAAAAATGACTTCTTAATACATTTGACACCAGAGGAGAAACAGGACATAAAGACAGAAGCTGAAGTTTACAGAGATGCCAAGAAGCTTTTATAATATTATAAATATTAAAAGTAATGTATATGCAATAAGTGATCAGACATAAATCAGAAAAATGATAGTGAAAATGGAAAAGATTGTTAGAAATACCAGAAATGCACATTTGACTGACTAGGAGAACAGGGGATAAAGAAAGATTGCATACTACTAAGGTGAATCACCTCAGAGAAAGAGGGGATGTTTTATAAATCAAACAGAAAGACACACATAGACAATTATTTAAGTTATGCTGACTTTGTGGTATCTGGCAATCTCAACCTCAATTTACAGAAAGAGGATTCTCTTTTGGCAACAAACAAGTAATATGCATAAAATACGTACTTACAGAAACACCACAATCATCTGAGGAATACAATAAATACATTTTGAAGGAGGATCATGGCTGTTTTGGACTACAGTTTATATAGTAGTAAAATTACAGATAAAATTATTTTCCTGTTTTCAGTTTAGTCAGATAAAGGTCTAGATTGCCAAGATTTCTGTTCTGTGCACTTGCCTTATGGACATGTGAAAATTTGACCTGTAGCTATTGGGCCTACAAGAAAGTGAGCAGATTTGTTAATATCATGAGCATACATTGTACTTGTAAAATGAGCAGCAAGAAACCATGGCCATCCGAAGAAATTAACATCAGTGTGACACATTCTTGACAGCAGATTTGCCACATTCGGCTGATTTTCTCATTCTTGTTTTCATTTACTATATATTTTGTGCAGTGTTCTTTCTTTCAAAATAGTCATGGTGCATAATTAGAAATTCAAGAGGGCATAGTTTAGCATTCTTCCAAGAAGGACACACACACAAGTTCACACAGCAAAAATTTTTCCTTCAATTTTAGCATGGCCTTGGAATTGGGCAACTGCTGTTTCACTGTTCTTTGCTAAGTTAGAATACTTGAAAGAAGTACAAACAATGAATACTTAAAGAATTATTTGCTATGTATTTCATTGTAATTTTAGTTTTTGTGATTTCTGAATGCCTGCAATTGAAAATAAAAGAGAAATAGCACATGTTATTCCATATCCAGAGACAACTTTTAATTAAATCATAATGGTCAATGAAATATCTGAGATTCATTCAAATACAACCATCCACTAAAAAATAAAGGAATACCTTTATTTATGATAATACCTATCCATGTTATAATACATTTACCTCCATATGTTCATTGTATGTTTTTTACCATCAGTAAGTTAATATATATATTACTTATATATAAAGCTTACATATCTATTATAATAATAATATATTACATATTTTAATATGTTATTAATTAATGATTTTCTTTGTTCACATATATCAGGATAATTCATAGGGCATCAATCACAACGATCATTCCAAAATAGTATGAATGTGTGTTTTATGTTGAGCTGTGTTTTTGTCTGTTGAATTGTGTACCCAAAAATGAAATGCCAAAATCCCCTAGTACCTAAGAATGTAAGCTTATTTGGAAATAAGATCTTTGCAGATGTAATGTTTGTAAGTTTAATGTGATTATAATGCAGTAGAATAGGCCCAGTATCTAATATGACTGGTGTCCTTAGAAGAGAGAAGTGATACAGAGGCTAACATGGAAATCCTTGTGTGAAAACAGATTGAAGTTAGGTGTCTACAAGCCAAGAACTGTTGGGAACATTAGGAACAAAAAGGTAGACTTGAAACATGGTCTCTCTTAGAGCTTTTAAGAGCCTCATCCTGCCCACACCTGATTTCAGACTTTACAGCTACCAGACCTCTAGAAGAATAATTCCTTTTGTCTTAAGCCACCAAGACTGTAGCACTTTGTTTCTCCATCCCTAGGAAAGCAATATAATTTTATTTAGAAAATAAATTTATTAGCAGATATTGGGTAAACATAGATACCAACCACTCCTTGAAGCTTTTACTCATCTTTATGTCTATTCTTCTTGCATTAGATAAGAAAATATGACTCCAAAGTTGAAGTAGCATATTTAAAATATTACATCTAGGAAAGTCTAAGTACATTCATTATATTATAATTATACTTTATCTTATAGAAATGGTTTTTGGGCAAAAGAATTTGGGAAAAATGAATAGATTCCTCTACTCTAGTTTCAGAACAAGCAGTATGGCCAATGTCAGTTGGCACAATTCCATGGCAAGCACACAAGAATCAGAATAGGGAGATATAGTCATTTCCCGGTCCTGTCACCAATTAATTGTGAGCTTTTTAAACAATCACCTCAATTTTCTTAGCTTTAGGATACTTCTCTAAAAAGGACACAATTGAATGGGATGTTCTCCGAGACTTATTCTAGATCTGACTGTTACAGGCATTGTCTTTTAATAAACATTAATATGCTTTTCTCTTTCACTAATAACCCATTCATGTTACTTTCATAAATATTCACAAAAATAACCCTCATGTCACTGATTATACCACTAATTATCCTCATCTATTGATTTACATGAACAAATATTCCTGAAATAATGAAAAATTCTTGAAATAAATTTCAAAAATTGGATTGACTCACAAACTATTAAAAGATACAGGTCTAAGACAAAATGTTCATTGAGATGGAAAAGACACATATTAAATTACTGTAATTTGGAGATCAATCATAACAGGAAAATGTTTCATTATTTTAAAAATTTAAAGGTTATGGTAGAGTGTCTAGTACAGGGCAAACACACCTCTTCTTTCTCTCTCTCTCTCTTTCTCTCTCTCTTTTAACTTATGAAAGTTTAGATATAATTAGCCTAAAGTGAGCAATTTCTGCTTTCATGTATCCAAGAAAAATCATAAAGAAGATAATAATTGAAAGTACTATAGTTAAAAATTAGGGTGAACTATTTTAAGACTCCATGCCATGGAAATTATTGGAAGATACTGGTAATGTTTACAGATACAGTCACATAATTAACCAATGGAAAATTGAAATATCAAGAACCTAAAGTCAAGTTACCAAAGATCAGGCCCCAGTCAATATTAAAACTGAAAATTGATCTCTCTATTTGCTAATTCACTGCCCACTGGCTCTAAGATGTTGCATAATTCAAGCAAGTTTGAAGCCGTATGACAAGAGTATGGGCTAAGAAGATAATTTTAACAGAACACTGCATCACAAACTAGGGCTTTAACTCCAAATCTCTAATTGACTATGATGGTGATTTGAAGGGTAAATACACAGTCTGAAGAGTCTTCAGACACCTTGGTTTTCCTTCTGTGTTCACGGTCTCATATCTTTCAGAAAAATATAATTCCCAGAAAAAAAATGTCCAAAATGCATTATGAAAAGAGAATGTTATAAAGATAACCTGACAACAACCACATTAATAACATGGGCAGGGGTATCAAGAGTGATGTTGCTCTATTTTAGATCTTTCCATAGGAGATGGGGATGGTTGGGAGAGAATAAAGAAATAAAATAGAGATTCTTTTCCTCTACTGAGCCAGACACAAAAGTAGATTCCTTAAAAAAAATTTACATAAGCAGAAATGGTTCAGTCATTCTCAAACGTGAGGTCTAAGGCTCAGGGAAAATGTTCCTGATTTGTTATAATGAAAAAGTTTCCATTCTTCTTTCCATGTGTAAATGATTATAACTTAATTATTATGTAGCATGTTAATAAATCCAGGGTCATTGTAATTTACTACTTCTTTGATCTGAGAAAACAGGGTGACTGAACAGAATATGGACTTCCTACAATAAATAGGCGAGGTATTTCCCTGTAATCATCAGTGAAATCTAAATGTGCTAGAACCGTAGTCCTTCATCAGCTAATGAGACTGTAATATTGGCTGTTCCCTTAAATACGTTTATGTACATAGCTATAACAGTTTATATGTGCTTTCTTAAGACTTCCATATTATTTCAGTGACCATTACTTTGGTCTCCTTAAAATAACCCAGGCAATAAAGAGTATGAATTTTCTATATAAATCTATGTAATTAAGTGCTATAATCAATAAGAGAATAGGCAAAAATTAATGTCTTTTAGACTATCAAGAATTAAATTTAATCCTTGTGAAATCTGTATTTGGGGTTTTTATTTTATGGTGTTTATAAAGTAAAATGAAATTCCAAATATTTATTTGTTTGACTGTATTTAATGAATTCTACTTGATTAAAGTAGGACTGTTTGACTCTGAATTCCATGGAGGTAAAAAGAAATGTATATAATATTTTTAAAATTAAAAGTTGTATTTATTTCACCTCCCAAACCTTGACATTAACATGGGTTTAAAAACCACTTATGACCTTCGAAGAGTATTATTAGTCATCCATGAAATTAGTATGCAAAAAGAATGCAAGGGAAATTGGATATTTGTGTGTGTGTTTTAATCAGAAATGTAAGTTTTTTTGCAAATTTCCTAGGGGATAGAACTCAGTATTTGTAATTCCTTTATGAAGTAAGTTCATAATCTTCTCAGTGGCAATCCTCACAAACTGACTGAAAAATCCAATAATCAATGTTATAGTAAAGTGTGTTTTGAAGACTCTAAGAGGAGATTAAGGGAAAACAGTAAGGAAATAAAAAGCAATCTTTACTGGACAGCAATTTCAAAGTTTAAACAAAACTTTTTTACATCTGTTTATTTCAATCAGGAATTAATTCATTGGTAGTATTGAAATTTCATGTAAATTAAAAATAATTTTTCTGAGAGTGGTTTGTGATCATGACATTGAGGGAAATGGTGATATTTTTCTGTTTCTTTTCTTCCCAGATAACTTCAGTTATCTGTTCTCAAATTTTCTAACCCACTTGTAAGAAGTGGTATGATTTGAATATTAATGTTCAGCATTGAACACATTTAGAAATATGACTTTATCCTTAATAAAGACATTAATACAAATTGACTTGTTTCATAATGGAATTGACTTGTGCAGGTAGATTAGTACAAATTGGCACTGGTGGATATTATTCCCATGATTTTTGTAGAGAAAGAACAACTGCTGTTTGGTTGAATGGACCCTTACCCCTAATGCAATTAAACCAGTCAGATTTGCTTTGATGTATACCCTTCTTAATGCATGTAGCTGTTAGGAAGATGATATGCTGGCTCATGAGTCGTGCTTTATTTAGGAATAAGATGTGTAAATTCTAACTACCCTTGCACAACCTTTGCCTTTGTCCACTTACCCACATGTAATTTTCTTCTCTCAGAGGCGAGAAAGCAAAGGTACAGCAGCCCTAAAGCCAGTCTGTCTGGATTTGAATTTTGGTTCTTACTGCCTTCTGCCAGAATGACTTTATAAAGTTTACTTAACCTCTCTATGAATCAAGTTTCTCATCTATAAAATGAAGAAAATGAAAGTACTCACTCATCTGAATATTATGAGAATTAAAATGAATGTAAAACATTTCAAATATTGTCTGATACTCTAAGTACAGCACAGTATCAGCATTTGCTAAATAAATAGTCTGGCTGCTTTACATACATACACCCTTCAATTCTCATGTCAGTCTTATGGTGTTAGTATAATTTACTTTATCCAAATAAGTAACCAACGCTTAGAGAACTTTGAGAATCTACAGAGGGGATTCATTAAGTGAGGGCTACCACTAGTATTTGAGCTTAAGTCTGTTCTTACTACAAATCCTGTTGTGCTCTTTCCATTGTATGATCCACAATGGCAAGAAGATCACTGTGTCTTCTGGGAGACACAAGCAGAGTTCTGTGCCTGAGAAAATGATCTCACATGTATCTTGAACCTGCTGCCTCCAATATTGGCACTGCAGATAAAATGCGATGGGAATATTGAGGAAGAAGTAATAAATGAACAAATGAGATAGCATTTGAGTTTTTTGTGGAAAAATCAAGTGTGTTTAACTAGCGAAATAGCAGCTAGATTTTGCTAGCACAGAATTGCCTATAAACCATTTTCTAGTGACTCACAGTCTCAGGGGGCAGAATCACAGGGCACCTCTTCCCGAGGGTCTGGTGGTGTAGAGTGGATGAATGTGGCATGTGAGAAATGGTCTGATATTTCTTACAAATGGGTTGTGAGGGTTGCAAGGTATATTCCATATGAAAGTACTTTCCAAGCTTCCAACTGCAAAAATTGGCATTTTAAATTAGAGGGAACTACTAGTCCTAAATACTAAATCAATGTTTCCATTTTCACCAGATTGCATTTGAAAAGCTAACATGTGGCGCTCTATTTGTGGTGAAACATTAACCGCTAAAGACATATTTGACTAGCATTGTTAGATTTTTATTCCAAAAATCATGTGGATAAGTTGTAGTCTATCAACCCATAGAAAGTCAAGTTCCATTACAATTCTTCAAATGCTAAGAAATTGCACTTGGATAACTGTGTATGTTTTGATGTCATACCAGTTATACTGTGATATGAATAAACATTTCTCTTGGACATGTTTTTAAATTTTATAATAGCATATTTGTCTAACTTCTGGTTTTAGAGCCTTCAAAATTTTTAAGGTCAACTTTATATTAGGACTAATAGTTACCAGCCTATTCATGAATTTACCTGTGCTATTTTTTCTTTAATATTAAGGTAATATTAGTTCATAGCATTAATTGATTTTAACTAAATGTAACATTATAATTTAACATCATGATCCTTACCCAAAGTCTAGTTTTCTTCTACCACCATACAGTTGACTCCTTTTGTCTGATATGCCCACGCTTCATCCTCCCTTTCTCTTCGGTGAGTACCATCCTTTTGTAAGAATCTAAGAGTTTTGTTTTGTTTACTTCATTTTCTTCCACATGTAAGTCAAATCGCACATAATCGCCATCTGACTTGTTTTAATTAGCATAACTCAGTCAAGCTCCATCCATTTTGTCTCAAATAACAGTATTTCTTCTTTTTATGGCTAAGTAGTATGCCACTATTTTTATATATTACCTCTTTATCCATTTCTCCATTGATTGACATTTAGGTTCTTTCCATATCTTGGCTACATGCTACAATGAACGTATGAGTACCTACATCATTTCAAATTAGTGTTTGGTTATTCAGATAAATTCCCAGAAGTGGAAAAGTTGGATCATATCAAATATTTTTTGGCTGCTTAGTACTGCTCTGGGATTTAGGTTATACCAGAGACCAAAACTGATAAGCTACTTTAAAAAATTTTTCAATATAATGAGGAAATATAAAAAATAAGCAAAAGATATAATAAATAGATACATATTAAAAGTTAAACATTGATACAAACTGTGGAGAATTAGAAGTGCTGGTTAGGAGAGAGATATGGGTTGTAGTTTGAAATATGGTAGACCAAAAAAACAAAGAGAGAGATTTACTGAGAAGGTGATATTTGACCTAAAACTTGAGAGTATGTTAATCATGTGACTATTTGTTAAAATATTTGCCGGATCCGTCACTAACCATGAAAAGGTCAGAGGTCATGTTGGAAGAGCAGCTAGAAGCAAAATACTAGAAGAACATAAGTGCTGGGTATAAGAATAGGAGGTCATGCTAGCAGAGGAAATGGGGAGGTGGTTATGTAGGGACTTATGGGCATTTTCAGACTTTGGCTTTTATGCCAAGAAGCCATTTTCAAGGGTTCACCAGAGAAGTGCCCTGATATGATTAACACTTGAAAGAGATGATCCTGGCTGCTGTGTTGAGAATTCCTTACAAGGATTAAAAGCAAAAGCAAAAATAATGACATCTTTTTTTTAAGAAAAGCAACAGGCTTTTGGCTTTCCCATATCTTTTTCTTGACTTCGTCTGGTTAGAAATGTAACTTTGAGCAAATCACAACTCTCTGGAAATATGTTGCTTGCTTGCTTTCTTTATTTATTTATTTATTTGCAAAAAAAATAATTGGTTCAAAGAGATTTTAATTCTCCTTCTGGCTCTGGCAATATGGGAACCATGAATCTGCACATTGTTATAAAAAGCATTTTCCCCCAGGACTCAATAAAATATTGATCATTCCAAAGATCATTGTTTAATTTTCTAGCTTTTTGCCGAGGAATCATTGATTTTTAATCAACAAGGACTTGAGAAATTACTGAGAACCTAGTTTTAATTTGAGAAATATTTGTTGTGATGAAATAAAATATCTGCTATAAACTAATTTCATGTTTGTGACTATTTTCCCAAAGGAATAAAGTCAACAGGCCACTAATTTGATGATTGTAAAGACCTGTGAAGAGCTGAGAAGAAAGTAATACAATGAACCAAAAGTCAAGTTGGTAAATTTATTATTCATATAAGTGCAAAAAAATAAAAAAGACATGGTAGATTCCGGAAAAATGAAATGTTAAATATCTACATTTTAAAGAATTTAGGCCCAATACAATTATCTGAGTGTTAGAAATGATTTTCAGAATAGGAGTTTGCTGATTTTTATTATAATAGTATGTGCTTACAGATTTATGGAAGGTGAGACATATTTTCTTAATATTAAAATACTGACTAAGTCTTTCAGTGTTTTTTTTTCCAATAAAGCTATATGAAAAAGCATGAAAGTGCTAAGCTATCTTTTCATTTAAAAAACTCTATCATAAAATAACTAAAACTTTAAACGTCCAAATTGTTGATTGTCAGCAATGCCCTGAAATCAAATAGCTGTTTGGATAAAACATAAAGTTTGGAAGGAATAGCCGAGGTATTAGCTCAGGACTTTGCCAGATAGATTTTTATCTCAGATTATAATCTTGAGATTTACTCTGACTTTGAAAAAATTTCTTTCTTTTCTTGGAAGCTCAGTTTCTTTCTGTGATTGCATATAGTAGGATTAAATGACATAAAATGTTAAAATGCTTCATAAAGTACTCAAAAGATGCTTGAAAATGCTTTCTATTATACTTATTAATACATTAAGATTCTTCCTTGAGTGGTATCTTTATTTCCATGGAAACTGGATCCTGGAAGAGATAAAAGAAAAGGAATTTTAAAGTGACCTTCCTTATCTAATCTCAACTATAATGTATTTTTAAAAGATGGTTGCAAAATGCAGAAAGAAATAAGAAGCAGCTATTTTTAAGCCTAACATTTTTTTCTCCATGTTTATTTTCACAGAAACCTGTAACATAAAAAGAAGAGAGTTGAACATTAACAGAAAATGTAGCAATTTAGCCTCTTTTCCATGTGAGCTTAATTCTCTGATGTATTTTTACTTCCAAGGACATTAAATATGATCATAATTGTTTCTTTTAATCTACTTTTCTTAATTTTCATTATATCCATTTCTCCTATTTTCCCACCTCTAGCACTTAGAAAGAATATATCCTCAATCCCTGAAAATATATTTTTAATAAATTAAGACATCAAAGTAAGTGTGCAGCAATGTGTGGTCAGGGAGTATAATATATCATGATGTTCAGCAAAGGACCAGGTAAATATGCTATAGGAAAAAAATCTGAATAAATTATAATATTTACTCTTATAATCATTTGGACAGGACGATGGTACTGGAGACATGAAAATTACAAAAGGAGTGACATAAGTAAAATGAATTCAAAACATAGTATTTGTTTATTAATTTAATGTATTTACTATGCATCTAATACATGCTGTTCAAATTGCTGTTAGAAATATAGTAATGGATACAACAGAAAAAATCAAAATCTATTTCTTATGGAACTATATTCAAGGGGAAGGAAGAAAATATATAACAAATTATCCTTATTTATGCTATTATTCTTATGTTCTTTATTTGAAAACTCTATAGCATAAAGTATATGTTTCATAAAGCATGACATATGTTATATAAAAATGGCTAAAGCAGTTGAGGGGTTAAAAAAGACATTAAGATAGAGAGGCAAGAAACTTTAGAAAGTGTAGACAGAGAATATCTCCCAGGGAAGGAGGTTGTTAAGAAAACTTGGAAGTAGAGGAGGACGTAAGAGATTTCAAGAAGGTAAGAGGAGGTAAGAGATTTCAAGAAGATACCTTTAGGGACAAAATAGATGGATCTTGAGGTGATGCTGAGAGGTGAAATAAGTCAGGAAGTGAAATATAGATACAGAATGGTGTCACTTATCTTTAGAATATAAATATCCAATAAACATACTGGCAAAACACAACAAAAACAATATTTAGTTTTGTTTAAAATATACTGGTTACCGGGTCTCCACAGCGGCACAGTGGGTTGAGCACACCTCTGTGAAGCTGTCCGCAGTCTCTGCAGTATGGGTTCGATCCCCGGCTTGCCAGGGAGCTACCCACATGGCACAGTAGACCCCTCCTGTCTCGCCTGCTGCTCCCTTCAGCAAGTGCTTTTGTTCCATCTGCCGATTCTGCTCCCTGCTCTGTCTCTGGTGAATCCTGTTACCCTCCCACACCTCTGGCCTCTACCCCAGCTATTGAATAAATAATAAAATCTTTAAAATAAATAAATAATAAAATATACTAGTTACCAGCACCAAGAGGTACTGGTTACCAGTGTCAAGAGGGGGAAGGGAAGGTTGGAAGGGAAAGGGAGAGACTAGGGTGTGGGCACTGAAGTTTGGGTGGAAGGTGAGTAGAACATGTGCACATATGGGGGAGTAAAAATGCAACCCCAAATTTACACAGACATATAAGCAACTGATAAATAAACAATAAATGGATCCAACTGGCTGTTTAGTCAGGAATAGGCAGTTAGGGAAACAAGAAAACCTATTTCCTTAGGAGGCTATTACATCCTAAACATTAGGTTGTCTTTCTTTCCCTTCACTTACAGCTTTCCATGGCTCCCTGTGTGACCCTGAGAAAAAGTTGTGGAATCTTTATTAACAAGTAAATTGGGTCAGAAAGTTAAACTTCTTCCAACTCTGATGATTTGTGATTCCATGAATCTGGAAAAATTACTTTAATTACATTTTCTGCTAACTGCTCAGGCTGAAGGTGTCCAGGGACAAAAGATAGTAGGCTGGATAGAATGATTTGTGTGAATTATGAAGCTAGAAATTAGAATAAGAGCAGTGGGGGGGTGAGAATTCTTCATATATTTCAAAAGCTGAGCCATTACCGATGGTTGATGGACCAGGTGAGGAGTGTAAGAGAAGAGAGTTCTCAGGAATGACACCAAGTAGGTGTCTGAGTAGGAGGAAGAAGACAGTCACCAACTGAGATTGAGGAAAACTACTGAAGAATTTTGGTAGTTTGGTTGAAGACCATGCACTAAGCTTTGGATATTTTTACTTTGGGATATGTATTAGATACTTAGGTAGAAATTGAAGCAAGCATAAATTTGAGAAATATGTAATGTTACAATGTCAAATCAGTAACATCTCAAACTCTGAATATCTTCTAATGTCCAATAATTATATCATGCCCAAAATCTGTTAAAATGTAGAGTCCAGGAAATAGGATTGCATTGAAGTTACAAATTTGCAAGTCATTACATTTTTTTTTTTTATTATCGAGACAGGATGAGATCACCAGTGAAGGTATATAAAAAAAAAGAGACAGAATTCAAGGACCGAGAACAGAACAGAAGAAGAAAAGGTATTTAAACAGATTAAAGAAAAATTTAATGAGATGACTCATAAATTAGTTGTTCTTTTTTTCCTGATTTCTTATGAAGATGATGTCTTCCAAATGTGAAAAACCAAAGCACTACTGAAACAGATTACATCATTCAGGAGGTTTTTTTTTTTTTTATACTTTGTATATATTGAACACAGGTGGATATACATTTTACCCCTTCTTTCAAACTTTATTCCAAGATTTTCCTTGTATTAATGTAGCCATGATTCCCCATTGATTTTCTTTCAATATTAACCCTAAAGAACAGCAATTAACATTACTCTGATGAATCTTAAATGAAATCTTTCCTCCTGGAGATAGGAAAAAAAGCAGTATTTTTTTTTTTTTTCAGAACACAGCTATTCAATAGAAAAGAGATAATGATGTCAGTGGCTACATGAATATAAAGTATTTCTGCAAAGCTCTCAAGAATCTAAATGGATTCTCAGAGATCGGGGCGAATTTAACAGATTTAAATTTAAAAGATAATATTCTCCTCTTGACACATCATGAATGATTGATGAATTCAGTTAGGTGAAACTTTCAGCTAAAAGAGCTTATCATCAGTCTTCTCTTGGGTGGCTGGGACCTTGTGTATTCCTTTTTGAGTCTCTGTTATTATTTCCAACATTTTTACTGTGTCTTGTGAACACTTCCTGTCCAAGCTGGATACAAGTATATGCAATAGATATTAAATAAGGTACAGAGCATCACTTTATCAATATAGAAACCACACATTAATTTGAATAGGTGTAGTTTAATGGGAAGAACTACTGACTACTACAGGAGATTGCAGTAGTAAAGGGGGGTAAACGCTCAGAGATAAAGAGAACTTTGATGAATATAAGGGCACCCCTAACCTAGGACTGAGATCCACACTTTGTTGGAGAGCAGGTAACCTGAGTGAATGATGGACAGTTTCACTGAATTGTCTCATGAGAAGGGCTCAGGAGAGTTAGGAAAGGGCATGATGCGAAAACCCAGTGTAGACTGATGGGCCCAGAACTCTTTCTCTAAGATCACCATCTGGTGCAAGGGCTTCAGAAGTAACCTATCTGAAGTTATCCCCAGCTACTGCAGCACGAGTTCGATCCCCGGCCAGGGAGCTACCCACATGGTGCAGCAGACCTCTCCTGACTCACCTGCTGCTCCCCTCAGCAGTATACTTCTGTCTATCTGCATGTTCTGCTCCCCACTCTGTCTCTGGTGAATCCTCTCACCCCCTGCACCTCTGGCATGTACCCCAGTTCTTGTAAGCATAAATAAATAATCTTAAAAAAAATAAAAAATAAAATCATCATCAGAGGAAGAGGAGCATTCACAGGGAGATGCAGCACCTGGCTACCTGCCATGTGCTGCTGAAAGCAAAAGAGCACCAGGACCAGGAAGAAAGGTCCTTCTCCTCCTCCCAGACCTTGCCCCTCTTACCATTCTGCCAGCTGACCCAGGAGAAGTTCTCCATTGTCATATTCAGAGCCATGAAGCGTGGGCTTACAGTTGGTGGGCAAGGGATTGATAACTGACAAGAGACACTTTTTTTCAAAAGCGCAGTATCCATCACACATCAGCATCCTTTCACAGTGAGTGCTCTGGCCTTAGCATTATATAGCGCTCAGACTCATGTGCTGTTTCCTTTGAACATTGCAAGGAAGACACTGAGCTTTGGTCATCAGCATGCCCCATCTCCAGGCACCTTCTCAGGTCTTCAGCATTGGATGAGATTGCAATGCACCTCAATGTTTAGTCAGATAAAGGTCTATATTGCCAAGATTTCTGTTCCGTGCACTTGTCTTTTTCCTGGTCCCTTATTTAGGTTTTCTAAATTCCTGCTATGAGTGCAACAACAAATGTTGGCGAGGGTGTGGAGAAAAAGGAGCTCTCCTGCACTGCTGGTGGGTGTGCAAACTGGTCCAACCACTATGGAAAGCTGTGTGGAGATTTCTCAACCTGCTAAAGATGGAGCTTCCATATGATCCAGTAATTCCACTCCTAGGTATTTACCCAAAGGACACAGAAACATTAATTCAAAAGGGCGCCTGCACCCCTATGTTTATAGCAGCACTATTTATAATAGCTAAGCTATGGAAACAACCCAAATGCCCAAAAATAGATGACTGGATCAAGAAGATGTGGTACATATACACAATCAAAAAAGATAAACTCATGCAATTTGCGGCAACATGGATGGACCTGGAAGGGATCATGCTCAGTGAAATAAGCCAGAAAGAAAAAAGAAAAATATCTGAGACCTTTAAATCAGAATTTGCATTTTAACAACTGCCCCTGATGATTGGTGTGCACATTAAATTTTGAAAAGCGCAGTGCTATGCCTCACAGCATTTTATCACTGAGAGTTTGTATATTTTAAGGTCCTATACTGGGCATTGCTGAGATCTCCTGAAATATATAGTGAACTCCAAAATCGAGTTAAACTTTAAAGTCAAAATAAAATTCACAAGAAGACTTTATTAGCATATAGTCACTTGCTGAGAGATGAGAGAGCAGGGGGCCAGGGGAGACCTGAAGACCCTCCTGGAAAATGTAATAAAAATGAAAGATACTGACATAGGATATTGATTAATCTTTTTACAGAATTCAGATATGCTGCTTTCTGTGATCAATGAAGAACCTGCCAGCTGCAACCAAATACTGTTTAATGTGAGATTTGGGAGAACCACGTGTTTCTGTACCAGTGTGACTGGGCATTGGGAGTCCTCTGGGCTGAAGGTGAGCAGTGTGGGGCCCTGGAGAGAGATCAGAATGCTAGAGCGGGCAGGAGTCCTCAGGCCCTATACAGGCAGGAATCCTCCTGTGCACTGATGTCCTGTGTCATGAGGGCACAGGACCAATTACAGGGGGACACACATTCTGGGTGTGTGGATAGGGCAGAGCTCCTTCATGTGTCCTTCTTCCATACAACTGAGGTATCATGCAGAGTCCAAACTGCAGGAAAATCCCTTCTTTCTGCAGAACCCTTCCAGTTCGCTCTACTGAGAAAGACTAACGCCATGCTTACTTGAAAGCAGAAATGCTTAAAAGAATTCTATTTTTGCAGCATATATTGAAAAGCTCATTTTGAGCAGAGAAACCATAAATTACTCATTGGCGCAACAAAGTAGAAAATGAATCAGCAGGAGTAAATCCCCGAAGCCTGAACTGTGCTGTACACTGATTACGTCTATCTGAGCCAAGATGTTCAAAGACTGACAGGTAAGATCACAACAAGCAATTAAAAAGCAAGAACAAACCAAGAAAAAACAAAAACAAACAAAAACAAAACCCTCATCATTGAAATGGCACCATGGGCTAGACTAAAGGGATTTTTATCTTATGGGAGAAAAACAAAGTGCTTATTTCACATGGGATAAATAAAATATCTTTCTCTGAAAATGTAATTTTGAAGTGGAGGCATGAAAATAAAAAGAAAAGTCCTCTTTCAGGAAGGAGACACTATCAGTGGATTCCATTCTACTGAAAATATTTAGTAAAATGAGGAGCGTTGTGTGTATTTCTTTGGAAAATAATGGCCACCATTTTGGCAAAAGCAACTTCAGAGGGAAGAATTCAGATTGGATTATAAATGGATTTAATGTCTTTATCTCTTCCAAAGATATCCTTCTATACTCTGCTTAGCTCTTTTGTACTTCTTACCAAATTCAAACAGACCAGTTACTATGATGTTCATTTGAACTTCAACGCAATGGATTTTGCCTTTGTGTTCATATGATGCTAAGGAATACGCCTGTAGGAAAATGGATGTCTGCCTAAATCTGGAGGGGCTAACTCTATTTCCAATTTTATGCAGCATTAAAATTAATAATGATTTCAAATTTTGACTTCAAAACTTCTCCAATATACTTATACATATTTAAATTGATCACACGTTTGGCTGCAAAAATTAGAACAAAATTTTACCAGCCCCAAATAAAATTAAAGTTTTCAAAACTAATTAAATATTTTGTTGCATGGAATATTTTCTGCTTCTTTAAAAAATATTTATTTTCTTGATGCTATGCTTAATCTTTTAATAAGGAAAATGAAGCCACGGTTTTATAGAGTGTATACAATTATCTTAATAGACATGAACCAAGGAGTTATTGCTTCAGCTTTTGATCTTCTATAAAATTAAGTGTATCTTTTAAGACTACAAAAAAAAAATCAAGTTACACCATAATATATGGCTGGGAGTGAAAGGGCATAAAAGTATTTACCTTATACGCTATTTACTTGGCATTTGATTACTATCACTTGTAAATGTAATGAGGTGAGGAAAATATATTCACATTTTTGTCAGCTTTAAAGGCTGCAGCATAATCCCAAATCATATTAATCATTTAGCTACATGGTAGTTATTTACTGCCTTTTAGAGGGAACTATGACTTTATAAACAGAGGAAGAATATTCTAGTTGTCATGGCTGACAATATAAAGATTTGACTAAAGAAAGCTGTGGACATTTTGTACAGAACAGTTTTATGAAATCAATATTTGTATGGTAAAATTGTCTCTCACTGAGCACTCTCAAAAATCTATTGAAAAAAAGATTTAAACAAAAACTTCCAAATATGCTTTTCTAACAAATTATATTTTACCTGGAAATCTTGCCCTGAACCCCTTGCACAAACTTTATGTTAATTATTCTCTGACTTGCTTTATAGTTTTACCATCAAAGTATTTATATTTGTAAATAATGACTTTATAAAATTATTGCCTCTATTTTTCCATGCTTTAAGGTTTATACTCTGTGCTATACAGTTTTGAAAATGATCTATGTTAGTGCTATAGATAAAGTTCATTTGTTTCCATTGTTTTAAACAATTGCAATCTACTTATCCATTCTTCCATTGATGAACATTTGGGTCATTTTAAATTTTCTCCTCTTGCAAACATTGTTATGAACATTTTGAGGTTTATACATAATATTCCATCCCTGAGCTCCAAAATAATGTACATGGACAAAGATGCTTATAATTGTGTCTATCTGAAAGTTGTAGGATTAGAACTGCTGGCACATGAACTTACGTAAGTAAATATAGAGATTTCACTAGTTTCCCAAGCAGTTATCTTAATTTACATCATGACTAATAGTGAATGAGAATTTTCACCGGCACAGATTACTATATAGACATTTAACTTTGGCAGTCTGATAGTATATTTCATTATGGTTACAAAATACCTTTCCCTGATTAATAATGATGTCTACTTTCATTTATGAAAAAGCTTTCTGTCTTTCCTCTCTTGGAAATGCCTGCTCATATCTGGAACCAATTTCCCCTTTGATTTGTCTCTCTTTTTCATAGACTAGTAGAATATGCTGTGTACTGAAGACACTACTCTATGTTGTCCCATAAGTGTTCAGGTATGTTCTGTAAAACTGTGACTTTTTTACACACTCTCAGAACTTGTCTTGTGAGAATTAGGAATTATAATAACTAGTTCTTACTTTATATCAAATCAAAAAGATTGATCATTTAATTTATTTCAAAGATGTTTGGGTCTGTTGAAGTGTCTTTGTCATTCCAAAGTCTGTGAAGATATTCTCCCAATTTGGCTTCCAGAAACTTTTATGGATATATCTTTCATATTTGTAACTTTCCTTTCCTTGTCCCTTTTCAGTAGTGTTCCAAAAAGAAAACCAGCTTCATTTTTTTTTTTCTTAGGTGGGTAACTGATTGACCTAGGCCATCATTTCACCACTGATCTTCAGGGCTCACATTCAGATTTCTAACATTTGTGTTCTTGTTTCTCGCTTTTCTCTGTTGTAGTGTTCTATTTGTCCGATGTCCTTTCTAAAATGCATTGCTTTATAATAAGCACTGATGACCACAAGTACATTTATCTATCTCCTTCTTCTATTTCCAGAATATCTTATTGATTTTTAATATTTTTTCCTGCTATACATATTTTAAAATCAGTTTTGCTGGGTTCTTTTAAGAGATTCTGTTCAAATTTTAATTGGAATTTCTTCAAGTCTAAGGAGTAGTGTGTGATGAATTATCATCTTTACCCTAGAATTCCTTTCCAAAAAATGTAATGGTTTTCCACTTTATAAGACATTTCAATGTCTTTAGATGATGTTTTAGTATAATTGTATATAATTACACATCTAATATTATGTATGTAATATTTTACATTTAATTATAATTTTCACACTCCTGATTAGAGTGTTAGGAACACTGTATATTTATTACTATTTTGCATGCCATACTTATTTAAATTGGATTTTCTTTGTCATTATTGTTGTCATTTTCATTTCATCTTTTTTGGTCTAATAAACTTGTAAATTACTTAATTCTATTCATGATTTTTGCAGATTTAGAAATGTTTATACATGACAATTATACTCTCTCATGACAGTTTTATATCTTCCCCTCAGAATCTTCTAAAAATAATAGCTTTATTGCAATATAACTCACATATCCTAATATGCATCCTTTTAAAGATATAAGTCATAGTTCTCAGCATATTCCCACTACTGCGTGACCATTGTCACTGAAATAAACCAGATTGACAACGATAAGCACTTTATGATTTCACTGTTAAAACCTAGACAATGGGCTCAAAATGAAGTCACTTCTCTAAACCCCAAACAAGACTAATTTTAAACAAGCCAAGCAGGAATTGTTAACAGGCAGGGTAAGGGGCACCCCTAGACCCCCCAAGGCTGCCTGCTCTAAATAGATTCTGCCATGAGGACAAAACATCCTCTAATGCATAACACCTTCAATAGAAAAGACCTTTAATACAATTAGCGTGCAATAAAGAGAAGAGAAAGAATATAGTGAAAAGTTTCCCCATGAAACACCCAAAGTTACCCATCCTCCCATAGGTAAATGCCTAACCAAGCATGATTGGCCAAAGCAAGGCCATTGAGGCCGAAAAGGTTGCCATAAGTCTAAGGCACCGTCTAGTGGGGAACCATAAGAAAAAGGCAGAAGGGGCCAGGCTTGCTTGGAAGGAAAAGAGCAAAATTAAAACCCAAGTCAAGATAAAGACTGCCATTGTCAGCCTCCTGTGGATCTCTCTCACCCACCTCTGTCTTCTTCAAGTGTCTCTGTCCTAATCCCCCAAGTCCCTGGTGCAAGTCTAAGGCCAAGAAGCAAGCGCAGCCTCTTCACTGGTCTGTTTGCCCCATGTGCCTCCTCCAGGTCTTCATCTCCTTCCCCACCTCTGTCTGCTCCTTCCTCCTCTTCTTCAGCTTCTCACCCCTGCTCACTCAGCCCTTCCTGGGGTGGGGCAGGGAGCCTGGAATGTCTATGACAGAATTACTTAGCTGGTAATCTGCCTGACAGACCCCCCTAAAGGAAAGGAAGCTTACAATAACCAAGACTTCCTGACTCATGCTCCTTTCATCTATAAAACTCTCAGTTCATAAAGCATCTTGGAGCTCTTTTGTACTTACTAGATTGAATCAGTTTTCACTCAAACTCTTCAAATGTTTAATATGTCTCAGTTTATGTTTCAGTGCTACTTGGTGAGATGTCTAACATAGTCAAAATCACAGAGACAGAGAGCCCTGGTGGTTGCCCTGGGCTGGGATGAGGGGCTAGTGGGAAGGTATTTAGTGGGTATAACAGGATCTGAAAGAAGTTCAGAGCCTCTCTAAAATGTTCTAGAGATGGATGGTGTGATGGTTACATAACAGTGAAAATATATTTAAGGCCAATAATGTGCACATTATAAAGCTTAAAATGGTCAATTTTGTTACTTGTATTTTACCACGATTTTTCAAAATTACCATTTAAATGTTGCTACTAGTTCATGACTAGTAGATTTTGTTCCAAGTTGGCAGATCTCAGCTGTTTCTCTCTGATTGCATTTCTTCTCCAGATTTCAGGGTTGTGATTCACCATGGGACCTTAGTTCGCTGATTGGTCCACAAAATAGAGCTTGATTTTCAGCTCGCCCAGCTTTTCTTTGTACACATGGGAATGATGCTTCCAACTGCTTTACATGTTAGAGCAAAAAATTACATTTGTGCCAGAAAGGTATGAGCACTTCAATTTCTTCTCATTCTTCTCTTGCCCTTTCAGAATCTTAAATCTGCCCCTGCACAATGCCTTACCATAATAGTTAAGATCTATCCAATATCTATTATGTAAATATAAATGGCATAGCAGCATTGACTTAGAAGTGAACTAAAGGGAAAGTGTTAACGTTTCACCATTATAAAGGGCATTTTGGGCAAGCCTCACGTTTAATTTATTTAATTTTATTTTTTAAAGGTTTTTTTTTTTTATGCCTACGAGAACTGGGGTGTAAGCCAGAGGTGCAGGGGTCGGGAGTGATGAGAGGATTCACCAGAGAGAGTGGGGAATAGAACAGGCAGATGTACTGAAATGCACAGCTGAGGGGAGCAGCGGGAGAGGCAGGAAAGGTCTGCCTGCCATGTGGGTCAGCTCCCTGGGCTGCTGGGGATCGAACACATGCTGCAGTGGCTGGTGATAGATTGATAGTGCTTACTTTAACCCCTGTGCCACCAAAGAGGCCTCTCACATTTAATTTAATAGCTTTAGAACAGTAAATTACATAGAAGATTTATGTCTGTCATACTCAGCTAACTTGCCCCAATATCATTCATTCTATGCTTAAATAAAAAAACATAGGATAATTGAATTTAATGCCAAAATTTTATGAAGTTGAGAAAGTTTTTACATTTTTAACTGCCCCAATCCCCCCAAAAAGCATAAAATTAAGTTTTTAAGATATTTCCAGCTCAAATTATTTTAAATAGTTCTTACTGAGTATAGAAATTTTAAAATGTGGAGATCTTCCCTCATTTGACTAAACTCTGAATACCCACTGAAGAATGTACCTGAAGGGTTTTAGAATCATGATTATTTCTAAAATTTCAGTAGAAGGGAAAATAGAAAATTGCGTTCAGTGGTTATTTTAGAGGAAAAATAAAAAGCGCTTAAACAGGCATATACAGAAAGATTAAAGTAATAAATAGACTATAATTATGTCTTAATGTGGCATTTTAGTGGGTACTTATATAACTATACCAATGACAAAGTAGTTATGCTAACAAATTTAGCAGGATAAATTTTAATTTATAAAAATATAGTCTTCTGACAAAAAGTATTATGCCTTTTATAAAAAAAAAGATGATTGTGAAACTACACAATGGCCTAAAAGCAATATAAACTAAATTGTTTTTATTAAATTGCCTTTTACTCATAATAATTTGGTAAATTGCTAGTTTATTAGATCATTTTGTTGCAGTGCCCAATTCACCACTGTAATTGACCAGCTCTTCTTCCCTTGTGCTGGAGAACTTTCATCTTTTCAGCTTAACAGGTTTAGCTTTAAGGTAAATTGAACTTCTAATCAAATCTCCTACTTTTTAAAACAGTGTTCTCTTCAGTAGACTTCATTTTACATCCGTTCACACACTTCACTGTTTGCATTTTATATTTGTAGGCAGCATGTGATGAATAATGTCAATAATTACTTGACACATTGTTTTCTTATTTCTTTGGATGGTTAAATACAAAGAACAACTTTAACTCACATTGTGTCCTTCTAATAAACAGTAGCTGATGGAGAGAAAAATAAATCCAGGGCAGGATGACATCATTTTATTTAGTCTATCAATATATATGGGGTACATACAGTGTTCCAGAATATATTGTCTTGAAAATTTTAATAGCAGGAAGACCGACATCATTTGTCACTTTAACAACACAATTTATATGCCATGGTATATTGATTTAGATACGCTCTGTATGGGATTATGTTATAGATTCCACTCTAATGACATACTGCAAAATGAAAAGAATTTTACTATTACCAACAGTGCATTTTGAGGTTACAATAACATCTAAAGGGGAAAATTAAACAAAACATTGAACAATAACACTTTATTGTGATTTAAATTTCCCTAAGGTTTCTGTTTTTGTTTTCTGAACCAGAAGAGGTTGGTAAAATAGAGGGGAATAAGTTAGAGTAAATCAAGTAAGTGTGGTTGGAAAAAAAAAAGGAGACAAATATTGCCCCTCTTCATACAAACTCTTATTCAAAATCTTATTTGCTGTTGGAGTTAAAAATGTTGAAAAATGAATAGATTGAAAGGATTGTCTGCAGCTCAGTTTTATTTTTTTTATTTACAAGCTTATTTATCCTATTGTTTGCTTAAAATCTCAAGTTGTCTCCCATTTTAAATGTAAGGTATACAAACAAAAATATTGATTTATGTTCTCAAATCTGCTCAGATGTAAATCTATAAATCCCAGGAAATGGCACCATCATACCTAGAATTACTCAAACTAAAACAAATACTTTCCTTTCCTTAATCCTCTACATTCTGCTCTCACTTACTTCCATCCTGTTGATTTTATCTTCACATAAACATCCCCACTTTGCTCTCTCATTGTCATCTCCAATGTTTATCAGTAAAATTAGGTGCAGTTTAATACATTCAGAAATATATAGCTAAATCCCAGCAAACTTTAAAACTGACATGCTCAGTCACACCAATTACCTCTCCTACACTCCTATACTTCCCTCGTTCCTTTATTGATAAAATACTTCCCAGTATGATAGTATGGTAAGCAGTTTGAAGAAAGCTCAGTGAAGATGATAGCAAGCTTGGAGGCCTGTCTTCAAGGGCACCGCAGATGCACTGAACTAATGGACAATGTATGGTCCTGTGTCTCCAATATCTAGAATACCTATGATGTGAATAAAGAGGTGACAGTGTACCAAGTAAGAAAAGGTGTGTCACACTAGTGAACCATGAAATTGAACGGTGGAGATATGGGCTCTTCAACCTAACCTTACTTTGGAAGAGAAAGAAAATATGATTACTAGCTTGAACTGTTTATGTGATACCATTTATACCAAACTTTAGGCTCCCGCCAAAATTATGCTTCTTTTAAACCAAAGAATAGCAAAAATTATGCTTCTTTTAAACCAAATACACTGCATCCAATGACTAAGTGAATGTTTATTAAGAAGACTGAAACAACTGTGCATGCACCCATGAAAATGCTTTTGAATCCAGTTCCAAAGCTCAGAGTCCAGTTAAAGTCCAGAGGGAGAGGGTTTTGCATCCTAATTGCTTCTCTGGTATTTGACTAAATGAGCCTAAATTTGCCTGAGGTTAAAATGCTTTCGGGATTCATTATTAATTCTGACCTCAATGGCTCTTGGCCCACTCCTGAGCCAGGCCTGAGGACCTGGGGTTGTGAAGATAGAAGTTGCAGGAGAGCTCTCTTGGCAAGAGGTCTAAGGTTATGAGGCCGTAGTAAATCTTCCAAACACTTTGGTCTTATGGATGCAGGATTTCGTGAAATCCTGCAGAGACATCAAGCTATCTACTTTGCATAAGGTCATGGCTAGGAGAATAAGCCTGTTCTAGATTGTCTCAAAGTATTATTCAATGTTTCATTACTGAATTGATCTATGCCATGAAATTTTTTAAAGGGAATGTGGACCCAGAGAATTATATGATGCCCATATATGAAATATGATGCCCTGAAATTATATCCTCTACTGGTTTACCAGTGAGACATTCCCAGAAGAGTGAGAAAAGCTACCTAGACAGGGAAGAGAGGATCCTGTAAAAAGTTGTGACCACAATTATTGTATTGCTAGGAGAAATGCTGTGTATCAGCAGGGGAGGAGGAAAAGAAAATTAGGAAAGAGCTCTGCAAAGAACAACAGTGTAAATGACTGGAAAAGCTGCAAAGTCTAGCGTTCAAATCTACCCCCCCAGTTTCTCATGGACTGATATTTGTATGCAACAGGAAGGCAACTGGCAGATCCTCAAGGTATTTAAGAATGGGATGGTGAATAAATGCTCTGATTGCAGCTATCAACATGGTAGGGGGGGGTCCTTAAGTCAAGAAAGAGATCCAGGCTCTTATACTGCACCTGCTCCTCCTGGCTCCCATCATGGGGGTGCACCAGCCCAAGAAATACCCTGGAAATCATAGAAGGAAAAGATGTGTAAGGCAGACAGTCCTCCAGGTGAATGAACTACTCAGGTTAGCTAGAAAATAGTTCCAATAATTATCTGAACTTGTGCAGGATCAGCTAAATAAATAAAAATAAATAAATAAGCAAAACATCCTGGGGAGCAGGAAAGGAATCATTTTTTGAGAAGCACTTTCTAGCCGCTGGATTGTTCCCTCTTGTCACAAGTGCAAGGTATAGTCTGGGCCACAGGGCTCAAGGTATCAACTTGGCATTCCCTAAAAGTGCAGACACTGTCTCACAAATGCATGGCTCAGCAGAAGCCTCTAAAGACATCCAGGAGAAGGGGAGAGGTAAAAATAGGAGGGGGCAGACCCCACTGGATTTGACTAAGGCTACCAGAGGGGGATGTGATGGGGTCCAATGGAGACCGACTGGGGCATTGGTGGTGGGTGTGGTGAAATAACATATATTTGCCGAGATGCAAACCTATGTTCCTAAGACATAATGCTGTGTTGCAAATCAACATTACCTTAATATATATAACTTAAAAAGCAAATAAAAAAATAAGTAAAATAAAAAGATTTTTTCCTTTTTCACAGAAATTTATTTTTTATTTTCTTTTTATTTATATATATATTTTTTACATCATTGTTCATTTTTAAACAATGTTTGCTCCCCCCCTCCTGCCCCTCAGAGGTAGTTCCTATAGAATTTTCTTCACTAATGCATCCACGCACCATCACCACAGTCCCCTGTGCTACTCCCTCCCTTCCTCTGATCCCTCTCCCTCTTCCATATTTTTAATGGAAAAAATAAAAAAACTTTTGGTTGGATGTAACAGGGAGAATAGGAAAAAACACATTGACTTCATCTTCCTGGACACAGAACTTTCTCCAGACACATCCCACGCTTAGATGCAACACTTCCTTGCCTTATAGCGGAAGACAATCTCATATCCTTGCTTTGTGTTTTATATTCCTAGTTCTTCTGATTCAAAGATATGATTAAGCAAACCAGATCCTGCTTCGAAATACTAATGTCAATCCTTATGACGTCATACCACTTTTTCTATGCTAAGAAATGTATTTTTAAAAAAAGCCATCAGTTTAAAAAGAAGTTATGATTATGTATGCTTATGTCACTTATGTTTCCAGAAATTATTCTTTATAGTTCAAGTTCATAGAACTTGAACATTAGAGTTTCAGAATAAATTGTAAATGATAAGGAGTTCTTTGTAGTTACTTGAACATATTCATTTGCCCTGTAAAGTTAAGAGAACTCATAGGAGAGAGGAATATATTTTTTTTTAATTCCATTTCAAAGAAGTATATTTCTCCTAATTTTATGTAAATTACAGGATGTTCTCCACACTGAGCCTCAGCAGGCTCTGCTGTTTGTGGTCTTCCATTTCTGAATAATGGCGGCATATCTTACTGATTACAGAGCAGCTCGTCACTGTGATTTTCTGAAAATTCTTAGAATTTCAGAACATAAAATTCATAAAATTGATTTTTTGGCCAGTCTAGTTGGTAAATCCTTATAGATTAGGGTGGTGGAGATCTCAGGCTATCATCAAGCATGAAAGTTCTAAAGGTTTAAGAGCAAACACTGTAATGCAGTTTCTCAAACAACCATAAGAGTTTAACTAAAGAAAGGATTTGTCTGATTTTAGTGATAAGCAAAAGTTATTAGCAGAATGTGATTTGAGTAGCCACTACATAAAGTCTTACATAAAGTTCTTGAATTTAAAGCACACTGGTGGCTCCACGCCCAAAATATATTCACAGATTGCATTTTAAAAAGTCCTTATATAATAATATTAAAATCAAATTAAAGTTAAATGTTGACATTAATGCAATTTTATGTGTGTTATTATGTTGCCAAAACCAACTTACCTATTTGGGGTCAGTATCATGACATTTTTATTGTATTAATGTTTTCCATTTTTCCTGTTATTATAATGATTATTTTCTTTTTATTGCAGTAACTAACATTGGCTTACATTGCTGTTGGTATTTTGGAAATATAGGGACACCCCTTTTCAGGGGAAGTTACCATAGTGCACCCAAAGCACCTGAAGTTCACCACCTGCTCCACTGTACTCCCTCCCATTCTGTTCCATTGATCTACAATGTAATAGAATTTTTTTTTTTTTAATTGAACCCACCAGCCCCTTGTTTGCTAAATGCCCTTCTGGTTCCAGTTCTTAAGCCTAGTAGGTCCTTATTTGTTAATCTTCCCTTCTGGTTCTTTTTATTGAGCAAACCAGGTCCTCCTTTGCAGAGCTGCCCTTCTGATTCATATTATTGAACCCACCCACTCCTTCTGGAATAGAAACGTAAACTGTGTTCATTTAATTTACCACAGGTTTTAGTCATTATTATCATTACTATCAGAGTAGATCTGGATGTGACACTCATAACATTAATAAATTAAAAAGGAAAAATAATACAATTATGTCTGATACACAGAAATAATTCAACAAAGATATCATTCATTTATTATAAAAACTAACAGTATCATTAAATTCCCTTAACCTGATCCAGGGTACTTGTGAAATGAATATACTTACCCTTATTATTACTACAAAGCATTTTGACATAAATAGATGTGGAGCTGAAAGCATGGTAGGAAGATAAAAGTGTGAAAGGAGGAAAAGCAAAAAAGATGCTTGCATTCAAAATAAAAAATGATGATTGTCTAAATGACCAATTTTGACAATCGTAGTCACTCTCAAACAGAACACTTTGGGAACTGGAAGCAGTTCACAGACCACCATTTTTGAAGCACTGCTCTAAAGAAACTGGTATTAGCTTTCACGGTGGCCAACGTGTGCAAGCTTGCTAGATGAATAAGGACAGATCTCAACATCGCTGTGACATATTTTCTCTTGAAAATTTTGAAAGTTTTTAATGAGCATTACTCAAAGAATTCAGGGTCAGAGTTTCCCAGCAGAGGTGTTCACTCTTCAACAAATGAATATCAAGCACCATCTATTTAACAGTCACTGGGACGTGGTTCCTGCATCACACAAAACCAAATTGAAGGCCATTTTACCAGACGACTGGCAGATAATTTTCAGAAGTGTCAATGATGAAAATCATGGGAGTCTATGGAGCTTCTTTGCACCCATGGGGACTAATAAAACATGGCAACTAAATAGGGACATCATCTGGAAGCAAATTCTTATACACTAAAGTAGTTGGAATACATTTGGGCAACTGTGGACTGGATGGTCATACTACATCAATTTTAATTTCCTGACGTACTAACCAGCTGGCGCTGCCATAACAAAATACAGATGAGGTGACTGAAGCAACTGGAATATATTTCTCACAGTTTTGAAGGCCTGGAAGTCCAAGATGAAGGTGCTAGCTAGTCAATTCTAAATCACTTCCTTGCTTTTTCTCTCACAAGACAGTGAGTGAGAACTCTCTGCTTTTTTAAAATGAATAACTCAATATCATAAGATGTCATTTCCTTTAATGAATTTATAAGCTTAGCAAAATTACAAAGTTTTTAAAGCTTCTTATATTACGTAAGTTCATACAGAAAAGTAAGCATGCAAGAAAGCTTAAGGAATTAAAAAAAAATAAACTAGGCAAATTAGGCTTTCCACAACTGACACCAAAACATAACATAAAGGAAGTCATAACTAAAACAGTTAAAATTATTCAGAAAGTAAGGTCTCCATGAAGAAAGGAAGGATATTCGAGAATGAATAAATGAAGTTTAAATAAAATACTTCATCTATTGTTTATTGATTGAACAGATAGCAATTTTCTTAAAGTAACAGTGCATTTAGTAATTACAGTTTATAGATAAATGAAATGAGTAAGAACAATAGCATAAGGGATGGGACAGCAGATTTGGGAATACTCCATCATAAGCTCTTGCACTACCTGTCAACTGCAAAAGCTATTTGAAAAGAATTGGTGTTTGTAGTCGATGTATGTTGCAAATGGGACAACCACTACAATAAAATTTAAACAGAAGTATAGTTGATATGCAAAGAGAGAAAAGAAAATGGAATCATAGGAAAACTCAACTAAAACCAAAGAAGGCAGAAAAGGAGCCGAGAAACCAAGCTAACCAAAGAACTATGTTAGGCGAATGTTGGAAGCATTTATATTCCTTTCTGTTGTTCATGTTCATTTGCTCTTAAAAATCTCACAGAGGGACTTCTTTCATAGGGAAAGTAAAACAGAAACACAGAGTTCACTTCCTAATAAACTGTCCAAGCCCTGCACCGGAAATTTTGGCCACCAGCCTATAGAGGGAATCGCTGGTGATCTCTGCATTTCTGGGGGCTGGCAGGCCTGTGTGGCAGTCGGCTCATTTGCCTTCCAGATCAGTGGGCCTTCATGCTTTCATTCTAATTCCTCGCTGAACAATGTCTCTCCTCTAGAAATTCTGTTTCAATGCATTAAAGGTCTCTGGACAGTCTTCTCTACTTACAGGAATGCTTTTGTTTAAGGCGACTGAAATTTTTACCCCAAAATCAGAAAAAAATATTTTCTCAAACAGTGTATGAAAGACAGAGTGCTTGTTTTCCCAAGCAAGTAATAATTCTGATGATTTATTATATCCTATAGGCAATTGAAGGAAAGAGCTATCTAATTGCCTGAACTCACCTGGGAAATAAACAAACCTCATAAATTTTAGCTGTTTACCTGTTTATTGTTTTCTTCAGGGGGATTTAACTCAAATGTATTCCCCTGCAGTAATTGCTCCTTCTTTAGCCATGGCCAGGAGAATGTCTCACAATAATTTTAGAGTTAGGTTTAACAAAGGCATCAACATTTATTATAATTGACATTAACAATTTTGATACCTGCCTCATATTAAGAGGTTTATAACATAATTACTCACTTGCTTTGAGAAAAATAATTATTAAATAGATCCCTCATTGTTCCTCTTCTCTATCCCTACCTTATTACAGTGATTTTTGTCAACTGGAAGATTCTCCAAGTCAGTAATATTGGTGCCCATAGATCACGAAAAGTAATCAGATTAAACATTTCAAAATATTTTTTGTATTTAGTAATGATTATGGATAGCAACTTAATTTATTGACATCCCCAGAGTTGAGCAGACTTGGTTGATTCTATTATGATTGAACCAGAAATAGTCTGGTGAATTAATTACAGAAATAGTCTGGTGATAAAATCTAAAGGCGACAATGTGTATCAAGCACAAGAGAAGAGAAGGTTGACAGGACAAGCTAGCGTTGCCTACAGCCAGGTTATCAGATAGAGGACTTGTGTACCGCTGGCTCGGATGTTAGTTATTTTTACCAATATCATGAGAAAATCTCTTTAAGCTAAGGGAGAGAGGTCATAGGATAAATATTAACTAACAAAAAACACTATGAAGAACCTTCACATGTACTTACTAAAAGTAAACAATTTGATAAGCACATGTTCCTTCTCTATTTCTTGAACCTTCAGTGATAAAGCCTTGAATCTTACAAGGAGCCAAAATTTTGTAATACTTTTTTACATAAAGTTGTTGATATAGAGAAGTCCCACCCTATAAAATATTTGCCCAGGCCCTGTTCATGGAAAAAGGCCAGCCTTGTTTGAGGAGGCAGGAGATCTTTTTCCTCTGAAGTTAAAATGCAGTATCATAATAGGATATAGACCTCCTCAGTCAAGTACTTTCATTAAAAAAAAAATTGAATTTTACCCAAATCATTGTATATGCATTTAGAAAATATATTTTACTTCAGATTTGAAGGTATTTTCTGAAATGTGTTTTAAAGCAAATTTAAGAAGTTGAAGACATAATCATAAATAATATTTATAGAGACATTAAAATTGACACATTAACATTAAAACTATGAAGAAAATTAAAGAGGTTACATTGTATTTGATATATTGCAAATATATTACTGGTGTTATTAATTATTTATAAAATACTAATTACATAAGCCACATAGACCTATGGTAATTATAATTTATTTTCTATTGCAAATTAATAATTAATATTGTGCAATGACATTTATTATTTGAATTTTTAAAACATTTACCTATCAGTCTTTTGATAAATACTGCTCTGATGTTTTATTAAAGATATCTCTAAAGGTTTGATAATGTCAAAGAGATGAAAATTTTATTTTCTTTAGTTTTTTTTCAAGATGAACTAATGATGAAGGAGCAATCGACTTTCAATAAAACAGAAAATTAATAACAAATTTCAAGTTTCTGAAAACCCCTTTTAGCTATTTGGGAGAAATATAAACATGATTCATTTTGGACCTGTAGATAAAAATTTGAGCTAATTGATAGCAAAAAAAGTGGCAATATTGTTGTTTTGCTTTGCTTTTCCCACTTCTAAAATGTTATAAAATAAATTTAAAGTCATTTCTAAAGCTAATCAAAGCCAAATTAAGATAAGTGAATTCTAGAATTATTCAACAATTTTCAAAATTGTTGTTGTTTACATCTCAAAACCTAAGTGGAATTATTGTTGCATGTTTTTCTTATACCCTTTTACCTTCTGCCAAAAAGAAAAAGACAAGGAAATCTGAACAATCAGAAGCCTATACTAGAACCTTTCTCTTTTACACTTACTGACACGTTTCGGAAACAAATTCCAGTCTGTGTAATGAACCATTCAAGGCATAGACAAATGCAGATGAAATACAGAATACCTTAGAAAAAAGACTGATGATTTTATTTCTGCTGAAGGGCAGAACAAGCCAAGAGATAATGGTCTGAAAGAGGAACACAATAACAAGAATTCAAATCATAAAATGTCAATTCTTTATTTTGCCAAGTTTCAGAGTGAGAAATTGTCAGCCTCAAAAGGAGTAGTTATGTTAATATATTATTAATATAAAAACAATTCAATGATAGTGGGAAAAATGTAAATCCCTATAAGAAGTGAGGGCCACAGATTCTAATTTATGCTAGAATAGTTGTTACGAATAGAAAGTATAATGTTTAATCATTAATAGAAACTATAATTCTAATTTATGCTAGAATCATGTTATGAATAGAAACTAATATATTAACAGATACAACATTCAGATCATTCTTTATCTGGAAATATTAAAACATATCTCTATTTGGATAAGTAGATCAAGTATACAAGTAAATTATACACCTATTGCATGTGGATAAGTAGATCAAGTATACAAGTAAATTATACACCTATTGCATGTATATGTGTAATTACTATGCTGTATCTTATACTACTTGCTAAATTAAAAGCGATAGTATATTGGAATTCATAATGTCTTGACATGCAATAAAATAAACCAATTTGAAATTCCATGTTTTCTATTTCTAGTAGTATTCATTGCACTTTGACTTGCTTAAATTCTTCATTCTAATTTGCATCATTTCTTGCCAAAAAAAATACCGTGTTGATATTTTCATACTCCTTCAGAATTTATTCTTCATTATTTTTACTTCAATATGCGAATAGTGTGGGTTTTGTTTTGTTGGTTTTTTTTTTTTTTTTGGTCTGTTTACATTAAGCCCTGGCTTTCCATATCTATTTGACTCTAATGCATTTTATTATAAATTTAATGATCACAATGCTGATTTTTGTTTTGTATTAACTATGTGTTAGGCAATATTTCTGGTGATTTATGTATTAATTCATTTGACTGTCACCATCGATTTTGGGGTACAGTGACTTACCCACTTACAGATGAAGAAACTGAGCGCATCGTCGAAGATTGCTCTGGTCCTGGGGAGATGCGGGGGCCTAGGACCCAGGCAAGCTTTACCCTTCACCTGCACAACGTGGGAAGCCATGTCAGGTCTTCTCCTGACTGTTAATTGGAGCTTTCTGATTGCCTGGTGGGGTCATCATGCAGCTCTAGTGTCTACACTGAGTGAAGCCACGGGGGTCCCATTCATGCTCTAGGGACAGGGAGGTGTTCAAGCGTGAGCCCCACCTCTTCCAATATAAATAATCCACTCGCATCAACTGACCCAATACAGAGTGTCTTTCTTGTGCCAAAGAGGGCTGTAAGTTGGTGTCTGAGAACTCTAGTAGCAAATGTCTGTTCCCAACGCAATTTTAAAGCCTGGAGAGAACATTCGATGATAGCTGGGTCTCCTCCATGTAAGAACATCCAAGATTGAACAACATGCCAATAATGCATTAATGTTTGAGACTCCCTGGGTCCCACCTCAATATTCAAAGTCTTTCAAATAAACCCAGGACGATGGGGAAAGTGCACGTGAAATAAGTTTCGTGGCTTTTCAACTTCACGTAGTTAGGACCCAAAACAAGGTTTCATGAGTGCAATAGTTTAACAAAACCAGGTAGGAGCAATTTCATCCAAGGAAATGTACCCTTTTTTTTGATTGAAGGATTTAAATAAATAGTTTAACATGATTCTGTTACAAGTGACTTGAGAATCCACAGTTGATAAGAGTGTTCTGGAAATGTTTTCACCAGTCTCACTTCATTTGATTCTCTTCATAATTTTCAGAAAGACTCAAACAAATTCCCACGTTGTATATGAATAAACCAACCTTCAGAAAGTTTACCACAATCTTACAGTATAAGATTAGAAGCCCTTGCTAATGTGTTGCCTAATTGTCGTCTATACACAGCCCTCCAAACCAAGTATTTGAGGAAGCTTCTATACAAATCCCTGCTCTATAATTTAACTATTTAAGTTTGCATTATAAAATATTTTATAAATGCCAAATTTTGGGGGGGAATTTTTTAATTTTTCCTTGTCTCTGTCTCTCTCATGTAGGTAACTTATAAACAGTATGTCAGTATAATGTATACAAGTGTACATATTCAAGTATACTGTATATATAATATCCTGATTACTTTATATGCATACATGCATGCTGTATGTGTAAAAATGTGCTTATACGTACCTTATATATGTCTTATATGTATATGTAAGATAAGTCTGTAATATGCTTACTATGTTATATTTCTTACCCTATACACATACATATTATTTTCTAATTAATCCCCACATATATAGGTATATACATGGAATACACATACATGCACACAGATACATCCTCCAAATCAGCAATTATATTGTCTCAAATTTTTGAGCCATCTTATCTTTACCATCATTCTCCTGAAGCATAATCAATAATACTTCAGATGTATGAACCCATGGGTAAAAATGATTGTATTTACTAATATGCATATCATCAGCAACATTTTTTATAGAAATTTATTTGAAGTAAACAATAAACAGGGACTAATAAAATAATACAATAGCTATGTGTTTTTCACCACATACATTCCTAAGAAAGTAAATAGTAACTTTGAAGTAATACACAATGGATCAAGTTATTTTATTAAGCAAAAAAACAAAACACAGAGAAGTATGCTATCAAAACAATGTATTCTATATATTCTATAATGATTCCTCAAAAAGTGCACTAGTGCTTGACTCCAGGGAGGGAAACTTCGGCAGTGGTGTCCACCAATGGGAAAACATTGCAGCTACTTTTTCAAATGTTTAGACCATTTGGTTTGCATTTTTGTTGTTGGTAAGTAAATAAAATGTTACAGAAACCTGGGATTAGGCATAAAAGTTTCTAAATAAATGAAATAAAAATTCATATTATTTACAAATCAGTATTTCCAAAACCAGCATCCATAGGATACAGCTCCGAAAAGATGTTCTGATGAAAAATATCCAAAGTGTATGATGAACTACATCTGGAAATGCAAATGAAATAGCTTTTCTTACTCATTATGCACCTGTATGTCACAGGTATGGATTAATCATTCCATAAAGGAATATTTTTAACTCTTTGCCTCCCATAGTTTAAAAATATATTTGACCTTCTTTATTAAATTATAATTGACAGGGATTGTTGACGTAGTTTCAGGTATACATCATAATGATTTCAAATGTGTATATATTATGAGTTGCTACAACAAATTCAGTTAATTAGCACTTATTAACCCTTCTTTTTACGTGGGAGCTTTTCACATTCAATGTACCAGTTTTGACAGAACTGGTGGTGTAGAAACCAATTCTAGCCTTTCACCCAGGCAGCGAAAGAACAAATGGTACTTCAGAAATGGTGAGGCCAGGAGAAGCTTTATTACTCATGCATGAGGTCCCACACCTGGTGAGCTCCCTAAGGCCTGAGCCAGGGTTTAAAGACCAAGGGTTCCTTTGATACACAACTGCAGGGTAAATGGCTTTCAGGCTTTTCTGCCCTCCCACCATGAGGATTGCCCTGCCTAATGGGGCACCTGCAGTTGTTACATTGTTGTAAGGGGAGTTATTTACTCCTGTGGGCCTTGGGAAGGTACTGAGCTACTCAGGGAGAGAAGAGGAAGCAGGAGGGGGGGGGAGAGAAGGGGAGAAAGAAGCCCGGAGTGAAGACTTGCTGGGGCTTGGAGGCCTCCTGGCCCCTCAGCACCCCTGCCTGCCATGTACCTGTTTGCCACACTACATGTATGGCTCAGTAAAAGCCTGAGAAACCCAGCGAGGGCTCCAGGACGCCTCCTTTACCCCTGTCTGCCGAATCATAAAGCACCTGCCCTGTGCCCATCTTGCCCCTACAGCAAGTGTCTCCATATCTGTTGCATGGATAGCATTGTTTTCCAGCTGGCACAACCACTTGTGGGAAAGTTCCCAGACAAGGGCGGCCAGGCAAGGGGGGAGCAATGCAGTCATTTGGGGGTGGCCTTGGAGAGACAGAACAGCTAGTTGGATGTGCAACCTTGTACATATGAGTGCTGAGGCCCTGGCCATGAGTCTTGAAAGGGAAGGAGCTGTAAGTAAGCAAACTTGTTAACTATGCCTGCATGTGAATGTTCATTGCACCTGGGCTGGAAGTTCTGCTGGAATCTTTATTATATTCATTTGATCAATAATATATTTTCTCATCACTGGTACTGTGGTAACTATTTATGATTTGATATAAAAACATGGAAATAATAAAGAATTTTGAAGAGTATTGAGCTATTGAATATTAGTTGATACAAATCATAAAATCAAGCTATACCCTTCAGAAAGAAGAAATTTACAAGAATATTTCTCACATAGGCAGGAAGACACCCCCAAATATATGCTAACAAAGTGTTGTCTTCATGAAGGGTGATGGGCATGTGTGATCCAGAAAACAGAAAGTCCACACCAAGGACTTCCTATTTTCTACCTATCTAGCTTATTTGAAAAAAAAGATATTCTGAGTTTGACTACCTACAAAAAATTTTCCGAGTAGATTCATCTGTTAAATTAGGTGCGATTATACTGATAAAATAACTCAACACATCCAGGTAGCGTGGCTTTAATTCACTAATTACTCTGTAATATTTCATTTGCTTCCAGTAGGTTACCTGTCCTGGGGTAGATGGGGGGGAAGCTTCAGGCTTTTCCGCCCCACGCCCCCACCGTGCATGCTCACTTGACCAGGTGGGTGGTGTTACCTGGCGTGGGCCAGGCCTGTTGTGCTGAGGAGGGAGGTGTGCAGCGGAGTGTGGCAGAGTGCTGCAGGAGTGCTGCCACGAGCAGCAGAGAACATGAAGACACCAACACAGCTGCTAGAACAGGTAATGAATCTATCCAGTATGGGATGGTTGTGCTACACCTGTGCAGAAAAATTTCATTTTGGATAAAGGAAAGTACTTTCAAGCAGCTGAGTATTTTTGTTAATTAATCAAATATACAAGTAAGTACAGATAATTTCCTATTTGAGGTTTTTGTGGTAAGGCGCTAAAGAAAACAGAGCACTTGCTAAACAGCTACAAAAACTATATAGAAATAAAAGGCATTTGTTGGTGTCATTTTTGTATGGTAAGATACAGCTCATCACTTGTGGACTTTTTTTTTTTATGTAGAAGACCTGGGGTGTAGGCCAGAGGTGTTGGGGGGTGAGAGGATTCACCAGAGACAGAGCGGGGAGCAGAACAGGCACTGACTGAAATACACTGCTGAGGGGAGCAGCGGGCGAGACAGGAGAGGTCTGCTGCGCCATGAGCGTCAGCTCCCTGGCCTGGGATCGAACTCATGCTGCAGTGGCTGGTGATAGCTTGATAGCGCTGTGTTTTTAACCCCTGCACCACTAGGGAGGCCACTACTTATAGATGTTTTTAAAAATTGATCATTGGTAGGAAGTAAACAGAAAAGTTATAAACAGTGTGTGGTAATACATTTCTTGAGATAAATGCAAAGAAATTCACTTGGTCTAACAAATCACAGTAATTTGGAACTGAAAATTTTTTAAACGTCATTACTGAGGTTCCTATGTTTTATAGTCAGTTATTATATAATTATCACCTTTCATTAATTAATATCTATATCTATTATTAATTAATAGCTATATTTAGGATGTTCTGAAATATGCATGTTTTCCAGAAAAAAAAGTTATGTTTGCTTGCTACAGAAATTGATATATAATAATGCAGTTGAATTGTCTTACTTTATATTATTTAAATACTAACAGCAATTAAGATACATCCAGGGAGGGCCTCCCCTAGTGGCTGCCCGCAGCCTCTGCAGCGCCGGTTCGATCCCAGGCCACCAGCGAGGGTCCCACATGGCGCGCAGACCTCTCCTGCCGCCCGCTGCTCCCCTCAGCAGTGTTCTCTGTCATCTGCCTGTTCTGTTCCCTGCTCTGGTGAATTCTCTCACCCTCCCGTGCTTCTGACTGTACCCAGTGCTTGTATAAATAAATAAATAAATCTTAAAAAAAAAATAAAAAATAAAAAAAAATACATCCAGGGAGAAGACAGTCTCTTAAAGTTGAAAGACTGAATTTTTAATAAGCAAATTATAAACTCACCCTTTTACTTTTCTTATTTAAATGATTTTGTTGTTGTATAGTTTTATTTTGTACTTCTTATTCATTGAATTCAACTACACCAAGAGAGAGGAAAAAGGTGGTTAAGAAGAAACACAATTAGAGTTTTGGAGAGAAGGAAAAATAAAAAAAAGAGAAAATTAAGTTTTCTGAACCAAATCAAATGACTGCTCAATAGAATGACCATTAATTTCTTCCTTACCAAGTTATAATTTTAAACCATGAAAATATTGTTTCTCTGAATCATAATACATGATGAAATCCAGACACTTTGCAGAGAACAAGACAACTAGGCAAAGTAGCAGTGATACCCTTCAGAGAAGATGGTGATAAATTAATGAAGATTTTGTAATATTCTAATCAACAGGAGGACAGGAAACTTTAAATCTATGACAGCTTGGAATGGTCAGAAACAGACCAAGCCCTGACTTGTATTACAATTATGTGTACTCTTGTCAATTTTTAGCAAGCTGAAGAGGTTGCAGTAGAAGTATCATCCAGTTCCCATCGCAGAAAAGTTTGGGGCAGGCAGAACAGGGAGCATTACTGTGGACTTCTAGTGAGTCCGAACCTGGGACACGACTGGAAGGGAAATCAGACATGGGGGACTGTCATGTCCAGCACGCAGCAAATCTTTATTGTCTTAGTGCTCATTATATACTATTTTAATTGCAGCAGGTGTAACATCAAAGCATACCATATAATGATGACATGTATGAATGATTAGTCTATTTTCTTACTATTATCTATTTACTTCAGACAGTAGGGTACCAGGTGGTTAGTTCTCACACACATAATCTTATCGCCCCCTAGCCAGAGCCTGGGAAGTTTGCTCATTATTTTTGTTATTCTCAAACTGTGGAGATGTATGCAGGTCACTTCCAGGCTCTCAACACCAAGTCCTGTCACCCAGAGGTTTTCCTCCAAGATGCATGTGTTTTCATATGCCTTAAAGACTTGGGTCAAGGCCCTTCTGCTCACTGCGCAGGGTCTCTCCATTTTGTTATTCTCAGACTGTGGAGATGTAGAAGCCTGACTCCACGCGGGTCACTTTCCAGGCTCTCAACACCAAGACCTGTCACCCAGAGGTTTTCCTCTGAGACACATGTGTTTTCACATGCCTTAGGGACTTGGGTCAAGGCCCTTCTGCTCACTACGCGGGGTGGCCGCCTCCAACACATTACAATCAGATTTAAACAGATATATTTGTAAATCCTTGGAATCCACCTATGAAAAGTGGGGCACAGATACATTCTCTGGCTGAATGTTACAGCCAAGATCAGTTTGTTCTCAGGACTGTAGTTTAGTGGAAAGAAGTGTACGTAAGTTAATTCAGCACAGATTCCAATAGTGCCCTGCTGTATAAGTTGAAGATTATAGGACATATAGAAAATCAAAGCCAGTCTACCTCTAGATAGCTTTGTGACTAAGTAAATAAATCTGATATGTAGGTTTTTTAATAAAATGGTCAGAGTATCTATAATGTAAAATTTTTATAAGAACTATAAAATGCCTAATATAGCACTTAACATTTATAGAAAGTAATGTTACTCATTGTTCTTTTTGAATACATACACCTGTGGGTGTATATTTCTTTCTTCCTTGCCTCCACTGTTTTCTTTTAAGTATAATTTTGACTCCATATCATTTGTTTTTATATCTGACACTTTCATTTAGTGCCGTGAAATATTACATAATTGTAATCATTTCTTTTCTAACCCTCAATTTAAAATGTGATTTCTAGTTTTAAATATATGAGTAACTTGAGGCTAACTTTCATTCCGTTTTTTTGAGTTTTGTGGCATTATAGACAGAGAGCATAACATGCATAATCTGAGATCCTTGGAATTTATTGAGACATATTATGACCACAAAATGGTCATATCTTGATATGTGGGTGTGAGTGTGTGTGTGAGTATTCAGTCTTGGTGTTTCCTCTCTCAGATTCCCTATACCTCTCACTGGGAGGTGGGGTCCAGAGTGAATAGGATCTGAAAACTGATGCTGTTTTTGCTATTCATTGAGTCTTACTGTCCATTTTTCCTCTCATCTCTAAAAATCACTAGTCTCTGTAGCTCATGTCCTCACACTAAACCCCCTAACCCCCTGCTTCACTCCTTGAACCAAGTGGCCACACTCTTCTTGCACCATTCCTTCTCACTGGCTATAATCTTTAATTTTGACTGTTTTTTCTTCTTGAAGATAAGTTATGCGGTTATCTGACGTCCAGTGTTGTGGATGATAAATTTGTTACAGATCTACGGGCCTCTCCCTTTTGCATAATTGTTCTTTGTTCCTGGGGCTGCTGTAACAAGAAAGAAAAAAGCAAACATTCTAATGGCATCAATATAAGTCATGGAGATTTTTTTGATTATCTCAATAATCTACCTTATGGTGTATCAAACCAGTAAGTTGTCAAGGGTTAGTTTTGTATGCTTGATTTATATAAAACTTTAAAGAAACATAATGCACGCATTGAAGGAAAAATGCTAATATTGCCATTTATATATATAAATATGCATATATGTATACATGTATTTAAACAATCTTCACGTGTGTATATCTATATATAATATTTGCAGTTATAATAACTAACATATGGATATGCGATGGTGTTTCTTTTCTTTAAAGGACTGATAAAAATCTACTTTTTTTGCCGTTTGGTAAAAATGAGTAATTAGTAAAAATTCCAAAAATCCAACTAACTGGTACATGCTAGGTATAGTTTTATCTTGTCATGCTGTTTTTTTCACTCAAGAAAGATTTCCTACGTAAGCATCTTTTCAGAAGCATATTAATGAATAGACAATTTTATTGAAATCCTTTGTCCCACAATTTGACACAAACACTAATTTTAGCTTACTTTCACTCCAACAATTAGTGAAATTTCTTGAATTCTACTTATTTAAGGTATCATACATATTATCACTCTTTTCTGTTTCTTGTTTGTGAAACCCATAACAATTTTTAACAATAAAGACTTAACTTTAGAGCATCCCGCACTATTATGTTTTAATCACTATTTAGTGAAGAGAAGCGTTAGTAAATAGCGTTGGAAAAGAAAATAATGAGAGTAGTGTTAGACTCTTGATATGTTAGCCTGGATCTGATAGTCTCTCCCCAAACACTAATCTAACTATTGCTATGATAGAATTTTGTAGGTTAAAGTTTATAATCAACTGATTTAAAGAAGGCAGATTATCCTAAATAAGTCATTCTAAGTAATTAAGTAGGACTGATTCAATTCCTTGAAAGGCTTTAGGATCAGAGCTGGCTCTTTCCTGATGAGACAGAATTTCACCTGCACCCAGAGTTCTAGCTTGACCTTCCTAAAGGCCTGTTTTATGTTTTTCAGATTTGCCTAACCAGCTCCCAAAACACTTCTTGCAATACAACTCCTAATATAAACCGACCACTGCTTCTGCCTGTCTGCTTGAACCCTGATGGGTACAAAGTTAGTGAGGATATTAAAGCATATTTTACAATGTTAAAAACCAGAATTCATCTGAATAATGAGAGCTCTGACTGGCTTTATTAAACATCCGTGAGTTCTGCCGCAGGGTAAGAGAGGGATTGATTCAGTTCCTTGAAATTCTGCTGCCTGGAGGCCAGGCTACAAAACGGAAGGTTTGATAGAAAGGCGGTGAGAGAAGGTTATTTATTACTGTGTGTTGTTTGAGCTGACCATCCATACCTTTAGATGAAGAGAATGCTTGTCTAAAAAACGTTTCAGGTGTGTGAGAGTACAGGTATTGTCCTTCTCTGTACTCTGAAATTCAGAGAGACATATCATTTCCCAGCCTCTAGTAGGTTTATCTCATGTGATTGCACAGGAATGAAATGAATCCCCTTCTACCTCTAATGCATAGCTCCATCTGCCTCATTGGCCTTCGCATTGAACAGTAATTTCCACATGCTCATTATCTAGGCTCTTCTTTGCTATGCCCTGCCTCAGCAAATGGTTTGCAGTTATGGACTACATTTTCAGAATACACATTCACATGCTCTCATTGACTTCTTCTTGTCCTGGAAGAAGATATATTAAATGGGAGTATTAGGATAGTCAGAACACCCAGTGGGGCTCTCCATTCCAGGGAATGATGAACAGATATAGTTAACATGGTGGTCACCAAATTTCAGCCAGGCTACAAGATCTCCAATGGTCAGAAATGGTTTCTTCCTTGCAACCTGCCCAGTTGTTTATAAATAAAAATGTGTAGGCATCACACTGAGGACACAAGGAAACAGCTCCATGTGGATCATCTCTAGACATTCATAATAACCAAGACAGAGATGGGAAGGGAAGAGACTTGAGTCAAGAAGAGAAACAGAAAAAACATTCTCAAAGGAGAAAACTCCATGGTACAACCACAGAGGTGAAGTCTCCCCACTGCTGTGACCCCATCTATGAGTCATGGAAACTGCTGACTGATCTCCGGGGGGAGTACATCATTTTTTTAAAATTCTGTTGGTGCCTCCAATTATGATTCTTTCTAAATTTTCTAGAACTTAATCTTTCAATGTATTACTTTCTCCTCCAATCTTATTTTTAATTTAAAAATATTAATGTGAGGGTTTTAAAGGAAATGTGATTTATAAATCTTATAAATATTCATATAATTCATAGTCCAGGAAACTACATGATATTGCTTTGAGATGATTAAACACTTCCCATCATTAAATGCTCCAGAGAACAAACTCCATGGAAACGAAGCTCTAGTATTAAATAGCATATTAAACAACATGTTAATAGGCAAGCCCACTGTGTTCAAAACAGTAATGTTTTACCAGATATATTAAGTAACATTACTACATGTATTCTTGACGTAAGATTTATGATTGTGCTATTTCATCTTTTAAAGTCCCACAATAAGAAGGTAAGCAATACGTTGGTTCCAGAAAGTAAGACCTTATATAACAGCCTCATTTTTATTTTAACATGTACATTTCAAAGGCAGTCAAGAAGAAAAGGTTTTATTTCAGTTATTATTGTAGTCATTAGAGGTCAGTTTCCTGGAACATGGAGCAGAGTAGGAAAGAATTAAGAATTAAAGATATCTACATATTTTTTCTCGCGGCAAAGACTTTTAGTTCATTTTGTTCATTATGTTTCATTTAAAATAGTAATACATCACAAAAAGAAAATAGTTCCGATTTGAGGTTTGAAGACCTCATCGAATAAAGCCCTCGTGAAACAGCTTCATGCATAATATTCTGCATTCTGTTAAACACACATATTTTTCCGGGACTAAGGAAATTGAATAAGAAAGATAAGAAGATACTGATCACCTGTTCGCAAAGAATGTTTCAGCAATGAGGGCAGTTTTCCTCAACGAGATGACTGCTAAAGATCACATGAACTTAAAGAAATACATTTTTTCATGAGTTAAATTGGAAACACACTGGCATTTATTTATTTGTTTATTTGAAAACAACATTTGTTAAATAACTGTTTCAGGAGAAGGAGCATCTGCAATTAACAAGCAAGCACAAATTTTAGGGAAAAACATATGAAGTGCTTTACTAATAGGCTACTGTTGAGAATTGTTGTATCTGAGGGTAGACTTTCCTCCCCATGCTCTGTATTTTTAAAACACAAGGGGCACCTTGGGTCAGAAGGAGCAGCAGTATATAGGCTTGGTGTGTTCTTAGGGTAGTAGTTTCACACAAAAGATTAAACACACATATTTGACTAGAGGGTGACTGACACTTAATGCGCACTCAGCTTATGGTCTGAAAAGGAAGAATTCAGTAGCAACCTTGAGACCTTTAAAGTGCCCCAATATGAATTTATTTTGGAAAACATAACAATGTTTTAAAAACAGAAGTCTGTGTTCTGAGGATTAACTAAAGGACCACAAAACTAAAGGCAAACAAATGAGAAATAAAATGTTAGAATAATATGTTGAGGAAAAAAGTAAAAATCTGTAATTTAAAAAAATCCTAAAACTGAATGTTTAAAATTCAGTTAAGAGCAAGGAAAAAAACCACCTGTGCTATAGAAAATTGATCCAGTTGAGGAAATATATAAGAAATCCACTCCAAATACACATTAAAATGTGACTAATGAATAGGCAAGATATATTGATAGTAAGAATGGTAAAAAATAAAAATTCAACATAAGAAGAGAATGTAAGAATGGTTCAGAAATACTAGTCAAAGAAATAATAAGGAATATTCTGCTGAAATGAAGTCAAGAACTCCAAAATGAAAGAACTTGCATTGAGAAACCAAAAATACCAAAAACCTCTATTGCCAACCAAAGCTGCAACATTTGCTTCAAACATACAGTCCCAAACCCCGATGACATAGAGTAATGAGAATTTTTGTCTTGTGTTTCTGCAAATATGCTGCAGCTCTGTGATCTCAACTGGGCTCACATGTTGGAGTCAGGGGAGAGGTGACTTTTGAGGTGGTAATTGACAGGGAAACTCTACTTCAAGACTGAAGGCTGGCCAGCTGTAGGGTAAGGTAAAAGCATCAGGCTTTTCTGCCCTCCCGCCATCAGGATAGATGATGGATCCTTGCGGTCCCGAATGCATGCGTGATGGCGGGCACCTGGAGTGGGGTGTGGGCATAGGTACATGGGATTCACCTGGGCTGAGACTGGGCTTTTTAAGGGCAGCATCATGGGGACGCCAGGAGAAGCCGAAGGAGAAGCTGAGAAAGAAGCAGCAGAAAAAGCCAAAAGAGAAGCAAGAGCGGCAGAAGGGGGGAGAGAGAGAGAGAGAGAGAGAGAGAGAGAGAGAGAGAGAGAGACCACATAGAGTGAGGATTTGAGAGAGAGAGAGAGAGAGACCACATAGAGTGAGGATTTGAGAGAGAGAGAGAGAGAGAGAGAGACCACATAGAGTGAGGATTTGAGAGAGAGAGAGAGAGAGAGACCACATAGAGTGAGGATTTGAGAGAGAGAGAGAGAGACCACATAGAGTGAGGATTTGAGAGAGAGAGAGAGAGAGACCACATAGAGTGAGGATTTGAGAGAGAGAGAGAGAGAGACCACATAGAGTGAGGATTTGAGAGAGAGAGAGAGAGAGAGAGACCACATAGAGTGAGGATTTGAGAGAGAGAGAGAGAGAGACCACATAGAGTGAGGATTTGAGAGAGAGAGAGAGAGAGACCACATAGAGTGAGGATTTGAGAGAGAGAGAGAGAGAGACCACATAGAGTGAGGATTTGAGAGAGAGAGAGAGAGAGACCACATAGAGTGAGGATTTGAGAGAGAGAGAGAGAGAGACCACATAGAGTGAGGATTTGAGAGAGAGAGAGAGAGAGACCACATAGAGTGAGGATTTGAGAGAGAGAGAGAGAGAGACCACATAGAGTGAGGATTTGAGAGAGAGAGAGAGAGAGACCACATAGAGTGAGGATTTGAGAGAGAGAGAGAGAGAGACCACATAGAGTGAGGATTTGAGAGAGAGAGAGAGAGAGACCACATAGAGTGAGGATTTGAGAGAGAGAGAGAGAGAGACCACATAGAGTGAGGATTTGAGAGAGAGAGAGAGAGAGAGACCACATAGAGTGAGGATTTGAGAGAGAGAGAGAGAGAGACCACATAGAGTGAGGATTTGAGAGAGAGAGAGAGAGAGACCACATAGAGTGAGGATTTGCTCGGGGCTGGGAGGACTGCCAGCCTCCCGGCCCCCCAGCACCCTTGCCTGCCGTATGCCTGGTGAACCCCAATAAAAAACCTGCAAAAGCCACTGAGGACTCTGACTCCTCCTTTACCCGGTCTGCTGGATCATAGAAAACCTGCACCGTGTCCATTCCTGCCCTTACACCATCAGAGTTCAGTTCCACGTCTTACTCTGACAGCTGGGCTGAAGACAGAAGTACCTTCCTGAATAACTCTTCACATGGTGTAGGGTAAAGAAAATGTCAGGCTTTTCTGCCCTTCCGCCATCAGGATAGATGATGGATCCTTGTCCTGAATGCATGCCTGATGGCGGGCACCTGGAATAGGGTGTGGGCATAGGTAGATGGGATTCAGCTGAGCTACGACTGTGCTTTTTTAGGGGCGGCGTCACGGGGACGCCAGCAGCAGCTGTAGAAGCCGAAGCCGAAAAAGAAGCCGAGAAGCAGCAGAACGAACTCCAGAGAGCTCAGATAGAGTGAAGACTTGCTGGGGGCTGGGAGGCCCCCCAGCCAACACCCCTGCCTGCCATATGCCTGGTGAACCCCAATAAAAAACCTGCAAAACCACTGAGGACTCTGACTCCTCCTTTACCCGGTCTGCATGGGATCAGAAAACCTGCACTGTGTCCAGTCCTGGCCCTTACACATGGCAAAAACAAAGACATAAAGGGTGATGCCAGACATACATGCACACATCAGTAGTTTGCATCTGCCTCTTAACATTCCACTCCCAAAGCAAATCATATGGCTGCACTACTTCAAAGAAATTTTCTGAAAACCAGGTCTAACTAGTGAAGCCAAAAAGAACTTCCATTTCTCCTGAGAGCTCTAAGTTAAAAAAAGAAAGAGTAGTAACTAGAAGAGAAAGTCTATTCTCTTCTTTGCTGTGATGAAAGACATGTATTCACTTAGTCATGCATTCATTTAACGACTCTACTGAGTTAAATTTATTTATTTCCTATATAATTCTATTTCAAAATTAAATGTCATCTATAAATGATTTGCAAAGGATCTAGCTTGAATTCATAGTTCTCACTGAAACAGGATAAAAGTAGTTTCATTGTCTTTTATTCTAATAACATTTTTTTTCCTTTTCCCAATGATTCATTTATTTCTAAATATAAAAGAATGCAGTTTTGTTTTGGTGAGATTTAGAATTATATCACCTCTATGATTCATCACTCTTCTCTAGGAGAAGATAGGCAATTTTGGTTAAATCACTCTCAAAGTAATAAGCTTGAAGGATTTTTCTGCCTTTCACAAAATCTAAAGAGAGCTGACCTGCTAATAAAATACCATTTATGTAACAATCCCTGGATCTCTTATGAGAATTTCTTATACATTAAATTCAATGGCATTATAAAATGAAAAGAACAGGGAAAAAACATGTAAAAATGCCAAATATGAGATTATGTGTATGTGAGGGGTGTGTGTTTGTGTGTGTGTGGTATGTGTGTGCATGTGTCCATCTGCTTATAATGATTATTGGGGTGGGTAGGTCATTTTATATATTTATATTTTTAAAAGCAAAAGCATAGGAAATTCAGCTCAGAAGAGGAAATGTGGAAAAGAGATGCCTTTATGCACTGTTCTCATTTAGGTGGTCGTTATTTCACTTTGGACCCGGATCCTAGACTAGAAGGAAGAATAGAATAGAAGGAAGGATGGTGCCTTTCACTGTAACTTCCAGTGACCCACTTCAGGAAGTTGTTTCCTAAATACCTTTAGGATTTGCCATGTTGGCAGGCCTGGTCCCTGGGGTAGGATGTTTAAGCCAGGCAGGAACTGTTTTGTTGCTTAATGACTTTGGACTGCTCATCCTGATTCTTTGCCTATTAGTCTACAGGCAAAGAATGAAGCTCATATGCAGGAGTAATCCATCCATATTAGCATGAGAAAAGAGGGAAAATTATATAGTGGAGGAATAGGACAGTTGTCTAGGACTTTACTTGCTGCATCCCTATTGCTGATCACCTGCATGATGACAGCAAGGAGTAATCAAAGCAGCCATGATGTGACAAGAACATGGAAGTCAGTAGCTCAGTTCAGATCTATGTTGGTGCTGGTTGGTTTAATCCATGAACTAGACTAGCAGAAGAACTGAATGAGGCTAAAGGCACTCTAGGAGGTGAGTAATAAAGGGAGATATAAATATTAGTCATAGTTTTAGGGCCAAGTGCAGCTGGAGTGAATACTACTCATTCCATTAACATTCTCTTAGAAGTCTTGTGAGAAGCCACCATTTTGAAAAGCAATTTCAGCTGAGAGTGTACTTAATAGGGGACACAAGTAGTTCTGAGTGGTGCATGGGGAGGACTCTAATTGGCCTTATGGAGGCCTAGCCCATTCCCTTACATGCTAATGCTTCTTATTAAGAATCTGCATTTCTCAACCTGTGGGATGAAAGGAGCTGTGGAGCTGTAGCTAAAACTTATGCTACAGGAGAGTGTGTATGAATTGGCCAGGGCTGCCATCATAAAGTACCACCTGCTGGGTAGCTTAAATAGAGATTTATTTCTTACAGTTCTTGTTGCCAGAAGTCCAAGGTCAAGGTGTCAGTCAGCAGGACTGGTTTATTCAGAGGCTAAGATGCCACCTTTTTTTCCTGTGTCTCCCCAGGTCATTTTCTCTGAAGGTACACATCCCTGGTGCCCCTACTGGATTAGGTCCCCATGATGAATTCATTGGACTTAAGTTACTTCTTTCAAAGTTCTGTATGTCCAAAGCCAGTAGCATTGGAGTTAGAACTAAAGAGTGTCACACTCTACCAATTGAGCTAGCCAGACTGTGGAGTTAGGACTTAAACATGGAATTTTGAGGAGACACAATTTAGTCCCTGACTGCCCACCTGGGGCAAGCATGTGCAGCCGAGTCACTAGTTGACATCTCCAGGGAAAACCATCATCCAATGACATAGCTTTATTTTGCCTGTTGAATGAATTAACTATGAGATGTATTCCACACACTGTCCTAGAAATCACCAGGATGATTAAACCTATGTTAACTAGAGTAGTAACTTTATTAATTCACACTGAATTGTCATCCTTCCTTTCTATTCATCCTGCAATACCTCCCACATAAACTAATCACATTTAAATTCTTTTCTTAGGTTCTGCTTTTCAGATAACCCAGCTTAAGACAAAGTGTAACAATGGTGCTTGTGTTAAAGTCGCACTAACTACTATAATAGATAATCCCCCATATCTCAGAGACACAGCAAATTAAAGTTCATTTCTCAATCACATAAGATTTGGCATGAAAGAAAGTTTCAAGCAATTCTAGAATCACGCTGACAGAGTTTGAACAATGTTCAATAGATTACTGTCAGAGAAGTCCTTAGCACTGAAAACCAACAAGCAAGCAGATGGAAAATCAGAGTGGGAAATCATGTAAGTGATTTTGATAGACTTAACATGGAAGTGGCCAGAAATTGAGTCATGTGGGAATACTTAACGAGGCTGGGAGATGAATTCTAGTTGTGTGATCAGGAAGCAAAACTAACCAGACCCTATCATGGGTTTTCCTTCCAATCACCACATCCTTGTTTTGATTATTTCAGATAAAACCCCTCTGATAAATACATCCACCTCTTTCCAAGGAGAAAACCTTAGATCCGTCTCCTGGGGTTATAGGACTAGCATTGCCACATAATGTTATGTGTCCATAATTAACCCTGTGACATGATCTATAAAATAAAAATGTGAAAACATCCCTATTCCTACCCTCACACACCCCCCAAACCAATAAGATCAAGTACAGAACAGAAACTCACAAGGGAAATAGTGTAAACACGTAGATAATGCCATCTTCTCCATATTCAACATAGACTTTCCATGGACATTTATGTCAATCAGTCTATAAAACAGCCCTGTAAGTTATATTTTAATGAAATGATGGGATGAAATTACTATTTGAACATTAAAAATTAATGAAGTGAGGGCTTCCCTGGTGGTGCAAGGGGTTAAGACACAGCCTATGAAGCTATCCACAGCCACTGCAGCATGAGTTCAATTCCCAGCCAGGGAGCTTCCCACATAGCACAGCAGACCTCTCCTGACTAGCCCGCTGCTCCCCTCAGCAGTGTATTTTAGTCAATCCACCTGTTCCATTCCCTACAGTCTCTGGTGAATTCTCTAACCTCCCTGCACCTCTGGCCTGTACCCCAGTTCTTGTATGCATAAATAAGTAAGTTTTTTAAAAAATGAAGTGAAACTCATTTTTGCCACAACTATTTATCCTGCGACATGTCAGGCACTGCACTAAGTGACTGACAGGTAAGAATAAACAAAACAACAAAAATCCTACCTTATAAGGAGCTTACATTAATGGTAACAATTTAATTGTTCAAGATGAAAATTAGATGCTAGAAATTAAAAATTATTAGTTTCTGTGTTTTTCTCAGTTGTAGAGCCTAAGGTCCATCTAGTAGAATAAAATTAGTTTGAACAAAAAATCACAGCTGCTATGTTGGCATTCTTACTGATGTATTCCTTTTAGGGAAAATCTCAGAAAACATCCAAGTAGAAAAATACAATTTTGATATCAAAAAATGACTAAAGAGGCAAAGCAGGAAAATTTACATTTAGTCTATTTTTGATTACAAGATGCTGTGGGAAAATTTGTTTTAAAAGATTAAATGGACAAATATCTGGAGAAAGTTGATTCTCATGTGGTTGCCAATGTTAAAAAACAAAAATCATCAACAAAACCTAAATAGCTCCTGAGTCCTTTATTTGACAGTTTGTGATAAGAAAAATCATAAGAGTCATATAAATGAGGTTAATGAAAATTGACCTAGTTTATTGTGACACACAAAGACTAATAATTATACAGAATATTTTAGAATAAATATATAAAATTATTCATGATAGAAATACATTATTTAAATTTGCATTGAAACCATTTAAATAAAATATAAATAAAAATAAATAAAAAGCTTGGATGTTAAATAATTACTACATAGAAACAATAAAACAAAGTATAAGAACCACACTCAGTATTGACTTGAGAACAAGGTAAAATAAAATAAATAAATAAATAAAGGGCCTCCCCAGTGGCACAATGGGTTAAGTCTCAGCACTATGAAGCCATCTGCAGCCACTGCAGCACGAGTTCAATCCCCAGCCAGGGAGCTACCCACATGGCGCAGCAGACCTCTCCTGTCTCACCCACTGCTCCCCTCAGCAGTGTACTTCAGTAGATCTGCCGTTCTGCTCCCCACTCTGTCTCTGGTGAATCCTCTCACCCATCCACCCCTACCTTTGGCCTGCACCCCAGTTCTTGTATGCATAAATAAATAAAATAAATCTTAAAAAAAAAACACAGATAAATCAGACGGTGGGTGGGTATTGTTTTAATAATGTAAGGCAGGGATTAGTGTCTGGAAGCCTTAGGGGACGTGTAAGGCATTTTGCTTCCTCCATTTCCCAATACTTGGGAATAAATCTATCCCAGTTTTATCTTACAGTCTCAATTTGTGGATTAAAAGGTAGAATTTTCAGAAGGAAAAAGAGAAATATCGGATGGCTTTACTTATAGGAGGAATATAGCGAAACTGAACAAAGGGTAAGGAAAAAGATAAAACTTGCAAACTGACTATAGATCTGAGGCATCAAGCGGGGTTGGGGGGGCTCCGGGGAGAGCACAAGGGACAGTGGTGATGGGTCATGGGTCCCATGGTAGTGGAAGAACTACTGGGATTATACCTGAGGGAGAAATCAAATATTGTACAAAAATGAACAAAGATGCAATAAATAAATAATTTTTTAAAAAGGTAGACTTTTGAAATTTGTTATGCAATCCATTACAGGAACAACTGATCCTAAATTACCTAGGATGTTTACCTATAGGCAAAAATGATTACATTTATTTAAAAAAAAAATCTCAATGAACATGTTGTTCAGGAGAACCTGGGCTGATGACTCTTGAAGGTGTCAGTCACCCTCAAGGTCATGACCCTTCAATGCTCATGATGAGGAAACACTGCATGGTTGGGTCCATGTGAAGTTGGGGTTTGTTGTATTTATAGTTACAAACTTTCCTACCAGATAGAGCCTTCTCTACTTTCTGATTTTTAACCAGTGTATATTTACCATTTTTATTAAAAGCTTAAATATTTAAGTGAAAAAACATAAATTTGATCATCTAGCAAATCCTACCTATGGAAATCAAGCCGAACCCAAAGATGCAGCTCATGAGTGCCACAGAGCCCAAAGCCACAGGGCATCAGTAGAAAAGCTCATTATAAGGATGAAAAAAGTTCATATAAGGCCTCCCCTGGTGGCGCAGCAGTTGAGCGCTGGGCTGTGGAGCTGCCCGCAGCCTCTGCAGCACCAGCTGGATCACCAGTGAGGGTCCCACATGGCCCACAGATCTCTCCTGCCACGCCCGCTGCTCCCCTCAGCAGTGTACTTCGTCAGTCTGCCTGTTCTGTTCCCCACTCTGGCTCTGGTGAATTCTCTCACCCTCCTGCACTTCTGACTATACCCAGTGCTTGTATAAATAAATAAATAAATTTGAAAAAAGAAAAAAGTTCATATAAAATACTAAGATTGGGAGGAAGGCAGTAACCTCCAGTAATATCAGCTAGAGGAAAGAATTTCCTAATTGTATTCATTGCTAAAGAGGCAACTTGGGTTATTTTTCATGAACAAGACTGAGGAGTTTTCATTTTTCTTCATTTTCCGACTTGTTCCAGTAGCACACTAGCTACATGAGAATGCACAATAATATATTAATTTGAAAAAAATCTGAAATTAGAGTGTAGGAGGAAAAGAGATGGTAAGACAGGGCATCATTGCAATCAGTAAATTAGAGGTGAAGAGGTGATTTCTGGGTTGCATATAAGCTCTGGGTAATTTAGTTTATTTTTGTGCCTGGAGTTCTCCTAAAAGTAGTTGATAATTAGCACAGATTTAGTTATTGTTAAACGTCCATGTTGATTATATTCCTCTCCCTGGAAATAACTATGGGACATTCTTTTAACCTAAATACACTTGCTGAATGAGAAACATATGGCATACACACCCAGACTTAATTGGAAGGTATTAGAATTTCATCTATTTTCTGATTCTTGCACATAATCCCACAGAGATGGTCAGATACTCCAACCATGCGTGAGACTGAGCTTCGGGAACAATAACAATTCCTTCAGCAGCTTAAAGATCATTGTGAAGATGACATGTCATTTGAAAAATCCAACCATAAAGAAAAACGATCAGCTTCACATTAATCCTGACGTGTTTTGGACTTACCAGCCCACTAAAATGCTTGTCAACTTCAGCTATACATTTTCTCTCAGACTGAATTTTAGATTTTTTAATGTGTAGTCAAGACTTGGGGGAGGGGAGAGAAATCCAAATGTCTCTAACTTTGAAGAAAATAGTCTACTCTCCTGTCCCCCACGTTGCTTTTCTTTTGTAAAATATATTTTCACTGTGAATCACATACTTTTGCACTTGACAAGATCTAAGTTCTTTCCACTTTGGGACTAATAGTTGAATTCCCCGTTGCACTTCAAACTTGTGAATTGTTTTAGACATTCTTTCAGTGCCCCTGTTTTATCTTCTTTCAGAGAGAATGAATCATGCACAATAGCTGATAACAGTTAATTGCACAATATTTGAAATGCTCTTCATCTCAAAGGAGGGCAGAGTGCTTGGCAAAGAGCATTATGCAAATAATTGCCTCATCTCTGAAAAATATCACCTTCTGCACTCTAAAAAATCACCACCCATCAGACCACAACAGAACTCTTAGCTCCCTTCTCTCTTCATCACTGGCATGGGCTTGAAGCATGTACTTTAAAGCTCAGGAATTTCTGAAAGCAGAAATTTAAAATGCATGAGTTTGCACAGCACTGTATTTAAATTTAAATTTTATTTTTAAATTATAATTGGATTATATTTTGGAATGATTTGTTATGGAGGGAATGTGGTTTATAACACAGTACTGTATATGGTTTAGGGGTACGGGTTCACACCTCTGAGATGTATGTTGCCACAGCACACTCACTACTAAAGCACCCACCGCCCTCCAACACAGCCCATGGAGCCCCTCTGTCCTTGTCACCCTACTCTTAGCCTCCCTCTCTGGGAATCTCAGTTCTATGGGGCTTTAGAAAATTAGTGGCCACCTGCATTCGCTTTCCCTGTTCGATTTGAGGCTCTTAGAGAACGCTACCCTTGTGTACATCCTCAGTCATCGATGTTGTAAGTGTTGATGAGCCAGAGGGCACATCAGGTAGTACATTCCTGTTCATGTGCTGCCAGTGGCTGAGTGGGTACCCTCACCAAGTTAGGTAGCCCGTGCCTGCTGCAGGCCCCTGCTGAAGAGCAAGGCCTTGGTCTCAGAGGCAGGAACCTGGGATGTTGTCAGGCCTGCTTTGTGCCACCTCAGAGGATCCTTCATCCACCCACAGAGACCACTGCAGTGGTGCCACGTGGAGCCACTGGGTCTGGTCCCAGGAGTTTTACAGATTGACTCTCACCTCCCAAGCCCCCATCTCGTGGTGCTTTACTCTGCTCCTATCTCAAGTTACAGAGTTGCCTTTAGGTACCTGTCCAGAAATTCCTAAATCGAAACTAATAATTTATAAAATCATTCTCAGATGATTGACCTCTGAGTCAAAATTTAATGTTTCTGAAGCATATAGATACTTGTTTTAAGAGACATTTATTTTAATACCAAGAATTTCAGAAAGAAAAAAATCATAAGGTATTGTAGAACATTATTTGTTTATATGAAAAAAGCAGTATCAAAACGCAAGAAATAATATGGGCATAATATCCTAAAACGGGATTTAACCCATAATTGTGGTTAGTTTCAAAGATTAGGAAACAAAATAAAAGTTTCATAACTTTAAATTAAAAAAACTACTGCATTTCATTATAGTCTGTCCATGAAGGGAAAGTAATCTTTATGCCATGAGCCCACGATTATTTAGTCTCCTAAGAATTCACCTCATTTCTCTTCTGGAAAAAGAAAAATGAGCTCTCAACTCCCTGAATATAAAGTGGATTTTTCACCAAATGAGATTAAAACATGAGAAATCATTTAGCTTTGTTTGTTTCTCTCTTCTTCATGTGGTTAGAAAAACCTGGCATTTTGTCACTATATAGTCAAACTATTAAATTAGTGGCTTTCTTTTGTCCTTAGTCACTACAAGCTCAGACGCATTAAAATGAACCACTTAGATCTGTTTTGTAATTTCAGGGAAATGACCTTAATTACTAATTACCTTTGATGACCTTTTATATAGGTCTAATCTCTCCCGCTCTTTTCAGCATTATGGTTAATCTATCTTTTCAGAATTATTCTTTGCTGGATAATTTTTTAAAACTAAAATAAGAACTGACCATGTTGCATTGATGAAGGAAATTCTTTAGGGACTACACCTGAGGGGATGGGGAGGAAGCAAATATTGTTTAAAAATGCACGATGTTGTAAAAAAACACACACACACACGAAGTAAAATGCATAGGCTGAGAAGGAAGCCATTTTTGGCTTTAGGATTTCATTTTTTTTCTAATTTATGTGGTAATTAAAGCCCTCATGCTTTATGGAAAAAAAAAAATAAAAGGAACTATTTGGATTTTGAAAAAAAAAAAACTGACTATGTGAATGTTACGCCTGCTTTTTTCGATGGTGGCCTAGATTTAGAGCTGGTTCCACAAGGGGCACTGTCCAGACCACCCTCAATGACAAGATTATGGTACCCCTCTGCGCCCCAGCCACACTGGCTTCTGGTGGGCTGAGAACCATGCTTCCTCATGCTCTCACCAAAGGCCTGTTCCATAGGTCTGCAGTGATGTTTCCACTCTGGCTTGATCTTGTTGTCACCTACTCTCCTTAAAGAAGTTGTATCATAGGGACCACCCTGGTGGCGCAAGGGGTTAAGATGCAGCACTATGAAGCTATCTGTAGCCACTGCAGCACGATTTTGATCCCCAGCCAGGGAGGTGACCCAAATGGCACAGCGGACCTCGCCTGGCTCGCCCGCTGCTCCCCTCAGCAGTGTATTTCAGAACATCTGCCTGTTCTGTGCCTCACTCTCTCTGGTGAGTCCTCTTACCCCCTGCATCTCTGGTCTGTACCCCAGCTCTTGTATGCACAAATAAATAAATCTTTAAAAAAAACAAGTTGTGACATATGTACACAGAATACTATGCAGCAGCAACAACAACAACAAAAAGATGAAATCCTACATCTTTGACAACAGAGAAGATATTAGAGGGGATGATGCTAAGTAAAATGAGTCAGGAGAAAGACAAATGCTGGATGATTTTACTCATAAGTGAAATATAAAGGAATAAACCAAAGGAACAGACAAAACTAAACCAAAATATCCTAGAAAGCTGACTGTAGAATTGAGCTACCAGAGGGGAAGGACAGAGCTGGGGAGTAAATTGAGGACAGGCTCAATGAACTATGGCAGTGAATAATGGGCACTTCGGTGGTGGGTGGCTTATATGTGGTAACATGCATCTGAAGAGGTGTGAACTATCCTTAAATCCTATATAGTGTTGTAAATCATGTTACCTAAAAAAAAAAAAATTGAAATTGAAACAAACAAAATTTTTACCTTTAATACCACACCGTGTCTTCAGAAATATCTTCCTTCACCATTCACCTCAACACTATGGCTACACTCTCTACACGCACAGGCCATAAACTTAACTTAATACAAACTGCCTCTTCTATGTAGCACTCACCCTAATTGTAATTTTATACTGTAAGTTCCTTCTCCCCCAAAACACTCAGCTTTTTTCCCAACATGTCCTGAGTAGGCTTTTCCAGTACATATCACCTCGGTTTGTGGAACTGAGGTCAGTGAGGCCTGTGGGTCTCAGAGGAAGCTGCTACCATTGCTTTAGAAAGCACATTACCTAGATTTATGGATCTCTCTAGAAACAACCTTTTAATCCTAGAAATCTAGCTGGAGGCAGGGCAAGCATCTGGAGGCTTTTTTTTTTTTAATTAATAATAAATTTTATTTTTATATTCCCCATACAATTTCAACCCCCCCATTCTGACCCCAGTCCCTCCCCTCCTGCCCCCCACCCCCCAAAAAGTGTCTCTGGTTCATAGTTTTTGTTGATTTTGATTTTCACTTTCTACGAAGTCATCCCTTCCTTGTCAGACAAGACACTCTCCTCTCTCCCTGACATCCCAGGTCTCTCAGCACAGGATAAAAACTTCTGGTTTGTCCCATTTACTTTAGAATGTACTCATATAAATTCTCCAGTTGTGTGTGATAAAGTTTAGTCCTTTTCTCCTACTAAAGTCTTTGATGTTGATTTGTTTATCCAGTCTCAGAAGAACCTAAAGTGGTGAGGGGATTCTCCCCTGCACCCCAACAATATACAAAGTGGATTCTTGTTAGTACAAGAATTTAAGATCTGTCAAGTTTCTGTGAACTGAATTTGTGAGTACTGCACCGTTGCTCCCAAGAGAAACAGAGGGTCAGGTTTTTGTGAGTCTCTGTGTACCAGTATTTTCATCACCTGACCAATACATAGAGAGCCTTGTATTTTTACATGTGCTTCTGTTTCCAGACACCTTATTTAATGCTATCTGGGATTCATCAACAGGCATCTCATGTCCAACAGCTCTGTCACTCATGCCCAATGAGGCGTCCCTGATACATGTTTTTGCAGCAATAACACGAGGCTACTTTTTACCTTCAGTTAATTGTAAACAACTTTGACTCCAATATCATCCTCCCAAACCGTCTCAGCTGACTACATCAGAAAACTGGAAGTAAACACTTTTTCCTACCTTGATGTTGACCATCAGTTGATTTTCAGTGATGGCTAGGTGACTGAGCTTTCTATTGCTTAAAACAATGTAAAAATTCTATGAATACCATTCATGTTTGGGCCTGGTTGATGCCAGCATCTCATCTCCTGACTGAGGCCTTTCACTGAATTCCCGAGGCACACTTACTCTCTTGTGTACCCATGTTCTTACCAAGTTCCCTTCCTCAAGAGGGAGACTATCTGCTGGCATTCCTCAGCAGGCTGATGTCTTACTTGTTTATCAAACTGCTCAAGCATTATTTTTTACTTCCAATCTTGTTTTCATTATCCCTGGGGTTAGTCTTCCCTTCGATGGCCCCATGACACCACAAACTCTAAAATCTTTGTTATTTTAATCACCAGATCCTTGTCTGTTTTTTTCTCTGGGGCTGGGATTCTGTTTGACAAGCCTCTCTAGTTCTAGTATCTATCCTGGGTTCTGACCTTCTGGGAGACATGTACCAATGTTTGCAAAGTAAATGGCTCTTTGGAGAACTTGATGAGTGAGCACATGAACAAATGAATGAATGAAACACTGGGCTAGAATTTGAGTGAATGCAGGGTAAATTTTTTAGCATAAAAGATCTATTGATGAAGCTAATAAAGCCTGTTTACCCTTTTATTTTATTTGGAGGATTTGCATATGTGGAATCTGTAACATAGTAACTCTGCTATTCCAGTTTGTAAAGATTTAGGCCCTAATTAGGGTATTAAAATTAACTTCTTAATCACAGCTTATTTTTCTATTGTTCATCTTACAAACATCTCAAAAGAAAAATATTCTCCATACATAAATAAGAACATGCATAAGCAGTTGGTACACTGTGGAAAAAAACGTTTTGTACTTCTCTTCCTAGGTCAGAATAATTCCTTAAAAATACACCTTGTTTCTGATCATTATGTCCATGGAAGGTAGGTTGAAAGCAAAGGATCTGCCAGAAACAAGTATCAAAATATCTGATAGTTGAAATAATGAGTTGAAATGCATCCACGATCTAAGTCAGAGATATCTTTGTGACATGTAAACTGAGAGATAAAACATACTCTAAATTTGAAACAATTAGTAGAGTCATGATCTTTATGTTTTTTAATGATCAAGACCAATTTGTTTACAGCGTTTTGATATTTTGAAAAGGTCTTTAGGTGTCCACAGGATTTGACTTCGATGGGGAAGCAATGGTCACATTTAATCTGTGTTTTCCATTCATCTTTTGTTTATAATATATAACAACTAATGTCATTAATGTTAAAGTAAATCCTGCCATTTAGGAAATACAAATAGTAATGTTAAACAAAGTAACATTAAAGTATACCCAGTGATAGGATAAATAATACTGAGATATATTTGAGGATTACACTGAAAATTATAAAAGGTTAAGTTATCCTTTGCTCAGGTGAAGCCCCCATGTTGAAGGAAAGTTGAAAAAAGAACTGATTTTCCTCCTGAAAAAATATATTAGGTTTGGTTAAAAGTGATCAAAGTTCAAATCAGCTTTTCTACACAATTACAAAAAATACATATTGAGCCCAAAACATTCTGGTAGCCATTGTTTGTTAGAACATAAAATGGTATAATCCATATACTTAGGATAAAAAAGGCAATGTTTTATACAAGTTATATTACAATTATGTACCTGTTCTGGGACTATAATTGGGAAAAGGGAAAAGATCTTAATACCCACTGAATTATAAATTTACTGTGTGGAATTTCCCTGCTCATGATTGACATCATCTTAAATATTGATGGATGGATCTCTACTAGGAAATAAAAGAGCATTTCACAAAAGTAAAACAATTCCTTTTAAGAAATAGATCTTTGAGCTATATGAGATGCTGGTACATGGGGGTTTAAGTTTGATAGAAGATTTTGGGTTCTAAAAAAGTAGAATTAAATACTTGATGATTAGGGAGAAGGATATAATTAGTGACAGTGATGTGCACAGTTACATCAAGGTCTGCGATAAAGCAAATTATCTAAAGTAAAAAGGAGGTAGTTGGGGGAAGGGATAACTGAGGGTGAATTAATCAAGTGAACTGATTAAACGAATAAAGCTTCCATTTTGCTTGTTATACTCATAATCCTGATTTCTGATGTTCAGCATTTTCCAAAACTAAAAAAAAAATGTAGCAAAGTATGATTATTAAACATGTGCTAGAATAAGCCAAGAATAGAGGTGGAAAAGAATAGTCATAAAGGATATAATCAGATAAATGGTGAAATCTGAATATGAATTAGAAATGACATTTATATAATTGGATAATTATTATATGCTACAAATAATATTGTATCTGTATACAATTTCCCAAGTAATCTTGTATATATTAGCTATGTAAGGGATATGTGTTGAAGTATTTAAAAATCTAGTGAGCAATATATTCTCAAACAATTCCTTAAAAATAGTGTCAATGATTGCTTTACATAGGGAAAGATAATTTTTTAAAAATATCAACAGTCATCCAATACAGGTGACAAGTGTGTAGGCCTTTGTTGTTCTACTGCAATTTTTGCTTTAATAAGAAGCTATCAAAAAATATTGTGGGCTTGTCCAAAAATAACCTGAGTGGTTCGGAAGGTCCACCAGACTTCACCCTCATGTATAAGTTTGCCTCATTATGTGTGAGATACATATGCAGTGCACAGAACTGATATTTTATTACATAATTAAATCTTTAATATGACTTACAAAATCTGCCCTCCCTTTTTCTTACTCATTCCCAAATCCTAAACCTTAGCTTTGATTAAATCTCTGGCTGATTCCTGAATCATTATGCAAAAGGCAGACTGCAAGAAGTCTGAATTGAAACTGGTACTGTTTGCATCAAAAAAAAAAAAGTTTTCAGTTGGCATTGAAGTTAATTGCCTTTAAAAGGTCATCTGGCCTCCCTGATGGCACAAGGGGTTAAGCACAGTACTATGAAGCTGTGGGCAGCCTCTACAGCACGAATTCCATCAGCTGCTAGCCAGGGAGCTACCCACATGGCACAGCAGATCTCTCCTGTCTCACCCACTGCTCCCCTCAGCAATGTATTTCAGTCAGTCTGCCTGTTCTTTTCCCTACTCTGTCTCTGATGAATAAATCCTCTCACACACAACCCTGTACCCCCACACCTCTGGCCTGTACCCCAGTTCTTGTATCCATAAATAAATAAATCTTTAAAAAATAAAGTAAAAAGTCATCAATATTTTTGTATCAATGAAGTAAAGCCCAGAGTCTCTGAAACTGCTTTCACAACATCGAAGATTACAACCGATGTTATCTGACATAAAATTAAGACAAAATGTGCAATATATTCCTGAAGGCAAGATGATCGACAATTGCCAGGTGGAAGAGAACTTAAGAGAACAGTGAACTTAAGAATCACAGACTTCAGAAGCAGCTATTCTAAGTATGTTCAAAGAGACAACAATGAACATTCTATAGTGAGCAAAAAGGTACGAAACCTGACCAGAAAAAAAGAAGTAGGTAGACCTTTTAGAATCAATATACATACGATCTGGAAAAATTGTATTTGATGAGCTCATTAGCAGAATAGAGATAACCGAGGAAAGAGTAAATTAATTTAAAATAAGTTAATAGAAATTCAATACAAAAAAAAGAAACAATTAAATGCTTGAAAACAATATAATAAATTCTGGAAGCAAGATGAAAAATCGTGGGCCATTACAGACCCACAGAGAGAGAACAGAAAGAAAGGGAGGTAGAAAACCACTTGAAGAAATAATGACTGGATTTTCCCCCAATTTTGGTAAAGTCATAAAATTGAATTATGAAGGTACAAATAAACCCAACTGCATACTGCTCATAGAGATAAAGAGGAAGTCATCTTGAAGAAATGCAGAGAAAAAGATGACATATTACATAAAGGGAAAATAACAATTCAAACGACCTTGAATGCCTTATCAGAAATTACAAAAATGAAAAGGAAGTGGAACATATTTATAATACTGATGAACAAAACTACCCAGAATTCTATAGTCTGTAAGCTATCCTTTTAGAATCATAGGAAAATAATCAGATTTTCAGATCAGAATCCTTCACCACTAAGTACATATTAAAAAATGTTAAAAGATAGTCTGTGGCCTGAGCAAACTGATACCAGAATAAAATTTGTATCATCATAAATTCATGAAGGCCAATTAAACTTGGAATATAAAAAGGACTACATTATTGCTTTAATTTATTTAAAGTAAACATGTGAATGTTAAAATAAAAATATTATGGAATTCTTAATCCCATTATGGGATTTCCATAATATTATGTCCTAAAGTTTGTTGTTAGCTCATAATATACTCCCATAATATTCATACTCCCATGTTTTGTGGGATTCTTAATATCTGTAGCTGAACACTATATGACAAAAGCAACAATTATGCTGTAGTTTTTATTATCTAGTAAGACTACAAAAAGATGCATAGCTGTACTGTAATTCCTAGGAACTCCCTAATATAATGTAAAACTGTGTAGCTAATAAGCAAATGGATAGATTTTGCCTCTCCATTTCAAAGAAGCTGGATAAACTCCAATCACAAATTTTCTCGAACTCATTAGAAAGCCAATATCATCAAGCAACCGGATAGATTGAGTTTTAAATGGCCCTCAGGTCCCCAGAAGAGAAATGAGGCTCTTGATCTTTTCCCCTCTGTCAGGGCCTGGGAGGAAGATGAGCTCTCCTACAAGGCAGGATGAAAAGAGATGAAACCTGAATGAATACTTGAAGGTCAAGGATGAGCTAGCACACTAGCATCGGAGTTCTGTGACTCCATGGGAGGAAGTCTTAATAATCACTGGCTCTTTTTCATGTGCCTTCTACAGAGTACTTGTAAGAAAAAATGCAGGGCAGCAGGAGATGCTGGGTACCATACTCGGTGACATTGAGGGTAGACGCTTGCTTGCTTCCAAGATCCTTCTTTGATTTGAAGCTAAAATGTAAGTTACCAATGAAACAGAAGAAAACACTCCTAATTTCTGGCTCAAAGTGAATACTCTGTGATTCTGAAAAAAGGGCTAAAAACAAAAGCTGTCTGTCTCTGGTGGTGGGGTGGGGAGAAGGGAGCCAGCTTGAGCCCATATCCTTGCTTCGATACCCAGGAGAGGTTGTGCTCTCTCACAGAGGGTGTGCCGGCAGACTTACATCTGCTCAGGAGCTCCAGCAACACAAAGCTCATGCTCAGTTTCTCTCTCTCACCCTCTCACTCTCTTCCACTCTCTCAGTAACACTGTATTACATAAGTTTAAGGTGTTCAGCCCTGAGAATGCACATACGTGTCTACCACATTAAGTTAACACTAAAAATCCAAATTGATCCTTGATTGAATTGTTTTCCCTCTTTCCCCACCCCGCTTCTTCCTTCCCTTTTGGTGTCGCTAATTGTCCTAAAGTTTGTCGTTAACTCATCAGTCCACCTGTTTCTTTACATATCACATTTGAATGAAATCACAGGTTTTCGCCTTTCTCTGTCTGACTTGTTTCACCAACATAATTCCCTGTATGTCCATGCATGTTGTTTAGCTAAATTGACACAAAGAAAGCTGAGAAACAGGCCTCTATAGACCAAGACTGCCTGAAGTTCAGCCTCCAGTACAAGAAAGAACCCTCTGTCCTTACCACAATCCTTGAACTGAGGAACAACACTGTAATTCCTAGGCACCCCCTAATAGAATGTAAGACTGTGTAACTAAGTTACCCCAGGGGCCTCCGTGGTGACCCAGGGGTTAAGTCTCAGTGCTGTCAAGCTATCACCAGCCACAGCAGACAGCAGCAGGAATTGGATCCCCAGTCAGGGAGCTGAACCACATGGCACAGAGACTTTCCTGTCTCCCTGCTGCTCCCCTCAGCAGTGTATTTCAGTGGATCCCCATGTTCTGCTCCCCACTCGGTCTCTGGTGAATCCTCTCTCCAGCCCTGCACCTCTGGCCTGTACCCCAGTTCTTCTCTGCATAAATAAATAAAAATAAATTTTTAAAAAAGAAAGAAGTAACTAATTGAATGGTCATTCATTGTGCGGTAAGGTTGAAGATTGCTCTCCTGATGGGGAAGGTGGGTAAAGCATGCGATGCTGGGAAGTTGAAGGTGGAACAGAAGTGCCAGAAAGATCTTTAGCACAGAGCACAAAGCAAGGCAGCAGGGGTCCAAAGTTGAGGGACTTGTAGTTGTGTTGAATACAGGTAAAACCACAACCTAATCCCAGGACAACTACCAACCAGATTGATTCCAACCACTCTTCACATTGAAGGCTTTTCAGAAGTGAAATGTCCTTTTCTGAGCATAAATACCGACATCAGTGTTTCCTGTTCTCATAGACACAGCATTTAACATCAATTCTAAAAAGTCAGAAACAACCCATTTCAAGATAAAACTCCAGCTTATAGAATCAGACACAGAAATGACACAGATGTTGGAATTAAAAAACAAGAAATTTAAAATAATGATTATACTTTTGGCTTATAACTCATTTCCTAGAGTAATCATTAGTAACACACCTCTTCGCTTTCAACAGTGTCCTGGTCCAAAAGGCAATTTACATGATCATCCTATCTTGTCAAGATTTCCTGCATTTTCTCTACTTTAAACCAAATTTTGTGAATGTGAAATTATGATCCCCATCTTACAGATGATAAAGCTAGCCCACATCTCATATCCAGAGACTGTTGCTGTTCAAATATAGAACATCTGACATACTGTCTCAACTTGACTAACTTCAAGCATCATTGAGTCATGTAATTCTTGGATTTTCATACATTTTTCCTTTTTCACCATAGAGTTTAAATGAATGATTGCTTTACCTAATTTATGAAATTTACAGAAAATTTTATATTCAGTGGTTTTCCCCACAAACTTAGATTCACACGGGCAGAGATTTGATTCTTCTGACCAACTTTCCATAGACAACTATTTGTCAGAACTGATCATTCACCTTTCTTATTACTTCTAAATTTAACATCATATACAAAGGAATTTCTGTAGCAGATACTGGATTGAAATCACTTAAAAACAGTAATGCTCTCACCTTCTGAATCAAAACTGATTGCCACCTATGGCTTCAGAATTAAATAAGTAGCTAATTATCAGGAAATTAAATATCCTCCATAATAGCATAAACATAAAAAGGTTAAAAATAGCAATGAAAACAACTAGGAATAAATGAAGTATTTCCTTCTTTCTTTTTAATTTGTAGTCACAGGGATGAGCAATTTTTATTCGGTATTTATGCAAGTGACATGTTCAGTTTACATTCAAAATACGAAGCATTTGGTATAGTATAATCAGGCATCAGATGGAGATAAAACTATTGTTTAAAAAACACCAGCAGATGTGCCTTTGAGGAAGCATTCAATTTTCTATGACGATGCCATGAATTCTCTGAGCAGGAAGATGAAATTGATCAGATGGCTTTTGCTTCTCTTCTCAGACTCCTACAGGACTCATTGGATTGAGTAGCTGGAGCAGGAAATCAACTCTAAGAAGGGCCTTTAAATTACCATGATTTCCACTGTTAGTATAAGTTCGTAACCCATGTGAAAACACAGACTAAAAAGCTCACTTACACTGTGAATTGTTCATAAAGCTGACGATTAATTACCAGCAGTGTTTTTGGCACTTTGAAGGCTTTTCTTGCCTGCTCGCTTTCCTATCATAACCGTGTTTTATTAAAAATCATACTGAAATTAGCCACTCTTTTTTGAACCCAGTTTATGACCAAAATCTTCTGATTTCTACTGGTTGTTGAAGTGTTTTGTTTGTTTTTACCAATTGTTGTTTCCCTCCCATTTTTTCTGTAAATCGCCAGGCTTTGCCTCTGATTGTCAGACTCCTATTTCTTTGTTTTTTAATAGTGCTAAGGGAGCATTTCCCCCGCTACTTTTCTAAAATTATGTACATATTTATTGTTTAGGACTTTTATTCCCCACCACTGTCCCTTATACCCCTTTCACACTTTCTCCTTGCCTCCTCCCTCTAAACCTTAGAAGCCTCGCTTGATTCATTAGTGTCCAGTAGTTTTATAACTATTTTCTTTGCCAAATTGTCCACTGTGTAAAGCTCTGATAATTGACTTTGTCATTGTGACTTGCTGACCAGTCATACATCCTTTGAACTTTTTTCCATTTGGCTGTAAATTTCATCTTTCCTTAAAGTTAAGCCAACCCCCTCTCAGCAGGCACATAGGTTTCTTCCAAGTTCCAACTATTGTAAACAATGCAACAAGCTTTTAGAGCGTATAGTTTTTTGAGTTGATGGCTTCATGTTCTTCACATAGATGCTGAAGGGTGGCATTGCCAGGTTCTACAATATTTCCATTTTTAGCTTTTTGCAGTTCCACTTACCAAAGTGGCTGCGCTATTTTATGTTCCCACCAACAACTTCATAGGGTTCCTCTTTCTCCGTATCCTCTCTAGCACTTGCTCTTGGGGGTCTTTTTAATATGGCCCACTCTTATAGGTGTGAGGTTATATCTCATTTCCCTTAACAAAAGCTGCATCCCCCTTATCAAAAGCCATAATGAATATTTGTTCCACATATCTGTTGGTCTTTTGGATATCCTCTTTGGTGAATATTTCTGTTCAGATCTGCTGCCCTTTATTAATCAGGTTGTTTTTCTATTGTTAAATTGTATAAAATTTTATGTACCTTGGATATTAACCTCTTTTTGTTACATATTTTCTCCCATTTAGTTGGTTGTCTTTTTAATCTACTTATATTTTCTTTTGCTGTGTAAAAAGTTTTTTTTAATTGAAGTTAATCTCAATTATTTAATTTTGCTTTTATTTTCCCTTGTCATAGGCATCAAATTTTTAAAATTATCTTTATTACTGATGTCATCAAACGTGTGGCCAAACATCATATTGCTGTAGGTCTTTATTCCTGGGATTTTAATTATGTTCCATTGTTCCAGAGGTCTTTTTTCTTCCAATACCGTATTGTTTTAGCAGTCCATCTCAACCACTAGTCCATCTCAACAACCTCATCCCAATACTGTATTGTTTTAATTACTGTTGCTTTGAAATGTAGTTTTAAGTCAGGAAATATGATGCCTTGGTTCCTCTCTTTTTTCTCAGGGTTGCTTTTTTATTTTTCTCAGGATATGGACATCTGATGGTTTAATATAAATTTTAAGATTTTTATTCAATGTCTAAAGAATATTATTGGTATTTTAATGAGGTTTTCATGAAATTTATATATCACTTTTGGTAGAATAGTTATTTTTGTCAGTATTGATTCTCCCCTTCCACAAGAAGGGGACTTCCTTATGTCATCTCAAATCTTTTAGTAATGTTTTATAGTTTTCATTGTGTAAGTCCTTCACCTCCTTAGTTAATTCTTAGGATTTTATTTTTTCTTTTTGGATGCAATTGTGAATGGAATTATTTTCTTAATTTCTTTTTCTTCTCATTTATTATTTGCATATAAAAGTGCAAAAGATCTGCTACTTTACTGCATTTATTTTTGTTTCTAATAGCTATTTGGTGCATTCTTTAAGATTTTCTATATATAGTGTCATATTTTTTTGGTGAATATTTCTTCCAGATCTGCTGCCCATTTATTACTTGAGTTGTTTGTTTTTGTATTATTGAATTCACTTCTTAATGACAGTTTCACTGCTTTTTCCAACCTGTATTTTTTTAAATTATTGTCTGATTGTTCTAGCTTCAACATCTAATACTAAATTCAAAAGAAATGGTGATGGTGGGCAAACATATTGATGATCTTAAAGGGAGAGTTTTCAGTTTTTCACTACTAAGTAATATATTGGCTATAGGTTTGTGATGCAGCACTTTTATTATGTTGAGGTAGTTCACTTGTATTTCCATCTTGTTTTGTTTTTCTCATAAACGGTCCTGAAACTAATCAAATGCTTTCTCTGCATTTATTGATATTATCATATGATTACTGTCTTTCTTTTATTGATGCAATGCATTACATTGATGGATTTACATATATTAAACCATTCTTGCACCCTGAGATAAATCGCATTTGATTACAATGTGTTATCCTTGTCATGTATTGTTGAATTTGATTTGCTAATATTTGTTGAAGATTTTTACATCAATATTCATCAGGAATATTTGTCTGCAGTTTTCTTTTCTTGTATTGTCTTTGTCTGGTTTCAGTATTAGGGTAATGTTAGCATCATAAAAAGTATTAGGGAGAATTCTCTTTCATTGGACTTATAGCAATAAGTTGAGGAAGACAGACACCTGTTCATTCTGCTTTAAAGTGTTTCCAGAATGCCCTTGTTAAAACTTCTGGCCTTCAGCTATTGTTTTTTAGGGAGATTTTTTTTTTCATTAGTTTCAGTGTCCATAGTTGTTATCAGTTTACCCAACTCTTCTGTTTCTTCCTGGTTCAATCTTAATAAACTATATTGTTTTACACATTTGTCCATTTCTTTAAGGTTATTGAATTTATTGGTTATAGCTGTTCATAGTGATCTCTTATGATGCTTCAGATTTCTAAGCTATCTGTGATAATTTTTTCTCTTTCATTTCTAATTCTGCTTATTAATGTTTTCTCTCTTTCTTTGTTAACATAAATATAGGTTATCAATTTTAAGGCAAAAAATTTCTTAATCTTGATTTAAGAAGCAATTATACTTATTTTACTTTTTTTATCTGATCTGATAATCTATTTTAACTGGTGTGTTTGCACCATTCACATTTAAAACTATTATAGATAGAGTGAATTAAAACCTGCCATCCTACTGTTTCTTCTTTTTTGTTAATTGTATATTGACTTCATGGGTTCTTTAATATAGTTATCACTTTATAGTTTTATAGATGTTGATGAGCTTGTAATTCTTTGTATGTTTACTATTTTAACTGCTGGTTTTTATATTGAGAACATTTAAGGGTAATGTGAAACTACACTGCTGCCTCTGCCATCTAGTTGCCAGCTAAGCAAGTATTTGCAATGTGAAAAGAACAGTTTCTGAATCAAATAAAAAAATGTGCATGATGTGCCATTATTATTCTGCTCTAACTCTCTGATGTGATCTTGTTACTACCTTATCTGTCTCAGAAATCCAAGGTACTGTCCCTTATTTCTTTTATTCAGAAGGTAATTTAAGCAGCCAGAGAATACTGCTTTCAATTTTGAAGGCTGTACCCACATTATAGAGTACAAAGTCAAATCCATAGCAAACCTCAGTCTCTCTCTCCTGAGAGAGACTGCTGCATTCACATTTAGGTTCGCTCAAATTACTAGCAGTGGTAATTAGTACAAATTATTCATCTTTATGTTTTACTTTTCTCATCTATAAAATAGGATTATAATATTAGTACCAGAGTTGTTTGTATATCAAATTAGAATTTTTTTTCAATAACTCTTACACAGTACCCAATATGTGTTTACTAAGAAAACCTTTGGGCCTCCCTGGTGGTGCAGGAGTTAAAGATAAGGCTATCAAGCTATCACCAGCCACTTCAGCGTGAGTTTGCTCCTTGGCCAGAGAGCTGACCCACATGGTGCAGCAGACCTCTCCTGTCTCACCCGCTGCTCCCCTCAGCAGTATATTTCATCTGCCTGTTCTGCTACCCACTTTCTGGCTTATTCTCTTGCCCACTGCACCTCTGTCTTACACCCCAGTTCTTGTATGCATAAATAAATAGATCTTTAAAAAAAAGAAAACTTACATTTTTGTCATTCTCATATCAATCTTATGAGACAGGCACATAGTTTTGCAATTAATTATCTTTTGCAAATGAGAATGCCTAGAGTCAGAGTATACTTAATATTCCTGAGGTTAAACATTTTTTTGTACTAGGAACACTATATTAATTTAAGCTGCAAAGAACACTTTAAATGTCTAAATGAAGGGGGGTTTTTTGCATTAAAAAATGCTGCCACTCCAAAGATCTCCTGAAAAAAAAAGAAGGGAATGGAGGCATCACACTCCCAGACTTCAAACTATACTACAAAGCCATAATCATCAAAACTGCATGGTATTGGAACAAGAACAGACATACAGACCAATGGAATCGAATAGAAAATCCAGAAATAAACCCACAGATTTACGGTCAACTAATCTTTGACAAAGGAGCAAAGAATATGCATTGGAGCAAAGAAAGTTTGTTCAATAAATGGTGCTGGGAAAACTGGGTCGCTACATGCAAAAGAATGAAGCTTGACCACTACCTCACACCATACACAAAAATCAACTCAAAATGGATTAAAGAACTAGACATAAGACCTGAAACCATAAAATATATAGAAGGAAATATAGGCGAAACACTACGTGATTTGCACATCAAAGACATCTTTACAGACATATCACCCAAAGCAGTGATAGTGAAGGCAAAGATAAACAGCTGGGACTACAGCAAATTAAAGAGCTTCTGCACAGCAAAAGAGACAATGACAAAAACAAAGAGAAACCCCACCAACTGGGAGAACATTTTTGCACACAACACTAATGATAAAGGACTGATCACAAAAATCTGCAAAGAGCTGATGAGACTCAACAACAACAAAGAAATAATCCAGTCAAAAAATGGGCAGAAGAGCTAAAAAGAAACTTCTCTGAAGAGGAAATGCAAATGGCCAACAGGCATATGAAAAAATGTTCAACATCACTTGTCATCAGGGAAATGCAAATCAAAACTACCATGAGATACCATCTTACACCAGTGAGAATGGCACATATTAAAAAAACTAGCAACAACAAATGTTGGCGAGGGTGTGGAGAAAAAGGAACTCTTCTGCACTGTTGGTGGGAGTGCAAACTGGTCCAACCACTATGGAGAGCTGTGTGGAGATTTCTGGACCTACTAAACATAGAGCTTCCATATGATCCAGCAATTCCACTCCTAGGTATTTACCCAAAGGACACAGAAACATCAATTCCAAACAACACCTGCACCCCTATGTTTATAGCAGCACTGTTTACAATAGCTAAACTTTGGAAACAACCCAAATGCCCAAAAATAGATGACTGGATCAAGAAGATGTGGTACATATATACCATGGAATATTACTCAGCATTCAAAAAAGATAAACACATGCAATTTGCAGCAACATGGATGGCGCTGAAAGGGATCATGCTCAGCGAAATAAGCCAAAAAGAAAAAGAAAAATACCGGATGGTATCACTCATAGCAGGAATCTAGAAAACTTAAATAAGGGACCAGGAAAATGAATAACTATAAGAAAGTGAAAATCAAAATCAACAAAAAACTATGAACCAGAGACACTTTTAGGGGGGCGGGGGCGGGAGGGGAGGGATTAGGGTCAGAATGGGGGGGCTGCAATTGTATGGGGAATATAACAATAAAATTTATAAAAAAAAATGCTGCCACTTTCATTTGCTACCATTAACACATTCACTGGTAAACATTTTTATGTCATGGATAATTAAATTACATGAGCTACTAGAATAATAAAAGAAAAAGTACTGTGGGTTTTGGGCTTAATTTTAACCCTTATGTTTATGAACACATATACTACCTTTGTTTCTATAGTGGGATGTTTATGATAAAAATTAATATCATTAAAATGCACTTAAGCCCAGATATCCTAACCTCTGAGAATAATAGACATCGTAGGAAAATTCCTGATTGTTTCATGAATAGTGTCTTATCACAATTACTTTGAATCTCCATTATTCATGTCTTGCAAGAAAAGTCTCATGAATTTCATTATATAAAATACTGTTTACAAAAGATAGGGGAGAGTTGAACTTTACCTGCTTATATTAAAACCTAATGAAGCATCATTTTATTAGAATATTAGAACCAAAGTTTTCATTGTAATTATATTCTTTAATTTTGGAAATTGTATTGGAAGCAAAAATCCTTAAAGAGAAATCAGTCTTCTTTCATTAGGATATTATTATTTATACTTAAGGCAATTTAAACTGTATGAGAAAATCATAGAAGTCTGTAGTTTGTTTCCTTTTCTAACCTACCAGATTGAAAAGTTTCATTTATTCTCTTATTGTGCAGAAATTACTCCTCTACTTTTTTTTTTTTAATTTCTGACCCATCACTAGCCAATGAATTCACAAATATTCATTTAAAAAAGCTTGTGTTTCAGGCCTCCCTGATGACACAGGGTTATCAAGCTATCACCAGCCACTGCAGCACTAGTTCGATCCCCTGGCAGGCCAGGGAGAAACCCACATTGCTCAGCAGACCTCTCTGTCTTCCCGCTGCTCCCCTCAGCAATGGAGTTCAGTCAGTCTGCCCGCTCTGCTCCCCACTCTTTCTGGTGAATTCTCTCATCCCCTGCACCTCTGGCTTACACCCCAGTTCTTGTTTGCATAAATACATAAATAAATCTTTTTTTAAAAAGAAAAGAAAAGCTTGTATTTGGTTTCTCCTATAAGCCAGATACACTTCCTAACAGTAGAAATGCTATAGAGAGAAACACAGGAAACATCTCACCCTCATGAATCATTATTTTAGGAGATTGGATGAGCACTGTAAGCAATTTAACTGCTCAGCATAATATTACAGAAGTTTCACTACTTGGCAGAAACAGAGTAAGTAGAGGAAGGAACAGAACACGCCTCCTTATAGTCACCCAGCCCTCCCCTCTCTCCTGGTGACCTTTGTAAGGCTCCTGTCATCATCTGTTCTCTCATGCAACTCTTCCTCCACGCCTCGGCCTGTCCATTTTCAATCCTTTCTATTGGCTGTTTTCTAGCAGACCATCACTTAATTTAAAGTCTTTCCCACTTGATGCCCCTTTTTTACTTGCAAACTTGGTGTGCTTTTGACACACACACCTATGGAGATTGACTATCTCCATTTCCTTGCCTTCCACTAACTCCTCAGTCACCATAAATCTGGACTTTAGTCTCTAAAATGCTTTTAAGTACTAAAAAAAAAAAAAAAAATTGAAGTCCACATTTATATATGTATTAGATAATTTAAAGGACACCTTTGAAATGTATTTTCCTTATTATTTGCTCCCCTAATAGCATTCAAAACAGTTGATTACTACTTCTTTCTCAAGCCACAATCATCCAGTAGTTTCCATTCGAACACACACTTCCAGTTTTATCCTGTGTCTCTGATTATTGTTATTCAGTTTCTGAACTGTTTTTTACATTTGAATGTTTTTCAGGCACCTTAATAACAACTATAATGAACTCAATAAAACTGATTTCTTCTTGTTACTCACCCTGTGGTATTTTCTCCATCACTTCCTGGAATATCAAGCAAATTGCCCAAGGTAAAAACTAAGGAATCATTTTTAAACTCTTTTCTTTTGAAATATGTCTATACCTAATCAGTTACAAAGTCCTATCGAGTTTTATTCCTAATAGTCTATCAATTCTCTCATCCGTGGTCCACTTCCCCTACTAGAATCATAGTAAAAGTCAACATGATTTTTAATGTGTGTAGTCAACAGTCATTCAAAAATCTTAGCACCTTCTTCGGTTCAGACATTGTTCTCCATGTCAGAGACACAAAAAGTATCAGAGCAGTGTCCCTGCCTTCAGCATTTTTTATTTCATTTTGAAAGAGATTATTGCAACTTAACTAGCCCTGTTTTTGTAAGTTTGCACTATTCACATAAAGTATTGACATAGCATCCAAAGCAATTTAAAAAAACAACAACAGAATATGATAAAGTGACTCCTGCACTAATTCCATTCAAAGGATTTATCATTTCCTTAACAAAAATGGCAATCTTCTTGCCAGGCATTTCATTGCTCATCTGTTCAACTTCCTCATGTGCCACAGTATTTACACTCTTAAAATCTTTACCGAAAATATTAAGGAAAAGAGAAAGCTTTATAAAAATGAGGAAGGAGCATGCACCAAATTAAGGCTGCATGGGTAAGAGCAAGCCATTACAACTGCCTTCTGGAAGTACAACCCAGTAAAGCAAACCACCATATACAAAGTTACAATAAGTCAAAGCTTTTTAATTCCAAAAAGTAGCTTACAACTATTGTATAGTAATTTTAGAGGAGGAAAATATTATTTTCCCTTGAATTATTGAATTATTTTCTTTTCATGGAAATGAAAAGAAAATGACATAAGAACAACTCAGAGGGAGAATTTCAATATACGAGCATGTTCAGCAAAGGAAATATCCTTAATAGAACAGAGGAGTAGACCCTGAGGGTTACTGGGGAACAAGGAATGATACAGTTTTCGTAAGATAATCATAAGTTGGTGTAATGGGAGGTAGGGATTCTTGCAGGGCAGGGAGAGGGGCACCCCAGGGCCTGCCCTTTCCTTGGGGACCTCCCTGTTACAGGATTTTTAAAAAGAGGTTATAGATTAAGTGCCTCCAGGACCAGGAGTACTCAAAGAAATTTTCTTATGTTATTCACCTAGTATTGGATTTCTGGGTCAAGATGCATGAATGAAGACTGGTTGAAACCTACAGTTCTTTCTCAAGTATACATATAGGCATTCATATGCACACGTGAGTGTGAGCGCGCGCACGAACTTTGCAGGCCTTTGCTCAAAAGGAAATCACAATATATGGTACAAAAGTAAATCCAAATATTGGGCCTCCCTGGTGGCTCAAGGGGTTAAGCATCGGCACTATGAAGCAATCCGCAGACTCTGTAGCACAAGTTCGATCCCTGGCCAGGCAGCAACCCACATGGTGCAGCAGATCTCTCCTGGCTCACCCACTGCTCCCCTCAGCAGTGTATTTCAGTCAGTCTGCCTGTTCTGCTCCCCACTCTGTCTCTGGTGAATCCTCTCACCCCCACACCACTGGCCTGTACCCAGCTCTTGTATGCATGAATAAATAAATCTTTAAAAAAAAAAAAAGTAAATCCAAATATATTTATGTTGACTTAGTATCTGGTACATAGGAGTGCTGCTGTGATATTCAATACACAGTATTTGAATGAAGGGAGTTTAAACACACTTATTAAATTATTTTTATGCATCCTTTAAAAAGTCTTCACATTAAGTGAAGCAAGAACTTCTTGCAAACGTTCATTAATAATGTAATAAAAGTGCCTTATCTCAGCTTAGTTCATACAATTTTAAGAAACCAGAACATCTGTCTCCTGAATCCCCATTCTCCCGTTTTCCTCCCACATGATAATAGACTTGGAAACTCGGAATGTAGGAAGCTATTCACCTAGTCCTGATTATTTGATATGAGATTGTGATTTTTATTGCAGTGGAGAACGAGCTGCTTTCTGGCTCACATCTTCCGTTAAGCATTTTTCAACATAAAGGTTTTGTCAAAAGTTTTCTTTGTTAATTGCCTAAAGCAGATTAGACTAAATTTAGTAAGTCCAAACTACGATAAAATTATGGCAAATTAAAAACTTTTGAACTATGTATTGTTAACTGAGAAAGCAGAGGAAAATGGGAGCTATAGTGTGTTAAAAATAAATTTTTCCCTATCTTTGAAAATGAAATATTGCACAATAGTTTGAAATAGATATGAGAAGGTAGTAAAATTTAACAATTTAGAAATTATACTTTGTCTTGAAGGAAAATTAAATATAACACTGTTTTCTTATTTAAATTGGAGTATAGTGGCAGAAAAATAGATTTTTTAAAATTTTTCCAGCTAATTGTTTAAGCTCTATCACTTATTGACATTGGTAATCTATGCTAGAGATAAATTTGGACATTGAATAAATGTAATTTTAAAATATTGCTGTTATAGTTTTTCTGACACTCAGTAAAAAAAGAATGTAGCATGATCTTTAACTGGAACTTTGAGGTACCTGAAGAAAACCTATCTAGTACCAAAACTACTAACATGCTGGGGGGAAGGACATATTTGACAGGTAGCTTTCAAAACAACCATTGAAATTATTAAACCACTAGATACACTCCTTTGCATTTCCTTTATCTCTATGGTTCAATACAGTAACTTGATATACTTTGTATTATATTTATTTATTTACTTATATCATAAAATGAAAGCTGATCTCTAACTAAAAAGTAAAAATAAGTTGATCTTATCCATGAATTGTTGTTTTCAAAATAAATGACACCTTCCTGATGGGATGAAGATGGTTGAATTTTCTCCAATACAAAACAAGGGATGAGGAAAGTGGAATCACCAAATTTATAGATAGATACATAGATAGATAGATAGATAGATAGATAGATAGATAGATAGATAGATAGATAATTAGAGAATTTTGGAATCCATGAGCATTAACATAAAATTCATTTCTGAGAAATTAGACCCACTTAAGGTAGCTGAAGGTAGCTAGCTATTTTTTATTTTAACACACCAATTCTGCGTGAAGGCTGATGGCTGGGGATGGCAAAGAAAGAAAGATTCTCCTGGGGGAAAGAAACCAGGAGAAGCATGTATGCTGACAGAACAGATTGAACTGTAGCCTAATTTGGGGGTAGATTTACAAATCGAAAGCTATTTGATATTGGCATCATTGACTTTGGTGTATAGCTATTACTTAGTAGTTTTCAATATATTTAAAACTTGTATTATGATATGTATAACATAAATAATGTTTATTTGCATTGTTTAAATTTTTTAAACCCAGTAAGAAGTCAAGGAATTGGTGTGCCATTTCTTGAAAATCAGTTCTAATAATAAAATTATTTAGATAAAAATATATAGAAAGGGGTTGTTTCTAGGATGCTAGCTAAGTACCGTTCTAAATCAGATTTCTCCTTTTTCCCTTTTTGAACTATTTTCTATTTCTCCCTTTTTGAACTATTTTCTATTTTCTCCTTGTTTCTTCCCCCCAGGAGAATCTTTTTTTCTCTCAGCCATCAGCTTTTATCCAGAATTGGTGTGTTAAAATAAAAAATAGCTAGCTACCTTCAGCTACCTTAAGTGGGTCTATTTTCTGATTCTTAGAAAAGTGTAAAAAAAAAAATGTTTTAAGAAGTAGTAATATGTCTTTATCACCACACTTGGAAACTGACAACTTTTGAGTGCAGGGAAAGGTAGTTAGGAGACATGATTACTGATTGACCTGGACAATCTGAGGCTCTTCATCCCTTTCTCTGTCCTTGGAATTTAATTTCTGTTGCCTCCCCTGCACTGGAAGCTCTCTTAAAGATACACACTGGAGGTTGTGATGGATTGAGAGCATCTGGATGGTATATGTGATTGAACTCAGTTATATAACTCAATAAACATTTTAAATTTTGGCAGGAGAGTATGGAAATGTCATCTTGGAGGTGCTCAGGGCATTCTCTTGCTTATTAAACACACTAATTGCCAGTCTGAGATGGTCTGTTTTTTTTGTCAGTCTCTCCTTGCACTCTGTGTATAAGGCCAATTTATAAACCAACACAGAGGTCTCAAAATTTTTTTTAAATAATATAATCAGTAGATGTAGATTTTAAAATAGTATACAAGTTATAAATTGCATCACATAAAACATTTTTAAAAGGAGTTTAAGGAGGCATATAATTGTTTTCTATTGTCCCTAATGGCTCCTATATGAAAATCTCATCTTTAAACTATAGGTTGTGCATGAATTCTCAAGCTATTAAGAAGTCCTCCTTCAGTTTATATAACTAAAGGGAGCTTTGGACATATTTAAATTTCATTTATTTATTTTACTTTGCTCTAAGAGTTAAACATTTTCCTTATCATTTTTGTTATCCAAATTCAAGTGATCAACTAAATAATAAAGTTGAGGTAGAACATGATTATTTTACCTAGAAAAATAAGATGATTTTTAATATATCATTACTGTTATTATTCTACATTTTAAAAAGGACAGGTTTATTAGGAAAAGGAGAAAATGAAAGTCAACTACATAGACACAGGTGGGCCAGAGAGCTGCTTAGTATGTCATTTTGACTGTTTCACTCTCTGCATGATATTTAAAATTTTATTTCTAATATTACTGCTCCTTGAAATGAAATGAAGCTTTTGCTGTTAGTTAATAGCTGTTTGCAAGTTTAGATAATTCAATAAACTATGATTGTATCTCATTTGGATTTTACCACGGCTGATCCAGCCTTCAGTTTCATGGACACTTAAACTTTACTCAAGTGATTTTTTTTTTTGTTAGCAGAAGAATATTATTCTATGCTTTTATCTTGAGATACAAGTTTGTTCAGTATTTGAGAATCAGTCAATATATTTCAACCTATCAGGACTAAATTATAAAAACACGAAGTCATAGAAATAGATTCAGATTTGGTTTTTGTGGTGGTGGGCTAAGCAAATATTTCTTAGATAAGACACTGACTCATGAGCTATAAAATAAATAATAAATTTTATCAAAATTTATAACCATGAGAAATAAATGTTCATTGTTTTGGTTTTTGTTTTGTTTTGTTTTTTCAGTTAAAGATTTATTTATTTATTTATACAAGCACTGGGTACAGTCAGAAGCACGGGAGGGTGAGAGAATTCACCAGAGCCAGAGCTGGGAACAGAACAGGCAGACTGAGGAAATACACTGCTGAGGGGAGCAGCGGGCGGCAGGAGAGGTCTGTGCGCCATGTGCGACCCTCCTCTGGTGGCCAGGGAGCAGCCGGGGATCGAACCGGCACTGCAGAGGCTGCGGGCAGCTTCGCAACTCAGTGCTCAACCTCCGCACCACCGGGGAGGCCCTAAATGTTCATTGTTTAAGTCACCTTGCCTGTGGTATTCTTAATCTAACAATCTTCGCAATTAAGACAGGAGTGAATTGTGTCCCTTCAAAATAGATATGCTAAACCCGAATCCCCAGTACCTGAGATGCAACTGTATTTTAAGATACAGCTTTAAAGGGAAAAATAAGTAAAAAGTGAGGTCACTGGGGTGAGTCTAAACCAAATCTGAGCTGTGTACTTATATGAAGAAGCAATCTAGAGGCAGAGAGACAGCAGGGAGGCTCCGGCACAGAGTGACCATGGGAGGACACAGTCAGAAGGTGGGAGCAGGTGAGCCAAAGTGAGAGACCCCAGCAGATGTCTTGATCTTAAACTTCTAGCCCCCAGAAAATAAATCTCTGCTGTTTAGGCCACCCAGTTTGTGGCATCCCTAGCAAACTAAAACTAATCCCAAAATAAGAGTCAGTTTCACAATTAAAACAATGGATTTTTTAACAGGGTGTTAAAAAATGAACCCTGAACCAATCTCAGAGAATATCTGTCATGTTCCATTAATACACTGATTATTGGATTATCTACTTTTAGATAGGTTACACAACCCTGATAAAAATAGAATCTCTGAATTTTAGAACAGGCAGATTCTGTGTCCTTTTGTGGGTTAACATACTGAGATGCAGAGGTCTCAGAGAACTTGTCAAGAATTACAGCTAGTAAAGCAAAACTATGCCTAAATCAGCAGCCAATTTTACTTGAAAATTGTCAACAGGGCCTGAAACAATCTCTGCTGTTCGTTTAAGAAAAAAGCAATCTGTCTCTGACATTTCCACTACCCACCAAGATTTCACGCTTTGTATAGTCTCCTCATTATTCATCGTAATGTTCAGCTGCTCTTTATCAGGAGACTGAATCATTTTTTAAATTTCCAATTTTTGTCTCCTTGACAATGGGAAGATCAATTTTATTGTATTTTTTCTTAGCAGTTCAAATACCCTCTGGTTTTTATACAATAATCTTTCTCCTTCCTTTTGCCTCTTTTTTCCTCCTGATTCATTGAAGCTAATGATTTACTATTTTTGAAAAAGTAAAGTGTTTTTCTATATCATTGGCAATTTTGTGTTTGCTGTTAGCAATAACGTTTGCCTCAAATTTGTGTACACTTACACTTTTGCCAAGAGAACTTGTCCTGTGACAATTAAATAGTAAAAAGAAAAGTTCTGAATTCTTCAGTGATTCACCAGTATTTCAACTTCACATCATAGTTGCCACTTCTCACATGCTTGTATCATGTCAAGGGATTCCTTGAATATCTTTAGTGACCTCTTCATATATAACACAAGTGGGGGCCTCCTTGGTGGCTGCTGCAGGCTGAGTTCCATCCCAGCCAGGGAGCTGAACCACTTAAGGCACACCAAACCTCTCCTGTCTCGCCCGCTGCTGTCCTCAGCAGTGTATTTCAGTAAATCTGCCTGTTCTGCTCCCCACTCTGCCTCTGGTGAATCCTCTCATTTTCCTCCCAACTCCACAGCCCTGACCCCCCACACCTCTGGCCTATACCCCAGTTTTTCAACACACAAACACATGTGAAATTTACCTGAATAACTCATAATGAACTTCTCCACATAGCTCTACATGATGAAAATCATCAATTAAATTATTCTTGTCTATGACAAATGACAACTGGAACATCATTTAATGCCATAAAAACTGGGCAAGAGCTGGAAAAAAACTTTATTACAGTAATACTCATATTTCTTAAATATGATAACTTGTCAATGTCACTATCTACCTACTTTTCTTTAGAACAGAACTTCAGTCATTGCTGACTATTTAAATATTTTCTTTCCTTTTTGAATTAGAAAAACCCCTTCCCTCCATATTAGTCAATTCTTCAAACTAATTTTGAATAAGCACAATCTTTTCCATTCCAAATTGCCCTTCAGTGAGTGAAGCTTTGAGTAAATGTAATAAGTTCTTTTTCAGTTTCATTCTTTATTTGCTCACCTGTATAACTAGACTAAATTATGATTAGAAACTGTGTTATATGATAGAAGAACTGGTGTTTAAGGCCCAGAAATTACATTTTTAGCTGAAGTGAAATGTATCTCATTCCTATCTAATTCAGAAGTTTATTGGGTCTTAGATAATATCTGCAGAATCCCTTTGAACACAAAAACCAATACAGTAACAAATTACAGGAATGATCTTCAAGAAGTTTCTACCTGCTTTACAATCTTTTGCTATAACTCAGGCTTCATTATTTTAGCATCTAAGTTCTCCCTCTACCATTTAATTTGCTTCACAAAGCATAGTGATTAGGCCATCTATATCAGTATCATTGGGAAAGAGATGATTTTATTTAATCAAAGATTTCTAGGTTACATCATCAACCTAGAATTATAATATCAAGGGATATGCCCCAGGGATTTGCAAGAATTGAAGGAATATTCAAGATAGCCCTTTTATATATTAAAGTTTGAGAAATATTCATCAATGTGTTTTTCAACTCTTTCCCACTTTTTTGTTAATAGTATCTTAATGTGGTAGGTTGACTAAAAATGACCAAATTTTTCATCCCTGTTTATATCCATTTTCTTTGAATTGTAACCTTGTAGATCTTTCCCTCAACGGTTAATCAATTGCCATAGAAGCTGTACCGCTCACTGTCGTGGAATCTGCCACAACCAACTTGACAATGAATGTTGGTAAATCTGCTGTGCATGAAAGACCACCTGGAGATGCGTATTGGTCCCAACTGTCCCCACTGATGCCACCTACAACAAGCCCACCTAGCACTCACCTGAAAACTAACAGAGGAAAAAGCACAAATAAATTGGAAATATCTCCTAACAACAGATTTATATGCCATAAAATATGCTGAACTTTGGGGTGACTTGTTATACAGCAATATCTAGCTAATATATTTCATATATCAGGAAACTAGATTTAGGCAATTTGCAGTGGTACCCAAAGACTTCATAATCAAGAGTACTCTTTTATCTTTAACTCAAACATGCATACCATATATGTACTTTCCAATTTGGAATCTCTGCTGACGCTAGACTTACAACATTTTTGGTCTTAAATATTAACATGTTACCATGTGAAAACTCGCATTTATATATAATTCTGTCTCTTACACTTATCTGAATTTATACCTAAATTATCTTTTTCTAATTAAATAAAAATAGGTATATAAATATAAAATAGGTATATGTATTATTTAATTTCACAAAGCAAAAGCATAAACCCAAGTGAATATGTTTAATTCACACCATTATCTAACTTAGAATCGCCTTCAAGTTTCACATGTTTGTGGGACCTTTGTTTGGCTATAATCTGCATAATTTTACATAGTTTGTTTACATTAGTTCCTAACTTCAAAAGAAGAAACAGAATGACTGTGTTAAACTGTGTAAGATATTGTAACTATATCATATCTGGAAAGGGAGATATAAATGAAAAATTTCTCTTTGACAATAGACTTTCCTCTGCTTGTATTTTTCACATTGACAAATTCAGTTACTTGTTTACTTTATTAATTTTATACAGATAACTCCAAATATGTCCAATGTGGCTTGTTTTGAAGCATCAGATACACTGTGCCAGCTTCTTGATAGATAATGAGATTGGCATCATGCTGGCTGACACATGTCAGAACCTAAAGAAAATCCAAGCTTATGTTTGGCTTAAACTTCAGTTTTACTTTTTCAAAATTTTGTTTAAATGATTTGAAAATCACATTATGGTGCAATATTTTTTTCCCTAACAAAGCAAACATACCTTTAGAAATAGCACAGCTCTGGAGGGTAAAAATGCATGTTAGAAATAAAACAATTTACAGTAAGATAAATGCTTTCTCAAAGAGTGAATTTCCAACATAACTAACCTACAGTTTAACCTGTGATAGTTAATCTTAACACTTAACAGATTACTTCAACCTTTTTATTTAATAGACATCTCTGCCTACCAACACAAGTTTGTCTATTAGTTGGAATATAAGTACTGTGCAACAGTGTCTGAAAATCAAAAATGTTTCAGATTTGGGAGTTTTGTTTCAAATCTTTATAATGAAATCAGTTTCTCTACTTAAAAGCTAACACAACTTCACATTTTCCATTTTCAAAGAGTAATTTATTTAGTTATACCCACACTCAAAAAATAGATGCATTTTAAACCTAATTATTATTTTTTTCAAGAAAACTTCATATAGAAACTTTTGGTATGACTTTTATTATTGCTAAAATCATCTTTTAAGAACTATTAAACTTTCAGGTTTTTCTTTTCACATAGATATATAAATATTTGATGAGTGAATGAAAAATAGACATTTAGTTAACAACTGACATTCTATTTTCACAATATTCATATGAATGATCATTACATGCAAATTGTAACGATATCAATGCCAGGAGTAAGTAGCTGGTAAATTTCCAGCCCCTAATCCCAAAATGGAAACTTGATGGGTTGTCTATTGTCAAGGAGATGAAACCATCTTCTTTTCAACCACTGGCTGCAATAACGGAAGAGGAAGCCTCTGCAGGCAGGACAACAGCTGCTCTGCAGACTTGACACAGGTTGTGTGTAAAATGTGCCTTCACTCCGGGTCCTCCACACACCAGACTTCATGTAATCTGAAAATCCAGATATGGACAAAGACAGAGGAACTCTCCTTCAAACCTTAATATCAGCCTTGATATGAAAAATTCTCTTTCTTCATGGTTTAAAGTGGGATGCTGAAATGGTTAGAAGAAAGACGAGATTAAAATAGCAATAATAAAAGAGAATAACTTTGTGTTGCTTGTACAATAGTTTATTTTAATAATTTTGGATAACTGGTTTGATGTTTGCCTACAAATGTTAGTTAATATTCAAAGAAGTCAAATCAGGGGCCTCCCTGGTGGAGGAGCAAGGCATTAAGTCTCAGCACTACAAAACTACAGGCAGCCTTGGCAGCGCGAGTTCAATCCCCAGTCGGCCAGGGAGCAACCCACGTAGCGCAGAAGACCTCTCCTGTCTCCCCGCTGCTCCCCTCAGGAGTGTATTTTAGTCAGTCCGCCTGTTCTGCTCCCCACTCTGTCTCTGGTGAATTCTCACACTCCCTGCACCTCTGGCCTATACCCCAGTTCTTGTATGATAAATAAATAAACAAATCTTTAAAAAAAAGAAGTCAAATCAGGAATTCATTAAATACAAAGATTAAAAATGAATAATATTCGTGGGTTTGAACCAACCAAAATCAACCAGAATCTTAGTTGTATAAAATGGACTGATATAGACATAAGATCTCCAAAACGTAAAGAAGGTACCACAAATAAGTGAAGCAAAACAAGAGGCTAATTTGTGCCTCCCCTGGTGGCTCAGTGGTTGAGCACCGGGCTGTGAAGCTGCCCAGCTGCCCAGCTGCCCAGCTGTCCGCAGCCTCTGCAGCACCGGTTTGATTCCCGGTCGCCGGCGAGGGTTCCACATGGCGCACAGACCTTCCCTGCCGCCCGCTGCTCCCCTCAGCAGTGTACTTCGTCAGTCTGCCTGTTTTGTTCCCCACTCTGGCTCTGGTGAATTCTCTCACCCTCCTGTGCTTCTGACTGTACCCAGTGCTTGTATAAATAAATAAATAAATCTTTAAAAAAAAGAGAGAGAAAAAGGCTAATTTGAAGTTATGGTTTGCATTTTGCAAGTAGATGGAAAATGGAACAGGAAGACAATATTTGAGTTCCTCTAATGTGTTACTTGTTTTAAAACACTTAAAAATTATCTTTGTTTTTTCTACAAGTGAATCTCTTTTTATGCATTTCACTATGCACCCTATGATAACAGGTAGCTTCAAGGATCACTATATTTTTGATGAAAGTTCACTTAGAATGTCAAGAGTCCTGTATGCTTTTAATAGTCTCCTTAAATCTGTGTGCGAATAAAAGCTACTTGAAACAAATTATAAAGTGATTTCAGATACTATAAGAACGTAAAATACATTTCCCATGCTTGAGTTTCTATAGTTCTATGCCTTGTGACCTACAATGATTTGCCATTTAGTGCTGTTATTAGTTCATAGACGAGGGTTTTTATAAAAGCATAAAGACATGACTTTGATGTGTGCTATCCATGTCGAGTCATGATTTGTAGCCATATGGGCTGTTAGCAATTCCCACGGCTCTATGACCCTTTAATTTTTTTAAAGATTTATTTAGTTATGCATACAAGAACTGGGGTACAGGGCAGGGGTGTGGGGGTGGGGGTGTGAAAGGATTCACCAGAGACAGAGTTGGGGAGCAAAACAGGCAGATCTACTGAAATACACTGCTGATGGGGGGCAGCAGGGGAGACAGGAGAGGTCTGCTGTGCCATGTGGGGAGCTCCCTGGCTGGCTGGGGATCCAACTAATGCTTCAGTGGCTGGCGATAGCTTGATAATACAGTCTTTAACCCCTGCACCACAAGGGAGGCCTATGACCCTTTAATTTTTATTGGAAACTAAAGCTACACATTTGTTACTTTCTATCTGCCATATTCTCAAAGGTCATTGTGAATTTTCTATTTGCTTTTTTATCTTACATGTCAATTCGAGCATAATTCACTCTTCAGTTTCCAAGAGGAGTAGTGAAAAACCTAGAGTAGCAATTATCAAGACTTCTTATTTTTGTTCCCGCCCTTATAAGGCTCAGTCCTAGATCTTTGGAATACCATAAGTCCTAAAAATGTACATGAATGTTAGTGGACAGTTTTGAATAGCAGAGAGATTTTGCTGCAATGTCAGATAAAGATGTCAGATACAGTCTACTGGAATGAAGGTCTTAACACTGAATTTTGATACATAAGATATGTAACAGTTCAAATTTAGAGCTCAATCAAGGTGCTTAATAGCAGAGCCAAAGAAACTAAACCAAAGAAACTAAACTGAAGGAAAAAACCAGAATGCATCATAGAGAAATAAATAGGATAGACTCCAAGATCCTGTACAAGGATCTTGTACAGATCCTTCCTCCAATAGCTTTTCTAGAATATCCACTTCCTTCAAATAATAATAACATAAAAATAAAACTGTAACATTCACATAAAGATGTTTCAAGAAAAAAAGAAAGAAAGACTTCTTGGGAGCCAAATAAAACTCACTAGAAAAATGTCATCACAAACAGAAGATTGTGCTAAAACATTTCAACCTAAATTTAAAAGAAAATCCAAAAAGTAATTGTGTCTATAAAGATGTATCACAAAGCAAAAATAAGAAAGCAAATAGAAATATGATCATCAGTGGGATAATATCATGGGTAGCTCAGAGAAATCAGGAAAGAGCCAAACAAAAGACAAAAATGTTCCGTAAAGAAAAGCCAAACTACAAGGAGCATTAGTTGGTACAGTCACCACAGAACAGCACAGTGAGAGAGGACAAAAGGAAAGAAATAAAGCAAATGAAATAAAAAAGGTAAAAGGGAATTAGAGAGAAAATGAGTTTGGCTAGAAAGCCTGGCCTGATTGCCAATGTAGATTCTATCTTTTTGCCTGGGGCAGGAGCTGCAAGCTTGTAGAAGTGAAGTGTATGGACTTTTACTACTGAGAAAATATCCCTTTTTCCTGGAATTGTGGTAGGCTCCTTGCCTTTCTTCTGAGGGACAGTGCTCTCCACTAATGTGTTCACATCTCCTGGCATTTCATCGCATTTTTTTACCCTCTATATTCTTAGGGAGAGGAGTCCCTTGCTTGTGCTCTCCTGACTGCCACCTGCCTTCATAAGCTCTTGTGAGGGATGGTCCTGAAGACTGAGGATGTGGGAGCAAGTGCCAGAGGAGAAACAATAGGAAATCAAGTGAAGTTAAAAGCCCTGGAGAGTGCAGACCAGAATACCAGAGTTCAAAGGTGATTTCTACTAAATATTAAGGGAAAAAAAATCTTACAAAAAAGAGAAAACACTCTCATTACAAGACTAATGTAACATAACAAAACCAAAAAAAAATAAGCTAAAATGATAATACCCCTGTTTTTTCAAAATCAGAAAAGCACAATTATTAAGGAATGTATGGTACTAGCAAATTAAATTCAACAATGTATTCATATTAATCAATTATTATCAAGTGCAATTTAATCCAGGAATGCAAAATTAATTCATCATTTGAAAATTTACTATAATCGTCCATATATATAAATGAGCATCTCATTCTATAAAAACACACTTAATGAAATTAAAAATTTATTTATAATAAAAACTCTTAAGAACAGAGCATGGTTATATTAGTGTATCCATGCCACATTGTCTTAATCATTATAGCTTTATAATATATCTTATATCTATGAAGACTAGTACTTTTTTTTAAGATTTATTCATTTATTTATACAAGCACTGGGTGCAGTCAGAAGCGCGGGAGGGTGAGAGAATTCACCTGAGCCAGAGCGGGGAGCAGAACAGGCAGACTGACGAAGCACACTGCTGAGGGGAGCAGCGGGTAGCAGGAGAGGTCTGCGTGCCATCTGGGACCCTCGCCAGCGGCAGGACATTGAACTGGCACTGCAGAGGCTGAGGGGAGCTTCGCAGCCCAGCGCTCAACTGCTGCACCACTGGGGAGGCCCAAAGACTAGTACTTTTAACTTCCCCTTCTCTTCATAGATAAACCATCCATATTCTTGGTCCTTTGAACAGTATTCTTTGTTCTTTTAAACAAACTTGTTAAATTCTATTTAAAAGTGTGATGAAATTCTTAAGCTAAATAAAGAGACCATTAATCTTTATTATTTAATTGAACATACCTGCTATAGGTATAATGTTGTATACATGACACATTCCACTAATTGAAAAAAGCCAGTATTTTTTGAAAATATGAATGGTTGATTAACAGATGAAAATCAATGGGTCAAATAGGAAGTAGAGAGCAGATAATGTTAACTAGGGTCAATTAGATGGTTGTTTATAAAAAAGTTTGCGATCAATCCTTAGTTCTCCCCACATAGATGACCAAAGTTTAATTGCCCCATTTCCAAACAATGTTATAGTTGAGCTTGACATCATGTATGATACTTTACCATTTTTGTCATCTATAGCAAGCTGATCATTTAGAAGTGTCTACTAAACTATTTTTTTAATTCAATATGAGTCAAAAGTTATATAGAACAAATTATGAAATATTCTGCCAACTCATTTTGCAATTGTGTTGACTCAAAAAAAAATGACCTAATAATGGTGACAAGTCAAAAATAACTACACAGGCCTAATTACTTTCAGCTGTTGTATTAATAATCCAAACCTGGAACATAGTACTATATTTCAACATGCAATTTAATGAATTATGAATAAGAAATTTTCCCATATTTCAGATTTTTAATACATTTTAAAGTAAATAATTTAAAAAGTATCTTGTCCTACGAGTTGTTTTTTTCCATTGTGTTTTATTTTAAAATGCCAGAGCCAGTCTCACAGTACTTACCCAATAATCATTAAGAAAGGCCAAAATTTTTAAAAGGAAAATGTTGCTCTTTGATTTTAAAGGCAAATATGTTTATAGCCACACTCTCTCTGAATATCACATCCTGTTGGAGGCCATGCCAATGGAATCACAGAAACTGAATTCTAAACCCAGATTCCATGAGAGAGCCTCCCAGAACACTAACAAAGGCTCGTTAGGACACATAATATTTGTGAAAACAAGTACAGCCCCTAGAGGGAAACTCTATGTTGATTACTTGCATTTTACTTTAAAACATCTTTACTTAAAACAAAGTAAAAACTAAAGAAAAATTCAACTAAATGCAACAAGTATTCTTTAGTGCTACAGTTTAACAAATGAAGAAGAAAGGCTTCAATACTTTTGAATTCCATTTCTACGACATGCCTATAAACTGCCCTATTATCGCATCATCATCGCCTGCAACTGAAAGGCAAAGTGCTTGTTTTTGCTTTTTCTTTGTTTTCTTTCTTTCTTTTTAAATATGGAAATCAAAAATGGGATAAATAATTAGAGTGCAGTAAAGTTTTATTTGTCCACATATCATTATTTTTAATTCTTCCCCCACATAGAAAAGCACAGAAACAAGTGAGTGATTGAAATTGTTGTTTCTAAAGGCATCAGATGCCATTGGGCACAGAACCAAATGTGTGGTCAGAGAGAGACTATATAAGCCAGTCACAAGATAATCAGCACTAGAACACTGAAGTGCTCATAAAGGACACATCTGGTACATTAGGAGCAGAAATAAGAGCCTGGATCATGTTTTCTAAAGGGCACTAGAAACATCTTTTCACTTAACTGACACATAATCAAGTGCTACAACACCTAAAATTCTGCAGTTGTAAATCTGTAAATTATCCATCTTCCCTGCCATCATCTATCAACTTTCCTCCATAAAGTTCTGCCCCTTACTCATTCACTTTCCTATCTTTGGCCTTCCATTTTATTTTCACCATAAAAGCCATTTCCATAAAGTATATTTTAGTTCATACCATTACTCATACAAAACACTTTGGTAGATTTACAATGCACTTGAATAAAATCAAATGCTTAGCTTGTCCTTCTAGAGCTGACATTATTGAGCATGTCCACTGCTACAATTTCAACCTATGTTATTTTCCTCTTTCTCATCAGGCGCCTGTCACACTACCTCTTCCTAAAATGTGACCTTTTCCATTAGAAGTCATTTGTACTAGCTATTTCTATAAGTTTCAGATGCTATTTTCTCCAGATCTTTCCAATTCTAATCCTTCATTTCCACTTTAAATGTTGCCTCTACTGAAACTGTATTTCCTTTTCTCCCTAAATCAAATGATCTGTTACAAGGCAGGGAGAGGGGCACACCAGAACTCCCAAAATAACCTGCTCTAAATGGGTTCTGCCATCCAGCGCATCAAAGCAAACCATAGAAGACCTTTCATGGAAAGGAACTTTAATACAATTAGTGTGCAACAAAGAAAGGAGGAAGAATGACGTTTCCAAATCAAGCACCCAAAGTTACCCACCCCTCATAGGTAAATGCCCAGGCAAATAGGGTTGGCCCAAAGCAGGGCCTCTGAGGCCTGAAAGCCTGCCAGGGGGCTAAAGCACATTCTAGAGGGGATCCATAGGAGAGGGTCAGAAACAGCCAGACAAGTCTGGGAGGAAAAGATCAAAATAAAAATCAGTATAAAAGCTGCCATTGCCAACCTCCCCATGGGTCTCTTATCTATCTCTGTTTCAACCTGTCCAAGACCAAAAAGCAAGCGCAGTTTCTTCACATGTCTCTTTGCTCCATGTGCCTCCTGCAGGTCCTTCTTGCTCTCCATCCTGCTTCCTTCCTTTCTCAGTCTCCTCTGCAGCTTCTTCTCTTCCTGCTCAGCTGCCCCCTCCATTGGATGGGTCAGGAAAACTGGCACCTCCCCTTTTCCTGGAGACCACCCTGTTACAGGTCCTCTCTGCAGCAATTTAGTTTCTTATGGCCCCAGTCACAATACATATGTATTTATAGATGCCTATTTTCATTGTTTAATGCTTAATTATACCAAAGCTTCATGAGAGCAAAGACTTTATATGCATCTTATTCACCATTATACGCCCATTACTTTAGACATTGTCTGCCACATTGTGGACAACAAACATTTGTTGAGTGAATGACTGGAAGGATTGAGGAATTTCACTTATACACACGTGCAGACAGACAGAGAGACAAATACAGAGTCCAAAATTCAATGGTAAAACATATTCCCCTAACTTTTACTATCATTCATCTCATTTTGCATTCATCCCTTTACTGTACAGGCTGTTATTTTCCTTTTGTATACGAAATGGGATATTCCATGCAGAGCAATGTGGTATACCCATTATTTCAATGAAATCACACTGCACTTAATTACATTTTCAACTAGAATACTTTTTTCTTATCATTTTATTAAAATGATGAACTGAAATCCCAGATTTATTTTTCCAATTAAATCAAAATTCAGATCTTCTTTCTAAAATATTAATCATATATTTTTCTTTTTGTGTATGTTATGTGTAATTTGCTGTATTTTTACTTTTTATTGAGGCAAACTTGGTTTACAGCACTGTATATGATTCAGGGGCACAGGCTCACGCCTCCTCAGATATATGTCTTCCCCCACAGTCCCCCGGTCCCCTCTCTTCCTCTGTGGCTATCACCTGTGACCTTGACCATGTTAATGCAGAAGGCTTGTAGGTGCGGGCGTGTCCCTGATTGTGGACACCTGGAGCATGGGTGTTCGCATGCATAAGTGTGCACACCTGAGCCTGGAGGCGGGGGTAAAAGCCGAGGCAGAGGTAGTGAGAGGAGGAGACAAGCAGCGTCAACACAGAAGAGGCGAGACTACCAGGTGAACTTCAACGCCAGAGAGAGCCCAGGAAAGAGCATGAAGATTTGTGGGGGGCCGGGGGGTTTGGTTGCCTGCCTGCCTCCCTCCCAGCCCCTCTGTCCTGCCTGCTTGCCCTACAGGAACGAGGGGCTTCTGTAATCACATACCCGTTTCCTCTGCCCTATCTTGCCTCCTCCAACCCAAGAGCACAGAATCTTATATTAGCAAAAAGAAAAACTGCTGTGTAGTAATTTTATCCACACTGTTTCTTAGCATTACATACCCTCCTGGTTATCCCTCACCCCTTTAAAGAACAAGGGGGAAACAGAATGCTAGGGAGAATATAAAAATACAACTAGAATTACTGTAATTATAGGCATAAATGCTGGAGAAATAGCAAACAATAAAGAGTGAAATAAAGCCTAGTGCCTGAATTCTAAACAGGCCAGTGGCGTTACCATCACTTACATAACGAAAATAAAGACAACTGCATCACTCACTTGCACATCAAAAGTCTACTGAGCACTTTCTGTGCCTCAACTGTGCCAAGCACTGGAAATATGGACATTTTGCCCACTTTCTGGTGTCTATGCTTGTTTTTCAGCTTTATAGAGGTATAATTGACAAAGGAAATTGGAATACATTTAAAGTACACAATGTGATGATTTGATAAACATCTATACATTTGGAGAGATTACTCCCATCAAGTTATTTTTTTAAGATTTAGTCATTTATTCATACAAGAACTGGGGTACAGGCCAGAGGTGTCGGGGGGTGAGAGGATTCACCAGAGACTGAGTGGAAAATAGAGCAGGCAGATTGACTGAAATACACTGCTGAGGGGAGCAGCAGGTGAGTCAGGAGGGGTCTGCTGCGCCATGTGGGTAGCTCCCTGGCTGGGGATCAAACTGGTGCTGCAGTGGCTGCAGATAACTTCATAGGTTGCGTGTTAACACATTGCGCCACAGGGAGGTCCCACCATCAAGTTATTTAACACATTCATTGCCTCACGTATTTCCTTTTGGTGAGGACACTTAAGCTCTCCTCTCTAGCAGATTTCCACTTTACCATAGTGTTATCAAATACACTCACCTTGTCACATGTTCCATCTTCGGGTGTTACAGCTAAAATATGTTCTCTTTTACCAGCTCCTCCTATTTTCCTTGCCCCCTGGAAACCACTACTCTACTCTTAGTTTCTGTAAGTTGCCTTCTTTTTCAGATTCCACATACCTATGTGATCCCATGGAGTATTTTGTCTTTGTCTTTCTGACTCTACTTAGCATGTGTAACATGCCTTTGGGACCTCAACGGGCTTCCATCTGGATGGGTAGAATTCGCTTAGTATTCCAGCTAGTTACGCGAAATCATACTTTGATTTTCATTACAATATAGGGATACAATTTCACTGACAGTGAAGCGAGGAAGAGACTATAAATCTCTATGAGAGGGTTTGGGAGAGCAGCTGGTGAGTGGGATGGTGTTTGGGTCCACAGCTTTCCTGGTGGCGTCAGCTGTCTTAGGCAAAAGCCTCCAGTGGTTTGTTGTGAAAATCTGAGGATGACATTTGGAGACTAGGAGCATGGAGTCCAGTGTCTCAGATTGGCTTAATTCAGCACCTGTATATTTGTGTGGCTGCTATTAGGGTCACCTGTGAGTTTCTTGAGCTTGCTCTGTCCTCACAGCTCTGCTTCTGTATCTTCTTGCTGTGTGTGTCTATTTCATCAGCATCATCTTACACAAGTGGTGGCTTTCATTTCAGATTGTCAGCATTCTTATCACTTCAGCTACACTCAGTTCTTGATCAGCATCATCATGCTATCAATAGATATAATAGCATAATGTCATCTGTCTCCATTGATCTATCACAAAAAGCAGCAGGATTTTCTCCAGTTGTAAGAATGAATAACGTGGCATTATGTGCATAGACATGACACATTTCTTCTCCCCAGTCGTCTGGCCACGGACACTTACCTAGGTGTTACCTTCGCTACTGTGGCGAATGCTGTGATGAACATGGAATGCAGATTTCTCCTGGAGATAGTGAGTTCATTTGCTTTGGATCTATTCCCAGAAATGCTAGATCATATGGTGGTTCTGTTTTTAATTTCTTGAGCAACCTCCCTACTGTTTCTCGCTGTGGATGTAACAGTTTACATTCCCACCCCAGTGCGCAGGGATCCTTTTCTCTACATCTTCACCAGCACCTACTGCATTGTGGTGATAAGACATCCCAACACGTGTGACCCATTGTCTCCCACAGGAGGTGAATCTCTCCAATCAGCCTGGCCCAGCTCCTGCATATCGCTGACTGTTCAAGCCCTGTCTAATTCCCATGAGCTGAGAGGGCATCACCACCCATCCAGGCCCCAAAGGGAGGCACTTGGTGCAGGCTGATTAGAAACTAGGCCCTCAGGCAGCAGCTGGGAAAGTGTAGTCAGACCCCCTTCCTGGAAGAATCTGTGAAATGTCTTTTTTTTTTTTTTTTTTTTGCTTGTTCCCTCTAAACCAGGGGCGGGGTGTCCCTGTGTCCCTTTAAAACTTCTTTTTTGCTATATTCCTGTGGGACAATGAATGCAAGTTTTGTTGATTTGTAGAAATAGATGAATGGAGTGACAATTGGGGGGTGTCTGCTTGGGTGGCATTTATAAAAGTGGGTGTGCTGGATGTGAGTACAAGCCCCTCCCAGGGAGTTGGCAGCTGTTCTGTGTGAGAGCAAGCAGCAGGAGGGAGATGGGGTAGAAGTGCTGCTGGCCAGCCCCCCTCTCCCCAGGAAAAAGCTCTGGCCAGCTCCTGGAGGCTGAGCCTGCTGCTTAGAAGCCAGAACCTCAGTGGGCAGCAGCTTGCAAGTATCCAGTCAAACCTCTTCCAGGAAAGACAGGGAAGTGGGCTTTTGCTGCTCCCTCTGCAGAGAGCCCAGGGGAAGGGGGGGTGGCCACTTTTGAGTGCCCCAAGGCATGCCTGTTAAGAACTGCTTCTCTGTTTGCTATTTCCAAGGGACTCATAAATGCCAGACAATCCAGGGACCCAGCTCTCTGAGCAGCAACCATAAAAGCAGAGGTGCCACACAGTTCTACAAGCTCCTTCCACAGAGATGCTGGAAGCCGGTGTATCACTGGAGAGAGGTAGCTAGCAAAGGGGGCGCATACCACCAGATCCCCCAGGCTCCGGGGGAAAACAGAAGTCAGGCCCTACGTGCAGTTTCTTTAGAAACCAGACCCGCAGGCAGCAGCTTACAGAGTATCAGGTTAAACCAGAGCTCCCACCTTGCTGAGCCCTGGGGCAGCTGGCAGCAGCAGGAAGTGCATCTCCAGAAAGGACCCCTTCTTTGCCATAGCCTGTGGGTCACTTGCACTCAAACACTACTACCTCTGTTGCCTTCCAGAGGTAGGCACTGGGGGGCCTGTCCCATCAAACTCTTCAGTCCATTGGGAGAAGCTGTCACTTGGGGGCCTCCTGAATGAGTGGTGATGTCTGGGGATGAGGTATGTAGGGAGCGTGGACCTCAGCCCTTCGTACCCCTACAATGTGGCTGTTGTTTCCTTCCCCTGACGTGGAAGAGCCACTCAGCTAGTTTCTGGATTTCTCTCAGAAGAAACAGCCACTCTCTGTGCCTCCCAGGCGGGGTTCCCCATGCTGCCATCTCGGTCCCCTGCAATGCTGCAGTGTCAGAAGCAAACATAAACCTGCCCTCATGCAGCTTGCAGTTTGACAAACACAAAGAAATGAACCAAATCGTTATAATCCATTGCATTATAAAATAACTAAATAGTTAATATTGATTCTATTTTAAGAACAATTGAGATAATTATTTAAGAATAATTATTTATTTTAAGAATAATTGAGATAAATGCTATTGAGTAAAAGCAAAGGGTTCCAAAGGGCACATGCAAAATACAAAACTAGAAATTTATGTCATAAGGGGATCTAAACTGCTGTTATAAGGTGTTAAAAGATGAGTCATGGATTTCAATATAAAGAGTATAGGGATAAAGAACAGTGGCTAATGAGCAAAAAGTTCATCGAAGTGATACAGCAGCACCAGAACGACATTACAACACTAGGCAAGTGTGGTGACTCCCGCAAGGTATACTTTGAGATCTTTAACTTCTGTTTCCAGATCCCAAGGCAATGACAAAGGGACTTGTTTCCCAGAAAGCATCCAGTCGGAAAGGCCCTGTGGTCATGGAGATAAACACCCTTCTCCACGCCAAGATGGCTAGTTCCCGAAAGCCCGGCTGATCTGTGCTCTTTCCCCACGAAACGAACATTCCTTTCCCAGCCCCAGCCTGGATCCTTCCCTACAAGACCCCCTTTTTCAGGGTGGTGGTCTTGATGTGGGCTCCCACCGCCTCTGTGGGCACCTTCTTGATTATAAAACGTTTCCCTGTTCAAACAGGGTGTGCAGTGTTTGTTCCTTGTGTGCACCAGGCCCGGGAACGGACTGGACAGTGGGTAACAGATCCTAAAAGGTCTCGGTAGCTGGATGGCCTGTCAAATCCGTAAGGAAAGAGAACGAGGCTGCCACTTGTGAAAATGCCCAACGTCGAGGCAGTGTGAGATACACTGGAAGAAAGGAATACTAAGAAAAGTTTCCAGCGATGCAAGAACTGTTGGAGGCTGAGATTGGAAAATTTGGAAAATTTGTTAATTTGATGAGCACAGTCATTAAACAAGCTAGAGAAGAGGGAAGTATCTAGAAGCACAGACTGAGGTGAGGATATTAAAAAAAAAAGAAGTCACAGGTCCCCTCAAATCTACCTAGCCAAACCCAAACCGGAGAAATGCCTTGAGTGCTAACTGATGGCAAGCTGCAGACCGCAATTACCTGGAGTAGGCTGGGGAAGGGATGTGGAGGTTGAGGGCCATTGTAGAGAGTGCCTGGTCCTTCCAAATCGACTGAGTCAGACCAAATATAGAAAAATCCTTGGGCACCACCCCTAGAGATGATGACTATAGCAGCACTTGACAATGCCGCGAAGGCACGAGCCCCTCTCACAGAGCGGGAGGCGAGTCCAGTGCAATCTCTGCACTGGCAAGATGCAGCTCCCCGCCCGCCTGTGCCCATGCAGGTGCTATGTAGGTGGGCTTCTCTTCACCCACCTTCTCCCTTTGCCAAGCAGCAGAGGCAGCTCCACTCACAGACCACCCCCCCACATCTGTGCAGGCGTCCCTTCAACAACCTGCCCCTTTCAGGGGCTGTACTTGCTGCCCGCTTGTGTCGGTGCAAGCGTCCATTCCTTCCCTTCCCTTTTTATAATAAACTTGCCCTTTTGGATATAACTAAACATCCCTGCCTCAGGGCAAACTCACCTGGGGAAACTTCGAAGGAGAGTTCTGATGAAACTTTTCTCAGGGTGATACCAGAATTGTCAGGCCTAGTCTCCCAGCCGGGATCGGATTTCAGGCTGCAGGGGCAGCGCTGAGTCCCAGCCGCTAGACCCCCACGGGTTGGTGTCTCACGAAGCCACAGCAGGAACTTCGCAGACGCTCAGGCAAGCAAGCGAGAAGAGGCAGGTTTGTTTAGAAGAAAAAGTTTATTGAGGAGAAGAAGAGCAGAAATAAAGTGGGACTCCCAGGCCAACCAGGCCTGGGAGGGGCAAGGAAGCCAAAGTAGAGTTGTGTCTTAGGGAATATAGACCTTTTTTCCCTCATTATTCTAAAGCTGCCCCAGTCTCTTTGTGATTGGTCAGTTCTCAGCTGTCTCACTCAATTTGCTACTGAGTGGGGATCTTCACATTCCTTATCTAGCAGCTTTCTCTTTCCCCATTTGTTGCATCTTTAAATTTATGGCCCAGTCCTCTGGATGGGCATCCCTGCATTGAAGTTAAACAGCTGCCCTTCTAATGTGACCATAAATTAAACCACTCTCCAGTTCTCCAATCTCCGCCTCCCTTTACCACCTGAAGGAAACCAGGACCAGCATTAACAATGTTGTCCTTGGTCCTGGCATGTTTGCTTTTCCTAATGGAATGGGTTACTTTCCCTTGCTTGTCCTTATCTCTGAAGCCTCCCTAAATTTTTCAGAGGTCCCCTCCTGCACTATCCCTAAAACTGCCTAATAACCCTAGCTTGCCCTGTCTCATTCCCCCCTTTTACAAATGGAGCCCTAACTGCAGTTAGGGAACAGGGACGTAGGTCTGATCAATGACTGCTTCCTGCTGAGAGTGGGCGACGTGGGGAGACAGTTAGGGTTCCACAGTAGGATGACGATTTAAGGGACCCCGGAAGATGGACGGTGGAGACGTCATTTTGGGTTTTATTTGCAGGACCATTTGGAGCTTGATGGCCTCCAGGCGAGCGGAGATGATTCCGAGGAGAGTATGAAGGATGCAGGGCCCAAACAAAAGAACAATAAAGAGAATTAGTAAGGGAACGAGAAAAGGCAGTAGCCAGGACAGAAGTTGTCCTTTTATAGAAGCAAAGATTGCTTGTGTTCAGCTAAGCCCTTGCCCTGTCTGTTTTTTTGACATCATCCACAATTTGTATATTTTTTTTTTTTAGTATTTTTAAATTTTCTTTTACCTCATGAGAAGTATTTATTTAAAAGTAACATGTTTTATTTAAGACGGCACAAACTCCTTTAACTTTAGCCATCGGCAGGTTTAGGGTTTTGTGATTTTATATTACCACTAAGACTAAGGATTTTAAGGAGTAATGTTGGGCTAGTGCCCCAAACACCTGGAGGTGTTGTAGCCAAAATGACAGAGTTAGTGAGACCTAGGACTTTAGTACCATTTTATATTTAGTAGCAGCAGCTAGGAGAGCCAATAGTGGCTGTGGAGGCTGCTAGTTTGGAATTTAGTTACAATTTTTTTCATCTTAATAGTTAGGAAAACAAAACTAAAAATGTATAAACAAGTAGCCCTGTAGCCAGCAAGGTAGGAGTGTTGTAAAGTATCCTGGCTCAGGCTGGCCATCTGTACTAGTGAGGGGGACAATTGACCAGCAGGTCAGTCTAAAGAATTGGAGTAAGACAGAGTAAGCGGCCCCTTAATTACCAAAAAGGTGATTTTTATGTCTGCCACCCTTAGAGTCACCCGAGGCTTGTCCATATAAACAGTAAACAGGGGAGTCTCTCTCACCTCTGGGCTTCTTCAGAGAAGATCTTCACCTGCACCGGGTTCTTTATAGTCAGAGGCAGCTGATGGTCAAGTCTGTCCTCCCATCCTGGCCCGTGGTTAGGGCTGGCCTCTCCCTCTCTGGAGAGTGGGACAGTCCCTTTTTTTCGTGCCCTGTGTGATGGCAATGAAGGCAAGGCCCTGGGGACAGCTTCTTGCAGCTGAGGTGTCCTGGCCGTCTGATTCCACACCAGCCGTGGGCTCCTTTATGGCGAAGTCCTCATCAGATGTTCGCTGAGTGGGTGAAGGGTGGCCCCCAGGTGGGATTGGAAGCCATGGGGGGCAGGGTCTTCACTGTGAACCCCTGGTTCCTGGCACAGAGCATGCCCTGCCTCTCAGCAGGACTACTGTCAGGCAGGCCTGAAGCCCTGTGTGCATCCTGCATCTTCATGAGGACAGTGAGATGGCGCCCTGGGCTCCACCCGCCCCCCCCCCCCACAAGAAGAAGCCAGCAGACACCTTATCTAGTTCACTGGGCCACCTCCAAGACCCCTCATTGGATCAGCTTGTTTTACCACCTGCCCACATCCTGGGTAAATCTGACACCCTTGGCTCTCCTTACCTGTCCCCCTGCCTCATGACCCTGTTTTGTTTGTATTTTCTTCCCGGCGAGGCTGCCTGCTCTTGCGTGGGGAGTCTGGCCCAAGACACCCTCGGGACCGAGCATACATGGGTGCTCCCCAGTCATCTGTGTGCACTTGTCAGCTCCGTGGGGAGGTGCTCACACAGCCAAGTGCGCTGATCCTCGGCACATGGCTCGATGGGGTGTGTGAACCGCTGTCCGGAGCAGGCCACAGAATGTCCCCTGCACCCCAGCACCATCCCCGGGGCCTCCTCCCAGTCACCCTCCCAAGGTAGCCACGACTCGTACCACCTCGATCACTGCCTCTCCGGCTTTGCCGTTCCCCTCAATGGAACCATATGGAAAACACCCCGGTGTTCCCCCAGCCCCCACCGAGAGCTGCCTCGGTTGTGCAGGGCGGACTGTGTGCTTTCACTGCTGGGTTGGCTGTTGGCAAGTATCGCTGTGTATTTCCCATCCTCCTGGGGGGCATTTGGGTTGTGTCCACATTTTGCTGCTATAAGTTTTTCATGCTTGTGTTTGAGGCACACACTCTTGGGGAGTGTACCCCAGTGGAATGCTGGCTCACCCCACCTGGTACGGATTTGCGTGAATAAAATTCCAATTGGGATTTCTTACCAAGGTGCCCTGGGCCAGAACTGGCAGGCCCCAGGTGTCCAGGAGCTTCAGGGGTTTGGCTTAGCC